>NC_134842.1:29884957-32284957 GCF_965363235.1 Mytilus galloprovincialis
TATGAAAACTATTGAATTTTGTTTACGATTCAATATTTTAAATACAAAAAGGACATGCTGGCACTCTAAATTGATGCAAATAAATTGTTTTAGTCATACTATCCAAATATTAGTACCTTTCTTATTATACAATCAATCCTTTCATGAAAATATAACTCATTTACTATGCAGATATCTAGATTTACATAATAAAATGCTTATATGGTCAGTTTTGAATGTTGTGAACAAATAATTCTATAATACGAGTCAGTCTCACTCTGAGGTAAGAAAACTATTGAATTTTGTTTGCGATTCAATATTTTGAATAAAAAAAGACGTGTTGTCACTCTAAATTGATGCAAACAAAATTTGTATGTCATAATATTCAAATATTGCTTCCTTTTTTATTATACAATCAATCTTTATATCAAATATAACTCATTTACTATTGGCTATTAAGATTTACATAACAAATTGCTTATATGGTCAGTTTTAGTTGTTGCGAACAAATAATTATATATTACGAGTTAGTCTGATGTATGAAAACTACTGAATTTTGTTTACTTTTCAATATTTTAGATAAAAAGAGGTCATGGCCGTCAGACTGTTACAAAAATTGCTGTCAATTGTAATATCTGGTCAATTATGGCATAAAAATATAACTGAATTACTTCTATATAGAATAAGATAACTTGTTAAGAGGTAAATATTGTCAGTTTTGGTTAATGATATCAAATAATTTTGTTTTACGACTCAGTCTGTCTAAGATGAAAAAACTGTTTGATTTTGGTGAGGATTAAATTACATGTATTTGAAAAAAACAGAGACATTTTGTATTATATGTCTCTGAAAAAACATACTTAAACTATTATTTGCGAAGAACAAGAAATTTACTATAATTATTGTTCAATTAAATACAAATGTGTGACATTTTTAAATAACTTCAATCGTCAATATGTCAAGCAGAAATGACCAGTTGGTCAATTAATTTTGATGTTCCTTATTATTTCATATTTTAGGTCAGTGTATCCAGGTTACGATGACAATCTGCGTTAACGGGCGTTTACTACAAACAGTAAACGCGCGTTTACTTATTACGAAAATAAAAGACGCGCATTTTTCCACGTTAACGCGGAGGTAAACGGGAAAGTAAACGCATGTTTACACTTTACAAAATTAGAAGACGCGCTGGTTTTGCGTTAACGCGGAGGTAAATGCGAAAGTAAACGCCCGTTTACTTTAAATGTCTACTGCAATTTCGGAGTTAACGCACAGTTAACGCCGCGTTTACATGAAGTGCACGCGAGTAAACGCCGCGTTAACTTTTTCGGCCCGTCTACATGTAATGCTTGGTCTGCACCCAACTGTATGTATGCACGATATTGCGACCTTGGTGCAGATGAAAAAGAACATTTAATATACACAAATAAGGCCGTTAGTGCTCCGGTTTGAATTGTTTTACATAATTTTTTCGGGGCCTTTTATTGTTAACTATATGGTATGGGCTTTGCTCATTGTTGAAGGTCGTACGGTGACCTCAAATCGTTAATTGCTGTGTCATTTTGGTCTCTAGCGAAGAGTTTTCCCGTTGGCAATCATACTACGTCTTCTTTTTTTTTATATCAACTTATTTTCCGTTTTAACTTTCCGTAAAGAAATGAGATTGCATTTTGTTTTTTACATGTAGCTTTATTTTGCTTCCAATAAAAGTGCATACCTTTTAATTTCAGTCGATATACACGCCATCTTGAAATAATTACTTGTCACATATAAATTATGTTTAGTTGAGATAAATATTTATAGACTGTTCTCTTTGGAGGATATTAAGCCACCCGCCGGAAAATTAACTGTATGTATTAAATTTCAGATCAAATATTATTTATTCATTGTCGCTTTATTATGCATATATAACACACTGAAACTGAAAATTGAAATATCAATCATTAACACGTCTTTACCTGCATTGCTAATCTGCAATATGTACGATTTGTTTGCTAGAAATGTTCCTGTACAATGTTTTCAAAAATGCATTTAATGTGTTTTATGACTTTTGTCAATTTAGGCACACCTCCAGAGAGACACACCTCGAGAATCGTGTCTATATATTTGTAAATATTTTAATTTTCAACAAGTAAAGTGAACAAAATATAAAAAGAAAGGATGTATGACGCACACTCTTTAAGAAGAACAAAAAACTAAATATTTATATAACATTTTTATATCAATTAATATATAAAGATACTACATTTCCAATACTAAATCAACAACCCGATCCACAAATATTACCTTCAGTTCACATTCACCATCCAATGGATAATACAGCGAAGTAGTTCAGAGCTTTTTAGATAGCTAAACTTATAATTAAGTGTATATCACTGATGCGTTTTGTTTTAATCTGTGTCAACAAAAACGTTTACCAGAACGTAACAGGTGCTTTCACATAACGTAATTGGTGTTTGGACATAAAGTAATTGGTGTTTGCACATAATGATGTAGCTTTTATACATAACTTAATAGGTATTTGCACTTAACGTCAGAGGTGTTTGCACATAAGGTAAACGATGTTTGCACCGATAGAGTGAACGATGTTTGCACCGATAGAGTGAACGATGTTTGCACATACGGTAAACGAGGTTTGCACAAAACGTATTAGTTGTTTGCACATAATGTAAAAGGCATTTGCGCATGAAGTGCACACAGAGAGTATCAACTGTACGGCGAAACGGATATGAATTATACCATAATGTATTGTGTTTTTCACTGGAGATACATATGTATAAACACAACGCCAAAAGACTATCGTATCATGAGATTTACATAGAACAAAGGTGTATCAAAACAAAACGTTTAGAACATTTGACATAACAATAACACTTGGGACAGGACGCAATTATTAACTGACTTGCGTTAAAGAAGAATAGACACAACATAGACATGATAGATAAAATATGAGATAATGTAAAGGTGGTTGATCATAAAGTTCCGAAGTATTCACAGAATATATAGTAGTTACAACATAATGTAATGCATATTTTACACAACAAAGTTTAGCAATGACATATTATACAATTGTTTGACCAAACAAATTTGAAATGAATACGGGAACACGAAAAATTCGAATCCTTAAATGTTTGATGAAATTGCGACATTTCTCTTAGCATTTCAAACAGTAAATGACGACGTTCAAATGGTCGCATTGATGGAGACAATAGAAAACAGTTACATATTAATAAATAGATTAACCTCTACTTAAATAAGAATCAACTCTGAAGGTTTCAAAGTCGGGAAAATGTCGTATATAAACAATGATCAGTGTTCTTGACGTAATATTTTCAATTTCGTAGGGGAGTTCGCAACATCAAAAATAGTTTACCAAGACAAAAATAGTGTTTAACTGAAAGGAAATCTGTTGAAAAACGAGTAAGAATTAAATATTGCTTCATATAAATTCTCACTTTTCTTTCAATTTCAGTAATAATAATAAAATGGTCATAATTACAATAAACTTTTATCTCACATGTTATGAAACCTTTGCTGTTGATTTTTAATACCGCATGAAATTTGCATTAACAAATACAGATACGGCAAGTCATTCAAGCAGAAAAAACTTTGTAAATCTTTTGTATCAGTAAAAAGATTCAATTATTTTTCAGAAAAAATCAGTGAGACATTGATTGAGTGGAGAGAGACTGACAAAATGTATGTAGAAACTTTAGCTGCACAAAAAGTGTTAGAATATGTCAAGGAAAAAAGTTGTGTAACTGTAACTGCTAGCTTTGGTGTTGGGAAAACAGCAATGCTACAACATGTTGTTTTGAAAATGGAAGAGGAAGGGTATGATGTACTATTGGTAACAAATCTACATGAAATTATCAACTTTTATCATCCAAAAAAGAAAACAGTATTTGTTATTGATGATTTATGTGGAACACATTCTACAAACATGTCTATCCTTGACCTTGACAGATGGGAACCAGTCGTGAAGGATATTGAAGAATTGATTAAGAATAAATCCACAAAAATTATTGTTGCATGTCGATTACAAGTGTTCAAAGATGAACAGTTTGAATCTTTATCGATTTTCAAATCTAACGTTTGTAACTTGTTATCAGATGACTTTTGTTTGTCAAAAATGGAAAAGCAGTTAATAGCCGAAAAATATCTGAATACAGATGCTTCTGAAATTATGCAATACTGTGGACTATTTCACTGTTTTCCACTTCTGTGTAAATTTTACCATGATAATCGTGAACTCAGTATTACAAATTTCTTCCAAAATCCATATCAAGTGTATAAGGCAGAGATCGAACAGCTGAAAGATAATACACTAATAAGTAAATATTGTGCCTTGGCGTTGTGTGTTATGTTCAACAATGCTTTGTTAGTAGAAGTGTTGAAATATGAGATACCGTTTGAAACAGCAAACATCATAACGAAAACATGCGAGGCATGTAGTCCAGATAAAGAAATACCAATGTTGACTGTATTTGATGAATTTGAGGTACTCGAAAATACATTCGTTACGAAAAATCAAGGTGTATACAAAACTGTAAATGATAAACTGTTTGACTTTTTAGTGTATTATTTTGGACAAAATATAATCCAGTGTTTAATACAAAATGCACATAGTAAACTTATTGAAGAGAGATTTTTATTGGAAGAAGAAGAGGACATGGACCAGTTTATCATCATAGTTCCACCTGCATATCATCAAATGTACATACAACGAATGGTTAACGACTGGTCTAATGGGAAAGTAGTAAATGTATTCTGCAATAAAAATATGAAAAACCCAAATTTCAGGCAGAGGTACCTGAGTTATTTGAATACACTTGACATATTTTATCAAAGAAAATTAGCACATACCAACGATGTTGATAGCAAAAATACTGTACTGGTACAGTGTTGTTTTTTAGGTGATATTCAATTGATTCAGTGGTGTTTGTATCATTGTATTGACAAATGTGATTATGATGATAAGAGTCCATTGTTTGTAGCATCACAGGAAGTGTTTACTGAAGTAGTGAAATTTTTATTGGACAACAAAGCAAACACTGATAATTGTACAGTTGATGAAACATCTCCATTATTTATTGCATGTTTTAAAAATCATTCAGCTATAGTAGAGCTGTTACTTCTTACCAAAGCCGAAAGTAATAAGTGTAGGAATGATAAACAATATCCTAAATCTATTGCTTGTCAGAAAGGATTTCAAGATATAGTAAAACTCCTTCTTGAACACAAGGCAGACAATAATACGTTTATAAATGATGACACATCCTCCCTTGTTATAGCCTGTCAGAATAATTTAGACATAGTAAAACTGTTGTTGATAAACAAGTCAGATATTGATAAGTGTGTCCACACTTAAGAATCGAGTGAATGTGTTGCTTGTCTGAAAGGATATACAGTTAGTGAAACTGTAGCTTGAAAACAAGACAGAAATCAATGAGTTAACAGATTATAAAATCTCTCCCTTGTATATTGCCTCTGAAAATGAGCGTTTATATTTTGAAAGGATTTTGCGGAAGAAAAAGTAAAATAACAAAAATTTGAACTCTAAGGAAAATTCAAAACGGAAAGTCTCCCACATCGAATGTCAAAATGAAAAGCTCAAAGACATGTTAACAGCGTCCAGATGATGTTTTATGTCTCTTTACTTATCAAATCCATAACAATGAGAAAATATGAAGCAGAGGTATAATTGCAAATCGGACAAATGTTCACCAGACACCAAATGCCATAGAACTTAGCAATATTTTTAATCGAAAGGCCTTTACCAAAGAACAAAATCCATACCGTAAAATAAGCTATAAAATGCACCGAAATGATAAACGTTAAAACTTCAAACAACAAACAACAAAAAAATAAGTCAAATATATTAATTTAAATGTTGATTTGTACATATATATTTTCCTGATAGATTCTTGTCAACATAATTGAATTATGAATACTTATTTATTACCTGTATTAACAACTAAATAATAGGCGATTTCACGAAATATATGTTTACTTATTTTTTTTACTTTAGAGGGAGGAATTTAGCTACTGGAATAAGCCCAATTTTATTTGTTATAGTTGTGAAGGTACATTGTCTAACTGATTGACACTATTCATTTTATTAAACAGATCTTTACAACGAAGATCAACGAACGTAGATTCAAATCTATTATGTACATTTTATATTGGTCATTGTTTCCAATTTTGCAAACATGTTATGTTTTATTTTTGACTAGGAAAATGTTCAAAGTATTCATTTTGATTTATACAGAAATGAATTTTGGTCTTTTTTTTTTTTTTTTTTTTTCATTTTTTATTGAAATCTGTTCATTTGTTAGTAATGAAAACATCGAATACCGGTACCTTATCGCGGCCTCGTTAATGTTGGCAATAGATCATGTAAATATATATGTGTTAGTATTTGTTAGTTCATTTTACAAAAAAATATATCAGCTGTAGTTACAATATAATACAACATTTTTCATTTGCAATAAAAAATAAAAGTTCAAAAATAAGGACCACAAATACATGTATTCATCATATTAGAATAATCATTTTAACAAACATACAGATATTCAAGTTTTTATAGTTTTTTTTAAGAATGGAAAATTTGAGGAAAAATAAGTTAAATTAATCAAAATTTAAAAGAAGAAAAAAAAAGAAAAAAATTAATACAGAAAAAAAAGAAAATAAAAAGAAATATAATGTTCTGATGACTATTTTTATGTAACTTTTTTGATAGTTTAAAAATTAACATTCTATCATGTTTTTCACATATGAATTATAATAGGACTTTAATCACAATCGAACAAATGGTAAATTGAATCCACAATTTATCAAAACTCTCAAGTTTATTGTTTTTTACTGCTATACACTTCTCTAAATTATATAGATCTGTTAGTACTTTCTTCACAGCATGAATTGATAAAACTTTCTGGAACAATCTTGTATTATAAATATATTGTTTAAGACACAGAAAAGTCAGGTTTGAAATTTCACCCTTGTATACATGTGAGACATCACCAAACAAAAAAATATTTTTGGTGAATGAAATACTTATACCATTAGATAAAAACCATATATCTATTTCTTCTATTAAATTCTGGACATTTTCACAATTATATAGTCCATGTTCTATAGTTTCTATTTCTTCCTTACATAGCTGGCTATTTATGACATTAATTTTACACAAAAAATTGTTTGTAGCTAATATTCTATGATTTACTCTAAATTGTCACCATTGTAATTTTGTGTTATTAGTAACTGCAAAAGGAAGTTTGAAAATTTCTCTCCATTCCAATTCATTGAGTTCCAAAATTTGATTCCACTTTTTCTCCCCATTAGGAACCACTTTAGGTATTAACATCCAATATATAGCGTTAGTTCCCTTTTTTCTTTTTAAAATAGGTGGAACAAAAGAGGGAATAAAAAGTGAGCTTATTATCTCCCCTTGAATATAGCTTCTTTGTCTTATTCAATGCTGAAATGATACTATTATACATCATTATATTCCCAGAAATATCAAATTTGTCTTTTATATCCCCATAGGAGAGGAACTTTCCACTATTACTAATCACATCATTTACAAACACAATACCTTTATTATACCAACTTCTATAAAATACATGATTATTGTTGATATTTATATTCTTATTCATCCATAATGGACTAGCAAGAAAATATTCCCATGTAGAATTTATATCTTTATTCACAAAATATTGCAATGCTTTAAATACATTAATCCAAAATTTGTTTTTGACACTTTAAATAGTATTTGTTGTGTAACTATTTCCTAGTTTGAAATTGTTTTCTTTATCTATATTTGTAAATAAAATATTTAACCATTTACAGTTAGAACTAAACAATTTTCTTATCCATGTATAATTTAAAGCTATCATAAATAGATGAATATTTATCATCTCTAAACCACCATTCTTATAATCCATGTGTAACACTTCTTTTTTTTAACTCTATGAACTGGTGAGTTCCATAAAAAAAATAAAAATAGCATCATTAATTTTCTTAATCATCTCAGCATTTGGGTTTGGTAATGTTAAAAAGAGATGATTAAGTAATCGAAGAATAAGAGTTTTAACCACAGATATTTTACCAATAACTGTTAAGTTTCTTTTATACCATGTATTTATCAATTGTTTTTATCTGAAGATACCTATCAGTTTATTTTAAGTTAAAAATTTTATCAAGATCAATATCAAAGTTTATCCCTAACAGCCTAAAAGAAGTTGACCCCCATGATAAATCTCTGTTCTGGCATAACATTTTTCTACTGTATTTTTTACTTCCAATCCATACTACTTGAGTTTTTGTAAAATTTATCCTTAGTCCAGAAAGTTTCGCATACCAATCCAGCTCTAATAAAGCTTCTTCCATAGATTCTTAACTTCCATCTAAAATCAGTGAAGTGTCATCTGCAAACTGAGATAGTTTATGTTCAACTTGAGAAATTTCTATACCCTGTATTTTCGTTTTACCTCTAACTTTTATTGCCAAGTTCTCTGCACATAATATGAAAAGGTACGGTGATAATGGGTCCCCTGTCTACAGCCTCGTCCAATATCTAAGAACTGTGATAAATTTCCACCCGAAATGACTGCAGAGCTAATATTATTGTAAAGTACTTTTATCCAATTGATTAAGGAATTCCCAAAGATGAAAAAAGTCAGAACTGCTAAAAGAAAATCCCAGGATACTGTATCAAAAGCTTTTTCAAAGTCTATCAACAGTAGTAAGCCAGGTATGTCTTTTTCTTCAGGATACTACAAAATATCATATATAAGTCGGATATTATATAACGCCCACTTATAAAGCCGGTTTGATCTTAATTGATAAGTTTATCTAGAACTTTTTTAAATCTATTTGCGATCACCCCTGACCGAATTTTATAAACTGTATTTAATAATGAAATGGGGCGCCAGTTCTTCAGATAATGGCGTGGCTTGTTATCCTTTGGCAAACATGTGATAATACCTTGTTTTTCAAAATTTAAATTGTTTAAATCATTTTCTAACTGTTCAAATTTACAGCCATTTGAAATACAATCCCTATTTTATGAAGTGTTTCATAAAATACTTTTGTTTCTTTTAAAATATCATTTTGCTTTGTTATAATCCTTCCATCTTCTGTTTCGACTTTTGGTATAATTTTACTAGTAAATTTTTTAGACTCAAGACCACAAAAATATTTAGTTGGCTTTTCTCCTTCCTCAATCCATTTTACCCTTGAACGTATTAATTTACCCTTTATCTTTTCTTTCCTTATATTCTCCAGTTCTTGTTTTTTTTATCTTTTAATTGATTTATCAATTCTTCCTTAAAATTTGCTTCTAATGAATCAATTTCCAATTGTAAATTAAGAACCTTTTTATCCTTTTCTTTTTTCTTATAACTTGCATATGAAATAGTCTTTCCTCTGATTTCCATCAATAAAGTCTCAAGAAATAATTGCTTGTTTATAGTAAGTTGTAAGTTTTCATCATAAATTTCATCAATATGTTCCAAATCATAAACATGTGCACAATATTGTTTCTTGACATCAAATATTTTATCTTTAACAATATTTACATATTCTTGATCATATAATAAGGAATTATTGAATTTCCATAGTCCTTTACCTCTTATAAATTGGTTAAATTGTAGCTCTAAAATTACAAAAGAATGATCTGAGCGATAGCTAGGTTCAATTTTACAATTTAGTAAATTTGTTAACATATTATCTGTGAAAAGAAAAAAATCCAACATAGCCTGTTTAAAGGGCTTTTTTTTTGTCTTAATCCCATTGAATTGTTATACACTACGAGAAATCGTTTTTTTAAATATACTAAATTTATTCTCCAAAATAAAAGGATAATGTAATACAACTACCCAAATGAAGAAACGATACAAGGCAATGTAATTGACAGACGTTTCGTCCCCGAGGGTGTCACCAGCCCAGTAGTTAACACTTCGGTGTTGACATGAATATCAATAATATGGATATTTCTATAAGTTTCCTGTTTACACAACTTTGGCTTAATAAATATTTTGATATGAGCGTCACTGATGGGTCTTATGTAGGCGAATTGCGCGTCTGGCGTACTAAATTATAATTCTGGTACCTTTGATAACTATTAAAACCAATGGGTCGATGCCACTGCTGGTGGACGTTTCGTCCCCGAGGGTATCACCAATCTAGTAGTTAACATTTCGATGTTGACATGAATATCAATAATGTGGTCATTTTTATAAATTTCCTGTTTACAAAACTTTGGATTCTTCGAAAAACTAAGGAGTTTCTTAACCGAGGCATAGATTACCTTAGCCGTATTTAGCACAACTTATTTTGGAATTTAGGATCCTCAATGCTCTTCAACTTTGTACTTGTTTGGCTTTATAAATATTTTGATATGAGCGTCACTGATGAGTCTTATGTAGACGAAACGCGTGTCTGACGTACTAAATTATAATCCTGGTACCTTTGATAACTATTTACACCACTGGGCCGATGACAGTGCTGATGGACGTTTCGTCCCCGAGGGTATCACCAGTCCAGTAGTTAACATTTCGGTGTTGACATGAATATCAATAATGTGGTCATTTTTATAACTTTCCTGTTTACAAATAAAGGCAACAGTAGTATACCGCTGTTCAAAACTCATAAATCCATGGACAAAAAACAAAATCGGGATAACAAACCAAAACCGAGGGAAACGCATTAAATATAAGAGGAGAACAACGACATAACACTAAAATGTAACACAAAATCCCACGAGAATAACAAATATAACATATATATATAACATCAAAACCAAATACATGAATTTGGGATAGACAAGTACCGTGACACGTCTTATCGCAATGTGAATTTACACTCAAAAATAAGAGAAAACAAACGACACAACGTTATAATGTAATACACACAGAAACGAACTATAATATAACAATGACCATATTCCTGACTTGGTACAGGGCATTTTTAAAAGAAAAAATGGTGGGTTGAACCTGGTTTTGTGGCATGCCAAACCTCGCACTTTTATGGCCATGTGAAATATAACATCAAAATGACAACACAGGACTACAATATAAATAAATTGGAGAACACAATTGACAAAGAATCACACGAACAACAGCCAACAAAAGGCAACAAGTTCAAAATTTTAATACGCCAGAAGTGTATTTTGTCCACACAAGACCTATGTGTGACGCACAGATACAAAAGTTTGAAAGCCGAAACGAGTACAAAGTTGAACAGCATCGAGGACCAAAAGATCAAAAAGGTTGTGCCAAAAACGGCAAGGGTTTTCCGTTAAGTTACCAGAAAATCCCTATAATTTACAGTAATTTATACTTTTGCAAACAGTAAATTTAATAAAATGAATATTCAAAAGATGTACATGATAAAGCTGAAGTATTAACTAATACAGGAAACAACTGAAATACATTTACATAACCAGACATTTGAAACACAAAAGTAGACACATCCGAATACGTTTAAACCTCTACGCCAAGTGACGTCCTATTTGAAACTGAAAAATGACGAAAAAATGACGTCATTAGAATTAGTAAAACAGAGCATCAAAAAATGAAAAATGACGAAAAAATGACGTCATTAGAATAAGGATTAATTTAAGATTATATATTTGAACTAAATACTGATATTGCATTTAATAACAAAGACTTTGAATTTTCGAAAAACTAAGGATTTTCTTATCCCAGGCATAGATGACCATAGCCGTATTTGGCACTTTTTTTTTGGAATTTGTGAAGAACGTTTATTATAAACATAATGCGTTCAGCGATCATTCTTTTGTAAATCTGAATATAGATTTTAGTGAAATTGAAAGAGGCCCGGGCTTATGGATATTCAACAACAAATTGTTAGATGACGAAGAGTTTGTAAACAAAATTAATAAATTAATTGAAACCGAAAAACAATGTCCTCTTTATGACGACGAACCGTTGGTTTGGTATGATAATTTAAAATATAAAATAAAGCAATTAGCAAAAGTTATTGCTCAAGATAAATTCCGTGCCGAAAAATCGGAATATTTTAAAATTCAAAGAGAATTTGAAAAAAATTCATTAGCTGTAGCTAATAATGAAATTGTTGACCTAAATAAATTTGAGGAAGTTAAATTGAAATTAAAATGTCACGAAAAAAACATTTGTAAAGGCGCAATTTTGCGTTCTAAAGCCCATTGGGCAATAGATGGTGACAAAAATTCTAAATATTTTTTACAACTTGAAAAATATAAACAAAACTGTAATGTTATAAAAGAATTAAAAAATAGTGATAATAATATAGTCACATCTACGGAGGCAATTCTTGATGGAGTTCATAAATTTATTAAAGATTTATATCCTTGTACATCAATAAACAAAGATAAAGCAAATGAAATTTTAAATTTTATTTCGGAAAAAGTTTCTGAAGATGATATGGAAAATTTAGAAGCGGAATTTAGTTTAGATGACATGAATACCGCTTTATTTGGTATGTCTAAAAATAAATCCCCGGGTCCCGACGGACTAACTGTGGAATTCTTTTGTCAATTCTTTCATTCGTTCGGAGAAATATTTTTGTAATTTTTTTAAGCCATTGAAGAAGAAAAACTTATGACGATATCTATGAGACATGGCATAATTACTTTGGTCTATAAAAATAAAGGAGACAAAAATATGTTAAAAAACTTTAGACCCATTGCTAGAATAATGTTTAACAGACTAAACTTTGTTTTGCCGAAATTGATTTCTATTTATCAAATGTGTTGTATCCCTGGACGAGATATTGCAGATACAACTGCAAGTATTAGAGATTTAATTGAAATCATTGAAAACGATGATTTAGAAGCTTTTCTTATAAAAGTTGACCAGGAAAAGGCTTTTGACAAAGTTGATCATGATTATTTATTTTTAGTTTTAGAAAAATTTGGCTTTGGTCCTAAATTCATTCAGTGAATAAAAATATTTTATAAAAATGTAAACAGCAGCGTAAAATGTATTGGCTTTTTAACAAAATATGTTAAACTAAATAATTCAATAAAACAAGGATATCCCGTGTCTGCTCTTCTTTACGTTCTAGTTGCGGAACCATTACGGCAGGCAATAATAAAGAATAAAAATATTAAAGGTGTTGTTATTCCTAATTCAACATGCAGATAATACTAATATTTTTACTGCCGACAAAAATTCTATAAAAGAAACATTTAAAATTTTGAATCTTTATAGTGAAGCATCAGTTGCTAAAATTAATAAACAAAAATCTGAAATTTTATGCTTAGGTTCTGGTAGAACTAAATACATTGCAAATTCAGCGTTGTGAAACTGTTACTAAAGTTCTAGGATTTTTTGTTGGTAAAGATAAACAGTTATGTGAATTATTGAATTGGAAAGACAAAATTAAAAAAATAAAAACAATTTTATTTTTTGGGAATAAAAGAGATCTTACACTACCTGGTAGAGCAGTTGTTCTTACTTCGCTTATAATGTCTAGCTTTTATTATACTTTAACAGTATGTCCGCTACCAGAGAACATTAAAAACGAAATTCGATTAATAGTTTTAAAATTTCTTTGGCAACATAAGTCCCATTTGGTAAAGTATCAAACAATAATTGGCGAAAAATTTGTAGGAGGTTCAAATATTCCAGATATTTTTCTAAAATTTCAAGCTTTTAGATTGAAATTCCATAGAAAATATCTTGACCCGAATTGCCAATCAATTTGGAAAAGTGCGCTTGCTTATTTCATTACTAAAATTGAAAATATGGATTTAAAACAAAATATTGTGTTCATGTATTTGAATTCCAAGCATTTGAAACACTTACAGCTTTATTATCAAGAAATGTTTAATGCCTATTATAGAATAAAATCCAAGCTAAAATTTTAAATTGAAATTCAACATGTGTACGATAATCCTATTATTTGTAATCCAAATATAAGGCTAAACGGTAAATTGCTTCTTTTCGAAAATTTCATTCACTCAGGTTTGATCCAGATAAAAGACTTTTGTTATGAAGTAATTCCCGGATTTTTTACTTCCGGTTCGATAGTAGAAATAATTCAACAAAATATTCCTGATGAAAAACCACATGAAATAAAAGCTGCATACGAAAAGATTTTAAGATGTATTCCTGAAACGTGGAAAAATTTACTGAAATCCATAAACCCGTTAAATACCGAGAGTATTCCGAAATAAGGTATTTGTTTAGAAAACTACAGAGAAGTTCCGTTTATAGGGGCAGTTACACAATTATTTTACAAACTCTTACTGTCAGAAATGTTTGAAACGCCAACAGCTGAAAAGCATTGGGAGGAGAATTATCCGTCGATCAATTTTACTAAATTATATTCAGTAACCAATCAGAATGTTCTACCTCCTGACTGTCATTGTCTGAACTTTAGGTTGGTTCACAGGGCTTTTATCTTAGAAAAGTTGTTTAAATTTGGTCAAGTGGTCAGCAACACATGCAAAGCGTGCGGCCTATATACAGAAAACTTGTTACACCTGTTTGCCTTATGTCCGAAGTTGACCCCGATACATAACTTTCTGAAAGATATGTTACATAACATTTTTATTGATTACCCCCCTGATGTTGTGAAGTTGATAAATTATGAGGAACTGATGATTTTTGGATACCTTGGTAGTTCAAAGATTGTGAACACATATTCTTTTGAACTTTTTTCTGAGTATAGCAAGAATATGCATTTTTAAAACACGCAATCTTAAAGTGTTTCATGACAAAAAATAGACACAGTGAGACTATTCAAATTTACAATTAGAAAATACATAAAATATGCATACACTTATTACAAAATAAAACATCAACAACAGATTTTCGATCAATATTTTCTACGCAATAATTCCTTACTGCGTATTGAAGACGACTAAATAATTTTATCTTTTTAAACACATGAAATCTATATCAAACTGATTACAATTGTTAACAAGCAGTTTCTAAACCTTTTATCAAGAACCGTTAAAAGAACATTATAATTTTGGAAAAAACAAGGAAAATAGGACAAGTGTCCGAAAAATCACTGTCAAATAGGTGTGTTTGACTTTTGATTCTTAAGAGTTATCTCTCTTTAGGTATACATTGAATTAATTGCCATTGTTTTACAAACACTTGTCTTTTAAAAAGATATATCTAGATGGAAATCATTACTAACAAAAATGTTAATACTAACAACTCTGTACATACCAAAGATGTCACCAAAGAGGTTTGTCTCTTGGTGTTTTTATGTAAATAGTAAATAAGTAATTTTAATGAAAAAAAAGTGCATCGGACTACTAACACAAAAATTCCTGGTTCGATCCCCATTCGGGATGAAAATTTCAGGAACTAAATTTTCGGCTCTCTTTTGACACCATTTGCGAGTATGGTCTTAAGGAAACGATGATAGTCTGTCGGAAGGGAACGATAAATGGCTGACCCGTGTTAAGAGAGACCCATATCTCTTGCACGTTAAAGACACCTTTAAGATTTCGAAAAAGAGTAGGCTAATGCCGCTACAAGGCAGAACTCGCATCTGCAAAGTTGAAAGGGATAAATGTAAGTTGCAAAACTTGTTTCCCAATCCACTATAAATAAATATGTTTAAACTAAACTGATGAGTCTTATGTAGACGAAACGCGCGTCTGGCGTATTAAATTATAGTCCTGGTACCTTTGAATCTTTGATAACTATTTACACCACTGGGTCGATGACACTGCTGGTGGACGTTTCGTCCCTGAGGGTATCACCAGCCCAGTAGTTAACACTTCGGCGTTGACATGAATATCAATAATGTAGTCATTTTTATAAATTTCCTGTTTACAAAACTTTGGATTTTTCGAAAAACAATGGATTTTCTTATCCCAGGCATAGATTACCTTAGCCGTATTTAGCACAACTTATTTTGGAATTTAGGATCCTCAATGCTCTTCAACTTTGTACTTGTTTGGCTTTATAAATATTTTGATATGAGCGTCACTGATAAGTCTTATGTAGACGAAACGCGCGTCATGCGTACAAAATCATAATCCTGGTACCTTTGATAACTATATACACCACTGTGTCGATGACACTGCTGGTGGACGTTTCATCCCTGTGGGTATCACCAGCCCAGTAGTTAACACTTCGGTGTTGACATGAATATCAATAATGTGGTCATTTTTGTAAATTTCCTGTTTACAAAACTTTGGATTTTTCGAAACACAAAGGATTTTCTTATCCCAGGCATAGATTACCTTAGCCGTATTTGGCACAACGTTTTTGGAATTTTGGATCCTCAATGCTCTTCATCTTTGTACTTGTTTTGCTTTATAAATATTTTGATATGAGCATCACTGATGAGTCTAATGTAGACGAAACGCGCTTCTGGCGTACTAAATCATTATCCTTGATCCTTTGATTACTATTTACACCACTGGGTCGATGCTACTGCTGGTGGACGTTACGTCCCCGAGGGTATCACCAGCCCAGTACACTACTGGACGAAAAAATGTCTGTTCATACCAGTAACAGTCGTTCTAAGACTGATAATGTTTGTTAAAGTTGTAAAAGTTGTTAAATTGTACTGCTGCAGTTGGTTGGTAACTGTTCCAACTTTAAAAGTGTTTGTCTACAACATAAATCGACTGTAACAACGCAAGAAATAACTGTCACAGTCATTGAAGGACTGATACAACTCTTTCAAAGTTGTTACAGTTGATTTACAAATGTCCCAACTCGAAAAAAGTTGCAACAGTGATAAATAAACTGATTAAAGGCCTAAAGGGTTGTCACAGTCGTAATACAACTGATGCAACCATTTGAAAGTTGTAACAGTCATGTAATTACTGTCCCAACACGGAAAACGTTGAAACAGTCATAAAATAAACTGTTTAAACGCAGAAAAAGTTGTATCAGTTAAAATATGATAGCTACAACCATTGTATAGGCATAGCTATATATATAATTTATAAGCGTAGCAACTTCCAAACATTGATCTTCATGTACACTTAAAAATCACGGATACAAAATGTGTAACAGTCAGGGATATAGGTTCAATTATTTGTAAAACAATTTTACTGTGTGAAATATAAGGTTGTGACAAAGAAAAACAACTATCACTCCCATTTAATACATAATTTTAGATAGATATTGATTTAAAAAAAAAGTGTTTTGAAATATTTGCCCCTGAACACATTTTTGAATTCCTCGGTTATTTAGTGAATGTGCTGAATTTATATTTTTTTTTTAACACTTCCTCGCCCTTATCTCTTAGGACAAATAAAATCGAAACCAGCACTAGATACCTGCAATTTCACTAGATAAAAGATAACTTCTAACAGAAAAATAGAAAAACGTTACCAAATATATTTGTAACCAAATGTATCTTTATAACTGAATTAAAAGTTAACAATTTTTAATATTATCTTAATAACAATTAATTATTTTTATTAAATTAGTTAGGTGTGAAATCATTCATGCATACACGGTTGTTTTCAATACCCGAAGTTTTACCAATCACATCACTTCATATTAACGCTCAATATACATGATATACTCTAAATCTAGCGGGGATCTCCAAATACACACACTTGTCCAAATTATCCCCTAATAAAACTGCTTTATATTTTCTTGAAGGCTTATTTCACACACTTATTCTGAGCTTTTATTTGAGGCTACATTTTTTTCTTGTAAAATTACAAATATATTGCCGTATTAACCATTTTGTTTCTATGTATGTAAAAAAAAAATCAGACATATAACACATCTTTTGCAGCTATGGAAAACAAATCTTAAATCTATCTGAATTTAATTTATTTTATTTTTGAATAGTTCAATATTAACTCGACTTTGTATTGTATTTTGTACGGAATGGTCTATTTGAAGTTAATTGTAATTGATACACATGTAAATAGCACGTCAGCATTCATGATTGAGGTAAAAAAATATTATCACTTGCGAGAAAAAAATCATATTTTCACCGGATTTTTCGCAAACAATTTACCATACAGATGTAAATACTAGTTGATGGACGTACTGTACAAGACCCGACAAAATAACTAGCGCCAGTGAAAGTTCAAATGTTCAAAACAAGAAAACTCGCATTATTTCAGACAGGGAAATCAAATCTTCTTTTATTTTTTTCACATCACGGTTTAGAACTTGATGTATTCTTTAGACTCTGGTCTTATTAAATTATAAAGACTGACATCGGATTCTCTTATGTGGTTTCCGTTGATCAGATGTACTAACGTTTATCCAAAATATTTTCCCATTTCAATTGTTCAAATTCAAATTATTTAATCTTATAAATGTTTGTACAATAATGACATATCATTCAATCAGTAAAGAAAACTAACAATGTTACTAGATGTACAGACAATATTTTGGATCCCTTTCAATTTTTTTGTTCGGTGTGACCCGAGGCTCCGTGTTGAAGGCCCAGGGGCGGATCCAGCCATTTTCAAAAGGGGGTGTTCCTAACCCAGAACAAAGGGGGGTTCTAATTACATGTACCCATTCCACCGTGTAGAACGCCACATGCGGGGTGTCGGCTATGTTTGACATGGGGTGGCAATTTTGAAGCGACAAAAAGGTAACAAGGTAAGTTCAAGCATCAAAATTTCTTATTTTAAGAACTCTCAGTACCATATGATGTATTGCACGGAAGGAACCGCAACGTAATCTATTTCCTGAAAGCAGAAGCAGTCGTTTTCAGTGCTCAGTTTTCTCAAACACCTCGCCCTAGTTTTCCGTGTTGTAGATTTTGAGGCTTAAAATGCAAATTTCGGTATAAAAAACTACTTTACACAACTACCCTCCGTATTATTTATATAGAATTGTATTCCTCTCATGGACTTCTGCCAAATAACAGTTTCTTAGTTAAAATTAATTGGTTTTAAAACTGTTATTCATCAAAATATAAAGTGTCGCTCGGGGTGTCAGATTTTGCATGTCAAGGGGTAGAGGCTTGTCATTAAAAAAGGATACGTTTTCTTTTAAATCGGTCTCTATCTGATACTTTTTAATTCAAACAAACCTACACTGTTATGATGACAAATTACAAACTTAAGGTATGTCATTTGGTCCATATTTTAGTCTTTTAAGTAATGTGCATTTTTATTGATAAACATAGCAAATAGAGCCTCAAAGTAGAAAAATAATAGTATATGAATAGAAGTGAAATGTTATTTGTTTTATATTAAATGCCAGCTATGCTGCCACTTATGGTAGAAGCATCGTTTTGGGACAAAGAACGATAACTCTTGCTAGACGACCCATCTGAAAAGTTTCGTCACTCTCGTTAAATCTCGTACGATTATTTTTTTTTAATGGCTGCCAAAATTCTCGTTCAATCGCGATCTTGTAAAAACAGGCAGAACAGAACAAATTAGATGTTAAATACGACATGAATTTATATTAGTTTGCAAAAACAAAAATTCAGAAATGTTGGCTACTTGTGTAGCTTATTTAAATTTTATTGTACCACGGAAATTACCGAAGTTATGACAACAACATCCGACGCCATGTTTCGTCTGCTTCAACATTCCATTATCAGTGAGGTCAAAGCAAATGTCCTAAATAATCACAGGTACTTCATTCAAAAGTCACAAAATCATGGTTAACGATAACATATTTAGCGTAAAAGTTCCGTCCAGCCATGGGAACACAGAAAAAAAACCTCTGCAAGCAATAAAATTCGCATTTCTTTTTACAAATTGACCATGTCGGGCATGCGGGGTAAACTCCGGTGCACTGGTTGACCATGACTCCTTATGTTCATCTGCCACATATCATTATTCCCCCACACCAAGGAACAGTGATAATTATACTGTTGAATGTGATCACGGTTATTTATGTAGTCAATGGCGAATCCAGCATTTTTCATAAAAGGGGGGAGTCATGCTTCAGTTATTCCCTATATAATCATCATTTTTTATATATTTGATTATATATTTCCACTGTGCGATCGTACGGAGTGTGGAATCCACGTCAGGCATAAGAGAGGGTTGCGGCTTACTATATCTGCCAACATCGGCAAATGCTGTTACAAGTCGGAAACCACCGGAAGCTTTTTTGACAAGAAATGAAGGGTTAATATACTCGACTGAAATTCCGACGTCTTCGGGTTTACGGAACACTCCTTTACATTCCAATTCGTCAAATTTGTTTTGGAGTTCTACCAAATTATTTTTTGAATACTGTGGCATTCTACCTTTACGTTGGGGAGGCTGTACAGCACCCATATTAACAGATGCTTCAAAAGGACCTATTTCCCCATTATAACCTTCAAAGTTGGGACTAAAAACTTCACTGAACTTTCGAAGAAGTTCATTGAACTGGGTTTGGAGATCTGGACTAAGTAAATTATCTGGGTCTACAGAGACTTGTTTGAAAAATTGGGAAGTATGTTTGGAGTCTATGTAGTTTGCTGTTTTTATGTCACGGATATTGTCCGGAGACTCTGGTGCGTTTTCTATGGTAGTCGTAAGTCGTACTCGACAGAAATGTTCATTTCGTTGTATGAACTGCGGTACCGACGTGTTATTCACGATGCGTATTTTGCCTGCGACGGACTGAGCAATTTGGGGACTGGGCCAATCTTTCGTACGAGAAGCGTCAGTGTGAGGCTCGACCGCGAGAATGCAATCCGCTTCTATTTCCGATGGGATGTCGTATTCGCCGTAACATCCTGGCCAAACTACTGAACTTGCTGATGGAGCCCGGATAAGAAAGGCCTGTGTTCTACGTACACGAGTATTACTAGAGTTAAGTTCCTCGTTTGGGCTACCATACATAACAGTTACCTTGTCGCGTATTACGATTTTATGTTTTCTAGGGAAAATCGCGATATCGTTCGATGACATGAAAGGAATACCGGCGAGTATATCAACGTCCAAGTCGTTCACTACTAGGGCCTCTAACTGTAACTCGATTCCGTCTCTCGAAAGTGTGAAATGACATTCACCAACTATATTTAACGGGGTAACACCGTCAGCTTGTAAAGCGGAATGGTTGCTCTTCTTGATTGTTACGCCGATGTAATCCGCGGAAGAAGCTTTTATCATACTCACCTCAGCGCCCGTATCTAGTGTTAGCTCAAGCGGGAAATGTTTATAAAATGCCTTAAAGTAAGGGGACTGTTTAGTGCTCACCCGTCTTAAAGCAGATACAACTCTAAGCTTACTAGGACCTACATTATCATTTAAAAATGAGACTTGTTCATTATCAACATTGTCCTCAGACTCACTATCACCTACTTCTGTACAATGAGATTGCCTTACTCTGGACATATATTGTTTGTCTTCATCAGGTAAATATTTACAAGTACTTAAAAAATGTTGGGATGGACGACCTGCTTGCTTACATAAAATACAACACTTTATTTGACGACCAGTTCTTATACTACCTGTCTTTTTTGCACTTCTGTCAAAATGTTTGTCTTTTATTGACGCCCATAAAACCTTGGCATCAGTGGCTGAATGAATTTCGTCAAGTAAACTATCAAGTGCCTGTGAAATTTCAGGTTTCAAAGAAGCTAATGTTTTTGACCGTAACTCAGTTCCATATCGCTGCTTCACTAGGTTGGGCAAGTCACGATTAATAAGTCTTAACCAAGTTAGTACAATCAGGTTTTCCAAAGAAGGCGATAGTTCTTCGTCGGCTTCAGGTACTTCTCCGTGGTGATGAATATTGCCACCGGCACGAAGCATATTGTCTTCAATAAAACTAGCCAATCGCTGAAATAAGTCCTCAGGACGCTCGTCTGGTTCCAAAAAGATGCTATTAAAGTCAAGAAAGTGTCCACCAGTAGACTGAAATCCGTAGTGTAGACGAATTGACTGCCAAATAGAATTAATGGATGTCGAATTTTTAATTATAGTGTTTCTTGAAATAATCGGACAGTAATTTGCTATTTGCCCAAGCATAAGGTCCAAATGTGTGCACTTTTGGGCTGCTGTTCGTCGGTTAGCTTCGGCAACCGCCTCGCCATCGTCAACAATGCCACGTAAAGGATTGGCGTTGGTTTTATTCAGCCAGGAAAATCCATCTACAAGGAACGTTGCGAAGTTTTGATCAAGGGACAAGGTATATTGTAAGTTTTGTCTCCATGCTTCAAACGATGTTATTGTTTCAAGTTTTGAGAGTGACCATTGTTTTGGAGCACGTGTGCCTGCCATTTTGTAAAGATCAGTTAAGTCCAACAATAGAAAATGTTGTCGTGTTAGTCAGAATAAATGACAAATTTTCCTGCTCACCTTTTACTTTTAGAGTGGAATAATGTTCAAATTGTTGAGTTATTTGAGATGTGGGTTTCTTAAACAGCTGCCACCACGCCAGTAAGCAGAGAAAACATAACACATGTGATCGTTAGAAAGGCACATTTAATAATGATCGTGAGGCGGTAAACAGTAAAGGGAAATAACCCATCAATCATACATGTATAATCATGACACATGGAGTAAGGGAGATAATACAGATTAATACATGTGACAATCAATACAATACATTGGCGATGATTTGAATTAAGTTGCATAGGAATACAGTTAATTAAATGCTTTGAACAGACCAATCTGATGTTATTCTATTTAATATAAATTCGAATGTTTCCAGGAAAAATTAAGCAGAATTTTGTCTAGAGGAAATGTTTCGTCTTTTACCATTTGGATAAGGGGACGACCATTTGATTTTCTGGGGGGGGGGGGGGAGGATTTTGAAAATAAATAACAAAGCCTTGATAATCACAAAAATAAATGGTTTGTTCTGTGGTAGTTTGAAAATAAATTACCTGACTTGCAATGTTTTGAAAATAAATAACTCAGCAGATTTAATCCAAAGTATGAGTTGGCATTTTTTTTGACTCGATCCGCTCGGCAAAATATGTTTGCCAATGCTTTTAAAAGAGGTAAGTTACAATCAAACTTTAATACTATGTATGTATGCCAAATATGTGCAGTTGGGAATATAAAAGATTCATTTCTGCAGAGGAGGATGATTAATTCTAATTAAATTGAATAAAATGACTGGACTATACATGTATTATTTATAATAAACAAAATCATTTGAAAATTGCATGTTTTCGAATATCATAAATATAGTTGTGAAAATGAATAATCGGTCCCTTGCTTTTATGAAAATGACAAATCTTGCTTCAATAGTGCAGAAAATAAATAATCTGTCCTCTTAGTTTACAAAAATAAATAAACGATCAAAAAGAAATCCTCCTGCCCCCCTCCCCATAATATCAAATGGTCGTCCCCTAAATGATAAAAATTTAGCAGCCAAATGAACTTTTTTTAAATTTTAATCGCTGTTTTGAAATCATTTACAATTATTGTAGTATCATTTGAAGTTGTGTTGTCATTCTATGAAAAAGATGCCGGTGAGTGTTTCTTTGGAGAGAGTAATCTAATTCTTTTTGGAGTGATGAATTTTTGCAGCGAGCACGAGTGCTTTTTAGATGAACCTGGTTATGACGTATGATGCAGTTTCGCTTGTGGAGATTTCGGACAGATCTTATATTGAGAACTATTTTGTGAATTTCAACCAGGTTTGGGTTTATTAAGCCATAGCCTTGACTTTTGTCTGACCATTTTAAACTGAAAAGGAAAAGATATCATTTGGCAAAACGTTTAGGAATTTTGGCCCTCAACACTCTTCAACTTCGTACTTTATTTGGCCTTTTGAACCTTTTAGGATGAAACGCGCGTCTGGCGTATAAACAAAATTTTAGTCTTGGTATCTATGATGAGTTTATTAACCAGCTTTAAAATTAAATACTTTGAGCCATTTTGTACTATGAACAAAATCAAAAGCATATTTATTTTAAGACTAAAACAGGCAAAATGAAGTACCCTTCTTTTATCATAGTATAAAAGTTGTGTTTGAGATAAAATGTATCATATGAAGACTAATTTACATGCAAATATATCTTTTTTTATGACAAGCCTCTACCCCTTGACATGCAAAATCTGACACCCCGAGCGACACTTTATATTTTGATGAATAATAATTTTAAAACCAACTAATTTTTACTAAGAAACTGGTATTTGGTAGAAGTCCATGAGAGGAATACAAATGTATAAAATAATACGGAGGGTAGTTGTGTTAAGTAGTTTTTATACCGAAATTTGCATTTAAAGCCTCAAAATCTGCAACACGGAAAACTAGGGCGAGGTGTTTGAGAAAACTGAGCACTGAAAACGACTGCTTCTGCTTTCAGGAAATAGATTACGTTAGGGTTCCTTCCGTGCAATACATTATATGGTACTGAGAGTTCTTAAAATAAGAAATTTTGATGCTTGAACTTACCTTGTTACTTTTTTGTCGCTTCAAAATTGCCACCCCATGTCAAACAAAGCCGACACCTCGCATGTGGCGTTCTACACGGTGCATTCAAATACCTTGATCGTAAATAAAAAAGGGGGGTTCAAACCCCCGGATCCAACCCCTGGATCCGTGCCTGAGTCCGTACATTGACCTATAATGGTTAAGTGCGTTATACATGAAACCGATTTCAAGATGATGTCTTCATCATATAATATTCAAGTATCATCCCTCCCGTAAAGGGGTTTAGTATCATACCATCATGAAATATATGATGAGAACATAGCCCGTACCATGCCATCATATTGTCACATTTTGAGCCTTCTTTAAACATAGAAGGCAAACTATTTACAAAAATTCCTGATGATGACATTTGTTTGCATCTATAAGATACCTTTATACATAATTTTTTGAAAATTTTAAAGAGATCAGGAAGATCTAGCCGACACGTTGTGCATTTTTACCTTTATTTTTGTCGGTTTGTAATAGAACAGTGACATTTTAAGCCCTCCGCCTAAATGAAGATGAGAACCTATGACTGGCCGTGCATGTCATTATGCGGGATATCGCATTGGTAAAAATAACGCGGCACTTATTTAAACAAACGCGGTACTTATTTAGACTAACGCGTTATTTCTTCATTTTATCGCGGTAGTGTCCAAAACTAACGCGTTAGTATACATAATTATCGCGATATTTGAATTTTGCTATTTATTTGAAATTTTATCAAACTAACGCATTAATTTTCATGAATAACGCAACATGTATATATATGTACTTTTGACGCATAGTCAAAAATTAACGCGTTATTTTGTAAAACTAACGCGTTACTTTGTTAAATTAACGCGTTATTTCTAAAACTATCGCGTTTCTTTGTTAAAATAACGCTTTATTTTCCAAAACTATCGCGTTACTTTGTTAAACTAACGCGTTTTTTTCTAAAACTATCGCGATATTTTATTAAACTAAAGCGTTATTTCTGCATTTTATCGCGGTAATGTTCAAAACTATCGCGTTAGTTCTACAAATGTAATCTAACGTAATATTTTATTGGAAATACACGATACGTTTTGTCATTTGTTTCAATATCGTTATGCAATCACAAGTGCTGTTCCTCTAGAATGAACCCGAAGAGACAGGGGAGATACATTGTAACACATGACTTGGCTACAAATTAAAAATATCTTGGGCGAAAATTCATAGATTAATCAACCGGGCAAGAGGGATGACTGGTCCAATTGCTGAACACGAAGATGAGGATTTCGTTTCAGGGTAATTCATATTTTCCTTCGTTCTGGCTAGTGGTTTAGTGGTGTGTGGTCTATATGGGATAATGCAGACGATGATGTTGAATGTACATCCCTGGGAACAGACACATTTTTTATTCGCATAAAAAAGTAATTCTTAGCAAAGGCGGTTTTAATTGAATGAAATAAGTGCATCTATACCCATCCACCACAATATTAGACCTTGTCCTTGTTAGTATATGCCCAACAGCAAAATAAATGCTTTGCTAAAAGTCAACGTATAAGGCACTACAGTTCAAAAAGGGTTCTGTTATTATTTCTTGAGTTGTATTCACTGTATTGTAATATTTAGATACCATCATATTAATATGAATTTTGTTGTTTGTCTTCATGAGAGATATCTTATAATAAAATTTCTTGCAATGGTACTCAACTATGGTTTTGAAAATATAACAAAAATGTGTTTAATAGTTATTTCCTAAATCTTGACATAAAGCCTACAAAAACAAAATGTGTATTTCCTATTATCCTTATTATCTGATAGGTAGATACATATTTTATTTTATTTACCATTTTTTGTTAAACATTGAGTCTATGAGAGGGACATTCTGACTTTAACCGTGCTAATTGAAAAACAAAAAAAGAGGCTTTTTTAGCTTAAAAAGTAGGGAAAGTAGGGTAATAGGAAACACATTTTTTTTTAATTTTACTTAGAAACTTGTTTAATTTTGATGAGCATGATATATGTTTTTACGCAAAAAATATCCAAATCTATTAATGACATATTTTATTATAAGGGAAACATTCTTATTAGATTTTAGCGAGAGAAATTTATGTATTACTGAAAAATTATTACACCAGGGTTTTCGATATCACAAACTGGTCAAAACATTTACTAAATTTTATCACCGGTATAAGAACATAATTCGTGAATATAACTCAACATGCAGACATCTTATACGTTCAGGTATTTCACATCCATTTTTTATGGAAATATTCTTTATAAAGCACAAAAATGTCAGTATTCTCCTCAGAAACTAACAAAACCTTAAAATAGACTTATTAGAAGGGGATATAGTTACGATACTGTTGTCAGGTCATTAAAAATTGCATATTTTGGCTTTAATATTGATTCACTGATAGGGTCTTTGCATCGGAACTAAACACATTTATTTAAAAAAAAAAAACAGTTGTTGGCATGACACGGGTTATGTTCTTCTCATATATTTTATGATAGTATGATACTAAACCCCTAATGGGAGGGATTGTGCCTGATATTCATATGATGAAGACATAATCTTTCAATCAGTTTTATTGAGGTCTGGAGCTGGCATGTCAGTTAACTGCTAGTAGTCTGTTGTTATATATGTATTATTGTCATTTTCTTTTGTTACATCTTTTGTTACATCTTTTGACATCGGACTCGGACTTCTCTTGAACTGAATTTTAATGTGCGTATTGTTATTCTTTTACTTTTCTACATTGGCTAGAGGTATAGGGGGGTTGAGATCTCATAAACATGTTTAACCCCGCCACAATTTTGCGCCTGTCCCAAATCAGGAGCCCCTGGCCTTTGTCAGTCTTGTATGATTTTAAATTTTAGTTTCTTGTGTATAATTCGGAGTTTAGTATGACGTCCATTATCACTGTACTATTATGCATATTTTAAGGGGCCAGCTGAAGGACACCTACGGGTGCGGGAATTCTCGCTACATTGAAGACCCATTGGTTGCCTTCGGCTGTTGTCTGCTCTATGGTCGGGTGGTTGTCGCTTTGACATATTCACCATTTCCTTTCTCAATTTTATTTCCTAATTCGTTTGTGTTTATGTATTACTGCATTTATTTAGGTGCATGTTATGTACATGATTTTTAATAAATTATAATATATGTTTAAAGTAAACTTGTTAATGAATACCAATATCACGATAAAATTTTCTTGTGAAGGAAAGATTTTCAGATCCTCATGTTTTCTTCTTAGATGTTCTTGGAGTACCACTTATTTTGTAGTTTGATATGATAAAGCACATACATGTTGTATAATTATAAATAATAACATGAATAAGCAACTGTGTGTGTGTGCGTGTGCAGCAAATAATTCAGGAAACAACCATTTACCAGGGGGCGGGGTATGTTTTTTTAAAATTGTGTCTAAAATTTCATTTCGTGCTTCGCGAGAACTTATTTTTTTAATTTTTCAAGGCTATTAATCAAAGTATTGTATAAATAAAGGCAACAGTAGTATACCGCTGTTCAAAACTCATAAATCCATGGACAAAAAACAAAATCGGGGCAACAAACCAAAACTGAGGGAAACGCATTAAATATAAGAGGAGAACAACGACACAACACCGAAACGCAACAGCACACCGAAACGGACCAAGTAACAGACAATACACCACGAGAATAACAAATATAATTATACCACATAACACAGTCGCTATACAGTACGGTTGAAACTTGGATTCTGAATATCTATTCTGCTTGGCTAGATTTTTTTTAACAAATTTGGAATCAGAATATTTTTTTATCTTTAGACTGTGTATTCCAGGGTCATAAAATGGCTTCAAAACAGAGCAATCCAAGAGTACTGATTAAAAGTTGCGAACACCCCCCTTTTTTTACCGTAACAAAATGTGTGTAATCTTAAATTTTGACAGCTAAATCTTGACAACTCTGAAATTTGGCGTAGTGAAAAAGGGACGGGTATTGTAAATACGACATAAGAAACATATCCGATGTTATCCGTGGAACGGTTATTCCATTACGGTCAATCAACTCGTGATGGCGTCCGTAAAATTTACTAAGGGATGATTTAAACTTCACCACTTAAAACTCTTTGTTCAATAGCTTCCTTGTGAGCAGCAACCCTCTATCAAGGAAATCATGATAGGAAATACAAGAACATGAATATCGTAACAGTTGGCAGATATTTATATCCGTTGAGGCGCTGCTGTAATTTTGCTACATAGAATTGGAAATTTCACATTTCTGAAGCCGAAATCATCTCTATTGTCGTAACATTTTGTTTTCAACCGACCCTCATTGTCAATTTCTCAAAACCTGGATATGACCATGATAATGGACAGAATGGTGTTTTACGGGGAGAAACAATGACATAAAAAGGTGATGTTTAGAATTAGCAAAATACGACAACATATCCGATCACAACAACTGAACAAGCACGTAAAACTTGCATACTTGAGGGGTTACTATTGCAAGGGAAAATATACTCCCATAGTCCAAGCTTGTCTGGCAAGAGACATTGGACGTCAGAGAAATATCGGACTAGGTAACATGGAAACGAAAAGGCCGTCAGTAGGAGTTTTTACACAGCAAAATATATAAATGAAACCTGTGTCAAATATTTGTTAAGATGTTTTTTGGTTTAAAAATTAAAAAAAAAACATAAATTGATTGTAGCCTTACGCTTTCAGCTCGTAAATATAGTCGTTTATACAGTTGAAACACAGACTCTTCAGGTTACATGTTATCTTGTTAATAAATTGTATATGATTTGCATATTAGAGAATACGTTGATATGATTGGTTGAGATGACTTTTGGTAGTTTTTCTTGACGTTGTTTTTTTTCTTCGATATACGACGTTGACCGAACTTCTTTTTGTAACCAATGTAAACAAGATTGGCGGCGATAATAACACAATCTTGCTCGACGTTGAAATATTATTTTTAACTTTGAGTCAATTGTTAAATAAAATAATAAACATCAAACAATTTTTTGAATGTTAAGTTTGTAGTTATATTTTTTTTTCAGATTGCAGACTTCAGGGAGAATATATGTTTGCGTTAACTACTTAATATATTCATGCGCCATGCCAATTCAATGCTCTTTATGACAATACTACTCTTCCAATCAGAATGAAAATTTTTGCAGTGTTTTTAGAAATGATTTTACTTTGTATTTACGTATTATTTGTAAACCTTTTAGTGTTAAAAAAGGCACATTTTCTGTATTAAGTCATTAATCATGTAGATTTTTAAAGCCCAAACTTTCTATTGCCTTAAATACGCAAATGAAAGATCCAAAAACTATACCAGTACAGAACGACCTATTTATGAAATTATAGCAAAACTTTTGGTTGAAATATTATTATTATTCATTGCGAAAATTGAACTTAAAATATCTGTCATGTTCTCACTACCCAGTTTACCCCTAGTACTTATAATGATGTTGACCGGTCATTGTTATTAAATCTCACACGATTTGATTGCATAAAATTATGTTTTAGTTTACCTTCAAATTGTTCATGCTTTTTATACATGTATATTATTTAAAACAGAACATGCATTAAAGTGTACAGTCACTTAAATGACCTTCATACTGGCCACTGGACGAGTCCATTCTATGTTTTATCAATGAAACTAAAGGTATGAAAGGTAAGAATTACCACTTCTTATATTTGCACACAACATTTTCAAAATACACAGTAAATACATTATTTTTGAACATCCTATTGCGGAGAAATAAGAGAAAGTTTACAAATGAGACGTTTAATTCCATTAAAGTAATTTTTAGAAGATAAATGCCGAAATACATTTTACGTACGGCTAATTATAAGCCAGGTAGAATTAATGTTTATCTTACATAAAAATGTTTTCAGTCTCATTGAAATATTTTAATTACAATTAATCTCAAACTAAAGAAGTCAGTATTTAAAGTCCAAATAGTTCCGATCTGCCTATAATAGGACATCAAAAGTCAATACGATCGTTTTAAGGTCAATTTCGTCAACCTCACAAAATCTTGTTAGGCACTATAAGTCACTCGCAAACATATCATATGTCCTTTGGACTTTTATTTGTTTGTGAGTGAATTGATCGAGTTTATACACCAATAAATTCATATCATAAGGCATTAAATCATTAAACATCAATTTCTGTACATGGCAATACTACATCATTCCTGCAAGTATATATGAAGCAATACTACACTAGGTTGGGGTGCCTTAGTTAATTCAATGGGACATTCTTGAATTTCTAAAAAAAATATGACAAGTTCCCGTGAAGTTTCCTTTCGTGTCTAATGAAAATGTTTGCCCTTTTACATTTTACATGTAAACATTAGCTTTTCTTATTTTTTTTCCATGTGGATCCTTAATTGACCTTCATTTTTTTTATAATATTCTTTTCATTGACATACATGTAAACTAGTCCCAAGTTCATATTAACTATATCTGTTGTTTTTCATTGATTATAACGTCGCTGGGCTTCTAAAATGTTGTAAATTACAATTTTTTCAAGAACAAAATATCTCACAAACAGGCTTTGAAAATTTTGGGAAAATGCTTGCTTCCGAAATGTCGTATGTGAACTTGAAAATTTTTATAAATAAGAGTGAAATAAAATCTTTGACATTTCTGGATTATCTATGAACTTAAAATCATTTTTACAGAAATAAGAAATGTACAATTTTTTTTTTCTCAAAGCCATTTTACAACGGTTTTCAAGTTTTCATACAACATTTTGGAAGCAAACTTTACAAACAACTGACATTGGAAATTTTGTAATATGTCTTATTTCACACATTTTGATTGGTCTAACTTTATGCTATTTTGTAATACCAAAGATTTCCTTCCGCCCCGACCATTGGTGTCAAAAAGTATGTTTAGCCAAAAAAGTCATATACGACATTTTAGAAGCCCAGCGACGTTAAGTACATTATGTATATGTCTGTCTGGCCAAGCTCATCTGATCTTGTAATATAACCCTTTTCTTTACGACTCAATATGAATTTTTTATTAAAAAAAGCAGTAAAGCAGACAATGGATTTCATTGTAAGCACCATTGTTTTTGTTTGGTTAAGTAATATCTCCAACAACGTAATGTAGTGAGCTTCCTGTAGTGGCAAGCTTCTGCTTTTTCAAAAAAGTTATAATTATTTCCTTCTACACCCTATTGCAATGTTGATCATCCTGTTGGTAGCTTCCCTATGAAAATTCATTGTTACCATGGTTACAATGTAGGGTGGATAAAGGTTAAAGGTCTAGTTTGAAGTCTTTGTGTAAATCATGTTTCCAGTTATTGTTGTGTCTTCCAATCTAGGTTAACTAGATCTTGTATAATTATTCACAATTCTTTCTGGCTTCCATATTTTGAATAAGAGTGAGCGTCCTGGTAAGCCAGTGTTATGAGTGATACTTGTAAAAGGTCTATGCATTTATCACAAATGTACCCTGTCCCAATCTGACTACCATTCACAACTGTGGGGTCGTCATACCGCATTGCCAGCTATAAAAGAGGGCCATTCAAACTCAAAGATCGAAAACCAACAGACAACGCCATGGCTAAAAGAGAAAAGACAAACAGGCAAATACTGGAAATCAAGACACAACATAGAAAACTAAAGACTGAGCAATACGAACCCCAACAAAAACTGGGGGCGATCTCATGTACTAAGGAAGGGTGAGTAGGTCCTGCTCCACATGCGGCACCCGTCGTGTTGCTCATGTCATTACAAACCTGATAATAGTATAATTCTGTAGACACATTCGTAAAAAGGGAAAGGAACTTTAGTAACAACAACAAAAATATTAGGCCCAGATATGACAAAGTGTATAGCAATTCAAATGATTAACTTATAACCTTATTAATGTACAAAACAACAAACACAAAACACATGTCGTATACCTGTAATTTGTGGGCCCTTTAATTTTGGAATTTTAAATAAAATTATTATGATATTATATTTTATTCTATACAGCAACAAAGAAAACAACACCCAATCCATGATACTATTGACTTGGGGGATACCCAAACAGCATAAAGTAGGGTACCTATAAATGTTAATGTGTGTGTCATTTTGGTCTTTTGTGGATAGTTGTCTCATTTGCAATCATACCACATCTTCTTTTTTAAAATTGATTTAATATGCTGTACTGGAATGCTTTAGCCGATTTCTCTGTTTAAAATGTATTAAAAATACTCAGATTACAAACTTATTGACCGAATATTGAATGTGTTTGTCTTGTTGTTAATTGCAATAGTTACCTTTAATGTTTTACTGGTCTATTAGTTCTAATCGAAATGCCTCAATACGTTTTTTTTATTACGATTGAGCCTCTAAATGCATTGGTCAAAAGTTAAAGCTGTTCCTCATCTTAACTTTATTTTTCGTTGTTTAACTTGTGAAATGCTTATGTGCTAGTTAAATATCTTAATATAGTTATAACAATAATATGGCTCATAATCTATAGCATTTTCAATTAAACAATATTGCAATGTATTTAAACAAAATTGATGATTTAATTACTCAACATACAATGTACATACCTATTTTTCTTATATTGGAGTAGCAACAAGTTAAAATTAAATCTTTAACCAACAATAATCATTAAAGTTCAATTACTTTTTATAATCGTAAGATAAAGATATCTTCAACATAAATGAACTATTTACAATGAGAATAGACATATCACAGTTGTTGGAACTATATATCACAGAAGTTGAAACTATATCACATATGATGAATCTATTTCACATATGTTGGAACTATATTCCAGATGACAGAACTATATCACGGAAGTTGAAACCATATCACAGATGTTAAAACAAGATCACAGATGTTAATTTAATGTTTTGCAAAATTTGAGTATACAGGATGGGTTAATAGCAATCACTCAACTAACTAGAAATTGTTATCAAAGAATCAGTAACTGAAGATTAAACAAAGGTATGTTGAGAACGTCCTCCTGAGCTGTACAGAAATATAGACAGTTTCCATGTATAAAGTTGTATTGGTTCTGAAACTGCCAGTAAAATAGATACATGTACATGTACTTATACTTTCTTTAAAAAGATTGAAAAAAAATCATTGATAATCTTTGCTTATGGAAATCAACTCTTCATAGATACCAGGACCAAATTTAGTATCTACGCCAGACATGCGTTTCGTCTACAAAAGACTCATCAGAGACGCTCGAATCCAAAAAAGAAATGATTGAAAATAAATGTTTCTCAGTAAAATAATTATGAAAGGGCAAGCATAGAATGGAAACAGTTTTTATGTGAATTCACGTAAACAAATGTGTTTTCAAACCTTCCACCATTGACCACAGATCAATTTAGCAATCATGAGCTGCACCTTAATTGTTTTCATTTTCTTAATTTGAGTTATAAAAAGTTACAGGAATATAGGAAATCTTTTTTTCTGTTTATAAATTTTCTTAACAAGCTTTGAATAGGAAAATCAATTTATTAAGTATGTTTGATTAAATCTACATTTAAAAACATCTTTAATACATAGAAATTATATAGTGTTACAGTGTTCGTGTTTCTAATTTACATTACAGGCATCAAAGAAAGACATCATTGTTGCATATCTTTAAATGGCATAATCAGTGGTTCACAGACACTCTTTGCAACAGCAGGTCTTGTTCAACACCCACTGATCACAAATATCACACTGAAACCGAGATATATACGTTTCCTTTTGAATAGGCTTGGGTAATTCAGTGCTTCAACAGGTATTGAACAAAATCTCATCAGCATAATTATTGGTATCAGAGACACTGTCCTCAACGTCATTGACATTTTCAACGTCATTTCCCTCCTCCTCCCATTTGAAAACATGTAAGGAATTGTCTGTTGACAGTCTTGGCTGTCATTATCCATCATATTAATCACCACTAGATCGACGTCTTCGTCTCTCGATGCCAACAGGTTTCCTTAGCTTTTCCTATAAAACTCCCTTCCCACGCGAGTCTCAATTTCAGCTCAGTGCTCCGCATCGATACGGGACTTGGCCTCCTCAAAAAGCTTGGTAATGTCTATTTTCTTGCAGCTAGAATTATGTCTAGCTATATTGCCTTTTAAGTAAGACCAACCCATTTTGATGGGATTGAGACCACAATGTTAACGAGGTGTTCGTATAATTATGATCATGGCCATTAGCTGATGCAAGTTCGTCTATAATATACCTAGAAAGAGATTGTGTTGTTTTACCAAGCAGCACGACCTTTTTAATTTTCTTGTCATACTGAACATCGCTTTTCTTCAGTCATGCCGATATCTCTGACTAGTTGCTCTGAGTGTTAGTTACCCTTGAGTCAGGATCTAAGTGACTGCGCATTGTCAATTACAACTACAGACCGAGAAGGCAGTTAAGGGATGGATGTATATCTCGACCACTCTGTAAATGCTTCTTATTCATCTCGTCGTGATAATGAGAGCTGTTGGTTTTCGACTCAAATATTAAACCACATCCGGGGATTATGACTTGTTGAGAGGAGCCAATTTCTAGAGTCATCTATCTGTTATCCTTGCCAGATGGGACAGTTATGGACGTGCTGTGAACATCCAGTCAGTCACACTTTACCACATGAATGATGTTCAACCAAGTCGCATCCAGATATACAATAACAAGCCCTTGCTGCCTAAACTTATGTATCTTATGAAGGTATGTCATTCTTATCATGAGATCAATGTAATCCCTCTCCGACACAAATCTTCTGCTTGACGCGTTCTTGTACGACCTAAAATAAATTAATTTATATGTATTCATACATTCACAAAGGCATAACATAATAGGGTTATTACACTAAAACATACGAGGAAGCAATGGAAGGCATTCTAAAATCTGAACTATACTGGGTGACAATAATATAAGTTATACTGTTCTCTATTGACCCCCTATGCATCCATAGACGGTTAGTACAATCCATAGGGTAAAGGCCAAAAGCGAATCTCCTATGGATTTTATTCATCCTATATGGTCCGTAGGGGTCAGTAGTGAAGCGTATAACGAATTAATCGCACGCTTGACTTTTTCTGCTGCGTTTTGTAGAAAAAACATGCAATGAAACACACAACAACATTAATAGATGACCTCACCATTAACATTAGACGTGACGTCACATACCCTCTACGAAAGTTACTAATCCCCAACGGATCCATAGGGGGTCGCACCACGTGACTTCGTTAAACCAATCATGTGGTACAAATATATAAGCTTCTTCACAAATGATTAATGTATAGGTGTATAGATGATGTCCTTCATAAAAAAAATCATTAAATGCGGTAAGATCACGTGGGGGGGGGGGGGGGGTTTAACCTCGATATTTTTTTGGTAGGGGTGTGCAATTTTTGCCTTAAATTTTAATATAACTTAAAATATTTAAGAAACAAACTTATATACAATATATAACATATGACCCATGCTTATATACGCACTAAGTCATCATCACTCATAATTCATAAATGTACCAGCTACCCTTAAGTTTTTATATATAAATTGACATAAAACATGTCAAACGTAAACGCATTTTAATATAGGACGTCAATGAAAAAGAGGGTAATTTTTATATAAAATCTCGGAAAATAATGCCCCCTAATTTGGCACATCCCTGTTTACCCAAAAATAGGAAGTTAGCCTCCCCCGTGGGTTAAATAATTCATTTATATAAGTTATGTAAGTATTTTTGAGTGCATGAATTGTATTACTAGTGCGACATCTCATTTGAATTGTTTCATAATATGTCAGGGCTTTCATAGCCAACGATAGGGCAAACATTGTGCGTTCGTTTTATCTTTTGTTATGTCTACGTCCGAAAACATTTTGGTTTCCAAATAACAATTTGAGTATAAATGTATTGATCTTTATACAATTGCAGATCAAAGTTACAAACCATTGAAAGAAGATTGGGATTGATTTTTGGGTTATGATTCTAATGGTTTAGAAAAAAAGTATTGTAACACAATACTTTTGTAATTAGTTGTAACAGTTTATTTTTTTACCAATTTCAGTGGGGTTTAGTTCAAGGTCTTGAATGCTGGAGTTTCTTTGAATGCTGAATCTAAGGTTAACCCAAATACAATGCCTTGTTCTTAAAATGACCCATATTAAGGTGTAAATGGTCCAAAATTATTTTTTGATTGTTTAAATTTGTTTAAATGTCTTTTTTTTAATTTTTCATGCTATATTAATTAAAAACATATATATATATATATATATATATATATATATATATATATATATATATATATATATATATATATATACGAGTCTAAATTGAAAACTACGTTCAAACCTATGATTGCGTTGGATAAAAACCGCAATTTTTATACGTGTGCATGTCAAACAAATTTCGTTGTAGAAGGGTCTAAAAACAGCACAAACAACATTTTCCAAAAGACCAAAAAAGTGAAAAAGTATATTTAAACAAAACGCAAACATTGTGTATATATATATATATATATTTATGTCTAGTTTTTAAGTTGGTATAAAATTAACTTAGTTTTCATTTAAAAAATTGGCGTTTTCTTTAGTTTTCTGATATTAAAAACGTATATGGATACCTGGCCTTAACAAATATAACAAATATGGGGGTAACATTTTATTATTGTTATTCCACCTTAAAACTGCATTTTTCTTTGCATACATAACTTATCAATCTGCCATATTTTACGTTTCATACACTCCCTCCCCCCAATTTTTTGTTATGCTATAAGGCGAGACATATCTTAATGCCCCTCTGCTTCGACGGAGGTATAAAGAAAAAGTTTCTTTTCAAGCGGTGTACAGAATTGTAGATTATAAAAGAGTTTTAAAAGCTTCGTTGTCTAGGGCTTTTATCCATCTTGGGACTTTTCAAGACAATGAACGTCGTTATGGGGAACACATTAACTATATGACGCAATATTTTTGAAATATTTCGTCCTGCCGATTTCTAAATAATTATATCTGTCTAAAGAAGGTACTCTACAACTTAATCGCCACAATTCATCAAGGATGATATGTTTTCAACTAAATCGAATCGCGTTTTTGTAAGTTGGCGTTTCAAATGTGTCGATATATTTGAAATCATATCATCCGTTCCAGCGACAATTATAATTGTTAAGAAATATTTCAAAAATGATAAGAAATTTACAGTAAGCACAAACAGGACTTGTAAATAAAAAAAAATATTATATAGTATAATATGTGTCAACTGTAAAGAAAACAACAAAGGTCAAACAGGAAAAGTGTGTGTGAACGGGTCACAATCCATAAACATTAAATTCGGCAACCAGAGTACAGACACGTTCCGTTGAGCGAACACTTAGACATTAGTGTGGAAGGAAAATATTTTTCCGTTCTTCAAATGTACAGATCCATTAGAGGAATACCGTAAAGAACTAGAAAGAAAGATCAAGAAAGTGTTTGACGACAAGCTTAAGGCCGAACAGTTACACAAACAATGACGTTGTGTCATAAAACTTATGTGTTCCGAACAATGACGTTGCGTCTTTATACTAATGTTTTCCCATAACGACGTTCATGATCTTGAAAAGTCACTAGATAGATGAAAGTGCTAGACAATACTGCTTTTAAAACTGTGTAGGTGTTTTTAATTTTTAATATATATTTTTATGTTTTGCAAGAACTTGTTGAATATCCTATATATAGTGGGTAATTAATGAATTTCCTGTAATCTAAGAAGGTTCATGTTGTGTATCCCATAGTTATAGTACGATCTATTGAAATTTCGTATAGTTATAAAGAAATCAGGTACTACAGTTAAAGAATATACTAGATGTTATAAATATTGGCATGTGTCATGAGCTAAAAATATTTATATTCCGCCATTGAATGAGGGAAACATTTTGTACCTCAAAGGAGTAAATATTTATTGTAAAACTTATCTACAATGTTTTATGTTTCTCGTTTCAAATCTTCCATTTTTGTATTCCTTATGTTTTTTGGAAGTCATATTATTAAATTTTATACTTCCTTTGTTTTACTTTGAAGATCGTAAAGGTTGTTTAAGTTCCTATATTCAAATTTGGATTGTAAACAAAAAATATCTATATTATTTTTAAAGAAAGAATTTTACAGATATCTTGAATTGTCTAAAACTGCAATTATATTTCTCCAAACGTGTAGAATTGGTTCATAGCAATATCCACTTTTTATCATATTTTTTAAATTGAAATTAAGTAAGGTTTCTATTCCCTCAGTCAAAGTTGATCTTAGATGGATTCAGCTATATATTGTCCTTTAATGTCCTTTATTATATTGACATATAGCTCTTCAATGGTTCTTATGCATAATAGATTTTGGCTTTTGGCGTTCCGGACAAATCATCACTGGTGTCATCTGAATTATATAGCATGTCTCTGTAACATGATTTAGTGTATCAGTTTCCAGTACTGAACTTTGTTCATGAACCTTAACTATGGATTCAGCTCCATTCGAAACACGTTTGTCTTCAAGAGTACATAAAGTAGTTTTTTTCAAAAACATGTGTTTTGCATATGCATCGATTGTTCTTTAGATAATTTTATATATAGAAATAATGTGATGGTGACTAAACAAAATCAATATTAATACGCATGTAAATAATAATCTTGATGAAGGACAGCACAAACAAAACAAACTATGCCAGCGAAGATTAAATGATTAATATTTCTGGTTCAAACTGATCAAGTATTAGATATAATGTATGATATTATTTTTGAATGGAGTATACTGTCGATTTCGTGTTAGATATTTTGGTGGCCTTTGCTTTCAAGCATTTCAGAAGTTTACGTCCGACACGTTTGTCAAGTATGGGATAGAATGTATGAAAGGTGTAACAAATTATCTTTTATTTCTTTAAACGTGATATTTATAACAATGAAGACAAGTCAAAATACATTAACATCATAACGTTTATGTAAGGTTTAAAATGTGTTGATATTTTGGCATCGATCAGCAAAAACGAGACATTAAGTTTCAAAATGCGCATTTGGTGCATTAAAATGATACTATTTACATTATCATTATATTGAGCAGAAATGTTAGGTGTACTGTGGAATCATTTATTTTCGTGGGTATCAATTTTCGTGGAAAGAGAAAAAAAGACGTTTCGTGGTATACGTAAATTCGTGGATCGTTGATTACAACAAAAAATATTCAGATACGTAATTCGTGGATTTCTTTTTGATTTAGGAGATAATATAACCTCCTTGGTTCAACTTAATTGTTCAATAATAAAAACAAAAACAAAAATAATTGAAAAGGTTTTGAATTGTCAAAATCCTCGCTTGGTCAGTCTAGGTTAAAGTGGTCATTGGAAAATTATATTACAATAATGGACAGAGACAGCTAATTATTTGTTTGTTTTACAATTTATAAAATATTGTCAGAATTCAATAAGGCATTCAAAACTTTAATAATTGAAAGCTCATTTCCCTAATTACGATATATTAAACAGTAATGTAAGAAAAAGGTGCGAAAATAAATGTTCCTGTCATAACCATTTCACCTACGGGCAATATTCCCGTACTTAATCCTATTGATTTTTAATCACTAGTAAACCAAACTATGATACGGTAATTAGCAACTTCCAGTTATTTTCTATAACAGTTTTAATCAATTTTAAAAAGTAAAGTATCACTGATATTCGATTTATTTATTTTTTATTTAATTCAAATACTTGTATCTACTTTCAATTAAAAAAAACGCGTGTTATTTTATAATGTTTATCGCTAGTCAACACTATACTAGAACTGAATAACATAACCGGAAATAAACATCCGACTCCATACACATTTCTCGGGATTATATTTCGTTGAATTCTTAAATTCGTGGTTTGCTGTAACCCACGAAACCCACGAACATTGGTATACCACGAATACAAATGAATCCACAGTTTCTGAAGTAGTTAAACATATCTTCTTTACGATAGTTTGAATTTTAAACACATGTGAAGCATGATTAAAAGTAAAAAACAATATTATATATTCTATTTATATGTAATGATTTTTTTATTGATTTTTTTATGAATTAAAAATAGATAAATATTTATAATTTTATATACAGTATCCAGCTGATTATACAAATAATATATACTGCTTTTACCGACTGAGTGGAAAATTTCGACATGAATGGCATGTTATAAATATTGGTATGTGTCATGAGCTTAAAATATTTATATTCCGCCATTGAATGAGGGAAACAGTTTGTACCTCAAAGGAGTACATATTGTTGTGGTTATGTTACACAATATTTATTGTAAAACTTATCTACAATGTTTAATGTTTCTCGTTTCAAATCTTCCGTTTTTGCATTCGTTTTGTTTCTTAGAAGTCTTATTATTAAAGTTTATACTCCCTTTGCTTTACTTTGAAGTTTCGTGAATTTTAAAGTTATATAAGTTCCTATATTCAAATTTTGATTTTAAACAATAAATAACTATATTACTATTCAACGCACTTTTAAAAAAAATAATTTTACAGATATCTTGAATTGTTAAAAACTGCAATTATAATTCACCAAATTTGTGTAGAACTGGTTCATTGAAATATCCGCTTTTTATCATATTTTTTTTAATTGAAATTAAGTAAGGTTTCAATTCCCTCAGTCAAAGTTGATCTTAGATGGATTCAGCTATATATTGTCCTTTAATGTCCTTTATTATATTGACATATAGCTCTTCAATGGTTCTTATGCATAATAGATTTTGGCTTTTGGCGTTCCGGACAAATCATCACTGGTGTCATCTGAATTATATAGCATGTCTCTGTAACATGATTTAGTTAATCAGTTTCCAGTACTGAACTATGTTCATGTACCTTAACTATGGATTCAACACCATTCGAAATAACAATGGATTTTGGTGGGGGTTTACTATTGATTTTGTCTTGGAAAATTTGGTGCAGTTTGCTTTCAAGCAGTTCAGATGTTTGCTTCCGACACGTTTGTCTTCGAGAGTACCTAAAGTAGGTTATTTCATAAACATGTGTTGTGCATATGCATCGATTGTCTCTTTAGATATTTATATATACAGAAATAATGTGATGATGACTTAACAAAGTCAATATAAGTACGCAAGTTAATAATAATCTTGATGAAGGACAGCACAAACAAAACAAACTATGCCAACAAAGATTAAATGATTAATATTTCTGGTTCAAACTGATCAAGTATTAGATATAATGTATGATATTATTTTTGAATGGAGTATACTGTCGATTTCGTGTTAGATATTTTGGTGGCCTTTGCTTTCAAGCATTTCAGAAGTTTACGTCCGACACGTTTGTCCTCGAGAGTACCTAAAGTAGGTTATTTCTTAAACATGTGTTTTGCATATGCATCGATTGTCTCTTTAGATATTTATATATACAGAAATAATGTGATGATGACTTAACAAAGTCAATAGAAGTACGCAAGTTAATAATAATCTTGATGAAGGACAGCACAAACAAAACAAACTATGCCAACAAAGATTAAATTATTAGTAGTTCGGGTTCAAACTGATGAAGTATGAGATAGAATGTATTAAAGGTATAACAAATTAACGTATTTCTATTTAAACTTGACATTTATGACAATGGACCAAATTAAAATACATAAACATATGGAAGAACAGAAAATTTGCTTTTTAGATTTTCCAAACGATTATTTAAGTAAATAGGAAAACTTTTGTTTGGTAGATCTGAAATGCAATTTGTTTGTTCTTTCCTGGCTGGGATTTGAACTCATGCAACTGAAATATCGTGGCAACAAATCGCCTTGCAGTTTGTCCGATGCGCTAGACTAACTGATCACATAGGTTCCTCAAAAATTAAGCTTTCGGTGACCGGGTGGTACGTGTCCTCTTCAGTTTTAATCATTGTAACACAATACACAATATATACGGCATGAAAATGGAATTTTTAGAGATCAGCTGAGTTATCTGTCGTATAGGATTTTACAAATTATTGTAGGATGCAGTCACAGAAATATTTATTTTATGAGTACGTCTAAACCAGTGACTTTACGACATATTTCTCGATCGGTTCACCACTGATGGTAATACAAGTCTGAACATACATTCTGTATATGTAATTCGTCTAGATATTAGCCAAACAATGTTAGAAAATATGTCGTAGATCTAGAGTTGTCAGTGGTTCTAATCGTACTTATAATATAATAATTTAATAATCTATTCTAAAATTATAGAACCAACATATCCGAGTCTAAATATCCCATGTGTTAAAAAAAACATGTTGATTGGGTTTTTGATGTCACGATAGTATATCGATTATCATATTTTAAAACATCAATATTCCGAGATATCACAGGATGATAAAAAAGAATTTTTTTTAAAATTTTTTATTCAGTCAGTAATTAAAAAAATAACAAATGATTTTGATATGAAAATAACAAGGCTATAATAACGGAAGATGTGTCATCCTTCATGAACGTAGTATTGTCTTCCTTGTGCTTAAGAAGGAGCTCTACTATATCTTATGAATCCCTTCTGATAAGCTATAAATAGGGGATATATTTTATCATTCCAACACTTATTACTATCGGCTTTGTTGACCAGTAACAGCTATTCTATAGCCGTATGATTTTCAAAACATGCAATAAATAAAGGAGATGTATAATCAACTGTACAATGATCAAAGTTTGCTTTGTTCTCCAAAAAAACGTTCAATACTGCAATGAAAAATTCAACTGATGCTACGAATAATAGATTCATACCATCAAAAGTACATTTGTTAAAATTAGTACAATGATACATACACAACTGAATCAAAGGAATACCAACTATAAAGCAACATTCTACGAGTACAGTATCTTTCTGATTTAGATCACAAATGTGTGCTTATTGTCTCTCATATTCGATATTAAGTATATTCAAATAGCACAATAATCTCCGTTTGGACATGGGGTTTTTCATATTTTCATTACTGAACACACTACTAACCATTCGTTCTATGTACAGTTGATGATATGCAGGTGGAACTATGTTGACAAACTGGTCCAGGTCTACTTTCTATTCTATTCTATTCTACCATGTATAGTGACCGCCTTCAACAAATTGAAGATTATGCCACAGGAGGAAACTTACAACAAGACATAGATTGAAAAAATTTGCAATTTAAAAAAAAACACGAAAAATTAAAAATATAAAATGTTTTGTAAAATAAAGTAATCCTCTGCAACTCATTTATTATTAGTAATTTTTATCAAACACTAGATCATATTTTGTTCAAAATAAAAAGATAAAAGTCAAAATGTATCATTAAAATTTGAGCGTACATCTTGATTTGTCTTATGGAATGTATGTTCAAGTGAGTTTAGTTCATCCGATAAAGTAAACTTTGGTATTTCGTCAGTACTACATGCCTCACATGTGTTCTTAATGATAGTTTCGTTTTTCCTTAGTGTAGAATGGTCATTGTAAAATGTTCACAAAAGGGGAAAATAATTACATAAATCACAATATTGAATTTGATGTGAATAAGCATTTATTTTTAGATAATTCTCTGCTATTAACTTTTCTTCGTTTTCTGACAAGAGTAATTGTTTTGATAAAAAATTACAGACATTACTTTTGGAAAAAGAAAACGATTCAAACTTTTTATCTTTGAAGTCTTGTAACCGACATGAAACGATAACTTTTGTTTTGTTCTCAATCAGTTCTACAAATCTCACGTTGACTGGTGTCCATCTTACAAGGTGGTTTATAAAATATTTTCGCAGGATTCATCAATAACAAACAAAGTAGTACATCATACCCGTCATCAGCCACTTTTAAAGCCATCTATTGGAGGGTTGCTGTTTTTCCAACAACAATTATTTTATTAAAGACTATCAAACACTCGTTCTGCAGCTGATGTTTCTACAAATTCTACAATCATCCTTTACTTATTCAATTTAGTTCTGATATTTACTGAAATATAAATATACATTTCTTTTATGATGATGCTGTATTTGAGTAACACGACTTAGCATAACAACACATAATTGTAAACAAATTGATATAACAAACCTGTAAGAAACAAGTTTGAATCATAATACCCGTCACCATTACTTGTGCAGATATTGTATAAGGATCACCTTCTCTTAACCATTACAATATATATTCTAATTTTGTTCTGATCCTAATTCTATACTTGTGTAGTCTTAGGGAATCTCTCTTTCCGATATTTTGGTCCATTCTTGATAATTATACGTTCTCCTTAAATTTGTTGCGCCATTAAACTTTGAAAATGTTTAAGGTAGCGTCTTTGGATGGTGCATACTTCCTACTAACACCATAAAACATTACACGACTCATACGACCATGTACCATGACATCATACACCGTACGCATTAGCACCATACACCTTACACATTACACCATAATGCACTTAATTTCAAAGAAAGCATGCGACTACAAAATTATTTAATAATTTTAAAAATCGAATGTTGATCACAATATTGTTAATTAATGTATAAAATTAAAAGTCAGTTCTTATCAATAATTTACATAGTTATAAATGTCTTACACCTTTTTATTCACACCATTCCCGATCGTAAAGTACACCATTACACCATTCCCCTTACACCAAACACCGTAGCACCATACACCTTCTACCATTTGTTCATATGCCATACACCATTACAGCATACACGTTTTTTTAGGAAGTTTGCACTACCCAAGGTTGTATGGCTGATCCGACCAGTCCGATGACCAAAATAAAAGTAACATAAAAAAGAGGACTGTGGTTAGGGCAAACTAAAGTTGGAGAACGGAAACCAATTCAGGGACGTACGGACGTACGGGCGGACATAAAGACTGACAAAGGTAAAACTAAATGGCGACCGGGGGCTTAAAAATATATAAAAGTTACCTTGTCAGTACCAATAATATGCATATCGGTATAGGAAGATGTGGTATGAGTGCCAATTATACCACTCTCCATCCAAATAGCAATTTTAAAAAGTAAACCATTATAGGTCAAGGTACGGCCTTCAACACGGAGCCTTGGCTCACACCGAACAAAATATAAAGTGGCCCAAAATTACAAGTGAAAAAAAACAACATTCAAACGGAAAAACCAACAGTCTAATCTATGCAAAAAACGAGAAACGAGAAACATGTTTAAACTACACAAAGAAACGACAACTACTGTACATTATATTCCTGCCATAGGACATGTGCAAACATTTGCAGCGGTATTATACCTTTCTAATGATACCAAACCTTCTCCCTTCCTTTTACTGAGACAATAGTATAACTTCAAATACTTTCTTTATAAGCCTGTCTTAATTCTGACGAACGTCATAAGAAACAACTTATATATGAAGTGCTTTATACCTTGTAAGAATCGTGAATTTTTTTAAGTTACTTTATGATATAAAGCACGGCACCTATCCAGAACTAACCATAAAGTATTTAAAATTAATTTTAAACAACACCTTGTCAGAATAAAGTTGTGAAGTAATACATTGTTATATAAGTAAGTCAAATGCAACAATGTTTTACAGGAAGGTATACACCCTATAAGAACCTACTTCTGTATTTAAATTAAAATATAGGACGAAACGTCCTTTGAACAAATCCAGCAAGACCTTCTCAGAACCAAATTGTCTTCATTATTATAAATTGCTGCCTCCTTACATATTAACCTATCATATTTTTTTTACTTATTTTTGAAGTGAAAATTCAGCATTTACCCATGCTCTATATTGTCAGTTTTCAAATACTAATTTTTCAAGTTATGTAATGAGTTGATGAAAAAAATATTTTAATTGTATACTGATCTTTGATTGCCGAATTCATATTCTTCTTCCTAAAATTAAGTAAAAATGGATAGACGCACAAATTTATGGAGAAGCATCTCAGTATTCCCCCTTATACCAGCTGTATAATGTGAAATACATGTTTTTTTTGCCGACTCCATTTAACTATATTTAAGAAAACAAGTGTATAAGAAGAAATATGAATTGGGCGTGTAGATTTGGAAAAACATATTTAGACAGAAAAGAAACCAAATATCACCAAAGATTAATCAACCAATTATATTATATTCATATTTTGTTCAGTGTAGGATACAATATCTAACACATAACATCAAATCAAAATATGTATCTTGGGACCAATAGGTCATGAAGTATATATATATAATTATGATGTTTCTAATATATAACTAACAAAGATAATGAACTATAAAGTCCTATAAAGTTTACCATACATTTATCTAATTAAGGTCGCATGTCAGTACATATATTTACATGTGTATATCAGTTATTTATAAGCCGCTGACTGAACCAAAACATCGGCTAGCATGCAGTTAATAAAGTCTTTAAGTTCTATATTTTATCATTTAATCAGATAAACAAACGATACGTGTATAATTATAATCTAAGACTACTGTCATTACAATATTATAATATGTCCTGTTTATTGGTGTACATTCAGGTGATAGTTGTTTGTCGGTAATTAGCTAACAAGTGTTGCCCATGACTTTTAAATGGTTCTGGAGACGTATTCCGGTGCTGCATTCGTACGGTTCTGTGACGGTACCAGCTGCCGTATATTGATCGAAATACTTAGTCTAAGATTTGTTATGCATACCACTTAGACAAAAAGGGCGGAGTTTCCTTAACTTAAGTGTTTACTAAGCAAAATCTTAATTTAAGTAGCTTTATGCATACGGGCCCTGGTCTGTGGTAATTATACCAAACTGAACATGAAGAAAAAGAAAAAGACATTTAAAATAAAAACAGCAAATTGGTCACGAAGGCAAATGTCTCATGTTGGAAATGTCAAAAAAAAAAAATTGAAAGAAAAGCTTGTATTCATATCAAATGGTTTTCACGGCGAATGTTTCTAATTTAATTTTAGTTTTCTGTGTCGATTGTCTTTTGTTTGTACTTATGTGTCTTGTATGTACCCGGATTTGTCTTTTGATCATTTATTGTCTTATTATGAGCTAGTGAAAATTTTCATTTATAAAGGGCTGGTTGAGCAATGTTGAATGTTAAGCGATGTCCTGACATTGTGCGAAAACAGATGTCGAGAAGATATGAAGCTACTGAACATATAAAAACTTGGCGGTTTTTTTTTTTGAAGAATTGAACTTAAACATTTAAGAAAACAAAAAAAAACTATCTTTTTTATGTATTGCCATATGGCCTCTTACATTGAAGAATTAAAGTTTGTTTTTTACCATAGAATAAGGTCAAGATGGTCCCTAGTGTCGATTTATGTGGTACTTAAGGTATGATATTGCACTGTCATTACATATATTCAAATTGTCATAAAAACAATTTACCAAAGTCTTAACACAATACAACACAAGAACACACAAGATCCGGCATTAATGATAATGAGAACTAAGATATTTGCTTTATCCTACATATTGGTCTTGTGATGCTCTCCAAAAAACCAAAAGTCTTAACTTACAATGAAGCTATATATATGATCGAAAAATAAAGCAAACAAAATTGCTTTTCAGAGAAAGAAAGAGTCAGGAAAACGCTCAGAATGCATGAGTTTGTGTCATTTTTTTCACAGCTTCTGGGAGTCATGAGCGACCGCCAGACCCCTTGCCATTTTTGTTGTTTTCACCTCGCTCTCCCTTCCCTCGTCTAATATGTTTTGCCTTACTTTTAATAGAAACTTGTTACGGCCTTGGTTGGATTTAATACTGACAAAACATTAAGCATTAGCACTGAATTGAATAAATTTTATTTCGACTAAAATCAACTTGGGATTTTTTTTTAACTAAATCAGTTACGCATGGCGCGTCACTTCTCAGTCTCCTTTTAAAAGGTCATTTCTACTTCTGTCGATTAAAGACGACCTTTGAGATATCAACATTCGAAAGCTTAACTTTTGTTTGCGTACCGGTACTACTTTACAAAGAAAAATTGAACATGTCCAAAACTGGAAACTGTAATTCCCATAACATAAAATAAACATAGTGGACCAAACCGTCAAAGTTTCAATCAATTTGACCTACCATTTTAAGAAAGAAAATGCCACTTTTAGGTTTTTGGACCCTTTGGGCCTGTTTTGCATTGTTTCCATGGTAACGGCAGACATATTCAAAATTCCAAGGGCAAATTCCACATCTTCCAAAGTTGCTCATCATTACTGTGAAGTTTTATAAAATTTGGAGCATTTCCATATTTTTGAAATTTTTGGTGTAGTATCCATGGCAATATAGCAGTTCCAATGATTGCCAAAATCATCCAAAACCAGTATATGGCTGGCACCTACATTGTATCAAAATTTGATGATTCTGAGTGAAAGCATCTCTAAATTATTCACCAAAACCAAAAACATGATTTTTTCACAATGGTTCCGTTTCCATGAAAACGACAGCCATTTTTGTATGGTCGTAGACCCTACTGCAACCCAAAATTTTGTGTTCCATATTTTTGTTAACTTTCAGTAAGATTGGTTCTATTAGCTCTGAGAAAACTGCCGGACAAAATAGGTGGAAGTATAATAGTAATAATACTGAAAAAGAAACAGAGGAAAAGCAATATGTCACCCGACATTGTCGATCGGGTGACATAAATACAATCACTTGCAGATAATCTTGAATAGTTTAATAATATCCGATTGATTTTAACAGATAATGTAATCTTCAAATTATAGGAGCGAATTTGTTTCTCGCTGCTGAATAGACTAATTTATTTATTTCTTCAAATCAGGGGCCCTCGAAAGGCCACGCAATGCATAATCATTTTGACAATTATCAACAACAATAAACGTCTGTAACGTTACAAAATGTATGTGTTACTTTCAAAAAACGGAGTTCAATGTATGTGACATTTTATTAGACATGCGGTTTTGTTTGTAATTTGTGCAAACCAGGGCGCATTGTCATGTTTCAAGGCTCAAAATGCGAAGAAAGGTTTGTACTTTTTAAAACGATAAACAAAATTAAGGAAATATTCAATAAAACAAATTAATTTAATCTCATTCGACGGATTAGTGCTGGAAAATGTGTGAAAACTGTACTTGTGACAAATTCGTGGACATGAGAAAAATTCCGACCTGTGTAAACCGACGTAACAACAAAGAAAAAAAAATTATTTAAAAGGCGAGTCTATACAAATATCTCATTCAGGGGCCATTGCTTCGCTTCTAGTACTGGTTGTGTTCCAATTTTTTGACGTCACAATGCTATGACGTTGAACGTTGCGCTGCCCGAAAATGGTGACTTTTGGTGAAAAAAAATCATCAATCTGCTGGGTTGCGTTCAATATCGAAGCAGCTACATAGCGGCTACGTAGCTGCTATCAATATCTATGTAACAACTACTCTATAGCTACACGTGCAATAGTCAAAATCTACGTAGCACTACGTAGCTGGTACGATATTGAAAGCGGCCCAGTACATTTTGTCCAAATATCGGCATCTATTTGTAGCGCGGGACACAAAAAAAATGACGTTATTTATAAAATTCGTGTTCAGTTTATTCACATACACTTGAATTAAAATGTCATTCAAGACTTAAAATAAATTCCCAAGACATTCAGCTTTATTTTGATGTAAAATTTATATGTTTTCTAGTAGCAACGACAATATAGTGACCAATTGTTGCTTATGACACGGTATTTTTTCTTGACTGACACCAGTTCCGTGCATAACATTTTTTTTTTAATTTACAAAAACAACAAATTCTACACTACAAAAAGTACACACATCCACAGGTTGTCAAAAAGTTCATTCAAGGGAAGAAATGGGTGCATTCTTTCAAAAAACATTATGCATATTTTATAAATTATTCATATCTTATACAAAATTACTTTAAAGGCATTTTAAAGACTGTTTGTAATTGACGTTCATTATATCTGATATAAAAGAAAAAATAAATATATTTAAGTTATGTACACCGGTATGTAAACATTACCACATGTATGTGTTTATAAAATTACACGTGTTTGAAAGTATATAATAGGTTGAATGTTTTTCATTGGTCGAGTTAGAACTGACCTCAATATTTGAATAAGGTCATTTCAAATATTACGTGCTATACTTTTGGCGGTTTTGTATTTTAAAGATATTGCCATTCGAGGTTCGCTTTTGGTGCAGTAAAGTTGTAAGCTTGTGCTTAACCTGAGTATGTCTGAGAATAGAGAAGGAAGTCCAATGTCCGAAGGTGAGACTGAGCATTCACACATTTCAACCGGTAAATCACAAAGTAGCAACCACATAGTAGAAGGGCACCGTGATTTAGCTGATACTTTTGAACTTTTTAAAGTATATTTTGACAATAAGCTTGAAGATCTTAAATCAGATTTGGTCCGTGAACAGGACTTAATTTCCAAAGAGTTAAAGGAAGAGGTTTCCCTTAAATTCAAGCACGAGGGCAACAAAATACAATACAAATTTAAAGAGGAAACTATTACCGAGTTAAACAAGGTTTATAGCTTTGTTCCCCGTTCAGAAACCAAGGTGCCACGTATCATCATAGACCTCATAGATAAGGTTAAGGGCAGAAACAAACTGATACGCATAGCAGATACTTCAGCCGGTGGTTGGGCTACTGTCAGAGAGTATGAAGCAAATGTTATCGCTTCAGACTCTGAAGATGAAAAGAAAATCCGCCAGGCGGAGTCTAGAGCCATGCGTTCGACTAAAGACAAATCCCGACGCCCAAATCCCTACAAGACAACTTCTAGACCGGCTCCAGTTGAAACTGCTCCTAATCCTTATTATTCCAATTCTTTCGAGCTGGAAGCGGGCGGTGTGAGCCGTCCCAGCACGATATGTGCCATGCCTGTAAACAATTTGGTCACTGGAGGAAGAACTGTCCACTTGTCAAACGCAACCAGTTCAACTTCAACAATACACAACAGAACAATTAACAATGAACAGTTAGTTAATGATAAGTATTTATATTTATTTTCTCAATTTGATAGTGATTATTGTTAAAATCATCATATTGAGATTTTGCTTAGACAAGTAAGACTTGAAAATTTCAAATCTAACACGGGTATTTTCTCTGGTGTAAAGGGAAGGTTAGCTAAAAGTATTAAGTACTGGGAGCATATCGGTGCTAATTCATTTATTTTAGACACACTGAAAAATGGTTATCTTATTCCATTTATTGAAACTCCTTTGAGCATGTACAGGAAAAATAACAAATCTGCTCTTAAGAATGATGATTTTGATAGCAAATCTGTAAATGAACTTGTTCTTTCAGGTTGCGTCATTGAGGTCCCTTTTCAAACTTACATTGTCAATCCACTCAGTGTAGCTACTCAAAAGTCTGGGAAAAGGCGTCTAATTTTAGATTTGAGCACTTTGAATTTATCGGTGAAAAAGGAAAAGATTAAATTGGAAGATTGGAAAATAGCTGTGCAATACTTTCAGAAAAATGATTATCTGTATAAATTTGATTTAAAGTTTGGTTATTTTTATTTGGATGAATGTCCACAGCAGCACACGTATCTAGGTTTTTCGTGGGAAGATAAATTGTATTGCTTCACTGTTTTAGCATTTGGTCTTTCAACGGGTCCTTACATATTTACAAAGTGTCTCAGACCATTGGTCAAGTATTGGAGAAAAAATGGTATAAAAATAGTTTTATATCTTGATGATGGATTTGGTATGAATAACGAAAATAATGAATGCATCAAAGATGCTGAATTGGTGAAACAATCGCTTTTGAGTGCGGGTTTTCTTCTGAACGAAGAAAAGTCAGTTTTACTCCTGTACAGAAGTTGGAGTGGTTGGGAATCATTTGGGATTCATGTAATTTCACTTTATGCATTCCTCAAAGGAGAATTGACGAATTATTTCAATCTATTCATAATGTTTTCAGATAAATTCCATATATTTCTGCCAGAAATTTAGCCCAGGTAACAGGTAGAATTATAAGTATGTCTCCTGTGATCGGAACTATTACTAGAATAATGACTAGATATTGCTATATGTCTATTGAAAGTAGAATGTCATGGGATAGTTATTTCGTTTTAGAAAGTAAAAGTTTTGTGATGTCAGAATTAAGGTTCTGGCTTGATTATATTGCTAATGTAAATTTTAAAACATTAAATCAATAAAACCAGTCACATGTAATGGTATATTCTGATGCTAGCAGCATAGCTGCCGGGGCATGTACAGTAGAGTTGGAAAGTAAAATTTGTCACACTATGTGGAAATCCACTGAAATGTTAGAGAGTTCCACGTGGAGGGAACTAAAGGCCATAGAATTGGCGTTGATGTCTTATCAACATGCATTTTCGGGAAAATCCTTAAAATGGCTAACTGATAATCAAAATTGTGTCAGAATTGTTCAAGCAGGAAGCATGAAAGAAAAACTGCAAGAAATAGCGATTTCCATTTTTTCTATTTGTTTACAAAAGGGAGTCTCCATTAATATACAATGGATTCCGAGAGGTGAAAATTCGAAAGCTGATTATATCAGTAAAATCATTGATTATAGCCTTTTATTGCTCCAGTATTGGCAGTGAAGTTAAATGCGACAAGGATCACAAGGCCCTAGTGCACTAATGTGTATTGTAGCTGGCGAGGTTAAAGTTGTGAGGCCCTAGTTCACGAACGTGTATTGTAGCTGGCGAGGTTAAAGTGACGAGGTCCTAGTACACGGATGTGTATTCTAACTGGCAAGGTTAAAGTCACGAGGCTCTAGTACATGAATGTGTATTGTAGCAGGCACGGTCGTTGTTGATAAGGCCCTAGTGTGTATATACATGTACATTGTAGAAAGCATGGTTGTATTCAACACGGCACAAATGTATATAGCATTGTAGCTGGCATGGTCAAATATATATTGGACACGGTCCTGTTATGTTTACAGTGACATGGTTCCCTTGTATATAAGTTTTTAATACTTTGACATTTTATAATGTTTGTTTCACAATTGCACATTTTTCAGATATTTTTCGAATTGGTAGATGGAAACAGAATTCAGATATTTCGGATGAACTTTCTACATTGAAAGCTAGATTACCAGAGTACTGTTTGAGCTCACGTTCTCTGAACACTCGTAAAAAGTACCAGTATGCCTTTAATGATTTCTGTAAGTGGACTAAAATACATAATATTACTCGATTACCTTCATCTGATTATACAGTTTCTCTATATTTGATTCACATTTCACAGAATGCAAAATCGGCAAGCAAGATAAATCAAGTAATATACGCTATAAGCTGGGCACATAAACTGGCTGGATTTAATAATCCTTGTACATCTGAATTAGTAACGTTTGTAAACGAAGGAGCACAGAGAAAATTGGGACATTTTATCACTAAGAAAGATTCTATTACACCAGACATTTTGCGAAAGATTGTTCATACTTATGGTACTCTTAATAGTAATCTTAAAGACTTAAGAACTGTTTGTATGTGTTTTTTAAGCTATGCAGGTTTTTTAAGGTTTTCAGAACTAGTTAATTTGAGAGGTATCGATATAAAGATTTATTCTACACATGCAAATTTATACTTGGCGAAGAGTAAAACTGATATTTACAGAGAAAGGAGGGATGTGGTTATTTCTAGAACTAATCTTGTAACTTGTCCTGTCTCCATGCTAGAACGATATCTCAAATTAGCTAGTATTGTAGCAAATTCTGATGAATTTGTTTTTAGATCCGTTAATTTTTGTAAGTCTGGTAAATCTTATAAACTTAGAAAGACAGGTCCGTTGTCATACACGAGAGCTCGAGAAATACTACTTTCAAATTTACAGAGTATAGGCTTAGATAGTAAAAAATTTGGACTGCATAGTCTCCGTTCAGGAGGGGCATCGGCTGCTGCAGCGGCTGGTGTAGAGGACAGATTGTTCAAAAAGCATGGTCGGTGGAAAAGTGACACGGCAAAAGACGGTTATGTTAAAGAGTCTTTAAAGGATAGACTTTCTGTAACAAATAATATTGGAATTTAATGATGTATTTTTTCGTTTATTTTTTCTTCACCCTTTCTTTATTTTTCGAAGCTTTGCTGCACACTGTCAGGCGAGCTGATCCCATACAAAGGTGTTGAGTTTATTTTGTAAATAATTTATGTTCGCTTGAAGTTATGAATTAGAACATAAATATATTTATTAAAGTTATGTACGCCGGTATGTAAACATTACCACGTGTATTTGTTTATAAATATACACGTGTTTGAAAGTATATAATAGGTTAAATGTTTTTCATTGGTCGAGTTAGAACTGACCATAATATTTGAATATGGTCATTTCAAATATGTCGTGCTATACTTTTGGCGGTTTTGTATATTAAAGATATTGCCATTCGAGGTTCGCTTTTGGTGCAGTAAAGTTTCCCACCCTCCCACCCGACTTAATGTATTTTATTTGTGTTATTTTTTATTTATGTAAATAATAATGTGTGTAAGAACAGAATTTTTATTTGATTCATAAAATGTATTTTCGTACATAATGAAAATTATTTTTATTTTTGTCGATTGGTTATTGTGTTTGTTACCTGCAGCGGCCTAGGCAGACAGTAACACTGATGAACATGTTTTACGTTGCATTTATCTTTAATAAAATTAAAGCTTTGCTGCACACTGTCAGGCGAGCTGATCCCATACAAAAGTGTTGAGTTTATTTTGTAAATAATTTATGTTCGCTTGAAGTTATGAATTAGAACATAATTGCATTTATAAGCAACGCAAAACATTTTTTAATATAGATTTTTCTGAAATTCACCATATTTTAAGGAAAACAACTAGTCTTCATGTACAGAAAGTACTAAAATCAAATAGGGGTTCATAGTTTCTTTCAAAATAAAGATTGTTTTGGATGTGCATGCAATAAAAACAACAGTGTAAGTATGTTTTTCATTATGTTATAAACCAGCTGCTAACATTCTTCTTTAAAATACATTTGAAATAACTAGTAAAAAATAGCATTGCTGATTTTGTTTTTATAAAAAGAAGAAAAAATGATTATTTCAAACAATGCAAGCAACATTTTAATATCTTTCCTCTGATATTCATTTAATGTTTTGAGAACAAAAAACAAACAATCCATTATGGAAATATTTTGACGCACAAAAAGTACAAAATCCAATGGTGGTCAATAATTCCCATTGAAAAGAAGAAATGAATGATTACTCATTCAACAAAAAACAAAAAATTATGCATATTCATCCTTTACTCATTTACATCTGTTACTATATTCTTACTTGATTGGCAATGATAATGAATGATTTTTATTGACGTTGCATTATATCTGATATTAAAAAAAATACACTTGGTAGAAAAATAAAAGAATATGAAGTAATATGTATTATGTGTAGTAAGTAATTTATATATTTTTAATGGGTTATTGTGCCCAAGTTGTTTTTCAAATTACCGAATAAAGGTGTCTTCGTAGAAGTCCTCGTTTATCGCAAGTAAATACTGTGGAGTTTGTTATACAAAAAAAAAGAAGTATTTACATGTATATACGTTTCCGTTCGATCCTTGCATACTATTAATTAACTGATCGATCGCTGATCGTTGTCACGGTAGCTCTCATACAGCTTATTTGACTTATCTGACAGTTACTATGGGTCATAGATCGCCAATCAGTATTCGATCATTTTATATGGTCTTTTGTGTACTGTTGTTTGTCTTGTTTTTGTCATAGCGTTATCAGGTTTTTTTTCGATTTGTGAGTTTTAACATTTGATTTTGCGAAAAACTAAGGATTTTCTTATTCCAGGCATAGACTACCTTAGCCGTATTTAGCACAACTTTTTCAAATTTTGGATCCTCAGTGCTCTTCAACTGTGTACTTGTTTGGCTTCATAAATATCTCGATATGAGCGTCACTGATGAGTCGTATGTAGACGAAAAGCGCGTCTGGCGTACTAAATTATAATTTTGGTACCTTTGATAACTATTGAATGTCCCTTTTGGTATCTTTGTTTTTTGTTTTTTATAGATTCATATATCCCAGTCTCACAATGAGTTTGAGGTTATGTTTATTTTGTATATGTATACTGAACGTTCTGTACCTGAATGATCTTTAAGGTGAGTCAGGTTTTAATATTTTGCGATCTAATGTCTAATTGGACTCTCTAATTCGGTTTAAGAATAGTTTCTTCAACAGCTTTAATGTCTACAAATCATTAATAAATTTATGCATTGGTGTTCATTTTCCAAAGGACATATACCAAAATGTGTGGATAGTATTTGATTCACTATACTGTTTCAGTTAATAACTGACTACTTATTCCTCTTTTTTATGTATTATTCTGACATTACTAAACATACATTGGGTTGACCCATTACACTGACATACAAAACTTACACTTCGTATCACATGATCCGATAAATCACTTACTGAGACCACCTAGAATGCCATAATTATAGTGTAAACAAGGGCTTGAAATTCTAAAATGAAGGTTTGTCTTTATATATTTTGATGAGACATATTCCTCAGTGGTACTTAAACGCAATGGTTATACATAATTTGTATTCGTTAAGCCGGTAGATAGAGGTTTGCTGCTCACAAGGAAGATAATAAACCTACAGTTGTTGGTGAAGTTAGAGTCGCTAAGTCTTTAGTTTCTATGTTGTTTCTCTTAAATGGTATTGTTTGTGTGTTTGTCTTTTTCTTTGTACATGTAAGTCATAGCGTTGTAAGTTTGATTTGGATCTATGAGTTTGACTGTCCCTCTGGTAACTTTCGTCCCTCCTTTAATATGAACTTAAAGGTAAAGGCATTATTAAATGAAATATATTTTAGTATCCATATTTTAATCATTTATCATGTTTATAGATATTATTAAAAATATTACAATTGCAGGAAAATTCGTCCATATAATTTGATCACGATTGTTATACTAGTAATCGATATTTGTATGTTGGAAAATATTTGAACTTACTTTAAATAAATCAAATCTAAACGGTAATAAGTGTCCTTTTCCTAGATTTAGATATTTCAGTTTTAAACGGGAAACTCCAAACTAAAATTTACGACAGAAGGGACGATTTTTCGTTCCCTATTGTTAATTCTCCATTTTTAGATGGTGATGTTTCTTTGGCACCATCTTACGGTGTTTATATTTCACAGCTCTTTCACTATGCCCGTGTCTGTTGTGACGTTTTTTTTATTTTAACGAATGAAATCTGTGTATAACTGGTAAATTATTAAGCCAGGGATTTCGTTACCATACCGGTAAATTACTTAAAACCTTTACTTAATTTGTCCATATATAAAGATTTGGTTTTGAAGTTTGATTGTACCTGTAGAAAACTCATTTCAAACCGGATAGCACATCCTCATTTTTACGGAAATGTTGTTAACCGTGCCCGGAAATTTAGAAATGATCCTGGAAAACTTATCGCTCCTTTAAATAAACTTATTCTAAAAAGTTAGCAATTCGACATTGTAATAAGATCATTGAATATTGTTTTTATTGGTATAAATATTGATTTTGTTATCAGTAAATTAAAAGCAAACTTAATATGACTAGTATGTTATATACATATAAACATTCATGGATCTACAATCTGTCGCTACCTGTATCTTGGCATTGCACAAGGTAATGTTTTTCTCTGACTGTTTATGACGTCTTTACACTGAATCAATTGGATGTTGGATGTGTACTGATGGATAATTTAGTCTTAGATGAAATATTTTTTATCAGTTGTTATTGGCTTTGAACTAGCTTTCAGCTAACTGCGAGTACTCTCAGATCTGTACCTATTGTCTTTTTGTTGTTGGGATGTACAAGTAGTACCGTCCACGTCCACTTGTGTTTTGTCCATCTGATGAGTTAATCCTTTTTCAACTGATTTTTATAGTTCATTCTTATGTTGTACTTGTTATACCAATGTCCCAGGTTAGGGGAGGGTTGGGATCCCGCTAACATGTTTAGCCCCGCCATATTATGCATATTTGTGCCTGTTCCGAGTCAGGAGCCTGTAATGCAGTGTTTGTCGTTTGTTAATGTGATACATTTTTGTTTTTCGTTCATTTTTTGTACATTAATAAGGCCGTTAGTTCTCTCGTTTGAATTGTTTTACATTGTCATTTCGAAGGTTTTTATAGCTGATTATGCGGTATGGCCTTTGCTCATTGTTGAAGGCCGAACAGTGACCTGTAGTTGTTAATTTCTGTGTCATCTTGGTATCTTGTTGAGAGTTGTCTCATTGGCAATAATACCACATTTTCTTTTTTTATATATATAAAGGAGGCGTTATTTTTTATCGTCAAGACATATTTATCAATAACTATTCTATAAAATAATTATAAAAAATCAAAATCAAATATTTTATTGTCATATAAACTTTACAGTTTGTGACCAACATATATTAATACAATAAACACAATAAACATATATACATACATATTAAACATACAAAATATCAACAGCATTAAAATTTATAACAACAAACAAGTTGTTAAGTGTCCCCTGCCCTCAGTTCTAATGACTTTTTTAAGAAGGATCCTAACTTATTTGTTTGTAAAGGCGATGATGGATTTATTAAGTAATGAATTTTTTCTTCTTCATTTAAATTATTAAAGCTATTATTTTCTGCACATATGTGATGAAAAAAGTCATTTTTTAGAGTTTTATTATACTCACAATATAGTAAAAAATGTTTCTCATCCTCTAGTATTTTACATTTATGGCAAAGACGTTCCTCTCTTGGGATTTTAAAATATCTCCCTTTTTCAATCAAGAGGGAGTGATCACTTATTCTAAATTTAGTGATTAATCTCCTTATCTGAAAATTAGATGTATTTAGATAATATTCTAGTTTGTAATCTTTTTTAAGTTTTTTATAGAGAAAAAAATTACTTTTATCATCGATGTTTTGAAATTTATTTTGAATTAAATCTTCATATCTATTTTTCATTTTTAACTTTATATCGTTTTTTATTTTATTTACATCTTTTATGTCCTTACAAGTAGAAAGAATATTAAGGTCAACGTTAGTCTCTTTAACAATATTTTTAGCATATGTATAACATGAGTAAGTTCCTGTCAAATCTAGAGAATGTGCTAGAGAAAAAGCTTCCTTTAACAATGGATTAATATCATTATTATATAGTCTAGCTAAATATAAAAGGGTTTGTGATTTAATAAAACATCATATAGGCAATCTTCCTAATTCAACTCTTGCTCCTAAATTGGATGCATTTTTTCTTATCCCTAGAGTAGATTTACAAAATTTAAGATGCATATTTTCTATGGGGGTTTTGTCTATAAAATCAAGTTGATTAAAATAAAGACAATTTGTGAGAGTATTTCTTTCCGACAGACATTTTATTCTGTAACTGTTTCCTCACCAGTTATAAGTACACAAAAATGGTTATTAACAATTAAGCTAGTATAATGTAACTTTAAATAAGAATAAAAAATGAAGTACAGATTATACTTTAAATAAATATTTTGTTGATCATAGTCTCAAGACCTACGTTTTGATCTATGTAATCCTGTTGAGGAAAAGAAAAGACAAATTTCAACTGTAAAACTGAACTGATATATCGAATACTAAAACTTCAATAATTAGGTATCTAATTTTAAAATCGTTACTTGGAATAAGGCTTTGTCAGACATAATGTGTTATAAACCACCAGATATATTTTATAACAAATTACGAGCTTCCCTGAATTTTATAAAAAATGAATACATTATGCAAAAGATCAAAATCAACAGGAATGTAGCTCCTAAGAGTCCGCTAAACAAGATATCCTATATCCTTACTTACACAAACTTATGTTGTCTCTATCCTGTCAACACTATAAAAGAAAAAAAAACTACCGCCATAAAATAGTCAATTTTGCTAAAAATTGCGCTAAACAACAACGATCAAATAATCAATCTGAAGATTTACTATCAATTGACAGTAAGAAAATATAGATTCAATTAGTCCTTTTGACGGCTTTAAAAGACGTGCAGATGTGGATAATTCCATAGATCTGTACTACGAACTGGTAAATTTTAAACAGGGATTTTAAATGACATGAAATATTAAAATCACAATAGTACAATATGTTCAAGGAAATACTATAAATGAAATTATTTGAGTTAATATCAAATTAATTACATAATTTATTTGCATAACTTATGGTTCAGCTTATACACACACAAAAGTTCATTAACCATAAGTGTTAATACTGTTTTTTTACATAAAAGAATGTGCATTAGATTATAGAAAAAAATATATGCTTCATTTAAACAAATTCAAAAATACACAAAAAATATATTATTCATGTCTTGATATATAAACTAGTCTTCTATTACAATACTAAGGCACTGCCGTGCTCCATTCAACAAACAACTTAAAGAGTCGTCAGTCAAAAGCCTGATATAATGAACTGGAAGTAGAACTTTAGTATACGGATGACAGAAATTATCTCTGATTAGAAAAATAACAATTTCTACAACACTGTGTTGAAACTGTTAACGATAACACATTTTTGGGGTTTGAGGATTAATATTTCAACAGTATTCAATTCAATAATTATTGACCGTTTGCTTTTGTACCAACATAAAGCAGGTCCAAGACTAAAAGTCTTGAAACTTCAAATTAAAAAAATGTTGCATATGTTTTTTGTTTAACTTAATCATGTTAATGACTAGTTTTTTTTTGTAAAACTTAAACACGAATTTTACTTTTTTTAATTGTTTGCTTCCAGTAAACAATTAGCCTATATGTTTTCTGCCTGCAGTGAACTCAGCGTGACCGTTCTCGTAAAGATGCGGTTATCGCAATACACATTGATAGATCTGTCATTGAAATAAACTATTATCTTATTGGTGGTATTGAAGTGCCCAATATCCACACTTCTCTGTTGATTGTTTACTAATATGATAATCGGTTAACTACGGATTTGGCTTTGGCTTTGGCTCCAAAACACGTTCTTTAATTGGCTACCATATTTACACATCAAAACAGACAGAGATAGTTTTTTTACGATTATACGATATTGATTCATAAAAGATGATAAAATCGTACACAGAAGACTTAAGTTTATGATTTATTCACTACAAAAGTCGAAAAATGATGATGATGATGATGATGATGATGATGATGATGATGATGATGATGCTGATGATGATGATGATGATGATGATGATGATGATGATGATGATGATGATGATGATGATGATGATGATGATGATGATGATGATGATGATGATGATGATGATGATGATGATGATGATGATGATGATGATGATGATGATGATGATGATGAGGAGGAGGAGGAGGAGGAGGGGGACCAGGAGGATGATAAAATTAATGGGAGCTTGAAGTCAGACACCTTTATCTACATATCATAAATAGGTCCTGACAATATATTATATATCCTTGGTTCATATGTTTTGGGTTTAGTCGATAATTGGGTAGATGCTTCATTAGGATAACAGTTGCCTGTGTCTGCCTTGTTGTCTATTAATAATTGTACTATATCATCATATCCTTTCTGCCCAGCAATATACAGAGGAGATTTCCCATCTTCCCTACATTTATTAATGCACGATTTGTTGTCCAGTAATAGTTGTATCATATCTGTATTTCCTCTCTCACAAGCAACAAACAGAGGAGATTCTTGGAAATTATTACACTTGTTTGTGTCTGCCTTTTTTTCTAACAACAGCCTAACTATATCTGTATATCCATTTTTACAAGCAACATACAGGGGTGATTCTTTATCATTTCTACACTGATGAATGTCTGCCTTGTTGTTAATTAACAGTTGTACGACATATGTATGTCCTTTCTTACAAGCAATATACAAGGGAGATTCTTTATCGGATGTACATATATTAACGTTCGCGTTTTTGTCCAGTAACATTTGTACTACATCTGTATTTCCTCCCTCACAAGCAACAAACAGGGAAGATTTTTGATCAATGTCACACTTCTTGGTGTCTGCTCTGTATTCCAGCAACAGCTGTACTATATCTGTATGGTTTTTTTCACAAGCAATAAACAGAGGAAATTTTTTATCATGTCTACATTTATTAACATCTGCTTTGTTGTCTAGTAACATTTGTACAATATCTGTATTTCCATTCTCACAAGCAATAAAAAGGGGAGATTCTTTATCATGATTACACTTGTTTGTATCTGCTTTCCTTTCCAATAACATTTGTACTATAGGTTTATGTTCTTCCTTACAAGCAATATACAGGGGGGATTCTTTATTGTCCCTACACTGATGAATATCTGCCTTGTTCTCAAGTAACAGTTGTACTATATCTGTATGTCCATTCTTACAAGCAATAAACATGGAAGTTTCTTTATGAGTATTAGACTTGTTTGTGTCTGTCTTCATTTCCAGTAACAACTGCACTATTGCTTTGTGTCCTTCCTCACAAGCAATAAACAGGGGAGACTCTCTATTACTGTTACACTTGGTTGTGTCTGACCTCCTTTCCAGTATCAGTTGTACTATATCTGTATGTCCATTCTTACAAGCAATAATTAATGAAGATTCTTTATGATTATTACACGTGTTTGTGTCTGCCTTCCTTTCCAGTAATAACTGTACTATGGCTTTATGTCCTTCCTCACAAGCAATAAACAGGGGTGATTTTTTATCGTCCCTACACTGATGAATGTTTGCCTTATTGTCAAGTAACAGTTTTACTATACCTGTATTTCCATTCTCACTAGCAATAAATAGGGGGGATTCTTTGTTATCATTACACTTGTTTGTGTCTGCCTTCTTTTTCAGTAACAGCTTAACTATAGCTGTATGTCCGTTTTTGCAAGCAATAAACAGGGGAGATTCTTCATCATTGCTACAATTATTCGTGTCTGACTTCCTTTCTAGTAACAGCTGCACTATATCTGTATGACCATTCTTACAAGCAATAAAGAGAGGAGATTCGTAATCGTTTGTACACAAATCAATGTCAGACTTGTTGTCAAGTAACAGTTGTACTATATCTCTGTTTCCTATTTCAGAAGCAATAAATAGAGGAGATGCTTTATCATTCCTTCTTTTATTGACGTCTGCTTTTTTTACTACCAACATCCTCACAATAACTGTGTGTCCTTTCTCACAAGCAAAAACAAGTGAAGAATTATTATCATTATTACACCAGTTTATGTCTGCTTCCCTTTTTATTAACAGTGCTACTATATCTGTAAATCCTTTCTGACATGCAATTAATAATGGAGATGTTCCATCATTTGTACACTTATTGATGTCTGCCTTGTTGTCAAGTAACAGTTGTACTATATGTGTATGATCTTTTTTACAGGCTACATACAAGGGGGATTTTTCATCATCGGCACACTTATTAATGTCTGCCTTGTTGTCAATTAACAGCACTACTATATCTGTATGTCCTTTTGTACAGGCAACATACAGGGGAGATTTTTCATTTTCGGTACACTTATTAATGTCTGCTTTGTTGTTAAGTAACAGTTGTACTATATCTTTTTTTCCAGTATCACAGGCAATATACAGGGGTGTTGTTTTATCATCTGCACACTTATTAATTTCTGCCTTGTTGCGAAGTAGCAGCTGTACTATTTCCATATGCCCTTTCCTACAGGCAACATACAGGGGTGATGCGTCGTCATCAGCACACTTATTTATGTCTGCCTTTTTGTCAAGTAACAGCTGAACTATATCTAAGTTATTTATCTCACAAGCAATAAATAGGGGAGAAACCTCCTCATCGGAACACTTATCAATGTCTGCCTTGTTGTCAAGTAACAGCTTTACTATATTTGTAAGTCCTTTCTCTGATGCAGTATAAAGGGGTGACGTTTCATGATCGGCACACTTATTTGAGTCTGCTTTGTTGTCAAGTAACATTTGTACTATATTCGTATGGCCATTCTCACAGGCGATATACAATGGTGATTCTCTATCATCGGTACACTTATTAATGTCTGCTTTGTTGTCAAGTAAGAGTTGTACTATATCCGTATGACCTTTCCTACAGGAAACATACAAGGGTGATTCTCTATCATCGGTACACTTATTAATGTCTGCTTTGTTGTCAAGTAAGAGTTGTACAATTTGTAAGTTATTAATCTCGCAAGCAATAAACAAGGGAGATACTTCTCCATCGGAACACTTATTAATGTCTGCCTTGTTGTTAAGCAATAGCTTTACAATATCAGTAGATCCCTTCTCACAGGCAATATACAGTGGAGATGTTCCATCATTGCAACTCTTATTTAAGTCTGCCTTGTTGTCTAGTAAAAGCTGTACTATATATGTATGTCCTTTCCTACAGGCAATATACAAGGGGGATGCATGATCATTTGTACACTTATTTATGTCTGCCTTGTTGTCGAGTAAAAGCTGTACTATATCTAAATGATTGTTCTCGCAAGCAATTGATAGGCAAAAATTTTCACCATATGAACACTTATTTATGTCTTCCTTTTTTCCTAGTAACAAACGTACTTTGTCTTTACATCCATCTTGACAAGCGATATAGAGGGGCGATTTCCCATCATTTTTATTCTTAAAGTCTGCCTTTGTGTTCCGTATCAGCTGTTCTATATCTGTATGTCCTTTTTTACACGCAATAAACAGGGGAGATTCTTTGTCATTGTTACATTTGTTTAAGTCTGCTTTATTCTCCAGCAACAGCTGTACTATATCTGTATGTCCTTTTTTACAAGCAATAAAAAGGGAAGATTCTTCATCATTGGTATACTTGTTTATGTCTGCTTTGTTTTCTAGCAATAGCAGTACTATATCTGAATGTCCTTTATTACACGCAATAAAGAGAGGAGATTTCTCATCATTGTCACACTTGTTTACGTCTGCCTTGTTCTCAAGTAAAAGCTGTACTGAAGCTTTGTGTCCTTCCCGACAAGCAACAAACAGTGGTGATTTTTTATCATGTCTACATTTATTAACATCTGCATTGTTGTCTAGTAAAAGCTGTACTATATCTGTATTTCCATTCTCACAAGCAATACATAGGGGAGATTCTTTATCATTATCACACTTGTTTGTGTCTGCCTTTCTTTCAAGTAACAACTGTACTATGGTTTTATGTCCTTCCTCACAAGCAATAAGCAGGGGAGATTTTTTATCGTCTCTACACTTATGAATGTCTGCTTTGCTGTCAAGTAGCAGTTGTACAATATCTGTGTTTCCTTCCTTACAAGCAATTAACAAGGGCGATTCGTTATCATTATTGCATTTGTTTGTGTCTGCCTTCCTTTCCAGTAACAACTGTACTATGGTTTTGTGTCCTTCCTCACAGGCAATAAACAAAGGAGATTTTTTATCATTCCTACACTTATTGGCGTCTGCTTTTTTGTCTAGTAACATTTGTACAATATCTGTATTTCCATTTTCACAAGCAATAAACAGGGGAGATTCTTTATCATTTTTACATTTGTTTGTGTCTGCCATGTTGTCAAGTAACAACTGTACTAAAGCTGTGTACCCTTTTTCACAAGATATAAACAGAGGAGATTTTTGATCATATCTACACTGATAAACGTCTGCTTTGTTCTCTAGTAACATCTGTACTATATCTTTATGTTCATTCTCACAAGCAATAAGCAGAGGAGATTTTTTATCATTATTGCACTTTTTTGTGTCTGCCTTCCTTTCCAGTAACAACTGAACTATTGCTGTATGTCCTTCCTCACAGGCAATAAACAGGGGAGATTTGTTATCGTCCCTACATTGATCAATGTCTGCCTCCTTGTCAAGTAACAGTTTTACTATATCTGTGTTTCCTATTTCAGAAGCAATAAATAGGGGAGATGCTTTATCATTCCTTCTTTTATTAACGTCTGCTTTGTTGTCTAGTAGCATCCGTACTATAACAGTGGGTCCTTTCTCACAAGCATTAAGAAGAGAAGAATTTTGATCATTGCTATATCTGTTTATGTCTGCTTTTCTTTTCAGTAACAGCGTTACAATATCTATGTGTCCTCTTTCACAAGCAATTAACAAGGGAGATGTTTCATCATCTTTGCATTTATTAATGTCTGCCTCGTTTTCGAGTAACAGTTTAACTATATCTAATTCATTGTTCTTGCAAGCAATAAACAGGGGAGAAACTTCCTCATCGGAATACTTTTCAATGTCTGCCTTGTTGTCAAGTAACAGTTTTACTATATTCGTATATCCTTGCTCACAGGCAATATACAGGGGAGATGTTTCATCATTTGCACACTTATTAATGTCTGCTTCATTGTCAATCAAAAGTTGTACTATATTCGTATATCCTTGCTCACAGGCAATATACAGGGGAGATGTTTCATCATTTGCACACTTATTAATGTCTGCTTCATTGTCAATCAAAAGTTGTACTATTTCTGTATGTCCTTTCCTACAGGCAACATACAGGGGGGATACTTCATCATCGGCACACTTAGTTATGTCTGCCTTGTAGTCAAGTAACATCTGAACTATATCAAAGTTGTTAATTTCGCAAGCAATAAACAGGGGAGATACTTCTCCATCACAACACTTATTAATGTCCGCCTTGTTGTCAAGCAATAGCTTCACAATATAAGTATATTCGTTCTCACTGGCAATATACAGGGGAGATGTTTCATCATTTGCACACTTATTAATGTCTGCTTCATTGTCAAGTAAAAGTTGTACTATTTCTGTATGTCCTTTCCTACAGGCAACATACAGGGGGGATGCTTCATCATCGGCACACTTATTTATGTCTGCCTTGTAGTCAAGTAACATCTGAACTATATCAAAGTTGTTAATTTCGCAAGCAATAAACAGGGGAGATACTTCTCCATCACAACACTTATTAATGTCCGCCTTGTTGTCAAGCAATAGCTTCACAATATAAGTATATTCGTTCTCACTGGCAATATACAGGGGAGATGATTCATCATTTGCACACTTATTAATGTCTGCTTCATTGTCAAGTAAAAGTTGTACTATTTCTGTATGTCCTTTCCTACAGGCAATATACAGGCAGGATGCTTCATCATCTGCACACTTATTAATGTCCGCCTTGTAGTCAAGTAACAGCTTTACAATATTTGTAGATTTTTTATCACAGGCAATATACAAGGGAGATGTTTCATCATCTCTACACTTATTAATGTTTGCTTCATTTTCAAGTAAAAGTTGTACTATTTCTGTATGTCCTTTCCTACAGGCAACAAACAGGGGGGATGCTTCATCATCGGCACACTTATTTATGTCTGCCTTGTTGTCAAGTAACATCTGAACTATTTCTAAATTGTTTGTTTCGCAAGCAATAAATAGGGGAGATACGTCTTCATCGGAACACTTATTAATGTCTGCCTTGTTTTCAAGCAATAGCTTCACAATATAAGTATATCCCAACTCACAGGCAGTATACAGGGGAGATTGTTCGTCGTCTGTGCACTTTCCAATATCTGCCTTGTAGTCTAGTAACAGCTTTACTATATCTACATGATTATTATGACAAGCAATATACAAAGGTGATGTTTCATCTTTCCTACACTTATTCATGTCTGCCTTGTTGTGAAGTAACAGCTTTACAGTATCCGTATTTCCTTCCTGACAAGCAATAAACAAGGGAGTGGTGTCTTTATACATACAAGTATCAATGGTATTAATGCTGTCTAACAATATCTTCACAACATCAGTATGACCCTGATGTGATGCTGCAAATAAAGGACTGATACCATTGTTTCTACACATGTTAACATCAACACAATGATACAAACACCATTGAATCGAAGGGATGTCCCCTTCAATACAACATTGTAATAGAGTAGTATCATTGTTGTGAATATCACAGGTATGTGCCAATTTTCTTTGGTATGATGATTCATATGTATTCAAAAAATCTAGGTATCGCTGTCTGAAAGTTGGATTGTTCCTATTTCTATTTTGAAACACGTGAGCCACTTCACCTTTAGACCAGTCATCAATCATTCTTTGCAGGTACATATGATGATAATCAGGTGGAACTATGGTGATGAACTTGTCGTTGTCGTTTTCTTTTTCTAATAAAAAGCGTTCTCTTATATATTTACATTGTGCATTTTTAATCAAATGCTGAATCATTTTTTTTCCAAAATAATAAGATAAAAAATCAAAAATTTTATCATGTATAGTTTTGTATACACCTTGTTCTTTCTTAATGAATGATTGGTCAAGAGAATCAAGTTCCTCAATTAAAGTTGACCTTGATGTTCTTTTACTTAGTCTACATGCCCCTAAAGTGTTCTCTACAATATTAATAGTTTCTCTATTATATTCATCTTTCAAAACTTTTACCTCCAAATTATTGTTAAATATGACACATAATGCTAAGGCACAGTATTTACCGTTATGTCTATTCTTTCTCAGTTTTTCCATCTGCTCTTCATACACTAAAAAAGGATTCTGAAAGAAATCTGTAATATTGAGTTGACGATTATCACTGTACAATTTACATAAAAGGGGAAAGCAATCAAACAAATCACAATAATTAATAATAATATCTGTATCTTCAGTTTTCAGATATGTCTCTGCTATTGACTGTTTTTCGTTTTTGGATAAGCACAGGCCTTCTGCTAACAGGTTACAAACGTTAGTTGTAAAAATTGATAAGGATTTAAACCTTTCGTCGTTAAACACTTGTAATCGGCAAGCCACAATGATTTTTGTGCCTTTTTTCTCGGTCATTTTTTTAATATCTTCAATGAGTGGTATCCAGTTGTCAAGATCAGATTGGTTTAAGGAATATGTCCCACAGAAATCGTCGATGACAAACAATGCTTTCTTATCTGGATTATTAAACCTCACAACATCAAGTGGACTAGTAACCAGTAAAACATCATACCCTTCATCGTTCATTTTCAAAACAACATGTTGCAAGGTTGCTGTTTTTCCAACGCCAGAAGTAGCAGTAATAGTTACACAACTATTTGCTTTGACACATTCTAACACATGTTTTGCAGCGGACGTTTCTACGAAGTTACAATCAATCTCCCGCCACTTGTCTAATTTCTTACTTATTTGAACTAAAATATAAAAGAGCATAAATAAGCAAGCGTTTATACATTCATTGAGAACGGTATTTGCCAAGGTTATTTTCATAAATGACTTGTCCAAATTACAATGCCCGAAAATCGTTGTACTTCTTTAATAAAATGCAATATAATGAAGGGGTTATAAACATATCCAAGTATGTGGTTATATTGTGATTGGAAAAAAATATGAAAAGTTGGACAGAGACACACAATGTTCCCTATTATAGTCGGTCAAATGTGGTTCCATGACGAAATAACTTCTAAAACGCTTCGTCCATGTTATAATACAAACAGACATTGGTAGTAGTTCTCTCTTTTAGGAGAAAACATTAGTAACAATTAAAATGTCAATTGTCCATGCACACTTGAGAGGTCTTTTCTTTTCATAAATGTTATATATAGGTTCAAATAGGTAAAGAATGCATTGAAAATCTTTTAGCACACATCAAACCCTTAAAATAAATTCATAACACAAATTCGCTATTCGGGACATGACCTCTGACTTTCTTACCTTTGTCAAGGTCATTTGTCTACGATGTTATTGCAAAACACTCCATGAAAATGCGACCATTGGTTCGAGATCTAAAGTTTATTTTGTTTTTTTCAGTTACTATTAACGGGGGTTATGCCTTGTACGGAAATTTCAAATCTTTTCGGTCAAATTGTTACAAGTTTAATTTTTGCCTTAATATTCCAAAGATTTTGCACTAAAAAAGACTTCTGTGAGTATTATGGTGTTCACGATTATCCTATTTGGTATATATGGTAAGACTCAAAAGCACAACATATAATTCATAATATACTCAAAACATCTAAACGAGATCTTGCAAAACCACCGTTCACTCCAATTAAGAGATTGGCAAAAGAAAAAAAGAAAAATAATAACTATCAGAATAAAAACAAAAGGTTTTCCACTTTTTAGTAAAGGTCGGTTCACGTTAATTTTCTATAACAATCATAAGAAGATACTTCTGGTATCATACTCAAAGTGTTTGTCGTTTGTCAGTAGTCTACAACGGCTTGCAAAAGATCCCATGGGTCTAGGACCTTTGGGTCAAGAATTTAAGCCTATTTTCTCTTTTCAGAAACCGTTAACGGAGTTTATGCCCATAAATCTCTTCTGCAAAAATATTACAAAATTTGTCCTTAATGTCATAAACACTAGTCACTATTCAAAACTTCCGTTAGTATTGGTTTTTAAGATATCCCATTAACAAAATGTAAGGTTGAAGGTATAGGACAACATTAAAAGGCTTTTAAACACACTTAAAATCCTTTAAATAAGATCAAAACACATAACTACCTATCTTGAACATGACCTTGACTTTGAACTAGTAACCTTTGTCAAGGTCATTGGTCCCGATGTCATTGCAAAAGACCCCATGGTACTAGGAGATTTGATTTACTAGAAAAAGGTTCACTTGTGGCACAAAATGGCCTGAAATCATATAACATCAAAAATCAAATAATTTAGTTGGTAAATGGATCTTTTCCAAAAAGCCTTAATGCTAAATTAAACAGTTCTTTTTATGTAAGAGAAGTTACACCCCGTATAACCCCGATACAAATGAATCCGGACGTTGACGCGTTCGAAGCGATAATAAGGACAACATTTGGGATGACAACAATTTCGAATGCCTTTCTAGAACTTATTTAAGTATATATAAATATGTCAATGTGCATGTTAGTTTATTTATTCAATTATACAATTGCTGTTAGTTTTAGATATTGCATAGAACGTATGATAAAACTGCTAGATGCAAAACGCACAGACACGGTGCATTTTCATACGTTTTGTGAGATAAACAATGCTGAATATCTTTTCGTGCAAACACATTTGTGTATAAATATATTAAGCAATAATATATAACGATACGTTGAGTTACTACGTGTCTTCAAATGTTCCCTAGAACTTAGAATAAACGCATTATCATACTAAATAAGTTTTCTCTTACTGTATTGTTCGTTTCACCAAATGTGTCGCGTTCGTTGTGCGTTTCTAATAATCACTGTACAGTTCGTTGACAAAAACCGTCACAAATCACTTTCTTGTCAAGGTATTCGTGATGGTGTCGGCGACTCTTTTTCTTTATTTTATTGTAAATGTTTATCTGTTTACTTAGACAATTAGTTGAACTTAAAATATCAGTCATATAAAGCCAAAATTTCAATGTTTAGCCAGCGTACATCTGATAGCAATGTTTCTATTGAAAATTGGGACATTAAATGCTATTCCAGATGAAATGAATAGTTAATAAATATATTTCAGAGGAAATAAAGTTTGAAAAAGTATAGTACAGACAATAGAATTTTAATGACTTATTTTGAACAATTTAAGGCTCTTCCAAATGCCGATCTTGTTGACATGAGTGTAATTAAAAACTTATAGAAAAATGGGTCAATTATAAGATATTGTTTAACTTTCAAAGGCCACACTGATCTGATTTTCAGTTTTTAATTATTATAATATTAATTCATAATTACTACTGTAGGTACAAATTCGCCTAGACGAAAATAGACATAAGAGATCGTTGAACTTAGTTTGTCAAATGACTTACATGGCATTCAAATTGCTTTGTCTTAGTTTTTTCATGGTTTTTTTTTTTGTGGTTTTTTTTTACATATAAAGCTTTGTAGATGTGGTGTGATGGCCAGTGAGACAACTTTCCACCTAAGTTTAAATAAAATTGATGTAGTTATTAAACAATAATTATAGTCCAATGTACAACATTTCACAATGAGGAAAACCTTTACCATATATGGTCTGCTGAAAAAGGCTCCGATATATAAAAAAGGTGAAATAATCAAAACGTGGAAACTAACGGTTATACATTGATAACTTAAGAATAATGTATCAAAGAGAAAAGAAATACAGATCTATATAACCAATGTACTACAGGCTCCTGCCGTTGGACCGACAATGCGGCGGGATTAAATATGCGGGCCCCAAACCCTCTCCTTAACATGGGACACTTGCGTAACAACACAACATGATAAAAAAAAAACTGTACAGTTGCAATTAGCTTTACTCAAAATATCGGTACAAGGCACAAAAACAATATACATAAAATGTCGACAAAGGAGTAATTTAAGTAACTGATAGTTATTGCAAAGAGAATAACAACTAGGAGGCAAATCATGTATCTAAAGTGTTAGTCAGTATATATCCAACGGTATTACTATGGGTGGCTATAAATTACATGTATATTGTATACACGTATTCTATAGCCTTAATGTAACTATATGGTAATATATGTCCCTCTAGGACTCGACTCTGAGATTTAGACCAAAAGCCTATAATCCATTGATTGTTTTTGATTGCTGTATATATATAAAAAAAGAAGACGTGCTATTGAAACAAAAAGACCAAATGTAAAACAATTCATACAAGAAAACTAACGGCCTAATTTATGCACAAAAAAGTAAATAAAAAATATATGTAACGAGTAAATTACACGCTTCTAGTTTTAGACAGACACATAAAGAATATGGCGGGATTAAACATGTTAGCGGGGCATCAAACCTACCCCTAAACCGTACATTTACTGTCACTTAAACACTTTCAAAAATTGTCTCCAATTAGAATTCGGACGTGTGTATTTATCTGTCCGCTTAGCCATATATGCATCTATCGAGTTTTTGTATTTTCAATTTTGAATGTGTTTTTTTAGTTTGATAGATGCTTTTGTGTTCTGTTAAATTGTTTCTTTTAAAATTGTAACACGATGATGACATTTTCAAAATACCTCCAAGAGTGTTCCAACAATACAACGGATATTATGGGTTGCTGTCTGCATGTAATGTTGGTAAAATATTTTTTTCTAACATGCATATTGGTTATAATCATCTCAAAGCATAATTTAATACATGCAAAATTCATTGACAAACGCAATATTGTGTCAACGAAGCGAATAGTATAAAAATGTGTAATGACAACGAAGCGTACACAACATGAAAATAAAGACACTTTTAAACTTGTATTTTTCTGTTTCTAGACACAACATAAAGATACGATCTTAATACGTTTGTTAATTTAAACTATGCAATTTTCAAAAATGTATGTTTTAAAAGCTATGAGGTACGAGAAACATTATTTTTTGAGTATCTAAAAATAACAAGCATGTTTTGTCCTTGATATCGTCGTGCGTTTTTTAATATTTGTATATCAAAATGTCACATATTTGAAAAACCTTTCAGTCACTAATGAGTATCATGGCAAAGAATATATTAGAGCAAAATATCCGAAGAATAGATACTGGATTTTCTTTAAAAGAATTATTTTTTAATGTCTGAACTCAGAATTACACCGTGTGTTCGATTCGAACGCGTCGACGTCCGGTTTCATCTGTATCGGGGTTATACAGGGTGAGTTAGCTGACGTTTATTAATTCGAAATTAGATATTCAATATCCAACCAACTCATACAGTCGGTTCGATATTCAAAAGTGCAAAATCATAGAAACTTTAAAATATTTGATATCATCGAAAGCATGATTTTCATACTTTAAATTCAGAAATTATTGTAATAATGTTTTTATTATTGTGACAAAAGCGACAAGGTCATAATCGCAATAATTTAAAGTAGCCTTATAATTTTTTTACATAAACTAAACACAATCAAAATCGCAATAATAAACGCATGCAATACTTTCTGAATTTACAGTAATTAAGAATTGTGAAAATATACCTAGGAAATCGTTTCATGACCCCTTCAAGCTGTCGTAAGTTTGCCAAATATAAACCCTTATATAAGATACATATTTGCTTGAATGACGAAGAAACCACCTGGTATTTCAATGTCTATTAAACCGGACGAAATCAAAGACCTACGATATATACAGATTGTATCAAAAGAACATTCAAGAAAAATTTTATCTTCGATATCTACGAAAAGCTTAGATTGTAACTTGTCAGCTAAAAATTGTAAAACTTTCAGGATAAAATACATTGGACATTGGTGAGACCCCCTGCTCTCCAAAACTTCCTAATATTACACTGAAAGATATCTAATACATAGAAACTAACGATTTCTGTCTGCTATGTGTATGGAGGGATCAAAATACCAGTTGGATATTCTAAATATATAGTGAAAACCTAGAAGAGATTGCTAAAATAACACTGAGACCCAATGGTCTTTCAATGTCCATAAAACTGGAAATCATAGACTCGCTATATATAACGATTGTATCAAAAGGATTTCTTAGAATAGTGTCATTTTCGATATACTCGAAGGGCGGAAATTGTCACTTGTCAGCAAAAAATTGTAAAATTTTCACATCAAATGGCAGAAGGCAATGATGACACCCCGCTGATGCCTCAATCTTTCTAACATTAAGAAGACAGTAAGTTAATATGTAGATACAAACGTGACTGCAAAGTATTTGGGAAAACTTCCTGACTTCTATGTATACGGAGGGCCCAAAGTGCCAGTTGGAGAAAACCTACCGGAGACCGCTTAGAAGACTGGTCTTTCAATGTCCATAAAACTTGACAAAATTATAGAATCTGGACAGGACAAATGGCACAAGGCAATAGTAAGACATTCCACTCCTGAACTCTGTATCTTCTTATAATATACAGACAGTTATTTAAAATGTAGATCCAAATGTGACCAAAAAGAGTTTGTGTAACCTTCCAATCTTCCATGAATACCGCGTGCCCAAAGTGCCAGGCCCCACAATGATAGTTGGATATTCAAAATATATAGCGCATACCTACCAGAGACCGCCTAAATGACAATGAGACCCTCTGGTCTTGCAATGTCAATAAAATTCGACAAAATCATAGACTCTGTAAATATAAAGACTATTTCAAAAGATTTTCCCAGAATAATGTCATCTTCGATATCTACAGACGGCTTAGATTGTCATTTTTTAGCTAAATATTTCAGGACAAAGTGCACAGGACAATAGTGAGACCCCCTGATGTCTAAATCTTTCAAATACTTTGCAGACAGTTAGTTGATATGTAGATAAAAGAGGGACGAAAGATACAAAAGGGACAGTCAAACTCATAAATTCTAAAACAAACTGAAAACGCCATGGCTAAAAATGAAAAAGACAAACAGAAAAACAAAAGTACACATGACACAACATAGAAAAATAAAAAATAAACAACACGAACCCCACCAATAACTAGGGGTGATCTAAGGTATCCGGAAGGGTAAACAGATCCTGCTTTACATGTGGCACCCGTCGTGGAGCTTATGTTATTACAAATCCGGTAAATAGTCTTAATTCGGTAGGTCACATTCATGAAAGGGAAGGGGATTGTAGTTACGACTTAAGGAACATATCCGATATCATTAGATACAATCGCCACTAAAACATTGTAAAAGGAATTTGGGTAAACTTCCTGTTTTCTATGTATAACGAGGGCTCAAAGTGCTAGTTGGATAATTCATTATATACAGCGAAAACCTACCGGAGACCTCTTAAATGACGGTGAGACCCCCTGGTCTTTCAATCTCCATACAATTCTAAAAAATCATAAACTTTGTAAATATAAAGGATTTTCACGAATAATGTCATCTTCAATATTAACGGAGGTCTTTAATTGTCACTTTTCTGCTAAATTTGAAAGAAAATTAGAACAAAGGTCACTTTGAGGCCTCCGTAAACATAGAAGACAAAAAGTTTAACCTTTGGTATCGTTTGTATCTTTATATCAACCAACTATCTGCATAATATTAGAAATATTGAGAAATAAGAGGGGTCTTCACATCATCCTAGCTCAAGTGCCCTTGGATTTCAATGTTAACTGAAAGTGAAAATGTACGCCCTCTGTAGATATTTAAGATGACATAATTCTGAAAAGTACTGTTTATACAATCTGTATATTTGCATATCGAATTTTATTGACATTGAACGATTAGGGATACTCAACGTGACTTAAGCGGTCTAAGGTAGAATTTAACTATATATTTTGAATGTCAAACTGGCATTTTAAGCCCTCTGTAAACATGGAGGATAACAAATGTACTACACATCGCTCTTTGACCTGAATTTATCGACGATGTTTAGCTGAAACGTGACAATTTAAGCTCTCCGTAGGTATCGAAGAAGACATTATTCTGGGGATTTCTGTTTATACCATCTGTATATACATAGTCTAAATGTTCATCGAATGTTATATACATTGAAAGACCAGGGGGGATCTTAACGTCACTTAAGCGGCCTAAGGTAGAATTTCACTACTAGATATTAAGAATCTACTAATTAACTATCTGTTTGCATTATATTAGGAAGATAGAGAGTTAAATGCCCTGTGTCCTTTGTCCTGACAATTTTATAATTTTAAGGGCACAGGGTAATTGTGATACCGTTCCTGATCTCTCAATCTTCCCTATATTATACAGATAGTAAGCTGACATGTAGGTATGGATTTTATTATGTAATTGATAGAACGATACGTAGTTTTGGTGTACAATCCAACAAATTCATCAGATGGGGTTAGCAAAGCAGGAAAACAACTGTTTGCGCAAAAAGGAAGAGTTATTGAAGCCGACTCAATCTAGTCATTTCTATCTTGAAAAATGTGCAATATACCAAGGCGGGTGTTGTTTGGGGAACGAACTTGGGATTTGTTCCTATGCTACATAGTCCAGGAACTTATGGATGGCAAAGGGACAAAGATGTAAAATGCGAATCCTTTTGGACAACTCTTTCTGAGGCCTCGTCATTTTGTCAGGAACTTGTACATTGTTGATGACGCGGTCGTTGTAAATGTGAAAAATCAGGTCTCTCGTGCATTGCTTTATTTGCTTGTGGTGGTTATTGTGAATAGACATATAGGTGCTGCCATATATTAGTAATCTTTTGGTACTTTTTATATTTATTTTTTTTAATCAATCTATTCAAAAATGTTCATCGAAGTTACAGAATGAGAAATCATCTTTAAAATGTACGCAATATTATTTTTTTACCGGAAGTTTTATCTTTGTATTCAAACATTTTAAACATGATAGTGAATAAGTGGTTAATGACAACTTAAAGCCAAAGTTAAATGCCCGGTACAAAAAGCACTTTTTGACATTTTCGAAAAAAAAAGATGAATATTCAAATTAAAAATTGATATTTCTGTGTCCGTTATATTTGTAATTACAGGAAGAAGGGGTTCAAAAGACATATGTTATATATATTGTATCCATTAGAAGTACCGAAGAAAGGTTTCTGCATAATATAATGATCGTAGCAATACATTAAAATACATTAAAATTTCCCTCCCGAAATCAAACGCTTATTTTAGTTCAATGTGCGCCATAATGGATTTATCCGGTAGTAGGGTTTTCAAAGACATGTTATCTATATAACGTATCCAAAAATATCACAGGACAAAGGTTTGTGTCGAATATAATGAAAGAAGCATGATTATAACACCTTTTCACATACCATCCTTCAATATTAAGCCGATTTAAGTATAAAGACCGCCAAATTGGATTTTACCGGAAGTGGTGCATTTTTGCAGATTTCTATCCTGTGTAAAAGGACCAAAAACGTATTCAACAAAAAGTATCGGTTTTTCAAAACAACATTTAACATGTGACATAAATTTCATCATGTTTTCATTACATCACGAACCGGGTGTTAACTTTAAAGTACTTATTTCTACTATGTTATATATGGCATTTTAACAACACTTTCCCAAAAATATCTTAATATGTGTCATATATTATTAGATAGATAAATATTAAATATGAATATGTTTTGTCGATAATTTTCGTAGATAAAGATTATACAATTACTGTCTTTTGGTGAGGTAAATGTGTGGTTTAATTGACTTTTGAAAAACTGATATTCACTGAGGCCAACACAAGTCAATAAAACCACATATTTACCGAAACAAAAGACAGTAAATGTTTTATTCCATATTCAGAGAGAAATTAATGTAATTAAGAATATTTACCAAAACCAATGGTACATCAAACGTTTTTATCAAAATTATACACGTAAAAGCACGCGACGTTTTGTGCGGTGAATATCCTTTTACCGCAGGTGAATATGCTTATTTTTTCAAATCCCATTCATATAGAAAAAACTTACTAATATTTTATCAATATGGAATACATTTATTTATTAACTTATATGTTGGAAGCGATAGTCTGCATTCCCTATGCCTGGTAATCAGGCACAAATAGGATAGACTGAATTCGTGGAGAATTCCCAGAGCATGATTCCATAGAAAACAATCTAACTAAAGTTATCATGAGGACTACCGATAAAATGTCCAAATTATTAATAACAATGCGATTTTTTAATATCCCCCTTTTGACCTTTGACCACAGTTTTACAAAATCGGCACCACTTTGGCACTCTACGACATGCAAAGGGTACTAAATGCATCTATCAAAATTAGCGTTAGGTTTTTCGGTCCATTACATTTTTAAATTTACCTAACTTGTCACCGTTCTTTAACTCTTACACAGAATATTGTACAGTTAAGCAGGGTCAAAAGTAAAAGCGCATAAAATGTACAACAACAACATATACCCATTATGTATGCTACATATTGGTAAAATAATAACACGCAAGAACAAAATTTAGCGGAAGAAAAAAAAATAAGAAGGTTTTGTTCATAACACTTCTAAATTATTGACAAGACGCTTCTTCCAATTGTGTCCCTCTTCTTGCCGAGTTGTTTCTTTATTATTATGAGGCTGACTTGATAAAGGAACTTGTTAGGGAGAAAAATAAGAAGTAAGCTATATCCTTTAACTCTATTTTCCGCTATATACAATGATATAGATGATGTTCTTTCACTAAAATTCAAAATTTGTGACTATGTTGAACGCATCTATCTCATCGAACTAGAGATGAAGGATACAACAGATACAGTTAAGTCGAACTCATATCTTGACGTACATCTAGAAGTTGACAATGGGGGTCGATTGTAAACAAAACTTTACGCCAAAAAAATGATTTCAGCTTTCCAATTGTGAACTTTCCATTTCTAAGTAGCAACATTCCAGCAGCACCTGCATACGGGGTATATATATCATAATTGATACGATATTCCCTTGCTTGCATTTCCGATCATGATTTTCTTGATAGAGGGTTGCTGCTCACAAGGAAGCTATTAGACCAAGGGTTTCAAATGGTGAAATTGAAATCATCCCTTCCTAAATTTTACGGACGCCTTCACGAGTTGGTTGACCGTTATTGAATAACGTTTCACAAATGATATCTGATATGTTCTTAACATCGTAAAAGAGGGATGAAAGATACTAAAGGGACAGTCAAACTCATAAATCTAAAACAAACTGACAACGCCATGGCTAAAAATGAAAAAGACAAAAAGACAAAAAATATTACACATGACACAACATAGAAAACTAAAGAACAAACAACACGAACTCCACCAAAAAAAGGATATTGCTAACTTGTTATCTTTCTTCCTAAGAAATTCCTGCATGAAGTCAGCCTCATAGTAATAACGAAATAAGTCGGCTAGTAGAGGGCACAGTTTGTTCCCATTGGAATGCCAATAGTCTGTTGAAAAACACGTCCTCCGAACGGCACACTTATATCAAGAAATCAAGCATCTTGATAATATCAGTTTCAGAGAATTTTTTGTTTGAATCAGAGTGGTCCTTTACAAAGAAGGATTTATTCCTCCCTAAGACAAGATACTTGTATCTACGTTGGTCATTCTTATTTATGAAGCAAAGTAATACCGACTCTTTCAAGTTGTCTTTTAGTTTGGAATGTGGAAAACTTGTGTAAAGAGTAGAAAAGTCAAATGTTTTAACTATCGTGCCTGGAGCAGGACCTGCTTACCCTTCCGGAGCACCCGAGATCACTCTTAGTTTTTGGTGGGGTTCGTGTTGCTTATTCTTTAGTTTTATATGTTGTGTCATGTGTACTATTATTTGTCTGTTTGTCTTTTTAATTTTAGCCATGGCGTTGTCAGATTATTTTTGGTTTATGAGTTTGACTGTCCCTCTGGTATCTTTCGTCCCTCTTTTTCTCCCGTTTAATCAAAGTTGATATTTGCATCCAATCCTGGTTCTTCATACTGATTAGATAATATTTACGTTCTTTATACATTTGATTTAGAATTGGTGACAATTTGCTACTTCCGGTAAAGAAAATGTCATTTTTGGTCTCATATGATGCTCACTTTACACTGATTCCAAACAAATATGGTCTTTATATTCTTTTGCCTTACATATAGGAGATGATTTGCTCCTTCTGGGTTAGAAACTGTTATTTCCTGTTTATCGGTTTGCTATTAAACTTTCCAGTGATTCCAGGAAATGTATGTTCCTTTGAAAAAAGGGAGATAATGGGTTATTCCTGTTTAACAAAGGACGATTTCAGGTGTCATCAAAAAGTTAATCTATTCCGATTTTAAAATTATAAAGTTTCTAAATATATTTTACCTTGAAATAGTGCAATAATAGCTCTTTCCGGTTTGCATAAGATTACTGTCCGTTCATTTGTTTGCAAGATTATTTGTCATCTAACCCTTCGCAAAAGACACGATGAAGTTTTTTTATTTGCCTTCAATTTTAACATTTTAGGGGCTATAGCTTCTCATCAGATCGCTTTAAACAGAATCTTTCATTTCTTCGTATCAAACCCCTTAACAGTTCTTTCAGATCTAGCTTGAACACATCATGTATGTCAAATACAAAGGGGAAATAATGCTCAAATAGAGTCTCAGTTTCGTTTTGTTTAAAAATTGATCGAAGCACTTGAGAATTTAACGAGCAATTCGAATCATAATTTCCTCGTTTTTCTTTTATGGTTGCGTATGAGATTAACACAAGATAAACAGTGTTCGGGGAGATAACTCTTACCAAGAAATGGTTTAGTTAAGCAGGATCAGAATTAGGAGCGCATAACATATACAACATATCTAGGGAATATGTTTGGAAACAAAAATTACATGCAAGATAAGAAAATTCGTAGATAGAATAAAATGTTCAGATAACAATCAAAGGTCTTTCATCATAACTTTTCTAAATGATTGATGAGTTATGACTTCCTGTTATTTTAAGGATACTCTTGGCGTCCAATAATATTTTTCTCATTCAATCAATATGGTTTCTAAATAATTTTGTATGCAAAATGTGAAATAATTTGCGACAGCCGGTTTTAATATGTCACTTTGTTTGTCGTAAGATAGCGTTATTTCCAATGATTCAAAAAATATATGGTGTCTATCATTTTTATTTCATATAAGTAAAAAAAAATACTACCTATGGTTTTGCTCCGAGTCACTTCCAAATAAAAAATTTCGAGATAAAAGGTCACCTTACAATCGGCAACAGACTATCTGGCTTTATAATGTAGCTAGTTGAAATAATAATCTTTGAACCTTTAATTGAAACATTTCAGGGTCAATATAAAATTGTTTCAGATTAAATGTTTCATTACAAGTAAGCAAGAATCTTGCATTAGTTCCTTTATATAAATATCTTCAAAAGAAAATCATTAAAAATTGAACAAGAGTGTACACGCTTAAATGTCTCGCCTTCATTACTAATCATTGATATTATGTTGATAGTCATTAATATAAAGTTTTAAAAACTAAGGATTTTCTTACCCAAGGAGTAGATTACCTTAGCCGTATTTGGCACAACTTTTTGAAATTTTAGATCCTCAATGCTCTTTAACTTTGTATTTATTTGGCTTTTTAACTATTTTGATCTGAGCGTCACTGATGAGTCTTATGTAGACGAAACGCGCGTCTGGCGTATCAAATTATAATCCTGGTACTTTTGATAACTATTATTACAATTATCACATAAACCTAACATGATACAAGACAATGAGGTCAATGTTATATAAACCGAACAAGATATAAATGTACACCTGACAATCATTCATTACACTAAATATAGTTTACCTATTGCTTATATTTTCTAAGAAACAGACTTAACCAAAAAAACTAAACATTGACCAATGAACCATGACAATGAGGTCTAAGTCAGATGAACCATGCTAGGCAGACCAGTATAGCTTACAATCAATCCATACAACAAATATAGTTGACTTATTGCTCATAGAAAAACAGACCAAAACACAAAAACTTTACACTGAGCAATGAACCGGAAAACAGAGTTCAAGGTCAGATGAAACCTGCGAGACTGATATGTACAACATAAAATATGTGCATACACCCTATTTCATATAGCATTAGAAAAAAAGACCAGAACTTAAAAAACTAACTGAACCATGAAAATGAGGTCGAGGTCAGATGACACTTGCCAGCTAGACATGTACACCTTACAAAAATTCCATACACCAAATATAGTAGACCTATTGCATACAGTATAAGAAAAACAGACCAAAACACAAAAACTTTTCTATAACCACTGAACCATGAAAATGAGGTCAGGATCAGATAACACCTGCCAGTTGCACACGTACACCTTACAGTCCTTCCATACACCTAATATACTAGACATTTTGCTTAAAGTATCTGAGATATAGACTTGACCACCAAAACTTTACCTTATTCACTGATCCATGAAATGATGTCAAGGTCAGCAGCAAACTGTTTGACCGGCATGAAGGTCTTGCAAGGTACAATGTACCCACAAACCGAAAATAGTTATTCTATTACTCATAAAATGAGAGAAATTAACATTACAAAAACTCTTAACTTTTTTTAAGTGGCCATTGAAACATAAAAATGAGATCAAGGTTAATGAGCAAGTGACAGACGGAAACTTCGTAACATAGGGCATATAAATACAAAGTATGAAGCATCCTGGTAGACGAAACGCGAAACGCGCGTCTGGCGTATCAAATTATAATCCTGGTACTTTTGATAACTATTTACACCACTGGGTCGATGCCACTGCTGGTGGACGTTTCGTCCCCGAGGGTATCACCAGCCCAGTAGTCAGCACTTCGGTGTTGACATGAATATCAATTATATGGTCATTTTTATAAATTTTCTGTTTACAAAACTTTGAATTTTTCGAAAAACTAAGGATTTTCTTACCCCAGGAGTAGATTACCTTAGCCGTATTTGGCACAACTTTTGGGAAATTTGGGTCCTCAATGCTCTACAACTTTGTATTTGTTTGGCTTTTAAACTATTTTGATTTGAGCGTCACTGATGAGTCTTATGTAGACGAAACGCGCGTCTGGCGTATCAAATTATAATCCTGGTACTTTTGATAACTATTTACACCACTGGGTCGATGCCACTGCTGGTGGACGTTTCGTCCCCGAGGGTATCACCAGCCCAGTAGTCAGCACTTCGGTGTTGACATGAATATCAATTATATGGTCATTTTTATAAATTTTCTGTTTACAAAACTTTGAATTTTTCGAAAAACTAAGGATTTTCTTATCCCAGGAGTAGATTACCTTAGCCGTATTTGGCACAACTTTTGGGAAATTTGGGTCCTAAATGCTCTTCAACTTTGTATTTGTTTGGCTTTTAAACTATTTTGATTTGAGCGTCACTGATGAGTCTTATGTAGACGAAACGCGCGTCTGGCGTATCAAATTATAATCCTGGTACTTTTGATAACTATTTACACCACTGGGTCGATGCCACTGCTGGTGGACGTTTCGTCCCCGAGGGTATCACCAGCCCAGTAGTCAGCACTTCGGTGTTGACATGAATATCAATTATATGGTCATTTTTATAAATTTTCTGTTTACAAAACTTTGAATTTTTCGAAAAACTAAGGATTTTCTTACCCCAGGAGTAGATTACCTTAGCCGTATTTGGCACAACTTTTTGGAAATTTGGGTCCTCATTGCTCTTCAACTTTGTATTTGTTTGGCTTTTAAACTATTTTGATTTGAGCGTCACTGATGAGTCATATGTAGACGAAACGCGCGTCTGGCGTATCAAATTATAATCCTGGTACTTTTGATAACTATTTACACCACTGGGTCGATGCCACTGCTGGTGGACGTTTAGTCGCCGAGGGTATCACCAGCCCAGTAGTCAGCACTTCGGTGTTGACATGAATATCAATTATATGGTCATTTTTATAAATTTTCTGTTTACAAAACTTGGAATTTTTCGAAAAACTAAGGATTTTCTTACCCCAGGAGTAGATTACCTTAGCCGTATTTGGCACAACTTTTTGGAAATTTGGGTCCTCAATGCTCTTCAACTTTGTATTTGTTTGGCTTTTAAACTATTTTGATTTGAGCGTCACTGATGAGTCTTATGTAGACGAAACGCGCGCCTGGCGTATCAAATTATAATCCTGGTACTTTTGATAACTATTTCCACCTTCTAAAATACCATGCTTTTAAAAAGTTAGCTAAGGCCACCGCCGCCGTCGGATCACTATCCCTATGTCGAGCTTTCTGCGACATAAGAAAACTCTCACAAAGGAAATTATTGGGTACAGCAGGGATGTTTTCAAATGTACTCAAACTGCATTTTATTATAAACCAAACATCTAAGCAACATCTTGCGAAACAAAATTTCCACACAAGAGACAAAAGCGGCCGAACAAAAATCTTAATGAAAGAAATAATTGAAAAAAAATAATTAAGGTAATTGAAATGAAAGATGATTTGCTACTTCCAGTTACGAAAATTTCATTTTTGGTCACATGTGACAGCTGCCTTTGCACTGATACTAAATAAATCTGATTGCTAGCTACTTCATGTTAACTAAAAACTGTGTTAGTTTCAATAAAATAAAAGGTTTTTAATGGTGTTTCTAAAAATATCTGTAAAAATATATTCTAAATATTTTTCCCTTGAATTACTGAAAAAAAGAAACTTCCGTTTTGCACAAGTTCACTACAAATTGACATTTTCCGAGGTCACATTTCACTAAACCTTTTGCTGAAGACGTTTTGGCGTTATCGTGTACCAGAAAGAAGTTCTTTTCAAATAAACTTAAATTTACTATTTTCGAGGCAATAACTCCTATTTAATGACCTTGACCTTAAATTCGTCTTTGCGTGCAAAGGACCCCAAATTCAAATACCTTAGATCTCTTACACTTACCAATCGTGCCATACATTCCATATCACTTGTGTGAAGTACAGAAGGGGAAATAAATCTCATCAGGAGTCTTCGTACCGCTTTAGTTAAAATTGGAGAAAAAATATATTTAGGATATAAGAAGCAATTGATTAAAATAAATTTGTTTACGGTTACACAGGAGATGCACGAACAAAAAAAACATAGTTTGGGGAAACTCTTACAACAAAAAGTCTTCGACTTAACGATGTAAATAAAAAAGCACAATGACTGTTCAATATCATATGACAAATATATAAGAGACCACTTGCAAAACAAAAATTAAACGCAAAATCAAATTAAGCGGAAAGAGAAAAGATTATTAAAAAAAATGAAGGTCTTTCCAAATCAATTTTCTAAAAAAATTGATGAAAAGCCAACTTTGGTTTACTCAAATTTAAATTTGGTGTCTAATCTAAATTTCTTCATACGTATTCAACATATCTTTTTTCTTATACTTTCGTCTACAATAAGGGAATTTCTTTGCGATATTCGGTATAAAAAATGTCACTTCAGTTCTCATATGACATCTTATATATTCTTATTATACAACAATATGGTTTCTATATACTTTTGCTGAAATAAAGGAGAAAATTGTCAACTTGCGGTTTAGAAAATGTTACTTCTGGTCTCACAAGTAATAGCTTTATGTATGCCTATTTTAAAAATGACATTTTTCAAGTACATATGTTTACCAACATAAGCAAAAACCATATGACTTTTTCATATTCCAAGCTAAAGAAATAATTGATTTAACTTTATATTAAACACCTCAAGGGCGATAAATCCTATCTGATTTCATTGGATTGATTCAGAACTAATATAACATATCTTCATCTCAATGAGAGAACCATTTTGCACTAGTTCTTTTAAATATATCTTTAAAGATAAGATAATAAAACATGGCGAAGTCAAATTGACAACATGCCCTGAATCTTTGAACTTGACCTCAAATTAATGTTTATGTACCGAGGACCTCAGATCCAAATACTTTGACTCTCATTTACTTACTATTCATTCGAAACCATGATATTTTACGTTTGTCTAATACAGGAGGGGGGAATACCTTTTACATGGAATAAACTTTGCCAAAACATCCTCTGAATATAATAAGAAATTTTGTAAAATGAATTTGTTGATTTCTTTGGTGGATAAATATACAAAATATCAGTGGATCGCTTCGATCCAAAATCAGCCAAAAATTGATAAGCATGTTTCCAACAATTAAGAAAAAGAATTTTGTTGATATCTTATTTTATCAAGAAGGAGACACACACACAAAATAAACAGAAAATAAGTAGATAACTCTTAAAAAGAAATTTGTCGCCTAAGCAGGGTAAAATTAGAACCCTAAAACAATGACGAAAAAAGAAACAGATTAACTGACCCCTCTCCTATCTCATATGAGAGGCGGGACCCACGCACATTTTCATACAAAGATCTACATTCTTGATTTGATTAAGTATAAAGTTCATGTTTGATCGGAGTTCACGAGCAGTGCATGCTTTTTTTTTTTATCTATTAGGGCCTATGTACTTTTAAAACACGTTTATCAATTATTTGTAAGCAATGTACATAATTCAGTTGTGGTTTATAGCACATATTTGTAATTCAATCTATGAGGAGACATTTTAGTGTAGGTTTTTTACTGATATTTACGGTGATCGAAAGCGATTTCTCTTTCATTGAAAGTTTTCCCTGCGAATATTCCAGGTAGGTAGCTGCCACCCGCTGTTATAATAATAGGGAATACATGTTTACCCTGGTGGCTGCAAAGTTTTGGGTCAATTGGACGTTTATTTTCATTGTAGTAGCAAACACAAGAATTTGGTTCATATTTTCAGAGAAGAATTGAATTTACAATATTGAAAGCCAATTGTTCAGAGAACAATTGAAGGTCTATCCACCCGAAACGATATAATTAATATTAAAATATCACAATCCACATCAATTTCAGTGTCAAATGATACATTACTGTACATTACTATACTAGACAAAAACTTATGGTTTCTTTTATATTGGTTTGAAATAAGGAAGATAACTTGTTAATTCCGGTTTGAAACATTCAACGGCTGGTAAAACATTATAGTTTACCTGAAACTGATTCCAAAAATATATGCTTCAGTATACTTTTACATAAAAAAAGTACAAAATATAGCTACTTTTGGATTTCACAGGGCCACTTCTTTAGCTTTGGCAAGGTCATATGGCTATCGACCTAATGCAAAAGTCCCATGGTTTATAATGTATTAACATAAAGTTAGAGCAAAGGTCAACATTTAGAATATCAAATTTGCTTGTGACATTGATCTCAATGTCAAAGTCATCCAAGGAGGATATCATATCAAAAGACCTTAAATCTCTTTTATTTATTGTAAATAATTTTTTTAACAAATTTTTTTTTAAAACATTCCAATAAAACTTCAAGTCAATTTAATCGTACCGTTTCGAAAAAAAATGTTCATATTACGACGGATCACAACTAACAATTAAGTGAAAATCTTAGTTGAGATATATCACAGTTTCTTAGGAGAAGCATGCACAAGCAAAAACATCATACATGACCTTGGCCTTTGACCTTGACCTCATTTTATTATAGTTCTAAGAGCATTTGTTCAGGAATAAAAGATAATTTTGTCTTGTCAGAAACCGCTTATTGGAGTTATGCCGCTATCAAATAACTCAAATGTCTTTGGTCAAGATATACTAAAGTGCGCCTAAAATTTACACACATTATTCACTATTCATGCTTTGTTTAAGAATAATGCTTTTTGAGATATCCTACAAACAGATGTAATGTCAAAAGTCAAGGTCTGCCTTAAAAAGCTTGAAACACACTTAAGACCCTTCAAGTAAATTCGCAATTACATAATTCACTATCTTGGACATGACCTTTACCTTTAGTATGTCTAGAATCTTGAGTTTAATAGTAAAAGCTAATTTTGTCTTTTCGTTTAGTTAGTGGTAGATATTAGCAAGCAAAATCGAGGGAATTGTGCAAATGATGATACAAGCATGAAAATTACCACAAAGCCTCATTATTATAAACTTTTGAAAAATAACTGCTGGCCATTAAAAAAAATATTTTTTTCAAGATTACCAAAGCCATTTTCTTAAGTGGCCAAGGTCATTTTCTTAAATGGCCATTTTCTGCAGTTTGAAAATACTGATTTTTCTGGAAAACTTTTCTTTGAACTTCTTTTAGTAAAAACCAATGATCAGGTTTGGCGGCTCCTTCCTTACATCACATATTTATTAAAAATGAATATTTGACATATCTAGTATTTGCGCATGCGCAAAAAGGTTACAAAATTCTTTCAAAAACATTTGAACTATTTACCATATATTAAGTATTTTTGGATTTCTAATGATATCATGAATTGGTTTAATAACATTTTTCAAGGTTATGATACGCCTGTGTTTAACAAATTTGCGCATGTGCAAGCTATTGATAGACATCAAGAGCGATTGGTATGCACAACCAGGCAATTTTCTGGTATTCGATGGATAAGGCAAAAATATGGTGTATCCCGGAGAAACATCAATTGTAACTGCAGATCAGCCACTTTTAGAAATGCCAAAGCAAATTCAATCGGCCTGATTTTTACGGAAAAGATAAGTTTATCGTCATGTTTGGTGGATTGAATTACTTGTTATAAAACTTTGGGTGATATATTGCGTGATAGGGGATGGAAATGTTGTCTTACTGAAGTCAATATTGCAACAATTGTGTATGTTCAAATGCACCTAGGACTAGACAGGCTCAATAGACCACTGCATGTATTTTGCTTGAACTGTTAATTTCGGCGTATGAAAGCTAAACTCAAAAAGTATAATGACTCTGTGACGTTCTATGATTGAAAAGACTGGTGTATAGAGTCATCTCGACCACAGTTTCATTCCTGGCGTTCAATTATAATTTTAGAACTTCTTCAGATTTTGGTATTATGCTCATTTCATGAGTGAGAGTTCGTACTTTACAAACAGTCCATATAAAGCATGATAGCGTATTGTTTCAGGTCTTGATTGTGTTAGTTATGCACGCTCGTTACCGACCATCTCCAAGATATGGGACAACATCCCTAATGCGCCTTGAAATGAGGAACTCAAAAGTCACGTGTAAAGAAAAAATCTCTGTGTAGTGATATTGGACATGTTTCTATTTTAAGCAAATGACTGAACTTAATTATTTGTGGTGATTATGAAAGTAGAGGAACATAGAATAAATGTGTAAAAACTATGGAGCTATTAAATGTGTTCAAAGTATTAAATTTTCAAAGAACTTATTGTGTTAAAAAGGGGATATTTTACCACAAGGAACCGCATCACAACAGGATGTTCGGGGTTTGCTAATTTACGGAAAAAGTATTCTCACTTCGTACCCCGAAAATTTAACCACATATGTGAAAATGTCACAGCGTCGAAACAAGCTATCATACATATCCAAGTTAACGATATGGACTGAGCTACAGGGAAAAACGTTACCATTACCGCCTATGTAAAAACAATTAAAGATTTTGACCCATATGACATCCCTTCACAGGTGGCAATGAAACTTGAAAAAGATAATTTCACTGTACGTAAGACCAGCAAATTTCTTTCTAATAAAACAATTGATCAGGCAACAAACAGAATTATGCAATTGTGAGGGGCGGTGTTGATGCCATAGGATTACCCGAAGATCCAATTTAGACAAATGGATGGTAGCTGGACTAGAAATCAGTATACTAGAAGATGAATTTGAAAGAGATTTTGGTTTGTGTCATTCGATAACAAATGAACTACATAATGAAGACTCAAACCGATGTCTTTAACAGCTTTAAAGACTTTTTAAGGTGATGAACGAGTTTGGAAATTCATTTCAAGAAGAGTCGTCATATTTGACAAAAGTTGCTTCTTAAGAGACTAATAAAAATATGTATGTTGCTCATGGTTAAAATATTCTTTGCAATTTCAATAAGGATACTTCCTATCTACCTCTTGTAATCATGGAGAAGCAGATACACGAATGTTTTTCCATGTTCGGATTGATTATGAAAAGTGTTGTTAAATGTTATTTTAGGTAGTACTGACACAGATGTAATAGTATCGAGAATTACAGCAATCACAAACTAGGTAAAACACATTGTGGATAGGTTATGGAAGGAATAAAGACTTTTTATGGCTTCTTGTACGTGACATATCAAATGCGTTTGGTCCTTGTGTAGCTGCTCTTCCTTTCGTCCATGCATTCAGTGGATGTGACACTTTGTCGAATTGTCGTAAGAAAGGGAAGAAGTCAGCTTGGCTAACAATGGAAGCTTTTCAGATGTAAAGGACGTTTTTGTTGGCTTAAGTATGAAGCGAGGAACAATGTGAATTGTTTGTCATGAAGCAGCGGCATTGTAATGCAATTCTGTCTACCAGAGGTTCTTTTCCAGAGCACATCAAAAGAGAATTAAGGAGGAGTTGTTTGGGCTCAGCCTGATTCATGTATTCGACACGTACATGTACCAAGTCATGAACACTGGGGTTGGATGAGAGAAAGAATCAATGACAGTTGGAAACCGATATGGACTTCTGCGACTGCCGTTGTATCCTCGTGTCAGAAACTTTTGAAATGCGTAGGCAAAAATCCAGCTGTGTTAGAAACTGTAAATGCTACCGATCTGGCCTCCCTTGTACGGATTGTTTAGACAACTGTCAGATAACTAGAAGATAGGCAACCTGTCTTTCTAACCACACTTGGCATTCAAACTTAAAAAGAGTGTTATCACTTGTTAAGTTGATGGAAATTATAAAAATATTTTTTACGTATTTGCCTCCATTTTGGAACCGTAAATCACTATTTTTCTTCATTCATGTGTTGTTTTGTTGTACTTATGAACTGTGTTCAACGTTTTATCATAACTTACATTGGATTATACATATAACACATCTTTCAAGGATTTACATCCCTTGTGAAGATGCTTGAAAGCATAAAAAATGATTTTTTTACTTTTTTGCCGGCATTTTGAAACCAGAAGTCACCTTTAGTTTCATGAATGAATTGTGTAGTCGTAATTTAGGAACTGTCATTTACTTTATATTAAATCTAACATTAAATTTTTCATATAACACACCTTTCAAAGGATTAACAAATTATATCCAATTTGTAATGATGCCATTTCCAAAATGTGTGGTGGTCATCTTGAAAAAAAAAAAAATTCTGGCAAGCAGTGGATTGTTTATAAGTATTATTGAGTCAACCTTTATACCAAATTTCATGCTTGTATCACGATTTGCACAATTATGTCCATGATATCTCCCACTAAGTGAGCTTTTGTCCCTTACGGCAGGTTTAAATGTCTTTCGGTCAAAATGTTGCACCTTGATGACCCAAACATTTTTCAGCATTGACAATTCCAATACGTTAGGTTTTTTTGAAATATACCAAAGCAAGTTGTCAGGTCAAAGTTCAACGTAAAAAAGCTTCAAAACACACTTAAAACCACTGACACATGTTCACTGTCTGATACATGACCTTGACCTTTACCCTTGTGAAATTTGTCACAGTCACCATTCATCGTTCATTTTTTAATAAAAAGCAATTTGCTGAAATTTTACTACAAAACAACATTTATAAGTAAATGTTTAGAAACAATTGTCACCGTTTTTAACTATTCAAGTTCACTTTATTAAATTATAAAAGGATTAGTTATTTTAAGTTAAAACAAGAGTCACACTATCCATTATTTTATGCTTACGTCTGATATTCCAAGGTACTGTTGGATTGTCTAAACTTTTTGTTCTTAGTTCATGACATTCTTCTTTCATTTTCGGACCACCGAGTCTGCCTACAGCCTATGGAAATTGAAATTTAACAAGGAATAATTACATTTAAAAGCAACTGCATACACATAAGATAAATGCATTACTATTCAATGAAAAAAAAGAACTGTGTGTCATTTTCTATATCGCAATAAGGAAATTTGGGGTATACATCAGTGAGACAATAATCCACTGACTTGATCAACTGTTGACACAAACATATACTTGTATATGACGTCTCGTATATGTATAATGTCAATATTAAAGGGTTTCCGCCGGCAGTCGTCATTTGCGCATTTTGCAAAAAAAATAATAATTGTTGCTATTAAAATTCATCCTTTACGAAAGAATTTGTCGACAAAATATATAAGGATTTCATTTCATCAATCTTGATTATTTACTTTGTTTCGGGTTTCTTGGACTTTACCTGTTCAGACAATACTCGGAATTGACCTTGAGTTCGTTAAGATTTTAACCGAAAATCAATAATCAGCTGATTGTTTTTTATAACTGAAGGCAACACAAGACTTATTATTAAAGTTGTTGATTGTATTGTTTGACAAAATGGGATGGTGAAATGTCGTCCGTCACATGCCATTTAAAGGGTCTATTAACCACTTTGCGACGCACGTGTTTGAATAAACTTTTGACGTCTCCTCTCCTTCTTAAAATTACGATGTTCCGGAAAGAAAATGTTGTTAAGATGATCATATCAAGAAAAATCTCCGACTTAAAACTTTATCCTTTGACTTTGATATAGAAAGTTGATTTGAGAAGGTAGTTTTGTTAAAGATGTTTTGGCGACGCACGTGTTCTAAGCATAGTTTACGTCTCAACTTTTTCATTTACGAAGGAATATGTTCAATAGTTTGGGAACAACCACTTAAATTAAGGTAACCCCTTCAATGTAAATAAATATCCCTTTAAAGAAGCATCAACATCAAGTGATTAAAAACAAATTTGTTGTAAAATAAACTTCTTTATAGAAAAGGGCACATATTAAAATAATTTAAAGAAACTTTCTTATGAGCTATGCATCTATCTGTAAATACATACTCCAAACTTGTCCATGAATTTTGTGAAAAGTAAGTGGACTACTATTTTTGGGAAAGTTGTTCCGAATATAATGACCCCCTCCCCCTTTTAAGTTTAAAAAAAAGCAAAGTTTTCTTTTTCAATGTATATGTTTAGTGCTTATTCATTACAAAGTAGACTAAAAAATTAATTTAAGAGAACAATCATAGACAGCAATGGGGCAAGCTCATGTTTTTTTTTAGGAGAACGGGTTCGAAAGAAGGAAAACTTCAAACAAACAATTTAAACAAACAATATACTCATGTTACTTGGCGTATAAAATAATAAAGGGACGAAAAATATATTTTTTTAGCGAAAGCGGTGGAGAAAAAAATATCTAGCCCTGGGAATGCTGGGGAAACCATGAATATTATGAAGCAAATGTTTGATTAAACATTGATACCTTGTTATCGTGTTTGATTAAACATTAATACCGTGTATTATTTTAACTTTATAAAGGTTTCATACCCAAGTGAACCATGACCTAACGTACCCAGTCAAACAATCATAATAAAAAATAATTGAGATGTGTCAACGATAATACACCAAAATACTTTTTACTAGTGGCAATGACTTATCATCAGACGATGGTTCACTTTAACCTGAACTTATTAAAGACTCTAACAAGTAAACATATCTAACATGTAGGGATACAAGTGTTTGTACAACTACATAAATAATAGCATGATTTTCAGTAATTCTAGCTGAAAAGAAAGCGTTTGCTTTTTGATCGGGATTAGACAAACAAGATTGCTAGCTAGGACGAAATATCCTTAACAGTGTATTATGTATTAACAGGATCATAGCTCTCATTCAAAAGTATAGTTCTAGCTTATTTTATGTTGTTATTTTTGGTATATAATTTGATTCTGATTGAAAATAAAGAAATAAACATAATAGTTTGCAACACATTACAATTGGTGTCATCGTGATATAATACGACCATTGTTATACCTTTACAGTTAATAAAAATAAGGGTTTAACATTAACAATTAAGCGACCCACAATAACTAACGCTATCACACTTACTAAATGGGAGGAGATTGGATTCGCTACCACATCAAATGGATGATATTTTAAACTTTCACAATTCTAACCATTCGTCATGTAACGAAAAACTTCAGAGACAGCATCGACCAAATGAACATTTCCGTACACGTTGGAGGAATGAATATTTAACATCCTTACGAGAACTCCACCGTGCAACTGGTTATAACGTTCAAACTCTTGAAGGAGGAGACATCGTCCAAGTTCACAACGATTCAAATAGACTTATGTGGAGGTAAGCCGTCGTAAAGGAGTAGATTCGCAGAAAAGATGGATAAATACGCACTGCTATCATCAAAACAGATACTGGTATAACAAACCGACCTTTTGTTAAATTATATCTGTTGGAATTACAAGGACCAAATAGTGAAGGTTGTAAAACGTATTATTCACTTCGTTCCCGCCAAAAGTATAAAAAAAGGACTATGACGTGTTCACCATCAATAACATTCCATGACGGAGGGGCAAATCAAAAGACAATTGTGATTTAGTTAAAGTAATTTTCAAGTATTAAGACAGCAACAGTAGAATCTTTTTTATTCTTTGTGATTGTAAATTTTATCATTTTTCTTAATAATTTTCATTTCGGTGGCCCCCAAGATGTCGAGGATTGAGGGGACGTTATGCGTTCATATATATATGCAGTCCCCACTTAAGATGTGGCGTCGCGTTTCTATGTACAGATATTGTAACTATGAGTATATGCTTATGTTTGAATAAATATTGAACTATACACTTGAATTTTAATTGAGAATCAAACCTAGTCTAACACAACGCGAAGTATACACCTCAAAACCCAACAGAAATGAAGATTGAAATCAATATTTAGCTCAATTTGAAATTCTAGCTGAAATTAATGGTTGGAATTATGCAACCAAGTCATTATATTTGGCTGGAAGTTTAAAACGGGAGCAAAAGCTCTGTTAAATGAACTATATAGATAAAGAATCGAGGAAAGGTTATAATGGTCTGGTAAAAGTTTTGGACAATAGATATGGTTAAGCTGAGAAATCAGACCTTTTTAGGGCGCAACTCCATACATGTATGAGAGGTTAAGATGAACGTTTACCTGAGTTAGCCCAGTCAATTAAATAATGTGTGCGGTAGGCTTATCTAAGTGCCCCATCCACAATAACTAGTATCTTATATTAAGAACATTTTATATATGCTTTACAAGATGTTAATCTGAGACTTAGACTTAGGGAATCTAACTCTCAATTTATAAATGAAGCGGAAACACTAGCTGTAAGGCTAGAAACATTAAAGTTAGAAGAGACAAAAAGGGTGCATGGTAAGACAGGCAGATTCAGGTCAAACTGATACTAAATTTAATACAGAGTTGATTGATGACAAGGGGGAGATTTAAAATCATTAAAAAATGAATTGTGTGATTTTAAAAGAGAACATTTATCATTGACCAGAGATATAAAGGGTATGTCCCAAAAAACAGAATAGGAATAACCACGGGGGAGGTAACCAAAAGTTGATATATCAAAAGGGTAAGAGAGGATATACTAACCAGAAGAAGAATTTGGTCAGACAAACAGAAATTTTAACCAGAGAAATAGACAAAATCAAACTAATTATTATCAACAGGGAAACCAGTTGAGGTCGGACTCTGGGGTTAAAGCCAGGCCAAGTCAGAATTGCCCAAATCGATAAAGACACATGATTGTTTGGCAAATAATGAGGTGCTATTTGTAAGAGCTAAAATTAATGATAAATATTTAGCTTTTCTGGTGGAGACAGAAGCAAATGTAACTATTTTAAGTAAGAAATTTATTGATGAAATAAATCCTTCATTACTTCCCAAAATGAATCCTGTCAATATTAATGTAATTACTGCTACTGGTGATAGTGTACCATTTATAGTTTATGTTGAAATTTGATTTGAAATTATATTTATCACCACAATGTTTAAGGGGCTGATATTTCCAATGAAGGTATCATCGGGATGGATTTTCTAGTGACTCATGAAGTCAAAATAAGTTGAAAATTAAAGGGGAAATAAAAAAATGTATATGCAAGTAGTGCTAAATCTTGCTATACAAGAGACCGTAAATTTGCCTCTCAACTCAGAAATGATTTATTCTGGGTGGTCAAATGAATCTATGTTTAGAGGTTTAGCTGGGTTAATAGAACCTAATGAAAAATTAATGAAGGAAACTGGTTTATTGGTGGGAAGATCAATGGTACATATGTATATTTCTTTGATGATAATAAATATAAATATTGAGCCCTGCACTTTATATAAGGGTACTATTATTGCTAACTGCAATTAAGGAAAAGAAGAAGATATTCAACATTCTGAGTTTGTTGATAGTGTTGTTGGTGGCAAGGCTACAATATATAAGGGGAGACAATTGCAGGATTATCTACATGAATTATTTGGGTCAAGTTAACACTTTAACTTGATAAAGATCAAAGTGAAAAAAATTATGTAGACCTTTTCGGGGCCTTTCATAGCTGACAAAGTCCTCTGAGGATATTGGCTTAACTGATTTAGTGGAATATACCATGAATACTGAAAATCACCCTACAGTACGTCATTGACCCAGACGAATATCCATAACTAGAATGAAAGATGCTGAAGCTGAAATTCAAAAAATAAACAACATATTATTGAACTCTCTACAAATCCCTGGAACTCCAATATTGTTCTCGTTAAGAAGTCAGATGGCAGTTGGCGATTGTGTATTGATTTTTCTTCCCGTACATTTATCAGTTTTACGCCCATCTTATCCTAACATCGTATAGTGACACTATAAATTCCTTGTCAGGCTCCAAGTTCCCCTCAACAGTCCATTTAAAACAGGATATTATCAGATTCCACTAGCCAAAGAAGATAGACCAAAAACAGCCTTTTCCTTTCCTGGGGTGGTCTCTTGCAGTTCAAGAGAATACCAATGGGTCAATGAAATAGTGCCCCTGTTTTTGAAAGATTAATGGAATCAGTTTTATTAGGTTTTTGACCTAGAAAGTTTGTCTAGTTTATCTAGATAATATTATTGTATTCTTAAAATCATTTGAGGAACATATAAAAATTTGAAAGAAGTTTTTCAAAGATTGAAAGCAGCTAATTTAAAGCTAAATCCCAAGAAATGTAACTCTCTAGACAGAACTTAAATTTTTAGGTAACATTGTTAGCGAAAGCGGAGTAGCTACTGACCCAAATAAAATTCAGTCAGTTAAGGACTGTCCAGTGTCCAAGAGTATAAAAGATGTGAGAAATTTTCTAGCATTAACATCTTATTATAGAAAATTTATTTTGAAATATGCTGATAATTTGAACCTTTATATAAGTTTACTGAGAAAAAACAGAAAGCTGGACAGAAGATTGTCAACAATCCTTTAAAGAATTAAAAACTACTTTAATTAGTGGACCTATTTTAGTCTTCCCTACAATGATGATTCATTTATTGTGGATATCGACGCAAGTAATGTTGGTATGGAGCAGTGCTATCCCAACTCCAAGATTAAGTGGAAAAAGTAATTTGTTACTTTAGTAAAACTTTCAGTAGATCCGAGAACAAATATTGTGTTACCAGAAGAGAGCTACTAGCTGTAGTGGCCTCTTTTAAACATTTCACCGTTATCTATATGGTAAATACTTCAAGGTTAGAAGTGACCATGGTGCATTAAGTTGGTTGTTTCATTTTTAGAATCCAGAAGGTCAGTTAGCTCGTTGGTTCAAGGTCCTAGCATCATATGATTTTAAAATTGAGCACAGAGGTGGAAGGTCCCGTAATAATACAGATGCCCTACGTCGACGTCCTTGCTATAATATAGAATGCCCTTTCTGTGCTAGAGCAGAAATAAATTATTAATTGATTCCAACTTATAAAAGCATTTATCGGTTGAAAATTGTGTTAATAATGTCACTGTTAGTGAATCTTGCAGAAATGTTCAAGATGTTAGTGCCAAGCAGTCATTTACAAAAACTGGTATCAGCTGTATAAATGAAGATAGGAGACCAAACATGACAAGTGACGAAACGTCCCACAAAGTAAAAAGCCATGTCATTCATAATCAATTTAAAAGTAAGGGTCCAGATAAAAACCCTGAGGTACTCCCTGTTCAGTGTAAAGAGGGACGAAACATACCAAAGGGACAGTCAAACTCATAAATCTAAAACAAACTGACAACGCCATGGCAAAAAATGAAAAAGACAAACAGAAAAACAATATTACACATGACACAACATAGAAAACTAAAGAATAAACAACACGAATCCCACCAAAACCTATGGGAGATCTCAGGTATCCGGAGGGGTAAGCAGATCTTGCTCCACATGTGGCACCCGTCGTGTTTCTTGGTGTTAAAAAAATCAAACAGATATATTTTTATTATAAAATGAGACAGTATGTAAAATTTTGTGTACACTAAGAAAGAAACTTATAAGAAACCAAAAGGTCCCCATGAAACAGTATATTGTGGGGGCTTTATGGAAACAAATGGCTATTGACATTCAAGGATCTTTACCATGAAATGTGAATAATAGTCGCTACATAATGGTCGGTCAGGATTATTTATCAAAATGGACGGAAGCTATACCAATTCCAGACACGGAAGCAGTTACAGTAGCTTAATAAATTATGGAAAGAGTAGTTACTATTTTGGGTTCCTTTTTTCCATCCATTAAGACCAAGGGTCTAATATTAAATCTCATGTGTTTAAAGAGATGTATTATATTATGGGTATCCATCATAACCCGTGCAATAAACTAAATGATGGGATGTATAATACAGAAAGAACCAAAGACCAAACATAAGGTAGTGCACTAAGACACATTGGGGCCCTATCGGGGAGAAAATGTTCCTGTTTGGTTTACATATAACACTCGGAGATTGCGGTACAGAAAATGTTGACCAGTCAATCTAAAACATTTGTTGGAAGAAATGAACATTGCATTATATATTTATATATATATATATTTAAAAGAGGTGCAAAATATACAAAACGGACAGTCAAACTCACAAATCGAAAACAAACTGACAACGCCATGGCTAAAAACGAAAAAGACAAACAGACAAATAATAGCACACATGACACAACAAAGAAAACTGAAGACTTAGCAACACGAACCCAACCAAAATCTGTGGGTGATCTCAGGTGCTCCGGAAGGGTAAGCAGATTCTTCTTTACATGTGGCATCCCTCGTGTTGCTCATGTTAGAACAAATCTGGTAAATAGTCTAATTCGATAGGTCACATTGATGCAAGGGAAGGGGTTGTAGTTACGACGTAAGGGAACATATATTTATTGTAGTGATGCCCTGAGTATTTTAGAGAAGCTAATATCGTTAATACACCATTACATTCCCATTAATGTCAATCAAATATAAAAGTTATAGTTAAGTGCTTGTATGAGCTTTTTGTAAGCCTTTTGTACGCCTGTATAATTAAGTTTTACTATGTTGCCCTAGAAAATGTGTTAATTGACACAAAAAAAGATACATAAAAAATTGAGGTTAAACCATTTAGGAAGATTTAATCAACTCCAGAACGAAAAGCTCTAATATAACTAAAACATATTAATGTAAAGGCAATCAAAATGACCCAATAGTGGTTATATCAAATCGATAACATCAAAACATAAACAAGTCACCTTAACAATTATCATTATATGAAAATAACTATTAACGTTGTTGTCAAGTCTATAAAATATATTGTTGAAAAACTATATAGGAAAAAAGATTTAGATTCACAAACTTGTAATTTTTTGAAGTGTAATAATAAATCAAAACATGGATACGTGTACCTTCTTCTGAAAATTCATAAGATCAATCTAGAAATAATTGATGAGGCATTTCGAACTGGTCAAATAGTTAGCAACATAAACATTTCTTACCGACCAATCATCCATAGGTTCAAATCACTTTTACATTCAAGATAAGGAAGACTTCATTAATAAAATAGAGTTGCACAAGGTCAAGGAAGAATGCATTCTTATTGCCTATGATGTAACAGCTATCCATGCATTTTCATAAGGTTGACAAACAAGAATATACTTTAAAAATTTCAATCAAACAGAATAATAGGCATTTGTAAAGTTAAGAAACGATGAACTTGAATTAAATGGACATTTATACAAACAAGTTATAGGAGCGCCTACTGGTGTTATATTTTCTGTGACATGCAGATTCACATCTGTCTGGTCTATTAAAAATATCTTAGATATTAAATTCCAATAGATAGAAAACTCCAAATTGCACTGTCAATATAAAGACGACAGTTTTATGTTCTTCACAGGGACATTAAAGCAGGTTGAAGATTTCTTTATTTTTGAGATATAGAGATAAGACGTGGCACGGTACTTGTCTATCCCAAATTCATGTATTTGGGTTTCATGTTACATTTGTTATTCTCGTGGTGTTTTGTCTGATGATTGGTCTGTTTCTGTGTGTGTTGCGTTTCGGTGTTGTGTCGTTGTTCTCCTCTTATATTTAATGCGTTTCGCTCGGTTTTGGTTTGTTACCCCGATTTTGTTTTTTGTCCATGGATTTATGAGTTTTGAACAGCGGTATACTACTGTTGCCTTTATTTTTCTTTAACATAGCGAACAGCATTGACCCTCTGCTTAAAATCAGATTTGAGGTGTCTAGATTTAGTATGACCTATTCATAATCTACCGAAGTGTACAAAGGTGAAAGATTCAATAATAATAACATACTTGATGTTAAATAATTAAATATGAAATAAACAGCTGCCTCATGAGCGCATGATACGCCTGACGTCTTGTGTTGAAGTTTTATGCAATAATCATAAATAGTTTCTGAGGACGTTTTAACCAATAACCATATATTGTTTTTGAGATACAGCAAGACATGTGAAACCCCCCTGGTTTTTTTTTACAAAAAACTAAATGACACTAAAATAATTTTTTTGATCAAGACTAAAAAGTACACAGATCTTCAGATTGATATAACAAAGAAGTGTGTAAAGTTTTAAGCAATAATCATAAATTGTTTTTGAGATACGGCGCGACATATAAAAAAGCTCCCCCTTTTTTTACAAAAAACTCAATAATTCATAAATGAAATTTTGAATCATCACCAAAAATTATTCAAATATTAAGATTAATATAATTAAGAAGTGATTGGAATATATTGATACGCTTCGTGTTTTTGTATATTTGATTTAACATCAAGTATGTTATTATTATGGTCTCTTTCACCTTTGTACACTTCGGTAAATTCTAAATAGGTCATATTAAATCTAGACATTTTAAATGTGATTTTAAGCAGAGGGTCAATGTTGTTCGCTGTGTTAAGAAAATCTTCAACCTGTTTAAATGTCCCTGTGAAGAAAATAAAACTGTCGTCTGTGTATTGACAGTGCAATTTGATGTTTTCTATCTATTGGAACTTATCTAATTATTATTTGACCAGTTTGAAAGTCTCATCAACTATTTCTAGATTGATTTTATGAATTTTTGGAGAAAGTCCATGTTTTCATTCGTTATCATTCTTCAAAAAATTTAAATTTATGAATCTTTTTCGTTTTTCCTATATAGTTTTCTTTTAAAGAGTTGACAACAACTTTAATAATTATTTCATGTAATGATAACTTTTAAGGTGACTTGTTTCTTTTTTGATGTAATCGATTTTATTTACAACCACTTTTGTGTTATTTTGATCGGCTTTATATAAATATGTATTAGTTATATTAGAGCTTTTGTTCTCATGTTGATGAACTGTCCCTAAACGGTTTAACTCAAGTTTTGATGTATCTATGTTTGTGTCAATTAACCAATTTTCTACGGCAATAAAGTAAAACTTTATTATTACAGGCGTACAAAAGGCTCACAAAAAGCTCATACAAGCTCTTAACTATAACTTTTCTATTTGATTGACATTATTGGGAGTGTTATGGTTTTTTAACGATATTAGCTTCTCTAAAATGCTCAGAGCATCCTCCAAGCATGCCTGTAGGAAGCTCACTAGAATAAATATATGTCCCCTTAAAGGAACATATCCGATGTCATCTGTGAAACGGTTATTCCATAACCGTCAACCAACTCGTGATAGGGACCGTAAAAATTTACGACGGGATGGTTTTAACTTTGACATTTGAAATTCTTGGTTTAATAGCTTTCTTGTGTGCAGCAACCGTTTTTCAAGAAAATCATGATAGGAAATACAAGCACGGGAATATCGTATCAATCGGAAGATAAATGCCCCGTATGCAGGTGCTTCTGAATTGATACTACTTAGAAATGGAAAGGTCACAATTGAGAATGCGAAATGGGAAAGAACTCTCATATGGAGTCTCCGAAACGCTGTGGTGAAACATTACTCAAATATCGGAGCGGAAAATTAGGCATTAGAAATAAAATAATAGTCAGAACAAAATCTAAATATGAAAAGAAGATGTGGTATGATTACCAATGAGACAACTATCCCCAAAAAGACCAAAATGACACAGACATTAACAACTATAGGTCACCGTACGGCCTTCAACAATGAGCAAAGCCCATACCGCCTAGTCAGCTATAAAAGGCCCCGGTAAGACAATTCAAACGAGAAAACTAACCCCCTAAATAAAAGTTTCAAAGTAAAACAGACCATGATTGAGGGGGTTGGGTCAAATTGTATTCATTGATATGTTGTTGACCAATGTAACTTAAGCAAACATTTAAATGTTAATAAACCTTGACATAGAGGACGGGGGAATGAGTATTTCAAATATGTTTGACCGACCACTAGTGATTCTCCATAAAATGATCTAATCACAAACTAATATATAATGAACGCAATCTACATTGGGCACAACATACACAATTCTCTTCTTTTTTTTTTTACTACGCCAATGCGTGACAAAAACTATATCTTGTTTATTGTAAATCACTATACCTTATCTGTTGTAAAAATTATATTTAATTGTTTGAAATGAACCATACCTTATTAATTATAATACACAAATAGTTATCATTGTTCAATAGAAAAGATCTTTTAAATTGGTGTGATGAACCATATTTAAATAACTAAACAGTGTAAATGATTCCACGGAAAGATGAGTCTCGCATCTGATTTTTGCTGTCAGTGTTATAAGCGGTTATTATATAGTCTGGTGATTGTAATTTGGGGCCTGTTTAGCCAACCTATTGTAGCTTTTACTTTTCACACAGAGGAACATGACTTTCCATATATGATTAGATTATCTTCCGTCATTAGTTTGATGACTCTTTTTTTACTTTTTAAACACTTAAGTGTCTATTTTATTTGAATCAATTAGTTTATGTGAAAGATTTAAACTGATTGAGTCATAAAAAACTGAAATATGAAAAATCTACCAAATATGCCATAAAAATGTCATTTTTCAGATGTTTTTTGTCAAAAATGAAAGTGACCACATCCGTGTTCATCCTGAACCTTTTTATATGTTATGTATTATCATAAAATACAATTTACGTTTCAATACTAAGGATGAACACGAATGCGGCGCGGCCACTTTCGTTTTACATGAAAACCGTCTAAAATTTAACTAAAAGGCTAGAATTGTGAAGATTTCAGTAATTTAGCATGACTTAAAGGTGCTAGTACCCGATATATGTGCATTGTATTGTAAAAATCAGCAAAAAAATTATTAAGCAGAAGCATTTTACTGTCCAATGAATAACTCAAAGTTTACATTTTAACAATTTTGGTAAAACTGCTATATGTTGGGGCCAAAAAAGGGGTCTTACTGGACCTACTCCTTAACAATGATTTTTTTTAAACATATACAAGGAAATTGTGCAGACGTTAACCATGCATACCAAAAATAAAATCCCTAAAATATGTGAAATAGTTCATGTGGGTGGCCACAAAGTATACATTAAAAAAAATCAACTGCGCTATCACCAGATAAATCTCACGGTCGTCCACACTCGAACGCTATGGTCCTCAAGGTGTGAAGCCCGGTAGTCAGCACTTTTTGTGCTGACATTAATTGTCATTGATATGGTTATATTTATAAATTTACTGTTTACGAAATTTTTTGAAATACTAAGGCTTTTCTACCTCAGACATAGATTGCCTTTGCTGTTTTTGGTAAAACTTTTAGGAATTTTGGTTCTCAATGCCCTACAACTTCGTACTTTATTTGGCATTTTTACCTTATTTGGATTCGAGCGTCACTGATGATTATTTAGTGAACGAAACGCGCGTCTGGCGTATATACTAAATTTAGTCCTGGTATCTATGATGACTTTATTTACAATATTTATCACGTAAACCATAAATTCATTTATATTCAAGAAACAGGGATGTCATTGGGGTTTTTGCAAACGTAAAAAAATATCAGTTAATTCTACACTCTAAACATCCTCAAGTATGAAAATCAATTGACAATCTATATAAAGCTATTTTGCTCATGACGTCATAGATGTTTAATTATACATCGGCATGCGCGCCCTTAGTCCCTAGCGACAATTTCAATCTCAGAGCGAGTAGCATGATAGGAAAAATTATCACAAAATGGTCAAAGGAAAAGGCACAAAAAAAACAACAAATGATATTCTGTACCCACTGGTTTCTACCTAATGAATAGCTGAGCATAACTTTTGGGGAGAAATTCTCGTATTTCTAATATCCTTTCGTACATTGGCTTATCATTACAACTGATGTTAAATTACACCATATTCCGACTAATATATTGCCATGGTGTGTCTTGTTTTTGCAATAGAAGAAACAAATGTTTTCTCACCCCACTAATATCTTCCCAGGCATCAACAAAAGATTTTGATGACACTTTTCCATCTTCAGAATGAGCGAGTTTGTTTCTATAGTGTTTGAATCTTGCCAAGTCGTTCATCAGTGTTATGTCATTTGGTGGTGGTAAATTTGTAAATCTTTCACCAGGTGCACATGAAGGTGACAGGTTCCAGAGAAAGACAATCATTAATGTTATATCAAAATCTTTAGATTTTACGCCACCTGTAAAAGAAGTTTAAAGAAAATCAATTTATTTACGTGGATCTAAGAGGTAATTTGCACCTGTCAATAGTCAGGAATCTGATGTTGTTTGTTTATGTACTTTATAGGTGTTTCTTGTTTCTCGTTTGTTTTTTTATACAGATTAGACGTTGGTTTTCCCGTCTGAATGATTTTAAACTAGTACTTTTGGGGCCCTTTATGGTAGCAATTAACAGTCAGGACAAAATATCAAAATTTGCTCTCATCAATTTAACCATCCCCTTTTCGTTGCGTTCTTGTAATATAAAGCTTACTATTTGTGTCATATATGTGCATATGTATGTTTTCAGATTCTTCCATAGATTTTTTATCCAGTAAATAAAATGGAAAAATATAGTTTCTTTTGGATGTATCCATGGCAACAATCTGCATTTATTTGCTTTAAAATATTGCAAAAAGGGGAGAAAGATGTCACATTTTCCCCCAAAATTTGGCTTAAAGTAGAATTTCAATCGCATGAAGAAAAACCTTTACTGAAGCTGATTACATATTTCTTTTAGTCAATCCAATGAAAATCATATGTCTTTCGTCTGGTTTTTTTTGTAAAATTGCGTCAAAAACTTCGTGAAGAAAAAAAGTGTTTGTAAACATTACATTAATTTCTGGACCGACGGTTGGTCTAGCTATGAAAATACGAAGAGTCAAACAGAAAATAGAAAAGAAAACAAGTAAAAACAATCTTGATGATCTTATAAACCATGTTTGAAGGCTAAATTATTACTCAGCTGTCTAAAAATGAATTTTATTACACAGTAATTTTCATATTTGAAAAAGTCACCGGAGCCAAAATTCGAAACTAAACTGCTACTTGTGTATTGCTACCTATAGCTTGTTGTTCTGTTAGAGCCAATGCTCCGTGTTGAAGGGCGTACCTTGACCCATAATGGTTTACTTTTATACATTTTTATTTGGATGGAGAGTTGTCTCATTGGCATTCATACCACTTCTTCCTATATCTAGTAAACTATTTGAAATAAATGCGATGCTGATATGAAGAGCTAAAGATTAAACAATAAATTACGAAGGAATGTTTTGTCTTTCCTCCCTTCGTCAGATTTATCAACTGCAATCATATCAGACAATTCGCCTGTAGTTATATAATTCGCCCACAGTGAATTACGTTTAGTTCAGTCTATGTTCAGACAGTTCAACATTGACATCATACTAAATTGTATATAAAGCTACTAAACAGATTTGAATTTAGTGAAAGCGGAATGTTTAAATAGTACTAAATTAATTTCATGCAAGTTGTCGTAACAGTACTGAATTGACTTGAAATTAAATGTATTTTTTTTTATATATATTTTTTTAACGATAACAAATATTTTATTTAGTTATTTCCTCATATATAAATACCCAAATATCCCATGTCGCATACTTAGGGACCCATGTATATTAACAGCCTCACTTGACCGGGGAAAATATCAAGTGAGTTTATACAATAGTTTTACATACATAATTACATTTAGATAACCAATATTATTAATTTTCACCTGATAAGCGTCATTGTATTCTGATCACTGAACAAACATGTGTTGATTTAAACTTGAAATATTATTATTTGATTGCGAAAAATAAGTAATAGTTTGAATTGGAAATTATTGATGTGATTTAACAAAATTTGAAATTAATCTGTAATATACATATGGATTATAAAAAAGGAAAAAGCACATGTTGTGAGTACTAATGTATTACGAAGCATGATACATGTGGTAAATTACTAATGTACCTAATATGCACAGACATAGATTCAAATATTTATTACAATAACAGATATTGGTTTTCTTTCTGTAAAAATAAAATATTATTCACGACTTTATTCACAAGATACAATGAGATGATTATATATGGAATCGAACACACCTTTCGTTTAGAACAGTAGAATTACGTACATCTTTCTATATGTTTTCGATAAAGAGTTTAATTTTCGTTCTACATATATACTTTATATCCGAGCGTGGCAAGAGTAGTTTTATTCCGTTTTTCATGTGCAGTTTCAGTAAAACCTGAATAGACTGCATATTGAGTTTAATTTTATTGAATTTACTTTTATTGCGTATTTTCTAAATAGCCCATTTAAAATAAAATATTATTGTATTAATAACGGTGTTATTCGAATTTTCTGTACAAATTCCTAATAAAAATCTTTGTTAACGAGAACATCGTCATTTATAAGGTTACAAAATTGTACATTTCTAACAACCGTTTCAATCAATGGTTTAACATTGGTACATTAATCAGGGTGGGCTCAAATCATGAAACATGGGGTGATCCAAGGTTTAAGGGTAACCTCTTTTTTTCTGGGGTCGAAAAACCCCACAAAACTAGGGTATAAAACTTCGTACATTGTTTTCGCAGCAACTGGTAAACAATGACCATATTCTGTATGTTTAAATAAATTTGAAAGCAATTGAAATTAGATAAGTTGATAAGCCCTTACAAATTTTATCAAAAATTAAATTGTAATATTCATTGACATGTTAAGGTATATACACAACAGTCTATAAATAGTATTACATCAGCATTTTTCTTATTTTTTTGTCGTATTCATTAGGAATGATTCTATCTTATCAAAGAAGGTAGATTCCTTCTAGATGTTTTGCAATAAATTTGAAAATTTTAATTTATATGCCAATCCCCCCTTTTTGGCGAAACTACAAAAGAAGTAAAGAATCTATAAGGTTTATAATATTAAGATTGAATAAAACATTAAGTTGTGTCTGTTCTTCGAATTAAGTTATTAAAATGCTTTTTGATTCTTATATACTCCACGATTTTCCTTTTATAATAATGTATGTATATAATGCTTCTTTGTTATAATATGATTTGACATGTGTATTGATATCAACATGTAATTTATTGTATATAAACCACAGACGTAAGTTAATAATAACTTTGACTGGCTATATAGCCTTGCATAGTCGGTCATAAACTTTTGTATATAATTTTTATTATATGTCTATTTTAACAAGTTTATTTACAAGGTAATTATTCCATAACAATAGCAAAGTATTGAAGGCCGTACTTTAACCTATAATGGTTTACTTTTTAAATTGTTACTTGGATGGAGAGTTGTCTCTCATTGGCACTCACACCACATCTTCCTATATCTATCTATAAAATATGTAGTAAGTTAAAAAATATATTTTAAATCATCATAAGATAGTTTCATTTATATCTTCACTTAATATTCTGTTCTTTTACAGTAATGTAGTTAATTTTGAGTCATTCCTTATTCTTGCAAAAGGAGATAATTTCAGCATCTCCGATACAAAATGAAAAACAGTTTTGGTATTGTTTTGTTGATTATGCCCTTCATAGATTTTAACAAAGCTCAAAAGAATAATTGACCAACAGAAAGCTTTTTTCATAATGCACATGCATTGTTGTTCAAGATGGAGTAATGTTAGTCGACAAAGTTAATGAGAAAGACAGTTTGTCTAGAAAGTAAAGAAATGATATGATATTATTGATAAATGACTTGATTTTTACACTTCCGGTTATAAAATCCATTTATTCTGAGACTAACACAAAAGAATAAATAGAGCAATGGCAAACAACTTTACGTAAACAAAAGTTTATGCTGGATTACAATTACCGCAACAGCTGACATGGTGCGCTTTTCACAGTTGCTGTGAAAACTATAAACGAAGTTTTCACCCCAGTTTTGTGGGTTTTTTTTGTCCCAAGAAAAACGAGTTTATCCCATAAACCTTAGATCACTCCATGTTTCATGACTTGAGCCCAACCTGTTGAAAAATCAAATGCTCAAGAGTTTCAATATCATTGATTTCATCCATAAGTGACATTTTCCATTTAACATATGCAATATTTGCAGTCTGTTTTTCTGTATACATTTCCATTGAAATTCTTTCACCTTTCTGATATTATCCATTTTACATACATTTAGCCAGATTTTTTCCCATTTTATATACTCGCTAAACAAATTTTCCAATTTTGTTTGACACTGATGGGTTTCAGTTATGCTATTGTTGTTTTGGAAGATATGTTTATGTCAAATCCTTGATTTTAATGATTTTATTATCTTGATTTAGAAATTCAAGATTTTAAGAAATTTTGATTATGTGGCTTATTTAAAGCAGGTAATCATCGTTATTTTTTTTTTAAATCTGCATGAATAATTGTGGTATGGAACTTTTAATTCGTGAATATTCCGAAATACAATTACGTTTATCTATTAATTGTCGATATATTCCATTGCACGATTTAAAATCTTTGTAATTATCGTCCCGTATATGACCAATAGTTTTTATCTGACTTTTTGAAAAGGAAGAATAAAATAAAGATTTGCACTGAAATAAAATATTTCAGTTTCCAAATACTCGCTGTTTCTTATCTCAAAACCTGAAAGGTCCGATCATTTATTCAGAAAAAGTTCATCCGCTTATTTCTTATATTTTTTTAACCGAAAATTTACCTATTGCATTTTAACTAGATAATGGCTTATAATATATTGAATATAAAAATTTGATATAATGCATGCATTTACTTTCTATCCAGTTATCTAAGTTTATCATACCCATGCCCCCTTTTTAACATCTAAACAACAAACCTTCCGGTCTACTTGATTTACTTTCCCACCCCAAATAAAATTCCATAGTATCTTATTCAAATCTGTTTTTGTATTTTTCAGGTATACCTCTTATTTCTAACTCAAAACCACACACTGAAATAATTAAATTTTTTCCAATAAGAACTTTCCAGAGTAAGTCAATTTTCTACTTTTCCAGACGTGTACACATTTTTGTACTTTTTTCTGATATTGATTTCCAAATTTTGTCATTGTTAATGTTATAACCATGGTCAAAACCTAGTGTTTTTATGTTATCTGTTGTCCAGCTTATCTTTTTAAAAGTAGGTTGTCTGCGTTTATTTGCGCCAATATTTATTCCTTTAGTCTTTTCGTAAATAATTTTAGAACCCCAGGTCTTTTTATATTTGTCTAATATTTCAAAATATTTTTTAACAGAACTTTCATTGCGTGTCGTCTGCAAACATATTCATTTTGGTTTCTATAAGCTCTTAATTTTCTTCCCAAGGCAATATAATGCCTTGAATGTTTTTTTCAGCTCTTATTGCACAGGCCAAGGGCTCTGCCTGTGATATATACAAAAATGGGCTATAGGACACCTCTGGCTGGCTGATCAAGATATTGAAAAATAATTTGAGACATAGCCATTTGTTTAAATACACGTCTTTGCACGTTTTAATATAATTTGAACCCAACTACGAAAATTGTTCCAAAATAAAATTCCTTTAGAACGAAGTCTAGCCATCCCCATTCCATCCTCTCAACGGTCTTTTGTTGATTTAAAAACTATTATACCCTTTTCATCTTCATCATCAATATAATTAATGATATCCTGAATCATTAGGTCTTTCCACCTTTCCGTGAAACACCTATTGATTTTGTTCTGATTATTAGGTCTTTCCACCTTTCCGTAGAAAGACCTTTTGATTTTCTTCTGATTATTAGGTCTTTCCACCTTTCAGTGGAAAGACCTATTGTTTTTCTTCTGATTATTTTTTTTTCTTCCACCTAATTTTGTTCTTGCGATAAATCTTTTTTTCGCAATATGTCGCTTAAATATTTGGTATATGATATGGAACAGTTTATACGCTTTTGAAATTACCCTGCGTAACCGAATATTTTTTTTGTAGGAGTTATCTCCCAAAACACTGTTTTCCTTGTGGCCAAGACTCCTTCGCAACCGTAAAAGATTATGACAAATTTATTTTACAAAATTGCTCGTTATATCTTTCGCATGATTTGTCCTATTTTTCCGGAAGCGATCTGAACGCTCCATATGAGAGTTATTTCCCCTTATGTATTTGATATAAGTGATATTCATTTCTATCTTGTAAACCATAAGTGATAGAGACCAAGGATCTTTTGATTTGAGGTCCTTGGTCCCAAAAAAATGAAAATTAGGTCAAGGTCAAAGGTCAAGGACATATTTTTATTTTTGAATTTGGCTTATTTCCACTCATTTCCTGAAACAGTATAAGATATCGACAAATTATTTTTTCTGAATTGTTAGTTGCGACATGTCGTAATAGGTAAATTTTGATTGCAAGGGTACGTTGAAAATAAATGTGAGTTTTCTCCCCTGTTGTATTTAAAAAAAGGCGTATGATGATATAACTGATAAACCAAATAAAATTAAAACCTATGTGTCAGTTTCTTTGTGTTAACATGGTACAACACTTGAAATACATCACGTGGTGGATAAGATAGAATATCCTGACGATTTGTTGCTACAACTACCATACTCTTCAAAGACTTCATCCACTCTTGTTACAGTTTCAAGGTATTTTATTAGGGTAAGGACATTATACCCAATCGTCAGACTCGTCAGGAAACACCTTGAAAGTGTAACAACAGTGAATGTAGTGTCGGATGCAAACATAGACTATACTGGTAGTTTAAAAGCTGATAAAAGAAGCAAGAGAAACATTTAGGGGAAAAGGAATACACAGACGAATCCAAGATTAAAAACATCCTCAAAATTGGCAAAGTTTTCTGAGAGCTGATGACAATAAGAAAGAACTTTAAAGTTTTCATTCACAGCAGCTTGCTCAATACAATTTTGGGTACAAGGTAGTTGTAGCAACAAATGCTCAGGATGTTCAGTGTTATCCACCACTTAATGATGTTTCAAGTTTAGCACCATGTTTACACGAAGAGACTGACACTAGAATCAAGATCGGTGTATCTGATGCAGTGAAACACAGACTAAACTGAGTCATGACTCGAACAGTCGATACTGATGTCATTGATGTTTCGTTATTCCGTGACATAGGGGCAGACAAACTTTGGAAGGGGAGAAACCATAAGATCCATTACCTTTCAAATGCACTAGGCATTAAAATATAACACGTTTGCTGGAAAAAGAACTGCGTTGGTGACATTAATGAAGTTTGATTATGTGACTTTAGCTTTTCGAATGATGATTGACCAGCCAACATCACCATATGGATTTGATAAGTTTAATGTCATTGAAAACGATACGTGGTTTTGTTTTAAGATCGAAAAAAGCAGATTGGGTCAACAAGGCACGAACATATGTGTTTTTGGAAAGTATGGATGTGAGAAACAATTTCACAGTCTTTATAAATGTGGGAAATCAGCTCTCCGATTGTGAAGTGCGGCCTAACGAGTATGCTGATTGGGTATTATGTCCTTACCTTAAAAAAATACCTTGAAACTGAAATACGAGTGGATGAAGTATTGGATGCGTATGGTAGTTATAGTAACAAATTGTCAGGATATTCTATCTTATCCACCACGTGATGTATTTCAAGTTCAGCACCAAGTTCACATTGCGAGGCAGACACTAAAGTCAAGGTGCATGCGTCTGGTGCAGTGAAACACTTACTTAAACGAGTCATGACTCGAACAGTCGTTAATGATGATGCTGTCACTACTGTTTCGCTATTCTGTGAAATAGGGGTAGATGAACTATGGATTGTGTTTGGGAAGGCAAAATACTTTGGATTAATATCTATCAATGGCCATTCAAATGCACTAGGCAATGAGTAATCTCAATGATCTAACACACGTATTGTTCTCCATGCCTTTACCGGTTGTGATGGTTCTCTCTTTGCTTGAAAGGAAAAAAAGTCTATGTGGGAGACATTGATTACATTTGAAGATGTGACTTTAACATAAAGAATGATGATTGATCAGACTAAATCACCGGGTTTTACTGTAAGATCGAACAAACTTAACAGATGGGTATAACATGGTTAACGAAGCAAGAAAATAACTATTTGCGCAAAAGGGAAGGCTGCTGAACTTGAAATACATCACGTGGTGGAAAAGATAGAATATCCTGACCATTTGTTTCTATAACTACCATACGCATCCAATACTTCATCCAGAAGGGAAATGCCACTGCTGGTGGAGATTTATTTCCCCGAGGGTATAACAAGCCCAGTAGTCAGCACTTTTTGTGCTGATATGAATTGTCATTGATATGGTTATATTACAAATTTACTGTTTACTAATTTTTGAACTTTTTGAAATACTAAGGCTTTTCTACATCAGGCATAGATTACCTTAGCTGTATTTGCCAAAACTTTTAGGAATTTTGGTCCTCAATGCTCTTCAACTTCGTACTTTATTTGGCTATTTAACTTTTTTGGATTCGAGCGTCACTGATGAGTCTTATGTAGACGAAACGCACGTCTGGCGTATTTACTAAATTTAGTCCTGGTATCTATGATGAGTTTATTCTGAGGCTATTCCCTCAACTTGGTCTAGTCTTTTCCAGCATGTAAATCATGCAATATACTTAGGTAGGTGTTTTGGGAGACGAGCTCGGGATTTGCCCTTATGCTACCCACTCCAGGCGGGGACAAAGAAAATAACTTTTAAAAAACTCTTTTTAAGGCCTCATCATTTTGTCAGAAGCTTGTACATTGTGGATGTAAGAAAGGATGCCGCGGTCATTTTCAATGTTGAAAATCGGGTACTTGTGCATTGCGATGTGTGCATGTCGTGGTGATCGTTATTTTTTTGGCCGAAAATTGTAGTAATTTTAAATATGTTTTAGTACTATAGTGATTTTATTTTGTTTTAATCAATCTATCCAAAACTCTACAACGAAGAAATGGATTGAGAACTCATCTTTGAAATTTAAGTCATATTTTTACTGGAAGTGTCAACTTTATATTTAACCATTTACAACATGATAGAATAAGCGTTTTTTTTTTTGTTAACCTAAAGCCAAAAGTAAAATGACCAGCACAAAAAACAATCATTTTCTTTACATTTAAAAACAATTTGAATATTTGAATAATAAATTGATATTTCAAAATCCGCCATTTTGGATATTACCGGAAGTAAGGAATTTTAAGACATATGTCTTTTACATTGTATCCATCAGAAGCACCAAAAAAAGGTTCCTGTACAATGTAATTAATGATAGTAGCAATACGTTAAAACATATTTCAACTACCCTCCCTAAAAAATAAGCTTATTTAAGTACAATGTCCGGCATGTTGTATTTTAACCGGAAGTAGGGTTTCTGAATACATCTAATCTATATAAATTATCCAAAAGTAATAAAAAAGAAATGTTCGTACCAAATAGTATGATAGTAGCATGATAATAACACATGTTAACACACTAGCCTTCGATATTGGGCCGATTTAAGTATGACGTCCGCCATTTTGGATTTTACCGGAAGTGAGACATTTTTTTCAAATGCCTCCCTATCTGAAATAAAAAAGTAATAGTTGAGGAAGGTCTATGCCAAATTTCATGCTTGTAGCAGGATGTGCACAATTCGTCTGAAATATGCTTGTAGCCGTCAGACTACAGACCCTTTTGTATTTCATCAAGTTTTACTTTGAACGACACAAGATCATGATCGCTTAACCCCTTCACGTACTCTGGTACCGATGGGCTATGTTTTGAATCTTTGACATTTGTTTACGTACAGAAGTGGTTGAGCGCTAAAATCAATCCCCTATATCACAGCTTTGTGATTCATGGTGCCTTAAACTTCTTCCGAGTACGGTTTGGTATCAAATCGCCCCTAACAGACAACATTTTCTCCTGTAAAAACCGGGGTTTTTTTTCAATTTGAACACAATATTTCCGTAGCGTATGGGAAAATATACTGTTGATTTTGGGGGCAATATAACTTTTTTTTATTAACTACGCCGTGGTTTTTTAGGGAAACTATTCTTGTATGATTTAAACTTGTACTCAAGTTAAATAAGTGATTTAAAGTGTAACAACGCAATTGTTAACTTGAAATACCCTCTCAATTTGTGGTCAGTTCTTTCCAAACTAATTTGAAAAGAGACAAAAAAAGACAAAAAGCCATGAATTTTTTTTTCGAAGTTGAAGTATGATATCATCCTATATTTATTCGAAATGATGGTATTTTCACCAATTATATGGTATATCGAGACTTAATTTCTAATGCCCGCGTCACACTGTCCCGATTTTTCTATACGATGGACACCCGAATGCGAAAATTGTTAGTTCGTACGAAGTTGGTCCCGATCTCGTTAAAATACCAAAAAATGACCAAAGCAAGTACGACCAATAACGAAGTCTATACGATGGTGCAGAAATTATATACGATAGAAAAAGATGGGCATACGAGGGTTAACAGAAGACGGGTATTTAAGCTTCATATCTCAGCCGAAGCCTACATGATGGATCACGAAGGCTACACGATGGATTACGATAATGGCGCGATGGCCATACGATGTCTAAAAGACGTCGTGTACAGCTTACGATGCATTTAAATTAAATTAATTGATCAATATTGAATATATATTATATTGTACATTTCATTTCTGGTTTAATCATAAGACGGAAGACCGTTGGCTTCAAGGGTAAAACTTGGTATGGTGTTACTCGTTAAGAATATCTTAAGCGCTATTAACTTTAGAGTTCAAAGGTCAAGGTCACAGTGGCAGTTGTAATACAAGGCAACACCACCCTTGTGGACACTCTAAAACCAATATGCTTCAAAAGATTTAAACCACATTTGGGATATTGTTCCTCCTTGTAATGATCTGACATATTTTACGTTCAAGGCCAAAGGTCAAGTTAATGCAGATGGACTTGTTTTTTCTCCTTCAAATAGCATAATACACAGTAAATTGGTAGCTCATTTTTTACCTGCTGGTTCTAAAGACAATATTAAAGGTATTTCCAGTTACTGAACGTCATTGTCTTGTTTGAACTGTAAAATGTGTGCACTAGTCTGAAAAATCACCCGTAATTATGCCCATGTTTACTGATCTATCATAAAGGTAAGGTAATGGGTTCGTTGATCCCTTTTATACAAAAGGAAGGATGTGGGGAAAGCAACAAATGCGACAAAATATGACATATAGAAAACAAAATGGTTATGGAGTAAACATTCGTGTGACAACAACTCAGACGATACATAAAAAATCAGAATAATGAAGAAAAAGTTGGTTTCCCTATGTACGTGTACCTGCAGTGTTGTGTTCGAGGCGCGTTTATGATTTTCATTATGTTACTTGATATGAAAACTTGACAAAAATAATAAATCCTGATTCTGTAATAGCTGCTCTTCTTGTTCCATTTGAATTAATAGAAACACCGCTGTCGTCTTTCTTGTTCTCATAGAATCATATGATATGAGCTCCATATTTTGTGAACGTCTTTCTTAACTGCCGTATTAGACTGACCAGTGCATATCGCGCATGGCACTTTAAATGTATTTTAGCGCGAAAATTAACTTACATTTAGCTGTATTTATTGCAGTCGTAGTTCCATCTTGTCGCCTTCGTACTTTTACTCGATGGCAACACCACGGGATTACGAGGTCTTCACGAAGTCGTGTTGCCATCGTAAGACCTTCGGGTAGCTTCGTGATTCATTCGTGTAGACATCGTAATGTCAAAACTGCCCGATGGAAACGATGGGAATACGAATGCAATACGATGTTCAAAGATGCATTCCCGGTGACATTACGATGGTGAGGATGGTGATACGAACTCAATACAAACCTTCAACATCGGACGCACCTTCGGGGATTTTTTAACATGTTAAAAATTTTAGAACCCTTCCCGAAGATGTCCCCGAAGGCTAGAAAATTAACCGATGGTTCTACAATGATAAAAGATGGCACTACGAATAGCCCAATCTGAATACGATCAGTCCCGATTTTGAAAATTTCCATAATCGTGTGGCAATCGGCGTAAAAATCGGGACAGTGTGACGCGGGCATAAACGAAAACAGGCTGATTATTTGTATACTCTAACTTCGTTACTGGAAGAGTTAAGTACTAAAATTTCGACATTTTAAACTGGAACACCAGTGGTTCAGTGGGAAGCTGTACTAGCCCACAGCAGAAAGATTGTATGTTTGAACCTCAAAGCCGGAGGTGAAAACATAATTTCCTATATTAAATGTAACTTAACTTAACTTAACTTTCAATTTCAAAATGAGAGTCAGGAATACATACAAAACTCAATTAAAAACAATGTTTGTATGTTTTTAAAGAACGTGTGTCCTAATTTAACCCCCCCCCCCTCCCAAACTAAAACATCATAGGGCCAAAACACCAAATTTATTATTGGTAATTTATTTAATCTTTACTTTAAAAGTCAAAATTCTATTTGCTGCTTGAATAAACACAATTTAGCCTGCTGAAATTTGCGTCAAAGATTAAGATTTTGGACAAAAAAACGGCTGAAATTTGTTATTTTGCATGTTGCGGGCATCAACTTATGGAAGGCATATCGCAGATATTTCCTCCAACTATACCTTAATGGCAACTTATCTGTATCTATGAGACTTATGCCATTGCTTTGACACCAGAACTATATCATAATAGCCAGTAAAAAAGTCTCCACACGACCTTTTTCGCTAGCATTTTGTATTTTTTCAAATTTTTTTCGCAAGTCTCATGACTTTTGGACAGATAACACGTGACTTCAAAAGACATAATTTCTGATATATTAAATCAATTATCTCTCAAATGGACCCAAAACAAACTTTGTGTGAACTTCAATGCGAATGCTTTATGCGATTGAACTTTGATAGTGTCATTCCATAAGTTTACGTCCAATTTGGCGGAACGTGAAAGGACGCGATACTAACATTGTAAACTTTATTTGAAAGATTGTTATCACACAGTCGATTGTATACTTAGAATTTCCTATCTGAAACGTGTACCGTTTATCTTTTGGATATCTGTCCCTCCAAATATCTGTTAGATTATATTGTGACAACTGAAAACTAATTCTATGTACCAATGTCATCACGAGTATGAGAGGGATTTCTATCATTTGTTTTGTCAAGAGTATAGTTAAAATCCCTTACCAAAATAATGTAATGGTCTACACTATTCGTCTATAGAATTACAAAAAAAATTATGAAATGATTCAAAAAGCCGTTTCCTTTCGATACCACTATTGTTGGCCTACATATTTGAAATTTGATAAATAGCACTTTCCGTTTTGATGCTACATTTTATCATTCGACCGTTTTGCGGGTTACTATTGTCAAACACGATTTCGCCGGGACAATTTTTGTTTGTAAAATAGAGACACCACGAGAATCGCTGGTTCCGCAATTCCAAACACTTTTATTGCCCACATTTATCTTCCATTCATTTAGCCATTGTGTTATAAAATTTACTGTACAATGTGTTTCTTGTAGACACATTAACAAATGCACAACAAAAAGTTTTTGAAATCAATTGAAAACTAAATTACATTTCTTTTTATAACGAAAGCCGTTTAGATTCAAAGTTATGATTTGGATCGACATTCTTTAGTAGTTGTTTTTTTAAAGTACACGATTTGATTTACATTTGAACACCGCTTTGCCTCGTTGAATTATTTGAAAGTTTACGATCAACGCCACATTTTTGGATTGATTTGGGTTTTTTTTTTTTTTTTTTTTTTATTGTATTAAAAGAACTGATTTATCGCAGTGATTTAGTTTGACAATTGACTGAATTGCTAAACCTGACTAAACACACACTATTCATTTGGCATATTTCGTTCATGTGTTAGTCGGCTATTGGTATATCCAGGGTAACAAAATATAAATACAACCAAATATAAACCTTCAAACACAATTACCAAAACATGACTCATGTCAGAGAGAAAGTCAGCATGTCAGTTATTTGTATGGCTATATTTTGGGCGTATTTAACCAATAAATGAGATGATTTGTTTACTATTTCTACCAAATAAAAATAGAATTCCTAGACTTTCGCTCATTTTACCAACCAATTACCAATAGCAAAATCTCGAATTTATTTGTAGCAGTCCACAGTGGCGGAGTAATTTGTTTTAGTAGTTTTTTTTAACCTAATTTCATATATTCATTCAAGTAGTATCAATGAATAGAGTTGAGATAGTTTAAACATTATTTTGAAAAATATTTTACTTGATAGCCAAATGTTAAGACCTTTGATAGAACAGTGTTCGGCATATTGGTATCATGAATTTACAGCCTCATAGAGTTGATTTTTTAAATAACCTATTTTTCATTGACTTTCTATCATTACAGCATGTACAATTTAATAAATCGTAGTTTTGCAGCTCAACATTTCACACATTATTTTTTTTTTGTTAAGTTTTAAGAATATTTATGTAGACAAATGTTTATATAACAGTTCAATTGACATAAAGATCTATAACCAGGAATATATAAAGTTGTCTTTTACAAAATCCGTCTCCTAGTTAACAAACAATGCACTTGTTAAAAAAATGGCATGCTCTGCAATATATATTTCTATGTACATAATGTATATGTATTTCTGCAACTATTAAAATCATACGGCTATGATCAACACGTTATTCTTCAATACTCGTATGCGTACATCCATGTTCTGAGTGCGTTACTTAGGTAAGACACTTCAACGTGTCATACATTTAGTGTTTCTAATGTGAATTCTGATTAAATTAGCTCAATTCAATTCTCATAATAGATTTATAACGATATAAAAAATTTGTCCAAACAATAAAAAGTCTAGATTAACAAATTACATAACATGGGCTCGATAATATGTAGCGTCAATTCGTGTCTATTTTAGTCCAGACGTCATCTAATTAACTGTCGAGATGACCCCGAAAACAACCGACGGTCACATAACAAGATATAAAAAATTACATAAATAGAAATAGATAAATGGACCTCGTGCAAATTGATTTTTCCATTAAATTGAGAATAGAAATGTCTGCTTGATATCAATTTTAAGGTTAAAAAGAATAAATTATTTTCGATTATACCTGTGAAAGAATGATTTTCCTTTCTTTCACTTTCAGTGTTGACATTCTTTTCTTTTAATAGTCTAACACACATCAATCATACATAATCAATCTCTAGCTAAGGGGTTACATCACAGGGACTCGGTTAGCAGATTAAAATTTTGTAAATCAATGGGGTTTTTTTTTTTTTTTATTATTATTTATTGTCTATTTGCATTACTATATTAACGTATTTAAAGTTGCCATCACTATTTCTTTGTTTTCTGGCAATGTGCAGTTTACTATCCATATCCATATACTGAAAAAAACTAAAGGGATCTAAGTCGCCATCTTGAATTGCCTTCCATACTTTAGATAAAAAATAATTAAAAATATTAATAAATTACTATATACCTTACAACAGCCCTCATTTTCTTCCGAAATTATTCTTCTATCACATGCATATTTTGATTTGTGGATTAACAGAACCCTTACGCAGTTTCAGTTGCATTCGTGTCAGAATATTCAAATTTCCCGGCGAAAGCAACGTATCGTTCGGAAACTTCCGGGTTGATGCGTTTACTACAACGATAAATCCTTATAAACAGACGAGTGCTGTCCCCTTACTTCACAACTACGCAACACCAAGATATTCTTCATATAAATTAAATATCAAACAAAAAAGGCTTTGAACAGTTAGTGCATGTATTGTTTCAATATCAGATTATCCTCCTTTCCTTCCGCCCATTGAAAATATCAAATGATTGTTCCAAACTATCGGGTTGTATTTCTGACATCGTCCTAATATTTTTCAAATCATGGATTTATGCAGTACAACACTTATATAATCAGAGGAGTATGTATGTAGATAGAAAAAGGGGCCTTCTGATTGAACTTCATACGTGCATGTGTGATAAGTTAATATACTTTTTCAAAGTATTACTCCAAGTTGACCTACCAACCGGCCCTCCCCCTTTTTTTATATCCTGATACTGTTAGTAAACCTTATAAATTCCATTGAACGTGTCAATATTTTAAGTAACTTCTTCATTTTATTGATGTGTCTACGAAAAGGTCAATGGTTTATGTTACCCCGTTTGAAGAAAGGGACTTCTATTCGTTAACATGGTTAATAATTTTACGCTCGATATGTAATAATAAATCAGGGGACAGCACTCGTCTGTTTATAATGATTTATCGTTGTGGTAAACGCATCAACCCGGAAGTTTCCGAACGATACGTTGCTTTCTCCGGGAAATTTGAATATTCTGACACGAATGCAACTGAAACTGCGTAAGGGTTCTGTTAATCCACAAATCAAAATATGCATGTGATAGAAGAATAATTTCAGAAGAAAACGAGGGCTGTTGTAAGGTATATAGTAATTTATTAATATTTTTAATTATTTTTTATCTAAAGTAGGGAAGGCAATTCTAGATGGCGACTTACATCCCTTTAGGTTTTTTCAGTATATGGATATGGATAGTAAACTGCACATTGCCAGAAAACAAAGAAATAGTGATGGCAACTTTAAATACGTTAACATAGTAATGCAAATAGACAGGAAATAATAAAAAAAATAAATTAAAAACATTGATTTACAAATTTTAATCTGCTAACCGAGTCCATGTGGTTACATTAGAGTTCACATGAATACGGGTTCAGGTTATTATTTCTTTTTTTTTCTTTTTACCTCTTTACATTGGTATTTCCTGATATTTATTTACCTTTTCATAAATTTTTACCCTTTCCTTTCTTTATTCAGTGTTTTTTTTAAAGTTAATCTTAGTTATTTAACTTTATTTTACTTATTTCCTTGAGAGGGAAGAGAAGTTAAAATTTAATAAAATGATTTAAACATTTATTGCATTAAAAAGGGTTGGAGAGAGAGAAGAAATGAATCTTTGTTTGATTCCTTAAAATCCAAAAGTAAATAATATCTCATTTATGAAGATTCTTTTTGATTTTTTGTTTGTTATATTATACATTTTTGTTGAACCATCTTTATATTTGATAGCATTTACCTTACATGTATTAATACTGGTATATTATATATATATTTAATGAATATTACTAACAACCACTAACTCCTGTATATATAAATAGCATTTCTAATGTTAACGAGGCCGGGATAACAAATGAAAGATTTAAATAAATATAAATTATGAGAAAAAAAATCAGATTCAATGAATTCGAATAATTCACAGTGAATAAATCATCATCATTGTTTCTTAGCTTTTTTTTTGACAAAGTTGAACCACAAAGGCTGCTAATAATGAATTTTTTTTTCACTATTTCACTTTCATTGATGATTGAACAATATATATATATATATATATATATATATATAAGAAAATTATTAAAAGATTATAACGGTTTCAATGCATCACTTTTTTACTAGTACTTTCACTGCTTCCGCAGATCTTCAGGTAATGTGACTTGTACAGTTGGAAAGCAGGTCACGGTTTGACCCCAAGTTTATCAGCAACAATAGAGTCACGTGACCGTGAAAATTCAGTAAAAAAACGGATGAGACAAACCTTATTTTAACTCACTAAATACTATTGTCGTAATAAAAACTTATTGACCTAACTAATCTTGAGTATCCATAGTTTATTCTCGTCAAAGCTCACACATCAAATCAAAGTCCTTTATTCTTTATTTTATCTGCAAACTTGGAGTTTGGGTGAAAATTGTCAAGTCTCCTGAACGAAAAATCTAAATATTTACGAGGAAACTAAAAATGATGGGCTGAATTTAAATTTAATAAAGCATCTCATTAAGACAAACACTCGATATGAATATCTCGGCAATAGAATGTTGGATACGCAAACGTCAAATTGATTTCAAACCGAAGCGGTGGTTTTTATGCCGATTTGTGCAAGTGGTTATCTCCCCTTAATATCACCAGTCAAAAATAAAAACCCAGCAAAATGCATAAAAATTAAAAAAGGAGTTTACCGTACAAAAATTAGAAAGAAAATAAACGAAACTCGATTTATAACTATGTTATGATAATATAAAGAAGAGATACTTCCCCCTATTTTTCAGAGAAGGACTAAATGTAAATATTAAAAGACAAAATATTACTGCAGTAAAAAAAAAACAATTCAGAAATGTGGATAATGACACCTACATGTAAAATTAATATAAACCTAGCTATATTGAAAGAAATCAGATCTGGCAGATGAAATATACTACATGCAGAATTTTTTAAACACTTCTGATTATATTTAATGCAATAAAACATAGTTTATACAATTTCAATAATCTTTCTGAAATTGATATAATTATTAAATAAATAGTACTGATCATATATATGTTATATTCTATAAAGTGTGACCAAGAGTCTCAACAAATTTCTTCAAATTAAGAGAGCCTTTAAACTCAAGCCTGTTTCTTATTTGAACAGTAAAATACAAAAAAGGGATTTATAAGTTTTATACCAAAAATATTGACAGAAACTTTGTAAAAAAAATATATGCTTTAAATTATAAGTGAAAGTGACACAATTTTGAATTTCAGAATCATTATTATTGTAAAAATAAACTATTAGATTAGCTTGCACAGTAGCCCTTTGTCTTATTTCTCAGGGTATTTTATAGATTATGAAAGTAAACTTTTTGGAAAAAATGGGGCTTCTTCTCTTGAACAGGTTGCTGTATCAGCTTCTTTAAATAATTACATATTTATAAACAAAGTATTGTATGTATACTTTATCTGAATACTAGTAATAGGAAATGAAATGAAACTGGTGGGACAAATTTTGTGCATTTTACTTCAATAATGATCAAAGATGCTTAAATTTGACAAGAATTTGCCATTTGAATAAATTCAATTTTGTAAGAACACATCTCTGAATAAACTTCTTGTTTGGCTGACTTGGCTTGATAAGATTTGATAAGCTAGTTTTTGCTCTTATTACTATAAAATTAAGAATGGAAATATAGCTTACTAAGTAAAGAGATAATAATATAAGCAAGATTTTATTAACTGACCTTCATTTTCTTTTTTCATATGTTTTTTTTCCTACAGAAATTTCTTTGCAATGCATTTTCTATTGCTATGTTTGTGCTTTTGTCCATCCATACAGTAGGCTATCAATAGTTTGTCAGATCTGTCAGAATTTTCCCAGACGTTTAACTTTAAACGCAATAAAGAAGATCTTTGTTTGTTGTTTCACTTTTCCAATGTGTAAATTTTTTACTATGCACATGACCCTGACACATATTTTGTTATAAACGTTACATGACGTATGTTGAAAAAAGAAAACAATGTCACCGTCAATTTGTGTAGGGGATCAAAAGGGGTTTTAGTTACTTTAAAATACAAGTATCGCATGGAATTGTGAAAATCCACAATTTTTAATCAAAATTTCATTCATGTCTTTAATAAAATCAGTATGTTAGAGCACTTTGAAACAGGTACAATGAAAAGAAGCTAAACTTCACTGTTTTGAAGTTGAAACGTAGTTAAAACCAGATACAAATTGACATGGCTGGTGGTCACTAAAATTGATGTATAAAAGTAAAAAATGATGGCTTCAAAAAAGTGTATAAATTTGAAATAGGTTTCCCGGTTTCATTTAAGATTATAACCGTTCTTTTCTGTATTTGGATACGCAAACGTCAAATTAGGAAAAATCGATTTTTTTTGGCGAACAAAAAAGATGGCTATTTTTTTTAGAACGGACAGGAAAAAGGAATAGCAATAACAAGCTATTTTTTGTAATGTTTGTATGTCGTAAATAAATAATATTGGTCACAAAACCTACAAATTTTAAATTTTAATATAATCAAAGCATGACAAGTTGCAAAAAATACTTTAAACGTCAATCTTTTAGCCGATAGATTTGGCGGACTTTTTGACGTTACGGACGACTGTAGCGCCACCTAATTAATTCCCCCTGCTATTGTTGCTGATAGAGCTTGACGACAACGGCCGTATCGAAGGACTTGCTTTCCAACTGTGTATATAAATAAAACAATTGATTGACGTTAACAATAGTATGACGTTAACAAATACAAGGGAGACTACTAATGTCATAATGTGACACTCATCAGGGAAAACGACCATTTTCATCGTTTTTCTAATGGACGATTTAAAATATTTCCATTGTATATGGTCAATCGACAAAATGATTTTCTCCGGAGGAAGAAGGAAGAATTATTCATAAACATTCTCAACCCGGGATTAAATGATAAATGATATTCTAATTTTAACGTAACATTTTAAAGTCTTAAAATGACATTATGACATTAGTAGTCTCCCTTGTATTTGTTAACGTCATACTATTGTTAACGTCAATCAATTGTTTTATTTATATACAAGTCACATTACCTGAAGATCTGCGGAAGCAGTGAAAGTACTAGTAAAAATGTGATGCATTGAAACCGTTATTATCTTTTAATAATTTTCTTATATGTTACCAGCATACGGACTTTACGTAACTTTTTCTTATATATAAATATATATATATATATATATATATATCGTAGCTAGTGACCATTAAATAAACTTGTAATATTTGTTATGTTTTAATAAAATCAATGTAATGTTTGTTTCCTTTCAAAACTCAATATATCGACTTCGACGTTGAAATAATATTTCAATAAAATATCTTTAAAAATGCGTTAAACAATTAGTAAACTGTCTCAAGTGGGCAGATTGACCTAGTGTCCCCGCATCTACTCTGTTATTGCTATATTTCTGATTTCTGATTACAGCGGCTAAGTCTCCAACTGTTTTCTTCATATGTAAAGATCAGTTTCTCTTATGTTAAGTAAGGCGACACTTTATTTATAGTCCAGCTGCTAAGACCTGTTATTTTCATTTGTTTCACTTTAATCACTTTGTTTAAGGCACCTGTGTAAGCCAACCCCTAGAAAGCCACAAGACCAATACTGTTTATTTTTCAATATTTCATATGTTAAGGAATATTGCGATTGAAAAAGTAACAATCCACGAGCAGAAGTATCGCGCCAGTTGTATTTATAACATTTATCGTACCAATCATGCTGCATTATTTACACCTTTCGTATTTAGTTTTCTCTTCAGTGCATACCAAGGCTAAAATATTTGAAAATCTTAAACCTTGTGCGCATATCATACATATAACTATTTAAACATATAGATTAATTGGATCCCATCGGTAATCATATCACATCTTTTTCATATCAAAGCTGACAACATAAAAAATGATTGTATTTTATACCTTGACAGACCTTTGTCTATTTAATAAATATACCATATAACTTAATCTCTAGATGAAAAACTATGAAAAAATTACGGATGGCGCAAACCATAATCTTGTTCAACTCGATATAAATTGTTTAATACGTACTTTTAGTCAGGATTTTTTTGTCAGTTGCGTTAATAAAGTCATTCAGTTTACTCAGATCTTTTCTAATGGTGGCGTCTAAGCTTGAAGGTGGGAATTCTTTATCAAATAAAACACGCACAGCCTTTGGAGTTATTTTAGTCATCAACAAACGCATTCTTAAATAATTCTCCTCTTCCTCTGAAATATGTAGCATGTCGGCAGTTTCCATCGCTTTTTCGAAATCTTTTAAATAATGCAAATATTAGGAATGTGCAGTTGAAGGTTCCAGCACTTACTATTTATATTGGTTTTGTCTAGTTCCCTATCTGTGAAATACAGTGTATATTGATGATTAACCTTTTTACACTCGTTTCTCGTTTTACTAGGAAATTTTACTATTTACTGATACCTAGGCATTAATTTGTTGATTTAAACTTCTTGTTTCTACATTTTTTGTTCAATCTTGTATTTTGTTAGGATAAGAAATTAGCACTTCTGTTGTCTGTTGGTTCAAGCAAATACAGTTACTCTTGATTATCTTCTGTTCTTTGCAGATAATAAAAGTACGGTCTAGTTCTTGAAGTAAGATTTTTTTTTGTAATCTTTACTTCTGTTAATTCTGTTAACTTTTAAATAAATAACAAATCTGAAGTTGACGCGTTTCCAGAGTAATTGTTTCTTCTCTGACACGACTCAGTTGTAATCTACTAAAGGTATATTGTAAATATGACGGTTAATGTAAGCCACAAATATCCAAAATTGCATAAACAGTACTGGAATATTTTCGTCTTTGCTACCTTGTCATTCAGTTCCAACAGGTGCTCAACATTGTCTTCTTTAACACGTGGCATTCAAGTATTGATGTATAGATAGGGATGTCGCCACTTCCACTGCTCACCACTATAATAACTGTAAATTCAAAAGATTAAAATATAATATTAATCTTTGAATGCATACTCACATACCTATTGTCGGCCTGTTCTATTTATAAATGGCACCTGTCAAGTAACACAATTACTTATTGTTTACCTAAAACGGGCAATATCAAAAGCAACTGTAATGCATGAAAAGCAATATATGATAATGGTTTAACATAAAAAAAAACAAAAAAAAAAAAAAATCATCAGCGATATCAGGATTGAAATTGTGTACGCCAGATGGGAGTTTCGTCTACAAAGACTTATCAATAACGCTCGATTTAAACAAGTTTTAAAGACCAAATAAAACACGTAGTTGAAGAACATTGATCATTCAAAATTCCTAAATGCTTGGCCGTTGTTTACAATTCTTAGTATTTCGTGAAATTGAAAGTTTCAAAAACTATGACAGCATGAAGAAGACTAAGAATCGAGCAAACAAATCCTAATGATACGTCTTGAAATGGACACACAAAATATATCACTCTTTCTTATGTTGAAAAGCTTTCTATCGTTTGTAGAGCCGCGATATAAACATTTCAAGCTTAGACTTCAGATCAACAATGATAACATGTCATTGATGTCGAAACTTATAAGTCAATCGATAACAGCATTAATATTATTTATACTCAGCTGAATACTGGATTTTTTTTCATTTGCAGAATTATTAATGATTAACCATTTTTATATTTCATACAGTTATTATCCAAACGTATGTTTGATCTTATTAAATATATGATTTCCTGTTCAATCGTGCTTCACGTGTGTCTTAATGCAAGTTTTCAAACAGTCATAATCACATGATTTTTAAATCAAAATTTAAAATTAAAAAAAATCTAAATAAAACGTTTGGGGTAGGGTTTTTTTTTTGTGAACACAACACCTGTTTTTGTAAATGTAAAAATATATAACAATAATACTGATCTCCGCGGTAAATTTGAAGAGGGGAAGTCCAAAAAACCTGCCAAAATCATACTTTATCAATCAATTCAGTATTACAGGTAAATCAAGCTACACACGATTGTTATGATGATACATGGTATATAAAAAAAAAAATTATTGTAGGTTAATATAGAAAGAAAATGTTTAATTGTATTTGAAAAAAACCCAATAAGAAGTGTTTTCAGACGATACTCGCGTCTGCAGTACAAAATCTCAATCCTAGTATCTATAGTGAACTAAGGCCGTGTTCACACCAAACGCCGTGTAGAGTAAACATGTTTACAATTAGTTTAGTGTAGTGTACACTGGTTTCACATTACATTTGTTCACATCTATACACCTTGTTTAGCTACCTGTACATAAGATTTGTTCCCACTTGTAAACTATATGTCATTTAAATGTTCGTTACGTAGAACTGAATTCAAAATTTTTGTAAATTATTTATAGCGATAAGGGAACAACCATTTGACTTCAAAAGGGGGTGGGGGATGGAAATGGAAATATTCCGATCCCCAATTTGATAAAAAAAAAATGGTCATACAGATGATAAAAAAAAATATTCTGAATCAAGAGTTTCCCCATACATTATAGTGTTAAATATTGACAAAAAATAGTATTTGATCATCAGCATTGAAAAAAAAGGAATAAAAACGTACGCGCGAAAAAAAATCAGACTCAGATAAAAAAGATAACCCTCCCCCTTTTTTAAGTTAACTTGGTTGCTACTTTATGAAAGCCATTTTTATAATTTGTAGTAGTTTGAATATACTAAAGATGTCTCGATAACGCATTAGAAAACGTTATCTGTAACAGCGTGCTTACAGCCGAAAAAAAAGGATTGAGATATTAGGGATCACTACATTTGTATCTTTTCTGTTCGTTTCAAATGGTATTTCTTCTCCAAGGAGTATTTGGTAAAGGAATAGGGTAACGTTTTTTTAATTTTTTTTACGTGTTATTAAACGGAACTGAGATACTAGACGAATATATCATTTACCTCACACTTTTTTAGGCAGATAAGCTGCCTTATGCGAGCACCCTGGATTTGTGTCTTACCCAATAAATGCTGAAATACGTGCCATTGTTATCATCTAGCTGCTTACTATGTTATTTATAACTTATTGGACTGTTTTTTCATACTTTACATTCTGGATTAAAAAAAATATGACCAGTAAAACCTTAAATGTTTGTCGATTTTCTGAAAAGTTTTGAAGTTGCACATAGGAAGTAGAGCACATTAAGAATCCTTGTGTAGTTTATTATCCCCTGAGCTTTTGGCTAAGATGTGAAAGAACAAATGTATGAAATATTTAATCGCCGAAAATCTCTAAAGACAAGCAGTTAAGATTTCCCAAATTGCAAAAGTCGTAGGAATATTGTTTGTCATCAATACGTAGTACAACGTCAGAAGTCTATAATATAATAAGATCAACTGTTCATGCTGTTGGCGGCAATTTCAAACTAGCAGACGAAATTTTTGTATCTTTTCAATTTCTAGGCAGGTGTTCAAATTAACGGTGGTCCGAGGTCCGCGACCTTCCACTTTTGCACGCGGAAATTTGGTTTCTAGCTATATGTACGCCCGACGGAGTCACCGTCCAATTAAAGAAAATAAGAAATAACTTTGCAAACCTTTTCACAACAGTCTCCAAATAAACGATCTAAAAACTTATTTTCATCATTATAATTCATGACAGCGATGTTTATTTTGTTCAACCGCTAGCTTTATACAGAAAAATCGCCGACAAATAGTGTTTAAATTCGACTAAAATCGTATCTGATTGACAAAAACGAAATTGTAAACACAATAAAATGGCTGCCGTGAAGACAAAATTTTACAATATCGGATCCGATTCCGGAAGCGGATAAGGATAATTCCGGGTTTGCCGGTCAACAACGAAAAAATCCAGACAGGTGACAAAATACATCTATGCATAGTAAATGAATATAAACACTAGAATTGAAAAGCAAAAGATATATGTTAAAGAAAGAAATGTTCAACAGAAAATATTTTATACAGACACTCAAAACTAATACTTTTTGACAAATTTTAATGTCAAAATCCAAGGAATTGTATATTTAAAAGGAAAAATATACAATTCCTTGCAAAATCCAATACAATGTGACAGCTGGGAACAGTGTATCTAATAATATATATGTTCATGGTCACACTACAGTATAAATTTTCTTTATCAATGATAAATGATGATAATGCATGTGAGATGCTTTTAAAGTGTAAACAAATTACTGCAATTTTAAAGGGGTATTTTTTTCTCAATTTTGTAGGGTCAATTAAAGTAGCTGGAAGTTTCTTACTTTATTTTCACAAATAATGCAACTACATTATATAATACCTGAATGCAAGCAAATAATATGATATAAAAGCGGCGTCCTTAAGGCCACTCTACATTCTCTTGTGTTGAAAACTTTGAAACGGTCGAGATCCCCACCCCTAAACCATATTGCGGTATTCAAGTTTAAGACAATATGACAAATAAAATAAAATATAGGAGTTGTCCCTGGAGTCACCCACCCCCTCCTGTTTGAGAACTTGGAAACGGTTGAGATTCCCACCCCTTCAGAGGCGGATTTAGAGGTGGGACAGGGCCCCCCTTTTTGGAAATAAAATTGGTTGCTTATAATTATAGGGAATCACTGAAGCGTGACTGGAGCGGGCCCCCTCTTAGCGCAGTCAGTGGGCCCCACTTATGAACATTTCTAGATTCACCAGTGCCCAGCTTAACCATATGTATTCATGTTTGAGACAATATTAAAAATCAAATGAAATATAGGGAGAGTCGCTGGGGTCACCCCACCCCTCCTGTTTTAGAATTTAAAAACGGCCCAGATCTCCAACCCTAAACCATATATATTCATGTATGGGACAATATAACAAATCAGATGAAATAAATGGTGATTCCCTGAGGTCACGGTACACCCTGCTGTTTGAGAACTTGGAAATGGTCAAGAATCCTCACCCCTAAACCATATATACTCATGAATGGGACAATATAACAAATCAAATGAAATATAGGGGAAGTCCCTGTGGTGACCCCACCTCTCCTTTTTGAAAACTTGGAAACAGTTGAGATCCCAACTGTTAAACAATATATACATTATAGTACGGCGGCTTTGTGAAAAATTGTGCACATCCTGTTACAAGCATGAAATTTGGCATAGACCTTCCTCAACTATAACTCTTTAATTTCAGATAGGGAGGCATTTGAAAAAAATGTCTCACTTCCGGTAAAATCCAAAATGGCAGACGTCATACTTAAATAAGCCCAATATCGAAGACTAGTGTGTAAAAATGTGTTATTATCATGCTACTATCATAATATTTGGTACAAACCTTTCTTTTTTACTACTGTTGGATAAATTAAATAGATAAGATGTCTTCAGAAACCCTTCTTCCGGTTAAAATCCAACATGGCGGACATTGTACTTAAATAAGCTTATTGTTTAGGAAGGGTAATTGAAATGTGTTTTAACGTATTGCTACTATCATTGCATTGTGCAGGAACCTTTCTTTGGTGCTTCTGATGGATACAATGTATAAGACATATGTCTTAAAAACCCTTACTTCCGGTAATATCCAAAATGGCGGACATAGAAATATCAATTTATTATTCAAATATTCAACTTTTTTCAAGATGTAAAGAAAATGATTTTTTTTTTGTGCTGGTCATTAAACTTTTGGCTGTAAGTTATCCCCAAAACCACTTATTCTATCATGATGCAAGTGCATAAATATAATGTTGACACTTCCGGTAAAAATATGACGTAAATTTCAAAGATGAGTCCTCAATCCATTTCTTCGATGAAGAGTTTCGGATTGAGTGATTAAAACAAAATAAAATCACTATAGTACTGAAACATATTTAAAATTACTACAATTTTCGGCCAAAAATAACGATCACCACGACATGCACACATCGCAGTGCACGGGATACCCGATTTTCCACATTAAACATGACCGCGGCATCCTTTCATACTTCCACAATGTACAAGCTTCTGACAAAATGATAAGGCTTCAAAAAGAGGGTTTTTTTTTAAAGTTTTCCTTTTTGTCCCCGCCTGGAGTGGGTAGCATTTATAAGAGCCAATCCCAAGCTCGTCTCCCTAAACACCTACCTAAGTATATTGCATGATTTACATGCTGGAAAAGACAAGACCAAGTTAAGGAAATATCCTCAAAAAGTCTTCCCTTTTTGCGCAAATAGTTATTTTCTTGCTTCGTTAACCATGGTATACCCATCTGTTAAGTTTGTGCGATTTTGCAGTAAATTACCGGTGATTTAGTCTGATCAATCTTCATTCTTAATGTTAAAGTCACAGCTTCAAATGCAATCAATGATTCCCACATAGTCTTTTTTTCCTTTCAAGCAAAGAGAGAACCATATCACAATAGGTAAAGGCATGGAAAATAATAAATGTGTCAGATCACTCATTGCCTAATGCATTTGAAAGGCCATTGCTAGATATTAACCAAAAGTCTTTTGCACTCCCAAACACAATTCATAGTTCGTCTACCCCTTTGTCACGGAATAGCGAAACAGTAGTGACAGCATCATCATTAACGACTGTTCGAATCATGACTCGTTTAGGTTCGTGTTTCACTGCATCACCCACATGCACCATGATTCTAGTGTCTGCCTCTAAATGTGAACTTGGTGCTGAACTTGAAATACATCACGTGGTGGATAAAATTGAATATCCTGACCATTTGTTGCTTCAACTACAATACACATCCAAGAGACCATCCACTCGTACTACAGTTTCATGGTATTTTATTCAGGTAAGGACATAATACCCAATCAGCAAACTCGTTAGGCCGCAATATTTTTCACAATATTTTTATGGCTAGACCATTTGAAAGGTCATGGATTGATATATATCTTATGCTTTCCCCCCCTTCCAAATGCACACCAAAGTTTGTCTGTCCCTATGTCACGGAATAGCGAAACAGCAATACCATCAGTATCGACTGTCCGAGTCATGACTCAGTTAAGTCTGTGTTTCATTGCATCAGACACATCGATTTTGATTCTAGTGTCATTTTCGTCGTGTAAACATGGTGCTAAACTTGAAACATCATCAAATGGTGGATAACACTGAACATCCTTAGCAATTTTTGCTACAACTACCTTGTTCTAAAAATTGTATTGAGCAAGCTGCTGTGAATAAAAACTTAAAAGTTCTTTCTCATTGTCGTCATCTCTCAGAAAACTTTGCCAATTTTGAGGATGTTTTTAACCCTGGATTTGTCTGTGTATCCCCTTACCCCTAAATGTTGCTCTTGCTTCTTTTGGCAGCTTACAAACTACCAGTATCGTCTATGTTCGCATCCGACACTACATTCACTGTTGTTACAGTTTCAAGGTGTTTCCTAACGAGTATGATGATTGGGTATTATGTCCTTACCTTAATAAAATACCTTGAACCTGTAAAAAGAGCGGATGAAGTCTTTGATGAGTATGCTAGTTGTAACAACAAATGCTCACGATATTCTAATTTATCCACTATGTGATGTATTTCAAGAGTAGCACCATGTTCACATAAAGAGACAGGAACTAAAATCATGGTGCATATGTCTGATGCAGTGAAACACGAGCTTGAACCAGTCATGATTAACAGTCACTGATGATGCTGTCAATACCATTTCGCTATTCCGTGACATAGGGGTAGCCGATCTATGGATTGTGTTTAGGGAGGTAAAAATCTTTTAATTACTATCTATCATGGCCTTTTAAATGCACTAGGCAATGAGTGATCACACACACTTATTTCAGACCTTTACCTTTACCTGTTGTGATACGGTTCATTCTTTGCTTGAAAAGGAAAAAAGAATGCATAGGAGACATTAATGGTATTTGAAGATGTGACTTCAACATAAAGAATGATGACTGATCAGCCTAAATCATCTGGGTTTTACTGTAAGATCGCACAGATTTATCAGATGGAGCTTACATGATTAACGAAGAAAGAAAATCATTTTTTTGCACAAAACGGAAGTGAGGCCCACAACTTGGTCTAGTCTTTTCAAGCATGTAAAACGTGCATTATACTAATGCAGGTGTTTAGTGAGACGAGCTTGGGATTGGCTCTTATGCTATCTAGTCTAATGAATTGCGAAGGGACAAAGAGGGTCCCTTAAAAAAAAACATTTTCTGAGGCCTCATCATTTTTTCAGATGCTTGTACATTGTGGATGTAAGAAAGGATGCCGCGGTCATTTTTATTGTTGAAAATCGGGTCTCCTGTGCACTACCTTGTGTGCATGTGGTGGTGACTGTGAATAAATATGTATTCTTGGCCATAAAGTAGTAATTTTAAATATGTTTTAGTACTATAGTGGTTTTATTTTGTTTTAATCAGTATATCCAAAACTCGAAGAAATGGATTGAGGACTCATTTTTGAAATTTGCGTCATATTTTTACCGGAAGTGTCAACTTTATATTTAAACATTTACAACCTGATAAAATAAGTGGTTTTGAGGATTACTTACAGCCGAAAGTTTAATGAACAGCACAAAAAAAAAATCATTTTCTTTACATCTTGAAAAAAGTTGAATATTTTAATAATAAATTGATATTTTTATGTCTGCCATTTTGGATATTACCGGAAGTAAGGGTTTTTAAGACATATGTCTTATACATTGCATCCATCACAAGCACCAAAGAAAGGTTCCTGTACAATGTAATGATAGTAGCAATACGTTAAACCACATTTCAATTACCCTCCCTAAAAAGTAAGCTAATTTAAGTACAATGTCCACCATGTTGGATTTTAACCGGAAGAAGGGTTTCTGAAGACATCTTATCTAGTTAATTTATCCAACAGTAGTAAAAAACAAAGGTTTGTACCAAATATTATGATAATAGCATGATAATACACATTTTTACACACTAGTCTTCGATATTGGGCTGATTTAAGTATGACATCCGCCATTTTGGATTTTACCGGAAGTGAGACATTTTTTTCAAATGCCTCCCTATCTGAAATAAAAGAGTAATACTTGAGGAAGGTCTATGCCAAATTTCATGCTTGTAACAGGATGTGCACAATTCGTCTGAAATATGCTTGTAGCCGCCGGACTATAATGTCTGGGCCAATATAGCTAGTTGAATGAAATAAAATGGGAGTCCCTGGAGTCACCCTACCCCCTCCTGTTTGAGAACTTGGAAACCGATATTATCCTCACCCCTTAACCATATACATTAATGTATAGGACAATATAACAAATAAAATTAAATTTTGGGGAAGTCCCTAGGGTCAACCTACTCCTTCCTGTTTGAGAACTTGAAAACCGTTGAGATCCCCAACCCTAAACCATATATATTCATGTATGGGACAAAATAGCAAATCATTTACATTTAATATGGGCCAGTCAGTCAGACCTCAACTTGTACTTCGAGCAGTCAACTAAAACCAATGTTAACTACCAAGTAGAACAACTGCAATCATTGCAAACTTGTATCACTGCAGACTCACCATAAAAATATACATTGATATATGCATTGCTTTTGATACCTTGATTACATATAAATTATTTGCCTTAATAATTAACTCATTAGATTAACATAAATTTACTATAAATGAATGATTAATGTTGAAGCAACATTGCCACATTATTCATGATTACATTTGCCTTGGTTTTTGGTTAACTGCCTTCAGTGCTTACAGCGCTTTGATTAAGTCATGCATTTATGCGTGAATTGTTTTTTGAGTAAAGACTAGTGGCGAATATTTCTGTGTACGTCAAGTCGATTCGAGAAGACCTTTTCAAATGAATTAGACAGCAACTATTTACCTTATATTTGTGGAGTGGGAGGGGGGGGGGGGGGCGTGAGCTATTGATTTTTTTCAGGACAAGTTTTGGTGACTAGTCGAATCAATTTTAGCATTATATATAATGGCAGCTGAGGGTGAAACAAACAAATTTTTTTTCAGGGCCAAAAACTGGAAACATTTTTGGTTTCCAAAACAAAATCCATAGCTCACCACTCCCACCCCCTTGCCTTTATGTTTTATACTCAACTATAATAGCCCTCCGAAAATCAATTGGTTGCTGCCTTATGGGTTAGGCAATGATGCTGCTTTGAGTCTTGATTAGGGGTTAACAAAACTTTACGTTAATTTTTTAAACAAAAAAAATCTGTAAAATTTAGACAACTAATAATTATCAAAAATATCAACTTTATGTCCTAAATGCCTAGTTTTGTGTACACTTTATCTACACAAGGCCTACATTGACTATCGACTGTGTGTAGGTAAAACATGATTTAAACTACATGTGAACATTCAGTTTTATCAATGGGAACGCAATAGTGTTTAGTTTACGTGTGAGTTACACTAACACAACACCGAATTTAGATCAATGTGAACACGGCCTAAGTTAAATTATGTCAGTACTGTAACACTCATAATATTGAGATGCTACGTTTGGGGTCTTTTAGCAATTCATTATTTCTTTCGGTTTGAAACTCAAAATAAAAGTAGGTTGGCAAAATGGTTTCAAAACTCAATAACGCAATAGTAATTAATATTTTAGCAATCACATATTGTACAATGTAAATGGTCCTCCTTTGTCTGATCAAGAAACGATTTAGAACACACATTTGATTTTTCAAAGATCATTTTAATATCAGTCGAAACATTTGAAGTTATTTGGTATCAAATCGGGGAAATAATATTGCTTATCGTGATTTCAAAAATCAGTAACATTTAAAATGAAACAATCAATCTATATATATGCTTTGGTTCTCAAAAGTGCCTTTTTTAAAACCACAAATACAAAAGATCTAGCTCTAATTTCTTTTTATGACACTTCATTTCTATTAAGGATTTTTTTTCTACCTTAGCTGATTTAAAATTGGCATTAATTAAAAAAAAATGTATGAACAGGAATTCAATTACGGAACAAAAGGTTTGCTTTTGATAGCAAACGATATCATCTTTAATCATTCTATAAAATGGTTACTGATTGTCACCGTTCCAGACATTTAAAACCATCAATTGATTGTAATCAATTAATTCTTTTATTTATACAAAACCAAGGTAATAGTATTTGACCTTTACTTTAACGTATTTGATTGTCACTGACTATCGGGGAGGTCAACAGGGAGGAGATTTATAAATTTCAACACAACAACTCAACAACTCAACAACAAAATGTGTTCAGTTAAAACACTCGACTGGCCTACTAAATTACAATCCTGGTACCTTTGATAAATATTTATACAACTGGGTCGATTCCACTGCTGGTGGACGTTTCGTCCCCGGGGGTATCACTAGCCCAGTAGTCAACATTTCGGTGTTGACATGAATATCAATAATGTGGTCGTTTTTATAAATTTCCTGTTAACAAACTTTGAATTTTACGAAAAACTAAGGATTTTCTTATCCCAGGCGTAGATAACCTAAGCCGTATTTGGCACAACTATTTGGACTTTTGGATCCTCAATGCTCTTCAACTTTGTACTTGTTTGGCTTTAAAAATATTTTGATATGAGCGTCACTGATGAGTCTTATGTAGACGAAACGCGCGTCTGGCGTACTAATTTATAATCCTGGTACCTTTGATATCTAATTAAACATACAGGAGGTAAAGGATTTAAACAATAACTTTTTTACTACCAGAATATGTCATTTTATCTTAGAAAATCTTGTCAGTATTTTTATAAATACATATTCTATTATCTAACTCCAAATCATCTCCTTTTACAAACCCTTTTATATTTCCACACAAGTCACTTAATTTATGTCACTTCAAAATAAATCATATATATAGCCAAAATTTTCTGAAATTAAAAATATTTTCTATCAAAATCTAACACAGATGTGAAACTTTTTTGTCAGATTCTGTCTTAAATAAAGAAAAAGATATTAAACATGTTAAAGGTTATGACGCAAATAGAAAAGACAGAATGGGAAAATCTGGCGGTGGGTTTTTAATTTATATTTCTTCCATGAAAACCACAGTAGCGATTACCAAAAAATGACATAACTCGACGTACGGACGTAATGGAAAGGGTTTTTGCCAACCATCAAATTTGATTGAATACGTCTCTTAAGTTTAAAAAAAATATTACTTCGGTAATATAATTTTTTTTATTACGACGAAAAATGATAGAAATATTGCATTTTTATTGATCACGTGGTTGTCCGGATTCCCGTTTTTATTTTACTGACATAAAATCACGTAACAAACGTATCCCATACCTTTTTTTAAATACGATTCGAGTTATCTTTCATGGTTTTGATTAGGAAAATGATTGGTCAATATACTTTGCAGATGAACGCCTAATCATACTTTTTCTGTCTTTCTTAATAATGTACCGATCGTTTTATTACTTTGTTTCGGGGAAAATATTTAAAAGGATGTTTCTGACAATTTCGGAAATATCGAAAGCAGAATTTTTCAGAATCTATCCTTATAAAGGTTGAAAATTCATATTACTAAGAATTAATGTGTGTTCGATTATCGATTATTATGTATTTTTAAATGGTCCAAATACAAAAGATACTTTCAGGGAATATATATAATATCTCTTGAAGTGAACTAACTAGAGAATTTTATCCATTTCATTAAAAAGAACTAAATGTGATGACCGAATTCATTTTAATGTGTAAATAATCATTATATTAACAGAAATGTGTAAGGTAAATAACATTGAACAACATACCATAATAAGATTTGTTGTCGGATGCGAATCCAAGATTCATCATAAAATGAATAAGCTAGATACGGATATTTGTTTATTTAAATACAAAGTGTAAATCGCAAACAACTGATCCGAACAAGAGGTCAAAGATGCGGGGTTTTTTTAAACAAACTTACTTTTGGTCAGCAAAGTTTTACACAGACACGCATTATTCCTACATTTTATGGAGTACTCTTCTACCCTATTTAATTTAAGCAAGACTTAAGGTAGATCATAAGTAAATCTTTTTTGTGACAGAATTTTTTTATAATTTGTCAAAATAAAGATTTTACTATGCTTTTTTCAAAAATATAATAAAAAGTATGGGTCACCGTGCTTTTTTTCAAGCTATGAGTCGTTGAAAATTGCCTAAATTTGGTTAGTTTGTTCATGAAAAAACACATAAGAGTGCATAAAAAAAATTCTATGAGATAGAATTTTGAAATAATTCTTGAGAAAATAGGTTTCATAATATGTTTTAAGAAAATAAAAAGAAAACATGGTGTTACCGAACTTGTTTTCGTGCCACAAGTAAAAATAAAAAATTTCCCTATTAGCCCAGTGTAAATTTTGTACTAAAAGAGTTATCTCCCCTTAAATTGCTCAGTTGAAAAAAAAAATGATTTTTAAATTATAAAACTTGATATTTGTTTAAATATTTTGAATAATACTATAAAATAACAAGTTTTCTTTGTATAAGTAAAGATTTTAACCATTAAATTGCAAATCTATTTCCAAATTTGCTGATTTGGGCAAATAACTATACCGATTTTGTACTGTGATTGTGCAATCCAAGATGGCGGTATACCATGAATCTACCTTAATATAGTTCTCCATGTTATTACATGTATCATCAATTCATGCTGAAAAAAGTTATTTTTTTAAGTTAAGAGACAGAGTAGATCTTAAATTTAGTATTCCCAAATTTGTAAAAAAAAAAAATTCGAGCACGGAATACATATAATTTTGTCGATCAGGAACCTATCTTAATTCTTATCTTAATCGAATACTGAGAATAAGGCCTTTAACCAGAAGTTTAATTAAAATATTTTGATTAAATGCATGTGCACTGGAAATACATTTAAATGATAGAATTCCACAAATCAGAATGTTCATAGGCAGTATGTTTTTGCCATTGTTTAAACAAAGGTGAGGCTTTAACTGCCAGGATTCAACCTAACGGACTTCCAACGTTGGCATTGGTTAAACTGATAAACTGAACAATACCAATGGTGACCATATTTTTATTCCAGTGATATCTTTGAGTGGTTACTGTCGAGAGGTTGCGACCAAAGAGACAGTTATTTAACGCCAACTATTTTAGAGAAAAATAATTTAAAAACATTGAATACACCTAACATTGAATACACCTACCTACAAGTAGGTGAATTCAACGAGTCAAAACTTCATACAGTTTAAGGTCCCCTCCGTCGACCTTCACTGCAATAGGCCGAGAAACGATCAGATAGGTCGTTTATGTCGAGTAATGTCATTTTATTGGAAATCTCTAAAAAGACGATATGATTTTGAAAATGATGATAATAAGACGATGTTTTAGAAAGTGGGTCGAAATTATTTTTGTTTGTTCAACAACAACCTATATTACTTGGTAACATTTATAGACCACCAAATAGTAACGCAGAGTGAATTACAAAATTTGAACCAATGTAAACAATTGTCGATATTGAAGATAGGGAAATAAATATTGTAGGTGACTTTAATATTGATTTGGCGTCGTAAAAAAATCGAGCTTAATGGTCCAATTTGAAATACATTTTAAACTTGTCTCAAATAGTCTCTGTTCCCACTTGATTCACACAAACATCTTCTACTTTGGTAGACCATATTTATAGTAATGAACCAGATAATATTCATTTTATTTCTGTTCCAAAGTATTCTATCAGTAACCACTTTGCAGTATTCATTTATCTCAAAAGAGGGTTAAAATCGAAAAAGAAAATGCATGAATATATTACGTTCAGATCTACTAAACATTTTAATGAAAAAGATTTTATCAATCACATATCACAGTGTTCATTTTATAGTGTATTAGAAATCGAAGACCCCGAAGAAGCATTGTTGTCATTTTTTAATACGTTGACTGAAGTATTAAATCATCATGCTCCACTCATTAAAAAGAGAGTAAAATGTTTGTATCAAAATGAGTGGTTGAATGATGAATGATTTTTATCACAAGAAAAAAGATATGTATAGTTACAGACTCTGGAGAAACAAAGTCAAATATCTCATCCAAAACTCTAAACAAAATAATTAAAACAATACCAAATAAAACACAAATGGCAACAGTAGTAAATTATTGAAGCACCTACATATTTTCAACGGTACCGACAATCATACCAGTATAAAAGTCATAATTGATCGTAAACAAACAGGAAATTTTAGAACAAAAATGCATATTGTTGATGTTTTAATGCTTATTTCACAAATATCACAGATAATCTTAATATAGATCAAAACATCATCAATACTAGTAGTTGCTTTAACAAACTTGATGATTTCATATCAGTTCATGTACCAGATAACGTGTATTTTTCTATACCACTTAATTATGAGTTATGATTTAGTGTGTTTACAACTAAAAGCACTAGATGAAGCATGCATAAGCAACAGGTATTGATACCATAAGTGTAAAGTTTTTAAAGATGTCTTCTCGTGCTATTTAACTACCACTTTTAGTATCAAAAAAGTATTTTTCCACCTACATTTAAACTTGCAAAAGTCATACCAGTTTATAAGAACAAAGGCTCAAAACAAGAGGTTTTTAATTACAGACCAATTTTAATTTTACCACTCATTTCTAAATTTCTTGAAAGATGTGTGAAAACATATTTTATTAGTAAATTATCTTAATAAATACAACTTACTGTATAGAATACAGTCAAGCTTTCGCGCAAACTATTTAATGTCAACTGCGTCAACACCTTTATTAGATAAATGGCTCACAGCCATTGGTGATGGCGATCTTGTTGGGGCAGTGTTTATAGATCTAGAAAAAGCCTTTTATCTTCTCAATTATGAACTGCTTATTCAAAAATTAAACAAATACAAATGTGATTATACCTCATTACATTAATCTACATCATATTTGGCTGACAAATATCAGATAGAATCTAGAACAAAAAAAAACGGGTGTACCACAAGGATCCGTATTAGGGCCGCCGTTGTTTTTAATTTAATAAATGCTCTTCCTTTATTTAATCTTTATCATAACACTGATCTATTTGCTGATGATAGCACTATATCAGTCATTGGACAAAACAAAAGTTGCATCAGTCAAAAATGAAATACGGTTTTACAAGATAATTTTCGCTGGTGTGATTTCAATAAAATGCCTGTAAATGTTTCTGAAACGAAAGTTATATGTATTGGCTCTAACTAAAAGCTTTCCGTTACATCAATTGGAAACATTACTCTTGCTATAAATGGACAACAAATTAAAGAAAGTACATGTGAAAAGGTTCGAGGTATTCTTATTGATGCATTTCTATCTTGGTCTTCTCATATCGATTATATAATCAAAAACGTTAACTCTTCTTGATCTTTACTAAAAAGGATAAAGAAATATTTAAATCACAAAGCTATACAAATGTAATATAACGCTTACGTTTTATCTCACTTAGATTATTGTTGTTCAGTATGGGGAAACTGTAATAACTTTCTATTAGATAGTATACTTAAAGTGCAAAAAAGGACAGCAAGCATAATTTTAGACGAAACTTTCAAGCGATTTATTTCCCGAACATTGTGCCGATCACACAAAAATACATTATCAAAAAATCATTACTTATGTATAAGACAAAACATGATTAAGCTTCAGAATATATGTCCCGTCTTATTGTATCAGCTTATGCAAACGAAAAATTCAATACGAGATTCTCATCCTCAGATAATTTTGTCATTCCAAAACCAAAAACAGAGTTGTATAAGTCTATTTCTCGTATACTGGACCAAAAGTATGGAATACTCTTCCTCATCCAATTAAAAAGTCGAATAAAGTATTAGAATTTAAACATAACTACAAATATATGTACTTTTAATAGTTATCAAAGGTAGCAGGAATATAATTTAATAGGCCAGACGAATGTTTCGTCTACATTACATTACCATGATATGTGTACTGTAATGCAATATCAATTGTTTATTGTATTTTTTAAATTGTATTAAATCTTTATTTATCAATTTTCAATACTGAGTGTATGTATTGGTTTTTTTTATTACTTATTATTGTATTAAAAGAGCCTTATTGAAATTGGTGTAATCCAAATGAGTCACTTTCTCTTAAAAAAATATTATTATTATTATAATAATAATAATAATAATATAGGGTTATTGCATGAATATTGGGGAATATTGTCCCGAGTAGAATTTTATACTGCACGAGCTTGCGAGTGCAATATATGTTCTACGAGGGACAATATTCCCCAATATTCATGCAATAACCCGTTTATTGTATAGCAATATACTATTTGAAAGTAAAAAATGGGTTTAAACTAAGATTTCGTCGTTGATGACGTCATTAATTTTGAAGATGTATTGCACTAGTGCAATATTAGAATTTATTGCACGCTAACTTTTGGTAACTCTCTGTTGGAAATATTATATAATGATAATGATAATGATAATGATAATGATAATAATAATAATAATAATTATAATTTATAGCAAAAAGTTAATTTAAAAATTCTATCTTAAGACTCATCAGTGACGCCCAGATCAAAATAGTTGTAAAGCCAAACAAGTAAAAAGTACAAGAGCATTGAGAACCCTAAATTTTAAAAAGTTGTGCAAAATACGTCTATGGTTATCTATTCCTGGGATATGAACATTTTTAGTTTTTCGATTAGACGAAAAAACATTTACAATTCATAAAATCTAGTTTAGAACGCCACACATTCATTATAATATACTTTATATATTACTATATAATGTCTACCCTTTATTACCCCCAGAACACGATGAGTAGATATGAAACAATGTCAACTCGCCCCACTGGCCAATCGACCCATACTAGATCGCCTATTAATAACAACAAAAAAAATGGCCCACGACTCGCCTCACTTTTGAAAAAGTGTAAAATCAAATTGAACAATCAGTCTGACAACTTACTTATGAACAAAAGTGTTTAAACCCCACTGAATAAAGTTTCTGCCAATGTGCCCCCACTTTACAGAATCTTGCTCCCTTTTAGTATGATAAATTACTGATAGTTGGTATCCAGTTGTCCAGGTGTAGTGATATGTGTCCTGGGTTGATATGCTAAAGGTCTTGAGTTCGAATCCCAACATTACACTGGATTTTTTCTACGTAAGTTTTGATAGATAGTTTTTTCCGTATAATTGATTATAAGTTTTATAGTGGATTTAACATTCCCGCAAAAATGTTACAGCACAAAGGAAAGCATGCAAAACAAAGAAGCTGGGATGATCAGGTAGGGGTGATCCGGTCCTGATCCTCCCTGTTACAACAAAGGAGCTGGGATGTAACATGATCTACAATCATTCTTCACAATTAAGAGACACCAAATTCTATTATTTCATTAGTTAAGAGCTCTTTGCTTTATTCTAAATTATCTATAACAATTTGATTTAAGTTTCGTTATTTATCATTAATCACGTCATTTCTTTTCATACCTATAATACATATCGATATAGTATGAATGCCGATGATGCATCTGTCCACGAAACACCAAGCAAAATAATCGGAACAATTATAATTGCAATTCTTTTTCCAAGTTTGTTAGATTTAATTAGAAATTTGAATTCAGTATAAAAAGTTATCTGCCAAAAGGTTTTCATAACTCAATAAATATTTGTAGAAACTTAAAAATAACTCTCTAAAAACAAAGTTTCAAGTATTTGAAATAAATCTTGTTAGGCTGAAACGATCAAATTTATAACATAGTTGGGCATTAAAATTGGTCGCTTTCTACTGATCGACCAAATGACATTATCGATCAATCAAAAGTAGTTATTATCCAACTTACTTTAAAAGAAAACCTAATAACTGTGACAAATTCTAAAACCTTAACAACTGTTGACACATTATGAAAACTTAACAACTGTTGACACATTCTATGCCACCGCTGCCAACGTCGCCGAAAAAGTGAAACATATGTGGCACTCTCAGCAACGTTCGTCACAGAGTACAAATAATTTTAAATAGGCAGGATTTCAAATTTTTAGTTAAAAGTCTGATATTCAAACAAAACAAAAGTACAATCTTGGTCAATAAATTGATTTTTTTGTTCTCGACATTACAAACGAACAATTCATTTTAAGAATTTATGTCTTGTTTTTATACAAGATAGAGGGTTAATATCACACAACCAATGTATTTATGACCTTTGATTTTGTCATTCGAGTGTCATTGATTATTTGTTTATTAAAATTCAATTAAAAGTTACTTACAAATTGTTGTGTTCCAAATTAAGTTAAATTGCTTGTAATTAGTTTTCAAATAAATTTATCAACATCCTGCTATTTAATCTTTAGATTAAAAATGTTCTGACAATTAAAAGTTTCTTTCATTTAAATAAAAAGTAACACATATGGTTCTTTATACCTTGATAAGAATACAATGCCATCTAAAATTGTAATCATTATAATTATCAATGTAAAATAATAAACATGCTTACACCAGCATCAACGATCTTTTCATTCTGGTCTCGATGGCCTTTTGAAATTTTACATTGATAATAGTGTAACGATTTTCGTTTATTACATGCATCACTGGATTGTATTATCATGGTATAATGAGAATAAGTACTAGAAATCTAATTATACCATGATAATAAAACAGTGTATGTAAAATGTGGATCCTAAAATACCATTGTCACTGTATATGTCAAGCATTTCTGATGTAGAAGTTATACAAAGTAAAAGATAGGAACGGGTTTGTATCGCGCCGAGAGCCACCCATACTTCAAATATATACCGAAATAGGTGAATACTTAGGACGTTTTACGATCAATCGTGCAGGTAAGATGTAGTTGCAAACATTACAACATAATCATTAATGTTGTATAACGTAAACTAGCTTGTGTTATTCAGTTTGTCCATATTGCATTGAATTCCACTATGATGCTATCTTTATGTGACTCATGTTTACTGTTGAATTATGATACTTTACTATCATTTTCACTGTAGAGCGATTCATTAGTATTGTATATGCGGTGCATTTTCACTGTATGAATTTTATTAATTTGTATGCATTAAATTCCAAATTCAGACGACTTGCTCAAATAATAAGTAAAGTAAGAAAAGGATTTGATAGTACTGACTTTGTGATGAAAAGTTTGATTGAACACTCTAAAAAATTCAATAGAATTGATATGTGTTTCAAATAAAACACATCGTTGTCATTATATAACAATATGTTGATCATTTCAGAGTTGAAAGTGTATTTAGAATAATGAAAAATATTTTCAAATCCATGCCAATTTGATAAAATTCATGTTTCTGCAGTACTCATTACACGCATGTACAAACAAATTGTATCATTGGATTTCGAGTATGGGTCTATTAACCAATCAGAAGAAACATGTCATAGCATTTTTTTAAATTCATCAGAATCTTTATTTAAAGTGTAGTTATATTTATCCAATGCATTGACACTGCATCATTGAATACGTACATCTCTCATGTCTATCGAAATAAATTGGGATAAAAAGGAATAAAAGCAACAATACTTTCTAATATATTTTTATAAATCACTTCTAGTCCAATTTCAATGAAGTTTTAAAGTGTAAGATTTTTTATTTTGGGTCCGGTTTTAAATTGGCCCACAGGGTCTAAAACAAAATATGAGTTTCTTTGGTAGGCTGAATCCATACATGATTGTGTTATTATATTTTTTTTAATTTGTGGCCCATTTAACAAGTTTGTGGGGTCAAAACTGTCACGATATAAATTCTTTTGGATTTCAACAACAGTTGAATTTTTGAGGTTCTTTGGAATGCTGAATCTTACCGTGATTTTTAATTTGGGATTTTGGTATTTTGGACCAAATTATCGAAACAGTCCACATTGAGGCCCAAAGTGTCCGAAACTCAACATATTTTTCATTTCATCAAAAATAAAGTCTAGCTTGAATGTTGTGTACATACTTTCCTCAAACTGTTCAGGGCTGACCTCTGCGGTAGTATCAAGGCTGCTCTACAAAACGTAAATCATGTTCCAATGCAACTTTATCAGTATAAGTTTTTGACAGATAAAGTTTGCCTTACACAACTTGACTTGCATTTCACGCTTTAATGACTTTAAGTATATGTCACATTGTCGTTTCATTTTATACAGTGAAGAACATGCTAGCAACAATCTAGCTAAACACTATCTTTTTCTTTCAGAATATGGATATTAAAGCATTTGGGGGCTCACAAATAGGGGAGGCATTTGAACTTGGAGAAGATGAATCACAGAAAAAAGAACTAAAGTTAAGGAGGGGTCTTCATACCAATGCACATATTGTCATTTCAAGACAAAACAGATCGCTAGTTTTCCAAGGCATGAGAAGATCCACACTTATGGGTTAAACAAATGTGACCAGTGTGAAAAAAAAATGGAAGACTTCTATACCAGCATAACAACTGATAGCATGGAGAAATACTGATTTGTACTCATTGTTCCAAACACTTCAAAAGCAGAACTGGGCATTGGCGGATCCGTACTGTTTGTAAGGCGGGCCCGATGGCTGACATAAAGAGGGGATGGGGGTGGAGGGGTCTCAAGTCACGCTTCAGTTATTCCTTATAAATTCAACCAAATTTTTCCAAAGCCCTCTTGGATACGCCTATGCTGGCATAGCTAACCATATAAAGAAAGCAACAGTAACTTTTAATCACATTTGCTCGTTTTATAGTAAATAATTAAAAATGCTTCGCTGACCGCAGATATCGAACCCTAAACAGTTGGGGCAAATTTGGACACAATATTAAAGTTTGATACTATCTGAATTTTGATTGTTATCAAATTTATGACGCTATATAGGTTTCTGACACAAGGTAAATGTGGTCAAAGATCTAAAAACGTATGCGCAATACTTTGCAACTGAAGCTTTCTTCCCGCCCCTAACAATTTTGTTTTCCTGCTTTTTTGTTTTCTAGGATAAATAACCATCAAACCAAATCCCAGTCTTTCCTTTCTGGTAATAAACCTTGTAGAACAATTTTAGAGAGGTCCATACACTTGAACACAAGATATTGTCTGGAAACAAGAAAAAAGTTTATTTTGCCATTTCTTTTGCCCCTAATTTCTGCATGTTTGGGGCAATTATCCCCGAACCAAATCCCAGTCCTCCCTTTGTAATATTGTTCCTTGTCGTACAATGCGAAAAAGATCCAAAAACGTACACACATATAATTATCCGGAAACTACAAGCATGATTGTTTTTTGTCCCTTTTTGTTCCTTCATTCATAAACTGTTACTACCATAACCTCAAAATGAATTCTAACATTCTTCTTGTGGTATTAAACACCTTGGTACAATTTCAGAACAAACTAAATTCTTATACACAAGTAATTATCCTGAAACTTAAAACATGCTTCTTTTATGCCCCTTTTTCGTAAACGGTTGGAAAAAATTGCGGGGAAAATAGCAATACAATTCACAGATGTCAATACTGTGGGAAAACATATAAATGGCCAGCCAGTTTCCATAGACATATTAAGATTTATTCCTATGAAGAATAAATCCGGTTAATTATTTTAACCTTGATAACTGTGACGTCATCATTCTTTCTTTACCACGTACGATACAGCAGAGGGAAGACGCAAAAAATTGGGTTCCGTATGAATGAACTTATGTTTGTTTCAAAAGTTATTCAAATTATAACAAATTTAGTTGAATATTGAATTTTATATCTTAGATTTGGTATATGAAATGGATGTCTTTCAAAAAATATTATTTTACTGAAAAGGTTCGGAAAGTTTGAAAGATAGAAAAGCACATGGTTTTGATCCAGTATAAAATAGTGTTAAAGATTTTATATATTTTGTTGTTTCTTCTGTAAAGAGTTTTTAAATATTTCATTGTAAATTTTAATTGTTGGTTTAATTCAGTGGAAATCATGAGTTATATTTCCAAAAATAGAAATTTTAACAGACCCGTAATTTCAGATAAAAACTACGCACATGGTTTTAAAGACAAGTGTCGCATGGACGTCTGCGATTTTAAAACTATCGTTATATGAAATGTTTTATCTGCTTTACAGCAAGCAATTTAAAGAGAAACCAATAATGAATAAATGTATGAAGTTTATAAAAATTAAAATATATCTATTTATAATTTGCGAAAGCAAATTTACAGATCTAACATTGTTGGGTTGATGTTTTGGCGAGTTGTATATCTATTATAACTTTTCAACGGTCGTTTTACTGATATTATTGTAGTAATTTTTCAGTTTTAAAAACCAAAGATCTTATGGAAATGGGGAAAACAGTACGTATGTCACAAAGGCCCTCTAAAAGTTATAAATGCAGCCAAAGGGACAAAAGAGGGACGTAACCGAAAACGTTGAGAAACAGATCTAGCACTGTCGTTGGACAGCATACTTCCACGCAAGTTTCAGCTACATGTATGATGACTCCAGAACTTAAAAAATTAAGCTGTTCAGATTGTCAATGCCCTTATTCACTCTCCAGCTACTGAGTACTGACTACTGTATGATACAGGTATAACACAAAGTTCTAATATTTTGCCAATAACTAGTGTAAATGATAATCTATGTTTAAATGTTTCACAAAAACTCAGAACAAAATATTTAAGGGTGAATATGAGTATGTAGGTTTAGGTATATTGCTTTAATACAAATTCAGGCACAGAGCAATCAAATTCCCTAACTGTATACGTAGATACAAATGAACTGCTGATTATCCAAACTAAACCAAGTGAAAAGATTACTGATTTTTACACATGGATAGTTGCTTTCCTTATTTACATAAGTATTTATGTTGGTGTACATTTAGAAGATACACAATATATTTTAACATGTATGTATTCGGTTAAGTTGGGTGCAAGTCGTTCAATATTGGGCCAGGTTCGAAGGACCATAATCAACAGTTTCGTTTAAAGAAAGCTATATAGAAATTCAGATATGTCATGGACTACTGTTGACCAAGAACTTTGGATTTTATATATTCATACAGTGCAGCAAAATACACCTAGTTGTGGGGTTAATATGGTTAACAGTAACAGGAAATGTTTTACGAGTTAAATAACATAGGTGCATGTCGATACATTCATAAATGTTTGAGATGCAATGGTCCCCATCCTGCCATAAATTGTAGGGTCCCTCAATATGAGGCTGGTTCACAAATGGGTAATTTATGAAAGATATGATATTTTCGTTTGTTTTTAGAACTTGTTCCAATACTGGCCATAGTTATATTATTTAAGTTCAAATTGAGGGACAAACAAGTTATGTTTCACATAGATAACTGTTCTTTGGTTGCTATTTAAAATAAACAGTCGTCAAACTTGACACAAGTTATGCAGTTGGCTCGACTGCTCGTATTGCAAACAATGGTGTATACTATACAATTTAACAGCATGCATTATCGAAGGACGGCTCAACTCTGATACAATATTTCATAACAGTAGGAAAGACATTACATTATAAACTGATATTGATACCATAAACTTGTACATCATTAATTTGTTACTCAAATTTTCATAAATTTACTTAAAATACACAATCACCTATATAAGATATATAATAAGAATTATGTGTATATGCACGAATTACTGTAAAAGATTATTCTCTGATGAAACGGTACGGTGGTCTCTCATATGAAGAGCTTCTTCAATATACATACAAATATATTTTTATCCTTTTCAGACATAGGATTTAACATTTTGAAAAAAATTTCATCCAAATTATTCGAATTAATAACATTAATTTTATATTTAGACCTAAATTTCTTATATTGCGGACATTCACTAAAGAAATGAATCTCATTTTCAATTGTTACTGTGCAAAATTTACAAAATCTCTCATTAGAGGGTATTGTTGGTCTTGCATACCTATTAGTTTCTATTGCTATAAATGAGTGTGCACTTATTCTTAATTTAGTGATAAAATAAAAAGTTAACCACAGTTTCCATCTTTTATCTTTGATAGTTCAGATTTAATTTTAATTTTGTAGAAATCTTCTAGTTTCTGTTTGAAATTACTATTACAATGCTTGTTAAAGGGTATTCCAATATTTCATTAATTCAGATAATTTATTAGACCATAAATTTTCTCTGTACCAAGTAGATATTTTAATAGGATTGATTGATTGTTGGTTGATTAACGTCCAGTGGCAAATATTTCAGGCAGATCTATCAGGACGAATATTTACACAGTGTCTGTAAATTGTGTCATTTTAGGATAATTTAGTTTGTATCGAGTAGATACAATGTTATGACACAGTGTCTGTAAATTGTGTCTTTTTTAATAGGATAATTTAGTTTGTATCAAGTAGATACATTGATAGGACTCAGTGTCTGTAAATTGTGTATTTCAAGGATAATTTAGTTTGTATCAAGTAGATACATTGATATGACACAGCGTCTGTAAATTGTGTCTTTTAAGGATAATTTAGTTTGTATCAAGTAGATACATTGATATGACACAGTGCCTGTAATTGTGTCTTTTAAGGATAATTTAGTTTGTATCAAGTAGATACATTGATAGGACACAGTGTCTGCAAATTGTGTCTTTTAAGGATAATTTAGTTTGTATCAAGTAGATACATTGATAGGACACAGCGTCTGTAAATTGTGTATTTTAAGAATAATTTTGTTTGTATCAAGTAGATATGTTGATAGAACACAGTGTCTGTAAATTGTGTCTTTTTAAGGATAATTTAGTTTGTATCAAGTAGATATATTGATAGGACACAGTGTCTGTAAACTGTGTCTTTTCAGGATAATTTTGTTTGTATCAAGTAGATACATGTACATTGATATGACACAGCGTTTGCAAATTGTGTCTTTTAAGGATAATTTAGTTTGTATCAAGTAGATATGTTGATAGGACACAGTGTCTGTAAATTGTGTATTTTAAGGATAATTTAGTTTGTATCAAGTAGATACATTGATAGGACTCAGTGTCTGTAAATTGTGTCTTTTAAGGATAATTTAGTTTGTATCAAGTAGATACATTGATAGGACTCAGTGTCTGTAAATTGTGTATTTTAAGGATAATTTAGTTTGTATCAAGTAGATACATTGATATGACACAGCGTCTGTAAATTATGTCTTTTAAGGATAATTTAGTTTGTATCAAGTAGATACATTGATAGGACACAGTGTCTGTTATTGTGTCTTTTAAGGAAAATTTAGCTTGTATCAAGTAAATACATTGATAGGACACAGTGTCTGCAAATTGTGTCTTTTAAGGAAAATTTAGCTTGTATCAAGTAAATACATTGATAGGACACAGTGTCTGCAAATTGTGTCTTTTAAGGATAATTTACTTTGTATCAAGTAGATACATTGATGGGACATAGTGTCTGTAAATTGTGTCTTTTTAATTAAATATATTTCGATTTGTATCAAGTAGATACATCGATAGGACACAGTGTCTGTAAATTGTTCCTTTTTAGTATTTTTGATTTGTATCAAGTAGATACATCAGATACATAGTGTACAGGTCTAGTGGCTTTCGAACCGTTCCGTAAATTGTATGATTATGATATCATTTGGCCACCACTTTTAGAAACACTTAAGACACTTTTATTGCATGTAACTATATTTATTACTTATATATCACTGGAGACAAATTATAAGGGTTTATAGAACAGCTAACTGTTATCCGTAAAGAAAGATCATGTTGCAAAATTTTGCTAATATTGTTATCTCATTCTCAAAAACGGATCAATGTTGACATGGTACATGTATAGAAATAACAGAAACTAAACTAAAATATTGTTAAAAGTATGAAATGCAAAGACTAAAGGTTAAAGTTCCCTTATTCTCTGTCTTTGGTGACAAGTACCAGTGTTCATGTGTTCTAAGTTTTAAAGGTTTGAATACATGTAGGAATAATGGATTCAGTTTCAATTTGAATCAAAGATATGGTAAAAACCAATAAGCACGAATTAAGCAGCCACAAGAATGTACACCTTTGCCGCTTAACTATGTATAGTCACTTAATACAATTGGGAGGTTGTTACATAAAATAGCCTGAAAAATATAATACGCCCGGTATATTCACATCTGACGGCGTTACTTTATCTTATGTGGGCAATTGTTTTTCTTATTTCATTACAGGGTAATTTAGATATAAATATATGTGTGGTCATTTAAAACTACGGTCACGGCGGGTGTGTTGTGTCGCTACCGCATTGGTGGCGGTGGTCGAACTAAGTGTCCAATAACTCTTGGTATAGCCACTGAATTCGACCATGTGGCGAAAATAGCGACACAACATCTACAAATATATTATGCTTCTTATAATGGAATTATGTATCCGCTGAGCTTCTGTTTCCCAGGGCCACGTCCGATATATTTTGGAAGCAATAATGTTAATAAGGATATTATATTGATATATAAGGAAATGACATTATAAGGAATAACAATAAGGTGGAAATAAGGAATAAGAATAATGTGGAAATAAGGAATAAGGAATGGACAATAATGTGGAAATAAGGAATAAGGAATGGACAATAATGTGGAAATAAGGAATAAGGAATGGACTATAAGGTTTAATTATATATACTAGGGACTTGCCAATTATGTTTCTCGGCAGTCCCATTCTTTGTCAAGCCGTGGCCGTACAATTTTGTACTTTTGCCAAATAAATATTTCTTACTTTATATGTGTATGTCATTTGGCCCCACGTTATCTCAGATAATAAGATTTATTCCTATGAAGAATAAATCTGGTTATCGGAGGAAAGTGGGCTTACGTTTTGGGAGTTGTCCCGCTTTGCACACGTGGTGGAACTTGTTATGTATTATGAGTCACGTTAATTATTTTAACCTTGATAACTGTGACGTCATCATTCTTTCTTTACCACGTACGATACAGCAGAGGGAAGACGCAAAAAATTGGGTTCCGTATGAATGAACTTATGTTTGTTTCAAAAGTTACCCACCCACCCACCACTTAGATTAAAGACATACTCCTAAAATGTAGTTAATATGCACGTGTTAAAATGTTATATCATGTTTTTCGTTTTTCTGCTGTTTTTGTTCTATTTTTCAGGTTGAAACGACTGGTAGCTTATTCCGATAGTAATCCCAATCCTTCGTCACGGGTTCAGACAAAGACTCCGACCATTGTAATCCCAATCCTTCGTCATGGCTTCAGACAAAGACTCCAACCATTTAATGGCGAAAATAGCGACACAACATCTACAAATATATTATGCTTCTTATAATGGAATTATGTATCCGCTGAGCTTCTGTTTCCCAGGGCCAGCATCCGATATATTTTGGAAGCAATAATGTTAATAAGGATATTATATTGATATATAAGGAAATGACATTATAAGGAATAACAATAAGGTGGAAATAAGGAATAAGAATAATGTGGAAATAAGGAATAAGGAATGGACAATAATGTGGAAATAAGGAATAAGGAATGGACTATAAGGTTTAATTATATATACTAGGGACTTGCCAATTATGTTTCTCGGCAGTCCCATTCTTTGTCAAGCCGTGGCCGTACAATTTTGTACTTTTGCCAAATAAATATTTCTTACTTTATATGTGTATGTCATTTGGCCCCACGTTATCTCAGATAAACAAGTTATACATAGATAAAAATATAAAAGTAATCAATTAAGTTTTTCATTTGATGCAAGTCTAATTATTGCATTAATCTACAATAAAAATTCATCGCATTTTCGAAAATTCTACATCAAAAATGAATGCCATACAGTGATAATTCATCGCATCTGTAGTTAAAATAGATCGCTATTAAGAACTGATATTCTATGTTGTGTTGCTTTTATAATACATATTTGACCTTTGATACTGTTATTTTACATTCAAAGGACACATCATGATCAAAATATGTTAAAATTTAGTTTCAAATCAATTTTGGTATTTTCAAAACGTAAACAAATAAAGTTTTCCCATGATCCTTTATTCTACAATGAACATACTCGCATACAACAGTGAAAATGAACTGACTGGATTCGCACTTTATATACACTGATAAAACCCAGTGATGCATGTAATAAACAAAAAACGTTACAATAGTGAGTTGATTTACAAAACTACTTCAATGAGCTAAACCTAGTCAACCAAAACATATCAATAGACTAATTACAGGATTACTCAAATTGTGAATATGTGCTAAATTGGATGGTGTATAGAAAGCTATATATTATGAAATTAATAGCTCTACATTTCATAGTATATAACTTTTAATACACAAACCGACAAAATAATAGAATATCCAAAGTTTCAAGAAAACAGACGGGCTTAGATCATGATTAAAACATGTTAATAAACACTAAGACTATTTAATCTGATTTTACAGTACAAAAACACAAATGTAACACTGTAAATACAATGTCCACATTTTAAAAAAATATTTTGTGGATGTATATTTTGTTTAGTTAGAAGTATTTCGTTTATATGCCTACATGCATATACTTCAAAAAGAGCAAAAATTTGTAAAGTGTATCAAATTGTAATCTTATTGTATAGAGAACATGAATAAGTATCGCTTTTTTTAGACCTATTGCGGTTACAAAGGGATGCCTAATAATTAAAGTTTTACCTGATTTGTTAACACACAGGTATACACATAAACGATCCGTTAAGTTTAGTTTACTGAATAGACATAACCAGGTTCTAAGCTTTCAAGTGAAACATTAAAGTGACGATAGAAAGAAATAAAAACCTATACGAACTTAACATGTCTTTGTCAATTGCTTCAATAAATGTAAATGGTTTAAGAAACAATATAAAACGAGATATGATTTTTAATTGGTTGGTTTCAAAAAACATTTGATATCATTTGTCTACAAGAAACACACTGCACGCATTCTGATATGAATAACTGGGGTAATAAACAAATTTGTGGGTTTTGAGTCCGTTAGGAATTGTGGAACTTATGTTTCAAGAAGAATGGGGTTCCTTTTGCAAAAGAGATTTTCCGATAATGTAACTTTTCACTAATCACGATGAAAATGTGTGACATAAAAAGAGATAATGCTGTAATTCAAAGTGTTAATGTATATACACGTGCACCGAACAACGGTTCCGATAGAAAGAGTTTTTACGAAAATTTGCGTATAAAAATAAAATATATGACGATGATAGCGTTGAACACTTCACCGTACTATCTAATTTTTTGGGGAAATATTCTTTATAAGGCACAAAAGTGTCAGTATTCACCTCAGACACTAACAAAACCTTTGAATAGACTTATTAAGAAGGATAAAGTTACGATACTGTTGTCAGCTCATTAAAGATTGCTTATTTTTAAGTTAATATTGATTCACTTAATATATGGTCTTTGCATCGGAACTAAACAAATTTATTCAAAAAACAGTTGTTGGCATGACACGGTTTATGTTCTTCTCATATTTGTTATGATGGTATGATACTAAACCCCTAGCGGGAAAAATTGAGCCTGATATTCATATGATGAAATCATAATCTTTCAATCAGTTTAATTGAAGTCTGGAGCTGGCATGTCAGTAAACTGCTAGGAGTCTTTTTTTATTTATGTATTATATAGATATAGAAAGATGTGGTGTGAAGGCCAATGACACAACTCTCCATCCAAATATTTTTTTTTAAAAGTAAACCATTATAGGTACAGCCTTCAACACAGAGCCTTAGCTCGCATAGAACAACAAGCTATAAAGGGCCCCAAACTTACTAGTGTAAAATAATGGTCATTTTGATTATTTACTTTGGTTTCACCTCCTGACATCAGACTCGGACTTCTCTTGAACTGAATTTTAAATGTGCGTATTATAATGCGTTTACTTTTCTACATTGGCTAGAGGTATAGGGGGATGATTGAAATCGCATAAACATGTTTAACCCCACCGCATTTTTGCGCCTGTCCCAAGTCAGGAGCCTCTGGCCTTTGTTAGTCTTGTATTATTTTAATTTTAGTTTATTGTGTTCAATTTGGAAATTCGTATGGCGTTCATTATCACTGAACTAGTTTAAGGGCTAGCTGAAGGACGCCACCGGGTGCTGGAATTTCTCGCTACATTGAAGACCTGTTGGAGACCTTTGCCGTTGTTTTTTTTTTTTTTACGGTCGGGTTGTTGCAAAACAAAAATAGACAGAATGCTATCACATTACAATAATGACGTCGGTGCATCAGAATTAAAAAAAATCTTTTGTTGAGGTATAAATTAGAAGAGGTATGGAGATCTGGATTTCCAGATACAAAACGAGAGGAAACTCGAGGTCTCGTATTGATTTTATTTTATGCAGCAAATCTTTGAATATGTAACACTCGTATATCACATTTCCCGTTAAGGGATCACGAAATAGTTACATAAAAAAATAAGCTAGATGATATAGAAAGAGGGCCCAGTATGTGGATTATGAATTTAAATACAATTAAATCTGAACAGTTTTCAAATGCCTTTAAAATCTTTTGTGAAGGATAGAAAAAATAGTAAAGACAAATATAACGATATACAAGAATGGTGTAAAATCAAATTTCAAACAATTGACGAAATACTTTGTTAATATAGAAAAGAAAAACGGTCAGAACAAATTGTGGAATTGTATAAAAACAAAAAACGGGTGATATTGATTCGATATCAAAAGAACAAGTACAATTTTATTTCACACTTTTTACTTCTGACGGTTGGGACACACATTGCAATGAAAAGCGTTGTCAATTTATTGAAAATAAGGTTCCGACGATAACATGATAAGGAGATGCTTGAAAGTAATAGAAATATGGGAAAATTAGAAAAAAGGGCTCAAAGATCTAACGACTTACAAAACGCCAGGTCAGGATGTCAATAAATCTGCATTTTACATTTTGTATTGGGATATAATCAAAGATGATTTTTTTTAAACTCCTTTAAGAAATATTTGATAAAAAAGCCAAAAGTAAATCACAACATAAAGGGGTTCTTAACGTTATTACAATAGGGTGGCCAAAAAGAAAATATTAAAAACTAGAGACCTCTTACATTACTTGCCCCGACTATAAAATTATAGCAAAACTGCTTGCAATGAGATTAAAAATGTCTTACGAAAAATAACACATCCCGATCAAGAAGGATTTGTTAAAGGGAGAAACATAAGTGATGCTAACAGGTTAATTCAAGATATAATAGTCTATATTGACAACGAAGACGAAGACGAAGATGGAATAATAACATTTCTTGATCAATCAAAAGCTTTTGATAGAGTTGAATGGGAATGGATGGACTTTGTATTAGAAAATTTTATTTGGGAGAAAAAATTAGGCAATGGATCAAAATGTTACTATATGATTCTATAACTTGTATACAAACATATGGACATGTTTCAAAATATTTTTCGATAACTCGTTTGACCAGAATGGTTATCCAATAGCACCCCTTATATACATTTTGCAAGCAGAACCAATGGCATGTGCACAACGAGGTAACAAGGAAATTGAAGGGATTCAAATACCCAGTTAGGGGGTAAAAGTATAGAAACTAAAGTATGCATGTTTGCTGATGACACTCAGCTATTTAACAAAAACGAGAAATCAGTAGAAAATTTCTTTTGATGTCCTAACACTATATAAAAAAGCTTCGGGATCTAAAATTGATTTTGATAAAACCAAAGGTTTACTTATAGGATCTCTAAAAAGAAAAAAAAAATATTTAATAAAATTAAATTGTAATGTTAAAACCCTCGCAGTAAATCACGGATATGCCATAGATAATGATGCTATATGGCAAAGCATTATAGAAAGGATTTTGAAAATGTGTCCACGTGTGGAAAAGCAGCAAACTTTCATGTAGTGGTAAAACATTAATAGTTAAAAATTTCATATTGCTCATGTGTAATTGGGAAATTGAAATGCGAGTAATTCTTGAAAATATTCAAAAGAAATTTACAAAAGTATTTGGAATTTTATATGGGATGGGGACAGTAAACCAAATAGAAAGACAAGTATGTTGTCTTGATATAACAAAGGGTGGCATGGGCATGATAAGTATATACTTATTCATTAGAAGTAAGCAAATAAAGTATCTTTATCGCATTCTCTATGAACCGTTAGAAAGCTGAAATGCGATTGGCAAGTATTGTCTTATGTAAATGCTCAAATATTAACCGACTAAATCCTCAAATATTCATTCCAAAATAAAACATTGTTTTTTTTTCCTTTCTAAAAAGTAATATGAAATTAATCAAAGACATATGGAATGAAGAATAAAGAAAGCAACGAATTTTACAGTTGTAATTATATATTTGAAAAACTTGTGGATAAAAGAAATTGTGTATCGGAATTGTCAAGAATTAAACATTTAATACCAATCGACCTCTAACAAATTTCAGAAATTAGTAATGAAATTAATAAAAAGGTATACTAAAAACCTGAAATTTTCTAATGAAATGTTCATATTGATACAAAATGACAAAAAAAAAACAAACATCAAGAATTGAAACTCAAATATATTCTAGACATGATTAACAAGAATATATATTCAAAATGTCAAAAACAAATGGCAAGATTTTTTTGGGCACGAATTTAATGAGAACGCGGAGTAAGTTATCAATCGTGATTACAAAAACGACGGCGCTACGATCGCTTAGGATAAACAATATTGCGTTGTTGGTTACGTAGCATTGTGTAAATAGTTATGCCTAAGACACATTGTATTGTGCCCGCATGTACCAACAGTGGAGATCAAATTTTGCCTGCTGATAAAGAACATCGGAAGGCATGGATTATTGCTATCCCGAAAGGGAAAACGCGATTCCAAAGCTGGAATTCACCAAGCAAATACGTATACGTTTGTCGTATTAATTTCAGAGAGAAGGATTACGAGCATTTTCAAATGGACTGAAGAAACTCCAAAAACACTAAATGATATGAAGAGAGACAAAAGACTGGTTCCGAGCGAAATTAATTAAGGTGGTACCCAACACTTTCACTAAAATTAATTTGGCTCGTTTAATGTTCATAAAATTTTGTCAAAGTATTTACCTTGACCCTTTAACAAAAATATAAAACAAATCAAAAATGTTTAATCAACCGTTTTGTCAGACAAATTACACTGGTTATATAGCAGTTTGACAAACACCAAGATTGATCATTGAGAAGCTTAATGTTCCTTTTACAACACAACGTAATTAAAACGTTTAGCTGACTTTACAGAGTTATCTCCCTGTAGTCTTAGGTACCACCTTAATAGAATTTAAAAAATCATGCATGGACGTAAATAGTAATGAAATTATAAATGAGAATACACTTATTCTTGATATTGATTTAGAAGTAGAAAATGACGAAATAATTACAGATTGTTCAGATATTATTACATCATAATTGATGGAAACTAGTATTCCTGTGGAAAACATGCGTCAGTAGCTTCACAAACACTAAAGCACAGACTTTTTTTCTGCTGCAAATTTCAGAAATGACACAGCTGTATTGCATTTTTATACAGAAGTTGAAAATATTGAAAAAAAATTTCCTCATTTTATACACACTTGGGCCTTCAGCACTTTGTTTACAATATATTTTTCACAATGTTGTGAACATTAGTGTTCCTGATAAATTTTTCTTGGTTCTGATGAAATTAAGACGACATACAACTAACTTTCAACTGTCAAGAATGTTTGAAATGTCGTAAAAGGCTGTGCAGGATATTGTTCTTACATGGCTCAACTTTATTGCAAAGCAGTAGGGTGAAATTAACATTTGGCCATCAGGTGATCTGGTTAGATATCATGCACCAACCAGTTTTAAAAACAAGTTGCTTTCTTTAAAAAAAGAAAAGCAATACATGAACCTAAGACCACTGACTCCCGGGTCATCAATGATCGTTACTGAATTTGTGTTTACTTTTGAATTGAAATAATTGAATGTGAATAGAAGAAGCCAGTTGAAAGTATATATTTACAGCTTCTATTTGAATAGTTATTTTAAAGCTCGACTATTTTATTTATAACTTGGGAATGTTCATAATTTTCCCGATTATAACCCTTTGACAAATCCTAATTTCTACTAACCGGATGACTTATGCTAATTTCACAAACCTATCGCAATATAAATTTATGCACTCAGTTTGTTTTATAATCTGGAATTGTGGATGCATTTATTTTATCTATCATATCTTTATATTTTGTTTCCTAAATGAATGCCTATAAAATTCTCACCTCGTATTCGAATCTGTCTTTACTCATGGCAGAAACTGTATGCGGTGAAACCTGTGGCATGCAATTGACTGGGACCTCTTATGAAGAGATTTATTTTGGTCTCATAAAACATCTCAAGGATTTCCTAACTTTTCTTAAATCAATTCAAACATTCTACAGGGAAACTCAGTTTTGCCGAAGAATTTCTTTATTCAGAAGTTCATGAATACACTTTCAAAATAACCAATTTGTATAAAAAGTTATGTAGATATACAAAAGTACCAGAATTAAAATCATGTATGCCAGACACGAGTTAAGTCTACAAAAAACATCATTGACGATCGAATGAAAAAAGTTAAAAGGCTAAATATATTAAAAAGTTCAGGAATCTATTCTTAGCTTTTTGTAAAGGTCAAAGTTTATAATAGGACAGTGACTCAAAAAAGAAACAAAAGAGAAACAACTCGAGGTCAGAATACCATTAGTAATGATGACCGTGCTTGAAAGTCACATGTAAAACTCTTTTTGCCGTGTCCTGAATTTAAATAACGAAAACGAAAATAAGTTTTCACGAGTGAATTTAATGGTATTGCATGCAAATAATCTTTCAGCGCACGAAATAGTTAATAGAAAGCATCTCACTGATACTCAGGAAAAGAATACGCATTTGTGTCATCACATATTTTCGAATTCGAATGTCAAACGGCCTACATTAAATGTTTTGACTCCGGATTCATTGACATTTTATCCGGATTTTTTTAGAACGCAAACCGATAGTGTGCTTTTGAAATGTGATCTATAATGTGAATGAATCTAGACGTGTAGGATAGTTGGTCAACACAATGAATACAAATTTCAGAACCGTTCCATAGTACAAATATGTAGATGCTAAAAGGTTAAACTATTAAAACATACGAACAAAAATTGAATTGAAATTTTATAATAAACTAACATTCCTGTTAGTATTTTTTTCAAATTCTTTTGAATATATATAATATCTATGAACACGAACGTCAAGTTTTTACGGATGGACATTTTATTTATCGATTTTTTAAATTCTAACATTCCACTATATGAATATATATTAATATACAAAATATAAGCAAAGACTTCTAAATCCATACTTAAACAGTATAAAATAATCAACATTATGGTTGTAACTAAATTTTGTTGTGATTATTGTAAACTATGTTTACGGTTGTTGTGAGCTGCAAGGATTTAAAATCATGCTTTATTAATTGAAAACACACAAGTATTTTATTCACGGCCGTTTAAAATTTAAAAAAAAAAATATCTTACTTTCCGTTTAATTGATGTATTACAATACAAAAATATAGATAATAAATAAAAAAAAATAAAATGGTATGAAATATTTAACGTAGAAATATAATGATTATTGTTTATAATCATTTTTTGGTAGGATGTAAGAATTTATTTAGATTCATTTTTTTTGTTTCCTTTACAAATGAATATTCAAAAATGCCAAAGCAGAGTATCTCGTCATATATAAAATACTTCATTTCTTAATTGCAGCTGTAAAAATATTCTGATTTCAATCATTGTTAGTTTCTAAAAGAAAACATAAATACATTATGTAATTTGTATATATTTCTTTGATACTGATTGAATTAAATACTTTTGATAAGAATATTATCTTTCTGTTTTCCGATCTAATATTAATATTTTAACCAGAATGTTCTCTCCCGTAAGGCTATGATGAAATACACAGTGATTCCCGTGGTTAAATCTTCAAACATAATTAGTTTACATTTTATCAAGACAACAGACAATACAACGTTATAATTGACCCAGATACAAACGGTGTACAGTGGTCGTTTTAAAACAAACATAATTGCGTCGTCAAGGGCCATCAAATGACCATATCAAAGACGTAGATAACAACCTGTATAAATTACTAATAACTTTCGAGACGTTCCGAGAATTTTATTCTGACTTCCGGCCGAGAGATATCGAGTGGCCCATAGACACATCCAAAACTCACCAATATATAAGCATGAACCCCTCAAGGAGTTCATGCAAAAAAATCCTAGTCCTATAGTTATAGTGGACGGCATTTCTCATTGGGAAATAGTATGGGACAATTTGAAAAAAGTTAATATCACCAGTAGAATAACAGAATGTGTATGGAAATGCATTCACAATATCATATATATACGGAAAGTAGAATTAATAAAATGCCATTTCACAACGGAAAATATCATATTGTCCATAGGTAAATAATACTAAAAATATGCAACATTTATTGGGCGATTGCAATACAACTAAAACAATCATTAGTAAAATCAAAGATATTTTCACATTATGGAATGTTTAATTAGATGATGAAAATTAAAAACAATTTAAGCTTTTGGAGATAGCAGTGGTCAATCGAACCACACTTAACTTGTAAATTTCGAATTTATCTTGACAAAATGGTCCTTGTGGAAAATAAGAAACGAAATCATATATAAGATAAAAATATCAACTACAGATATAGAGTAATTTGAATCTTTGGAAAGCATACATGATAACCCATCTGAAATCAGAACCCTGTTACTTATCTCATAATACAATATAAACAAAGAAAAAAATAAACACATTAATTAATTGTACATGATAATTACATTACTTGCAGGAGATGACAGTCAAAATGTTATGTGGTCAGCCTTGTGTGTCTCTTTAATTTGTATTAAATTAGCAAAAAAGTAATCCATTGCTTAGAAGTGCACTTGATTATGTTAAAATGTTGTATTATTCTGATTTAGATGTGCATTTATAATGTTATAATGGTATATTATTCTGGTTGAGATATGCACGTTATATTAATTTTATTTGTTACTACATGTAATACTACATTATAGAAAGAAGTTTCTTTTTCATTCAATGTCATATAAAAGAAGAATAAGTAGAATTATACGACTTTTCTTGTAAAACAGTTTACTTTTTTTCAGCCTCCCGCTTCCCGGACAGTTGGTTTTAAATGTAAACGGGCATCCTCAGCTTGCATGCTGGGCAACTGAAGAAGTTGTAAACAGGAAAGTTTTTGAATAAACAAGTGTCTATTAAAAAAAATGTAGATCTTTGTGCAGTGATGGATGAGTTTAAAAAAAACAGTATCCAATATTACAGAAATATAAACCTTTCATCCTGCAGTTGATGCAATTATAGACTTTAAACCAAAAATGACAGAAGGGGGAAGGTGCACTTTACATACATGTGTACCATAAAAGAGGTTGAAATTGCAAAATTCATCAAGTTTGTTCCTATCTAATTCGTCAAATTTCATTTAGAAAATTCGCCTTTTCAGAATCTTAAGGCCTATGGGTAATTTCAGACAGTTAGGAGTAAAGTTTCGCATGTTGGCCCCAGTGGATTTTTCAAATATGCAAGTTATGACGTAATAATATTCATTTTTAGACAGCTGAGTACTAATTTACCCTTTACAGATGGTTTATAATATCATCCAGATTATTTGTTACATGCTATATTGATTATTTTCTATTTGACTCTCTGTTTTTTCATAGCTAGATCAGCCATCTGCCCAGAAATAAATGCAATGTTTACAATCAGGTTTTTTTCTACACGAAATTTTTGACGCAATTTTACCCAAAAAAATGAGACAAAAGATATATGTTAACAGCTTCAGAAAAGGTATTACTTCAAGCGATTACATTTCTACTTTAAGCCAAATTTTGGGGAAATACTTCCCGCCTTTTTGATATATTTTGTAGCAAATTAAATGCAGATTGTTGCCATGGATAAACACAAAAGAACCTATAGTTTACCATTTTATATAAAATCTATAGAAGATACTGATTACATACATATGCACATATATGACACAAATAGTGAGCTTGATATGGTAAGAATTCAATGAAAAGGGGATGGTAAAATTTATGAGAGCAAATTTTTATATTTTTCCTATCTGTTTATAGCTACCTTAAACCAATCACACCGTTTAGGTCTATGTTTTTGGAAATATAACCCAGAATGTGTTGGATTCTAAAACGGCGAATCATTTTATGAATTCCATGTTTACAGTTGCTTCAAATAAAGTCCACTTTTTACTTTGTAATTATAAAAAAAATATACAATATGTTTTATTATAAACAGATAAGAAGATGTGGTATGAATGCCAATGCGACAACTCTCCATCAAAGTCACAATTTATAAAATAAAAGTAAAAGTATGTTTGTGAAAGAGATTGATATTCGTCAACAAGACAGTAACTTATTGAATAGAAGTGTAGTATCACAATAAGATTGCCAATAAAAAGTCTGTGAAAAAGTTGTCATCAAAACCGTAACAAAACAACAATCGGTGTAATACCATAATTTGATTGCCAATGAGACAATTTCTATCCAACGGGTATTGTCATTGATTTTAAAACTCCGCAGATTGTAATCTATAAAGACCAATGGGTATCAAACAACCTGTAAAAACAATTGAAACGGTCTGATTTATATACAAACACACAAAAAAGTGTATTGTACTTGTCAACGAAATAACTATTCACTTAAGACCAAATTTTGTTGGTGTTTGTACCTAATTACATTATAAACTTCAACGTTGAGCTTATATCAGGCTATATAAGACTACATAGAATGTTTTATAATTTAATAAAGGAAATAATATTATAAACAAATAAAAAACAAAACCTATTGAATTAACCAAATTCCCGTTACATTATCGGACTTTTAATTAGCTTGAAACGCCGCACTTTAGCGTGTCAGATACCATCGTACTTTATCGTGTCATACAATCGAACCATAAAAAAACAACTATCACACATAAGCGTCTTACACCATCGCACTTTAAGCGTGACCATCGCACTTAAGAGTTCCGTCGGACTTTAGAATCCTACATAAAAATATAAATCATGCTTTGAAAACAATTGTTAGACGGTCTTTCCCCTCTGACGCATGAATAATTGATTTTTTTATTGAATGATTGATTAATTGATTGGTTGTTTGGTTGTTTGCTTGTTTGCTTGCTGTGGTTTGATGGTTGGTTGGTTGGACTGATGTACCAATTTAACCCATGTGATAGGGTCTCTTTGAGCAAGCGAAAAATAAACAAATGCAGTCTTGGATCCTGTATTTTAAACGATTTATTGATTAGTTGGTTGGTCGATTAAAAGTCTGCATGGCACTCTCACTCTTTTAGCGAGACCAAGGACTTAAAGTCAATATTCTGACCGTCGTCGTGGCTGTGTACTTATACATCCTGCACTCTCAAACAGTGAGCCTAAGGTCATCAAAATAAATAAAATTCTTAACATCTTCTTTTATTTTAAATTTACTTTATTTCTATTTGAACTCGTACTTCATGATTTGTTTTACCTGTCATATGTGCATTTTGTCTGAACTTATAGGAAAACAATGAGTAACACTTTGTCTTGAAAGTTTCACTTTCGATATTTGGATACGGTATGTGTTATTCTAAATTTAGGTCCGCGTGCGTGATGATATTCTGAAGTCACGTGACGCACGAATATATATGTCTAGAGAATATTAATTTCTTTTCAAGGGAGACCGTTGGACAGAGCATATGTGTTTTGACCGTAGAAACACGATCACTATTGGTTTTATGATTTACAGGTTATTGGTGAAGGATCATGCATGCATCTAATGTTCACATTTTTACAGGAGCATAGACTTATATTTTGCTGCATGTTTAAAAATTTGATTATAGGAATTCAGCTATATTTATAAATTTAGGAGCAATTCTTTACGTCATTGAATTTTCTTTCTCAATCAAACGCACCGCACCTAACGGGAACTTTTTTCTTGATTCATTTTATATATTTTACAGGTTAACTATAATAATTGTCGTTCAATGCATTCATGCAAACATACTGCTGTTATTTTAGTATTTTAACAAATCGTTCATCGATGAATTTCAGTAAACACATGAATTGGAGCAGATTTTTGCCGGTATCACTATGAATTTCTATTTTAGACGTTTGTTTATAAGAAGGATTGCATTTTTAGATTGACATTTACAGGACTGAATTTCAAAGCGAAACGGGATTCCTTAAAAAAAAAAGAAATCACAAAAGGGGGGAGTGTGGGTTGGAAGATGGTGGACTTTGATTGATAAATCACATAAAGTTGCATGTATACATCATGATAGCTGCAAAGTTTGAAGCTATAATTGGTTCATTTTGTTCATTTTGCCGTTTCAGTAGTCTCGCGCCCTTAAAAAAATGACGCGTACCATTTCCACAAAAACGTTCCACTAATATCATGTTGCGACTAACATTTTGGTCTAATTTGTTTCATGCAGCTTAAGGATCGTGTGTTTCAAAAACACAACTACAAACTTATTTGCTAAAGGCAGATAACTCTTATAAAATTTCATCGAATCACTTCGAACCAAATTAGCCAAAAATTCCTGAGGATGAATATAAACGAACAATTAAGAAAAAGAAAGGGGTCGATATCTGTTATTGTTACGAAAAAGTATCTGTATTGATACACAGATGATAAACAGTTTATAGGTAGATAACTCTTACAAAGAAAATTGCTCGGCTTAACAGGGTTAAATTTAAACGCCTATTAACTGTACAGTACTATATAAGAAATATCTAAGCGACATTGAAGGTCATTCCACAAAAACAATGTATTGTAATTTGAAAGTGGTTAAATTAAGTTTAAAATGTCATTTCAATCGTAAAACGATAGCTTATTGTACGCTGATTCCAAAAATAAAGGGTTTCTATCTCACAAAAAAATATATATAAGGGAGATAATGTCTTACTTCCGGTTTGAAAAAGGCTATTTTCGATAATATTTGAATATTTACTTGAAAATTATTCCAAAAATATCTGGTTATATATACTTCTATATTAATTCAGTAAATAAAAACATACTTCCGGTTTACACAAAGTCACTTCCGGTTGTTTTTTCAAGGTTAAATGGTTTGATATCATTTGCGATCAGCTTCATGGCTTTTTCATGTATACAAATGAGGTAAAAGCAAAGGTCAGAATCTAAAACGTTAATTTAAGCTATGACCTTGAGATCAATTTCAAGGTCATAAACAAAGGACCTCAAATCAAAAGACCATAGGTCTTAAATATATTTGGTTAATGAGTTATATCACCATACGCTTATTTTTAAATAACAGAGGAGAGAAAACTCCCGTTTACGTTCAACGTACCCTTGCAATCAAAATGTACTTGTTACGACATGTCGCAACTATCAATTTAGTAAAAATAGTTTGTTGATGTCTTATACAGGTTTTTTACAAATAAGTGAAAATAAGCAAAATTCTAAAATTATAATATGACCTTGGCATTTGACTTCGGCCGAATTTTCATTTTTTTGGACAGAGGACCTCAATTCAAAAGATCCTATATCACTTATGGTTTACAAGATAGAAATGCATATCACTTATTTCAAATACATTAGGGAAAATAACTCTCATTTAGAGCGTTCTTATTGCTTAGGTCAAAATTGGACAAATCATGCGAATGATATAACGAGCAATTTTATGAAATAAATTTGTCGTGATCTTTTACGGTTGCGAAGAAGTAGTGGACACAAGGAAAACAGTGTTTGAGGATATAACTCCTACAAAGAAAACTATTCGGTTACTCAGGGTAAATTTCAAAAGTGCATAAGCTTTTCGATATCATATACCAGATATCTAAGCGACATATTGCGAAACAAATATTTATCGCAAGAACAAAATTAGGCTGAAGAAAAAATAATAATCAGAAGAAAAACAATAGGTCTTTATTTTCCATATGGCCCTGGTATCAGCCCTAGACTACCATATCAAGCCAGAGGGCTTTAGCCCGAGGGCTTGATATGGGTCGTGGGCTGATACCATGGACCATATGGAAAATGACATGTAATTAAGAGATAACTGTATTGTATTTGAAGCTTTAAGGACGTCCATCGGTAGTTTTACTGTCGCAAATTTAGTTTACCTGGCGACGCGGAGCGGAGACAGGTAAACGGGTATTTGCGACAGTAAAACTACCGATGGACGTCCGAAAAGCTTCAAATACAATACAGTTATCTCTATTCTAATGCAAAACAAGTTTATAATTAATTTCAATCATTATTTCAGTATAAAATCTTCATAAAAGAAAATTCCGCGAAAAAATGTCATCTTCTTTGGTCCCTACTCTAGGTGACGTCATAGGTATGCTTCCGGCGTCAAACAGAAACACCGGGCGTTTTCTGGCTTCTGTGCCGCTTCAGAATCTAATAAAATTTGATAAAAAGAAGATTTTTAGGCGCAACAAGTGAGTTTTTTGTTTATTATTGTAGAAATAACATGTCTTTATCTTCCGAAATTCAAAATGTCGGCTTCCTTAGTTACAGACAAGGAGATAGAGATTTTTACGCTTGCTGTAATCCAATCAGAACAATTGTTACAAAATAATTGCATTAGAATAATCTATTTATCACTTATTTTCAAGCAGGAGAAAACAAATAGCTTACACCAAGTTATGTTTGATATTTCATCAAAAATCTAAAAGATATTTAACGAAAAAAATAAATAAATGTATCACTGTTAGTTAAAACAAAGTTCGTATCACAGTAGGTTAACAACGTTTTGTGAAAAGTTTCAGAAATAATAAACAACAAATATATTAATTCTTAGAATTGCAAATATTAAACGACTTTAAAGTGTTACATTGCAAATGTTAAAAATGCTTAGGAAGAATCCTATATCGCTACTCATTCCAGTGTGGCGTCATATATTTTCTAAATTCTGCACGACGTCAAAATTTTACGGGAACTTTTGTGATTTTCACTGTTGATTTCTACTTTTTTCTTCTACAGCACATTTGTAACTTTCTAAATTTCTTTTCATTGTGTTCAATTTGTTTACAAATAGCCTTTGATTGACAGGTTACCGGAAGTTAAACTCGGGGGCTTGATATGGATCTCGAGGGCTGATATCGATATCGGCCCTGAGGGCTGATAACCAACCTTGACTTCCGGCTATTATTGTCCATGCAAAAACGTACATATCAGTACAAAATATGTGATAAAAATAGTTATCTATACACATGGAAAAAAGTAGGTAGAGTAGAAACTGGAATCATCAAACCAGGTATGGTAGTTACCTTTGCTCCAGCCAACATCAGTACTTGATCAGTATTTATGCTTGATTTTTTTTTAGCAAATGTTATAGGGGGTCTTCCTGATCTCGGTAGGTCTTTACCATCGTTCGTTGCCTGGTTTTAATTCTCAAAATGACATATAGCAGAATGGGGATAACCACCAATACGTGCAATTGTCACAGCGACATACCTGCTTCTCTCATGTTGATTATCTGCCATCTTGCTGCAGTTATGAGTTGTTGATGGCCAATTACAAGGTGTCAATCACACAATTTTATAAACTTGGTTATTTAAAGTGTTGATAATGTTTAACTAGTTCTATTTCAACAAATTAAATCACAAAAAAATAAAGAACGTTTTTTTTATTTGAATTTCAATTTGGTGATGCAATACTTTTTTCCATGTGTATATTTATAATCGTGTCAAACTAAATGTTTTTCTCCCCTACAATTGAACGTGCACACGATAACAAATCTGAGATGATATTATCTGAAAGAATATTACCCTTCAATATAAATAAAAGATACAAAGGTATAAATTGACGAAAATATAAATGAGGTCTTATAAACAGAGGGTTTAAGAAGTATTATTTTCATCAATTCCTTCTTTTAAGGTGAAATAAACATAACATTTAGGTGTTTATTCTGTTTCTCCTGTTTCGTCTTGTTTGGTCATCTTTCTTTGTTACCTTTACATAATATAAACCAACATCCATATGGGAGTGGAATGTAAATAGTGAGGTAACGCATCTTTTTTTGTTGAGTATTTTTGAAGTGTAAGCTTTTTTTTAATAAATGGTAAAATGCAAAAGTTTTTAAAAAAATGTATGAAGGGCTGACTTTATGGCAGAAACTTTTTCAAGGTTTCTATTGATAATTTCATCCATGTTGATGTATTTGTAGATCTTTGCATCCAAATATGTTTAATATTTCGGGATGCACTCTATTGATAACTCTTTTAAGGCGTCGACGTTTCAAGTTTGACCTGCAGATATTTTTTCATATTGCAATAATTACAAATATATTTTGCAGATCCAATATTATAAAGCAAAAATTAATAATGGACACGCCATTTAGTTTAAAGGCAATGACGTCTTTAACGTATTAAAAAGTAAAATCACAAAAATACTGAACTCCGTGGAAAATTTAATACGGAAAGTCCCTAATCAAATTGCAAAATCGGTATGAAGATCAGCTCATTGGGCCATTCCAGTTAATTTCTGACAGGTGGGGATGGATGGGGAGATTTTGTTTATGCGTATCAGAATAAAAAAAATAATGAAAAACTACCTATCAGATCTAAAAATTAAGACCTTTCAGATGAAGAGTTTCTGTTCATATTGGGTGGATGGGCTTTCATTGGAAATAACGACCTATTAGATTGTTTTACTGCGAGGATTGTATCCATCAGAATTTGAAATACAATACCAGACAATGCATGATACGAAACTGTCTCCATTCCAAAGCACCCCTTAGATCTGAAATAGACATTTTTTGTAACCCCTAAGATGTAATTATTTTTAATTATTTACTGCTGCAAGACCCTCTGAAGTTGTTTGCGTATAAGTGTACGTGTCAGATGAAAAACCCAAAATTTCACCCCTAAGATGTATAAATTGTACATCCCTCAGAAATTAAAGGAACGTTAGCAGATATTAACTGGAATGGCCCATTGTTCTATTGCCCGCACCCGTTGGCTTCGGGCAATAGAACAATGAGCTGATCTTCATACCTAAGGAAATATATTTTGATTGATTGTATATTTTTAATCGGGTTATCCTTTTTTTACATAAATTGTCATCCTGCGTTTATTTTCGGAAGTTTTAGTAAAATCAAATCCCCTGCCCTGCCTTTTTTCAAATATCATCCTAGTTCCAAATAAATCTCAAATGGTAGCTCCGAAAAAAAACATTTGCAACAATTAAGATAGTGATATTTACCTTATCCAGCTAAAACAACTAAGAAAAAACTCTGAAGACAGTGAACACAAACCCGTAACTTACATTAAACTATTAAAATAGCATCCATCAATAAAGTGCATGTAGTACCAGACATGTATGATATGAGTCGTCTAAGGCTTAAAAAACTAGTTAAAACTGTAGGTTGGGACAAATTTCCACAATTGGTTAGAAAGTCAAAATATTAAGATTTACTGCGCAATTGAATTCATTTGATATATTTTTTTTACAGATGACATGTACATAATGTGTATAATTTATGCAACAACCTCTGATGCTTTCGGGACGTTAAGACCATGAAACCGTTCAGCCTTTTGTCGTTTCGCTCATCCACCATTCCAAAAAATTGGTTCTGACAATTATACTTTTTTCTTAAATTTTCTATCAATGTTTTGAATACAACAATAATAGGTATTTCAGGGCCACTTATATCTGACTATGCAGTAAATCATTTGTTGATTGTCAACCGCCCTTACCTATTCTGTGATTTTTCTATAGTTTAGGTGAAGGGGTTCATGTAATTGGGATTAAAGTTCGTGAAATGCTAGCGTTGAGGAAAATATATTAGTTTGGTTATTTGAAGGGCACATTGCACAATGTTGCATCGGCGTGTGCAACTTTTTAGGGGGGTATTGGGTAAGTCCTCCCCCCCAATACAATACTTTGTAAAATTAGGCGTGAAATACTGTATTCTGAGAAGGAATAGTTGCATAAATTGCAAACAAATTTCGATAGATTTGTAAACATAAAAAAATGATACAACACCATCAAAATCTCGCAACAATGTCTAATTTAGAGATTGTGACAATTGGGAATTTTACTGCTGAAAATTTGAAAAAAGAGCATATTTCTCTTTGAGAATTGGACCCAATTTTGGACCCTAAATCAGGGTAGGAAATTCCTTGACCTAAATTAACCTCTAAGTCATTTGCTCTCTGGTGGAAAAATTCATATAACTCTCTATAAGGTTAGTCTGTTAGTTTTAGACTCATGAAAATTTGGAAAATCTGTTTTTTGTATCAATAAGCAAGCATTGTGTAAAAGTATATTTACATTTCGTTAATAAAACACAATCAAGTTTGAATTTCAGTGGCGTCACTTAAGCTATTCTAGGGTTATACCCTTTTAAAAAGGATAAAATTTATAATTTTTTAGTTATCTTTATCTTACTGTAGTTTGCCTCAATCTAATGTAATGAAACTTATACACAATACTGAACATAAGAATCAGTTATTTTGGGAATTTTGAAATTGAAGAGACTTCAGAATTTATGGAAAAGTAATGACTATCTTTTGTTTCATAGGAATAAATTTTCAGGAATATTGCTACTCTAAGGCCCAAGCAGGGAAGTCACATTGTGATTCAAAGATAGCACATATGCGCAAAAAGATGAAAACGTGGGTTGCAAGTGGAAAAAACATTGTAACAGCAGACCTTGACTCTGGAACAGGTACGTTAACAAAATATACATTGTTCAAACAGAAAAATCAATTACACGCAAACCCTGTGCGACCTAAATGTACCCTGTTAAAATAAGCAAATCCGGATCAATTCACAATTTCAGAGACAGTCTGTTTGTCAGAAGTAAATTAGTTTACAAACAGATTTGACATGATAATGTCAAAATGTTACACTTGTACGGAAGCGTATTAGCGCCACACATTTTATTTTTATTTTTCTTCCTATGTTTGCGTTATTACGAGATTAAAATCAAATGTGGGAAAAATATCCAATAAATCATTGCCTTAATGCCAGTCAGATAACCTCTTACTTTTCAAGGTTATTGAGTGAAATTAGTGAAATTAAACTTGATGATGAAGATCTTCTTGCAGCTCTAATTGCCATTGACGAGGAAACTGTTATCGCTAATAGTCAATAACTATTTACTCTTTCATTATTATATTCTTGTTCTTTATTTGTTGTTTGGTTATAAATACACTGTCATATAATTTTGAATAATTGGTAAAATTCAAATTTTAAGTCAAACTAATATACAATTTTGGCATAAATTTTATAAATATTTAAAAAAAACATGTATCCACTCACATCACACAATTTAAAAAAAATATCTAAAAAAGGAACTCATTTATAACCTATTAATATTTTTGCTTATTTTGTTTCTTTACTTATGCTTTCCAGAACAAATAGTATCAATTTTAGATTCTTATTCTTTTTTTAATTCACCTCCGTACATGCTTGTAAATATATAAAAAAAGTTTGGGCTAAACTACAATCAATCCGTCCATTTAAAAAAACATCTCTGAACCTGTAGAATTGAGAGATTTACCGTAATATTTGATCAACTGCACTGTAACAGTAATTGAGTTGTATCTTTTGTTATTGTTTTTCGTTCTGTGCATCTGTTTGTTTCTCCATTTATTTTCCTGTCTGCCTGTCCTTCTTCAGGTTAAAGTTTTTGGTCAAGGTAGTTTTTGATGAAGTTGAAGTCCAAATTTTTTTTTTAAACTTAGAACAAATTTTTCCTATCGTAGGTCTTACTAATGATATTGCCAAATTATAGTAAAGAAAGGATAGTGTGAGTTATGCATCGGTGTTTTATGTTCAGAACAGTTTATCAAACAAACATAAAAGTATTTTACGCATATCATTAAAGTACTAAGTAATCACTTTTTTAATAGAAGCTTGTGATACATATTTGAACAAAGAAAACTAAGCATTATTTCAATATGTTAAAGTAACTTTGCTTGTACCATCATGACCATATAATTATTTAGTTTTTGAAAAATTAAACATTTGAACAACTTAATTTCTATCTTTCTTTTTATTCCTTACTTCCATTATCTCCAATTGGCTTTCTTCGCTGTAGTAAACATTGAATTTAAGTTCAATATAATCGATATGCCAATAAGGATGGTGTCACTTTATACATGTTAGTTCACGAGATATATCTTGTTCTAAAGGGAGAGAATGCTGTAGACAAGAACATTGACTCTTGCATATTTATATATTGAAGGAGAAAAGGAGCACATAAGTGCCACCGACAACTTTTTATTTTTATTTTACTGCTTGTACCACTGAACAAACATTTAGCAGGAGTAACTGTTTATTACATCTTAAATAAAAAAAAATGGGAGACACAAAACATAGTAATCGTTGGCTAAAATTACTTCACTAAAGTGTCGTGTGAGATGTGAATCAATATATTGAGAAAATTATTTGGTTCTCAAAAATCAAATCCTCGTTTATATCAATTCAGATCCCATTGATGATTGCAAGGTAACAACACAATCGTCGTGGTTCATTTCTTATGTAAATCATAACATTTTCCCCCTTGGAAATAGGTTAAGCAACCCTCCTCCCCAATCATACACAAACACGCTATATATTGTTCCACTCAAAATGCAGAACTATTAAGCCATTAAAACCTGGTATATCATATGAAAAGCAATTGGCATGAAATTGGCGAATATGTCACTTTCCTTTTCAAATTCTAATAAGGTATGTTCACATCTAGAATATGAAATTTGATCAACTTGCCAACATGGGCTTGCCTGATTCTTACATGGACCTGTATTTAAAGGTGACATAAAACTGTTGATATAAAAATGACAATACATTTACATAAGAACTATACATACAGCACATTTAAAGTTAATGCACCATGTAATGAAGGTTCAGGCCAAACAAGTCTTCTTAAAATTAAGAAAGGCTTACGATTAGGCAACATATCTTCTAATATCATCGACTTAATCCAAGGCTGACATTTCATGCGTTATCCATCTCTAGGTGAGGGAATACATTGAAGTTCACATGAATATGGATTCAATGAGGTCGTATTATTCACTTGCAAGTGAATAATTCATTATCAATATTTCTTAGCTTAATTTGTCAAATTGAACCATACTGGCTGGTAAAAGCGAATTACAATTTCACTATTTGACTTTCATTAATGATTGAACAAAAAAATCACACTTAAACATATCTCGTAGCAGGTGCTCATTTAAACATTCGATTACTATATTACTTTACAAACAAACTCAAAAAACGGAATATGATATATATCTTGAAATAATAAAAACTGCAACTTTTTATCATAAGTGTATATCTATTTCTTGAAAAATCTGCTTTTTAAATTTAAATTTATAATAAACCTAGGTTTCAACTACATCAGTTAAAGTTGATCTTTGTTAAAGATTTTGCTTCTTAATATCACATTTTGTCTTCAACTGTTTTAGTTCTTATACATCTTTATAGTTTACGAGCTTTCATATAAGCAAGGTACTTGTAATAGCAACTTTCCTAGACTTTGTTACCTAGGTTTTCAATATAGAGATAAAAAAGATGTGGTATAATTGTCAACGAGACATCTCTCCACGAAAGACCAAATGAAATGGAAGATAACAGCTATAGGTCACCTTACAGTCTACACAAGTTATAAAAACCCATACTGCATAGCCAGCTCGAAAAAGTTCCTAAATGATAAATGTAAACAATTCAAACCAGAATTTTATCTACAAAACCATGAATAAAAAAAGACAAATATAAAATATATAAACAAAAAAACTACAATCAATGAATCACAGGCTCATGACTTGGGACAGGCACATACAGAATGTGGTGGAGTGAAACAAGCTTGAAGGTACCACCCCCCCCCTCAAACCTGTGATAGGGGTCTCACATTACAACATCAGACCAACATAAAAAATCAGTTGAAAAGGGCATTACGCATCAGATTGACACAAATCAGATAGAATTTTAACAGGTTAAGTCCAAATCTGTACTTTTAATAAAATAGTTAGTCCCAGGATAAACTATCATATGAAGTATACTCAATAATGTCTGGCACTAGTTTTCCTCGAACATTTTACTTGTAAATCTTATCATAAATTGTGGTTTTTACAATTATTGTACTGATGATAATATAAGTTTTTTTTCTTTTGTTCAAATATTAATGTTGTTGAAATATTTGGCAAAATTTAAAAAAAAAATCACGGTAAGGAATCTGTTAACTCAGTTTACTAACTATATCTTTTACAATCTGTTTTACGGGAATACTATTTGGATATGTATTCGTGTTTGCATTAGCCAATATCATTTTTTTAGTAAACGACACGAACGTCTGGTGTACCAAACTATAAACCTGACCGGTGTTATATTTGATGATAACAAGGCCTGAAATTTTCGCTATACATGTAATTCATTAATCTAGGATATGTAGGATACGATGATAAACATATATTTTTTTATCTATAAACGAGTCGGATTTCCAATTATATTCTTATTTATGTTTATACCCCTCATATTGCTATCGGAGGACAACTCGATAGTTCATCAGATCGGGAACGCTATAAATAAGCTTGAATTAATATGCATTTGTGCTCGCACAAATATTGTTTATTTACATGTGACGCAATTTATGTTTACCTCGGGTTTTGACCAAGCCACTAAATGAGTAGCAATACATGATATACCACTACGTTTTTAAAATCAACCGAGAACACGTGTTGATTACTGAAATACAACACATATTTTCATGCATTGCGGGATTATCACTTTTGCTTACTTTTTTATTTATCGTTCGTGATATAAAGTATGTATTCCATGCTCAGATTAACATACAAACTGTTTTATTGCGAAGAAACGAGTGTATGTACACGATATATAGCCATTACTATTGATGATGACCAGAATATTTCAGGTATTCATCCACAATTCAGCAGCGAACCGACAGTGAAAACGCAACTTCCCATAGGTCAAACTTTATATATACTAGTTTAAAGCCGATGCTAATATTCATGAAGGCAGCAACTTTCATATAAATATTTAAAAAAAATAATAAGGGATCCTTGAATTTTGTATTCGTAAAAAAGGGGGAGACGTAGATCGTGTCAAATATCTGTTGGAGTAACTAAAATTTCACAGTTTTTCACAAATTGATTTGATGATATTGTACCTTCTTTTCAAATCAAAACGTTATTAAAAAGAAGAAACCTTTGTAGTTATTAATTTGTCTTTATGAATAGTGCATAGTCATCAATCGGGATCTTTTATAGCCAATCATACGGTATCGGTTTTTTTCTCATTGTTGGATGCATTAAGGATGCCTATCCTTACTTACATCAACTTCATTTGAACTTAAGTGGATAGTTCGCCAATTAGCAATGATACCCTATTTCCTTATCTATGTAAACAAACATCTTTTAGAAAGATTGGTTTTCCCTCATGGAAAGTTAACATTCGTTTCATGAGTTTTATCTTTTGATTTTGTTATTTGATTAGACACTTTCCGTTTTAAATTTTCCTCGGAGTATTTTTGTGATTAAACATTTTAATGTAGAATGTTTATAATTATTTTCATATTTAGAATCTGACATGTACAGAACATGCGTAAAGCCATGTCATCAATCATCAAAACTGCACACGATTTTATTTCATTTTGGTCGGACAATGTTAACAAAATCTATAAGAATTGATAATTGACAAATTTCAGTATTTTGGACGTGTTTGTTTTTCTATCAAAACTGTCCCTTTTGTTTTGAATGCAAGAAATAATAAATGAGGTTATTTTTTTCCACAAATATTTTGTAACGCGAACACAACAATAGGTACTCCTTTCAGGTACAAAATCTCAACCTTATGCAATGGCGGAAAATAAACATGTTTAGCTCATGACACATACCAATATTTTTTACATGCTATTTACATCGAACCTTAATAATTTATCGACAACAGCAATAAATAGTATGTATAATCTGCTGTATACTGTTTTGATTTGTACAATTATAAATGTCTATTATTTTTCTTTATAAAACTTTTATATTCTAAAACTATCAAAATATCTAAAAATCTACGCCATAAATATAGTTATAATGTAAATGTATTTTATTATATAAATAACACGTTTAAACAGAAATACAATAATGTGTTACACCTTTCGAAAATTCGATCTTATCTCAGTTTGAACCAGATATGTTTATCATTTAATCTTTGTTGGCATAGTTTGTTTTGTTTGTGCTGTCCTTCATCAAGATTATTATTAACTTGCGTACTTATATTGACTTTGTTAAGTCATCATTACATTATTTCTATAGATAAAAACATCTAAAGAAACATCGATGTATGTATACAACATACATTTTTTTTAAAACGTATATAACATGTATCAGTTACTTCCGAGAAAAAATCGCCGTAAAACCCCATAAAAAGACATCTTTTAAAAAAGGAGTTGGCCCCAGGATACATAGTACAGAACTCAAAACTGATAGACTTTATCATGTTACAGAGAAAAGCTATATGATTCAGATTTACCGAGGTGGACTGGTATTTTTAACTCATCGATACCAACCCAGTGTATGCACAAGATGCCATGCATTTGAATGATTTCAAATTAAAAAATTTTAAAAAGCGGACAGCTTAACGCTAATGGGCTATATTGAAAAAGTAGTTGGTTGATTAAATCAAAATTTTAGTGCACGAATTTGAGTATCTTCTATAAAACGATAAAGGAAATATAAACAATTGAAATGAGAATTTCAGGAACCATAACGAATGGAAGAAAAAAGGATTTAGAACGAGCAAAACTAAACCTTGTGGATTAGTTTTACAATAAATATTTTGTAACAAAAACACAATGGGACTCCTTTGTGGTATAAAGGTCTATCTCATTTAATGTATATATATTTTTTCGTTTGAAATATGTTTAAAATTCAAACTTTTATATCGAAGACTTTTTAAACTGCTTTAGAAAATAATTGTTATTCACCAGATGTGCATTTTGAAACAATATGTCACATTATTGCTGCTTGATACCAAAATTTCTCTAGTTCTTCGGCAATTTATCCCTTTCTGCACACTTTGTATAAAAAAAAATCAACGTGTGTTTCATCTGATATCAATTCTTCATTGGTTAAATTTTCAGATTATGACGTAAAATTTCTTGTTTTTCTTTGACTTTCCTATTTTGACTTCATGAAAAAAGCGACCATGCCTAATGAGGTAACATAGAAAGAACATGTCCAGTGTTTTGCAGGTCATTCGAAAAGAAGGAATAAGTTTGCCTGCGTATTGTTTATAAATCAGTAGAGAAACAGATTCCATCATCATTTCTCGTGGCAAACGATATTGATCCACTCTCGACATTTAGCTTTAAATAACTAAAACGGTCGGCGAGCTTCGCGTTTAAAATTGGAAAATTTAAATAACTTTTTCGAGTGGATGAATATCGTATCACACTCGATGCGGTGGTAGGTATTAAAAGTACCAGGATTTTCATTTATATACCTGAAAATGTAAAACCTTCCATATACGTTATTCTGTTAACGAATTTAAATTTGTCTTCATTGTTATAAATACCACGTTTAAACAGAAAACGATAATTTGTTACACCATACGCACATTTAATCTCATACTTGATCAGTTTGAAACAGATATATAAATCATTTAATCTTTGTTGGCATTTTTTCTTTTGTTCATCTTGTCCTCATCAAGATTATTGATTACTTGCGTACTTATAGAGACTTTGTTTAGTCATCATCACCTTATTTCTATCAATAAAAATAGTTTAAGAAACTTTCGATCCATATGTACAGCACATGTTTCTGACATCAGTTACTTCTGAGAACATACGTGTCAGAGGAAATGCTGGAAGGCTAACCCTATCAGATTTTCCATAAAGACATTGGCAGTAAAACCCCACAATAAAACATATTTTTCAAAGGGAGTTGAAATTATAGTTTAAGTAAATGTATATAGTACACAACTTTAAATTGATAGACTTAATCATGTTATCAAGGTTATAGATACACGCTATATGGTTCAGATGACACCGAGGTGGACTGATATGTCTAATTCATCATTGATACCGACCCAGTGTGTGCACAATATACAATGTATGTGTATTAGGAATGACAGACAAACATTGATGTTACAAGTACTCTACGGATATGAACTCATAAAGCCATAAATGTCACGAGTTCTTACAAGATGAAAGAGAGTTAGATTGTATGTACTCTAAGAGATCTTTGGAATTTTTAAGTACCCACATCTGATTGACGCCACCTCTGGAATAGGCAGTTTCACAATAACTTTGAAGCCCGTCTTTGATTGCTGATAAGATGGATGTTAATAATTTAAAAAGGGGTTTCGTGGAGCACTTGGAAGACCCAGCAATATACCGTTGTTTGTAAGGACACTTATGTAGTTTAGGTATCCAATACAGTGATGGAAGATCCAGTTCTTCATCTTTGGTTGAAATACCAAAGGAACAAAGAACAGACCTATGATTATCCAGGATTTCCTCTTTGATGAGTGTCGTGAGGGTATATGTTGGGTTTCCAAGTGAATTGTCTATACCTAATTCGTTTATCAAGCAATTAATGTAATGACTTTTACAGATAAAAACGATGTTATTTGGGGCTTTGTCTGTGGGGACAACAACATATTTATCATGGAGGTCAGATAGGTGTTTAGCAACATTTGGATCTTTGAAGATTGACGTAGCATGGGCATTGATAGGCCCATTCAGTTTCTTAATTCTGATTTGTATTAACGACCTCACTGCCTTAATCCATTCGGATAGAGTATCTACGTCTTCCTTCTCGCGCTTAGCCCATTGCCTGGCATAATCCTCGACTGAATCCATCAGAATTTTAAAGTTGTATTTCCAATTGATGGATTTAGGCTCACGATATTTCGGACCTTTCGATAACACGTTTCGTAGAGAAGTGTTATTAACAATGTTAAGGTCTCCGGTAATAACGTGGCCAGCAGGATTATATGTGAATTGGGAACTAGCACAAGTGCAATCAGGAGGTTTAGACTTGAAGTCGTCAATATCGAGATCCTGCAAAACGCGTTTGTAATTGAAAATTTTAGTTGCAATAGGTTTGGTATAGGTATAAGAAATAATTGGTACAGACTGGTCTTTGAAATAAGGAGGTAGTTTCGATTGAACTAATTTATGATGAAGAATATTGCCTAGGTTGACGCCATCGCGACCTTTGTTGGCAAAGGAAAGATTTAGAAAAGATCTTTTCTCTTTTTCATCTTTTCCAATGCGAACTGGCTTGAAAAGTCTGTGACTAGCAATATCCGAAATTATAGCTTGTAGTTTGTATTGGTTTGAATGAGGGTTTGTAACAGTGGATTCCAAACATAAATTGAACAGAGAATGAAGTTTTGAAAGGGGTAATGAATAAAGTTTCGTGCGAATGTGATGAATATCTAACGGTTTTTGTATGCATGGCAGCAAGTCATTAATAGAGACATCATGCAGAGATGGTGGTGTATAATGACGATGGCCATGACTACGTCTACGTCGAGGAGTCGAGTTGAAAATATTCATCACATTCACCGAGTTACACGAAGGACTAGATAGAATACCTATACCATCAATTTTGTCATTGCAGCCATACGGTGTTGCAGTTCCCAATTGTCTAATCCAGTAGTCTTCTTTTTGTCTACGGAGAGTCGTTGATAGATTAGGATTGTTCGAGCTATGGTATATTTTTTCGATAATTCGAACTGTCATAGAAACGATGGAATGATCGGGCTGATTGAAATGCTGGTATAGAATGTCGTTAGCATTGAGGTTAATGTCTGATCTATATTCAATTAATGTATATTCAATTTGTCTCCGTTGTTATAATAAACACCTTTAGACACAAATATGAAAATTGTATGCATGATTGGAACGCAAAGTTTGAAGTTGAAAAATAACAAGTATATTAATTTTCTACATTCTATAAAATGCTTAATTGTTTCTTTTGTGCCAGACATTTAAAACAAACATTTACTGTCAATAATTTTATTCATTTATTTATAGTATATATATATAAGATGAACCGGTACTTTTCATTTAGTTAGTTGCATATAAAATGTATAAATGAAGGTTTATTTGATGAATGTTACGTTGACAGTTCAGATGAAATGAATCATTTACACACATTTCAAAATCCTAACTATTTCTTACATAAATACATTAAGTTCAACATCTTAAAAACGGAAGAAATGCATTTCATATAAAGTTATGCATGTAACAAACAAATTTGAAAAAAAAACTTTTCTGATCTTGATTTGAAAGTGTAAATTTTGCTTCAATATCCTGACCAAAGTGTCAAATAATTAAATAAATGCACTTGTCAAATTTTAAGTAGAAGATTTTTTATCAATGCTAAATGCACATTTTTGGGTTGTTTGTCAAGCCAACCAGTATTTATGAAATCGGAAGACACCCGTCGAATATTTTTTGGTAATGTGATCCACCTTAATGCATACACATGATGTAGAGTTCCCTATAATTAGAAACATATTTTTTTTTTTTTTGTTGATATTTTGTCTTGTATCCAGCCTTACTATCAAATGTGGCTATTTACTATACCATATAATATTTTTTTAATTTTCATGAACCATTTCGGTCACAAAATCCCACCAATATTCTCAAGAGTAAGAAGAGTAGTAGAAATAATGTGAATACACCGAACTCATATCATATCCTTCGAATGCTAAAAAAATTCACTATTCTCTGTTATTTATCTACTAAAAGCATTCTACTTAACTATAATTTCCTTCTTAGACTGTAATTCTGTTTCAAAAATAGATATAAAATCCTGCATAATGATTTGAAAAGAATTTCCCGAAATCATTCAATATATTCATCAAAAGTGTTCATATTAGAATTAAAATTTTGCTGAATGAGTTATCAAAGTGAAAATTCCGCTGATTGGTTGAATTTACTGTTCAGAATTTTTCAGAACACATTGAATAACGTCAGTGGTTTTTGAAATAAACTCGACTGATAGAAACATAAGTAAAGAAATATGAGGCTTATCGCTACAAAATTAAATCCAACAAACTATATTTTCGAAATAGGTTACATATATTTCTTTTTTTTTGCTGAAATGTTGATTGAATATTTATTACAGAAAATCAAATGAATCAACAAATTGTCTAACCTTAAATGCATGCGTTTTAAATGTTACCTGTTAGTGTAAGTTCAATACCTAGAAGGTAATAAACGCTTATATCTTTTCCACCGAACTATAGTTTATGAAGCCGAAAGTGCACTGCGTAAATTATAAGAAGGTACCCATTGTACGCTGGGTACGTTTTGTGTAAAAATAGTTATGATGCAATCAAAGCTGCTAAAGAAAACCAGGTTGAATTTACCATACTCGTAACAAATGATAAGAAATATCTGTATTTACACCTACAAAACTACTCAAGATACATACTAACCTGTAGTGGGAAAAGATTTAAGGTCTGGTATTTACAAGATATATGAATATAAAATGCATTTCATTTCTCAGAAAGATAAAGAAAAATGATTTTTTATGCATATTTTTTCTTTTCGTTTTAGGCAAGGTTAGAGAGAGGATTGAGCGCACGCTTACATGTTAAACCCCGCCAGATTCTATTTGTATGTGTCTATCACAAGTAAGAAGTCTGTAATTCATTGGTTGTTGTTTGTTTCTGTGTATCATATTTGTTTTTCGTTCATTATTTCAAACATGATTTAGGCTGCAATATCTTTTCGTTTAAACTGTTTAACATTTGACACTTTGCAGATTATCAATATGAGACTTGCTCATTGTTGGAGGATATAAGATAACCTATAGTTGGTAATATCTGTGTCAATTGATCTCTTTCTTTTAAGAGTTCTTCTTACTTGTATATGAGGTATGTTTATATCTATTAACACCGAAATTCAATACAAATATGTTTAATAAAGCAAAAGTAAGTAAGTATCCATCACACCATCAAATAATCAATAAATGAGACATCTCAATGATTTTTGAGACAATTGAGATGATAATGCTTCATTTACAATAATTTTGGTGAGCATTACATAAAATTGATTTGTATTTTATTTCATTTTTAGAATTGTAAATAATGGACAAAACTGGAAAATTGACAATTCGGGCCACTAACATTTTCATTCTCTGCTTTTAATGACAAAATAATTTCTGATTTGTCTGTATTTTCACTAATTTTGTATTAAATGTGTTACCATGCACATATCTTTTGTGGTTTTTGTTCAAGTTTATACAAGATCCATATGGCAATAACTTATCAGTGACGGATCCTGTGGAATCCCTTTTTGATGATATGGATACGTCCCTGGTTATGTTGAGGATATTGTGTGTGCACACTTACAGATAGTGGACGAATTGTAAGAATAATAGAGAATTTGTCATCATTAAATAATCATAAGACATTATTTTCTTAACCTCAGAAACATCTTCCAAAAGTTACCATATGTCAGACGTTAAGGAACATTAAAAAAAGTATCCTTAAAGTGTGAAAATTTGATTTAAATAAGGAAAGGTCCAGGACAGTTTAACATTTAATTGAATGGTCCTCCATAAGAAATGCATGGTCGTGTATAAAGCATGAGTGTAAAGAATGGAAGGTTTCATTGACGTTATAAATAAAACTCTACGGAAACGCATTGCCAACGTTATTAAAAGAGATTGAAACGAAATTTACCAATAGTTTTTTTAGGTTATGCTGATATCCAAATTTGAAAGTTAAGAAATATATTTTATCAGAACATACAAACATACTATCCACACTGATCTGTGTCCACACTTGTTAAATTAAAAACAATCTTCATTTTCGGCAGTCTATCAAAATGTAATTTTGATTGACGTTAACACCTGCTATTAATGAATGGATGTATACCTTGTATTAGAAATGAACGATTTAGAAAATTAGGTAACTTTTCAAAACACTTAAACCATGAGGAAACAGTTTGTAACTATTTCTATATCCAAATCTTTATCATTCTGTTTAAATTCCAATGTCTAGGTTCAATAAACAACAAAATAATACAATACTTTAGGTAGATATACGTTATTGTTAGACGTGCACATGGTAACAAATCCCATTTTGTTTAAGTTGAAATGACTTTTAAATCAAATATCTATGAATATGAAAAAACGAAACATTAGTCTTGAATTGAAGACTCATTCAAAGTTATCTAAAAGTTAATTCAATGTGTACTATCCAAATCTGGAAAATCTTGAGTTGTCAACATTTTTTCTTATTAAGACGCATAAACTGGAAATTAACAGAATTTGGAGAGTTTGGTGATTATTTTGTTTCTCCTGTTTCTTTCACTTAGTTTGATAAATTGTACCGTTTTTGTTTGTTTTATGTTTTTGAGTTTTGTTATGTTGTATTGATATGACTAATAAACAGCTGCGCCATTAGCGCATGATACGCCCTTCGTCTAATGTGTAATAATCATAAATAGTTTCTGAGATACAGTGTGACATGTGAAAACACACCATTTTTAACAAAAAACTCAATAACTCTAAAAAGAAATTGTGTATCATCACCAAAAAGTATACAGTTCTTAAAATAAATATAACTAAGAAGTGTGTAAATTCTTAAGCATTAATCCTTAATATTTTTTTTTGATATATCGTGACATGTGAAAGCCCCCCCCCCCCCCTCTTTTTTTTTTTTAAGAAACTCAATATTTCTAAAATAAAATTTTGAATTAAAACCAAAAGGTAAACAGACCTTTAGATTAATATAAATAATAAGTGTTGAAAGTTTTAAGCCATAATCATAAATCATTTTGAGATACGGTGCGACATGTAAACCCGCCCTTTTTTTTTTTACTAAATACTCAAAAACTCCAAAAAAATGAAACTTTGAATCATCACCAAAAATTATACAGATCTGTAGATTAATAAAACTAAAAACACACCTCTGTTTTTGTTACAAAGTCCCGTAACTCAAAAAGTTTTAATCTTAATTTCACCAAAAAGTATACAGATCATTTGACCATCATAAGGAACATTTCTATTCAGTTTAATGACATTTGGATGAGTCGTTCTCCAGTTACGGTGCGACATGTTTACGCCGGACAGACAGATTGACAGACGGACAGACGCCAGACATTTGTATACCATAATACGTCCCCTCAAAACTTTCACGGGCGTATGAAAAAACGGGACTATTGATAAGGAATGAAAATTAAAAGGACCTACATTTTGTTTTGCTACCATATTTGCAGGTTCTAGGTTTATTTTTTGTATCACTGTTTTAAAGATGAAATATTTAAAAGAAGTAGCATAAAAACAAGTCTTGCTAGCAAATACTCATTTATGGAGTTAACTGATAATATAAACAATAGTTATGTTGTGTCGAAGTCAAAGGGACCAGACCAAAGTATTCGACTCATCAGAGGTTCGATTCATCCGGGCTCGATTGTGTCGTCATACATTTTGAATGCATGAAATACGGTATTAGATTTTTGTAGATACAATGAACAGTGTGCCTTTTTTTCTCTCGATAAGACACTTTATTATTGTTTATTTAATCTCCATTTTTTGTCCTTCGAAATAAAACAAAAGTGCAGATACAAATCATGCACAAATAAAATCAATAATCTACACAAATATTTACAAAGGTAAGTCGCTATTGTATATGGTAATTAATGAGTTTTGAATATAACGATTCATTTAATCTCGGCTTGGGACAATAACATTTGTTTAGTGTTATCTTAGATGAAAAATGTTCAACATACTAACATTCCGCTTGAACGATCAACAAGGGTGTTAATTAGCAGTCACCATAAATATGTCATTTTAACTGTTATACAAACAAGTATGTTTATTCATCTTTTCATCTATTTTAAAAATGACTTGCATTTTTATCATTAGGTCTGCATCTTTCGAAAATTCCTACTTTCGAAGTTCGAGACATCCGGGTCAATTCACATTATTTTACTTCGACGGGACTATAAAATTTACTCGACTTAACCGAGTATTCGAATCAACCGAGTTCGACTCATCAGAGGTAATAATGCATTGATCAAACGGGAATTTTACCGGGACCGATAAATTACTTCGACTCATCCGAGTTTTCGACACAACCAAGTTCGACACAACGAGGTTCGACTGTATTTGTTAATATTTAATTTTCAGTAAATCGATAAATTTTAAAAGGAGTAGATCTTTTTATCGACTTATGATCTTTTTATCGACTTATTCATGTACAACTAGCTAAATGGTTATTTTTTTCCTGTTAAAATAGGTTTTCTTTTTATTGTTTTTGATAGTTACATGTTTAAATAGCAAAAAGTACAACATAGGTAAACATATTGATTCAAAGACAATGAATTTTATAAGCTATGAACTGAGAAATTCGGCCATCTTAATTTATTGATAGAAATATTTTTGGCGCTGATCATTCTTACTTTTTAAAGAATTTGTTAATTAAAGTTTTCAAGATAATAACTAAAAAATATTTTACATGGAATTATGTAATGTTCATAATTAAATGCAAATGGGTAAACTAAAATACCAATAATTAAACACAAAAATTATGCAAAACATCAAAGGTTCTTGATAGTTTCAAGAATCTTCATCGAAATAATATATGCCAAAGCTAAGACAACTTCATATTAAATACCATTGTTTTATTGCTTCCTTTAATCTGACTGAATGACATAATCAATATTGAAACCAATATTTTAAAGATATGATGTATGACTAAATGGTGGGGCTATATAATCTCCATAAAATTGAGACATTGTAATACTTGTGCAACGACATACTCAAATATTATTGACTTACCATAAGTGGTTTCCCCGAAATCTGATTGCAAAACGTTTTGCAGCAAAACACAATGAAAGGATAAGAAACGATCGACATCAAATTGATATCATTTATACTCAACTGAATCTTCTGTTTTTTTATTTAAAAAAATATTTGCCAACATATAGAACGTGTTTTCCTTCTTAAATTACGCTTCAGATGTGTTTAAAAGTCATGTTTTAAAAAAAAGATTTTTTTGGAACACTTTCACCATAAATAATTCTAACGATACTATTAAGCTAAATGATTCCCTTAATTCTATTGAAAGTTATTGTGTTCCTGTATTGTAGTATGTTATTTGATGCTCCTTTATCATATATTTGAAGTTCAAAATAAACATTGATAGTTTGTTACACCTTTTAAACCTTCTAACTCAAATACGAATAGTGTGAACTAATAATATGAAACAATGACTCGTTGTTGGTATAGTTTGCTTTCGTTGTGATTCCCATCGTACTAATAAACATACGATGCATATGTTTGTGAACATATCATATAGGTTGCATTAACGAAAGGTTTGGAGGGAAAGTGTGTTTTTATCACTAACTGTGTACCACTTATTGCGGACCTGTTTTTGTTTTGCTATTAGTTACAATTGACAAAAATCAGCAAAGACCTTTCGAAACAACGTCTTATACACAAATTTAATAATACTTTTAAATATTTGGATGATATTTTGGCTCTCAATAATGACGACTTCAGTATGTATACTACAGAAATTTATCCTGTTGAACCTTACCTTAAATACAGCTTATACTAACAATGGCCACTGCCCTTTACTCGATCTAGATATCTATATCATTAACAGAAAGCTTAATACTAAAATTTATGATAAAAGAGATAATTTTTCATTTCCTATCGTTAATTATCAATTTTTAGATGGTGACGTTCCCTTGTCACAATCTTACGGTGTATTTATCCCAACTTGTAAAATTCACTCGTGTATGTAACAATGTTGTAGATTTTAACGAGAGAAATTTATGTATTACTGGAAAAATTATTACACCAGGGTTTTCGATATCACAAACTAGTCAAAACATTTACTAAATTTTACCATCGGTATAAGGACATCATTCGTAAATATAGCCCAACATGCAGATTCTTATACGTTCAGGTATTCAACATTCATTATCTTATGGAAATATTCTTTATAAAGCACAAAAATGTCAGTATTCACCTCAAAAGCTAACAAAACCTTTAAATAGACTTATTAAGAAGGGATATAGTTACGTTACTGTTTTCAGGTCATTAGTCATTGCATATGTTGGCGTTAATGTTGATTCACTTATAGGGTCTTTGCATCGGAACTAAACACATTTTTTAAACAGTTGTTGGAATGACACGGGTTTTGTTCTTCTCATATATGTTATGATGGTATGATACTAAACCCCTCACGGGAAGGATTGTGCCTGATATTCATATGATGAAGACATACTCTTTTAATCAGTATAATTGAAGTATAAAGCTGGCATGTCAGTTAACCGCTAGTATTTTGCTGTTGTTATTTATGTATTATTGTCGTTTTGTTTATTTTCTTTGGTTACATCTTCTGACATCAGACTCGGACCTCTCTTGAACTTAATTTTAATGTGCGTTTTTTTATGCGTTTACTTTTCTACATTGGCTAGTGGTATATGGGGAGGGTTGATATCTCATAAACATGTTTAACCTCGCCGCATTTTTGCGCCTGTCCCAAGTCAGGAGCCTCTGGTCTTTGTTAGTCTTGTATTATTTTTAATTTTAGTTTGAGTTTATTATGGCGTTCGTTATAACTGAACTAGTATGTTTATTTGTTTGGGTGTCAGCTAAAGGACGCCTCTGGGTGCGGGAAATTCTCGCTGCATTGAAGACCTGTTGGTGACCTTCTGCTGTTGTTTGTTCTATGGTCGGGTTGTTGTCTCTTTGACACATTCCCCATTTCCAATCTCGCTTTAATTACCTTTTTATTAGTTATGTTTTAACTTAAATATAAAAAGGGTAATAGTAGTGATTCAAAGGCAGCGACCTTTATCAGGTATCCATTGACACATTAAGGTATGTAAGTGTAGAAGAAGATTGTGTTTGCTGACCAGTCTTACTATACACATGGAAAAAAGTATTGCAACACCATATTGCAATTCAAATTAAAATAACACTCTTTATTTTTTTGGATATAATTTGTTGAAATAGAACTAGTTAAACATTATCTAAATAGCAACGAGTAGTTAAATCAATAAATATCGACTCGATAAGTTCTTATCTGCACATGCAGCTACTGTACTCGTAAACAATAAAACAGATGTTTTTACCCTCATTGTTTTCAACACTTTAAATAAACAAGTTTAAAAAGTTATGTGATTGACACTTTGTAATTGGTCATCCACAACTCATAACTGCAGCAAGATGGCAGATAATCAGCATGAGAGAAGCAGATATGTCTCTGTGACAATTACATGTATTGTTAGTCTTCACCATTCCACTATAATTCGTTTCGAGAATAAAAATCAGGCAACAAACGATGTTAAAGACCTTCCGAGATCCAGAAGACCCCCTCTAACATCTTCTAGGGGAAATCAAGCATTGTGAAGGTTGGTCAGAAGAAAATCCATTGCAAACAATACAATTCTAAAAATGGAGTGATGACCATACAGGAGCCTTTAAACAAAACCTGTTCGAGATTGGCTCATCGCAACTGGTTATCGTGCGATAAGACCATTTCGGGGACCTTTGCCTACGAACAGACACACAGTTGCCGGTATTCAATATAGTACAGAGCTCGCAAAAGTTGGAAATTAGCATCGCGGAGGAAGATCCAATGAAATTCGGTTTATCTTCCTTGACCTGATCGTAGCCCGAATTTGAACCATATCCAGCATATATGGGCCACTATTGGGCGTAAAGTGCACCGAAGGACACCCCAGTTCAAACATGTCATGAAATAAACAATACCCTTCGTCAAGAATGGTGCTGCTACCTTAGTAACAAATTAGTCGACTTACGGAAGGAATCAGAAGACGTTAAGATGCGGTTATCCGTTTGAATGGAGGCTGCGCACAAAGTACTAATTCTTTGGCGTATAACGATCAACTATGATGTGAACAATCATCTACAGATTAATTTTTAAATGTCTGGCATTGTAAAGGTCGACTACAGTAAAAGTTGTAAAATGCATTTTTCGTACAAAAAACACTTCATTTTGTTATAAAAATTTTGGTTAGGTAAAACATTTTTTTCATATATTTTTTGGTCGTTCTAATGTCAATGTTAACATAAACTACTTTTCAATATTATTTTACAAATTTTTATCAAATTCTATTCAAAATAAGAGGCTGATTTTTCAAGTTTAAACAAATCAAGGTGTTGCAATCCTTTTTATATGTGTATATTTAAATTCTTTTTGTATCCAAAACAGTTTTCGAGATACTACCAAAATTAAAAAAATAAAATACTTCAACATTGAATTTTTGCAAACATCAGTGAAGATTTAGGCCAAAAGAATTATCATTTAAATTAAATATAACAATTTAAATACAGCAGAAAAACTTATAGGAAAAAATATGATACTTTCTCTCTTCTCCTTCGAGATCTAAATACGAAGAATTCCGGATAAATATACCAAAGAACTAAATAATATAATTTTGAACTTTATATGGGACGGAGGGGTGAATCAGGTAGATAAAAATGTCTGCTGTTTGAATGAAATAAAAAGGGGGTTAGGTATGGTAAGTATTGATACGTTTATAAAAAGTAAACATATAAAACTTGCATATCGTTTAATGCAGGAGCCATTGGAAAGCTTCAATGCGATCGGTAAGTATTGGCTTCGGAAAGTCGATTACAAATATAATGATGCCTTTTTTGTATGTAAATGTTCAAGTTTAAATGGTTTAGATATGAACCAACTACCACAAGTTATCAGAAAATTATCAATACGTGGTCAGGATTCAATTAAAATAGTAATACACCTTAAGAAAAATTCAAATAGTAATACACCTTCAAAAAAAAATGATATTTTAAATACGGAGATATTTGGTAACTCCTCAATTCGGTTCAAAAACGAACCACAGTTTTACTCTTCTTTTTTAAAAAGCGATATCAAAACTATACAGGACACTGGGAATTTAGAAACTACAGTTTTTATTAGCTGCAATGAAATTTATAGGAAGCTGAATGATCGGAGAAACTGTATTTCCGAATTTTCTAAAATTAAACAAGCAATTTCTAAAAATGTCGTGCAACTTCTGAAATCTTACGGAAACCGTTATTTGCATTATGAAAGGAAATTAAAGAATTCAAGTAACATTGAGATCATTAACTTAAACAACCAAACAATCAAACCATCAAAGTTAAAACTCAAATATATTCGTACGGTTTTAAATCAAGATTTATCTCCAAAATGTCAAATTAAGTGGGAGGAAATATTTGGAACAAATATACCTTCGGAAAATATGTAGTCGGGATTAAAACATTTGAAAATTGAAAATAAAGTAAAAAAATTCAATGGAGTTCCATGCACATTTTATATACTGAAGAAAGATTAAAAAATGAAGATATCAAATGGAAAATGTCACATGTGTCACAATGACAATAATATAGAAACCCTGCAACACTTAATTTTCAGTTGTAGTACATCACAGTTAATGTTGGAAGATTTCCAAGAAATACATCAAACATAGGAATAAATGATCCTTTTGTTGAAAGGACATTCTGTTAGGTAAAAACACGAGAGAATTAAAATATGACATTTTTTAAAACCTAGTTACCATATATTCTAAATGGACACTATGGAAAATTAGGAATTCATTAAATTTAACAAAACACCTAAAGCACCTCAAGATATTTATAAAATCTGGAAACAAAACTTGAAAAAATAATCTAAAATTTTGTTCTTTTGACAGGCATCGACATCATTGATAAGACAATATGTTAAATGTGCTCCTTCTATAAATACGATATGTAATTACAAGTACTTACTTCTGGTTGGAAAGCAGTCCTATATTTCTGTTTCGCGATTCAATGGATTATCAGCCAATTTCCGTCTTATTATCAACTTTTCTGCTACGAAATGTTGCCTTAAATATAAAAGATTACTTTTAACTCAAAGAGAAGGAAACTCCTAAATTTGTAGCCACTAAATCATACTTTTACTTTATTCAGATGACTACTGACGCGCATTATAAAATAATTTGTATTAATTCTATTTATATATAAATATATATATATAAAAGAAAATATTTTCTTAAAATCTTTACGAAAATATTCATACATATTTCATATTTCATGATACTCCAAATATAAGAAAAACGCCTACATTTTTAACCACCTAACCATCTTTTTATTTTATTCAGGTAATTACTGTTGAGAGTTTTATATTTATGTTTATTCATTTTTTTTTATATGATAGTCTTTTAAAAGTATTTTCGAACATTTTTATTCATATTTCATATTTCATAATACTCCAAAAATAATAAAACTTCCAACTTAAAAATGCAAAATGAAACTACGTTACATGAAAACGTTATATTTTGGAGTCCATCAGGGATCTTACAGCATATACAGGGCCTACTTCTTTGATCGTTGTTCATTTCAGAATTATATTAAATTATGTGTTACCTACAATAAAATATTACAAAAAGATATTTTTTCAAGGATTTTCTCTTTCCTTTTAAAACGATAGTTTATCATTTGGCTGTTTCTTATCAATTATAATCAAAACAGATGTTCGATGAAATAACGAATCATCTTAAATAAATAGATTTTTGAACTGTAACCATAACTTTATTTAAATTTAAATTTTTATCACGTGTATAAGGATATCATTGTAAATTACCCTTTCTGTATTTAGATATAGGTGCAGTGTAGTTAATACACTTATTCTCGAAAAACTTCTAACAAACAAATTCAAAACAAAATCATTTCAAATGTTGTTATTCTATTCATTGACATTTAAAGAATCTCACTATCATAAATATACTGATATGTTAAGTACAAAAATGATAATGATTAAAAATACAAAGATAACCAATAGTAGCATAACTAATATATTTCTTAATTTAAAAATCAATTAGATTTTACCTATAAATAAATGTTTTAATTCAGGTGTGTATTTAACTTTCTTCCTTACAATTTTATTGCTTCTGTTTTGTCACCAATTACCTTAATCTCAACAAGTAAGGCATACAAAAATTGACCAGCGTTTTTCAGACTTAGGCCGTGTTCACATTGACCTAAATTCGGTGTTGTGTTAGTGTAACTCACACATAAGCTAAACAGAATTGCGTTCCCATTGATAAAACTCAATGTTTACAAGTAGTTTAAATCATGTTTTGTCTACACACAGTTGATACTCAATGTTGGTCTTGTGTAGGTTAAGTGTACACAAAACTAGGCATTTAGGACATTAGTTTAACCGTGTTTATATTTAAGGAGGAAACTTTTTTTGTATAAATTTATAATTTCAACAATCATTAATAAAGTTCTTTACAGAAATTGTTGTCTAAAATGTATATTATGTTTATTTGTTTAAAACAAAATAACATACTTTATTTACCCCTGATCAAGACTCAAAGCAGCATCTTTGCCGAACCAATAAGGCAGCACCCATGGATTTTCGCGGGAATGGGGATGGAGTGGGTGGAGTGGGGCTATGGGTTTTTTGGAAAAAAAGTTGTTTCCAGTTTTTTTACACTGAAACATTTTTTTTTTTTCGCTCGCAGCTGCCAATATATTTAATGCTAAAATTGAAAGAAAACAATGTTTTCGACTTGTCATCAAAATAATCCATACCCACCTCCCCCCCCCCCCCCCCTTTTACGAAAATTAAATAGTTGCTGCATAATTTATTTGAAAAGGTCTTTTCGAATCGACTTGATGTACATAAAAATATTCGCCACTGGTTTTGACTCAAACAACGATTCACGCATAAATGCATTACTAAAAATAAGTGTGAGGTAAATGATATGTTTGTCTTGTATCTCAGATCCGTTAAATTACACTTAAAATTTAAAAAAAAACATCACTCGCTCCCTTTGCCAAATATTTCTTGGAGAAGAAATATCATTTGAAACAAACAGAAAAGATAAAAATGTAGTGATCCCTAATATCTCAAACCTTTTTTTCGTCTAGAAGCACGCTGCTGCAGCCTACGTTTTCTAATGCGCAATCGAGACATCTTTAGTTATTATTATTATTATTATTATACAATATTTATATAGCGCATTATATAATTTGAAAAATTACCCTAAGCGCTTAACATGAATAAACAAAAAATAAGATACATAAGGTAAAAGCAAAATATACAATCACATAAATACAATTTCTGAGCAGTGGCGTGTAAAATGAAAACATTGATTGTCGGTTAAATAGAATAATATAAAAGAATGTACAACCCACATAAAAAATATCAAAAAAATAAAATTAATCAAAATGAAAGAAAAGTAAAAAGTTTCAAAAAAATAAAAATGATTTAAGAAAAGTCTAAAATTTCTCCTCTGTATAAATTTAAAATAATGATTATTATTAAACCACAGTGACTCAAGTATTAAAAGTTATTAAGTAAAAGTTCACAATACAATCAACTGGTAAAACAAATCGTTCATAAATTTCAAAATTTACAAAAAATCAATGAAAGCACTTCGGAAAAAATATGTCTTAAGATCCTTTTTAAAACGTCAAGAGATTGTTCATTTCGTAAGGATGAAGGTAAGCTGTTCCAAAGAGTTGGTGCGGCAATATCGAACCGTCGCTCACCATAGCGTTTTGTCCTAACATCGTTTGGTAGTCGTAACAGCATGCTTTTCTCCGATCGCAAGGCTCTACCAGGTTTGTAATGTTCAACTAACTCCTGTAGGTATGATGGTGCCTTGCCATGAATTGCTTTAAAAATGTACAGTAGGAGTTTGTACTGACAATGAAAATGAACCGGTAACCAGTGCAATGAAATGAGAACAGGTGTTATTGAATCGTATTTTCTCTTGCGCGTTATTAGCCGTGCTGCTGTATTTTGCACACGCTGTAGTTTTGTTATTACAGAGCTATTTGTTCCATATAACAGCGCATTACTATAATCCAGTCGTGATGTAACGAGTGAGCACACTAGAGTCTTACATGCCTCATCTGTAATCAGGGATCTAATGCGACCAATATTTCGTATCTGATGAAAACATGCTTTTGTCGTTGCACTAGCTTGTTGTTCCATGCTGAGTGTTTTGTCAAAATAAAATCCAAGATTTTTCACACAAGAAGCATCAGTCAATATAGTTCCATCGAATGTTAGTTGGAAACTGGATAGTTGCTTTAGTTGTTGTTTTGGTGCAAAAACAATTAATTCGGTTTTGTCTTGGTTTAATTTAAGCATGTTGATACTCATCCATGCACTGATATCCGACAAACAGTTCTCAAGACGATTTGAGAGGTCCGACCAGTCTCCAAGAGGTTTAATGACTTGATACACTTGCGTGTCGTCAGCGTATGAATGGTAAGACATCCCATGTCGCCTGCAAATTTCTCCGACTGGTTTGGCAAACATACAGAAAAGTTTTGGTCCCAAACAGAGCCTTGTGGTACACCAAAGCCGAGTTTGAGATCATCCGATTGTACCGATCCGATAGAAACACGCTGAGTTCTATCTGTCAAATATGATTTCAACCACAACAGTGCCTCATCAGTTATCCCAAATGAAAACTCTAAACGATTGAGAAGTATTGTATGGTCGATAGTGTCAAATGCAGCAGATAAGTCAAGCATAAGCAAGACGACACAACAGTTATTATCAAGTGCGCACACAATATCATTATGGACGCGCAAGAGAGCGGTTTCCGTAGAATGGTAGGCACGATACGCTGACTGAACATGATCATAGAGAGAATAAGACGTGATGTGATTCTCAAAACGAGTGGCAACGACTTTCTCATTTATCTTGGATATGAATGGTAAATTAGAGACCGGCCGATAGTTTTTAACACTTCTTTGTCTAAACTCGGTTTTTTCAATAGTGGTCTCACTACCGCTTGTTTAAAAGGCGTTGGAACACACATTTCCGATATCGATCTGTTGACTATACTTGTAATAGCTGGTAACAAGTAGTCCAAGCATTGTTTTAGAAGTTGGGTTGGTAATGGATCGAGTTCACATGACTTTGTTGGCGACGCTAGAATTATTTTCCGTATTTCTTCATTGGATGCTGATGACAGTGATGTTAGTTGATTACCTTCAAATTTAATGTCAGCTCTCAAAGGATTACTGTCACTTGAGGAGGTGTTTGTTGTTGATAGGCTGTCACGAATTATACTAATCTTCCCAACAAAGAATTCACAAAACTTGTCGGCAAGTAACTTGTCATCCTCATGCTCGGGTAGAAATATTTCTCTTTTATTTCCCATCAAATCATTAGTCAAGCGATGCAGTTGTTTTTGATCGTGTCCAATTTCGAAAACTTTACTGGGGAAATAGTCTTTCTTGCATTTTATAAGAAGTTGGTTTGTTGTAATGCAGGACTCTCGGAACATTTGAAGATGAATAGTCAGTTTCGTTTTCCGCATACGTCGTTCTGCTTTGCGGCGGTTTCTTTTAGCGACACGGAGGTCGTATGTATACCACTCGGTATTAGGTCGTAGTATTAAGTTTTTAGATATTAATGGTGCATGTTTATCAAGTATGGAACTAAGCTCAGTAGAATATAAGTTCACCAAGTCTTCGAGAGGTCTTTCTTGATTCTGAAAAATTTCCGAATTGACCAAATCGTGAATTATATCATCTGTACTGATATTACGCAGTTTTCGATAAGTCACTTCTTTGCGTTCTCTTGGAGGTTTCGATATTTCCAACGCTGAAAACAATGCTAAGTGATCACCGGACGGATTTCCTTTCCGATCGCACAAGGAAGGATCTTGGACGGATGGTACAGTCTTAAGTATTAAACTGTTTTCCCTTGTAATTACCACGTCAAGTGTATGACCATGGTTATGTGTTGGACCTCGTACATGTTGTACAAGACCATGGTCTCTAAGTGTCTCTTGAAATTTTCGGGTATCACAATTGTTTTTATTATCGAGATGAAAATTAAGATCTCCTGTAATAACCAACTCTTCCGGTGTGACTACTAGACGGTCGAGGAACTCACTCCACTCCTCAAAGAACGTAGAGTTTTTGAGTTTATTTGTTCTAGATGGAGGAGGACGATATATTACACAAAGACGAAAACAATTCTTCAGTACGACAACATTGCATTCTAGCAATTCAAAATGTTTGTAAGTTTGTACAGGTTTAGAACGTTTTACATCGATATTGCTCCTGTGGATCAGAGCAACGCCACCGCCTAGCTTATTCTCCCGTGGTATATGAAAGATTTGGTATCCATCAGGAGTAATTTCTGATATGACCGATTTGTCTATTGCGCTTCCTAGCCACGTTTCCGTAAGTGCAAGTAGGTCGGCGTTGTTAGATTGCATAAAATCGCAGATTGAAGTCGATTTGTTCTTCACTGAGCGGACATTTAACGAAATAAGAGAAAGTTTATTAAACGAATTACTGTAGATCGTTCTCGGTATTTTTCGTAGATTTGATGATGTTTGATTCAATATTGGTTTAACACATATTCTCGGTGTTACGAGAGTCGTGATAGGTGATCCAACGAATTTGTTGGCACAATTTTCCTCGGATGATGGCGTTAGATATATTAAATTGCTATTAATCTTTCCACCTTTATTAAACACAGACTGGTTTGATGTCACAATAGTGCGAATCGGTCGGAAACAATTTCTTCCGGCTTTTGTACCACGTTTCGTCTTACGTGATGATTTCACGGCGTATGTACTGTACTGTGGAACACCTGTCATCAGCGGACAACTGTATACAGGTAAACGTTTGGCCGTAGATAAAAAATAGCCTGACAGTGTTTAATGAGTTCATGGCTGAGTGATCACAATAGTCAATACTATATATTTACGAAATTTGTAAATCTCAAAAATGAAGATATTTGTTGCAGAATTTGTAGAAAATGTTAAATTTTCGGTTTAAGCATATGTTCATTGGCAACACTAGTAAATTTCAGCAACAAAAGTTGTCCAGAAGTTGCACATAATAATCAAAAATCCACTTACGTTGTGGGAGCTGCCATTAGCGCTAACCACCATATTTAAGTTTATTTAAACTACTGCAAATCATCAAAATGGCGTTCATAAAGAAGCAACCACTTAACTTCAAAATGGGGGAGGGGGGAAGGGGGGTCGATATCTGAATCAGATTTTTTTTCGCACGAAGGTTTAAAAAAAAATCTCAATATTTAACACTATAATGTATTGGATAACTCTTGATTCAGAATATTTATTTTTATCATCTGTATGATCAGATTGTTTTTATCCAATTGGGGATCGGCATATTTCCACCCCTTTTTGAAGTCAAATGGTCGTCCCCTTACTGCTAGAAAAGTTGTCCGAAAACTTTGAATTCGGTTCTACGTAATGAACATTTAAATGACATATAGTTTACAAGTGTGAACAAATTTTATGTACAGTTAGCTAAACAAGGTGTATAGATGTGAACAAATTTAATGTGAAACAAGTGTGCATTACATTAAACCTAATGTAAACATGTTTACTGTACACGGCGTTTGGTGTGAACACGGCCTTAGTCTCAGTATGTACTGTAACTTTTTTAAACATCACAAATAAAAAATACATAGATAAAACCCGTTTTCATAACACTTTTTTTTGTGCATAACTATGTTTCTTCTAAACTGATAGAAAAATTAGCAGTCCCTATTCTATAAAAATATTTGAATATGAGCAGGTATTCAATAATGAAACAAATTTGATATTAAATTTAAAACAACTACATCTTTTTTTGATTCGATAAAACGGTTACTGATTTCATTTGCGCCAGATATTAAAATCCAACATTTCGTGATAAAAATAATTGAATCAAATTTATACAAAATAGAGAATTTATTAATGACGCTAAGGATATTTTATTTGACCGTATAGTTCTTTTTTCGACCGTAACTGATAAGTCTTTAAAAAGAAAAAAAAATTGCCTCATTCGCGACACGCCCATCGATCAAATTTATGTTTTAAATAAATATTGTATTGAATTGTATTTGATTATCATCAAGAAATTCTGAATCTTACCTGAAATTATTTGAACGATGTAAAACTCCAAATAGAATTAAAAGGTTTTTTTTCAAATAAAGTCAGTTCTTTATAATTCGCTCCAAATTGTGAACATGTAAAGCAGTTGTAAACCGTTTTATACAGATCACGTCGTTTTTATTCTATTGATATTCAAATTTCCAGATTTGACTGACAACAAAAGAATAAAATAGCTTTGAGTACTGCTTTGGTTGAATAGGCATGTTACGAAAAGGTATATTCACGACGCTGATGTTGACAAATTACATTTTAAATGTGGGTTTGTGTCAAAACACAAAAGAGATTACCTGTGTATACATTGAAGTATAAGTTAAAAACCTGCATTGATCCTTTTGGTGGGACATTCCGTATGGAACGAATATTCAATAACATTTTTACCATAAGACATATGAGAAATAGATAGCAATGCAAACAATGAGAGAGAGGGAAGGGGGGGGGGCGTTCATGTAAATGCAGTAGATGTGCGGGGCAACTGAGACACGAACAAAATCTCGAGTCCCGAAAGAGTTCGGTTTAGTCAGGTTTTACTGTACATGTAAATTAACAAAAACATTAGACTATAAATGAGGGGGCTGGGCAAACTAATAACTAAGGAAACAGATATAATAATGCTCTTTCATCTGCATATACATATTGTTGACAAATCATTACAAGTTTAGTCTATAAATCACCCTACCAAATACTTGAACATGTAAACTATCGGCAAAACATGCATGTCAATAAACCATCACATATGGGGCTTGGTAGAATAATTTTCCAATGAAATGAGATGTGCAAATGCTACTTCATCTACATACCACATATCATTGACCTACCAAAATGTATTTCCAATTTAACGGACTAAATCATGTAAACTAAGCAAATGATTAAAAGTCAGCAGAGATGGTGGGTCCAAACAATATTCCAGACAAGACAAAAACATCACCCTAAATACTCTATATGTTAATGCTATTTACACACATAATTGCTATGATATAGAAAAGAGCTGTGCCATGAGCGCATAATAATCCCGTTGTTTTTTCAAAATATAAAATTTCATAACTCCTCATTTTCATGTCATCCGAATCCTATAAAAACAAGATTGCGGATGTTGCAATGTCTGACCTTCTTTACTTACCCTTGTTTTTATGTTGATAGTTCTAAAAATAAATATTTACAACATGTATCACATAAAGTATACACGATCAAATGAAATGAGTTCATGGTCAGATGAACCAAACCCGAAATACATGAACACCTTACAAGCATTTCATACACAAAATATCGTGGACATATTGCTTATACTAGTAGTATCTTAGAAACAAACTTGACCATGAAAAGTTAGCATTGACCGATGATTCAAGTTTTTACCTGCCAGACAGATATATACACCCTACAATCATTCCATACATCAAATATAGTTAACCTATTTCTTATAGTTGAAAACCAGATGCTCCGCAGGGCGCAGCTTTATACGACCGCAGAGGTCGAACCCTGAACGGTTGGGCTAGTATGGACACGACATTCAAAGTGGATACAGCTCTGAATTATGATTGTGATTAAATAGTTGACACAGCATAGGTTTCTGACACAGAATGAATGTGGTCTAATGAACTTAAATTGGGTTGGTTTTTTTTGGCTTTTGAGCAATTCAGTATGCTGTTGAATATTAATCCTTTGATATTTGAAGAAATTTTCTTTTCCATTTCTGAAATCTGAAATAAGAAGAATTGAACCCCACCAATTTTTTTCACCTCCCCCTTTCCTTTTTCCAAAAATGATCTTAATTCAAATTTCTTATGGAGTTTTCAACAATAACTACTCATTTAAATACAACATAAATATAAAATGTCATACAGTCATGATTTAAATTAATTTAACTACTTTTCTGGACAAGAAAGATAACTCCAATGCAACATTAATATTGGCCTAAGTATTTCCAATGAAGTTCAACAACCTAAAGTTTTTGGCAAATTTCCAATGGAATTTATTCATAATAAAGTTTTTGGCAAATTTCAAATATACATAATTTAAGAGCAGTTTAGGTGAGATATTGAAATGAGTTTCAATTACCAACCTTACACTGCTTTTGAATTATGTTTTGTACTTAAGTACTAGTAATTGTCCATTCACCTGGAAACTATTTTGCCCCCTTTTTGCACCTTATTCCTTAACGGTTTGAGCCATAACTCCCAAAGACAATTCTTACCATCCCCTTGTGGTATTCCAATATCCAAGATCTAAATACAAGGTTAGATTTATCATATCAAAGAACCCCAAAAATTCATTTTTTTATGAAATCAAATAAAGTTCAATTTTGGACCCTTTCGACCTCAATATGAACCAACTTGATAACCGGTCCTAAATATAAAAAATCTAAATGCATGGTTAGATTCAGCATAATGAAGAACCCCATATATTGAACTTTTGTTGAAATCAAACAAAGTTTAATTTTGGACCCCGATTTGGACCAACTTGAAAACTGGGCCCACAATCAAATCAAAGCACTGTAAGCGCTGTAGGTTTTTAACCAAAAACCAAGCCAAACATAATTATAAAAACTGTGGCAATGTTGCTTCAATTATTTTTTTTAAAGATTTTTAAAAAGAACAAACATTAAACATTCATTTATTGTACATTTATATTCATTTAATGAATTAATCATTAAGGCAAATAATCCATATTTTGTCAAAGTTGTTAAAAGCAAGGCATATATCAACTATATTTTTTTCATGGTCATGAGGTTGCAGTGGTACAAGTTTGCAATGATTGTAGTTCTTCTAGTTGATAGTTAACATTGGTATTATTTGACTATTAGTAGTTCACGTTGACTTAAGTACAAGCTTGTAAAAGAATGAATGGACTTGCTTCCCTGGAAAGAAAACTGAGTTTGTGTTCAACAGTACAAAAGTTATGAGACACAAGTCAGTCAAATGTTAATTACTACTACAGGGATCAAAGGTGAGGTCTGACTAACCTGTCTATAGTAAATGTAAATGTCCCCCACCTTCACCCCAAGTCTATGATGTCTAAGTTTGGAATAAAATTATAAAAACAGTTGGTCAAACATTCTTGGGCTTGAAAGATAAGTTTTCTTTAAAATGAGCTATATGAAAATGAAAATTTGTATAGGACCAGAAATAATTCAAATTACAATTAAGGTAAATTCTTTAAACCTTCTAATTATTTTCCATCAATAAAATACATGTATTATAATTATCAAAAAAATGATTGCTACATAGTGCTGTTACGAAGTCTTCCAAACAAAGCTCCCATAATTATTCATTTTATGGTCGCCTGAAATTGGGCAAGGTCTAGTACACATTGGTTAGGTCTAGCAAAGTGACATGCATATGTGACGCCTATGAGATTGACATTGTATGTCATTCAATCTGGTTTAAATTACAAGCAGGAATGAATATGGTTTAGTTTAGGAGTTGTTATTTCAATCTTTTACAAGTTCTCAAAACACACACAAGAGGGGGTGGGTGACCCTAGGGACTACCCTTATATTTTATTTAATGTTTTATCTTGTCCCATACATGAATATATATGGTTGAGGGGTGGGGATCTCATCTGTTTCTAAGTTATCAAACAGGAGTGGGTAGGGTGACACTAAGGACTCTCCCTATATTTCATTTGATTAGTTCTCATACATGAATATATATGGTTTAATTTGAAGGTGGGGATCTCGACTGTTTCCAATTTCTCAATTAGAAGGGGTGAGGTGATTGCATGGACTCCCCCTATATTTCATTTAGCTTAGAGGTGGGGATCCCAACTGTTTCCAAGTTCTTAAACATGAGGGGTAGGGTGACCACAAGGACTTCCCCTATATTTCATTTGATTTGTTATATAGTCCCATTCATGAGTATATATGATTAAGGGGTGGGGATCTCGAATTTTTCAAATTTCTCAAACAGGAGGGTGTACAGTGACTATAGGGACCCCCTTATTGTTCATTTGATTTGTAATATTGTCCCATACATAAATATATATTGTTTAAGATTGTGGATCTCGACCGTTATAAATTCTTAAACAGAAAGGGGTAGAGTAGCCCAACGAACTCCACCTATATTTCATATGATTTGTTATATTGTCCTATACATGAATATATACGGTTAAGAGGGGGATCTTGACCCTTACCAAGTTCTCAAACAGGAGGGGTGGGGTGACCCCCAGGGAATCCCCCTATATTTCATTTGATTAATTATATTGTCCCATACATGAATAAATATGGTTTAGAGTTGAGGATCTCGAGTGTTTCCAAGTTCTCAAACAGGAGGGTTTACAGTTACCCTAGGGACCCCTTATTATTCCTTTGATTTGTAATAATATAATATATTAATATGACCCGCCATGACATTTGCAGGCTTATGGAGGTAGAACGTCATTGTTAATTTTTTAACTACATAATAATTTTATTCATCAAATATTGCTTGTCATTGTTAGAAAAATTAAAAACATGATAAATATCGAGATTCAATGAAATATGTATTTGTGAAGAAGAGATTAACACATTCCTTGGCTTCTTTTTTGCGGACGCCGAACTATACATCATATAAATGTTTTGAAGAAGTTTAACTTTATCGTTTTAAGGGGAAAATATTTGAATCTACATTTCAAATTGATATAAAAAAAAATCAAATTTCTGCTCTATAGATTTCCTTTCATAAATGAAGTCTGAAATATATCCATGATAAATGCACCGCATCGAATACTTATAAGAGAACACCTACTTATAAACGGTTACGCGTCGCATACTCTGTTTAGAGACATGCATAATAAATCTAAATTAAAAAAGAAATTCTTAAAGCTTAGGTTGACAACTTTTAAACTAACTTCATTTCAACAAGTTTAAATAACATGTTTCAAATTGAGCTACAAACAAAACAAAAATGCTCCTAAAGATTTTCTTTCATAAATGAAGTCTGAAAAATATCCATTATAAATGCACCATATCAAATGCATATATGAGAACACCTACTTATAAAATGTTACGCTTCGCATACTATGTTTAGAGACATGCATAATAAATCTAAATTAAAAGAAGGATCGAATTCTTAAAGCTTACTTTGACAAATTTTAAACTAACTTCATTTCAACAAGTTTAAATTACATGTTCTAAAATAGAGCTAAGAATTGTTTGCATTGTAGTAAATTATTTTTTTTGAAATTTTATTTAAATATGCTATTGAACACCACTAAGGAGGGCCCTCATGGGGTTTTTGATTATGTGATTACTTGGCCGTTTTTTTAATGATTATTTGATTATTAAGCCAAATATTTCATGATTATTTGATTACCTAGGACTGTATTTTTAGTTTATGATTATTTGATTACTAAAGATAAGCAAATATTTAATGATTATGTGATTATATTGGCAAAAAAATGGTGATTATGTGATTACTAGGACCCCCCCCCCCCCATGAGGGGCCTCACTAAGAGCCAATAAATACAATAATTTTGTATTTTATATATTAGTGACTTCAACAAATAAAAGTCGTCATAGAACAGTCTCATTTCCATACCGTTATTCGAAATGACTCGTTTCATTGCTTTTACAACAAGTATGTCATAATAACATGACAGAGAGTTGTGTTTCTGAATATTCTACATAAATAAACAAAAAGCTAATTTTAGACATTTTTCCCTCCTAGACCTGGAAGTGGCTAGTCACATATAATTTACGGCGTTTTTATCACAATGACGTTCTACCTCCATAAGCCTGGATATGTCGTGGCTGGTCACATATTGATCCATACATGAATATATATGGTTTAAGATTGGGGATCTCAACCGTTTTCAAATTCTTAAACCGGAAGAGGGAGAGGGGCCCCACGAACTCCACCTATATTTCATATGATTTGTTATATTGGCCCATACATGAATATATAAGGTTTAGGGGTGGGGATCTCGACCGTTTCAAAGTTCTCAAATAGGAGGGGTGGGTGATCCCCAGGGATTCCCCCTACATATTTCATTTGATTTGTTATATTGTCCCCTACATGAAGATACATGGTTTAGGGGTGGGGATCTCGACCGTTACCAAGTTCTTAAACAGGAGGGGTGGGTGACCCCCAGGGACTCCCCCTATATTTCATTTGATTATATATATATATATTGTCCCATACATGAATAAATATGGTTTAGGGGTGGGGATCTCGACTGTTTCCAAGTTCTAAAACATGAGGGGGTGGGGTGACCCTAGGGTCTTCCCCTATATTTCATTTAATAAGTTATTTAGTCTCATACATGAATGTATATGGTCAAGGGGTGGGGATCCCATCCGTTTCAAAGTTATCAAACAGGAGGAGGTAGAGTTGCCAAATGGACTCCACCTTTATATCATATGATTTGCTTACATTCAGATATCATATAATATAGTAGCACTTTTTGTGCCGGTCCCAAGTCAGGAGCCTGTAATACAGTGGTTGTCGTTTGTTTATGTGTTACATATTTGTTTTTTGTTATTTTTTTCTATAAATAGGGCCGTTAGTTTTCTGGTTTGAATTGTTTTACATTGCCTTATCAGGGCCTTTTATAGCTGACTATGCGGTATGGGCTTTGCTCATTGTTGAAGGTCGTACGATGACCTTTAGTTTTTAATGTCTGTGTTATTTTGGTCTCTTGTGGATAGTTGTCTGATTGGCTATCATACCACATCTTTTTTTTTATATAAGAAACGTCCAGCTATTTTAACTGACCTAACAAAATTGAGAAGAAAAAAATACCCCTTGAAATTGCAGTAATATGTTTAACTTGAAAAGCATCTAACATGCATTACCAACATTTATCTCTGATAAAGAAAATTTATACTGTTACCATGAACATATATATTGTTAAATAAACTGTTCCCAGCTGTAACATTGTATTTGATTTTGACATTAAAATTTGTGTACAAATTTTTTTCTGCTTTTTCTTTCTTTTACATATATCTTTTGGTTTTCAATTCTAGTGTTTATATTTATTTACCATGCATAGATGTATTTTGTCACCTGCATGGTTTTTTTTTAGTTGAAAGCCAAAACCCGGGATTACCCTTATCCGCTTCCGGAATCGGATCCGATATTGTAAGTGTCTTCTCGCGGCAGCCATTTTATTTCCAATGTTGTTTTTGACAGATAGTGAGATACGATTTTACTCGGATTTGCACATTATTTGCCGGCGATTTTCTGTATAAAGCTAGCGGTTGAACAAATTGAACACCGCTGTCATGAATACTAATGATGAAAATAAGTTTGAGATCGTTTATTAGGAAACTTTGGTAAAAATGTTTGCAAAGTATTTTTTTTTATTTTCTTTCAAGGTCCGTCGGGCGTAGCTAGTTACCAAGTAGAAAGTCCGACTGCAAAAGTGGAAGGTCGCAGACCTCGGACCATCGCTAATTTGAACCCCTGCGTCCAAAATGAAAAGATACGAAAATTTCGTCTTCTAATTCAAAATTGCCGCCAACAGCGTGATCAGTTGAACTTATATTAATAGACCACTGACGTAGTTGACTATGCTTTGACGACAAACAATATTCCTACGACTTTTGCAATTTGGGAAATCTAAACTACTTGTCTTAAGAGATTTTCGGCGATTAAATATTTCATACATTTGTTCTTTGACATCGTAGCCAAAAGCTCAGGGGATAATAAACTACACAAGGATTCCTAATGTGCTCTACTTCCTATGTGGAACATCTACATCTATACTATTGATATGCAGTGGAATTCCATAACGCAGATACTGCTGTGCAAACGTCAACCTGCGTGCTCAGTATTTACAAGTGCAATTAAAATTGGATAAAATCAGGTGGTTTCTGTTTACAGCTGTAGTCTACGAAGCTGCTCCTTGAAGCATTCCAGAGATGTAGCTAGGAAGGCTTCAGGAGGCAGACTGTTCCAGTCGGTGATGGTGCGTGGTATATAGCTGTATTTGTAGGCATCTGTGGAGGTACTGATCTGAGTAAATTTGGATGGTATTGTCTAGTTGAGGTAGATGGTCTTCTCACGTATGATGGTATGTTGACTGCCGCCTTTCCATGTGTGGCTTTGTAGAACATGCTCAGTCTACTAGATTTCCGTCTAGATTCTAGCGTTTGCCATTCTAGGGTTGTCATAATGTTTGTTACTGTCCCTGGTTCCCGACTGTATGTTGATGTCGCAAATCTGGCAGCTCTTCTTTGGATCATTTCTAGTGAGTCAATGTGGTGTTTTCGATATGGGTCCCAAACTGTGGAGGCGTACTCAAGATGTGGGCGCACTAGCGATGTATAGGCCTTCGCTTTGATGTCTTGTGGACACTTCCAGATGTTGCGTCTTAGGAATCCAAGTACTCAGTTGGATTTTGTTATGATTTTTTTTATACGAGGATCCCAACTGAGATCTTCTGATAATTCGACTCCGAGGTATGGATATTGGTGGACTGTGGATAGTTGTTTTCCCATCATTTCATATTCTTCTATTGTTGGGTTTTTCTTTCTCGATACTATAAGTGTGTAGCATTTAGCTGGATGGAATGTCATCTGCCACCTCTCTGCCCATTTGGTAAGTTCCGTCAGATCGTGTTGAAGTTGTAAACTATCCTCACTACCCTTGATGGATCTATATAGTAGTGAGTCGTCAGCGAATAAACGTAGGGTTGATTTTGATGAGATTGTTTCTCCCATATCGTTAATATATATAAGGAAACAAAGTGGTCCCAATACTGTACCTTGTGGAACTCCTGATCGTACTGGTTTGTTTTCACTGGCTTCTCCATCTAAACATACTCTCTGGTGTCGCTGAGTGAGCCATACCGAAATCCATAGAAGGGTGTAAGATGTTATCCCATAGTGTGACATTTTCATTAGGAGTCTTTGGTGAAGAACTGTATCAAACGCTTTCGAGAAATCAAGGATTAGCATGTTTTTTTGTCCTCGAATGTCCAGTTCTCTGACAACTGTTTCGATGGTGTTGATGAGTTGTGTTTCACATGATCGATTACGTCTGAATCCGTGTTGGAAAACGGATAAGATTTGATGTTCTTCAAGATGCTCCATGATATGCTTATAGATGATGTGTTCCATTACTTTGCAACATATTGTGGTTAACGATACAGGGCGGTAGTTCACTGCCTGACTTCTGTCCCCCTTTTTGTAGATGGCTGTGATATTTGTTTGTCGCCAATCTTCTGGATCTTCTCCACTATTATCATCTTCGCAAGCCAAGGGTTACGATCCACTGCCGCTCTCTTCAACCTTGGCGGATTGAGTCAACATTTCGGAGACACAAGATAAGGATTTTATTGGTTGCAGTCAAAACTCGCTGCATCCAATCAAAAAGTGCCTATAACATGATCACGTGTAAATGTATAAAGTGTTTGTAAACAATTACCACGTGTTTATTGTCCAACAAGTCTTTACATCCGTAAACATACGACTATATTTAGTGACAATTTGAATGTTTTTTATCAACCAATAGAAGTTCCTGTGCGTGTTTCATTCACAAATGCACAAATGTTGACGTATATTTTCATTTCCGGCCTTATCAAGTGTGTAGAATCTAGACGCTATCGTGTTTTTACTTCCAAATTGAAGAGTTCAAGTGCTACCATTGGTCAAGAATAATGTATTCGGAATGGGTGTGATTTTTTATCTTCCGATAGATGGCGCAACATTAGTCTCACAAATAATGACTCAATCCGCCAAGGGTGAAGAGAGCAGGAGTGGATTGTAACCCTTGGCTAGCGAAGATGCACTATTATAGGACTGTTCATATATTTTTGTGAGGAACGACGCAATCTCGCAGTGTGCTTCTTTCATGATTCTTGTTGGTATTTTATCTGGACCGTTTGCTCAAGTTGTCTCAGATGTTTTCTTTGAGTCCATTCATATTGCCCTTTTTAAAGAGGTGCATCATTCTTGGTCTCTTTTTTGATGTTTTGGCTTTCATATATATATGTGCTATGACTACCTGGTGGTCACTCATTCCAGGATGTACTTCGATTTTACTTTCAAGTCCTGGATTGGTTGTCATGAGTAGGTCTAGTATGTTTTGTCCTCTAGTTGGTTCATTTGCCATTTGTTTCATGTCGTTGTTAATCGAGATTTCAATAAGCTTTTCTTTTAATGCTTTTCCATGCTGTGGGTTAGGATTTACAGTGGTTGTTTGCCAGTTATATGTGCCAGGTTAAAATCTCCTCCTGGTATGACATTTGGAAGGTTTTGGCTTGTATCCATAACGCAGTAATAGAACTTTCAAGTTCTTCAAGTCATGTATAGGGGTTGTCGTCCCTGTGTGTTGATCTTACACCATGCTGTTTCACAATCACTTCCAGTCAATATTTCTGTTGTAGTTGTTATCAACAGCTATAAATACTCCTCCATCTCCTAGTTTTCTGTCTTTTCTGTATAGATTCTGGAATTGTTCTGGAAATACTTCGCTACTGGCTATAGTGTTGTCCAGGTGAGATTCTGTCCCAAGTATGATGTCTGGTTTGTGCGTTTCAAACAGGTTTTGAAGTTTTACCATTTTCCTGTCGCTAATTAGGCTTCTTCAGTTTACAACCATGACTTTCAATTGGTTGTGATTAGAATAAGTTGTATGTTGGTGGGTGGTGTTTTCAGCTGGAATTTCATTCTCATTCTCAGAGTCAGATAGTGTTTCGAATGAGTTGCTGATACTCACTGTGTTTGATTCATTCATGAAAAAAAGAATCGGTGAATGTTAGGAGTCTGCATTGGGGACATTGAAATACTAAGCTATGGATGTTCTGGAATTTCTTGTAGTCCTCTTTTGTGAGACCGTCACATTTTGCATGTACCCATGTATCGCATTCATCGCATTGTAGTCCTTGGTGATTTTTGGCTACAGGTTTACTACAAATGGCACATGGGTATCGTATGGGTCCAGGGTTCTGTTGGATGCCCCCAGTGAGAATAATCAATGAAAATAGTCCAAATGACTGTACATGTGTTGATGTTTTCGAGATGCAGTATTTTAAGTTGCTCTTTTTATGAAGGCCAATTGACATGTACCATTCTAAAATGGGATCTTGGTCTAGCCAGATAGTCGTTGTCTGGAATAATGTTGACTCTATATTTCTGATCTCATCGCTATATTGGTCATTTTGTCTTTTATATGTATTTTTGATGAAGATAATGGTAAGTAGTTTATAGCAGACCTTGAAAAAGTGTAAACTTTTTAATTCGGTCATTATATAGGTTGTTTATATGTTGCTATATGATCAAACATGGCGGATGGTCAGCACAGCTGACCAGTGTTTACAAATGAAGAAATACCAGTTTTTGTCTATTTCTCGAGATCGATGTTTTGGAATACTTCCTTTGTGTATATGTGTGTAATTTGCCACCTTTTGTAATTTTAGAGTTGACAATGTAAGGATAGATAGCAGGAAAAAAAATCTTTTTGTTCAGCTCGTAAAATGTGCTCTCAGGTTGACGCATGCGCATTCCAAAACTTCAAAACTTTTGGGAAAATCAACGACCATTAAGGTTTTTCTGGTAATATTTTTTGTAATCCAGAATGAAAAGTATGAAAAAACTGTCCAATAAGTTATAAATAACATAGTAGATAGCTAGATGATAACTATGGCACGTATTTCAGCATTTATTGGGTAGAACACAAATCCAGGTTGCTCGCATAAGGCAGCTTAAATGCCTAAAAACTAAGTACATGATTAGATTCAGCATATTAAAGAACCCCAAGAATTCAATTTTTGTGAAAATCAAACTTAAGTTTAATTTTGGACCCTTTGGACCTTAATGTAGACAAATTTGAAAACGGGACCAAAAATTAAGAATCTAAATACATATCAAAGAACCCCTATTATTCATTTTTTTATGAAATCAAAAATAAAGGCAACAGTAGTTTACCGCTGTTCAAAACTCATAAATCCATGGACAAAAAACAAAATCGGGATAACAAACTAAAACCGAGGGAAACGCATTAAATATAAGAGGAGAACAACGACACAACACCGAAACGCAACACACACAGAAACGGACCAAGCAACAGACAAAACACCACGAGAATAACAAATATAACCTCAAAACCAAATACATGAATTTGGGATAGACAAGTACCGTGCCACGTCTTATCCCAATATCTCAAAAATAAGAGAAAACACAAACGACTCAACGTTAAAATGCAACAAACACAGAAACGAACAATATTATAACAATGGCCATCTTCCATTTCAAACAAAGTTTGACTTTGGACCCTAATTCGTTTGGACCAAAACTCCTGAAATCAATCCAAACCTTACTTTTATGGTCATAAACCTTGTGTTTTAATTTCAGAGATTTCTATTAACTTATACTAATGTTTTGGTGCAAAAACCAAGAAAAATGCTTATTTTGACCCTTTTGGCCCTTAATTTATAAATCATTCGGACCTTAACTTCCAAAATCAATCCCAACCTTCCTTTTGTGGTCATAGACCTTATGTTAAAATTTTATTGATTTCTATTAACTTATACTTGAATCATTGTGTGAAAAAATAATAATGCTTATTTGACCCCTTTTTTGGCCCCTTATTCATAAACTGTTTGAACAAAAACTCCCAAAATCAATCCAAACCTTCCTTTTGTAGTCATAAACCTTGTGTCAAAATTTCATAGTTTTTTATTGCCTTAAACTGAAGTTATAGTGCAAAAACCAAGAAAATGCTTATTTGGGTCCTTTTGGGCCCCAAATTCCTAAACTGTTAGGACCAAAACATCCAAAATCTATCCCAACCTTCCTTTTGTGGTCATAAACCTTGTGTTCAAATTTCATATATTTCTATTGACTCAAACTAAAGTTAGAGTGCGAAAACTAAAAGTATTCGGACAAGGCAAACGATGACGCCAAGGTGATACCAATATACGACCAAAAAATTTTCAATTTTTCGGTCGAATAAAAACAGATCAGAACATAAAAACTTAATGAACCCTGAAAATGAGGTCAAGGTCAAATAAAACTTGGGAGACTGACATGTACATCATAAAATAATTCCATACACCAAATATAGTAGACCTATTGCAAATGCAAATCGCATTAGAAAAAAAGACCATAACTCAAAAACTTAACTTTGACCACTGAACCATGAAAGTTAGGTCAATGTAAGAAGACACTTGCCATTTTGGACATGTACACCATACCAGCTTTCCATACACCAAATATAGTAGACATGTTGCATACAGTATAAGAAAATCAGACCAAAACACTGAAGCATGAAAATGAGGTCAAGGTCAGATGATACCTGCCAGTTGGACATGTACACCTTACAATCCTTCAGTACATTAAATATGCTAGACCTATGGACTTGACCACCAAAACCTTGTTCATTGATCCATGAAATGAGGTTGAGGTCATGTGAAAACTGTTTGACGGGCATGTTGATGAGGACCTTGCAAGGTATGCACATATCCAATATAGTTATCCTATTACTCTTAATAAGAGAGAAATTAACAGTACAAAAAATCTGAACTTTTTTTCAAGTAGTCATTGAACAATGAAAATGAGGGTGTGTCTAAACAATGCTAAGGAGTTCTTAGTGCACTTAGGACAAGATGGGGTGCTGTTACATAATATAATTTCTTTTCATATTATGGTAGATATTGATATTAAATGCATACATTTCAAATTTTATAGAAAAATAATCATAAATAAACAAGATATTCTACATTATTAAGACAAGTGCCTGTTTTTCTTTGATATGCTGAAAAATTAATGAACCGTTTGACTCGTGTCACATTACATAACTGGTTACAAGGGAATCCTGCTACGTGTTGTGTTTAATTGACAAGATTGGTAAAGTTTGATACTAATAAATGAATTGTTGAAATTTTATTCATGTTTTTTTTTTCAGAATGAAGAAGTATTTTCTCAAGTGTATTTTGAATTATTTTTTGTAAATAAGATCAATATCTAATGTCGTTTTTTTTAATTTGCTGTCCATATTGAGAAATGACTGAAAATGTTTGGGTTTTTTATGTAATGCATGTAAATTGTTGATTGCGTTGCAAGTGGTTGAAACTTCGGGGTCGACATTCCGTAGGCTCGGTAGAATTGAAAAAAAACAAGACATTAAATTCCTTTTGTCTAATTACCTAAAATAAAAAGATTATGTTGTTTAATCAATTGTTATGTTATTTGGCACATGTCAATCGGTTCACTGATATTCAGTATACCAAAGAAAAACAGGCACGTGTCTAAATGATGTTGAATATCTCATTTATTTTTTATTATCTTTTTATAAAATTTAAAATTTATGCAATAAATATCAATTTCTAACATAATATGTAAAAATAATATATATTACAGCACTCCTTCTAGTCCTTAGTGGCATTGTATACATCCTAAGTGCACTAAGGAGTCCTTAGCAGTGTTTAGACGTACTGTGAAAATGATGTCAAGGACAATGGTCATGTGAAAAACAGAAACTTCTTAACATGAGGCATCTATATACAAAGAATGAAGCATCCAGGTCTACTAAAATATAAAAGTTTTAAGGAAATTTGCCAATGCTGCTGTGCTGCATCAATATCCCTATGAGCTTTTTGCAACAAAAGTCACAGAAAAGGGGGCTCAAGTCAACAGTTATTAACAATCCACCAAAGTTTCATGCAGATTGGTTTAAACATTTTTGAGTAATTGGCTGACATGTTGTCAATGAACTAATAGACAGACTAACAGAAGGACGGACATGTGGGCAGACAGACAGAAAAGAAACAAACAGATGGACAGCAAACAGACAGCAGTATACCATAATATATCCTGTGAACATACACATCAAAACAAACTGTATTTAGGAATTTTTTCTTCTTTTTAATGGTTACAAAAACATCACATATACAATTTAGAAATAAACATTTATGACAACTATGCATTTTGTTGTGTTATCTGGTGTGATTGAAGTCTGTCTTCATAGGTCTGTATAGAAAGTTCTAATTCTGCTGCATGTTCTTTACTGGTATGGTGACTACAAAAATCCTGAAAATGTAAATTAATCATGCATCAAACATTTTTGTCATCAAAATATTTTGAACACAAAATTATAATATATAATGAATTACTTGCTAAGAAGTTCAGAAAAGTTTGATGAAAATTTTCAATTGTTTCAATGAGCATTGTAAAATTTTGAACTATTGGCAAACAGGAGGTGGCTATATGTCAAATTAACTTGCACACTACAACTCCATATAATCAAGCTGCTGACCAGTGTTTAGTTAATCCCTTTCATAAAAGCCAAGAAAACTCGAATACCATTGGACAAACAGACTGTCCATTGTTATTAAGTAATGCTTTTGTTCAAGATGACGTGGGTAAGAATATATTGCAAATGAAATCAATTGCTTGTTATACTGAAAAGTTTGGGACAGGCCAGTTGATTTTCATAATATATATATATATATATATATATATAGGAAGATGTGGTTTGAGTGCCAATGAGACAACTCTCCATCCAAATAACAATTTATAAAAGTAAACCATTATAGGTCAAGGTACGGCCTTCAACACGGAGCCTTGGCTCACATCAAACAGCAAGCTATAAAAGGCCCCAAAAATTACTAGTGTAAAACCATCAGTCTAATCTAGATAAACAGACAATAACTACTATACATCATAAGCCATTACATTAAGCTCGATACTGCTTGTCTGCTTCAAATGAAACTTTACCATTAAAATCTTCAGTTTTTCACTAATAGTATTTTCATCTGTTTCCCTTTTAATGCAGTATCCATTCATTATCTTATTTTTCTTTAATTGTTTCATAGCTTCTTCAGACTGTTCAACATTATCAATTTCCATCATAACCATACTTCTACTTTCCAACATTTTAACATCTGGGTGAACAATCTGATATAACTCTATCAATTCTATAGCATCTTCTAACCTGAAAAATTTAGATACATGTTTAGTTTATAATTCAATTTTCATATTTAAGTTTAAATGACAAAAAATAAAATATAATTTGCAAATGGTTTTATTTGGGTCTCCAATCGAAAGAACAGAAATCAAGGACCTTTTTGAATTTTGGTAAATAGATATAGGAAGATGTGGTGTTAGTGCCAATGAGACAACTCTCCATCCAAATAAAAATTTAAAAAAAGTAAACCACTAAAGGTCAATGCACAGACTTCAACACAGAGCCTTGGCTCACACCGAAATTACTAGTGTAAAACCATTCAAATGGGAAAACCAATGGTCTAATCTATATAAAAAAAAACCTTATATGAGTTATTGAAGTGTTTTAAGAGTAATGCCACTTAATCATAGTACGTCACATCTGGTTGCATACAATAAATAGGTTGAAAAAAATATTCCCTTGAATTTGACAGTTGTGGGTTATCCTCCATTTCATTGTGGCAAAATATTTTGGGTCATAAACATAACTTGGGTATTTCAAAGCACTTTTTTTTCTATTTGGGTTTTCTATAGAATATTTTTAAAAACTTGAGGTTACATGGTTACTAAAGCTTGTAAACAGGTTAAAAAGAGGTGAACTTTGATTGGTTAACATCCAGTGATGGTAATTTTCTTATATGCAATGAAATTAATGTTAACTAAGTGATTTTTTTTCTATAGTACTGGACAAGATAAAACTTTACTCATGCCAATTGTTTCTTTATTTGAAACAAAGATAAATTCTGGCACATTTTTTTGATAATTTAACAAATGACTAATGGGGGGAAATCAATGGTGGTATAACACCTTAGATGAATAGTAAAATGGACATTATAAGTATTTAACCCTGTATTGAAGGAAAAAAACAAAGAGTGTGAACATCTGACACAAATTTCTAAACCTCACCTAAGCACATCCTTAAAGGGGCACTAGCTGCGAGATATATAAAAAATCTAATGTGTTATTTTTTTTGCGCAATCATTAATGAAATGCAAATAGTGAAATAATAATTCGATTTTAGCAGCCAGTATGGTTCAATTTTGTCAAAATAAGCTAACAAACATTGATAATGAATTATTCACTTGTAGGTGAATAATTTTACCTCACTTAATTCTTATTCATGTGACCCTCTATTTAACCCTTAACTCGGGATGAATAACATGTGATTTGTATGTGTGAAGTTATTTAAAGGAAAAGAATGTCAACATTGAAAGTGAAACAAATGGTATTTCATTTGATTGACTGATTTGATCCACAAAATATCATTCTTATACAGGTAAAAATGATGATAAACAGTTATTTTTCATCTATAATATGAAATTAAATAGATCTAAAATAACCCAACAGCACCAATTTGCTTAATCTATTTGTATCTATATTTATGTTTACATCGCTTATATGGTCATCGGACGACTTTAGAGGTCAACTCAATAATTAATTAGATGGTGCCTAGACTAAAATACACACAAAAGCTACATATTTTCATTCCCGAGCCCTGTTAATTGTTTATTTTAGACTTTAGTTTGAAAGACTATTACCCCGGTTTCATAATCATCTTTCCCATACTTTTTCATGCTTATTTTTCATTGGACAATATTGATGTCATTGACAATATTGCTTGGCAACGTCAAACTCTAATAATTTGTGAACGGTATAATCTGTTTGTGTTGATTGTAATTTCACTTACAAGAAGCACATATAAAAGAGAGAAAATCTTCATGCACATTTTTTAAAATCTAAAATATAGTACCTTATTCATAATATGGGTTTTGGTCGTCCTATTCTAAAAGCATGAAAAGTGAATTTGCGTTTGGTGTACTTTAGCTTAAATTTATCATATGCACGAAAAATTAAACACAATTATTTCTAGTCTTGATTGTAATTAATGAAATATTTACAAATTATACAAGAAGAACTATGAAAAAAGTGTATAGTTCATCTTGTGCATGCCAAGTTATGTGACTTTTTTTTCTTTTCTTTCAGGGGATATATGTACACACTTTCAGGGGATATATGTACACAGAAAATTAGTTAATTTGGTATATAAAAACACTTAATGACTGTGTTGTTCAGTATAATAAAACACCTAATGACTGGTTGAGACTTTGTTGTCCCTTTGCTTACCAACTATTGATTGCGGCTTTGCCTCGAGCAATAGTTGGTATCTCAGGGACAACAAACTTGCTATTACCCTCAAACCCAGCCAATAGGTGTATAATATAACCAACAAAGACCTAAAAAATTGCCAAATCCATTGATATCTAAGGTCAACTTTTCCTGATGGAGTTGAAACCTTTAGTAGAAGTTATTACTTCAAAATTTATAAAACAGACAATTTTAGAAAGGTTAAATTTATCTTTTATAACCATAAATAGTTGTTTTATCTACAATTTTCACTTCATAATTCAGATTGCCAGGCCTATTATAAATTTTACTACAAGCAAATGTCAATTCCATAATTTTTATTTCCATTTACCATTTTTATTTCTCATAGGCAATCATACAACTTTTTCTTTATTTATGTACAAAAGAATCAAGAGGGACATTCAAACTAACAAGTCAAAGAGAAATCTGACAACACCATGTAAAAATAAAAGAATAGAAAAACATGAGAACACAAAACACAAGGTATCATTGTGTAATAATAAAAACATATTGTCAAAGTCCCATAACTCCAACTTAAATTGTCGAAATCAAAATGATGGTAATATACATTGTATGTCATATGTATTATATGGAATTTGATGTGACAGTCATACAAGTGTCAGGTTTAGCTAGCTTTTAAACCAGGTTTAATCCACCATTTTCTACATGAGAAAATTCCTGTTCCAAGTCAGAAATATAACAATTGTTTTCCATTCGTTTGATGTGTTTTAGCTTTTGAAATAGCCATTTGATTAGGGACTTTACGTTTTGAATTTTCCACCTAGTTCAGTATTTTTGTGATTTTACTTTTCATGTATGTATGGAAAAAAGTTTTTCATGACATAAAATCATACCTAAAAATAGAAATCTTATAAAATGACTTACCCTAATAAAATCTGGACTGTCTGGTTCAAACTGTATACAAGCTCGCTCTAATAAATATATGTAGTTCTTTTCATGCAATATATTCTAAATATATGAAAAAATACTTTTTGAATTTAAATAATCAAGGAACAACATTTCAAGCTAACTATTTCCTTGCAATCACAATACATAGCAAGATGATTCACTTAACAGGTAAAAACAGTGAATAACATTGTGTTTTGTTTTCATTTACTTATGTAGATATAAGTACTGTGATATTCAAATTTGTCAATTTAATTGATTTATAGATTGAATCATTGGTGTTTAATGCCACTACTATCAATTTATAATGGTGGAGAAAGCCAGAAAGCCTGGAGAGAACGATCCCTTTTTGTCAAAAATAATAATTCTGGTCAATCAAGATTAGAGTTGAACTATGTCAGTATGTGAGTGATTCAAACTCACAACCTCAGTATAAACAGGCAAGTGATACATGTACAGTAGTTAGACTTATTAGACCATACTTTGACCTAGCCTCATACCAAAGGCTTAAATATTACCATGCTATAGTTTAAATTCACCTCTACAAACCAATCAGAATTTTAAATTAGTGTATAATTCATTTATAATTTAACGATTAATTATGAATCCACAGTATATATTTTTTTCCTTGTCCTATATATTAACCTCAAGATGATCTGGTTCAAACATTTTTGGCATTATAACTTTGCGAACTTCATTTGTACTGTACATCTGACATGCTCTCTGTTTCTCATCTGATGTTGCAGGTCTGAGACTACCATCTGTGTCCCTTACTGTCACATGTCTATCCTGAATAAAACAAAATGCATAAATAATTTATATGTCAAAAAACAAATGTGTCATATACATTGTACCTACTCTTAACTTGCCAGAACAACATAAAACAAAAGTATAACTAATACCTATTTCAAAATACACATCTGTCATTCAATTAACTAACCCACTCACAACTGAAAGTTTCCACATGCTGAGCATGAATTGATTGTTTGTACAGCATCTGAGGTCACTCCTATAGTTTGATGGGGGTTGTTCATTTGTTGCTCTGTCTTTAGTTTTCTATGTAGCGATTTGCCAACTTGTTTGTCTTTTTGTCATTTTTCATTTCAGCCATGGCATTTTCAGTTTTTCTTCAACTAGTGAGTTATAAATGTTCCCTTGGTATCATGTACCTCCATTAAGTCTGATTTTAATGGACTTTCCCTTTTTTAATTAACCTTTGAGTTCTGGGCCATTTTTAAAAAAATGAAGCAAAAGTGTGACATACTCAATATTTTTCATTTCATTTTGTCTTACCCTATTACCGATACTTTAAATTTTATAATTCCAAAGTTTCAAGCAGAACGAAACAGACACATTGAATAATCTTTAATTTTAATAACATACATCTCAAAACATATGAACAGAAACATACTACTTATAAACAAGTTTGGTAATAAAACAGTCAAGAAAACATCGCTCAAACCTTATCCAAATGAAAGTCAATAGAATAAGAAAAATTTTAAAACCAAAATTTCCATCTTTTCTGCTAAATCATATAATAACAATCAAATTGAATAGCTTAATTTAAAAAAAATTATAATAACTAGTGATTGAAGTTTTTGCCAATAAAAAGAATCTTAATATATTTCAGTTAAAAGAGTAAACTTTGATAGCCCTGAGTTTTTGTGATCATTTGGAAAAATAAAAATGTCATTTCATTGTACCGTTTTTATGTAATTGTGTGTAGAAAAAGCCTTCTACATGTATTTTCAGTATTTTGTCACACTCCTGACATATGTTACAAAGATTGAAAAATGCTTTAAACTTGCACAAAAATTCACTTAACACATTGCTATATCATTGATTTCAATTACTGATATCTTTTGCCATAGAACAGGACTTTCTTTTTAGGGCCATTTAAAAAAAATACACAGAAAGGCACCCAAAAATGTCAGGAGTGTGACAACTATCTTTAAACATCTACCAAAGAATACATAGGACTTAAATATTTTCTTCTTCTTTATTTTTCAGAAGTGACTATTCCAAAGAGAAGAAAAAAAATTATTACAACTGTGATATGTTTATATCATAGATGTGGGAGTGCATTATATATGTCAGGAGTGTGACACTTTTTTTAAGACATTTTCTGGTAATTCATAATTTCACAAGGACAAGTCCCACAAGTTTCTTTGTGTTAGAAATGTTGAAACCAAGTTATATTCCTATCATTTACCTCTTAAATGTGTTATTTATCATGATTGTTTTGGCATAATGAGTTTTAATTTGTAATTTTTCTATTTTTTGTGCACAGTAATGCAAATTTATCACAGGAAATGAGTGTGTACAACTATAATATCATATAGGAAAGTGAGGAAACGAATTTCGTGCAAAAAAGAACAATCATTTTGATTTAAAATGGAATATTTAAAGAAGTTTCAAGGATTAACCATTTAGATGTTATTCGTCACACTCCTGACATGAATTTAACAATTTAAGAAAAATATGAAAATTAGCTTTATTTTTAGGATGCCGATGAACGAACAGACGGACGAACAAACGGAGCCACAGACCAGAAATATAATGCCCCTCTACTATCGTAGGTGGGGCATAAAAATTTTCATAAATTAAAGAAACCAGGTAATTCCTGTTGATTATACATGTATGACAGGTAACATAGAGCGTGTCTAGGTGACATACATGTAAAAGTTTTATTAAATAATGTTTGTAAGGACATTTTACATGCCAAACTTGAATATTTTGTTTGTCGGCTCCTGCGCTCTATATTTCCTGGTTGAATTTAGGTCGATTGTGTCAAATTTTGTCAAAACCTCATATCTTGGCCTATTAAGGATGTAAAAATCAACGCTTTAGAACAAAACTTTGACACAACTGGTTCTATTTAGCTTTTTATAACTTTCTCACAGTGCAAGTCTTTAATTCAACTTAAAACCTTTTTTTATCTTGTAAAATTGAACTTTATAATGGGGGCCAAATATGGTCCTTACCGAACCTACTCCTTTGAAGGGATTATAAACACATTTAAGAAATAGACTGACAATTTCTACCATCTTGACTTATTTGAGAACTTATCTAGATAATTATTTTTGTTGTTCTAAGCTTTCTCTCTGTCTATTTTTAAGTATATCTTACCTTTTTTTCTTTAAAAAAACATGATCAATCAGTATAAAATATAAGCATGATAAGATTTAGTTATTCTCAATAGTATTGACTATTCACCTCTTCAAGTTGTTCGTCTGTTACTAATGCAAATGTAGGCTTCTTTCCTTTTAATGTCTTTTAAATGAAAACACTTTGGCCATATCAAAGCCAGTCATCTGCTTCAGTATTGTCTGAACTCTTTCTTGGAGAAATACTGGTAAAGGATCTTTGTTGTGTAAGCTGGCAAACTTTCCAGGAGAACTGCTTGCACCTTTTTATGAAGAAAAAACACAGTTTTAATCATTGAAGCTACAGTTATTTAAAAAAATATATTTGTGTTTTTTTTATTCTTCAAATAAGTGATTGATTGTTCATTGAATTACATCCATGACATCATGTGGCAAATACTCATTGCATGGTAAGAATAGGGGCAAATTAACATAAATATAATAGGTATGTTCTGTAAAAACCTAGCTGCTATTTTAAAAATCCTGGGTATGGGGTGAAATTCTCCAGTGTGACCTGCAGGAAACATGTGAGAGAGGGTTTCAATCCCTAAAATACCGCGCTTATAAACATAAAAACCCGAAATTTAAATCCTGACATCCCGAAATATAGAAACAAGAATTCACAGATCCCAAAGGAACCAATCCCAAAATCCTGAGTTTAAAAACACCCGATTCTGGCATGCCTAGAGTCCCGATAAAGGTCCAAACACCCCACCCACCAGTGGCGGATCCAGAAATTTTCATACGTCATGTACGTGGGGGCCCACTGGCTGCCTAAGAGGGAGCCTGATTTTGTCACGCTTCAGTGATTCCCTAAATAAGCAACCAAATTTTTTTCTCAAAACATGCAAACGGGGGGCTTAGGACCCCTACCCCCCTTACCCCCCTCTAATTCTGCCTCTGCCCATCCCAGGTCAGTTTACAGGTATGTCTTTCAACCAAAAGAAAAGAAATACACAAAAAAACAAGATTACTGCTCAAGGTTTTCACAAGTATTTATTTTATCTAAAAGTGGTGTAAATTGACAAGTCTTATCAGTGGCGTAGCTAGACTATTTTTAATGTACGCCCTCACCTTGGAGAATTGGTTGAAGGCCTCAATTGGATCCAGATTATAAAACCTTTCAGTAATGGGTTCCAGATGGGGGTGTGGAAGGGGGGCTCATTTCAGTCATTACAAATTAGTCAATAGCAAGTTGAACATAGACTATTGGTCCAGGAACACAGTTATCGTACTTTGAAAATAGACCATAGTGTGAACAATGTGTTACCTGGTAACTTGACAATATTTTTATACTACTTTCAAGTTTATTTCTTCATGTTTAATGACTAAATAACAAGAAGGGGGATGAAATTACACTGGAAAACAAATTGTTTCATGTATTTCAAAGTAAAGAAGTGATATGGTCCAGCTAAAAAAGGTTAAAAATTTACATTTCGGATGCTGTCAAAAGATTTCAACCATATTTTTAGTTAGAGCCGACGAAGGTTATTATGGTTTTGGATAAAATTTGTCGAAAAATTGTATTACACACTGTAAAAAAAATATTGAGAAAGCGCACAAGGGCAGGTTGGATTTTTTTTATTTTTGTTTATTATCTAAATGAAATACACTACGTACGAAATACATGTAACTGTGTTCTCGGAACAGATAATAAGGTGCATTATAAAATTTCGTAAAGAGTTCTGATTAACCGTGGTTCTCGAGGCTGGGATTACAGCTTCATATTCGTTCGTTTATGAGTCCATTACAGGATTTAAATAAACAAATATTTTCTTCTTTTTTTTTTTTTCTTGATCTTTGCTTAAAAAATAAATGAAGAAACTGTATGATTTTTAAAAATAAATTGATGGCAATACACTGTCTTTACCTTCAAATGAGAGGTTGGCTAATAAGTTGGAATTTCTGTTTTTAAAATTGTCGTTTTAATGTAAATTTTGTAAAAAAAAAAAAAATCGCAAAAAAACGGATTTATATTTCCATAATGATTAAGTATTACTACCTTCAATATTGGTCCAATGAACGGAAAACTGTATCGTTAATTTGAAAAAAAGTCTTGTATCGTTGACCTGTATAGAATAATAGGTAGTTTCGTTTTTGATACTGACTATATCATGCAGAAGATCTAGACAAGCCCGTTAGGGCGAGTTGAGATATTCTGACAATATGATATAGTATCGGTAGTTATGACGTCTCACAATGTATTGCCTAATATTTTCAGTGATACAGCCAGTACGTTGATACTCAAAAATATACGGCAGTAAAATCAAAGAGAAAATATATGAATTACTGATAAATTCTTTTTATCACTAAAATAGGGGAAATATTAAAAATATGAATTCATCATTATGTTCTGGATACACTTCATGATGTTTTAAAAAAAGGTTGACCACATACTGAACCTTAATGTTGACGCCATCTACAAAATCTAGGATCACTATTTCTTGATTCGCGACATAGAATAGATGTCACAGGCTTGGATAAAATTCAAAGCATTCATCGAATCTCAGCTGATTATTAATTGCTTTAAACAAAAGGAAAGTCGGAAGAATTTCAAGTAGATTAAAATTTTGACTGACAGAAAGTAAAAACATAATATAATACGGTACCATCTGATTGAAAAATAAATTTTGTCATCTTTTGTTCGCAGTTACAAGATACAATGTATTGAGGAAAGATTAACAAGACTGATGTTTTTTTTAAACCAGATCTTTTTGAATTATTGAGATTAAAATATTTTTTTAACCAAATATCAAGTGTACGCAGAGGCGTTTTGACGTAAACGTAGCTATACGCATGCCTATATTCAACATGAGTGCATCACTTTACGTCAAAGAAAAAAATTATAATAGCCTTTCAAGACGTCATAATTTTTTGGACTACAAAATCGGAAACGTTACGGTATTTCCGTTTCTTTTTTTTTTACAAATATTTTTAAAGTTACAAAAAAATAATTCAAACAGACTTCGTCCCCATTTACAGGTAATGCCTGCCTCATGTTATGTAGGAAGGTGTCCCAGAAAAAAATAGCCTTGCCAGATGTCATAATTATAATGGAGTAGGGCCGAACTGATAAATTTATTTGTGTCACTGTTACCGAAACAGCTCGTAATCTGTTTACAGTCCGTCAACCTTGGAAGCATACTAAAGTGCACAATTTAAACAAAACTAAAACTTTTAAGGTTCATCATAACCTTTTGGCTAAAATGGCCGTATTTACACCCCAAATTTTACTCTGAGTACAGACTAACCTATACACCTGCAACAGTTTTAAGGGATGGCAGGAACTAGATATATACATTTTAAATGCATTTTATGTTTCAGAAAATTATTAACTTTTCTAGATTTTGCTATCCATTTTTTTTCGTTCCTGCAGAAGGTGCAAAAATTAACTAAGTAGTGAAAACGATTGAGAAGCTCCCCTCATATAATCAATGTTGTGAGTAGTATTGATTTAAATGGACAATAGATGGACAATAGACACCTGTAAACAATAGGTGATTTAACAGGTTTAAACTGTGTAACTGAGTGGACCGTATCAAATGAAACTCGGGTGTTTGTTTATTTTGCTATCTTCTGCAGACTGGAAAAAAATGCACATCAAAATGCAGGTAAGTTTTTCATTTTCTGAAACGTAGACTTCAAAAACTTTTATAAATCTAGTTCCTGCCATGCCTTAAAACTTTCCTGAATGTACCAGTTAGTCTGTTCTCAGAGTAAAATTTGGGGTGTAAATACGGCCATTTTAGCCAAAAGGTTATGATGAACCTTAAAAGTAAAATGTCAAGATCCTTTACCAGCAGAGTAATTTCGATGCAAGCATAATTATCGTTCTTCTAAAAATTCTTAATTCATTTGGACAGGACATTTTCCAAACTCCATACAGTGTTATCGTTCGGGTCATACTTCCCTTTCTCTACAAAGAAGCATAGCCAGATGTCACCACTGTCTCGGAGTTTGGACATTTTCACATGTTTTTGCAGAGTTGTCTACCTTCTTTATTAAAACTAAAACCCGAATCGAAAAAACAACGACGGACCTCAATAAAGTAAAGTAAAGTAAAGTAAAGTAATCTTTATTTAAAGTCGGGTTGCATATATATACATAATAACAATGAACATGAGCTCTTAAGAGCTCTTTAACCGACTGATATTAATAAACAAAACATACATGTAATAACATCAGAATAGACGTGAAAAACTGCTAAAATATTAGCATAAGCATAAAAGATTTATTTAAAGTCGGTTATACATATAACAATACAACATAAGATCTGTAGAGCTTTTTTCCGACATACATATAAGACAAGCACAATACATAAAACATGAAGCACATGATCAGGCGAAATAAATAATGTTATCAGTCAAGCACAGCAATTAATAAGCACAATTAAAGCATATTAGCAAACATAAAATGCAGATCAACTAGCATTCATGCAAAGCTATTATAAAGCACTAAACGTAATTCAAGCATTAAGAACATTAATATTAATTTTGACAGACTGAGAGAAAGGGAATGCTTCGTATCTGGCGGCGGGACTATTATACTAGTCTAATTATAGTCCCATATTGTATGAATGCCTTGAAAATATGCCTTTACCACAATATAACTTCTGAATATTTAAACAAAAATATATCACGTGAAAAAATGAAAAAGCCAACAGAAATATTTTCAACTATAATTTCTTTAAATCTATTTTTCTGAAAGAAGAACGAGTATGACAGAAGGAAATCCGATTTGTATTTTTTTAACAAATCTTAATATCGTGGGATGATAAAAACCATAGCGGTGACATCCCATTAGTCCGACAACCATTATTCCGACATCCAATTACTCCGACAGCCCACTATTCCGACAACCCATTACTCCGACAACCCATTATTCCGACAATGCGTTTTTCTTATGGTATTGGTATACTTTCTCTAAAAAGACCAACTCCGTCCTCTATGGTATCTGTTGTTGTCCGTCTAGATTATAATTATTCTTTCCATGCGGGATGTTTGTCTCAGTATATATTGGCGTTGATACACATGCTTATAGCAGCTGCTCAGTCCTAACCCTCGTCCAATATTCGTTTTACGTGCCAAGGTACTTTATTTATCTTTATATTTCGTTGTTTGTGTGTCCGATATCAGTCTGTGCTTTTCTATATAGCTAGTTTTTGCATGTGTGTCTTAATCTACCTTCTTTATAAATTAGAAGATATAGTATGATTGTCAATGATACAACTATCCACAAGAGACCAACATGACACAGACATTAACAACTACAGGTCACCGTACGGCATTCAACAATGAGCAAAGCCTATACCACATAGTCAGCTATAAAAGGCCCAGATATGTAAAATAAATAAAACGAGAAAACTAACGGTCTTATTTGTATAAAAATATGAACGAAAAACAAATATGTAACACATAAACAAACGACAACCACTAAATTACAGGCTTCTGACTTGGGACAGGCACATACATGAATAATGTGGCGGGGTTAAGCATGATATCAAGATCCCAACTCTCCCTCTAACCTGCGACAGTGGTATAACAGTACAACATAAGAACGAACTATAAAAATCAGTTGAAAAAGGCTAAACTCATCAGATGGACAAAAATACAAGTGGACGTTGCCGGGTACTTGTACATCCCGACAACAAAGAGACACTAGGAACAGATATGAGAGTACTCGCAGTTTTATGAAAGCTAGTTCAAAGCCACTAACAACTAATAAAAAAATCATGCATTTAAGACTTAACTAGAACTTCGGTTCCCCCCTTTTCGGGTATCAGGGGAGTGAGGTTTCCCCACCTATTAACTACATAAATTGGAGTTGGATAACACTACCCGCACTCTTTGGTCGCAACACTTTCTCTCCTTGTATCACTCATCTGAGTTTTATTTAAATTAATTTTGTCGCAGAAATGTGCAGTCAACGCGTTTCGACTGCTCAAATAGAATGAGTGCAGTATAAAAGCCAATAACAAACTAGTAAAAAATCTAAGACAATGTGTAGCATCCTTGTCCTGCTTGTGTCTTTGTCAAATTGTCTAATTTTAAAAACTTGGTACATTATATTTTTTTTTGGAAATTTGACACTTATTTTTCATTTAAAGATTGTTTTCAAGAAGAAGAAAAATATTTGTTTATTATTGATTTTAAGAAAGGTTACGTAGTTCATATGTTAATTCACAATCGGTGCAATTCCATTACATTAAGAATTGAAAATGCTAGATACTAAAAAATCGTTTTGTACAGCTGATAAAGTTGAGGATGAGAGTCATTTTTCAATCGAATGCTCACTTCATAATAATTTGAGGGAGGAGCTCTTTCACCATATTTCTAGCACATGTAAGAAATTTAAAAAGAAAGATAAATATGATAAATTTTCGATGTTAACACAAGAAAACTTTTCTATTATGGGGGGGGGGGGGGGGGGTGATTACCTTATTAGTTCTTTTGCACATGTCTTGATACCGACTGTTATTTGATATCAATGTGTTAGTTGCTTTTTAGCTCACCTGGCCCATAGGGCCAAGTGAGCTTTTCTCATTACTTGGCGTCCAGCTTCCGTCGTCGTCCTTCGTCGTCCTGCGTCCGGCGTTAACTTTTACAAAAATCATCTCCTCTGTAACTACTGGGCCAAATTTAATCAAACTTGGTCACAATCATCATTGGGGTATCTAGTTTAATAAATGTGTCCGGTGACCCGTCCAACCAACCAAGATGGCCGCCATGGCTAAAAATAGAACATAGGGGTAAAATGCAGTTTTTGGCTTATAACTCAAAAACCGAAGCATAAAGAGTAAATCTGACAGGGGTAAAATTATTTATCAGGTAAAGATCTATCTGCCCTGAAATTTTCAGATGAAACGGACATTCCGTTGTTAGGTTGCTGCCCCTGAATTGGTAATTTTAAGGAAATTTTGCTGTTTTTTGTTATCATCTTGAATATTATTATAGATAGACTTAAACTGTAAACAGCAATAATGTTCAGCAAAGTAAGATTTACAAATAAGTCCACATGACCAAAATGGTTAGTTGACCTATTTAGGAGTTATTGACCTTTATAGTCAATTTTTAACCATTTTTCGTAAATCTTAGTTATCTTTTAGAAAAATCTTTTCCTCTGAAACTACTGGGCCAAATTAAACCAAACTTGGCCATAATCATCATTGGGGTTTCTAGTTTAAAAATATGTCCGGTAACTCGGCCAGCAAACCAAGATGGCCACCATGGCTAAAAATAGAACATAGGGGTAAAATGCAGTTTTTGGCTTATAACTCATAAACCAAAGCATTTAGAGCAAATCTGAAAGGAAGTAAAATTATCTTATTAATATCTTGAATATTATTATAGATAGAGATAATGTAAACAGCAATGATGTACAGCAAAGTAAGAGCTAAACATAAGTCAACATGACCAAAATGGTCAATTGAGCCCCTAAGGAGTTATTGCCCTTCATAGTCAATTTTTAACAATTTTCATAAAATTTGTAGATTTTCACTAACATTTTCCACAGAAACTACTGTTATAGATAGAGATAATTGTAAGCAGCAAGCATGTTTAGTAAAGTAAGATCTACAAACACATCACCATCACCAAAACACAATGTTGTCATGAATCCATCTGTGCCTTTGGTTTAATATTCATATAGACCAAGGTGAGCGACACAGGCTCTTTAGAGCCTCCAGTTTGTATTTTGTCTTGGTAACTGAGGCTTATAGTGCTATAAAGATCATTATATCCTATTATGTGTTGTAATGTCTTAATTTCATGAATATTGACCCAATCATTAGACCGCCGCTTTGAAAAAGTGGGGGTATACGGTTTTATCTCTGTCTGTCCATCAGTCAGTTCGTCCGTCCGTCCGTCCCATAAATATTTTCATTGCATCTTTTTCAGGAACTACATAACAAGGATTTCTGAAAGGTTTATTGAAGTCGGCTATGTCGTGTGATGCGTTTTCAAATTCATTACTCAATTATTTACATGACAGCCAAGTTGAAAATTGTCGTTACATTTTTCTCAGAAACTACAGTTCAATGATTTCTGAAATTTGGTTTCAAGATTTATATAAGTCAGTTATACTGTGTGATGCTTTTTCAGATTCACAACTCAAACACTTCCTGTTTACCGAAATGTTTCGGCGGGGGTATCATCAGTAGCTCGTACCATCAATGGTTGTTCTTGATTCATATGCTCTTTAAAGATCATTGAGTTTGGAAAATGACATATTCTTTTCTGTTATATTCTATATACAGATTTCGAATTGAGTATATAGAAAGTATTCGAACCACCATAGCCTTATTTTATATATACGGAGTTTTTTCTTAAAATATGTTAATACATATCTAAACGTAATAATACAGACAGACCAGTTTTATTTTCCCCTGACACCCTGGTACTTGACTTGATAAGTGTCGGACTTATGGGTTGTCGGGGTATTGGGCTGTCGGAGCAATGGGTTGTCGGACTATTGGCTTGTCGGACTAATGGGTTGTCGGACCAATGGGCTGTCGGACTAATGGGCTGTCGGAATAATGGCGTGTATTTTGTACATGTATAACTTCAATGCGAACCTTGTGAAATAGCACGTAAAATCTCAACTAATAATAAGCGTGAATTCTTTTGAAAAGCGACGGTTCCATTAATACCTATTTCTAGTTCTGTTTCGACATGCAATTATTGTGTCACTTGACGTTAAAATTTCATCATTAATTTCGTCTTCGTCAAATATTGCTAGCTGTTGGTTTCTCTTTTTTTTTTTTTATTACATACTAGTATACATGAACACACCACAAGTTATTCCTATGCAATCTCATTTAGATATTTAATACAAAGTGTATTTTAAAGATAAAAGTCGTATTAGTTCGATAATGTTTCAAACTAAATATAAACTGAGAATACATGTAAAATGCCATATTCCGAATCCCTGACATTCATTTGTTTAAATAAAGAAAAGATGAAAAGATAACAATGATAGGTATATATCTAATTGAATCTTCGTCTCAATCAAGCTTCATAACAGAATATTCAAGATTTACAACTTTTCTTGAATATGATTGCCAATGAAATAAACTATGTAGGAGATTTCAAATTAGCCCAATTAATATGTGTGAAACTGAAACCGTAATTCTGCTGTAGTGCACGTCGTTCGTATCTGTAATATGAAGGCGTATGGTAACTATATAACCGGGCGTTTTCCGTGTTATAGTAATTCAAAGACGGAATACCAATACTTTAAACTTTATTAGCAAGGTCCGGACAGTACCAGACCTAAGACCTAAACTTGACTACAAAATGACATACACAAGCATATATAAAAAACAGTATCTATAGAAAAGGATTAGTGTCCAACGGATTAACTTGTCATGGTCAGAGTGATTTTCATCAAGACAAACATATATTTAACAATAGAATTAATTAAACACAAAGAAATATAAAAGGTTAGATAGACGGATTAACAAATTGTCACTTTAGCACTTAAAATATAATGTCTGATCTTAATTTATTTGTAATCGCAAATAGTCCAAATCTTCCTGGTTATATTCGCCACTACTCCACCTAAACTCGGTCTCCGAGTTTGCCGAATGAATTTTGTTATCGTCGTGGGTATCCTCCTCCTCGCCGATGACGTTGCTGCGAATTGCCACGCGAGCAAATTGCATAGGTCGAAAGCGCACCTCGGTTTGAATGTTTTATATCTAGATGTTGAATCTCGTGTCTACTGTTTACGTTCTCTGCCTTAAGTCTCTGAATTTCGTCTTCCATATCATTTAAGATGCGATTGTACTGCAAGTCAGTATTTTTAAACTCCATTGTTAAGCGTTCTCTAGAGTTCGTTAAATTTAGGTTTTCCTCTTCCAGTTGAACTACTACTCTTTCCAAATGCTCAGTTCTACTTCTATGTTCGGCTAACTCATGTTCTATCGTTTGAATTATCCGGCCATGTTCTAAACGTTCCAAATTTACTTTGTCCAAACTGTTCTTTAAAATAACATTTTCTTTTCTTACGGTATCCAATTTTGAATTTTCACTTTTGAGTACAGCTATTTCTTTCAACGAGTTACTGTGAGAAACTTTTAACTTCTTTAGGTTCTGTTTAGCGGATTCGTCTTGTATGGAGCACGTAAAAACGGAGAGTTCCTTGTCCTCGAGTCCTTGAAACGGAAATTGAGACATTTGTTTCTTCTCAATAAATGTTCTCATGCGGTCGCTGTCTCTTTGCATTTTAGATTTTGACTTCTTCTTTGGTTTTGGGTTTTCACATGACTTAGCGTGAAAACTACACATACGGGCAAAATGTCCATGGTGTCTGCATTTGTAACAATGAGCGTTAGCTGCATAACATCGATGGTAGGTGAAAACGTTCAATGTCTTACCGCAATATTTACACAGAAAGTCCAAGCAGGTATCTTCTTTTGTTATCGGAAACGGATGTCCATTTCTGCGAGGCTGGTAATTCCAGGTTCCTTCCATAGTGTTGTTTCTGAAGGTATCTATTTACTAGTTTGGGGGAACTAGCTCAGAATCGTGCCCGGGTCCTCCACCAATATATAACCGGGCGTTTTCCGTGTTATAGTAATTCAAAGACGGAATACCAATACTTTAAACTTTATTAGCAAGGTCCGGACAGTACCAGACCTAAGACCTAAACTTGACTACAAAATGACATACACAAGCATATATAAAAAACAGTATCTATAGAAAAGGATTAGTGTCCAACGGATTAACTTGTCATGGTCAGAGTGATTTTCATCAAGACAAACATATATTTAACAATAGAATTAATTAAACACAAAGAAATATAAAAGGTTAGATAGACGGATTAACAAATTGTCACTTTAGCACTTAAAATATAATGTCTGATCTTAATTTATTTGTAATCGCAAATAGTCCAAATCTTCCTGGTTATAACTATACTACCTTACTTAGTTCAAAAGTACATAACAAGTCAATCCTTTCTTTGTGCATTATACGCTCAGGAACATACTTCTTTAAGTTACTATTTTGCATGGATTGGTAGTAAATGTTACTTTTCAACTGTAGTCCTTAACCAAAAGCGTTTTCTTCTCCATCTGACAGGCTTAATTTTGGATCAAGTGATCATACAAGTACGGATGCTAGTATGATAATTCGGCTAGTCTGGATGACTTTGTGCGATACCCGCGTTCCGTATTCATTATACGGTTTAAACATACATGTATAATTTAAATTTTAGATCCTTCAGTTTGCATATAAATATGATATTTAAATTTCGTATGGCTTTATAGTATAACCCGCAAAACATTTTATTTGATGTAACCAAAGTAAACATGTAAAATGAACCAATAACTTACCATGCCAATATAAACTTTTGTTGTATGTTTAATATACAAACAGAAATCACTTCTAGACGAGGGGTTGACACGCCCAAATTAAACAAAAATGTGTTTCAAAGAAACAATGCACTAAATTGATTTTATAGGATTTAGGCCGTGTTCACATTGACCTAAATTCGGTGTTGTGTTATTGTAACTCACACATAAACTAAATATAATTAAAAACCAATTCTTCAGAGAACAATTGAAGGTCTTTCCACCTCGATAATAAGAATGAAATTTATTAAAAAAAAAGATGTTAGAAAAGGTCACTCCTTGTTGATGTAATTTGGTACCTCAACTGATATAGAAAAAAATAGATTTATAGGTATATGCAGGAAACTTAATTGTCTTATAATAAACAAAAACAAAATTAAAGCAAAGGTCATAATCTAGAACGTCAAGTTGACTTTTGACCTTGACCTAAATTTCAAGGTCATAGGTCAATGATTTCAAATCAAAAGACCCCAGGTCAATCACTTGTATGATTGTAGAGAAATATCGATTTCAAATACAAAAGGGGAAAAAACTCCTAAAAGGATTGACCAAAACACTTCGACTTAAATAAGTTGAAGTTGCACTGATATAAAAAAATAAGATTAATAGGTAAATGCAAAAGACTTAATTATTTTATAATGAACAAGAAAGAATTTAAAGCAAACTTAAGGTCAAAATCTAGAACGTCAAGTTGACCTTTGACCTTGACCTCAATTTCAAGGTCATAGGTCAGTGATCTGAAATCAAAATACCTCAGGTCAATCACTTGTATGGTTGTGGAGAAATACCGATTTCAAATACAAAAGGGGAGAAAACTCCTATAAGGGTTGATCAAAACACTTCGATTTCAATGGGTTGAAGTTGCCCCTTGTTGTAAACAGTAATTTGGCAAACACATCGTATCATTAACTGTTAGTTTCTTTTGAATAACGGTAACAAGCAAAATTCAAAAATTTATAACATGACCTTGACCTTTGACCTTGACCTCAATTTCAAGGTCATGGGTCAGTGAACTCAAATTAGAAGGTCCGAGGTCAATCACTTGTATGGTTGTGGAGAAATAATGATTTCAAATACATAACGGGAGAAAATACCTATAAGGGTTAACCAAAACACTTCGACTGAATAATTTGAAGTTGCGCCTTATTGTGAACAGTGATTTTGCAAACATATCATATCATTAACTGTTCAATTTGTAAAAATCTTATACGGTTTGCGAGATATAGATTAGCGATAACATGAAAAAGGGGATGCGGGAAGATACCTCCTATAAGAATAAGTGTTCGTTCACACAGGGTGAGTTTTGAAACCTCCATTACTGAACAACATCGTTGGCCAAACATCCATTCGATATGTTGTAAAACAAAAAAGCATCTCAGACGGCAGAAGAAAAAAAAAAATTAAAAACCAATTCTTCAGAGACAATTGAAGGTCTTTCCACCTCGATAATTAGAATGAAATTTAAAAAAAGATATTAGAAAGGGTCACTCCTTGTTGATGTAATTTGGTACCTCAACTGATATAGAAAAAAATAGATTTATAGGTATATGCAGGAAACTTAATTGTCTTATAATAAACAAAAACAAATTTAAAGCAAAGGTCATAATCTAGAACGTCAAGTTGACTTTTGACCTTGACCTAAATTTCAAGGTCATAGGTCAATGATTTCAAATCAAAAGACCCCAGGTCAATCACTTGTATGATTGTAGAGAAATATCGATTTCAAATACAAAAGGGGAAAAAACTCCTAAAAGGATTGACCAAAACACTTCGACTTAAATAAGTTGAAGTTGCACCTTGTTGTAAACAGTAATTTGACAAACACATCGTATCATTAACTGTTACAGTTTCTTTTGAAAATAGATAGCAAGCAAATTCCAAAATTTAGAATATGACCTTGACCTTCAACCTTGACCTCAAATTTAAGGTCATAGGTCAGTGAACTCAAATAGGAAGGCCCCAGGTCAATCAATTGTATGATTGTAGAGAAATAATGATTTGAAATACAAAAGGGGAGAAAACTCCTCAAAGGGTTAACCAAAACACTTCGACTTAATAGGTTGAAGTTGCGCCTAATTGTAAACAGTAATTTGGCAAACACATCATATCATTAACTGTAACAGTTTCTTTTGAATAACGATAACAAGCAAAATTCTACTAAATTTATAACATGACCTTGACCTTTGACCTTGACCTCAATTTCTAGGTCATGGGTCAGTGAACTCAAATTAGAAGGTCCGAGGTCAATCACTTGTATGCTTGTGGAGAAATAATTATTTCAAATACATAAGGGGAGAAAACTCCTGTAAGGGTTAACCAAAACACTTCGACTGAATAAGTTGAAGTTGCGCCTTATTGTAAACAGTGATTTTGCAAACATATCATATCATTAACTGTTACAGTTTCTTTTGACTAACGATAACAAGCAAAATTCAAAATTTACAACATGACATTGACCTTTGACCTTGACCTCAATTTACTTTATATGGACCAAGGAATTCATATCAAAAGACTGTAGGCCTCTACAACTTTTACCGTATGAATTAACCCAACATATCGTTTATTTTAAATTTTAAAAGGGAAATAACTCCCATAAGATGTCTTCTTATCACTTCAGTCAAAATAAAACAAATTATTCTTACGAGTAGAAAAGTGAAAACAGTTTGTAAAAATCTTTTACGGTTTTAGAGATATAGCGATAACAAGAAAAAGGGGACGCGGGGAGATAACTCCTATAAGAATAAGTGTTCGGTCACACAGGGTGAGTTTTGAAACCTCCATTACTGAACAACATCATTGGCCAAACATCCATTCGATATGTTATAAAACAAAAAAGCATCTCAGACGGCAGAAAAAAAAGAAAAAAAAAATAATAATCAGAAGAAAAACAATAGGTCTTTCCACGAAAAGTGGAAAGACCTAATTAAAAACCAATTCTTCAGAGAACAATTGAAGGTCTTTCCACCTCGAAAATAAGAATAAAATTCAAAATGATGTTCGAAAAGGTCACTCCTTGTTGATGTAATTTGGTACCTCAAACTGTTATAAAAAAATAAGATTTAGAGGTATATGCAGAAGACTTCATTATTTTGTAATGAACAAGAAAGAATTTAAAGCAAATGTCAAAATCTAAAAAGTCAAGTTGACCTTTGACTTTGACCTTGACCTCAATTTCAAGGTCATAGGTCAGTGATCTCAAATCAAAAGACCCAAGGTAAATCACTTGTATGGTTGTGGAGAAATACCGATTTCAAATACAAAAGGGGAGAAAACTCCTATAGGTGTTGACCAAAACACTTCGACTTAAATGGGTTGAAGTTGCCCCTTATTGTAAACAGTAATTTGGCAAACACATCATATCATTGACTGTTACAGTTTCTTTTGAATAACGATAACAAACAAAATTCAAAATCTATAACATAACCTTGACCTTTGACCTTGACCTCAATTTCTAGGTCATGGGTCAGTGAACTCAAATCGGAAGGCCCGAGGTCATTCACTTGTATGGTTGTGGAGAAATAATGATTTTAAATACATAAGGGGAGAAAACTCCTATAAGGGTTAACAAAAATACTTCGACTGAAAAGGTTGAAGTTGCGCCTTATTGTAAACAGTGATTTGGCAAACATATCATATCATTAACTGTCACAGTTTTTTTTTAAATAACGATAACAAGCAAAATTCAAAATTTATAACATGACCTTGACCTTTGACCTTGACCTCAATTTCCTTCAAATGAACCAAGGACTTCATATCAAAGGACTGTAGGCCTCTACGACTTATACCGTATGAATTTATTCAACAAATCGTCTATCTAAAATTTTCAAAGGGAAACAACTCCCATAAGATTTCTTCCGATCACTCCAGTTTTATAATGCATACCATTCTTAAAAGTAGACGAACAATTTGGCGAAAACAGTTTGTAAAAATCTTTTACGGTTTTAGAGATATAGCGATAACAAGAAAAAGGGGACGTGGGGAGATAACTCCTATAAGAATAAGTGTTCGGTCACACAGGGTGAGTTTCGAAACCCCCATTACTGAACAACATCATTGGTCAAACATCCATTCGATATGTTGTAAAACAAAAAAGCATCTTAGACGGCAGAAAAAAAGAAAAAAAATCAGAAGAAAAACAAAAGGTCTTTCCACGAAAAGTGGAAAGACCTAAATAATCAGAAGAAAAACAATCACTGGGGTAAAGCTGATGACCGTAACTGCATTCACGGTCATCCCAAGATGTCAGCTGAAAAATTAGGTCAGTATTTTTATTCTCTGTTAAGGTGTTTCTACATCATTTTCTTTACAAAGCATACTTTGATACGATGTAAATTTATTAAAGATTCACACGGAAGTCACAAATCTCTACCGAGGAACGTGTATAAAACGGGAATTTGGATTTGAAAAATTTGCTAGGATGACCGTAAATCGTAATCGAGATGACCGTAACAGGATTAGCGATTCATAACAAGGCTGACCGTAATTGGTTAAAAAATGACCGTAAATTGTTAAGGATGACCGTAGTTTATAAAGAATGACTAAATTTAAAAGGATGACCGTCAATTGAAAGAAATATCCATATTTGTATGCATTGTTTTTTGTTGAGTTTGTCGCAATAGGGGCTCGGTTAGTTCTTTTTAACTATTTTACGTATTTTGAGTTTATATGAAAATTATAGTAAATAGTATAATCGATATTCTGAGAAATTTTGATTTAAATGCACACTATAGAAAATAGACACCAATATGTGATTGTAACTGTGTAACTGAGTGGACCGTATTAAATGAAACTCGTATGTCTGTTTATTTTGCTATCTTCTGCATATTTAAAAAAAAATGCATCTCAAAAACCAGGTAAGTTAATTTTTTTTCTCAAACATAGACTTTATATAACTTTTACATATATAAAGGTCCTGCCATGCTTTAAGGTTTATGCACCCTTCTGTGGCAGTTTTGTACGAATTTTTTTTAAACATCAATTGTATCAAAACTAGATATAATGAATAATAGATACAGTCCAGTTTAAACATATACTAGGGGGAAACTTGATGCAAAGCATTATTTTTTACTGTTGCATTGCATTTATATAGAAATAGAAATAGAGTACTTTGTGGCAAATAAACAAAGATTTTTATAGAAAATCCACAGCCTTTAATAAAGAGATTTTTGTTATAAAATTTGAAACATAGATTACTCACTTGCTTTTCTATGATGTGCTAGTGTTTATTTTTCACCAAAAGTTCTAAACAACCTGTACTGGAGAAAGGTAAAAAGACCAGTCACAATTGGTTTTACATTCGTCTTTTCTCTTTTAATTAAATAAAAATAATAATAATTTAAACCTTTTGGACAAATGAAGAGTTCATAAGATAAAAAATATTCCCTGTGGAACACCTCTCCGCCCCCCTTTTTGTACTCTGTATTTTCAACCCTCGAATTAAGCTTTCCAATCTAATTAAAATTAAAACCTTGCTTTCTAACCAATCTGTTCATGTACCGGACCGGCAACTTTCTTTATTCAATACAAATGTCTACAGTGCCGTTATACACATGCATGTTGTTTGCTTGAAGTATACGCACCGAAAAGAAAGGAATAGCCAAGAATAACTCCAAGATACTATATTCCTGCATCACGTGATTTTTACCACGTTGAGCTTACATTAGAATAAATTCCGAATATGGAAAGTGAAACTACAATTCAAAACATAAAGTCCGAAGGCACAAAAGAGAAAAAAGAAGGGTGTTTTGGCAAAGGGTGCCGGGATAATTCTCTCTGTGTTCAAAATATACATGAAATATTTGCCAATGCCTCTTTTTTGTTCTATACATTCTAACCCAGAGTTTTCTATCTGTTACTCCATGCCAAGAAATCCTCGCTAAAAATTCCGGTCGACCTGCTACGGCACCCATTAGTATTTAAAGATTTGATTTCATTCAACAAATTAATTTATGACCTTCATGTACGTGTCGCTTAGAACACAGCCATATACCAAATGGTCAATATTAATCATCCATGTAATTTGCTCTATTGGGTGTTTGCAGAATTTCAACGGATGCAATTTCTTGGCATGAATTTCAAAATACCTCGTGCAGAGTAACTAAAGTCGACCGCACCCTAAAAGGTGTACTTGATTTGGTCCATTTTTTTATCTGTTCTAACCAATAACTACATTAATAAACTTGTTTTAAGGAAATCAATGCTAGTACTGCATGCAATAATCCTATATCTATCGGTAATCAAATTTTTGTCTACCTTTATGATAATGTTGTCTGATAAAAAATAAGAAATAATCCAAATAATAATAGTTTAAAGCAAAAGTTTTTTGAGTTAAAGCAAAAGTTTTCTGAGTTAAAAAAAATTGAAGAAAATGGTTTAACACAAAAAGTATGAATATAAACAAAAACTTTTTAATTGTTTAAGTGAATATATTAATCAAAATCCAAAGGAATATTGGAAAATATTTTTATAAATGATATCACTAAAGGTTTGGAAGATGACAACTCAAGTCCATTGGAACTTATAAATAGTAAACTAGGCTCCCTCCTGTTTGCTGATGATCTGCTTTTACTATCAGAATCTAAGGAGGGTCTCCAAAATAGTCTAAATAAAGTTTCCATGTTTTGTGAAAACTGGCAGCTTTCTATAAACATAAATAAACCAAAAAGTATGGTCTTTTCAACAACAAAGCAAAAGCCTGAAACATCTATTATACTTAATATAAAAACAAAAAAATAGAGAATGTTTCAGAATATCCTTACTTGGGTCTGCTGATTATATTTTTTTTATTTTTTTTTAATTTTATTGTTAATCAAAGCGCCAACAAGGAGCACAACAATCAACATTAATAATAATACTTTATTCAGAAGCAATACAGCTTATTGAATATACAATTTTACAATATTTTTTGAATGCATCAGTGAAATATAAATACAATAATTATACACAATACATGTATGGCGGAGAATGAAACAAAAATTCATATGATAAATAAATAATACAACTGCATATTACGATTTTTTTTCAATATTAAACAAAAATTTACCTAAATTATTAAGTTTTTTCACATTGTGAACCGATAACAACTGTATAAGTTTAAAAGTGGATGGATATTGCAAATAATATTTCTTAATGTATAGTTTTCTTACATCACTATATCTATTACATTCTAGAATAACATGGTATTCGTCTTTTACAATATTGTTAGTGCACATAGTACATAATCTATTTTCTCTATCTACATTGTAATATCTGCCTGTTTCTATATTGAGGCTATGTGCGGAGATACGATATTTACATATAAAAGGTTTCTATATTTGATTAACAGATATATCTAAATAAAACTGCAGTATATCTGTGTCATATATATATCTATAAAGTATACATTTTGATGAGTTATTAAAAAAAGAATTAGCATCAGCAATAAAGGTATCTTTCATTCTTTGTTTTAACTCATGTATAAATATATCAACATTATTTACACTTTGTTTTAGCCATATATCATGAAAACCATATCTACATAAAATGTCTTTGACTGAACAAGCCCAATTCGATTTGTCATTGGGTTTTTTAAATGAACTCTCCAACATATCTTCATAACATGCTTTAAGTATACAGTTATCAGTATTTAATAATTTTTAAACCAAAACTGAATCAGTCTTCTTTGTCTTTCATAATACATTGGATAACGTCCCAATTCACAGTAGACCATGTTATTAACAGCAGTTTTTCTAACCTTTAGAATTCGTTTTAAAAAATATAAATGTACTTTCTCTATATCATCTGCTTTATGATTACCCCACACTTCACAGCTATAATTAAGTATACTAGATACATAAGTATCAAATAAGGACAGTAACGTTTCACAGTTATAATATTCATCTACAATTTTACTACATAAAGCAAATACAGCTTTTCTTCCTTGATTGGCTAACATTTTTTGTGTATGTAAAAAACTGCCATTAAAATTAAAAAGAATACCCAAATATACAAAACTATCACATATATCTATTTGGTTGTTATTCAAAACCATTTTCCTTGACTTTTTACACTACCTCTATTTCTAAACACGACCACTTTAGTTTTAGACATATTAATATATAAACCATATTCCTCTGCAGAAGAGTTTACAGTATTTATCATATTTTGAAGATCATCTATGTTCTCACTGAATAAAACAGTGTCGTCTGCGTACATTAGTAAAAATAAATTTAAGGATTTCAATTCATATGACTTACAGACATTTCTGATTAGATCTACTTCAATATCATTGACATACAACGAGTATAATAAAGGGGATAAAGATTCTCCTTGCATCAAGCCAGTATTACAATTAAAAAAATCTGAAATTTTTCCATTACACTTTATACAAGTTTTCAATTTAGAATACAAAGATTTAATTAAAGTAAGAAGTTTACCAGTAACGCCACATCTAACTAATCTCAACCAGAATTTTACATGAAAAACACTATCAAAGGCTTTAATATAATCAATGAAACAGCAATATAAGCGTTTACCTTTTCTTAATGACTTAGATATCAGGGAATGAAGACAGAAGATGGCATCAGAAGTGCCGTATCAAGGACGGAATCCAAATTGTGCATCTGTCAGAGTGTTATTAATCTTGCACCATGTTATAAGTCTTGAATTAATCAACGACGTAAATAGTTTTCCTAAATGCGACACCAACGAAATACCTCTGTAGTTTCCAGGATCGTCAGGGTTTCCTTTCTTAAAAATAGGAATTAGAATACATTTCACCAATATTCCAGGAAAATTTCCAGAGTCTTTCCAGAACATAAAATGTTGTTGAACAGTTTACAAAGTACAGGTTCCAATAAAGTTTTACCAAACAGTATAATACTCATTCATTATATCATCATAACCAGTCGACTTGTCTCTTTTTAATTTTTTGATGCACGAATCGAGTTCTTTTTCTGTAAACGGAAGATCTAGTTCCTCAAAAACTGTTTCCGGAGTGTCACTCGTTCCAACATTCACATCAGGAGGTTTAGACATAAGTTTTTTAAAATGTTCCTCGAATTGATCCAATGAGATGTTATTTATAACGCGCTTTTTGCGTTTTTTAAAATTCTTATAGAAGCGTTTTGGATTTTTCTTCCTTAGTGACGACAGCATATTTCCTCGTTGATTCTTATAATGTCTTTTAAGTTTTGTTTCGCAGCACTTATACTTTTGTTTTGCAAGGTTAAAGTTAATTCTGTTTTCATCCGAGCGGTATTTGTTGAAACTGTCTAATGCATTTTGATATTGCTTATATAATGTTTTGCATTCATCAGTAAACCAAGGCTTGTCTGCATTAGATTTATGAACTTTACCCCCATTTTCACAAAATTCACACTGTTCTTTGAATGTTACTTCAGATTTCGTATACTGTTCATATATATCAGTTAAAAGATTATTAAGTCTTTCTACACACGTATCAATATCGCTGTTTTCGTCAAAATTTACCAGTAGATCATCAAACTTTTGTGTGCGGAGTATCAATTTACTTCTGATATCATCTTCTGACCCTTCATTCCAGTTAAATACATTGAACTTAGTTTTATTACAATGACATTGACCGTAAGACTGTTTATTACCCTTAAGATACAATTCAACTACTATTGTAGCATGACATGAATACATATTAAATGGTTCAACATAAAACGATTTTAAACAATTTAACATTTCACTATATGTGTAAACAATAAATAATCACTAACGCTACTACCGTTTTTATCATTAAATGTTATTTTCCCACTGTCTGTTCCGAATCTGCCGTTACATATACGTAGGCCGGACGACTGGCATAGCTGCAATATACGCTGACCAAAACTATTTGGAGGTTTAATGTCTTCAGATTTCCTATTACAAATGTTACTATCATTTACATAGTCAATAAAAGAGAAACTGTTAATCAGTTCTTTATCTAATGTATCATTAACTATATTGTCTGCTTTTAGACCTACTCGTCCATTCAATTCTCATATCACAGCCACAGTTCCTAATTACCGTATCCATGGTGATACGGTCTGATTAGTCAGAGGCTAAACGTCAGGTTCGGGTAAATCTGTTTACGGTATTTCTGTCATTTCATTGGTTATAAATACTATCTAATGGCTGCTTCGTGGCTGTTTCCTGAATGATTCTGGGGGAAATAAAGGTCATTTTAACGTCTGATTGGCTATTAATGAGTGGCATGCATTATATGTTCCACGCGTCCGTAAGTGGGGTCGGATTAAAATCATGATATTAGGTTATAGGTTCATACTATGATTTTATATATCATTTTATTCTGGTATCACCTAAGTTGGACAAAGGTATACAGAAAAACACATTAGTTTACATTACATTGCATATTATGTACATTTGTTGAGGAAGCATTAAATATGAGTTTTTTACAACGGTATGATCAGTATAGCCGACAGGTTAACATCAGAGAGAATCCAGTTTGTCATTTATAATTCTAATAAATTGGCACAATTTTCGAAGTTTAGATTTCTGTTTTTGGTTCATAATAGCATTAAATTTTAAAACATTCAAGTTCGTTAGGTATTTCTTGTCAATCAGTAGTGTTCTATCTGTCAAGAGACTGCTGCATTCCATTACATAGTGGTATTCGTCACCTATAGCAACTCTGCACAACGGACACTTTCTCTGTTCTCGGGGAATGTTTGCCATCTACCATTTTCAATTGGCAGTTTATGGTTCATTGTCCTAAACCGCGACATTGTTATTACATCTTTATCATCAAGTACGTTAAGGTAGTGTTCGAAATTGTGTGATGTCTTGTATAGGCGATAATTCAGGGCTTTCGGCGAATCGTTTACCTTTCCTGACCATGACTGTGTAAACTGATCTTCTAGTCTTTGTTTAATTATCGATTTAATGTTAGGTGATGTGTTTTGGAATGACCATAAGTAAGAGAATCCACAATTGTCTAGAATACTTTTCATCTTGTCTAACGATCGCGATCGAAATGATAAAGTGTTCATTTGCTATAGTGATTATTTGTGATGATTACTCACGACAAACTGTTAATTTGGTGCAGATTATATAATCATGTGACAATGTAATGATTTAATCTTGAAATTATGTTGCTATTTTGGTAAGAAACTGTACATTTATGTATTTACATTTATGTATTATTGCTATTCTCTAAAAATAGAACAGTAATGTGTATAATTAACACTTTACACTGCGTATTAAAACGGTTAAATGATTGAGATACTTTTGTGTTAGATTTCTTCGTATAAAGCTTGAATTTTAAATAGTAAATACACAAAACGTATGCTCTATGTATAAAACTAATAACCATTTATTTTTCATTGCTTGGACATATTGATTAGAAAATATTAATATCACGGAATTTACCGAAGATGTAATTTCGTTTCCAGCACTTTCATCGCTTCATTGATTTCTGGTGTAAATAAACAAACCCGACGATACTGATAGAAGAATACAAAAATTACAAGGTGAGCAATATGTGCAAAGAAGCCTACACCAAGCATCACTGTATTGTTATTGGCAAGGGTTTCAGTGCACTATAGGACTATAGTATCAGCTGTTACAAATTATATAATTTAGCGTTTTACAAATGCACATCCAGCTCTATATTTGACAATGACCCCCAAGGCAATCATTTATACGATCCTTCGAACCCAAAAAACTTGCAACACAGTGAACTCCCTAAAAGATGTTTGCATGTTGGGGTAGACAGTTCGGTGATCTTTGAATGACTTTGATGTACTCGTACAATAACATGATGATTTATTCTTTGAAGTTGTCAGAAGGCTGATTTAGAAGGGGGCCAGGGGGGCATGCCATCCTTTTCTGGGAAATTTGGTGGGCCTGCACTAATGAAAAATTCTGGATCCGCCACTGGTTGTTGGACCATAAGAGTCCCAGTATGGACACAGTGGTGATCAGCAGTCATTATAAAAAAAAAGATTTGGTATGATTGCCAATAAGACAACTGTCTACAACAGACCAAAATGACACAGACATTAACAACTATAGGTCCTCGTATGGCCTTCAACAATCATCAAAGCCTATACAACATAATCAGCTATAAAAGGCCCTGACATGACATGTAAAACAAATCAAACCAGAAAACTAACGGCCTTTAATATTGATATAAAAAAATTGAACGAAAAACAAATATGTAACACATTTACAAACGACAATCACTAAATTATAGGCTCCTGACTTTGGACAGACACATACATAAATAATGTGGCGGGGTAAAACATGTTAGCGGGATTCCGATCCTCCCCCTAATCTTGGTAATGGTACATCTACATGTATAACAATACATTGTACATCATAAGAACTAACTATAAAAATCAGTCAAAAAAGGCATAACTCATCAGATTGCCCATTGATATATCAAAAGCACTGAAAACTTCATTTGATATGTCTGATTTCAATTTATTCACATCATCAGATCTTACACATAGTATATTTTTTCATGATGAACATTAATTTACTATTTGGTTGATTATGTAAGGAATCACTGAAGCATAACTGGAGAAGACAAGTCACCCACCTCCCCTACCCCACTTATTGTCCCAGCTCGGCCAGCTGACCTGAGAATCTGTCCCTCTATAACCATTAACGTCATACAACAATTACTTTTCCATTGTGGCATCATATATTTTGTATTAAAACATCAAATTTTTACATGGAATATTTGTGATGTACATGTACAGTTTGTAATGGCGGACATACATGTATACATATACATATTGTAGCAATAAGGTGTATTCAAAGCAAAATAAATAATAATAAATCAACTCAATGGATAGAAGCATACTGGACTTTTACTGGTAAGTCAATTTTTTTTTCACACAGCATCTGCATAGAGTGATAAGATGTAAATCAGGAGATCAATCACTGGTTTTAGAAGTCAAGAATTTTTATATTTTACTTATTTGGGTAGATACATGTAACACAACATTTATTTTGTCATAATACCTGTACGCTCAGTGTTCTTCATAAAAGCTATCACACTGATTTTAAATCATTATAGGAAAGCACAGTGTATATATATATATAAGCAAACATTTCATAAGGCAAAGAGTCGAGTCTTTTATAGGCTGACTGCAATAGTCTGTATATTATCTGAAAAAGCTTAGTTCTTGTCAACTTTCTTATTATTTCAAACATTTTAATAGATGTCTCCCAAATTTGGTGTATTTCTATTAGATTTTTTCAAAGTCATTTTCATTTATTTTTCAACCCGGCCCAGAAATATGTTTAATATAGCTGATTTAGAGAAAGGCCACCTGGGTCACCTCTAACAAAGGCTATATTTATTGTCAATGCAAACATTTTACCTGTTCAACACCAAATGCTGTCAAGCTTAGGGCCCCTGGCCATGGCTCTTTTTTTTCATAATTCATCTTACATGTACATCTCCTTTCAATTTGTTTGCTTATTTGTTCTATGGTCTATCTATGCATATCTATCTATATACCACATGTTCATGGTCCCACAAAAATGTTTAAAATGTATACATTTTACTTTTTTCTAGCTTCTCTCAAGTGATCGCCGTACCTTTTTGGTCACTATTTATGTGTTGCTTTTAAATATGAATTGTAACACTTTACAGTGACTGAACAGGTAAAACAAATGCTTCTCAAGAAACAGAAAAAGAAGACTACTTGGAACAGCACCAGACTACATGTATGTATGAATAAAAACTCAGATCAGAATAGCATGAAGGATATTATATGTCCTTGTGAATAAGCAAGGAAAGCTTTTAATAATAGTGCCTATTTTTTAATTTACTAGATTTTTCATTCATTATCTGTGCAAATTTCAACATAATTTGTCATAAATTAAATTGTTATCTAACTTCACTCAAACTTTCAGTGGTGGATCCAGAAATTTTCATAATCGGAGCCCACTGACTGCATAAGAAGGGGCCAACTTCAGTTATGCTTCATTGATTCCCTATAAAAACAAAAACAAAATTCCTACAAAAAGGGTGGCCTAGGCCCCCAGAAAAACCCTCTAACTCAACCTCTGACTTTAATTTAATTTGACAAGTGTTTCATTCACCAAAATACTGGTGCGTTTCTGTGATAAATGCATGTCATGCACAATTTTATAAATGAGAGGGGAAAGAAGATCAACATGTGGTGTACCTGCACATAACGACTGCCCAATTTTTTTTTATCACAACCAATCAACTATTAAATCATGCTGATACTGACATTACCAGAGAGTACACATCAAATGAAAAATCACAAATAACTGATACATATTATCAATTTTTACAGAATTAAATATGTTTTAAATTTATTACAAAAAAGTATGTTCTCAATCTTGTAGATAGATATTGCTGGATCTCATATACATGTAAGTACCAAAGAAAACCAGTGGCGGATCCAGCCATTTAAAAAAAGGGGGGCAACCCAGAGTAAAATGGGGGGGTTCCAACCCCCAGAACCCCCCACCCTCTGAATCCACCACTGACAACTGTCTATCCAAGTCACAATTTATAAAAGTAAACTATTAAAAGTTGTAGTTTGGTCTTCAACGCAAAGCTTGGTTCACACCAAACAGCAATTTTATATAGTCCATATCAATCATGACAGTGGCGTTTGGGTTAAACATGTTTTCTTAGGTAAATAATATTGCCATCGAACTTTTTTCATGAGAGTGTTAATAGTCTATAGAGTATTACTTCCTGTTTGGTGGAATAGTGAAATAGAAGTCAATATGTTATTGCTCAATCCTATATCGCTTTGAAGGTTTCATGATTGTCATCCTCAGCTTAAACAATGTGTTACTGTAATTTGAGTTTCAAAATGACTGAGCAATGTTTTTCGAAGCACTGGTCAACTCCACCATAGCGAATCACATGACTTTGACAATCAGTAAATTATGGCAAAAAATATCTTTTTAAGTAAAGAATTGTCGCACAAAAATTAAAGAATAGAGTACCCAGGAAATGGAGAAGTTCACATAGTCTAGTATGATTAATCATTTAAAAAAAACAAGCAAAAGGGGGGGATGGGGTGTATGACCTCTACGTCCCTCTCTGGATCCGCCACTGCCTTCTGTTGTTGTCCATTTTGTCAAGTAGTAATCCTCAAAAGTACTTTTACATTATTTGCTATTTTTATCAAGTTGATTATAGACACAGAATACATTTTATTATAATATCATTCCCATTTCCATTCATAATTTTATTAAGTCTCCTTCCATTATAACACGGGTCCACCAATAATACAACAAAAATTACATATTAGTAGAAAAAATCGCTATGTTTTCATATTGCTTGAAGTGCAATATTCCAATAAAAATAAACTACTCACAAACCACTGATCTCAATATAATCAGCTAAAATACGGCAAGCTTTTTAGAAAAGCTATTACTTGTGTACTATAATGTTCGATATTTTCTTGCAGTATATCAAAGACATCTATATCATATTTACGGCAACATACATTTTTATCAGGCGGCATATAAATAGCACAAACATACAAATCTAAATCATTTAAACCTATATTTTTGTCAATTTTTAACCAGATCATACTATCTGCACAAAATTTCAATAAAGTAGTGTAGGGGGTTAACCATTTCTTATAAAAAGTATCTACACCTCCTCCTTTACATTTTTCTCTATACACAATATTTTTTTCGTAGCCTTTCATTTCAAATTCATCGGGACATTTAAGCCAGCATTCATTTAGACACAATATATCATATTTATTCACTAAATTTAAGAAATTTCTATCTGATAATTTCCGGATTAACCCTTTTGATATATTCCAAGAACAAATTTTCAAGGAACCACTATTTTTAGCACTATCATTCTCCGCTACCTTCTATTCCTTCCATAGCTCACCATTAACATACAATTTGTCTCCAACAATATAAGCCTTCTTGGGTTTTTTCCTTTCTTTGAGTATGATGGGTACCAATTTTTTACGTCTTTCCAGAACCTCTTTGGGATACTGTGGGCTTATGCCATAATTTGTGTTTTTTAAACGGTTTGAAACACTGCGAATCATTTCACGATCCTCGAATTTTCTAAATTTCACCACAATTGGTCTTGGTTTTGTTGCGTCATTTTTCCTTTTTCCTAATCGATACGCTTTTTCCAAAGTAATTTTGTCTTTTGCGTTTTCTATTTTCAGTTTGTTTTCTAAGAAATCCAAAATTTTGTTTATACAGTTTTCATCAGATGTTGATCCCGTTGCACCTCCCCCCCCCCCCCCCCCCCCCCTTCAGCTCCTTCGTTGTTTTCACTAGGTTCTTCAAGTTAAAAAAATACTAAATTTTGCTTTAGATTTTGGGATTCAATATCCACCAGTTTATCACGAACTTCTTTGTTTTCATTTTTCGTCAATTCTTCACCAGAGTTAATAGTGTCAACTTTTAATTTCAAACCTTTCAGATCGTCGTGTGCATTTGACAGAAATTGTGCACTTTGTTCTAATGTGCTAATGCGCTTTTTACAGTCTATAATTTCGTTGTCCATAGAACCAAATTTTGTATCCATTTTGTTTAATCGAGACTCTATTTTGTCAAGTGTGGTTAATTTTGTTTCTATGTTGGCCATTCTTTGACACATTTCTTGAAGTGTAAGTTCTATCCCCTGTATATTGGGCGGGAGCGTAGTGTGAGCTAAAGGTGGTGGGGGTACGGTTGATATGTTTGGAAAGGTTGAAAAGGTGAGTATCCTATCGGCGAACTAGCCATTGGGCCTGTGTATTGTTGATTGGAATTATTCATCGGAAAGTTTTGATTGGAACTACTACTTGAGTTGTTTTCATTTGACGACAAATAAGACTGTGTATTGTTATTTACCTTCGTACATTTTCTTTTATCGAGGAAACTCGTCTGGTCTTATGACGAAGATTCACTTACAGTTTTTTAAGAATTTCGTTGTGTACGTTTCCTCTTTCCTCCTCTGGGCTTACCAGAATCGTTTCCTCCTCTAGGCTTCCCAGAATGGTTTCCTCCTCTAGGGTTTCCTCTAGGGTTTCCTCTAGGCATCCCAGAATAGTTTTATCATTAACAAACACATTTTAATCAGGTTTACAGTTTTTAGTTTGCAATAAATCCCAATATATCAATAACAAATTTCACTATTCAAATTTTCCAGCCATTTTCACTGACGCATGCGCATGTCAAATGGTAATCTCAGTCATAGTACAGCTGAATTAACAAAAAAGGCAAAAAAGGTTTTGTTCTCTATTAAAACATATACTGATTCTCTTGGCAGCCTTCCTATCAGAGTGTCACCTTAGTGAGACCTATATTGACTTCTAATTCTGAAATAACATATTTGGACTCATATATAACATATTTCAAAGCTAAAAAAAGAGCTTTGGTTTCTGGAAAAATTGTGGACCCAATTAATTTTATTGACAAGACTCCAATAGAAAATTTGCATCTTGGTTATTGCAAGTTTACCCTTGGCACTAACAAGAGTGCCTCAAATTTTGGTACAAGGAACGAATTGTGAAGACTGCCAATTGAATGTCATATAAAAATCCAAACTATTATGTATTTAGAAAGGCTTTTCACCTCAAATTTGAATCCCTTATTACATGAATCTTTTCAATTAACTAAAACTTTGGATTCTAGTGGCACCTATTCATGGTTCACTTTTGCAAAAGATATTCTTTCTGAATCTAACATTGATATAGATAGACTAAAAACCTGTGATAATTTAAAACAATTAAAACATATTAAAAGCGATATTTAACCCCAAATAAACTCATACTTCAACAACCTGTTGATAAATAAATTAACATCTATTGATGATAAAAGTAAATTAAATTTTTATAAAGCACTTGAGCCAAATCTATTGATCAAACCTTACCTCTCTAACCCAAACTTTGAATTTAGAAAATTAATTATAACTCTTTTTAGAGTGGCTCTTTTATAAATTGTTAATATTATACTGTGTTGTATATCAAATGTTTTAAAGAGGTGAGACTCTAATAAATTATTTGTTTGTTTGTTTGTTTGTTTGTTTGTTTTATAAAACTTAGAATCAGTGACCATTCATTATTAATTGAAAAAGGGAGGCATTTTAAAATTCCTCGCGAAGAGAGACTTTGCAAAAAATGCAAAGTACTAGATGATGAGAAACATTTCTTAATAAATTGTTCTCATAATTCAAATATTAGATTAACATATTTTGATGGCATTAACAGAGAAAGTAATTCATTTGCTAATCTCACTGACAATGACAAAGTTATATATATACTTAACCCATCAACACCAACACAAGTGAATAAACTATGATCCTTTATAAAAAAAGTCAATGGAACTGAGGACAGGGGACCCTTTAATATTTACCTGAATTTGTGTATATATATTGAGTTACTTAGTTATTGTCTTTATTTGTTTTTGTTGTTGTCATATGTCACAAACTGTAAAGTTTATATGGCAATAAAACTTTGAGTTGAATTGAATTGATAAATACGTCTTACAACAACACGATTAATTATTTGATACAAAAAAAGTTTATACAATTAATACGGATATTTCTTAGAAATGACGGTTATACTATGAAAGTTACGGTCATCCTTTATAAATTACGGTCATCCTTTCGAAATTACGGTCATCATTTTACCAATCACGGTCATCCTTATTATATGTTACGGTCATCTTGAAAATATTTTAAAGATGATTTACGATCATCTTAGCGAAATTTTCAAATCCAATTTCCCATTCTATACACGATCCTCGGTAGAGATTTGTGACTTCCGTGTGAATCTTTTATAAATTTACATCGTACCAATGTATGCTTTGTAAAGAAAATGATGTAGAAACACCTTGACAGACAATAAAAATACTGACTTAATTTTTCAGCTGACATCTTGGGATGACCGTGAATGCAGTTACGGTCATCAGCTTTACCCCAGTGAACAATAGGTCTTTCCACGAAAAGTGGAAAGACCTAATTACGTTCCCATATACACTGGTATTAAAGAGATAATCGTAACTGCAATTACGATTATCCCAATATGGCGACGGTAGATATAGGTAAAATCTTTACACTCATTTTTCTTAAATGTAGCATGTCTTTGTCAATAGTTACTCAGCTGCAAGGTTTATTTATACCATTTCATCATATTTGAATCGTAACGGTGCACTGGAATTGTCTAAGCGCTGTGAAAATAGCCGTTGAAAAATTCGGGATGATAATCGTAACTCGGAAAAAAGATAATCGTAATTATGGTATTTCAAAATAAAAAAGATAATCGTAACTGGAAACTGTTTCATTGATATTGACACTAAAAACGTATATCTGAGAGCATATTATGAAATTATGGCGATGAATTATTTACGAAACGTCCCAACATCTTATGACATTTCTTTTTATGCATATATAATAATTAATAGTTCTTATGAAAACAGCTACATACTAGTATATCATACAATTGGAAGGGGGAGCAAGCTTCAAGAAATTTGGAAATGGGAAAACACGAACTTTGTCAATATACAGAAATTTCCAAGAACTAGGTATGCCACAAAATATGTGAATGAGCGATGGAAATTATGATACATGACAATAATTGTCAGGCGACACGCATGTGTCACCTTACATCAGATTTCCGATTAAGACAGTAAACAAAAATTAATTTATCCTGAAGTAAATAGTAAATATAGTTAAATTGTTTAAATTCATTTATTGCCGGTGGTTTTATGTGCTATTTATGCCCCCGGGAAGCCACTGCTGATTTAATTCTAGAACATACCCTATTATGCCATAACGAAGTAGGAAAAACATTTAGTATACGTCAAAAACCGTTTGACGAGAAATTAGTTGCTACAGTTTTCATGTCACTTCGATCATTTTTCATGGATGATATCATAACTTAAAAGTTATGATGAACAAGGGATAACTTTGAAAAGTGTTTTACAGTGTCATTTCGGAGTCTTTTATAGCTAACTATGCGGTATGGGCTTTGTTCATTGTTGAAGACCGTACGGTGACCTATACTTGTTAATTTCTGAGTCATGTTGGTCTCTTGTGGAAAGTTATCTCATTGGCAAACATACCACATCTTCTTATTTATATTAACTGCTTCATGACTGTCACTGAAATTTCAGTATCTCAGATATAAACTATAAACACAAATTTAATTTTGAATTATGATAATATGACATCCTTAAAACATTTAATGCTATATAAGACTAGAGAAAGATTGGCCATAAATGGGATTCTTTGTGTATTCTGAAATTAAGTAACGTGGAGTTCAGTGACAAACATGGATTTGTGTTCTTTTATAGTTTGGCCAAAAGCCCGAAAATCAAGATATAAAATTGATGTAGCTTTAAATTTTCTTACAAGAAATACTTATTAAAAGAATGACTGCAAAGTTGAGAATAAAATAACGCATATTCCGCAAAATTAGAAACAAACTTATTAAAAATTCATAAATAATCGGTATATGAAAAGTATGCTGCATACATATGCATGGAAGACATTTTTGTATTTGCATACTTGCCATATAATTAGTACTTTTCTATTAAATGAAAACAAAAATTAGCCTTACCTAATTTTCATGCATTTTTCTGAAGCACAACATATTTGTTTTAAAATCTATAAAAATCTTTGTTATTAAACCAGTTCCGACTGTGATGATCTACATGTTATGCCCTTTGATGTAATTTATCAATATACATATTTGTGGGTTTTTTTCGTTTGTCAAATGCTTCGTAAGACTATAAATAAGGCTAATAAAAACAAAAAACATTTTTTTTAAAGTAACAATAAACAAAAGTAACAATAAACAAAAGTAACAAAAAATAAAAGTGACAATAAACAATAGTAACAATAAACTGGTAATTAAAGAAACGTCCTACATGGGCATTTGATCAAAACATTTGAATTTGATTTTTAAAATCATATATTATATCAGTATAAAAATTATAGAAAATAGTGAATCCAAGGGGAAAATATGGACGGCTGAATTTATTGAATTATAAGGAAAAGGGAGATATGAACAATAAATCTGATAATGCAGTTATAAAGTTTTTGACGGAAACTTTTGTTCATTTCGCACAGAATTTAAGTATAAACGTGATATAAGAGGCAAAACATATAACATATGAAAATGTGGTATACGTGACTTTCATTTTGAGCAATGAATTGAAAGGAATATGGGATATAGCTAATCAATCCTTTTTCTCATCAAATAGAGATAAAATATACAGTCAGGACTCTACTTCGTCAAAATTATCTCCCCAAAGTAAATCTAAAAAAAATAAATTCCGACCTTGATCTGTGAAATATCACGGTTATGTGAGAATTAGTGCATTACGTCAGTTCATTTTCACAATCCAATTTTGATCTTAGAAACCGATAAATTTATCCACATTGCACCATTACGATCCTTATATGTCAGTTGTATTTTAAAAGACAAATGTATCAACTAGCTAATGAGCATCAGTTAATAATCTTGTCTGCATTGATTCAACTTAAAACTACTGTCTGATCGGTTGCCAGGTGAAATTTTCGAAATCTCATAAACATTTAAAAAAATTCTAATTAAATATTTCGTGGAAGGGCAGACTAGATTTTTTTAGTGTATGAAGACTATAAACCCTAATTATCACACACACAAAAAAATAGAAATTTTCGAAGATATGCATTTTCATCATCCAACTTGAAAGACTGTCGTCAAGTACTTTTAGTAAAAAAATAGCTATTCGAACACACCTTCTCTTTTTTTGTGACTTATTAGATAGGTATTTCACTTGACCCATATATTTCATCTTTTAGAACTGTGATTTTTTTGTGTTATAAAGTCAACCTGTGGCTTTAATATATAAAAATGATAGAATCTGAAAAGAGACGATGTTTGAAATACTCTTACTTTGTACGATATCAAGACAACATTTTCAACTCAAACATGCCTTATTAACATTAAAAGGTGCACTCGATTTTCTCTTTTCGATACAATTGTTACTCATTTTTTGGAATTTTTTCTTCAGTCACATAATGGAAGGGCAGACTCGAAAATTACTGAACTAATAGATTGATATGTTTCCCGTCCGTGGTAATTTTTTCAAAGAAATCGGAGGATATGCATGTTCTTCATCCAACTTGAAATATACCCATGTCTTCGACTTGGTATCTAATTGTTCTGCTTAACTTTGTACTAGATAAATTGAAAACTTATGCAAATGGTGTTTTTAAAATAAAACACCTCGTTATTGAGAAGAAAATTGCAATTTTGTTTGTATCCATTAACTTTTAAAAATTTTGTCACTACAGTAAACAATACAGTAAACATTTATCGCCTTCTCTAACAAAAAGCTTCGATTCTTTTGTTCTATTTCAACCTGGTTTCCGACTGTATACAGGGCCGTAACTGCCTATGAGGCAGGAGTTGCCTCCCCTAAATTTTCTACACCAAATTTTTTTTTTTAAAGTAATAAAATAAAATATTGACAATATGTACACGAATAAGTTGAATTTATATTATAAACAACACAAGTTTACAGTTTTAACACTGTTATCTTGATACGTGATATGTCTGTCATTTTTCGGATTTTTGATCGAAAGTAAACCGTTTCAGTAGACTTGTTTTTTTTCGTGTGGCGTCCGTCTGTTGTTCAGTATTGAGGCCCTCAGGGGGTCAGTATTCGTATGAGAACACATATGAAACTTTGCTTTCGATAATTTTGAATAAAAACTTAACTATTCACATTGATGCTGGGGCTCATTTATTTAGGCAGAGGAAGTTCCTTTTGTATTGTGAATCTTAAAAGATATCGGAAATTCGTAACCGGCTGAATCAGCTGTTGGATCGTTTTTTTACGTCTCCCAATCGTACGAGAACAATATGGTCAATGCCTTAGAAGTTAAACACTCCATTCGTTGTAGCAGGGGGTTTCTATACTAAGTTTATACTAGAGTAGTATATAAATGTCTAAGAATATAACTTAAACACGCTAATTAATACATTAAAAGTTCTATTGGATTTTAAATAGAAATACGCAATATTTCGCTAAACAAATTAGCTTCATGTCTAGTGTAGATTACATTAAACCAAATGTAAACATGTTTACTGTACACGGCGTTTGGTGTGAACACGGCCTTACTTTAAGGTTTATGTACCCTTCTGTAGCCATTTTTGTACGAATTTTTCAAACCTCAATTGTATCAACACTGCAGATATAATGAATAATAGAGATAGGCCATTTAGTACATATTCCAAGGGGAAACTTAATGCAAAGCATTATATTTTACTGTTTCGTTGCATTTGATAGAAAAAGAGGACTTTGTGCCAAATAAATCAAGATTTTTGTAGAAAATCCACAGCCTTTAATACCGAGATTTTTGTTTTATAATTTGAAACATAAATTACTCACTTTATTTTCTATGATGTGCTAGTGTTTATTTTTCACAAAAAGTTCTAATCAACCTGTAAATTCCAAAACACCTCGTGCTGATTCACTAAAGTCGAGCGCTCCCTAAAAGGTGCACTTGATTTTGACCATATTTATATTTGTTTTCACCAATAACTACATTTATAAACTTGTTTTAAGGAAATCAATGCTAGCACTGCATGCAATAAATATAGATTCTTACATTGTTAGCAGTGGATTATCGTGTTTCTCCAATCGAGATAGTTAAATTATGAAATTTTAAGTCCGAGCCAAGGTTAAATTATGAAATTTTAAGTCCGAGATCCTGGTTACCTAAGATGCATTGGGCTATCTGTTTATGTTTCTGAGGGTTCAGTTTTGAGTAAGTGGTGATACTCTGTATGTTTTTGTGTCCAGATATCTAAAAAATCAGTAAACAAATTTGTAAGGGTTCCGCGGAACCCAGTGTCTCGCCTACTTTTGCTGTAAATCGCAGGCTCAACAAAAAATGAGGAAAAAATCAATAAAAAAATTCCTCTTGATACTATCTTTTGATTGTAAGAAGCTTCTGTCCAAGTTTGGTAAAAATCTAGGATAGTTAATGAATCTAATTAATGTTTTGAAAACTTAAACTGCCGACTGTATGTAATGTTAACTGGAAGAAAATCTAAGTCCATTTAAAAGTAAAATACAGAAAAAATGGAGTTATCTTTTTACAATATTTACTTCTGGATACTATCTTATGGTCATAAATAAGCTTCTGTCCAAGTTTGGTACAAACCCAGGATAGTTTAAGAAAGTAATTAAAATTTTAAAAACTTTAACCACAGAGTGAATGTAATGTTTCCCCGCAGAAAAACTAAGTCCATTTAAAAGTAAAATACGGAAAAAATGGATTTATTTTTTTACAAAATTTACTTCTGGATACTATCTTATGATCATAAACAAGCTTCTGTCAAAATTTGGTTCAAACCAAGGATAGTTTATGAAAGTTATTAAAATTCTAAAAACTTTAACCACAGAGTGAATATAATGTTTCCCCGCAGAAAAAACTAAGTCCATTTATAAGTAAAATACAGAAAAAATGGAATTTTATTTTTACAAAATTTACTTCTGGATACTATCTTATGATCATAAACAAGCTTCTGTCCAAGTTTGGTAGAAATCCAGTATAGTTTAAGAGAGTTATTAAAATTTCAAAAACTTTAACCACAGAGTGAATATTTGTGGACGCCGCCGACGACGACGCCGACGCCGACGGAAAGTAGGATCGCTTAGTCTCGCTTTTTCGACTAAAGTCGAAGGCTCGACAAAAATCATAAACTTTCTAGTATGAACCATATGTGAATTTTTATGAAATAGTGTGGATCTGAGGAAGAAGTAAAGGTGGACTAGAATTTAGAATTGTGAAATATTAAATAAGGGTGTCTCATTGACAGATTGAGGGGTTCTGATCCTGGATCCAACTTACTGTTTTGTCAAATTCCTGTATCCGCTTACACTATGTATGTAACTTTGTAAGCAATTCTCATTTTTTGTAAATTCTTGTGTCCCCCCTAGTCCAAATAATTATGACGTCTCGTTAGGCTATTTTTTTATATTTTTTTTTGGGACGCTGTAGATTGATGTACGGCGTCCAAAAAATTATAAAAAAATAGCCTTTCAAGACGTCATAATTATTTGGACTAGTGTCCCCCTAGACTTCCTAACACAGTACAGTACAATAATTTGACTAACATGTGTCATGCTCTCAAAGAGTTAGCAATTCAGGGTTGCACTTAGACCCTAATGAGATCCACAAATAAAAAATAAAGGCAGTGGCTATTTGACCGGCACCGGCAAAATAGCAAATTTGCTATTTGACCGGCACCGGCTTAATAGCAAATTTGCTATTTAGCCGGCACTGAATAAAACTGTTCATTGATGTGATTAGTAGAGAATAAAAAAGCTTAATAATAATTTAAAATCATTTTATGACAATATCAAGCATTAAAAATACAGTACAATAAAAAATAAAAGATTTTCATAAATAAATAATTTATAACTTTATAATATTAATTAAAAGCATGAAAACACATTTGTAAATACATTATTAAATATATTTTTTCTAAAATATTTATAACAAAATGTTGATTTTCAAATTTAAATCTGTGTAATATCTATGGTTTAAATATCCTGCCACTGATAAAAATAGTGTTATGCAAAACTACATTATAAAACAGATATGACAGAAAATATTAATAGTTGTTTGCTATGAATTTCAAATGGACACATGAATTAACATTTGCAATTGTTACAAAACCAATTCTTTGCCTTTGGAAGTTGTTTAGTCTAGCACAAGATAAATGTTGCCACTCAAAACAGGAACTACACATTACACTGGCTTCCTTTGAATCTACATCTTGTGTGCATATGTTACATATGTAGATAGGGTTCTTTTTCTCCTTTTTATATACGCTCTAAACAGCCAGGGGTGTAGCTAGGCCAAAATTATGTGTACTTAAAGCCGGGGGTAAGTCATATGGCGAGGGGTCTTGGGGCCCCTCAAGGCCCCTGGAAGCTCTGGTGTTAAAAGTGAAAAATTCTGCATTCTCGCAATTTCCTGGAACTTAACATGACCTCATAAAAATCATATAATAATTTGAAGAAAAAAAATAATTAGAGAAAAACAAACTTCTAATGTGTATTGGGTTGAGCTAGATTGGATAATAAGGAGCAGCGTCTGTACAACTAACATGTTATTTTTCAAATGAAAAAATACATAAATAAATACATTTACATTTCTCTTTGTTTTAGTCTTTTTTCACCTTTTCATTTTCAAATATAATTCTAAAAATCAAGGAACATTTCCTTCTTATACTGAAAAAAAATGTGTCTGATGAAATTTTTATTTTTTCACGGTTTTTGTTTAAAGACCAAGCCAGATAATCGCTTGATAATAATTGTATTTCTCATTTGGAAGTCTTCTCATGGTACTGAAAGACCATTCTTCGATTGCATCGGCAACAGAATCACAAATTGAATGCTGGTTCCGTAAATGAATAGAGTATACTAGTTTCCGGAATGTAGTATAGCTACAAAGTGACTATTATCATATTTGTATTTTACTTTTTAATTTATTTTATTACTTCACTTCTATTTATAATAAATTCACCATATTTTTATTTTTGTCAAATTTTCGATGTGTTCCCATTTTTATTTTTTTTTAGATAAGAAGTTTAAGTGTTTATATGAGCAACAGTAACAAACGTTTTTAAATAGAAAATTTTGATATTTAATTATTATTCTTAAATTTTAACTCCAGTTAGATATAATTTAATCAGAGCCGGCTAAATAGCAAATTTGCTATTTTGCCGGTGCCGGTCAAATAGCAAATTTGCTATTTTGCCGGTGCCGGTCAAATAGCCACTGCCAAAAATAAATAATCCGACAATTTTAAAAAGGATTTCTTCAATTTTTGTGCTATTTTTACATTTCCTGACCGGTGTGAGAAAAAATATTTCTCCTCACTAGTGAAAAATCTGTTCTTGGCAAGTGATTGATTGAATTTCAATGGTTAAAATTTTGCCGTTATATAGCCTTTTTGTGCTAATGCGGCGTCAGCTGTGTGGCGTAAAGCAACTAACAATGAATCAATGAATTTAATCTTTGATAAAATTAGAGAAACAAATTCCACCGATATGTGTTTCCACTTTCAACAGTTAAATTTTTAATATTGAAAAGCTCAGCAAGCCTTGTGTTTTAAATTGTAAAATTTAACGTTAACTGTCTCGAGTGGAGAATTTCGTAACACTCTGTGAAATCTATATTTTCATATCTCCAGTTACAAAATTTTCTTATCAGATGATTGTTCAAAATTCAATCATGACAAAAATTGAGTGGATGAAAACTGTAATTAATGTAGTCAAGTGGTGTTGTAGTAATATTTTTATGATTAATAACCTGTTTGATATGATTATGTTCAATTCCCTCATCGTCAAGCTTCTGAAGCATAAACCTTCTAGCTGAATGGTTGGTTAGGCGCCTGTTTGTATTGTCATCTAGAGGTTGGTTCTCATCATTTTGATTGTGTTCTTTAATAATACCTACAAGTATATGTACAGTATTAATAATTAAAAGCAGTGATTAAAAGAACATGCTGGTTATACACATGTACAGTGTTTATATGGGGAAATTCAAATATGGTATCAAATTTTCTTGATTTCTTCTGAATTTCCTATTGTGACGTCATGAAAAAAGACAACCATGATGACGTCACTTACATGTATGCCTTCAAATTGATATTTTATTGTGTGCTTTTCTATGTTGTGATGTTATACTATTCAGTTTTGTGTCAGTAAAAGGGAGAAGGTTTGGTACCATTAAAACATTTAATCCCTCTGCAAATGTTTGCACCTGTCCTAAGTCAGGAATCTGATGAACACAACAGTAGTTGTTGTTTGTTTATGCAATTTATACATGTTGCTTGTTTCACTTGTTTTTATAAAAGACCACTGGTTTTCCCGGTTGAATGAATTTACACTTTAAATTTGGGCTCTTTATAGCTTGTGTTATCCAAGGCTACATGTTGAAGGCTGTACCTTGACCTGTAATGGTTTACTTTTATAAATTGTAATTGGATTGAGAGTTGTTTCTCTAGTTTTCGTGCTATTTTCACCTTTCTCGACCGGTGTGAAAAAAATATTTCTCGTCTCTAGAGAGAAATTTGTTCTCAGCAAATGATTGGTTGAATTTCAATTATGACATCAAAATTTCTTGCATTCTTCTGAATTTTCTATTGTGACGTCATGAAAAAAGGTGATTGGGTTGAGAGTTGTTTCTCTAGTTGTCATGTTATTTTCACCTTTCTCGACCGGTGTGAGAAAAATATTTCTCGTCTCTAGAGAGAAATTTGTTCTTGTTCTCAGCAAATGATTGGTTGAATTTCAATTATGACATCAATTTTTTTTGCTTTCTTCTGAATTTTCTATTGTGACATCAGGAAACTAGGTGAATTTAAAAATTTAACTGTTTGAGTGGAGAAATATTGTAATACAGTCTTGATGCAGTTGTGAAATCTATATCTCATTGGCACTCATACCATATCTTCCTATGCATGTACATTGTACCAATAAAGAGCACAACTTTCAGCAAATCTCTCAAAAGGAATATCTCGTGTATTATATTTCTCCAGTCTTGACAGTTAAATTTTAAATATATTCAAAATCTTGGCACGCCTTGCATTTTAAATTTTAAAATTTAACTGTCTCTCGTGGAGAAATATAACACGTAATATGTGTCTTTGTGGCATGTACAAATGTTTTATGCTTGCGTTAAAACTTACATGTAATCTTTTTTTTTAGGTTAAAGGATAGAGTTAATTTTGGATTTTTATCAACCTTAAACAAAATTTTAAGACGGCAGGGTTGAGGAATTTTCTGGATATATCGAGAATTTTTTATAAAAAAAGGGGGGAAACATATCAACCAAAGTATTGAGTATTTGACACAGATTATTCTACATGTACATGTATTTAAACTATCCTTGTTAGTACAATGGTCAGTACACTCATCTACAGATGAGGGATCTGGGTTCGATTCCTGGACTTGGAGTTTACATGTAGAGTCAAAATGTGTCTATTTACTCTTGCTGAAATTTGAATAAAAATGTACAAGTAACTTAATTTGACCATTGTTGAAATTTTAATTATCAACATGTTGTTCACAGTTCTACCTTCATATTGGTAAATACTCAATGATGACTTTCATTTTTTTTTTAATTTCAAAACTAAACTGATTTATAAAAGAAACAGATTAAACAGTTATCTGTCACTGTTGACAAATAGGTTTCTCAAATCTTTCTCCAATCAATGAATTTGGGAAAACCTGCACATTTCTTGAGTGGTGTGAGTAAACTATTTTTCACCACTAGTAAAATATCTGTTCTAAATCAAAATTGATTATGACGTCATCATGTTTTGTTTTTTTCAGAATTTTCATATTGTGACGTGGGGGAAAAAAGGCGACCTTGCCTGATGACATTGCATATATTAAAGGAACACAAGTTTCTAAAAATCTTTGAAAAAGAATGATACAAATCATTAAACAAACTAATTTCGACACTATAAGTTATAACTCGTGTATTACAATATTTCTCCACTCTCGACAGTTAAATTTAATTATTTAAAAAGCTCGGCAAGCCTCGCTCTTTAAATAATAAAATTTAACTGTCTCGAGTGGAGAAATATTGTAATACACTTGTTGCAGTGTATGAATCAATATATACATTAATAACAAGTAAATGTACCTGTTTACAATATTTTATTACCTGTATTTAAAGCCATTTTCTTCATGAATTTTCCTAATTTATTGATACCAATTCTTTGTGCCTTAAACCAAAGGGCTGACTTGTCAGGGTTGTTGTTCTCCTGAATGTAGAAGGGATCTTCAGGCTTACTATATTTTGTAGGTCTTTTTGACTTGTAAAGCTTGTATGCAGCTACAGGACATTTTGTTTGATCAGTTGTGGCCCAGGCCCTTTGAGGAATTTCTCTTGTGTTTTTCAGATTTGCTCCAGTTCTTGTTTTAGTATTTCTCTCGTTCATTTGCAAGTATTCCTGACTTTTAGAGTCTTTACATAGTTGGACATCCCCCCATGTCATCTGATAATGTTCAGTTACACCACGTAGGCCAAAATATATTGTGTTAAAAAACCAGAGAGTGTGCAATAGAGTTGTAGGATTGGACAAGCCCAGCTGCCCAGTTTTAAACATTGCTTCAATGTCATCATCAGTGAGTGTTTCAGCTCTTTTATCACCATTTCCTTTACCCATTTTTTTTAACGCTATCTGTTTTGCCGTAAGAACATCTCTGGTTTTAGCAAATTCTACACTTTTACTTAATTCATAGCCATAATCATTGCTCCTCAGTATTCTATCAAATGAACACATCATTCCACGTAGTGAGGATGGCTCATACTCTTCTCCATCAGTTTTTCTCACAGAGAAAAAGTACTGACATAAAAGACTGTTTAATTCTTCAGGTGGAATTTTATAAATTTCTCTTTTTTCATTTTTCTGTTGTAGGAACTGTGTAAGTGTGCGCATATCACTTATATTTTTTCTGGCAGTGCCTTGATTTTCCTGATCTTTAACAAATTGTTCTACAGTTGATTCATCAACTGGAACAAACTGTCTTGGTTTTGATGCTTTTGAACTAGGCTTTTGTGTAGGTGCTTGAGGTGGTGCTGACACATTTACAGGAGCTTCATTTGGCGTTTTATCAACTTCATTCAACTCTGGCTCAAACAGATACAGGAGTTCATCAGGAACATGTGGTGGGGAGTCATGTTCTAATGGGTGTGTGACTGTTCTGTCAGGCTCAGAAATAATGTCAAACCTGTATCTGGCCCCAGTTGTAGTACAAGTTTACCACCTTCTAGCTGAATTTCCCACAACGGAAACCCAAAGTTGTCTGTTTTACCTTTTATAACTCCCATTTGCCCCCCTACAAGTCTGACTTTTTGTCCCCTTGTCAAGTTTTCGTTGAGCGACATTTCTTTCTTATAATGAAAATTGCAGACGACGAGTTCTCGATAGTTTGTTTACACGTTACTAAGATGTTTATCGAAGAAGGCCGAGAATTCTTGTTAACCTTGAAAAAGTAGTTCCGACAGGTCACGAACTTTGATTATCCAATCAATTGCTGAGAACAAATTTCTCTCTAGAGACGAGAAATATTTTTCTCACACCGGTTGAGAAGTGTGAAAATAGCTCGAAAATTAGAGAATCCTATATCTATCAGTTATCAAATTGCCAAATTTGAGAGTACAAGGATAAAGGCTGTGGATTTTCTATAAAAATCTTGATTTATTTGCCACAAAGTCCTCTTTTTCTATTAAATGCATTGAAACAGTAAAAAATAATGCTTTGCATCAAGTTTCCCCTTGGAATATGTACAAAATGGCCTATCTCTATTATTCATTATATCTGTAGTTTTGATACAATTGAAGTATGAAAAGTTCGTATAAAAATGGCTACAGAAGGGTACATAAACCTTAACATTTTTAACCTGTTTAGGGAATTTATTACTTGACAAGTCTTAGAACAAAATAAATGTAGGACAAAATCGGACGAAATTTTTTCAAAGAATACGGTACCAAGCATTTGACAAAATGACGGGTATGGAACAAAGGAATCGCAATTGCTGATGGATTGGTGGATATATCTACTGTTTTTTCAACGTTCAGTGACAATTAATTAAGTACCTCATGCATATTGCAAGACCAAACTAAGTTGGGCAGACGACAAAAGCGAAAATGTGACAAATTCGTTGTTCAAAATTTATTTCCAAGTGTTATTTATGAAGTCAAACATGTATACGGAAAGCAAATTTTACCTTTATTTATTGTGCAAAATAAGAAAATACAAGCACGGGAATATCGTATCAATTGGGAGATATGCAGGTGCTGCTAGAATGTTGCTACTAAGAAATGGAAAGCTCACAATTAGAAAGCTGAAATCATCTCTTTTGTCGTAAAGTTTTGTTTTCAAGCGACCCTCATTGTCAATTTCTAGATGTAAGTCGAGATATGATGCTTACTTAACTGCATCTGTAGTATCCTTTATCTCTAGTTTGATGGGATAGATGCGTTCCACATAGTCACCAAATTTTGAAATATTTAGTGAAAGAACATCATCTATATAGCGGAACGTAGAGTTAAAGGATATCGCTAACTTCTTATCTTTGTGAAGCTTCGCCTGTCATAAAGTCATGTTTATGGACAATGACTATGAAGTAGCATCATTCGGCCTACTACACTTAATTGTGTTTGGCTCTTTCTGCATTTAATCAAAACCAAATTCTATCTGGCTCTAAGTTGACTTCATATATCAGAATACTGTTCATTTTCATTAAATCAAAGTTGACTAGGACAGTTCCATTATTTTAATGTATCCATGTGCATTTTAGTGCAATTTTTTTGCAAGACAGATGCGGTGGAATACCAGAGGAATATTGAAAATCATAATATGCTGATATATATGATATAAAGACGAAGCTGTGCACATGGCAAAGAAAATAACTAAATGAGAAACAATCGTGTAAACTCAATATAGAAATTTAAAGACTGATCAACACGGACACCATTAAAGGCCGGGTTTCTTTGGAATGTTTTTTTTTTCTTTTTTTTTTCTTTCATTTTATTTTAATTCCTGGAGTTTATGTTATACGGTACCCATCCATATTAATTCTGTCATGTTTGCCTATTCTTTTTTTACAGATTCGGCAACATCGTGTGATTGTTCTTTCTGTAATTCTCAAAATAAAAAAATCAGTCTAAACATATCATCTGGTCCGAGAACACAATTAATTCGTAGTGCATTTCTTTTAGAACATAAATGAAAATAAAAAACATCCCACCTGCGCTTTCTGAAAGAAACTTTTACAGTGTGTTGTACTACTTTTGTGACAAATTATATCAAAATTATAGAAAACTTCATCGCCTCTAACTCAAAATATGGACAATTTTATGTTTAGGGCGCCTTGAAATCTTTTGACAGCTTCCGAAGTGCTCATTTTCAACCTTTTTCAGCTGGACCAAATCACTACTTTCCTTTAAAATTCTGGACCCAAATTTTTTTACAGTAATTTTATCCCCCTACTTGCAATTTGAGGCATTAAACATGGAGAAATAAATTTTGAAGAGGTATAAAGATTAATGGCAATTAACCCACTGTCAACACTAGGGACTATATTTGTGAACAACGAAAATCAATGGACGACAATGGTGGTCTCGGACCTAATAGGGTATAAAGAGTTGACAAATCTTAAAAAGACTTGGTATGACCAAAGCTTAATGAATTATAACACTGCTTACAAAGTTTCATGACAATAGGATGTATATTATAGACATTACGTAAAATTCTATACTCCTCTTTGCGTGTAAAATTTTGACGTTAAAATTGAAAAATTTCAACTATCAACATTTGGGGCTTTAAAAATTCAAATATTGCAAAAAAATACTTTTTAAATGACTTAATATATAACTTATCATGTACTTAAAGCAATAGAGTACTCATTTGATTTATAAGACTTGGCATAATTATTCAAAAGTCAAATTTATATGAGCCTGCGCCTAAAAATTGAGGTTTTTCAATGAAGGGGGGCCTTACATGAAGATGTAATATTTTCCACCAATTTTAAATTTGTGAAGCTTTTTGGTTATAAATAATCCTTACATATGTGTTGAAAGTACTTTAAATGGAAAGAAAAGTTACAAATAACATATCATATTAGTTTAAAAGGGTCATGGGCCAACTAAGAATGGAAAAAATTTAGGGTCAATTTAGGTCGTGCCACATATTTACATTAAAAAATGCATATTGAGACTATAAGAAATAAAAATTTGTGTCTTTTTTTATCATTTCTATACTCATGTGACATGATACAACAAATCTGAGCACAAAAAGACTCTTGCAATTAAATTTTCTTACAAGCAGTATGGGCTGATACAAAGATTTTTGCCTTTTTAGGGAAAAACTTGCATGCAATTTATTCTCAACAGGCTTATATTTAAACCACTTGCTATCCTACAGAAGAAAAGAAAGATATTATGTAAAATGGAACAGGTACAATAGACATTGTAAAGTGCATTTGATACAAATTTAGAGAGGTCTTCAATATGGACATCAAATTTTATGTACCAAGCTCCCCACTATTGACTTCATCCAAACAAGGCGTTAGACAAGGGTCATTTATATAACACATTTTGCACATTTTGTCTGAGATAAACTTCTTTTCTGTAGATTCAGAGTTCATAAATAAGTAAAAGAAGTAGATAAAGGCATAGAAACACAAATATTGACACATGAAAACCTGCCAAATAGAAAGTCAGGATGCCATTTATGCATCAATATTGAAAAAGTTATATAATGCCTATTTTGACCATAAAATGCCAAAATTGGTCATTTTTGCAGAAATTCTATAAAATAAAAGTTAAAATCCTTTAGTTTCATGCTATTTGACAAGTTGACACCATCAAATAATTTAGGGAAGTTGCCAGAGTACAAATTTTATATTTACAGATTTCACCTCTTAGGGTATAAAGAGTTGACAAATCTTAAAAAGACTTGGTATGACCAAAGCTTAATGAATTATAACACTGCTTACAAAGTTTCATGACAATAGGATGTATATTATAGACATTACGTAAAATTCTATACTCCTCTTTGCGTGTAAAATTTTGACGTTAAAATTGAAAAATTTCAACTATCAACATTTGGGGCTTTAAAAATTCAAATATTGCAAAAAAATACTTTTTAAATGACTTAATATATAACTTATCATGTACTTAAAGCAATAGAATACTCATTTGATTTATAAGACTTGGCATAATTATTCAAAAGTCAAATTTATATGAGCCTGCGCCTAAAAATTGAGGTTTTTCAATGAAGGGGGGCCTTACATGAAGATGTAATATTTTCCACCAATTTTAAATTTGTGAAGCTTTTTGGTTATAAATAATCCTTACATATGTATTGAAAGTACTTTAAATGGAAAGAAAAGTTACAAATAACATATCATATTAGTTTAAAAGGGTCATGGGGCAACTAAGAATGGAAAAAATTTAGGGTCAATTTAGGCCGTGCCACATATTTACATTAAAAAATGCATATTGAGACTATAAGAAATAAAAATTTGTGTCTTTTTTTATCATTTCTATACTCATGTGACATGATACAACAAATCTGAGCACAAAAAGACTCTTGCAATTAAATTTTCTTACAAGCAGTATGGGCTGATACAAAGATTTTTGCCTTTTTAGGGAAAAACTTGCATGCAATTTATTCTCAACAGGCTTATATTTAAACCACTTGCTATCCTACAGAAGAAAAGAAAGATATTATGTAAAATGGAACAGGTACAATAGACATTGTAAAGTGCATTTGATACAAATTTAGAGAGGTCTTCAATATGGACATCAAATGTTATGTACCAAGCTCCCCACTATTGACTTCATCCAAACAAGGCGTTAGACAAGGGTCATTTATATAACACATTTTGCACATTTTGTCTGAGATAAACTTCTTTTCTGTAGATTCAGAGTTCATAAATAAGTAAAAGAAGTAGATAAAGGCATAGAAACACAAATATTGACACATGAAAACCTGCCAAATAGAAAGTCAGGATGCCATTTATGCATCAATATTGAAAAAGTTATATAATGCCTATTTTGACCATAAAATGCCAAAATTGGTCATTTTTGCAGAAATTCTATAAAATAAAAGTTAAAATCCTTTAGTTTCATGCTATTTGACAAGTTGACACCATCAAATAATTTAGGGAAGTTGCCAGAGTACAAATTTTATATTTACAGATTTCACCTCTTAGGGTATAAAGAGTTGACAAATCTTAAAAAGACTTGGTATGACCAAAGCTTAATGAATTATAACACTGCTTACAAAGTTTCATGACAATAGGATGTATATTATAGACATTACGTAAAATTCTATACTCCTCTTTGCGTGTAAAATTTTGACGTTAAAATTGAAAAATTTCAACTATCAACATTTGGGGCTTTAAAAATTCAAATATTGCAAAAAAATACTTTTTAAATGACTTAATATATAACTTATCATGTACTTAAAGCAATAGAGTACTCATTTGATTTATAAGACTTGGCATAATTATTCAAAAGTCAAATTTATATGAGCCTGCGCCTAAAAATTGAGGTTTTTCAATGAAGGGGGGCCTTACATGAAGATGTAATATTTTCCACCAATTTTAAATTTGTGAAGCTTTTTGGTTATAAATAATCCTTACATATGTATTGAAAGTACTTTAAATGGAAAGAAAAGTTACAAATAACATATCATATTAGTTTAAAAGGGTCATGGGGCAACTAAGAATGGAAAAAATTTAGGGTCAATTTAGGCCGTGCCACATATTTACATTAAAAAATGCATATTGAGACTATAAGAAATAAAAATTTGTGTCTTTTTTTATCATTTCTATACTCATGTGACATGATACAACAAATCTGAGCACAAAAAGACTCTTGCAATTAAATTTTCTTACAAGCAGTATGGGCTGATACAAAGATTTTTGCCTTTTTAGGGAAAAACTTGCATGCAATTTATTCTCAACAGGCTTATATTTAAACCACTTGCTATCCTACAGAAGAAAAGAAAGATATTATGTAAAATGGAACAGGTACAATAGACATTGTAAAGTGCATTTGATACAAATTTAGAGAGGTCTTCAATATGGACATCAAATTTTATGTACCAAGCTCCCCACTATTGACTTCATCAAAACAAGGCGTTAGACAAGGGTCATTTATATAACACATTTTGCAAATTTTGTCTGAGATAAACTTCTTTTCTGTAGATTCAGAGTTCATAAATAAGTAAAAGAAGTAGATAAAGGCATAGAAACACAAATATTGACACATGAAAACCTGCCAAATAGAAAGTCAGGATGCCATTTATGCATCAATATTGAAAAAGTTATATAATGCCTATTTTGACCATAAAATGCCAAAATTGGTCATTTTTGCAGAAATTCTATAAAATAAAAGTTAAAATCCTTTAGTTTCATGCTATTTGACAAGTTGACACCATCAAATAATTTAGGGAAGTTGCCAGAGTACAAATTTTATATTTACAGATTTCACCTCTTAGGGTATAAAGAGTTGACAAATCTTAAAAAGACTTGGTATGACCAAAGCTTAATGAATTATAACACTGCTTACAAAGTTTCATGACAATAGGATGTATATTATAGACATTACGTAAAATTCTATACTCCTCTTTGCGTGTAAGATTTTGACGTTAAAATTGAAAAATTTCAACTATCAACATTTGGGGCTTTAAAAATTCAAATATTGCAAAAAAATACTTTTTAAATGACTTAATATATAACTTATCATGTACTTAAAGCAATAGAGTACTCATTTGATTTATAAGACTTGGCATAATTATTCAAAAGTCAAATTTATATGAGCCTGCGCCTAAAAATTGAGGTTTTTCAATGAAGGGGGGCCTTACATGAAGATGTAATATTTTCCACCAATTTTAAATTTGTGAAGCTTTTTGGTTATAAATAATCCTTACATATGTATTGAAAGTACTTTAAATGGAAAGAAAAGTTACAAATAACATATCATATTAGTTTAAAAGGGTCATGGGGCAACTAAGAATGGAAAAAATTTAGGGTCAATTTAGGCCGTGCCACATATTTACATTAAAAAATGCATATTGAGACTATAAGAAATAAAAATTTGTGTCTTTTTTTATCATTTCTATACTCATGTGACATGATACAACAAATCTGAGCACAAAAAGACTCTTGCAATTAAATTTTCTTACAAGCAGTATGGGCTGATACAAAGATTTTTGCCTTTTTAGGGAAAAACTTGCATGCAATTTATTCTCAACAGGCTTATATTTAAACCACTTGCTATCCTACAGAAGAAAAGAAAGATATTATGTAAAATGGAACAGGTACAATAGACATTGTAAAGTGCATTTGATACAAATTTAGAGAGGTCTTCAATATGGACATCAAATTTTATGTACCAAGCTCCCCACTATTGACTTCATCCAAACAAGGCGTTAGACAAGGGTCATTTATATAACACATTTTGCACATTTTGTCTGAGATAAACTTCTTTTCTGTAGATTCAGAGTTCATAAATAAGTAAAAGAAGTAGATAAAGGCATAGAAACACAAATATTGACACATGAAAACCTGCCAAATAGAAAGTCAGGATGCCATTTATGCATCAATATTGAAAAAGTTATATAATGCCTATTTTGACCATAAAATGCCAAAATTGGTCATTTTTGCAGAAATTCTATAAAATAAAAGTTAAAATCCTTTAGTTTCATGCTATTTGACAAGTTGACACCATCAAATAATTTAGGGAAGTTGCCAGAGTACAAATTTTATATTTACAGATTTCACCTCTTAGGGTATAAAGAGTTGACAAATCTTAAAAAGACTTGGTATGACCAAAGCTTAATGAATTATAACACTGCTTACAAAGTTTCATGACAATAGGATGTATATTATAGACATTACGTAAAATTCTATACTCCTCTTTGCGTGTAAAATTTTGACGTTAAAATTGAAAAATTTCAACTATCAACATTTGGGGCTTTAAAAATTCAAATATTGCAAAAAAATACTTTTTAAATGACTTAATATATAACTTATCATGTACTTAAAGCAATAGAGTACTCATTTGATTTATAAGACTTGGCATAATTATTCAAAAGTCAAATTTATATGAGCCTGCGCCTAAAAATTGAGGTTTTTCAATGAAGGGGGGCCTTACATGAAGATGTAATATTTTCCACCAATTTTAAATTTGTGAAGCTTTTTGGTTATAAATAATCCTTACATATGTATTGAAAGTACTTTAAATGGAAAGAAAAGTTACAAATAACATATCATATTAGTTTAAAAGGGTCATGGGGCAACTAAGAATGGAAAAAATTTAGGGTCAATTTAGGCCGTGCCACATATTTACATTAAAAAATGCATATTGAGACTATAAGAAATAAAAATTTGTGTCTTTTTTTATCATTTCTATACTCATGTGACATGATACAACAAATCTGAGCACAAAAAGACTCTTGCAATTAAATTTTCTTACAAGCAGTATGGGCTGATACAAAGATTTTTGCCTTTTTAGGGAAAAACTTGCATGCAATTTATTCTCAACAGGCTTATATTTAAACCACTTGCTATCCTACAGAAGAAAAGAAAGATATTATGTAAAATGGAACAGGTACAATAGACATTGTAAAGTGCATTTGATACAAATTTAGAGAGGTCTTCAATATGGACATCAAATTTTATGTACCAAGCTCCCCACTATTGACTTCATCCAAACAAGGCGTTAGACAAGGGTCATTTATATAACACATTTTGCACATTTTGTCTGAGATAAACTTCTTTTCTGTAGATTCAGAGTTCATAAATAAGTAAAAGAAGTAGATAAAGGCATAGAAACACAAATATTGACACATGAAAACCTGCCAAATAGAAAGTCAGGATGCCATTTATGCATCAATATTGAAAAAGTTATATAATGCCTATTTTGACCATAAAATGCCAAAATTGGTCATTTTTGCAGAAATTCTATAAAATAAAAGTTAAAATCCTTTAGTTTCATGCTATTTGACAAGTTGACACCATCAAATAATTTAGGGAAGTTGCCAGAGTACAAATTTTATATTTACAGATTTCACCTCTTAGGGTATAAAGAGTTGACAAATCTTAAAAAGACTTGGTATGACCAAAGCTTAATGAATTATAACACTGCTTCCAAAGTTTCATGACAATAGGATGTATATTATAGACATTACGTAAAATTCTATACTCCTCTTTGCGTGTAAAATTTTGACGTTAAAATTGAAAATTTCAACTATCAACATTTGGGGCTTTAAAAATTCAAATATTGCAAAAAAATACTTTTTAAATGACTTAATATATAACTTATCATGTACTTAAAGCAATAGAGTACTCATTTGATTTATAAGACTTGGCATAATTATTCAAAAGTCAAATTTATATGAGCCTGCGCCTAAAAATTGAGGTTTTTCAATGAAGGGGGGCCTTACATGAAGATGTAATATTTTCCACCAATTTTAAATTTGTGAAGCTTTTTGGTTATAAATAATCCTTACATATGTATTGAAAGTACTTTAAATGGAAAGAAAAGTTACAAATAACATATCATATTAGTTTAAAAGGGTCATGGGGCAACTAAGAATGGAAAAAATTTAGGGTCAATTTAGGCCGTGCCACATATTTACATTAAAAAATGCATATTGAGACTTTAAGAAATAAAAATTTGTGTCTTTTTTTATCATTTCTATACTCATGTGACATGATACAACAAATCTGAGCACAAAAAGACTCTTGCAATTAAATTTTCTTACAAGCAGTATGGGCTGATACAAAGATTTTTGCCTTTTTAGGGAAAAACTTGCATGCAATTTATTCTCAACAGGCTTATATTTAAACCACTTGCTATCCTACAGAAGAAAAGAAAGATATTATGTAAAATGGAACAGGTACAATAGACATTGTAAAGTGCATTTGATACAAATTTAGAGAGGTCTTCAATATGGACATCAAATGTTATGTACCAAGCTCCCCACTATTGACTTCATCCAAACAAGGCGTTAGACAAGGGTCATTTATATAACACATTTTGCACATTTTGTCTGAGATAAACTTCTTTTCTGTAGATTCAGAGTTCATAAATAAGTAAAAGAAGTAGATAAAGGCATAGAAACACAAATATTGACACATGAAAACCTGCCAAATAGAAAGTCAGGATGCCATTTATGCATCAATATTGAAAAAGTTATATAATGCCTATTTTGACCATAAAATGCCAAAATTGGTCATTTTTGCAGAAATTCTATAAAATAAAAGTTAAAATCCTTTAGTTTCATGCTATTTGACAAGTTGACACCATCAAATAATTTAGGGAAGTTGCCAGAGTACAAATTTTATATTTACAGATTTCACCTCTTAGGGTATAAAGAGTTGACAAATCTTAAAAAGACTTGGTATGACCAAAGCTTAATGAATTATAACACTGCTTACAAAGTTTCATGACAATAGGATGTATATTATAGACATTACGTAAAATTCTATACTCCTCTTTGCGTGTAAGATTTTGACGTTAAAATTGAAAAATTTCAACTATCAACATTTGGGGCTTTAAAAATTCAAATATTGCAAAAAAATACTTTTTAAATGACTTAATATATAACTTATCATGTACTTAAAGCAATAGAGTACTCATTTGATTTATAAGACTTGGCATAATTATTCAAAAGTCAAATTTATATGAGCCTGCGCCTAAAAATTGAGGTTTTTCAATGAAGGGGGGCCTTACATGAAGATGTAATATTTTCCACCAATTTTAAATTTGTGAAGCTTTTTGGTTATAAATAATCCTTACATATGTATTGAAAGTACTTTAAATGGAAAGAAAAGTTACAAATAACATATCATATTAGTTTAAAAGGGTCATGGGGCAACTAAGAATGGAAAAAATTTAGGGTCAATTTAGGCCGTGCCACATATTTACATTAAAAAATGCATATTGAGACTATAAGAAATAAAAATTTGTGTCTTTTTTTATCATTTCTATACTCATGTGACATGATACAACAAATCTGAGCACAAAAAGACTCTTGCAATTAAATTTTCTTACAAGCAGTATGGGCTGATACAAAGATTTTTGCCTTTTTAGGGAAAAACTTGCATGCAATTTATTCTCAACAGGCTTATATTTAAACCACTTGCTATCCTACAGAAGAAAAGAAAGATATTATGTAAAATGGAACAGGTACAATAGACATTGTAAAGTGCATTTGATACAAATTTAGAGAGGTCTTCAATATGGACATCAAATGTTATGTACCAAGCTCCCCACTATTGACTTCATCCAAACAAGGCGTTAGACAAGGGTCATTTATATAACACATTTTGCACATTTTGTCTGAGATAAACTTCTTTTCTGTAGATTCAGAGTTCATAAATAAGTAAAAGAAGTAGATAAAGGCATAGAAACACAAATATTGACACATGAAAACCTGCCAAATAGAAAGTCAGGATGCCATTTATGCATCAATATTGAAAAAGTTATATAATGCCTATTTTGACCATAAAATGCCAAAATTGGTCATTTTTGCAGAAATTCTATAAAATAAAAGTTAAAATCCTTTAGTTTCATGCTATTTGACAAGTTGACACCATCAAATAATTTAGGGAAGTTGCCAGAGTACAAATTTTATATTTACAGATTTCACCTCTTAGGGTATAAAGAGTTGACAAATCTTAAAAAGACTTGGTATGACCAAAGCTTAATGAATTATAACACTGCTTACAAAGTTTCATGACAATAGGATGTATATTATAGACATTACGTAAAATTCTATACTCCTCTTTGCGTGTAAGATTTTGACGTTAAAATTGAAAAATTTCAACTATCAACATTTGGGGCTTTAAAAATTCAAATATTGCAAAAAAATACTTTTTAAATGACTTAATATATAACTTATCATGTACTTAAAGCAATAGAGTACTCATTTGATTTATAAGACTTGGCATAATTATTCAAAAGTCAAATTTATATGAGCCTGCGCCTAAAAATTGAGGTTTTTCAATGAAGGGGGGCCTTACATGAAGATGTAATATTTTCCACCAATTTTAAATTTGTGAAGCTTTTTGGTTATAAATAATCCTTACATATGTATTGAAAGTACTTTAAATGGAAAGAAAAGTTACAAATAACATATCATATTAGTTTAAAAGGGTCATGGGGCAACTAAGAATGGAAAAAATTTAGGGTCAATTTAGGCCGTGCCACATATTTACATTAAAAAATGCATATTGAGACTATAAGAAATAAAAATTTGTGTCTTTTTTTATCATTTCTATACTCATGTGACATGATACAACAAATCTGAGCACAAAAAGACTCTTGCAATTAAATTTTCTTACAAGCAGTATGGGCTGATACAAAGATTTTTGCCTTTTTAGGGAAAAACTTGCATGCAATTTATTCTCAACAGGCTTATATTTAAACCACTTGCTATCCTACAGAAGAAAAGAAAGATATTATGTAAAATGGAACAGGTACAATAGACATTGTAAAGTGCATTTGATACAAATTTAGAGAGGTCTTCAATATGGACATCAAATGTTATGTACCAAGCTCCCCACTATTGACTTCATCCAAACAAGGCGTTAGACAAGGGTCATTTATATAACACATTTTGCACATTTTGTCTGAGATAAACTTCTTTTCTGTAGATTCAGAGTTCATAAATAAGTAAAAGAAGTAGATAAAGGCATAGAAACACAAATATTGACACATGAAAACCTGCCAAATAGAAAGTCAGGATGCCATTTATGCATCAATATTGAAAAAGTTATATAATGCCTATTTTGACCATAAAATGCCAAAATTGGTCATTTTTGCAGAAATTCTATAAAATAAAAGTTAAAATCCTTTAGTTTCATGCTATTTGACAAGTTGACACCATCAAATAATTTAGGGAAGTTGCCAGAGTACAAATTTTATATTTACAGATTTCACCTCTTAGGGTATAAAGAGTTGACAAATCTTAAAAAGACTTGGTATGACCAAAGCTTAATGAATTATAACACTGCTTACAAAGTTTCATGACAATAGGATGTATATTATAGACATTACGTAAAATTCTATACTCCTCTTTGCGTGTAAGATTTTGACGTTAAAATTGAAAAATTTCAACTATCAACATTTGGGGCTTTAAAAATTCAAATATTGCAAAAAAATACTTTTTAAATGACTTAATATATAACTTATCATGTACTTAAAGCAATAGAGTACTCATTTGATTTATAAGACTTGGCATAATTATTCAAAAGTCAAATTTATATGAGCCTGCGCCTAAAAATTGAGGTTTTTCAATGAAGGGGGGCCTTACATGAAGATGTAATATTTTCCACCAATTTTAAATTTGTGAAGCTTTTTGGTTATAAATAATCCTTACATATGTATTGAAAGTACTTTAAATGGAAAGAAAAGTTACAAATAACATATCATATTAGTTTAAAAGGGTCATGGGGCAACTAAGAATGGAAAAAATTTAGGGTCAATTTAGGCGGTGCCACATATTTACATTAAAAAATGCATATTGAGACTATAAGAAATAAAAATTTGTGTCTTTTTTTATCATTTCTATACTCATGTGACATGATACAACAAATCTGAGCACAAAAAGACTCTTGCAATTAAATTTTCTTACAAGCAGTATGGGCTGATACAAAGATTTTTGCCTTTTTAGGGAAAAACTTGCATGCAATTTATTCTCAACAGGCTTATATTTAAACCACTTGCTATCCTACAGAAGAAAAGAAAGATATTATGTAAAATGGAACAGGTACAATAGACATTGTAAAGTGCATTTGATACAAATTTAGAGAGGTCTTCAATATGGACATCAAATGTTATGTACCAAGCTCCCCACTATTGACTTCATCCAAACAAGGCGTTAGACAAGGGTCATTTATATAACACATTTTGCACATTTTGTCTGAGATAAACTTCTTTTCTGTAGATTCAGAGTTCATAAATAAGTAAAAGAAGTAGATAAAGGCATAGAAACACAAATATTGACACATGAAAACCTGCCAAATAGAAAGTCAGGATGCCATTTATGCATCAATATTGAAAAAGTTATATAATGCCTATTTTGACCATAAAATGCCAAAATTGGTCATTTTTGCAGAAATTCTATAAAATAAAAGTTAAAATCCTTTAGTTTCATGCTATTTGACAAGTTGACACCATCAAATAATTTAGGGAAGTTGCCAGAGTACAAATTTTATATTTACAGATTTCACCTCTTAGGGTATAAAGAGTTGACAAATCTTAAAAAGACTTGGTATGACCAAAGCTTAATGAATTATAACACTGCTTACAAAGTTTCATGACAATAGGATGTATATTATAGACATTACGTAAAATTCTATACTCCTCTTTGCGTGTAAGATTTTGACGTTAAAATTGAAAAATTTCAACTATCAACATTTGGGGCTTTAAAAATTCAAATATTGCAAAAAAATACTTTTTAAATGACTTAATATATAACTTATCATGTACTTAAAGCAATAGAGTACTCATTTGATTTATAAGACTTGGCATAATTATTCAAAAGTCAAATTTATATGAGCCTGCGCCTAAAAATTGAGGTTTTTCAATGAAGGGGGGCCTTACATGAAGATGTAATATTTTCCACCAATTTTAAATTTGTGAAGCTTTTTGGTTATAAATAATCCTTACATATGTATTGAAAGTACTTTAAATGGAAAGAAAAGTTACAAATAACATATCATATTAGTTTAAAAGGGTCATGGGGCAACTAAGAATGGAAAAAATTTAGGGTCAATTTAGGCCGTGCCACATATTTACATTAAAAAATGCATATTGAGACTATAAGAAATAAAAATTTGTGTCTTTTTTTATCATTTCTATACTCATGTGACATGATACAACAAATCTGAGCACAAAAAGACTCTTGCAATTAAATTTTCTTACAAGCAGTATGGGCTGATACAAAGATTTTTGCCTTTTTAGGGAAAAACTTGCATGCAATTTATTCTCAACAGGCTTATATTTAAACCACTTGCTATCCTACAGAAGAAAAGAAAGATATTATGTAAAATGGAACAGGTACAATAGACATTGTAAAGTGCATTTGATACAAATTTAGTGAGGTCTTCAATATGGACATCAAATTTTATGTACCAAGCTCCCCACTATTGACTTCATCCAAACAAGGCGTTAGACAAGGGTCATTTATATAACACATTTTGCACATTTTGTCTGAGATAAACTTCTTTTCTGTAGATTCAGAGTTCATAAATAAGTAAAAGAAGTAGATAAAGGCATAGAAACACAAATATTGACACATGAAAACCTGCCAAATAGAAAGTCAGGATGCCATTTATGCATTAATATTGAAAAAGTTATAAAATGCCTATTTTGACCATAAAATGCCAAAATTGGTCATTTTTGCAGAAATTCTATAAAATAAAAGTTAAAATCCTTTAGTTTCATGCTATTTGACAAGTTGACACCATCAAATAATTTAGGGAAGTTGCCAGAGTACAAATTTTATATTTACAGATTTCACCTCTTAGGGTATAAAGAGTTGACAAATCTTAAAAAGACTTGGTATGACCAAAGCTTAATGAATTATAACACTGCTTACAAAGTTTCATGACAATAGGATGTATATTATAGACATTACGTAAAATTCTATACTCCTCTTTGCGTGTAAAATTTTGACGTTAAAATTGAAAAATTTCAACTATCAACATTTGGGGCTTTAAAAATTCAAATATTGCAAAAAAATACTTTTTAAATGACTTAATATATAACTTATCATGTACTTAAAGCAATAGAGTACTCATTTGATTTATAAGACTTGGCATAATTATTCAAAAGTCAAATTTATATGAGCCTGCGCCTAAAAATTGAGGTTTTTCAATGAAGGGGGGCCTTACATGAAGATGTAATATTTTCCACCAATTTTAAATTTGTGAAGCTTTTTGGTTATAAATAATCCTTACATATGTATTGAAAGTACTTTAAATGGAAAGAAAAGTTACAAATAACATATCATATTAGTTTAAAAGGGTCATGGGCCAACTAAGAGTGGAAAAAATTTAGGGTCAATTTAGGCCGTGCCACATATTTACATTAAAAAATGCATATTGAGACTATAAGAAATAAAAATTTGTGTCTTTTTTTATCATTTCTATACTCATGTGACATGATACAACAAATCTGAGCACAAAAAGACTCTTGCAATTAAATTTTCTTACAAGCAGTATGGGCTGATACAAAGATTTTTGCCTTTTTAGGGAAAAACTTGCATGCAATTTATTCTCAACAGGCTTATATTTAAACCACTTGCTATCCTACAGAAGAAAAGAAAGATATTATGTAAAATGGAACAGGTACAATAGACATTGTAAAGTGCATTTGATACAAATTTAGTGAGGTCTTCAATATGGACATCAAATTTTATGTACCAAGCTCCCCACTATTGACTTCATCCAAACAAGGCGTTAGACAAGGGTCATTTATATAACACATTTTGCACATTTTGTCTGAGATAAACTTCTTTTCTGTAGATTCAGAGTTCATAAATAAGTAAAAGAAGTAGATAAAGGCATAGAAACACAAATATTGACACATGAAAACCTGCCAAATAGAAAGTCAGGATGCCATTTATGCATCAATATTGAAAAAGTTATAAAATGCCTATTTTGACCATAAAATGCCAAAATTGGTCATTTTTGCAGAAATTCTATAAAATAAAAGTTAAAATCCTTTAGTTTCATGCTATTTGACAAGTTGACACCATCAAATAATTTAGGGAAGTTACCAGAGTACAAATTTTATATTTACAGATTTCACCTCTTAGGGTATAAAGAGTTGACAAATCTTAAAAAGACTTGGTATGACCAAAGCTTAATGAATTATAACACTGCTTACAAAGTTTCATGACAATAGGATGTATATTATAGACATTACGTAAAATTCTATACTCCTCTTTGCGTGTAAAATTTTGACGTTAAAATTGAAAAATTTCAACTATCAACATTTGGGGCTTTAAAAATTCAAATGTTGCAAAAAAATACTTTTTAAATGACTTAATATATAACTTATCATGTACTTAAAGCAATAGAGTACTCATTTGATTTATAAGACTTGGCATAATTATTCAAAAGTCAAATTTATATGAGCCTGCGCCTAAAAATTGAGGTTTTTCAATGAAGGGGGGCCTTACATGAAGATGTAATATTTTCCACCAATTTTAAATTTGTGAAGCTTTTTGGTTATAAATAATCCTTACATATGTATTGAAAGTACTTTAAATGGAAAGAAAAGTTACAAATAACATATCATATTAGTTTAAAAGGGTCATGGGGCAACTTAGAATGGAAAAAATTTAGGGTCAATTTAGGCCGTGCCACATATTTACATTAAAAAATGCATATTGAGACTATAAGAAATAAAAATTTGTGTCTTTTTTTATCATTTCTATACTCATGTGACATGATACAACAAATCTGAGCACAAAAAGACTCTTGCAATTAAGTTTTCTTACAAGCAGTATGGGCTGATACAAAGATTTTTGCCTTTTTAGGGAAAAACTTGCATGCAATTTATTCTCAACAGGCTTATATTTAAACCACTTGCTATCCTACAGAAGAAAAGAAAGATATTATGTAAAATGGAACAGGTACAATAGACATTGTAAAGTGCATTTGATACAAATTTAGTGAGGTCTTCAATATGGACATCAAATTTTATGTACCAAGCTCCCCACTATTGACTTCATCCAAACAAGGCGTTAGACAAGGGTCATTTATATAACACATTTTGCACATTTTGTCTGAGATAAACTCCTTTTCTGTAGATTCAGAGTTCATAAATAAGTAAAAGAAGTAGATAAAGGCATAGAAACACAAATATTGACACATGAAAACCTGCCAAATAGAAAGTCAGGATGCCATTTATGCATCAATATTGAAAAAGTTATAAAATGCCTATTTTGACCATAAAATGCCAAAATTGGTCATTTTTGCAGAAATTCTATAAAATAAAAGTTAAAATCCTTTAGTTTCATGCTATTTGACAAGTTGACACCATCAAATAATTTAGGGAAGTTGCCAGAGTACAAATTTTATATTTACAGATTTCACCTCTTAGGGTATAAAGAGTTGACAAATCTTAAAAAGACTTGGTATGACCAAAGCTTAATGAATTATAACACTGCTTACAAAGTTTCATGACAATAGGATGTATATTATAGACATTACGTAAAATTCTATACTCCTCTTTGCGTGTAAAATTTTGACGTTAAAATTGAAAAATACTATCAACATTTGGGGCTTTAAAAATTCAAATATTGCAAAAAAATACTTTTTAAATGACTTAATGTATAACTTATCATGTACTTAAAGCAATAGAGTACTCATTTGATTTATAAGACTTGGCATAATTATTCAAAAGTCAAATTTATATGAGCCTGCGCCTAAAAATTGAGGTTTTTCAATGAAGGGGGGCCTTACATGAAGATGTAATATTTTCCACCAATTTTAAATTTGTGAAGCTTTTTGGTTATAAATAATCCTTACATATGTATTGAAAGTACTTTAAATGGAAAGAAAAGTTACAAATAACATATCATATTAGTTTAAAAGGGTCATGGGCCATCTAAGAATGGAAAAAATTTAGGGTCAATTTAGGCCGTGCCACATATTTACATTAAAAAATGCATATTGAGACTATAAGAAATAAAAATTTGTGTCTTTTTTTATCATTTCTATACTCATGTGACATGATACAACAAATCTGAGCACAAAAAGACTCTTGCAATTAAATTTTCTTACAAGCAGTATGGGCTGATACAAAGATTTTTGCCTTTTTAGGGAAAAACTTGCATGCAATTTATTCTCAACAGGCTTATATTTAAACCACTTGCTATCCTACAGAAGAAAAGAAAGATATTATGTAAAATGGAACAGGTACAATAGACATTGTAAAGTGCAATTGATACAAATTTAGTGAGGTCTTCAATATAGACATCAAATTTTATGTACCAAGCTCCCCACTATTGACTTCATCCAAACAAGGCGTTAGACAAGGGTCATTTATATAACACATTTTGCACATTTTGTCTGAGATAAACTTCTTTTCTGTAGATTCAGTGTTCATAAATAAGTAAAAGAAGTAGATAAAGGCATAGAAACACAAATATTGACACATGAAAACCTGCCAAATAGAAAGTCAGGATGCCATTTATGCATCAATATTGAAAAAGTTATAAAATGCCTATTTTGACCATAAAATGCCAAAATTGGTCATTTTTGCAGAAATTCTATAAAATAAAAGTTAAAATCCTTTAGTTTCATGCTATTTGACAAGTTGACACCATCAAATAATTTAGGGATTTGCCAGTGTACAAATTTTATATTTACAGATTTCACCTCTTAGGATATAAAGAGTTGACAAATCTTAAAAAGACTTGGTATGACCAAAGCTTAATGAATTATAACACTGCTTACAAAGTTTCATGACAATAGGATGTATATTATAGACATTACGTAAAATTCTATACTCCTCTTTGCGTGTAAAATTTTGACGTTAAAATTGAAAAATTTCAACTATCAACATTTGGGGCTTTAAAAATTCAAATATTGCAAAAAAATACTTTTTAAATGACTTAATATATAACTTATCATGTACTTAAAGCAATAGAGTACTCATTTGATTTATAAGACTTGGCATAATTATTCAAAAGTCAAATTTATATGAGCCTGCGCCTAAAAATTGAGGTTTTTCAATGAAGGGGGGCCTTACATGAAGATGTAATATTTTCCACCAATTTTAAATTTGTGAAGCTTTTTGGTTATAAATAATCCTTACATATGTATTGAAAGTACTTTAAATGGAAAGAAAAGTTACAAATAACATATCATATTAGTTTAAAAGGGTCATGGGCCAACTAAGAGTGGAAAAAATTTAGGGTCAATTTAGGCCGTGCCACATATTTACATTAAAAAATGCATATTGAGACTATAAGAAATAAAAATTTGTGTCTTTTTTTATCATTTCTATACTCATGTGACATGATACAACAAATCTGAGCACAAAAAGACTCTTGCAAGTAAATTTTCTTACAAGCAGTATGGGCTGATACAAAGATTTTTGCCTTTTTAGGGAAAAACTTGCATGCAATTTATTCTCAACAGGCTTATATTTAAACCACTTGCTATCCTACAGAAGAAAAGAAAGATATTATGTAAAATGGAACAGGTACAATAGACATTGTAAAGTGCAATTGATACAAATTTAGTGAGGTCTTCAATATGGACATCAAATTTTATGTACCAAGCTCCCCACTATTGACTTCATCCAAACAAGGCGTTAGACAAGGGTCATTTATATAACACATTTTGCACATTTTGTCTGAGATAAACTTCTTTTCTGTAGATTCAGAGTTCATAAATAAGTAAAAGAAGTAGATAAAGGCATAGAAACACAAATATTGACACATGAAAACCTGCCAAATAGAAAGTCAGGATGCCATTTATGCATCAATATTGAAAAAGTTATAAAATGCCTATTTTGACCATAAAATGCCAAAATTGGTCATTTTTGCAGAAATTCTATAAAATAAAAGTTAAAATCCTTTAGTTTCATGCTATTTGACAAGTTGACACCATCAAATAATTTAGGGATTTGCCAGTGTACAAATTTTATATTTACAGATTTCACCTCTTAGGGTATAAAGAGTTGACAAATCTTAAAAAGACTTGGTATGACCAAAGCTTAATGAATTATAACACTGCTTACAAAGTTTCATGACAATAGGATGTATATTATAGACATTACGTAAAATTCTATACTCCTCTTTGCGTGTAAAATTTTGACGTTAAAATTGAAAAATTTCAACTATCAACATTTTGGGCTTTAAAAATTCAAATATTGCAAAAAAATACTTTTTAAATGACTTAATATATAACTTATCATGTACTTAAAGCAATAGAGTACTCATTTGATTTATAAGACTTGGCATAATTATTCAAAAGTCAAATTTACATGAGCCTGCGCCTAAAAATTGAGGTTTTTCAATGAAGGGGGGCCTTACATGAAGATGTAATATTTTCCACCAATTTTAAATTTGTGAAGCTTTTTGGTTATAAATAATCCTTACATATGTATTGAAAGTACTTTAAATGGAAAGAAAAGTTACAAATAACATATCATATTAGTTTAAAAGGGTCATGGGCCAACTAAGAGTGGAAAAAATTTAGGGTCAATTTAGGCCGTGCCACATATTTACATTAAAAAATGCATATTGAGACTATAAAAAATAAAAATTTGTGTCTTTTTTTATCATTTCTATACTCATGTGACATGATACAACAAATCTGAGCACAAAAAGACTCTTGCAAGTAAATTTTCTTACAAGCAGTATGGGCTGATACAAAGATTTTTGCCATTTTAGGGAAAAACTTGCATGCAATTTATTCTCAACAGGCTTATATTTAAACCACTTGCTATCCTACAGAAGAAAAGAAAGATATTATGTAAAATGGAACAGGTACAATAGACATTGTAAAGTGCATTTGATACAAATTTAGTGAGGTCTTCAATATGGACATCAAATTTTATGTACCAAGCTCCCCACTATTGACTTCATCCAAACAAGGCGTTAGACAAGGGTCATTTATATAACACATTTTGCACATTTTGTCTGAGATAAACTTCTTTTCTGTAGATTCAGAGTTCATAAATAAGTAAAAGAAGTAGATAAAGGCATAGAAACACAAATATTGACACATGAAAACCTGCCAAATAGAAAGTCAGGATGCCATTTATGCATCAATATTGAAAAAGTTATATAATGCCTATTTTGACCATAAAATGCCAAAATTGGTCATTTTTGCAGAAATTCTATAAAATAAAAGTTAAAATCCTTTAGTTTCATGCTATTTGACAAGTTGACACCATCAAATAATTTAGGGAAGTTGCCAGAGTACAAATTTTATATTTACAGATTTCACCTCTTAGGGTATAAAGAGTTGACAAATCTTAAAAAGACTTGGTATGACCAAAGCTTAATGAATTATAACACTGCTTACAAAGTTTCATGACAATAGGATGTATATTATAGACATTACGTAAAATTCTATACTCCTCTTTGCGTGTAAAATTTTGACGTTAAAATTGAAAAATTTCAACTATCAACATTTGGGGCTTTAAAAATTCAAATATTGCAAAAAAATACTTTTTAAATGACTTAATATATAACTTATCATGTACTTAAAGCAATAGAGTACTCATTTGATTTATAAGACTTGGCATAATTATTCAAAAGTCAAATTTATATGAGCCTGCGCCTAAAAATTGAGGTTTTTCAATGAAGGGGGGCCTTACATGAAGATGTAATATTTTCCACCAATTTTAAATTTGTGAAGCTTTTTGGTTATAAATAATCCTTACATATGTATTGAAAGTACTTTAAATGGAAAGAAAAGTTACAAATAACATATCATATTAGTTTAAAAGGGTCATGAGCCAACTAAGAATGCAAAAAAAAATTTAGGGTCAATTTAGGCCGTGCCACATATTTACATTAAAAAATGCATATTGAGACTATAAGAAATAAAAATTTGTGTCTTTTTTTATCATTTCTATACTCATGTGACATGATACAACAAATCTGAGCACAAAAAGACTCTTGCAATTAAATTTTCTTACAAGCAGTATGGGCTGATACAAAGATTTTTGCCTTTTTAGGGAAAAACTTGCATGCAATTTATTCTCAACAGGCTTATATTTAAACCACTTGCTATCCTACAGAAGAAAAGAAAGATATTATGTAAAATGGAACAGGTACAATAGACATTGTAAAGTGCATTTGATACAAATTTAGTGAGGTCTTCAATATGGACATCAAATTTTATGTACCAAGCTCCCCACTATTGACTTCATCCAAACAAGGCGTTAGACAAGGGTCATTTATATAACACATTTTGCACATTTTGTCTGAGATAAACTTCTTTTCTGTAGATTCAGAGTTCATAAATAAGTAAAAGAAGTAGATAAAGGCATAGAAACACAAATATTGACACATGAAAACCTGCCAAATAGAAAGTCAGGATGCCATTTATGCATCAATATTGAAAAAGTTATAAAATGCCTATTTTGACCATAAAATGCCAAAATTGGTCATTTTTGCAGAAATTCTATAAAATAAAAGTTAAAATCCTTTAGTTTCATGCTATTTGACAAGTTGACACCATCAAATAATTTAGGGAAGTTACCAGAGTACAAATTTTATATTTACAGATTTCACCTCTTAGGGTATAAAGAGTTGACAAATCTTAAAAAGACTTGGTATGACCAAAGCTTAATGAATTATAACACTGCTTACAAAGTTTCATGACAATAGGATGTATATTATAGACATTACGTAAAATTCTATACTCCTCTTTGCGTGTAAAATTTTGACGTTAAAATTGAAAAATTTCAACTATCAACATTTGGGGCTTTAAAAATTCAAATATTGCAAAAAAATACTTTTTAAATGACTTAATATATAACTTATCATGTACTTAAAGCAATAGAGTACTCATTTGATTTATAAGACTTGGCATAATTATTCAAAAGTCAAATTTATATGAGCCTGCGCCTAAAAATTGAGGTTTTTCAATGAAGGGGGGCCTTACATGAAGATGTAATATTTTCCACCAATTTTAAATTTGTGAAGCTTTTTGGTTATAAATAATCCTTACATATGTATTGAAAGTACTTTAAATGGAAAGAAAAGTTACAAATAACATATCATATTAGTTTAAAAGGGTCATGGGCCAACTAAGAGTGGAAAAAATTTAGGGTCAATTTAGGCCGTGCCACATATTTACATTAAAAAATGCATATTGAGACTATAAGAAATAAAAATTTGTGTCTTTTTTTATCATTTCTATACTCATGTGACATGATACAACAAATCTGAGCACAAAAAGACTCTTGCAAGTAAATTTTCTTACAAGCAGTATGGGCTGATACAAAGATTTTTGCCTTTTTAGGGAAAAACTTGCATGCAATTTATTCTCAACAGGCTTATATTTAAACCACTTGCTATCCTACAGAAGAAAAGAAAGATATTATGTAAAATGGAACAGGTACAATAGACATTGTAAAGTGCAATTGATACAAATTTAGTGAGGTCTTCAATATGGACATCAAATTTTATGTACCAAGCTCCCCACTATTGACTTCATCCAAACAAGGCGTTAGACAAGGGTCATTTATATAACACATTTTGCACATTTTGTCTGAGATAAACTTCTTTTCTGTAGATTCAGTGTTCATAAATAAGTAAAAGAAGTAGATAAAGGCATAGAAACACAAATATTGACACATGAAAACCTGCCAAATAGAAAGTCAGGATGCCATTTATGCATCAATATTGAAAAAGTTATAAAATGCCTATTTTGACCATAAAATGCCAAAATTGGTCATTTTTGCAGAAATTCTATAAAATAAAAGTTAAAATCCTTTAGTTTCATGCTATTTGACAAGTTGACACCATCAAATAATTTAGGGATTTGCCAGTGTACAAATTTTATATTTACAGATTTCACCTCTTAGGGTATAAAGAGTTGACAAATCTTAAAAAGACTTGGTATGACCAAAGCTTAATGAATTATAACACTGCTTACAAAGTTTCATGACAATAGGATGTATATTATAGACATTACGTAAAATTCTATACTCCTCTTTGCGTGTAAAATTTTGACGTTAAAATTGAAAAATTTCAACTATCAACATTTGGGGCTTTAAAAATTCAAATATTGCAAAAAAATACTTTTTAAATGACTTAATATATAACTTATCATGTACTTAAAGCAATAGAGTACTCATTTGATTTATAAGACTTGGCATAATTATTCAAAAGTCAAATTTATATGAGCCTGCGCCTAAAAATTGAGGTTTTTCAATGAAGGGGGGCCTTACATGAAGATGTAATATTTTCCACCAATTTTAAATTTGTGAAGCTTTTTGGTTATAAATAATCCTTACATATGTCTTGAAAGTACTTTAAATGGAAAGAAAAGTTACAAATAACATATCATATTAGTTTAAAAGGGTCATGGGCCAACTAAGAGTGGAAAAAATTTAGGGTCAATTTAGGCCGTGCCACATATTTACATTAAAAAATGCATATTGAGACTATAAGAAATAAAAATTTGTGTCTTTTTTTATCATTTCTATACTCATGTGACATGATACAACAAATCTGAGCACAAAAAGACTCTTGCAAGTAAATTTTCTTACAAGCAGTATGGGCTGATACAAAGATTTTTGCCTTTTTAGGGAAAAACTTGCATGCAATTTATTCTCAACAGGCTTATATTTAAACCACTTGCTATCCTACAGAAGAAAAGAAAGATATTATGTAAAATGGAACAGGTACAATAGACATTGTAAAGTGCATTTGATACAAATTTAGTGAGGTCTTCAATATGGACATCAAATTTTATGTACCAAGCTCCCCACTATTGACTTCATCCAAACAAGGCGTTAGACAAGGGTCATTTATATAACACATTTTGCACATTTTGTCTGAGATAAACTTCTTTTCTGTAGATTCAGAGTTCATAAATAAGTAAAAGAAGTAGATAAAGGCATAGAAACACAAATATTGACACATGAAAACCTGCCAGATAGAAAGTCAGGATGCCATTTATGCATCAATATTGAAAAAGTTATAAAATGCCTATTTTGACCATAAAATGCCAAAATTGGTCATTTTTGCAGAAATTCTATAAAATAAAAGTTAAAATCCTTTAGTTTCATGCTATTTGACAAGTTGACACCATCAAATAATTTAGGGAAGTTGCCAGAGTACAAATTTTATATTTACAGATTTCACCTCTTAGGGTATAAAGAGTTGACAAATCTTAAAAAGACTTGGTATGACCAAAGCTTAATGAATTATAACACTGCTTACAAAGTTTCATGACAATAGGATGTATATTATAGACATTACGTAAAATTCTATACTCCTCTTTGCGTGTAAAATTTTGACGTTAAAATTGAAAAATTTCAACTATCAACATTTTGGGCTTTAAAAATTCAAATATTGCAAAAAAATACTTTTTAAATGACTTAATATATAACTTATCATGTACTTAAAGCAATAGAGTACTCATTTGATTTATAAGACTTGGCATAATTATTCAAAAGTCAAATTTATATGAGCCTGCGCCTAAAAATTGAGGTTTTTCAATGAAGGAGGGCCTTACATGAAGATGTAATATTTTCCACCAATTTTAAATTTGTGAAGCTTTTTGGTTATAAATAATCCTTACATATGTATTGAAAGTACTTTAAATGGAAAGAAAAGTTACAAATAACATATCATATTAGTTTAAAAGGGTCATGGGCCAACTAAGAGTGGAAAAAATTTAGGGTCAATTTAGGCCGTGCCACATATTTACATTAAAAAATGCATATTGAGACTATAAGAAATAAAAATTTGTGTCTTTTTTTATCATTTCTATACTCATGTGACATGATACAACAAATCTGAGCACAAAAAGACTCTTGCAAGTAAATTTTCTTACAAGCAGTATGGGCTGATACAAAGATTTTTGCCTTTTTAGGGAAAAACTTGCATGCAATTTATTCTCAACAGGCTTATATTTAAACCACTTGCTATCCTACAGAAGAAAAGAAAGATATTATGTAAAATGGAACAGGTACAATAGACATTGTAAAGTGCATTTGATACAAATTTAGTGAGGTCTTCAATATGGACATCAAATTTTATGTACCAAGCTCCCCACTATTGACTTCATCCAAACTAGGCGTTAGACAAGGGTCATTTATATACTGTAAATTCAGAAATTATTGCGTGCATTTATTATTGCGATTCTGTCAATTTACACTTGAATGCGATTTTAATTTTTTACGATTTTGAGAAAAGTCATGCTTAATTCAGTTAAAATATTACAAAATGCGAGTTTTAATTATTGCGTTTACAACTCAGACGCATTATTCGCAATAATAAAAACCTCGCAATAATTTCTGAATTTACAGTAACACATTTTGTCTGAGATAAACTTCTTTTCTGTAGATTCAGAGTTCATAAATAAGTAAAAGAAGTAGATAAAGGCATAGAAACACAAATATTGACACATGAAAACCTGCCAAATAGAAAGTCAGGATGGCATTTATGCATCAATATTGAAAAAGTTATAAAATGCCTATTTTGACCATAAAATGCCAAAATTGGTCATTTTTGCAAAAATTCTATAAAATAAAAGTTAAAATCCTTTAGTTTCATGCTATTTGACAAGTTGACACCATCAAATAATTTAGGGAAGTTGCCAGAGTACAAATTTTATATTTACAGATTTCACCTCTTAGGGTATAAAGAGTTGACAAATCTTAAAAAGACTTGGTATGACCAAAGCTTAATGAATTATAACACTGCTTACAAAGTTTCATGACAATAGGATGTATATTATAGACATTACGTAAAATTCTATACTCCTCTTTGCGTGTAAAATTTTGATGTTAAAATTGAAAAATTTCAACTATCAACATTTGGGGCTTTAAAAATTCAAATATTGCAAAAAAAAACTTTTTAAATGACTTAATATATAACTTATCATGTACTTAAAGCAATAGAGTACTCATTTGATTTATAAGACTTGGCATAATTATTCAAAAGTCAAATTTATATGAGCCTGCGCCTAAAAATTGAGGTTTTTCAATGAAGGAGGGCCTTACATGAAGATGTAATATTTTCCACCAATTTTAAATTTGTGAAGCTTTTTGGTTATAAATAATCCTTACATATGTATTGAAAGTACTTTAAATGGAAAGAAAAGTTACAAATAACATATCATATTAGTTTAAAAGGGTCATGGGCCAACTAAGAGTGGAAAAAATTTAGGGTCAATTTAGGCCGTGCCACATATTTACATTAAATAATGCATATTGAGACTATAAGAAATAAAAATTTGTGTCTTTTTTTATCATTTCTATACTCATGTGACATGATACAACAAATCTGAGCACAAAAAGACTCTTGCAATTAAATTTTCTTACAAGCAGTATGGGCTGATACAAAGATTTTTGCCTTTTTAGGGAAAAACTTGCATGCAATTTATTCTCAACAGGCTTATATTTAAACCACTTGCTATCCTACAGAAGAAAAGAAAGATATTATGTAAAATGGAACAGGTACAATAGACATTGTAAAGTGCATTTGATACAAATTTAGTGAGGTCTTCAATATGGACATCAAATTTTATGTACCAAGCTCCCCACTATTGACTTCATCCAAACAAGGCGTTAGACAAGGGTCATTTATATAACACATTTTGCACATTTTGTCTGAGATAAACTTCTTTTCTGTAGATTCAGAGTTCATAAATAAGTAAAAGAAGTAGATAAAGGCATAGAAACACAAATATTGACACATGAAAACCTGCCAGATAGAAAGTCAGGATGCCATTTATGCATCAATATTGAAAAAGTTATAAAATGCCTATTTTGACCATAAAATGCCAAAATTGGTCATTTTTGCAGAAATTCTATAAAATAAAAGTTAAAATCCTTTAGTTTCATGCTATTTGACAAGTTGACACCATCAAATAATTTAGGGAAGTTGCCAGAGTACAAATTTTATATTTACAGATTTCACCTCTTAGGGTATAAAGAGTTGACAAATCTTAAAAAGACTTGGTATGACCAAAGCTTAATGAATTATAACACTGCTTACAAAGTTTCATGACAATAGGATGTATATTATAGACATTACGTAAAATTCTATACTCCTCTTTGCGTGTAAAATTTTGACGTTAAAATTGAAAAATTTCAACTATCAACATTTGGGGCTTTAAAAATTCAAATATTGCAAAAAAATACTTTTTAAATGACTTAATATATAACTTATCATGTACTTAAAGCAATAGAGTACTCATTTGATTTATAAGACTTGGCATAATTATTCAAAAGTCAAATTTATATGAGCCTGCGCCTAAAAATTAAGGTTTTTCAATGAAGGGGGGCCTTACATGAAGATGTAATATTTTCCACCAATTTTAAATTTGTGAAGCTTTTTGGTTATAAATAATCCTTGCATATGTATTAAATGTACTTTAATGGAAGGAATAGATACAAATAACATATCATATTAGTTTAAAAGGGTCTTAGGCCAAGTAAGACTGGAAATAATTTAGGGTCTATTAAGGTTGTGCCACATATTTACATTAAAAAAGGCATATTGAGGCTATAAGAAATAAAACGGTGTGTCTTTTTTATCATTTTTTTACTCATGTGACAAGATACAACAAATTTGAGCACAACAAGACTCTTGCAATTAACTTTTCTTACAGACAGTATGGTCTGATACAAAGATTTGTGCCTTTTTAGTGAAAAACTTGCATGCAATTTATTCTCAACAGGCTTATATTTAAACCACTTGCTATCCTACAGAAGAACAGAAAGATATTATGTGAAATGGAACAGGTACAATAGACATTGTAAAGTGCTTCTGATACAAATTTAGTGAGGTCTTTATTATGGACTTCAAATTTTATGTACCAAGCGACCCACTTTTGACTTCATCCAAACAGGGCGTTAGACAAGGGTCATTTATACAACACATTTTGCACATATTGTCTGAGATAATCTTTTTTTCTGTAGATTAAGAGTTCATAAATAAGTAAAGGAACTAGATAAAAGAATAGAAACACAAATATTGACACATGAAAACCTGTCCGATAGAAAATCAGGATGCCATTTATGCATCAATATGTCAATATTGAAAAATCTATAAATGCCTATTTTGACCACAAAATGCCAAAATTGGTCATTTTTGCAAAAATTCTATAACATAAAAGTATAAATCATTTAGTTTTATGCTAGTTGACAAATTGACACAATCAAATCATTTAGAGAAGAAATTTTTACAGTGTGTTGTACTACTTTTGGACAAATTATATCAAAAATATAGAAAACTTCATCGGCTCTAACTCAAAATATGGACAATTTCATGTTTAGGGCGTCTTGAAATCTTTTGACAGCTTCTGAAGTGCTAATGACATGAATATCAATAATGTGGTCATTTTTATAAATTTCCTGTTTATAAAACTTTGAATTTTTCGAAAAACTAAGGATTTTCTTATCCAAGGCATAGATTACCTTAGACGTATTTGGATTTTTAATGCTGTTCAACTTTGTTCTTGTTTGGCTTTATATATATTTCGATATGAGCGTCACTGATGAGTCTTATGTAGACGAAACGCGCGTCTGGCGTACTAAATTATAATCCTGGTACCTTTGATAACTATATAGCTATTTACACCACTGGGTCGATGCCACTGCTGGTGGACGATTCGTCCCCGATAGTATCACCAGCCCAGTAGTCAACACTTCGGTGTTGACATGAATATCAATAACGTGGTCATTTTTATATATTTCCTGTTTATAAAACTTTGAATTTTTCGAAAAACTAAGGATTTTCTTATCCCAGGCATAGATTACCTTAGACGTAGTTGGCACAACTTTTTGGAATTTTGGATTTTAAATGCTCTTCAACTTTGTTCTTGTTTGGCTATATATTTTGATATGAGCGTCACTGATGAGTCTTATGTAGACGAAACGCGCGTCTGACGTACTAAATGTTTATCCTGGTACCTTTGATAACTATATATTAACCTTGTTCAGTTGGACTACTTTCCTTTAAAATTCTTGACCCAAATTTTTTTTGCAGTGTAATTTCACCCCCTTCTTGCAATTTGAGGCATTAAACATGGAGAAATAAATTTGGAAGGGTATAAAATTAATGGCAAATAACCCACTGTCACACCTAGGGACTATATTCGTGAACAACGAAAATCAAGGGACGACACTTGTGGTCTCGGACCTTATGAGATGCTGGCCAAGTGTTGTTACTTTGTAGCCAAATTTTATCTTTTTTACATGATTTCAAAAACCGAAGTAGAGTCAGGTGAGAGACACAGGCTCTTGACAGCCTCTAGTTGTAAATAGTTTTGAAATACTTTTTCTTCATTTGTATTTCTTTTGCTTTGGTTTTCTTCAATATTGTATACTATATTTTTTTTGCATTAAATTTTGTTTGAAATTGAGTATTACACATGTTTGATTAAACAAGCTTTAATTGCATGTCATTAAGAGTGGGCGTGTTGTGTGTATTGAAGAATAAAGGTTTCTTATACTATTATGAAAATGCATGGGAGTACCCACAGATAAGTCATTTTGAAGTGATATGGTCACATAGAAGTGCAAAATTACAGCTTATCACATACTGATTTGCTAGGTAAACTGATTAGTTTCATTCCCTACATACAATGATAAGTTGATTATATTTGACGCTTTTAAATATTTGATTACTTAGTTTACGCTTGAATTGACGATCAAAGTTCTAGAAAAGACCTTACTATATGTATATGAACAAATCAATATTTGTCAAACTGTTTTATATGATTTTTTTTAGCTCACCTGGCCCATTTTCTCATCACTTGGCGTCCGTCGTCCGTCGTCCGTCGTCGTCGTCGTCGTCGTCGTCGTCGTCGTCCGTCGTTAGCTCTTACAAAAATCTTCTCCTCTGAAACTAATAGGCCAATTTTTACCAAACTTAGCCACAATCATTATTAAGGTATCTAGTTTAAAAATTGTGTCTGGTGACCCGGCCAACCAACCAAGATGGCCGCCATGGCTAAAAATAGAATATAGGGGTAAAATGCAGTTTTTGGCTTATAACTCAAAAACCAAAGCATTTAGAGAAAATCTGACGTGGGTAAAATTGTTAATCAGGTCAAGATCTATCTGCCCTGAAATTTTTAGATGAATCGGACAACCCGTTGATAGGTTGCTGCCCCTGAATTGGTAATTTTAAGGAAATTTTGCTGTTTTTGGTTATTATCTTGAATATTATCATAGATAGAGATAAACTGTAACAGCAAAAATGTTCAGTAAAGTAAGATCTACAAATAAGTCAACAGGACCAAAATGGTCTGTTGATCCCTTTAGGAGTTATTGCCCTTTATAGTAAATTTTTAACCATTTTTCGTAAATCTTAGTCATCTTTTACAAATATCTTCTCCTCTGAAACTACTGGGCCAAATTAAACCAAACTTGACCACAATCATCATTTGGGTATCTAGTTAAAAAATTGTGTCCGGTGACCTGGCCAACCAACCAGGATGGCCGTCATGGCTAAACATAGAACATAGGGGTAAAATGCAGTTTTTGGCTTATCACTCAAAAACCAAAGCATTTAGAGCAAATCTGACATCGGGTAAAATTGTTAATGAGGTCAAGATCTATCTGCCCTGAAATTTTGAGATGAATTGGACAACCCGTTGATAGGTTGCTGCCCCTGAATTGGTATTTTCAAGGAAATTTTGCTGTTTTTGGTTATTATCTTGAATATTATTATAGATAGAGATAAACTGTAAACATCAATAATGTTAAGCAAAGTAAGATTTACAAATAAGTCAACATGACGGAAATGGTCAATTGACCCCTAAGGAGTTATTGTCCTTTATAGTCAATTTTTAACAATATTCATAAAATTTGTAAATTTTAACTAAAATTTTCCACTGAAACTACTGGGCCAAGTTCATTATAGATAGAGATAATTGTAAGTAGCAAGAATGTTCAGTAAAGTAAAATGTACAAACACATCACCATCACCAAAACACAATTTTGTCATGAATCCATCTGCTTCCTTTGTTTAATATTCACATAGACCAAGGTGAGCGACACAGGCTCTTTAGAGCCTCTAGTTTAATGACTCTTAATGTGGTTAAAAGTATCAATAGTTTGGAGTGAAAAGGATAATTGCTATTTTAGATATTTCGAAGTAAACTATTTAGGACAAACATTGATAAATTATAGGGCATACTTTTCACTTATTAATAGTTTAGTTTTTCCTCTTTGCTAGCCGTAGGTTACTATACAGTTCCCCTTTCTCTACCCTTGGCAGATTAAGACAACATTTGTGATATCAATGTTGCGCCATCTATCGGTTGATTAAGGTCACGCCTATTCCGTATTAAAAATTATTGACCATTGGAAGTACTTTAATTCTGTACAGTGTTTAGTTGTTAACATGGTCGCGTGAAGAGTTTACAAACTTGGTGAAGCAGGAAACGAAAATATAAGTTGACATTCAAACATTTTTGCAAGAAACATAACCAGAAACTGCTATCAGTCGATCAAGATAATTTAAATTTCCAAAAATATCATTTTATGTTTTAAGGGTAAAAACTTGTTGCACAATCAGCACGTGTGAATTATTAACCCACATGCTCTACATTTACACGTGATCATGTTAAAGACCCCTTTTGATTAGATGCAACAGGTTACGACTGCAACCAATGAAAATCATTACCTTGTGGATCCAAAGTTCAGTCTGAGTCCGCCAAGTGTCGAAAAGAGGTGACTGAATCGTAGCCTTTTTCTATCTGAGATGGGTTTTTAAGTTGTTTTAGTAAAAAAAAAATCATTAATCGCCTCCCCTTCTGATTTTGCTGATGAGAAATTTTATGGTTTGATTGTATCATTCTAGTGAATAAGATTTTTTTAGGCATTGAGTGATCTGGTGTCGTCAATAACATCAAAGAGTTGATTGTCAATACTTAAATAAATTACTATTTTAATGATTTAATGATATTTCATTCTTATTACTGTAACAGTTTAAACGGTACATGATTTGAACAGTGGACGTTCAAAACCATTGTTAAGTGTCAAAATATTCTAAGACCATAAAGCAATCTTTTGCCTAAATTAACAGATGTTAATAGGACAATATTATGAGAAAATTGTTATTGGTCTGTAGTTTGATAGATGAGTTAGAAAAAACAAGTTGTATGCACGAACATCTATAAGAGTATGAGGTGAGCACTTTATTTATCATGTTTATACTATGCATACTAAATACGTATTTTTATTTACGATATAAGGCAAATCATTGAAAAATTAGATGTTACTCTTAACATGAGCTGTCAAAATTAACTGCAGATCTTTAATTTTCTCCTATCTATCATATCTTTAATGGACAAACACTCCAATAAGTTCCATTTCCCCCAATTTTCTATTTTAGCCATGTTGGTCATGCTTTTTAGCAGGTGGGATCATCGGTCCTTTAAAAAAAAAAAATTGAATACCACATTGATGATTGGGACAAAGGTTGGTTTAATTTGACCTAGTAGTTTCGGAGGAAATGTAAAAAGACAACGGAAGACTGTTGCCGATTAATGGGAAAAGTTTAAATTATAAAAATATCATAATAATACGTTCAAATAATTCCAGAAAGATAGTTCTACAGAGGACTTAAGTCTATTATTACCCATTGTTTTGTTTTAAAAAGAAGCTTTTTGTAGCATCACATTACTTAAAGTATTAATTCATATGTAATCATGCCAAACAAAATGTTGCATATATGTTCATAAAGTACATTATACACGTAAAAACGGTCACCCAAATACGGGGTCGCAGTTGCATACGCTAGGTTCGACATTAATTTCGATTAAGCAATTATTTCAAAATTCGGATCGGTTGGGAACAAATTTAATGACAACGGGAACGATCTAAGCTTCCCAATTGTGTACTTTTAATTTCTATATGGTTACGCTTGAGCAGCGTCTGCATAAAAAGTATATATTTTTCGTTTGATTCTCTATTCCAGAGCTTGCATTTCTTATCATGATATCGTTGTTGAAAGAAGTTAGCTGCTAAAAATTGAAAACAATCAATTAAGGATTACATATTGGAAAGTTACAGATATCCCGTTCGAGTTGAGTGTTCGTTATGAAATATATGTGTCACAGATGACCATTGATATGTTCTCATTGTAGTAACCACAATTCAATCCTCTAATTGAAATATTTTGTACTGGATTTTTTTATCATTGCATTGACATTTTTTATTGACTTTGAGTTTCGAATTTTCCCTTGGCATCTTTTGTGTCTTTTGATAATATAAACATTCTATGCCTTTAATAATAAAAATATTTTTTTCTATTATAAATTAGATGCATTATTAAAAAGCTTAATATGATAATCTTTTAAGGTAAGATAATTTTCAGACCTTCTTATAATTCAAGATTTGATTCAGTAAATACCAATAAAAAATATCTTGTAGATCATTCATAACCAAAGTCAATTTGACGCAAAATATTTACAATTTTATCAAAAATTCTTGTTAAGTTTAAGCCATTTGGTATGGCAAGTATAGAACACATAAAAAAGCCTAATTTGTGTTACTTAAATGTAATTATCAAATATTAAAGATCCCATTATATTGAAGACGATCAAGTAAAAAGTCTAAATGAATATTAAGGACACATATTTAAATATGTACTAAGTCCATTTCAAAAGTAAATTATTTTGATTATTGTGCGTCACGTTAAAGCAATTTTATACTTATTGAGTCTTTTATCAATTTCTTTCAAAAGACAATTACTGGCGATTTAATAAATTAAGGGTACCAAATCAAAGACAATTTGTGGTTATTATCTAACCGTAAGAAATGATTTATAGATTACTTATCAGTCCGTTGGTCACGTTTTGCATGTATTGGAGATAAATACAAATATGACTTTCAAATTGTTAAATTCAGATAAACAGTAAAATCAGATAACCTATTGTTTGTGAAGGACATTTAATGAGAGCAACTATTAAAATACTGTTTAAATTGGTATAAATGCAAATTCAAGGGTAGATAATTATGGACCAGATGGACATGTCAATGAAACAGCGACCCTACTATATTATAGCTGTAATAAGGCAAGATATTAATGTATAGTCTTTCACGAATTACAAATATGACACAATGTATCCCTCTGTAAATGTTGATATCGATATCTTAAATAAATATCAACGCAATGTTTCTAATCTAATTGCATTGGTAGTTACAGATAATAAGGCATAAAGATATACTCGGTGGAGGTTTTCAAGTTCAATATTTTAGTCAAATAAGACGAACAGGACCATTAATGAGATAAGACGATAATACCCGAATAAATAAATCATACCGAAAAGAAAACTAAATAACATGTTTTTGTTCAGTACTGTTTTGCATAAGACGAATTGTTCAATATCAAAGTACGGTTTGGTAAGCTTAGAATGTACTTTCAGATAAATAAAATTTAAAAATCGAGATTTAAAAACAGCTTTATAATATAGCAATGAGTAATTGATCAACTATAGTTGGGTTTGAGAATTGTACTGGTTTTGTAAGAAAATTGTCATCAGGATGTATACAACTTTTATGTGAAGTATTTACTAGTGCCAAAATGTAATCTTTGGAAATAATTCAAAGTATAACTTATACATCGTCGGACTTCAAATATTTGGCTTAGAGTGTTCCTGACGAAGGTAAATCCTGAAAAGCGCTTTGGACGCATGAATATATTAAACGTGTTGTTTTCATTTTTATTACACCACTGGGTCGATACCTCTGCTGGTGGACTATCAGTCCCCGAGGGTATCCTCAGATCAGTAGTCAGTACTTCGGTACTGACATGATTTAACAAACCTTTCTAAAATTGTCCGTTTATTAATATTGAATTTATCAGGCAAAGTTGACTTTAGATGAATTTGGCTATTTAATTTAGGTAATTTTGTCAGATAGGTCTTCAACGATTACGGTACTTATACATTCTCAGGTTTTAAATGTTTGTCTTATAGCGTTCCTGATGAAGGTAAATCTAGAAAAGCGCTTTGAACGCATGCAATTATTAAACGTGTTGTTTTATATTTTTTTGAAATAGATGCTATTGGAATTTGTCAATGTACTGGATTTCGCAAGCACATACTTAATTATGTTGTTTCTATTTGTTGTTTTAAACTAAATTTGATACTGCTTTGTTTCCATATATTTTGTTTATCTATTGTTTACTGACAGGTAAAATTCAGCAATTTGACTTTAAGACCGTGGAGTTAAGTCCATTGGTCTGACGAGAGCAGATTCATCCTACATCATATTGATGGGCGCATGCGCGTATGGCGTCCTCGGAATACAGCATACAAGAAACAGTACAGCATTGGAACTACTGCGTTTGGTGGTGCGGGTTTGACAGTTGGGGGATGCTTTTCATTCGTCTGCAAAATTGACCTTAATAGTCTGGATATGACTATAACCAGTGATAACGGGTTAAAAATATCGCGATAACAAAAAACGGAATATCGTTGTGCCACATTTTGACAATCATAATCTTGAATCATGACCGATATTCATAAACGATATTTTTAAGCCACATAGAGCACGCATTGTGTCCGATAATTTACGTCAGGAGGCAATTGACACTATTGCTTGGCCGCCCATGTCACCGGATATGGTTACCATTCAGCATGTTTGGGATGATGTTGGTAAAAAAAAAAACAACAGGGTTCCAGCTTGTCAGATTTACAGGAATAACGAGCAACGGCAGAGAATTCCTGTTAGAACATTACGACGATTAATTCAAAGTACGAGATTTTTTCCGGAAGCGTATAGGATACACTGCTACTGACTTAAATTGTACTTTAATGTATTCACAAATTGTCGCTCTCGAGTTTTAAAAAGAATTTTATGTAGAGTGCAGAGCAAATTTTTCAATATCTTCAGCATATTCAGCTTAATTCTGGAAACTTAGGCGTTGCTTTACTGTTGGCGAGGTATATATATATATATCAAGGCTTTAAATAATCACAAATGAAAGTAAGTAGATTGATTATTGGGTACTTAACAACCAATAACAGATATTACTGGAATGTGCGGATTGAGACTAATATCGTCACCTTATTTTGTGGCATCTTATACATGTTATACGACTTGGACAAATTAAAGAATATCTCATGAAATTGTTTGTTTACCAAAACGAATTAAAATATCTCATGAAATGGTTTGTTTACCAAAACGAATTAAAATTTTAGCACATATTTCATATTTCTTATATCATTATATAGAAAATTAAGAATCGTACTCTAAAGCAACAGGTACAAGTCGAAGAAAAACAAACAAGCCAATGCACTATAAAAATATCAAATACGACAAACAAACACAAAAATAGAAACAACAGTACCTTTAAACTAAAATGCAGAGACTTAAAATTGAACACAAACCACACTTTAACATTTTCCTTATTATAAGTAAAAGCTACATTCAATTTTATCCAATGGAATACGATATATATGTTGTGCAGAAAATAAACAGTTGTGTTCTTTTCATCAATAATTGAATAAATAGAACGTAATGTTATCTTCCAATAAAATTTTGGAGGAATATCTTATATTAAAGGTATCTGGTATATAGATATAGGAAGATGTTGTGTGAGTTCCAATGATACAACTCTCCATCCAATTTACAATTTTAAAAAAGTAAACCATTATAGATCAATGAACGGCCTTCAACACGGATCCTTGGCTCACACCGAACAACAAGCTATAAAGGGCCCAAAATTACTAGTGTAAGACCATTCAAACGGGAAAACCAACGGTCTAATCTATATAAAAAACGAGAAAAAAGAAACACGTATAAATTACATAAACAAACGGCAACTACTGTACATCAGATTCCTGACTTGAACAGGTGCAATCATTTGCAGCGGGATTAAACGTTTTAATGGTTCCAACCCTTCTCCCTTTTTCTGAAACAATAGTATAACATCAAAACATAGAACACCACACGATAAAATATCAATTTGCAGGCTTAACTCAATCAAAAACGTACATTAATACACTATGAACGAATAAATTTGATATATTCAATCACAAACAGCTACATTGAACTAAGATTATAAAAAGTGATCAGGCTGGTTTGTGGCCATATTATCCCATTCAACGTAAATGGAGAGTGAGTCATTAAGTATTTGGTGGAGTGATTATATCAAAATTTCAAGAATTTTACATAACATTCCACATTTAACAGTCTATGTGCATATATTTAAGACTCAGATCGACGTCCGTTTCTCCAATCGACGTCCGATCCTCAAATCGACGTCCAAATCGGATGTCAAATCACAAATCTACGTCCAATATTTTGATACTCTAATTGGACGTCATGTATTGCCAAAACAACGTCCGATGGATTGTAGTCGTCTTTAATCCGTCTTCAATATCAAGATATGGTAAATTAATGGACTTAGTTCACACTTAAACATATGTATTTTTTCAACCAGAAAGAGGTAACATGAATATTAATGATAATCTTGAAAAAAAGTTAAACCAATTGATCTACATAATAGTGTGTCATTCCTGTTTATAATTAATAAATGACATGCATGTAAGTGTATGTCAATTAGAAAGCAACCCACAACAAAGTAAATCAAACGACTTTTAGGAGAATTATTTAGTCTTCAACAAAAGACAAAATAAAGAAGTACAGCAACATGTTTTGAGAGTATTATAATTCGGACTTTTAAGAGGTTGTGGTCCATTCGTTTTCAACTTCGTACTTTTGTTTGGCTTTTTTAACATTTTCGAGCGTCACTGATGAGTCTTTTGTGAACGAAATGCGCATGTGGCGCAAAATATTTCAATCTTGATATCTATGATTAGTTTATTTTCAATAAGGAGTGAACGGACAATTTGGTAATGTTTATCTATTTTATACTTTGACGGATTAGGATTTCGAATTTAGTATGTTTCAATGTTTAATGGTTGTAGTTTGCAAGATGATAGGCTCAGAATGATACAACTGGTGTACAGAGTGATTGATGGCAATAACTCTTATAAGGAAACGTTTGATTTCGAAGATATTGTAACTTTTACAGATCGTGTCTTGCTGATCAGGTTGTACTAAAACGTTTCCCGGAACGTGCAGTTTTCAGGAAAGTAGACCAACACGATTTTGTATAATTCGTCATTGGCGCAAAGACTCCCGTAAGAATAGTTTTAATGTGAAAATGACAGTAGGAAAACATGTGTACGCTGTAGGATTTTTTTCTATCTATAGATGTTTTCGTGATTAAAGAGCAAATCTTTTAAAAACATTTGATTCCTTTGTTCTATTTTTTTTTTACCTATTTCGGTTATATTCGTTGGCAAGCAAGATCATATGACATTAAAAACAAATAAAACCATCAACCCAACGGATGATTGTAGCTAAGTTTTGTTCAAGTGGGCTCAGTAGTTTTATAAACGAATATTTGTTTTAATTTGTAAAAGTAATCAGACAACAAACACGACGACGGAAAATGATGGACAACAGACGCAATATGAGGGAAACGTGTAAGCCCCCTAATTAACAGCTTAATTATTTATGTCCTGTTATATTTATGTCTTTATCATATATGAAAATAGAAATGACCAACATTTTAAACCGTATATGTGAATTAACATCGTATACGACGTTTGACCTTTGACTCGTATTTATGATTTTTTTTAAATTGTAATGAGCATCACGATTGATGTAATGAATGCCGAAAAGAAACAGTCTATTCCTCCATAGAATTCGAAGTCATTCACGTGTTTTTTTATGGTAACTTTTTATTTTCCGGATATTTGTATCCAGGATATCGATTAATCCACATTTTACCCGTTATAAAGTAGAGAACAAGCTATAATGTAATGTTTTCCATAAGCTCACCACTGTCTAGTATAACTAAGTCGATTTAATGTTCACATGTTTAATTTAAAAAAAAAACAAAATCCTTTTAATAATACATGTATGATATTTATAAAGTGTTTACAATGATCATACTCTTATAGATTTTCGTGCATACAACTTGTTTCTTCAAACTCATCTATAAAAATGCAGTCCAATACAAACTTTAAAAAGTTATTTACAAAAATGAACATTTAATGAGGCAATAGCGCTTTTAAAACGTTATTTGTATTTCGTTATGCATTTCTTTAACATATTCTTGGCCCTCGGAAATCAACTCCTCAAAATCTACCCACAAATTTTAAGGTCTACGGTTGAATATGATTTTCAGGAACTAAATCGACACTTCATTTCAATCATTTGAATCTATTGGATGGAAAAAGGCCTGAAGATAACTACAAAAACTGCGGCTAAACACAAAAGGTGAAGAAAAATAGAAATCCACAATACACTTATTAGAAAACACGTTCGAGAGCATCACAATTGATTGACAGGTCTCATTCCATCAGAGGCATCCGTCGTGTTGCACATGGTAAGGGTTAGTACAAATTCGGTGATGAGTCTCATTCGGTGATTTCTTTAAATATATGTGCTACTTATTTACATCGAGTGCTAACATGAGCGAGGTATTAATGTCTGCAAAAAAAAACTATCCACTTTTGTATGTTATTAGTAACTAGGCTGATAGTTTTTCTCGTTTGAATTGTTTCACATTTGTCTTTTCGGAGCTTTTTTTTATAGTTACTATGTGGTATGGACTTTGCTCATTGTATGATGACCTTTAGCTGTTAACTTCTGCGTCAATTGGTCACTTGTGAAGATTTATCTCATTGGCAATAATACCATACTTCCCTTTTTATCTATACAATATACTAGTATACAGTGTACGTGAAAAACAACATCATCATAAAATTGCAACTAATAGTAAAAGTTTGTCTTAACCATAAAAAAAAGATAAAACAAAACTAAAAAGAAAACTAAATGAGTAATTTAAAGACGCTTTACTTTTTCACCCAAGACATTTGGAAGAAAATGAACGTTATATTTAATCTTATTGCCTTATTTTGTTACAATATTTTTTTATCAAGTATTTACTTTCATGTTCATTTTTTTAAGTTTTTTTATCGTTATTTCTGTACGTATATTTTCAGTTTGGAATGATTTTTAGGTTGTTACAAACCAAAAAACTGTCCATTACTGTTCTTATTTCGAATATAGCTTTACTGAACGTGACCCATTCGCAGATTGAGTTAAAGCCACAAAAGATAACCTCTTCGAAAGACTGAAAGGAAAACGCTACACAGGAATATTATAACATGCCTATTTTCATTTTTTGATTCAATAAAAAAAGTTATTTTACTTCAAATGAATGAAAACTTATCATCTTAATAACTTCTCCTGTAGCAGATTCTTGTTATTAGATATCAGTATCATTCGAAAAATGTTGTGTTGATTCATTCTAATTCATTGAATATATGCAATTCAAACCTTACATGACAGACAAAATCTGTAAAGGAAAGTACGGCAATACAGACTGTTCCTTCCAAGATGACTTCGTCGCTATTTCGTTGTAAAAGGGGACATATATTAATTTTGAATGACTCACTTTTAAACATTCAGAAAAGTCATTATAAATAAAGAAAACGAAATATCCTACAATTAAACATATGGTATTGACATACATGTAAGCGAAATGTTTTTCCTCAATTACACTGACATTTATATTATCATAAATAAACTATACAAACCTACACACACTAAACATGTAAATACGTTTAACATGTTTAATGCATACAAAACAACTAAATGATTAATCTCTCTTCCCCAAGAACAAATGATAAAAGTGCAATAAGTTATCTTTAATATAAAATATCTTTATTAACAAAGTCTATATAAACTATTGGTGTACATTTGAATAAAATCCACATCAATTATATAAAAAAGAAGATATGCTATGATTGCCAATGAGACAACTGTCCACAAGAAACCAAAATGACACAGACATTAACAATTATAGGTCACCGTACGGTTTTCAACAATGAGCAAAGCCCATACCGCATAGTCTTATATTAACCCAAAATATTTGTGACACAATAGTAGAAGATGTTGTAATTGGTATAAACACTTTTTCAACATTTCGTGTAAGCTAAAAATATCTAAATAAAGTTTGCCTAAATTACACAGCTCTGTTACTTTGTTTATTTTCATTCGTTCGTAAACATCGATTGATTATTTCCTAAGATATGACCTAATATGATTCTTTCGAACTATATAAGTGCATGTATGGCTACAGCATTTATTTGATATGTCTAATGACTTTTAGAGCCTTGTGTAAAACACAGAAAACTAAATACAGTAATCAATGTACCTATAAATATTACAATATACAACAGCAGTCTCTTTTGATGCAAAATGTAAAATTTCACAAATAAACTAAATCAAGCGACACACACTATATGCAAAATTTAATTATTTATATAATATTTGCCAAAAAACGATTTATAATCAAGTGAAATGACTTTAAAAAACTTGACCTCGTTCAAATTAATGCGAAGTGCTGACTACTGGGCTGGTGATACCCTCGGGAACGAAACGCTTGGTGTAAATAGTTATCTAAGGTACCAGGATTAATAGTGAGATTTTAAGTTTCAAATTAGTATTAAGATCTAGAATGGTGTAAGTTTTAGTTATTGCCCTTTGCCCATATGTAACATATACTGTCTTGTTAGTTCGATATTTAGATCGTTCCAACTAGAATCTGCGGGTCATAACAATTAAACTTTTCGCTTATAGTTTCTATAACCACAATGTTTGAGTGACATATGATCATATCTAATTCACTTGTACAATCATTTAAAACCTGCTGCAATACTTCCAACAATTGTCCGTTTACTTAAATTGAAAAAGTATTGGACAATCTCGTGTTTTCGTTTTTCACATTGCTGATGTACCTTCACTGATGAAAATGGTTTATCAAATGCAATCAGGAACATGGATAGATGTTTATTCTCTTCAGATGTATATTAAATATCCGTGACTGAAAAATAGTGTTTATATCGTCGAAAATGATGTTTAAAAACTACAAAACCGGCATACTATGTTACTTCTCTTTAATGGAAGTCGAAATTTTGTAAACATTTGCATACATGCGTTAGTTTATCATTCTCTTAATCTGCCATATACTTTATTGAAAATTTAACATTTGTTAATCGTAAGTACCGACCGTGACAAAATTAATGAAACACATACCTATATGTGTACAAACCAGTTACATATAACTTCCACAATATCTTAAAAAAAACGCCTTTATTTCAGAAAGACAAACATTTCTTAGTTTTTTCATTAACATTTAATATTCCCAGCGACAACATGCTTTAATAAGGCGGAAGAGACCATAATGATTTCCGATGCATAAAGCAAACACAAACTGACAACAATGTAACAAAGACAAACAGCAATCTTCAAAACACAACGTAGAAAACTAAAAGACTGAACACACGTAACTAACTAAAAAACCGTGGATGATATCAGGTGATCGGGAATAGAAAACAGATCCTGCTACACATGTGGCACCCTTCATTTTGCTCATATTGGTACACATTCGGTGATAAGTCTCATTCATATAGTTTGGAATAGTTTGGACAGAGATTGTTTTCTTTTATTTGTCTAATTATATATGCAAAAGAAATTATTAAAACAAACAAATGACTATAAATATTAAAACGACAGTACAAAATAGTCATTCAGGATAATTAAATACATTTAGGCTGTTTTTCGGTATATTATGAGATTAATGACACTACAAACTCCTCAGAGTCTGAATTGACCAGTTTTTGTGCTCGACCAGTAAAATCGAGCACACATTTCACTCGACTAGTCTCGACATTGTCTCGACTGTACTTAACTGTACTTAAGTGTACTCGACTAGGTCTCGACTTTACTTAATTAGTCTGATTCAGTACTTGATGATCTTTGTGTAGTCTGAAATGGTCTTGACCAAGGCTCGACCTGTCTCGACCTGTCTTGACTAGTCTCGACCTGTCTCGACTAGTCTCGACTCAGTCTCAACCAGTCTCGACCTGTCTCGACTAGTCTTGACCTTCAAATTTAGTTTTGACTGGTGTAAATCAGCCCATCTAACTAAATTAAATTTCTACAAAATTCAAGCTTATTAGGTAGTTTGATTTATTGCTGTGAAATGAAAGAATTTAATTTTACAATATGTAAAAATAAAAATTATTATATAAAAATTAAGATAGGCATCTTTAATTTTTTAATAACTTTTTCAAATCAACTTGGATTTTCATCAAACTATGCAGCTATCTTACATATATATCAAGCTTACTATATCCCATTTCATTCAGTTTTTTGTTGTATTGCTGTAAAATTTAAAAATTAAAGTAATCTTGGTAAAAAAAAGCTAGGATTTGCAATTTGGACAAAATAGAGATAGTACACTTTAATTTTTTTTATAACTTTTTTAAATCAACTTGAATTTTCATCAAACTATGCAGCTATCTTACATATATATCAAGCTTACTGAATCCCATTTCATTTAGTTTTTTGTTGTATTGCTGTAAAATTTAAGAATTTAAGTAATCTTGGTAAAAAAAGCTAGGATTTGCAATTCGGACAAAATAGAGATAGTACACTTTAATTTGTTTTATAACTTTTTCAAATCAACTTGGATTTTCATCAAACTATGCAGCTATCTTACATATATATCAAGCGTACTGAATCCCATTTCATTTAGTTTTTTGTTGTATTGCTGTAAAATTAAAGAATTTAAGTAATCTTGGTAAAAAAAAAACTAGGATTTGCAATTCGGACAAAATAGAGACAGTACACTTTAATTTTTTTAATAACTTTTTCAAATCAACTTAGATTTCCATCAAACTCTACAAATATCTTTACAATATATTGATCTTACTGAATCATAGGTTGTTATTTTGTTTGGTGTATTTCTGTCAAATTTAAGAATTTAATTAACCTAGGTCAGAAAGCTACGATATTAGAAATATATCTTTTCTCATAATTTGGGGAAAAGTATATATAAAATAGTTATATAATTCCTTTAATGTTTTATTCCTTTTGATATACACTATATAAATATATCAATAAGGGATAAAACATAAGAAATTATTAAAATAGATCTTCTGATTTGTGGTGATTTATAAAGCAATACCTTCTGCTTGGGGCAATCTTATTAAAAAGATCACATCTACCAGATAGTTTTAAATTCTAAATAACATTTATTCAAAATTGCAACATCCTGTTAAATCTAAATCGCAGGGCTTTTAATTCACTAGATAAGTAATACACGAGTTTAAGAAAAGTAGGGCTTTCTTTTTACCTGTAAAACTCACGTGTACTGATGTAATTAAATCATTTAAGTGCCATGTCATTAAATTTGACAAAAAAATATTTTAACAACCTGGGATTTAGTAAGATCACCAAGGTAGCTATATAGTTTTAATAAAATCCAAGTTGATTTGAAAAAGTAATTAAAAAACTTAAAGTGTACTATCTCTATTTTGTTTGAATTGCAAATTCTAGCTTTTTTGACCTAGATTAATTTAATTCTTAAATTTGACAGCAATACAACAAAAACAAGATAACCTGGGATTCAGTAAGCTTAATATATATTTAAGATAGCTGCATAGTTTGATGAAAATCCAAGTTGATTTGAAAAAGTTATAAAAAAAATTAAAGTGTACTATCTCTATTTTGTCCGAATTGCAAATCCTAGCTTTTTTTACCAAGATTACTTTAATTCTTAAATTTTACAGCAATACAACAAAAAACTAAATGAAATGGGATTCAGTAAGCTTGATATATATGTAAGATAGCTGCATAGTTTGATGCAAATCCAAGTTGATTTGAAAAAGTTATTAAAAAAATTAAAGTGTACTATCTCTATTTTGTCCGAATTGCAAATCCTAGCTTTTTTTACCAAGATTACTTAAATTCTTTAATTTTACAGCAATACAACAAAAAACTAAATGAAATGGGATTCAGTACGCTTGATATATATGTAAGATAGCTGCATAGTTTGATGAAAATCCAAGTTGATTTGAAAAAGTTATTAAAAAAATTAAAGATGCCTATCTGAATTTTTATATAATAATTTTTTTTTTTAACATATTGTAAAATTAAATTCTTTCATTTCACAGCAATAAATCAAACTACCTAATAAGCTTGAATTTTGTAAGATCAATATTTAATTTAGTTAGATGGGCTGATTTACACCAGTCAAAACTAAATTTGAAGGTCAAGACTAGTCGAGACAGGTCGAGACTGGTTGAGACTGAGTCGAGACTAGTCGAGACAGGTCGAGACTAGTCAAGACAGGTCGAGACAGGTCGAGACAGGTCGAGCCTTGGTCAAGACCATTTCAGACTACACAAAGATCATCAAGTACTGAATCAGACTAATTAAGTAAAGTCGAGACCTAGTCGAGTAGACTTAAGTACAGTCGAGACAGTGTCGAGACTAGTCGAGTAAAATGTGTGCTCGATTTTACTGTTCGAGCACAAAAACTGGTCAATTCAGACTCTGAGGAGTTTGTAGTGTGATCGCGTAAGAATAAGTATCGGTGACAAGGCAGTGCGATCGGATCGTGAAAAATATGGTATCAGATCGTGAATATAATAACCATTTGTGTAAATTACAATTCAACTACCAAATTTTTGAAATCATGCTTTGTATTTTCAAAAGATTATATTATATTATATTATATTATATTATATTATATCATTTTTTTTAAATGAGTGTGAAAGATCAAGCAATGCAATATATCTAAAGTAAGCAGCAGGTTCGTTATTCGATATTCAATATCATACTGGATGCCAGCAGTCAGTTAGATTTCCAAGTTTTCTTAGATTAATATAATCAAAATTTAAAGATTCGTAAACATTATAAGCATGATAGTAATAGTTGAAAAGAGTAAAAATTAAGAGATGATGTAGGAAATCCTTTTTGCCGGCCAGAAAAGAACAAAAATTTGCTTCCGCAAATTTACAGATCTAATAGTGTTGGGCAGTTATTTAGACGATATACATACATATATTGTATGGTTGTCACATGCTTAGACTTGTTTGTATGAAAAACTTTGTTCTAGTGATTGTATAACTATTTGAATAATTATCCCATACGGTATACCGAATTAAACTATTTACCTGATTTGTAATAACATGAGTAACAAGACGGATGCCGTAGGTGGAGCAGGAGCTGATAGCATTTCTGGAACAGCTCAGATCATCCCCAGTTGTTGGCGGTGTTCGTTTTGCTTACTCTTAAATTTCCATGTCTTGTCTTGTGTACTATTATTTGTCTGTTCGTCTTTTTCTTTTTTAGCAAGGGACTTTTTGGTTTATTTTGATCTATGAATTTGAATGTTATCTTTCGTCTCTCTCTTTGGTTTGATTGTTGACGAAAAACAATTCGTTGTGTATTAAACATGTTAAAAAAAAGCATATAACATCATCAACGTAAGAAGACATGTCTCATGTCTATCTCTAGATGTGCCTTCCATGGCAAGGTAACACTACGACTATTGAAGTTATACTTTATAGCGGAGTCTAGAACATTGGAAATGAGGATAAGCGATTGGTGGTTTAGTGTATCAAAGGTGTGAGTTTGAATCCTGTTGGGGATCAAAATTTGACAGGATAAAATCTTTTTTTAACACTGCTAAGTATGAACACTGAACCAATAACTACCAACATTCCAATGATATCTTATATCTCATATATCCATGTACATGTATACTTGATATTAAAGATACTAACAAATGTTGCAGGTGTGCTTAATATCTTTATATTTTCCTCGATATTTTAACAGATAACGTATGCAAACTAGAATTTATGACAAGCGCGATGTTTACAACTTATAAACATTTGAAATGTCGACTACCCATTTTTAGAAGAAAACCTACCTTCTGTTTAGTCGTATGGCGTTTGTATATCCCAATTAAAATGGTGAACCTATAAAATATTCAGACTTTTTGGACATCGTTACCAAAGGTATGTTGCTCATACAAAAATGTTGTTAGGAAGAACTCCTTAAATTGACTCTACATAAGTTTAAGAGTTACCAATACGAATTGCTTCACCGATACGATGTGTATATGTCTGAACTTTTTAGCGACATGTTGAGCGGTTGTATATCTTTAATTAAAAGACTTTATATGGTCTTCTCATCTGTTATTTTATAAAATTTGTTATTTTCCCGAGTGCAGCATTTTGACTGACGTGGACTTGAAAGGATGTTGCATTCAGACTAAAATATAAAAGGTTTAAAATAAACTGACAACGGAAGACAGCAGTATAAAAACAATCAACATAGAGAGCAATATATATAAGCAAACCGAAACATTTCAAAAAGGGTGTTATATGCACGGACCAGATTATTCATATACACAATTGATATTATTCTTCAATACATTGTCTCGGGTTATGGTGGGAATGACGTTTCGGTGCTATCTATCATTGCAGTTTAAAAATACGATTTGTGAGTATCTTGCATTCATGGACGAAAAACAAAAGGACGCTAAATCAAAGAACGATACAAGGTTGACGCTAAAACATTTCAATATAAATATATAAATATTTAATCAATGATTTAAACAAGTATGTAAAAAGCAGAATAAATAAATGATGAATGTCAAGGTTAAACTGGCAAATCAATCAGGTTTTCCAAAGTTTCGAGCATTTGGGACAATATCCCTAATGCGCCTTGAAATGAGGAACTCAAAAGTCATGTGTAAACAAAAAATCTCTGTGTAGTGATATTTGACACATTTCTATGATAAACAAATGACTGAGCTGAACCATTTGTGTTAATTTAGAAAGTAAGGGAACACAGAATAAATGTGTAAAAACTATGGAGCCATTAAATGTGTTCAAAGTATTAAATTTTTAAAGAACTTATTATTGGGATTTTTTACCATGAGGAGCCACATCGCAAAAGGATACTCGGGGTTTGCTAATTTACGGAAAAATGAATCACACTTCGTAACCCGAAAATTTAACCACATATGTAAACATGTCTCAGCTTTGAAACAAGCCATCATACATATACAAGTTTATGATATGGGCTGAGCAACAGAAGAAAACGTTACCATTACCGCCTATGTAGAAACAATTGTGCATATTGCCCCATTTGCTATGCCATTTGTTAAAACGTATTTCTTGCTCATAGATTCATCATTGCGTTTAAGCAATTTTATTTAAAGGTGTGAAAGAATACGAATTAGTTGAAGCTAAAAAAAAATTACCATTGTTTATTAAAGTGAAAAATGTCCATGACATGGTCGTTAAAGCTTAGAAAAAACATAATAAAATTTAATTAAAGACGAGAAATTAATTGCTTATGATGTTTGGGGTTTATTTAAAAAGAACGTATAGTGAAGTGTGCGTTATGAAAACATTTTCGTGAGATAGTTGGTGTATAAATCATCATACAATATCGTATAATTATGAAAGGAGCGGTACAATACTGTTGCGCGTACCGCAAATACATTTGTACGTTTAAAATTTGCGCTTCTTGTGATTACACTTGCACTAATTAATTTTGAATATAAACACAGGTAAGTTATACTTATTATTTTATTTATAATTATCTAACTATTTACAAGTATCGGTGGGACCATAATAAACTAGCACTAAATTAAATACAAACGTAAAGGTAAAACAATTCAATCTGTTAATGCGCGCATCAGTATTGCGCTCGATAGAAGTCATCTGACAACATTCTGTCTTTATGAATCAATTATTCAAACCTATTCTCTTGCTTTTTGAGTTTCTCGACATATATATTAAGTACTTGGTACAGCGTTGTAACAGTACAACAAAAGAACAAACTATAAAAAAATAAGTTGATAACGGCTCAACTTATCGGATGAATATAAAGAGAAATACATCTAACAAACACACTGAGGGGACGTGAACGGATATGTATACATCCAAATACTGGACACTGTGACAGCGTGTCCAATGACAACTCATATACGACTGAGAGTGGTCGTTTTTATTGTAATATATGACAAAAGCAAAGAAAGTTGGAACGATTGATCACATCATTAAGGCTCTAGTTAAGCTGTGAATTGTAGGACTAAACGTTTTACGTCATTTGACATCCATTGTCCGTCGGCGTCGTTAGTCGTTGTGGTCGATCGTCATTTTCGATCATTGTTCACTTTTACAAACATTTTCATTTCTAAAACTATTTAGCCTACTGGAAACAAAATAAGCCAAAATCATCCATTGGGTATACATTTTTCAAATGTGTCCGATGATCCTGCATGCTGACGAACTTTGTTATGTCACATTGTCCAGTATTTATGATTATGTTATTGTCACAAGCAACATGACTGATGCAATGAGTGACAGAAGAACTGGATATGCTCTCTGATAACTCGAAATACACCCCAACTCCTTTGTTTTAACCGGGGTGATATGAGTAGTATCATCCCTACCAGATCATCCTACCTTGAGGTTCTTCCTTGTTCTGGATGCGTTCTTTTGTCCTGTAACATTTTGGCGGGAATATCGAACACACAGAAAGACTTATTAAGGTGGTACCTAACACCTGAACTAAAATTAATTTGGCTCGTTTAATTTTCTTTAAATTTTGACAAAGTATTTAGTTTGACCCTTTGACAAAAATATAATAATTTCAAAAACTTTGAACCAACCGTTTAATCAGAAAAATTACACTGGTTATATAGCAGTTTGACAAAAACTTATTTTGATCATTGAGAAGCTTGATATTCCCTTAACAACGCAACGTCATTAAAACGTTCTGCTGATTTTACAGAGTTATCTCCCTGTAGTGTTAGGTACCACCTTAATATGGAACTCTCAAAATGTGTGTAGAAAAATCATTTATTCCGACGCGTAAATATTTTTTGATATAGTATAGAAGAGTTGGGAAGTAAAAAAGTTATCCAAGTCCGGCTATAGGGATGCTCTTGACTGACACACAGCATCCTCATTAGATAACTATTACGTCATCCTCCTGTATTTCAACATTTCTTAAATCCGGGTATTAATTCAGTGTAGCGTTGTTTTTTCTGTGTATTTGTTAACTGGTCATTTTTCAGATCAATGTATTCGGAATCGATTAATCCATATTTTAACCCGTAACCAGCTATATTGTAATGTTTCGCCATAGGCACTACTGACTATAACTAAGTCTATTTAATGTTCACATTTTTAATGAATATATATCTTTATTTAACAGTACATGTATAATATATAAAGTGTTCACAATCATACTCTAATTGTTACTTCAAACTCATGTACAAACTTACTGACCAATCTTAGTTCCTCTCAAGATATTGCTATGTAACATCTGATTATTAATATATACTTGAACATTGTTCTATGGTCTCATAATTTAGTTGTAAAATTTTCAATGTTAGTGCAGCTCTACTGTTCAACCCATTTTACATATAAACTATCTTATTCATTAGGATTAAAGATCGCTTTAAAAGTTTTACATACCTTTATTTATTTAAGGTTCATGTACCCTTCTGTAGCCATTTTTGTACGAACTTTTCAAACTTCAATTGTATCAAAACTACAGATATTATGAATAATAGAGATAGGCCATTTTGTACATATTCCAAAGGAAAACTTGATGCAAAGCATTATTTTTTACTGTTCCATTGCATTTAATAGAAAAAGAGGCGTTTGTGGCAAATAAATCAAGATTTTTATAGAAAATCCACAGCCTTTATCCTTGTACTCTCATATTTGGCAATTTGATGACTGATAGATATAGGATTATTGCATGCAGTGCTAGCATTGATTTCCTTAAAACAAGTTTATAAAATGTAGTTATTGGTTAAGACAAGTATAAATATGGCCAAAATCAAGTACACCTTTTAGGGTGCGCTCGACTTTAGTGACTCAGCACGAGGTGTTTTGGAATTTACAGGTTACTTAGAACTTTTTGTAAAACTTTTTGTAAAAAATAAACACTAGCACATCATAGAAAATCAAGCGAGTAATTTATGTTTCAAATTTTATAACAAAAATATCTGTATTAAAGGCTGTGGATTTTTTATAAAAATCTTGATTTATTTGCCACAAAGTCCTCTTTTTCTATCAAATGCAATGAAACAGTAAAAAATAATGCTTTGCATCAAGTTTCCCCTTGGAACATGTACTAAATGGCCTATCTCTATTATTTATTATATCTTTAGTTTTGATACAATTGAGTTTTGAAAAATTCGTACAAAAATGGCTACAGAAGGGTACATAAACCTTAAATACGTTTGGAAAAAGTCTTTTGAATTTTGACTTTGAGTCTTAACCACACACAACACAACCCATAATATACATAAAAATACTAAATTAAGAAAATTAAGATTTAATAAGAATTATTTACAAAAAGTAAAATTAATGAATCAGTAGCGCTTTGCGAAAGTTACTTCAATGAGAAGACTTTATTATGCATTTCTTGACACATTCCTGCCATTCCGGGTCAAGTTTTAAAAATTTACTCACGATTTTTGCGCTTATATATAAAAACATAAGTATTTAATAACAGTTTACTTTACTTTTTCACTGTACCTATAAACCTAGACAATGAAAGTATCCTAGGACATGTCCTAAGATAGATCTTAGGACATTATTTAGGATGGTCTTAGGACGTGTCTGAGACATGTCTTAGGATGTAAAACAAAGCTGTCTTAGGACAGTCCTAACTACGATGGTCCTAGGACCATCCTAACACATTTATTTAATTGAAAATATAATTAGAGATTGTATAACATAGATTGAATTGTATTTTCGAACCTATATGTAAAGAGCGGGAGGATGACTCTTATATAGAAAACAATTAACGCAAAATAAAAGTTAAAGTTTTTACGGAATACTAAAAAATACGTTACTAGATATGATAAAAGATATAAATGAATTCAATACGAAAACAAAAGTAAATGGTCACCAAACTTTGTGATATTCGTGCTGCAATTTTAGTACATAAACTAGTTTTGTCCTTAGGTCCACTCGATTTCATTACATGTATCGAATCAGGATTAGGTAAAAAAGAAGTAAACTTTTCCCCATATTTCAATTATTTAAAATATGTTGCTTATGATGATAGTATTGTTAAGGCTTCAAAAAAGGCAGCACGAAATAATCTAATATAATACAATTAAATCTTTAACAAACATTATTATTTTTTTTTATTAATTGTATCTAATGATAGTTCAATATTGTATTAGTATTTTTAGTATTGAGTTTATGCCATATTTGTTCTTTTTATTACGTTTTAGGACGATGTAACCTTTAGGACTATCCTAAGACACCTAATTGTATATCCTAACTTTAGGACCAAATTTAGGACATATCTTATTTTAGGAGACTTTCGTTAACCCGACTTAGGACTAAGACGTGTCCTAAGACCATCCTAAGACATGTCTTAGTCCTAGAACAGCTTCGTTGACACGGCCCCAAAGATAATGAATGTATATTTATATATTTTGTTTTTTTATATTGTTTCTTTCTTTTGTTTAAAACATATTCACTATGATGTACATTTTTTAAAGTTTATTTTGATTCTTTGTTATTTTTTTCACGTACATTTTCAGTTTTTGTTTTTCCAGCTTTAGGTTGCAATAAACCAAGCTACTATTCCAACCATTCTTATTTCAATATTTGTTATACTGAAAGTTATAGAAGATTTAACTTAAGTGGTGCTTTCAAAGATGAAGAATACCTCTTCTTTTAAGAATTTCGGAAAGACATGAGTGCTGCACATGGTATACTTATGGATGTATTACAAGAAATAGATTAACATTCTGATAAACTAATATAGGTTATTTTGCTAAAAAAGAATGAAAACTATTAGTTAAAAAATATTGAATGTTCATAACTTCTCCTGTAGTAGGTTCTGGAAGTTGGATATCAAAATCTTTTACGTTCATTCAAACCTATTCAATGAACATATGTAATTTAAAATTCAAATATAGGACAAAATCTCTACAAGAAAATATTTGCTGACATGTTGACAGAACAATATTGTATAATTATCTATCCTCCAGGAATAAGGATTTATTTACTGCCTCAAAGATGATTGACGTCACTATGTCGTTGTAAAAGAAGACTACGATTTATTAACATTGACACACTTCAAAAAAGTTCAGAAAAGGGGTCGTAAAAAAAGTAAAGAAAAATTCATTCTTATCATACAATTAAACATATAGTATGATAAGAATAATCTAGTGTATTATTGTAGCATATTTACCTGACGATATCGGGATATCGGTATTAAGTCGGATCTTAGCATGAACTTGTGATTTGTTACAAACCGGTATTTTTAAAAATAAACAAAAACTAAGAAGATGCAAAAATACGATTTTTATTGCGTCTTACACTTTGGGAAGCAAAAAATCTTTTACTACTTTATAAAAATATTGGGCAAAAACGTTAATTATGAGCTATGAAAGTCAAGTGGCTCGAGTATTTTTCTGAGGAAGTTTAAAAAAAAATGAAAGAAATATTTTTTACAGTGGGTTAGCTTTCATTAGTCTTATTAACAACTTTTGGTTATGGCTATTGGTGTTTTAAAACATTGATGTACGAATATAATTTCATAAATTTGAAACGTTTAAAATGATTATATATCAATATAAAGAACCGTTCGTCATTTTTGAAAAAAAGACTTTAAATGAAAGTCGAATTTTATTTTATTGAAACCAGTCAAGGTCGTTAAAAACTTCCATTTGTTGTCGAATTGTTTATTTCCCCTTCATGATAGACTGATTAGGAAGTTAACCAGAGTTATCAAATATTAATCACCGAGAAGGGCTAGCAAGCAATTTTTAATTGTAGTTTATTTAACGTTAAAACAAATTTCCACTATAAACGAATGTTACTTTATACAAATATAAGGACTTTGTTAGCTAAATCTACAAATTTTATTAGATATTATGATTTTTTATTACAATAGATTAATATGCTAATTATTGTGTCACACATTGATTGACATACATATTATACAATAACATTAAAACATACATAGAACAATCAATACCCAGCCATTTTATTTTGGCGTATAGAACACGTTGCACACAAAATACCTTGTACATGTAGTATGGAGAGAGCTTTTATATGCTGTGCCTGTTGCTCAATCCTTGTCATATCTTAATGAATAGAATATGTTTAAAATAAAAAATAAAAAAATGCACAAAATATAAACAAATATAAAAATCCAACAATGTAAAGACAGAAGCAAAATGATTATTTGATCAATTATATTATCCTTAACGCTGTGCCACAACTATTTGATGAAATTAAGTACTCACAATCAAAATTTGAAAAAAAAGTTTAAGGCAAACAAAACAAGTATATGATTAGTTTTTCTTTAACAAGGACAAATTTCAAAAGTACAATATGTTAGTGAATATATGTCTTACTGATTTTTCTAATGTGTCTGATGACTTTTAGTGCCTGGTGTAAAACAGAGAGTAAATACGAGGTTTATTATTGGAAATCAGTAACCAAAGTGCATACATATATAACACAAAGATGTTACAAAACAAAATAGTACTCCAATACGATGCTAAATGTAGAATTTGTTAAATGAACAAATACAATAAAAAAATCACTTTTTATATTATTCGTGCCCAAAACGCTTAACAATCTAGTAAAATAGCTTTATAAAACTTGACGTATAAATTACCGCATAATAAATAGAATCTAAAATGTAAAATAAACCAATTCATTAAAACTAAAGGAAACTTATTTACAAATGTTGTAAACAATACCTTGATGATATGTAAATGAAAAAAAAATCAGCTATGTCAAAATATTTTACTATTGAATCAGATAAATTTAATATCAAATACCATTCATTGACAACCGTATTGGAATATACAACTTTGCTAAACGCCTAGACCAGTATTTACTGTAGTGGAAAATAAAAATAAAAAAAACTAAACAATATTGTTATTTCGTTAAGGAACAACAATCAAAGTCTTTCACAAGTTCTGTGTGATATATGATAAAATTGACTGAACTGAATATAAACGTAAGTTTTAAAGTCACTTTTAAAGGTTCTAACGCTTTTGAAAACAAACTGAAATCCTGCTGAAAATTGTCGGTTCATAAATCAAAGTTATGACATATTTATTTAATCTATGTACAAAAGCAAAGACACAACTTACAGAAAATAACGTAGAATACAAGTTTTCTTGTCTTTAATTTGTTATGTTGATTTCGATATAAATGATAAATCATTATTTTATCAACAAAAAATACTTTGTCAGGCAAACACAAATATAATAAATTGTTTCAACTTGGACAAAATAACACTTTTAAGTTACTACGTTGACAACATGAAATATGTCCTGACTTTCTATATAAACTACGAACTTTTATAAAATCAAACTTCATTTATCTATACATAAAACATATCTATATATTAACACAAATGCTTTTTATTTATGTAAATAAATGAATGATATACTCATTTTTATACAGAAATAAAAATCATTGTATCCTTGGTAAGCAACACAAACAAATATGTCATTAAATCAAACTAAATGTTTCAAGACAACACATATCTACATCAATTTTCAACATGAATTCTTTAAATGTTTATTCATTTATTTACAAAGGTAAAAACATCGCGTCTTTGGGAACCAACTAAAAGTTATAAATTTAGATATAAAACAGCATTAAATATTTAATTTTATTGAATTTCATAATGTGAATTTAAAGTCATATGAAACCTCAAATTTAAAAAAAATGAAGCATATGTTTTTTATAACGAAATGGATAGTTTTCATTATTAAACTTATCATGCTTATGTTCAAATACTTATGTCTGAAGAAAATTCGTTATTTTGTTCACATAGCTATGCAATATCCATGCTTTTTTGTTGATTGTTTACAAACGGATGACAATCGTGAAAAAAGAGGGACGAAAGATACCAAAGGGACAGACAAACTGATAAATCGAAAATAAACTGACAACGCTATGGATAAAAATAAAAAAGACAAACAGACAAACAATAGAACGCATGACACAACATATAAAAACCATAGAATAAACAACACGAACCCCACCAAAACATAGAGGTGATCTCAGGTGCTCCGCAAGGGTAAGCATATCCTTTTTCACATGTGGCACCCGTCGTGGTGCTTATGTGATAACAAATTCTGTAAATAGTCTACTTCGGTATGTCACATTCATGAACGGGAATGGGATTGTAGTTACGACGTAAGGAACATATCCGATATCATTTTTGAAACGGTTATTCCATAACGGTTAGCTAAATCGTGATGGCGTCCGTAAAATTTAGGAAGAATTGATTTCAACTTTACCGTTTGGAACTCCTGCTTTGATAGCTTCCTTGGGAGCAGCAACCCTCTTTCAAGAAAAACAATGATAGGAAATACAAGCACGGGAATATCGTATCAATTGTGAGATATATACCCCGAATGCAGATGCTGCTGGAATGTTGCTACTTAGAAAGGGAAAGTTCACAATTGAGAAGCTGAAATCATCTCTTTTGTCGCAAAGTTTTGTTTTCAACCGCCCCTCATTGTCAATTTCTAGATGTAAGTCAAGATATGAGGCCGTCTTAACTGTATCTGTAGTATAACTTCGGCTTCAAAACACGAACTTAATTACCTGCCTAGGTTCACAATAACACTGACCGATTGAAACAAAATTGACGATAATACGAAATTTATGCGGAAAATGATAAAATCGTGCACAGAAGACTTAGGTTCGAATATATGTATGCATTGGTGCAAGAATTGGATCAACATTATTTTTCACCGGTCACTCGTTGCTGTTAGCGTTGCCCAAAAATATCAAATAAACAAAAATTGTTTATCTAAATATAAAAACACAAAATTATAATACAACTAAGCTGATTTGAAAAGAGAGAAATTTCTAGCAAATGATCGATGATGTGGGTTTTTCCTCTTTGAAGTCAATAATCAAGGTGCCCATTGGAAATAAAAATTGCTTATAAGCAGGCTTGGTCACATGATAATTAATTTGTTTAATTTCTCCCGTTTTCCCAAGAAAAATGTGCCTTGCACTACGCCCTTAATTGCAATCTATTTTTACTAGCTGAGCTAATTGTCATGTTATAGGTGACATGTGTTATAGATTAGCACACTTGATTGGTACAAAAGTTTGTTAAACAAATGCGTGTGTTACCTTGTAAGGGTTTAAATAATTTTAAAAATAAGCTACAACCTTACAGAATAATGTCGGTTTCAAAAACCAATATTATGTTCTAATTATTGAGTCTGCATACAAAAGTAAAAACACACATAACAGAAAAATGACGCAAAACGAAGGGTTTCATTTCTGTCTTTGTTATGTTGCTGTCGATATAAATGTAAAACTATTGATTTATCAACAAAAGAAATAGGCAAACACAAATAATAAAATGTTTCAACTAGGACAAAATAACACTTATAAGTTACTACGTTGACAACATGACATAGGTCCTGACTTTCTATATAAACTTTGTAACTTTTATAAATCAAACTACATGTTTCTAGACATATTACATATTTATATATAAACACAAATGCTTTTTATTTATGTAAATAAATGAATAAACATCCTTAAATGTTAAATAATTTTTGTACATTTATAAAAAAGCATCGCGTCCTTGGTAAGAAAGACACACAAATATAATCAAAACGAAAACAACAGCAGCTATTTACAAACTATACATATTTAATTTGAGGGAATTTCATATAAGGAATTTAACGTTTGGCGTTAATCAAACAAATCAAATACCTACTACTCTACTTTAAAGACAATTACCAAACCATAATCAAACTTACATTGTTTTAAACAAAGAGAAAGTAAAAATTATGTTTGTCCTTGAAAACAAATAATCGAAATTGAACACTTACAAAAGCCTGTTTACTACAAGCTTGAATTAACGTGTAAGGTACATAATCAAAATTCAATATTTAGAGTGCACATGACATTTGTTATCTAGAAAATGATAAATATTAATGTTGAACGTCATGTATTCTTTCTTGTTTTTAAAATAAAAACAAATATTCATAAATCATTGTAAATAATGAGTACACAAATGGGAAAAAAATTGCAATCATGAAAAAAGTCCAACTTCTAAATAATTTTTAATTAAAAGTATTAAAAAATCGGAAATATTTTATTATAACACACAACCATTGGTTCTTAAATAATAAGATCGTTGATAGCGAACCGTTTTGTTTTAAAGTGTTCACGGTAAGTATAGTGTCCGGCTAGGATCGTGTTTTTTCGAGTTAATTTTTCCATTTTTTCGAGTGAAGATCGGACTTTTTCGATTGAGAAAACATGCAATCGGATCAATTACCTGTCATTTCGTAACTATAATAGTGTTTTACATGACTACCCTTCTTATTTTGTATACTATAATTGATGTTTAGAAACAAAGAAGCACAATTTCTTCTATTCAACCAAAACATTCAGTTTTTAATATTGTCGGTTTTCATTCCAGAGCAACAGTGGTCCGTTTTTTTTAATGAAAATTTATATAAGAAATAGGTATTCTTGACTTAATATATAACTTTTTCTAATTCATAACTGTAATCAAGCGAAAAAACAATGTCATTTATTCCCAATAAATCACCAAAACATAAATAGTTATACACGCAGGAATAGTTGTGTCTGATAATAAACCCCGTCGGACGGAGGCCAGAGGGGTTTCTCATCAGAAACACCTAATCCCGAGATGTATACCTGTCTTTACCCCGACTATTATAAATATCTTACACCCGATGCTATACCTTTTTATTTGTTTATATTGCATATTGAATAAAAAGGATGAAAAACATTTTTATTGACAGAATCAAATCATGATAAAAAAGAATTTTTATTACTATTTAATGGAAACCCCAAAAGTAACATTACTATTACATCTTCAATCAAACTTCTACAAGTGAGTAGATGTTACAAAAGTCAAAGTTGACGATTTTCACGTTTAATCCATGTCCAGATATGGACCAGAATGTCAAGGTTGGCCGTATCATTCATTCCTATTACAAAAATTCAATACTTCATGTTCAAGGTATGCAGTTGTCATTATAGAAGGGTATAAGACATATGACATTTTGAGTCATTCATTGGATTTTGCAGAAGAGACTGAAAATAACTTAATATTCATTACCGAATGTATATGTACGTACATGTATCAGTTTCATGAAGGTATTCATACATGTATTTTTCATGTAACGGTTTTATAAAAAAAAAAAAAACTTCCTTCTTTTTAACATTTAACAAACATACTGAGGCATATATGCGTTTGAACTAGAAACTCGCCGACAGAACTTGTTTGACAAACAAAAAAATACATATTGCATAAGTAGAAACTCTCCTTTTGTGAACAATTCAAGGGAATGAGGTTCTTAGGCTGGAACTCCTGTTTTGTACAATCAATGTTTTTTAATAGACCTTGTTTTGGGTTGGCTACCTATGTAAAAGTTGACTGTATCCGCCCCTGGGTACATGCATTGGTCTTCAACAATCCAAACTTCAAATTTGTTTTTATCATTTAGATACTTCAAATATATATTTACATGTATGTCCTTTAAAAATTGCAATATTGGATTAAAATCAAAGCTTCAAGCAAAGGTGTATTTTCCAATTTTATCACTGAACTAGTATATATATTTGTTTAGGGGCCAGCTGAAGGACGCCTCCGGGTGCGGGAATTTCTCGCTACATTGAAGACCTGTTGGTGACCTTCTACTGTTGGTTTTTTTTCTATGGTCGGGTTGTTGTCTCTTTGACACATTCCCCATTTCCATTCTCAATTTTATTTTCTAAATAAATGTTTTTTTAAAATCAAAACAGAAGCTAAATATTTGTTTCGATATTGAAATTGCCTGAAATGTGTTTTTTGATATGTCTTGGACGACTTGTAGTGAATACTATAAGTAGTCTGATATGTTCATGCTAAAATAACTATTTTCTATTGTTAATAATAAAAAATGAACATGTAGTAACATGTTGAAACAGGGGTTTCCAGAAACCCCGCTCGTCACACCTTGAGGTCAAAATCCATTGTTATTCCTAACAATAGATCTGTTCAGAAATAGAAACTATGAAATACAAAAATAGAACTGGGTTGTAGTACTACGTTGATCAAAATTAATATTTTTCAATTTAATGCAAATATTTTGTTCGGAAAACGTACCAAAACTATTCAATGTTAAATTAAAAGTTAATTGATCCTTAAGCAAATAGTGCAGTGGACTCACAATTTTATGCTTCTTTTGTTTTTACAGTTAACATTACTTTTTGTGGTGAACCCCTGAGTTCTTAAAAATACGAGTGAGACACCTTATAGACAGCATTATAAAAAATATGATATGTAATAAAACATATTCTAATAAACGGGGGCATGCCCCCACATTTACATTAAATAAAAAAAGAAATTTTAAAGCATTTTAAGGCTTGTTGAATTTTTAACGACAAATATTGTCAGATTAATAATATATTTTTATATCAAATACTTACATACGTTGCATTAACTTGTAAATTAAACTCAAGCGTCTATATGACTTCTTGTAAGAAAGGAAGACTGTTCGTTTACATTTTTGTTCATATTCACTCGAACAAAATGGTCACACTTGAAAACACCGATTAAATCACTCGAAACCCACGATCCACGATCCTAACCCCACACAATACCTACCGTGTTGTTAATGTCTATATTTCTAGTTCGATTTACAGCTTGACGTTGTATAGTGGTATTACACGTTTACTATTTGTAAGCTTTTCTTCTCAATTGCATGTGACAAACAGGATCAATAAATAAAATGTATAAAAAAACGGTTTGGGATAAAATTTAAAAGGCAGGTCGACAATAGCTTGCTGTCGTAGAAATGACATTTGCAATGATTTGTATAGACTGAAATGTTCGCGAATTTGGTAGAGAAACTGACAAAAATGAAGACATATTTGGTAAAACGAATGATCAAATTCAATTTGTATTACTTGACAGTTGAAGCCCTTCTTTGCAAGCATTATAATGATATCATGGGCGGTGTGTGTTAGCTGGTATTACTATGAACTTTAAATCACCATTGAAAGGCTAGATGAGTAATACACGTTGTGGAGTCAAACGTTATTTTAGATCCCGAAAAATATACCATTTCTCTAGTCAACATTTATTTTGACTAAGAGTTTATATAATTTGTCTTTCATGTAAATAGGAGATGTATTACTTTAAAAGATGAAATAAACTAATAAATACTTCAAATTTTCAACTGCACAAGTACGAAATGTTTTGTGCTACGCCAGTTTTTCATTCTAATAATTTCAATTTAGTCTGATCTGAAACACTTCATTTCTACAAGTAGAAATACAAAATTAAGAATCTAACGATTTCTCACGAAGCTTTTCAAGTTTGAACTTCATATATCGATATGCCACGTTTGTTTTGATAGGATTGAATTGCAACGACTTAATCAGGCATCTAAAGGCTGCTCGATTGTTTTTCTGTAGTGAGTAACAATAGGCCATAAAGTTACAGCCTATGGACTTTTGATCATCTGACAAGGTTGAAACGCATTTTCCCATTTTTCCTAGAACTGATTCTTTTTTACTGTTTTCTGAACCATACTTTTCATGCCACAGATATTCAAGAAGGAGTCCATAAAGGAATGGATGAAAACTAACATAGTTCTGATTTCTGTCAATGCATAACTCAACAGCCACTGGTTTTGGTAAAACCGGAAATTCTGAAAGCATAAATGTTACATCGAAATAACATCGCTTCCAAGCTAGGACTAATACGGCGTTCCCAATTAGCAATTGACCGCTTGCCCTCAATTGTTCGAATTTGGCAGTTGTTCTGTACGGATCGTTATGAATAAGGTCGATATTATTTATAATGTTTAAGACCGATTCAATCTCCTGAACGCTAACGTTTTCTAAGTTTTTTAGCGCTTCAATATTGCGTTTCAATGTGTCGTCCAGGCACTGACTATGTGTTCGCATAAAATATTGACCTCCTAGCTTTGTAACTGATTGTATTGTTTCAAGACATTTTTCCTTTACACCATCATCTAGGTAACACGTTGCAATACGGAGAGTGTTGTGTGTGAGGTCTCCGGAAGCACTCAAAGTCATGTATTTGGAATATTTGGTTCGGGAATCCAGGCTCCTTCTGTGTTCACCTGTTTCATTTTCTTTTCTTAAAAGAATGTACTGTAGAACTCCCATATAGTTTTGCAATTTCTTTATTAAATGTTGTGTATATCCTACGTTAGTCAATTTGTCCAAGGCCTCGTTACACCGTCTTAAACTATATTGAATGTTATCTCTATCATATAGTTCCATTAATCCTTTCACAAAATTAGCTTGATTTAAAGATGCCATTGATACTTGATTCTTAAGCCATGTTATAATAACGCTTATTTTAGTGTTAAGTTGAAAATGACAAATTTCAATAGTTACATAATGTCTGTATTTTGGTAAAAGTAAGCAGATGCTAGTTTTGGGATCGTTTATGAAACGTTTTAAATACTGGCTTGTTTGGATTCGTTTATCTAGAGTAAATTCTCTAGAAATGGACAGATTCCGTTTTTTAATAAAATAGTTTGGGAGAAACTCGGTCTCAACAAATGAAAGTAATTTTGACAAGCAAAAACAAAAACAACACATCAAATTTGATGGTTGCCAATAATCATTTGATTTCTCTTCCAGACACCAAAACATTATATTTTTCATTGTATAAGAGGTTATATTGTTTTTAGCTATTTTGGAAAGGTCTTTCTTCAAGAGTTTCAGAAGGAGAATGCAATGTAATTGTGTTTTATTAAAAGATTTAATTAGTAGTAGCTCAGCTTCATTGAAAGAAACTCGCCATTGAATTTCACTCTCTTTCGATTCTTTACTTCCAACTGCAGTAAGAAAATATCCCGATTGGGTTATTTTGACAAATGATTCAACAGTGGGCCAATTTGAATGCCTGATCCTTGTCTTCCACTCGGCAGCCTCATCTGGCCAATCTGACCTTTTGATACACAAGACATGATCAACCTCTTCGTCGTCTTTATTTAGTAAACTTGACTCGTCATGTTTATAATGCACTACAGCTGTGTATGCCGCACCATGACTGCTTAATTCAAAAGGGAAATTGGGTAGAGCTCTCTCTTTTATAATTAATTGTTTTACGCTATTTTTCAAGTAGTTTTTGCCATCTATTTTTACCGTATAATCCTCTAGTTCACTATTTTTCGATAAATTATCTACCTGTATCTTTGAATAACCTGGATGTCTTTCATCTGGTATAATAGTTAAAATGTCAAAACCGTCATAATAGTCGGAGAACCAGATCGTATCTTTATCACTTTTACAATCGTCTGTCCCTTCTGCACTACTCCCAACAAATGCCATATAAGGTATTTTAAGAAGACCGCAAAGTAGTTCAATAATAGTGTTCAGACGTTCTACATTTTGCTGCTGTATCCTCGCTACCGCCAATGATTTTTCAGTTCCATTCATGATTTCTGACAAATGTGTATTCTCTTCTGATGTAAAATGACTCATGCCAGAAAAAAATAATGATACATTACATGACATTTGAAATCATTTCAACCCTACTAACATGACTAAGTCGACATAATAGTTTTATTTTTTAGTAGAAACACAAAAATGAATTGCAAACATATTTGTGATAATGCAAGGTAAACCAATGTATATCTATGTGTTTAATAAATGCATTCAATAACGAGTGTCTTACATGTATGTGTCTGTAGAAAAATAGAAACACAAGGCGACAATACGATTTACTTGCTCCCCATCTATTGTAGTTTATGCAAAACTCTGGCTGAATTACAATTTAGTTTATGAAATCAATTGCGATCTTTTTCACTGGTCAGAATATTAAACGAGGTGTTGTAGAAAAACCACAGTCAAGTCGCGAAAGTGCAAGGTGATAAAATAAAGCATACACACAATCCTAATAGACTTTAATCTACTTTATTGATGATATTATGAAAATGTTTATAAGATTGTGTACGTACACTGTTATTCCAAAGGTAGTAAGGTTTAAATAGCTATAAAATCGTCCAAATATAGTTTGCATACTAATGGTTTTTACAAAAACTTCTAAATTCAAAGGAATAAGACAGTTTGAATAAACCCATGTTTGAAATAAGTAAAATATAAATGAAATAACAATATTTTGCCAATACATTTCAATGAATACTGGTGGTTAGAGGATGGTCGTAACGTTAAGGTTACGGTTAGCAGAAAATTGGAAACAACTCTGGAGGTCAGTTTTTCATATTTTCGTGTAGCAAAAGGTTTGTTTGAGTCAAACCTCTTGTCTCATAGAAACTAGTCGTCAGTGCGTTGTTATTGGAATAAAATTTGGTACATAAAATCTTTCGAATTTTCGTACAATAGTCATTCCAAAATTCGAACATGATGGTTGTAACTAAAATAACAAAAATGTTCAGGATGGTCGTAACGTCAAACTGCGAAGGTCGTAACTCTTTATTAGATATGTCCGAAGATAGAAAGTCAAGAGTTTTAAACGTGTCTTTTATTATATAAATATATTTTATGATATATTTGTGAAGATTTTTTATACATATAAAGTAAATTAAAGCAATTTTGGTCTGTGTAATACTTATTGATTCAAAATTATAAAAAAATTTGAAATCTTAGTTTTTGAGAATTTTGATCAAAGTGTAAATTTTTTTTTGGAAATACTAAAATTTTCACTGATTTATGATAATTAAAAGGGATGAAAAGAGGGGTGCCTGTAAAGTGCAAAACGGAATAAAAGTGGAACGAGTCGAACAAAATAAAGCAAAATGAAATGAACAGTTAATGTTTGTGTCATTTTGGTTTTTTCGTGGATAGTTGTCTCATTGGCAATCATACCACATCTTCTTTTTTATAGTTACTGTTACTTAAAATATAATGTTATAAAATTAACCAAAAGGCAAGTAGTTGTAAGCGGTTTTTAAAATTTTAAAACAAAAAACCCAGCTCTATAAATGATCATTCTTAGTAAGAAATAAAAAAGCATGAAATGTATCAAATCATTTTATTCTACAAAATAAATGATTTCAACATTTTGTTTTTCTCTAAACAAATTGGACACCCCAGTACCCTGATTTTTTTCTTCTTAGACTTTGCATCAATTGAATAAAACAGCCTTTTTTTTTAGAGTGAAATCTAATAAAAAAATGTGCAGCATTATTTTTGAATCCAATTCGCAGACCAAATTATTCATATACACAATTGATATTATTTTCGATACATTGTCTGGTGGGAATGACGTATGGGTGATATTTCAGTACACTTTCAAATTACGGTCTTATTTTTCATTCATAGAAGACAAATAAATTGAAGATGCATTATTGAAGCAACAATCCTTCAGAATATGTACATTCCGATTCAATCGTTTGTTTGAAGAAGCATGTAAATATATATATATATATATATATATTCATATGATGAAGACCTAATCTTTCAATCAGTTTAATTGGGGATAGGAGCTAGCATGTCAGTAACTGCTAGTAGTCTGTTATTATTTATGTATTCATGTCATTTTGTTTATTTTCTTTTGTTACCTCTTCTGACATCAAACTCGGAATTCTCTTGAACTGAATTTTACTGCGTGTATTTTTGTGCGTTTAATTTACAACATTGGCTAGAGGTATAAGGGGAGGGTTGAGATCTCAAAAAAACATGTTTACCTCTGCCGCATTTTTGCGCCTATCCCAAGTCAGGGGCCTCTGTTAGTCTTGTATGATTTTCAGTTTTAGCTTCTTGTGTATATTCGGAGTTTAGTATGGCATTCAATATCACTGTACTAGTATAGATATTTGTTTAGGGGCCAGCTAAAGAACGCCTCCGGGTGCGGGAGTTTCTCGCTGCATTAAAGACATATTTGTGAAATTCTACTGTTGTCTGTTCTATGGTCGGGTTGTTGTCTCTTTGACACATTCCACATTTTCATTCTCAATTTCATATATAGCACTACATAAAAAAGATTCAATGTCAAGGTTAAACTGGCCAAATCAATCTCACTGATAAAATTTTTGAGAAACTACCCTACCAGCTGTTGTGACTTTTATCTTGCTAAAAGATTTGTAATTGACCATGTTGGCGGAGACATGACGGCTAGTTGAGTTGTGCATATGTTTTAATGATGATTAGGGTTTATAAAAAAAATTGTTTTTAAAGTATTGTTAAGTGTGCGTTATGAAAATAAATAATTTCGTGTGATAGTTGGTTATAAATCATCGAACAATATACCGTATACGCCTGAGAGGAGCGATACATTACTTTTGTATGCATTGTAACTACACATGTGTTTTACAGGTAAAAGCAAAATTAATTAAAATAATTAATTTATTTATAATCAGATAACTATTTACATTATGCGTCAGCACTAAATATAAACAAACTCAAACGTTAAACAATTTAATTTCTAAATGCGCGAAAACGTATTGCGCTCGAGAGAATTCACCTGACAAAAATCTGATCAAATTTTCAATTTTTTAGTTGTCTTCGTAAATAATGAATGTTAGCGTTGAGTCTATTTTTGGGAATATTCATTTGAAGTGGCTAGGTGCTTCTACATCTCGTCGTTGTGATATTGTGCTATGGTAAAGAATGTAATCAAGACAACAACATGACCATAGAACAGTTTGTTTGTTTTAAAGATATTAAGATTTAAACACAATGCTGACTGCTGTGCCCTAATTTGACACTGTTTAATACCTATTGTGTGTGTTTTTTGATTACACGTCATATTTAATTCAATATTATTATGAGCAACTGTGTAGCTTTGAAATAAAATTGAGAAAAGAAAAAGGGAATGTGTCAAAGCGACAACAACCTGACCATAGAGCAGACAACAGTCGAAGGCAACCAATGGGTCTTCAATGTAGCGAGAATTCCCGCACCCGTAGGTGTCCTTCAGCTGGCACCTAAAAATATGTATACTAGTACAGTGATGATGGACGTCATACTAAACTCCGAATTATACACAAGAAACTAAATTTAAAAATCATACAAGACTAACAAAAGCCAGAGGCTCCTGACTTGGGACAGGCGCAAAATTGCGGCGGGGTTTAACATGTTTATGAGATCTCAACCCTCCCCCTTTACCTCTAGCCAATGTAGAAAAGTAAACGCATAACAATACGCACATTAAAATTCAGTTCAAGAGAAGTCCGAGTCCGATGTCAAAAGATGTAACAAAAGAAAATAAATAAAATGACAATAATACATAAATAACAACAGACTACTAGCAGTTAACTGACATGCCAGCTCCAGACCTCAATTAAACTGATTGAAAGATTATGTCTTCATCATATGAATATTAGGCTCAATCCCTTACGTTAGGGGTTTAGTATCATACTATCATAAAATATATGAAAAGAACATAACCCGTGTCATGCCAATAACTGTTTTTTGTTTAAAATGTGTTTAGTTCCGATGCAAAGACCCTATAAGTAAAACAATATTAAAGCCAACATGTGCAATCTTTAATGACCTGACAACAGCTAGTATCGTAACTATATCCCTTCTTAATAAGTCTGTTTAAAGGTTTTGTAAGCTTTTGAGGTGAATACCGACATTTTTGTGCTTTGTAAAGAATATTACCATAAAAGATTTGATGTGAAATACCTGAACGTATAAGATGTCTGCATGTTGAGTTATATTTACGAATTATTTCCTTTTACCGATGATACATTTAGTAAATGTTTTGATCAGTTTGTGATATCGAAAACCCTGGTGTAATAATTTTTCAGTAATACATAAATTTCTCTCGCTAAAATCTAATACGTTGTTACATACACGAGCGAATCGTACAGGTTTAGATATATAAACACCATTAGATAGTGACAAGGGAACGTCACCATCTAAAAATGGATAATTAACGATAGGAAATGAAAAATCATTTCTTTTATCATAAATTTTTGTATTAAGCTTCCCGTTAATGATATAGATATCAAGATCGAGGAAAGGGCAGTGGTCATTGTTAGTATTAGCTTTATTTAAAGTAAGTTCAACAGGATATATTTCTTAAGTATACATACTGAAGTCGTCATTTTTGAGAGCCAATATATCATCCAAATTTCTAAAAGTATTGTTTAATTTTTGTATCAAGTGTTGTTTTGATGGGTCTTTGTTAATTTTAGTCATAAATTGTAACTCATAACAATACAAAAACAGGTCCGCAATTCCGCAAACCACGTTTAATCAACCATGTTCTACATAAGGGAATGACTGTACCAAGTCAGGAATATGACAGTTATAACCATTCCTTTGATGTGTTTCAGCTTTTGATTTTCCTATTTGCTTAGAGACTTTCCGTTTAAAAATTTCATTGGATTTTGTTTTCTTTTATATTTTACTTATTTTCATCCATATTAGATATTAGTGGAATTAAACTATGAACTTGTAACACAGATGAGAAGTAACAAAGCTCCGAAAGGCAGGTCGTCAGATTTTGCTAATAGTGACTCTTTTGTATATCTTGTCTTACCTTGCTAATCATTTTGTAAAAAAGAAACATTCTATACCATTTAGGTTTCAAGAAAATAATCAAAAACGAATTGGCAAAATACTTCATTTAGAGGCCTCTTAAAAGAGGTCTTCTAACAGTTTAATGTAAGACGAAAGTATGACAAAACCAAACAGAAAACCAATGATTGAAACGTGTAAGTCCTCTTATTCACTGCTTAACTAGTTTCGTTACAGTTTGACCTTCAAGCTCTGATTTTGTTACATATCAAAATAAAAATGATCCTTACTCTCCACCGTTTCAGATTTTTCATCGACTTCGAAGCTGAACCTTTGTGATGATACCAGGATTATCATTTTGTACGCCATACGCGCGTTTCGTCTATATAAGACTCATCAGTGACGCTCATTCCAAAATAGTTATAAAACCAAACAAGTACAGAGTTGAAGAGCATTTAGGATCCAAAATTCCATAAGGTTGTGCCAAATACGGCTAAGGTTATCTATTCTTGGGATAAGAAATCCTTAGTTTTAGAACAACACATATGATGCAATGAGTATATACTGAATCACCTGTTGTTGGAGCTGCAGCATCTCGACTGTCATTCTCGCTTGATGATTTCCTCTTTCTTCCAGACATTGGTTAACTGATCTGATCTATAATTCAAAACGTTTTCAGTTAATTGATCGCATACGATTAATCAAGTTATCTCTATACGTTATGCAATATCATATTCTAAATGTTAGAAATTATTTTTTCAATCCCCTTGTTAAAGTATATTCAATAAAAATAAATATTTCAATGTCTACATAACATGAATAATAATAAATGAAATACGTACTCCTAGATTTTATCATACAAACCATATATATTTTATAAACCTTATAGTAACATCTGTGTTATGTATGTAATCATATAATATTCAAATAAACGATCCATCAAAATTTCTATCATGAAATGCCTCCAATTGCAGACAACCGCGGGGTCATATGTAAAAAAGAAGTATTGTCCTTCTTGTCATTTTATTTATTAACATAACAGAAATCTGATTTTACTCCTTTTAATTGACAACATGAAGAAAAATTATATGCAGCTTACATTATCATATTTGATCTTAGAAATAATGGAACATTTAATACGATAAATAATACATGTTTTCATTGCTTAAAGTTATTAAGAAACATTTGCATTTTTTAAAGATCGATATTGCCAATGTCCAAAACGTTTTTAAGAATATCAAATAATACATCTTTTTCGATCAGTCTTTTTATAATAGTTATTGCTATGTATTTTAAAGCTAGATTCGATTTAAATTTCAGCTATGATCAGGTCAGATGATGTCCAAATTTGTATAACTCGCCATTTTGAACGTTTTGTAAGACACTTTTATGCAGACAAATCCTAATTCAATATATTGATATCTGGATAAAATCGTTATCAATCGTTTTAATCCAAGTCCAATATCTAAATAGAGAATATTATATGGCTTTTTCAGTATCGCATCCGTATCAACCCGAGACACAAATGAAATTCCAAGAGCTCTGCGCGAGGGTTTATATTGGTTGAGGGTTGATACGGATGCGATATTGAAAAAGCCATATCATATACACCTTATTATATACATATATCTCAAGTAAATGTTTTTTATGTGACATGACGTCATACAGATAAAGAGGTTGAAATTACTTCATACAGATTATAGTACCCCTTTAACAGCACTCATTTCTAGAAAATAGATATATCAACTGCAGACGTAATTGTCAAATCAATAAAAGATATAATAAAAACATATATTAACAAAAAGCATTATATTAACATACTTATAATTTGTAAATGATTAGTACGGAATCAAAACATGAACACATGAACACATCAACCTTCTTCCATCAAACAGTGTAACTCTCACGAGAGACGCATTTAGAGATTATTAGATGTAATTGCAAGCCCGTTATTAAAGAGGCATAACTTTTTCAAAATTATAAAACACATGCAGATAAATCATTGCAGAAACGTTTAGTTTTCTTCGATCAACAATTTGTATTTCTTGAACGATGTAAACATTTAGATTCTTATCTTGTCAGCAACAGTATAAATACCATGAGTATGGATATGTCACCTGTTCATGAAGGTTAGTGGAAAGTTGATTTAGTAATAAAGCCACTGAATACGGAAAATAAGGATAACTATTTATATATGCTAGTAGAAAAATGATAGATCATTTCTAATCTATTTACAAATAATAATGTACTATGTGTTTATACATACGCTACACGACGAGTTCCACATGTGGAGCAGGATCTGCTTATCCTCCCGGGGCAACCGAGATAACTCCAATTTTATTATGGGGCTCGTGTTGCTAAGTCTTTCGTTTTCTATGTTGTGTCATGTGTACTATTATTTGTGTTTGTCTTTTTCCTTTTTAGCCATGGCGTAGTCAGTTTATTTTTTATCAATGCGTTTGATTGTCTATATGGTATCTTTCGCCCCTCTATTAAAGCTATGTCATGACACCAGTGACAAACGTCACAGAAAATACATGAAACAGAAGACAGTTGAACACTACCTCGAATTCTAAAACAACTTTAATTAAGGGAAAATCTAAATTTTGAAAATACTTCGATTTAAAGGGCTCGACCATTAAATCGCGTTATCAGAGGAAGACCAGCAATAGTTCATTAGCAGGTCAAAGCAGACGCGCATGTCTAAATTTATTACACTACATATAAATTAACTGCTCTTGCATTCTCATCACAAATATTGCAAACGCTATCTTCAAGGATTTATATTGATCTAAGGTCAGACTATTGATTTAATTTATTATACACATGATTACTTGATACCCACCCAGCCTCTCCCTTTTATTTTATTTTCGATACTGCTGTTTTTGTTCTTGTTTTACAGATTTATGTGTGTCGTCTGTACATATACTTCAACTTTAAAGAAAACCTGTCACGGCTTCTGGATTCGTTTGTGTTTATGTAAACACAATTAACCGAACTACGACCTCCAAGTGTTGAAGTGATAATGTCTGACAATAATAATGCACTGACCAAAGATGATTTTATGACCGTCTGTTGCCAGAGGTCATGAACGGCGGACTTTATAAGCTGCACCAGTACCGATAAACTTGATTTATTATTATTTAATTTAGAACATTAATCCATTTCTTTATTTACACTTCAAACGTAGTTTTTCATGTTGATTTTGGACATCTGTTGCCAGGGTTCAATTCAGCACACTATTAATTCATAATTTCATTACATTTTAGTTTTATTTCAATTTTAATTATCTATTATATTTTGAAGATTTGATTTATAATTTTAATTTACGGTTACCCAAAGACCCTTTGTTCATGGGTTGGTAACCGACAGAAGCCGTGATCTTACTTCGCCAATAAATATATATTATTTTTAACATGTGTTATCTCTTATAAATTATTATGATATAAATCACTACTTACCAAGTCAGCATAATTTTGTATTGGCTATGTCACCATTTCGGTACTATTCGTCTTCTGCATTTGTTTGTTGTGGTCTCTCTTTCTCTCAAACATGAAAAATTTATAGAAAAATGCGAGATAATTTGTTATCATAGTATACGTTATTTTAATGAGTGTGCAAGAAGCGAAACCAATGCTTCAATAAGAAATTTCTTAAAACAGACATTTAATTGTTAACTGATTCGCCTTGTAATTTGATAACTGTTTTGTAAAATAGATCAAGGAGTCAAATAAAACAAATAAGTCCCTTACAATTCCGACAACTCAGAGACCTTACACTTTCTTTTAAAACAAATGATATTGATTTAAAGTGCATACTGATTACCACTTGTAATAATAGTATCCATTTCAGAAATATCAAAGATAGTTAGCCTTTTGTGTAATTAATGTAATCTACTCAACATTTGTTAAATAGATGAATTGTTCTTGTCAATAGTTTACGTCATGCTTACGCTTGGTATACACATAGTTTCAAATATAATATTTCGTCGTGTTAAAACGAACATAGAGCATGACATGACCGTGATATTTGTTTTTGTCATATATAACTTTATGTTCATATGAATCTTAAGTCTCATCTACAAATAAAGATGCACAAACATATACTTTCCAATAACTCTTGAATATATGGTTAAACAATAGTTACAATAGGATACTTAGTCAATAGTACAGTAGAGAACAAAACTTTCCTTCATAGTTTTAGAACTATATTTCCGTTAATAATATTATCAATATTGAACCATTTTTCCTTAATTTTGATTACTTATTGTTCGAGCACAAACTAATAGAGACCATGTCAATCTGAATATCAATTATATGGTTCTTTTCATAAATTTTCTGTTTACAAAACTTTGAATTTTTCGAAAAACTAAGGTTTTTCTTACCCCAGGAGTAGATAACCTTAGCTGTATTTGGCACAACTTTTTGGAATTTTGGATCCTCAATGCTCTTCAACTTTGTATTTATTTGGCTTTTTAACTATTTTGATCTGAGCGTCACTGATTAGTCTTATGTAGACGAAACGCGCGTTACTTCAGTAACATAGAGAACTGTATAGCTATCTCGACAAAAGAAACATCCAGGAATAGCATTTTTAACGTTATGTGAAGAATTATTTTACATACCTGTTGTAATTTGTGAGAAAACAAGTTTAGCCAGAAAAATCGAACATATCTACATTAAATTAAAAAGAGACTATATATATGTTTCTACGGAAGCGTATTAGCGCCACACATTTTTGTTTAAATTTTTCTTCCTGTGTTTGCGTTATAACGCAAAGGTTTGCGTTTTAACGCTAAGGTTTGCGTTATGTATACCAAAGGTTTGCGTTATATCGCAAAGGTTTGCGTTATAAGGCAAAGGTTTGCGTTATAACGCAAACATAGGAAGAATAATAAAAAAAAATGTGTGGCGCTAATACGCTTCCGTATGTTTCTTTTAATTTATGTCTTTACAAAAACACGAAAAACTGCACAATTCTTTCACTATATTTACATTTCATAAGTAAATTATTTGTCCCTTCAATTCCATGAAGTCATTTATATTGAAATGCCGTTAATGTAGAATCCTCTGCTTTATTATAAGTAACGAAACGCCTTAAAGAAACTCCATTTTCCGGCTACGATATCGATTCTTAGTTTTGTTTTCCATTTCTCTTGTAAACGAGATGTATTGTCCTTTATTTTATCTAGAAAATAATTGATAGAAATGTTTTGATACTTTATTTACTATTTTATGGCGGTTAAAATTTTGTGACAGACTGTATTTAGGTCAACAAAGACATGCAAACGAAAAACGTTTTGTATTGGGGGGGGGGGGGGGGGCAAACATTAGGCTGTAGAACTCTAGGACAGTTTTTTCTATGTTTAGTTTGTAATGAATTCCTAAATATTGTGAAATTCTCCATTTTCTTTAAAAGACCATTGTTGAAAAAATATGTTTTTCTTTATTCAACTATTATTTAAAACTTTTCTGCCATCAATCATAATATCATCATTTAAAACAATGGTTGAGACGTGATGTCACTTAGGGCTGTAGACAGATGTTCACACAGTGATGCCCATAATAAAATTACATGTTTGCCAAAAAGGATTGAATACATTTTTAGTTTTGTTCAGTGCTAATTTTAATCAATACCAACTATTTTCTCCACCATTTATTTCAGGATGATCTGCCAAAAGAACCTTCCATGAAGAATAATATAAAGGCTCTTAAACGTTTTAACCTAGAACAGCTTAGATTTTATAAAGGATTCTATGTTGTATTTGAACACAGCTATCCTCAGAATTTGAGATATGAATATTTCTTTAAATGTTGTCCCCTTTACCATCCCACACAAATCTGTTTTGCATAACTTGTATCTATTTAAATATATATGGGGATTAATCTGGTAAAACAGTAAACATTGAATTAGAAATCATTATTTCTTAATTCTACTACTGTAACAATGTTCTTACCTATAAATTTTCATGTTGTTGATAATGTTACGTGTTAAAAAAGTTGTGTTTATTTTTGCGCTGATAACTTGTAATAATCAAATTTGGTAATTATCATTATTTTGACGTAGAAAACAATACATGCAATATACATTGGACGAATACGGTTAACATATTTGTAAATTAATACTACTTTTTACAGCTTTTTTTCTTCAATATTTGCCATTTGATCTTTTTAAAAACAAAACGATACTTTGTCGATGCCTTTTTACATGAACGACGGAATATTAGATTCAAATATGGAAAAAAGGAATATAAACAATTATTTCCAACTTCTTTCTTTCTGTGGCAATTGATGACTGTTCTTCTAGTTTTTTTGTATAATAATTTAAACACATATACATGTACGACGATGAACCTCTCATACAGTAGGTAAAGTGTCTGGTGAATTGTGTTGGGTTGGATTTTTCAGTGACAATAGATTACTGTCAAGAAAAATAGAACTATCTGACGTATAAGTGAGAACTCCAATGGATACAGTCATTATAATATTCAGTTCGTAACTGCAGTATTTTTGGAAGAAAGACTATACAAGTACAAAACTGTCAAAATAAGAACATGCTCCATCCCATTTTTACCAAATTCCAGATGATATATGTAACTCTAATAACCTATATTTTAGCATTTCACAAGGTCATGTTTTTCTGTTACTTTTTTTGACATCTTTACACTAAATTCATGGATGTTGGACTATGTTAAAGTCTGAATATGCAGTACTTGCATGCAGGTCAGGTATCGTTTGTTCCCGCAAATCTTACAACAGCCCAAGCTAAAGGCGACGAATCTGACAACGAGGATACATCATCATGGGAGAGAGATTGATGTTTATAATTTGGTTTGCAATACAAATCTGTAGATATTAGGATAATCTTCACTTGCGTAGAAGTGTCGATAAATGTGATTTTAGATTTAGAAATCTCATAAAATGACATTATATTAGAATTTTAGGTAGGGGCATGTTGAACGTTGGCTTATTGAATGAATGAATGCATTTTATACCTTGTTCAGTATTAATCCTATTCATGTCAATATTGTTGATGAATCGGAGCGAAACAGAAATTGACAAAGAGAAGTATTGAAAATATGCTAATCTCATTTTAACAGAAATAAATTGGCATTGGATAGGGCAATTTGTGTTCCCTTTGCTGTTCCTTTAACCTGGAGATAATGTTCACCATAAGACATGTTGGATGTGAAGTTAGTGCATTTCAATACCAAAGTTAGAAAAGATGAACTGAACAATCAGTTGGTTTGTATTATGACCTTCCAGAGTTTCGGACTTCAATACAATAGTTACTATATATCTTCACGAGTAGGCGTTAGTACATAACATGCAATTTCAGATTTTCTCCTTCAACCAATCATAAGTAGAAAATTTAATCCAACAATTATACAGTCAAAATTACGAGTTTGCTTTAAATTCCATTTGAATTGTCTCTTGTCATTAAAAAGTATTAGAACCCTACAAAATTTCCTTAATAAGCCCCATGTGACTGCATTGATGCATCTCATTGATCAGATTAAGAAACTTCATAATTTAAAGTGTGCATCGTATCTTTATCTATTTCTAGATATTTACACCGATGGACGACTTAAAACTGGAATCGTCGACCCTTTCTATTTTGCAGTTATTGTATGGCGTTTACATTTTACGCTGCTAGAAATTCTGCAACAAAGAAACGAGGAAAAAGTCACCTTAATCGACTCTATATAAATTATACTGTTATTATCAATCATTTTTTGATCACTTTGAGCGACATGTTACGTGGTTTGAAGATACAGTCAAACCTGGATAAACCATACCCTGAATTGTCTGTTTGCTTGTCCATTCCGGCCGACACTTACATTCCGATGGTTTACCTTCAAAGTCGTCGTTAATATGCCCTCTGTAAACTGGACCTTGTGTATTCCAAATTCAGTCTTATAATGCAGTCCCAATACTCTTAATTACATCAAATAATACCTGTCAAAAGCGGTATGTCTAATTCATTTAAAATGATAACAGTATTAATGGATATGTAATCGAACATATTCATTTATACAATATGGCTTTTCAGGATCATCAAGTAGCCAGGTGTTAAACCGTAAACTTACACATGTTACAGTAATGAGATGTATTATTGAGACACTATAAAAGTGTAACTCCAACTTAAAGACACGCTAAATATATATCGCATAAAACTTCCGATGAAAATTGGATATATTTTTTCGGAGTAAGAACTTTCATATAACATAAATGACGACAGTGTTTCGATCAGGATGAATTTCCATTTGATAAAATGTTGGCTTTTTAAATCGGCTATGCCAACGTCAAGATTGAGCAATGAAAGTAAAACGATACGCTAGTCACAATTCAAACAACGCAAGGATTTGATGCAGATGAAAATAATGAAAATGAAGTGAAACTGAAACTGACAAGTCGGCGACTGATGCTACCGATGTCTTGTTAATATACGAGGATTTGTAAAAAGAGTTTTTTTTATTAATGTTGTAGTGAGTTACTAGATTAGTTATGATCTGTTAATTTGCTATAATTGTGTCTCCCTATGTAGCGGTTGAAACATAGCAACATATGGTTATCCCATCTCCGCAACCCGTCCATGTTCTATTTGTTCCATGGTAGTTTGATTCGTTCATAATTTGTTCAAGATTAATTTGTGTCTTTTTAGGCAATTAATGACATTTTGATATATGTAAAAAAACTGTTGTCTCATATATTTGATTCAACTTTTGTTCTGAAGAACTTACACGTAGTATTTGTGAAGTTCAAGTTGCACATTTTGTTAATGTTCTTGTCGCTCACGAACACAACACGCTTGAATATATTTTGAATCGTAAATAATTTTATTCTTATTTTTACACATATAATTCAGTTAGCTGAAACCAGTTTCCTTATATCATGTATATGGAATACAGCTAATTACAATAATCGAACAATAAAAAGATCAAAACAAATGAATTTGTGGTCTATTCCTCTCGTGTAAACTATATCGTAGAATTGTAAAAGAAAGCATTCCAATCTATCATAAAAAAGGAACAGTAGTATACAGTATTCAACAGTAATTAATCGAATGAGATAAAAACAAATCAGAGTATTCCTAAACAAAAGATTATAAACACAAAAGAAAAAGGATAATTAACAACAAATCATTTTCATTTACTTGTGTATAATATGATGTTTTTATTTTTTCAAAGACGATGTGTAGTTTAAACCTATTTATTTACTTTTTACCTTAACTATTTTTCCCTTATTTTCATTAACTATGTATTTGTATTGTATCACAGATCAAATTTATTCGTTGTTTGTGTGCTAATTTGTGTTACTACGTTTTTTGATGGAGATAGGCCTTCCGATTGATATTAAATAGTGTAGTGTTCTATGTTGTGATGTTATACTATAGTTTCAGAAAAGGGAAAAGGTTTGGTACCATAAGAACGTTTAATCCCGCTGAAACAGTTTGTAACAGTCCTAAATAAAAAAGAAGATGTGTCAATGAGACAACTCTCCACAAGAGACAAACAAAGACATAGACATAACCAACTATAGGTCACCGCACGACTTTCAACAATGAGCAAAGCCCATACCACATAGTCAGATATAAAAGGCCCCGAAATGACAATGTAAAACAATTCAAACGAGAAAACTAACGGCCTTATGTATGTCAAAAACGAAAAATCAAATAGGTACCACATCAACGTACGTCAGCCACTGAATTACAGGCTCTAACATTGGACAGGCAAATACACAAAGAAGGAATCTGATATTCATTGGTTGCCGTCTATTTAATATGTGGTTTATAAGTGGTTCTCGTTTTTATATAGATTTGACCGTTGGTTTTTCCCGTTTAAATGGTTTACACTTGTTAATTTTGGAGCCCTTTGTAGCTTGCTGTTCGTTGTGAGCCAAGGCTTCGTGTTGACGGCCGTACCTTGACCCATTATGGTTAACTTTTATAAACTGTTACTTGGATGGAGAGTTGTCTCATTGGCACTCGTAACACATTTTCCTTTATCTATTTACAAACTAAAACCGAGGGAGACACATCAACTATAAGACGAAAACTAAAGAACAATAGGAACAGAGAATTGCAACAAAAACAAACGCCAACACATACATATAAACAAACAATTTGATAAAAACTGCCATATTCTAGACTTGGTACAGGACTCAAACTCACAACACTCTCTTTTCTTTTTTCGATGTTCGAAAAATGATTTGGTGCATTATCAAACAGTATTACAACCCATAAGTATCATAATGATAACTGAATATTAAATTGCAGTCAATTACAAACAGGGTATGCGTGCGTTAAAATGTTTAAAAATTGAAAGCATTTATTTAAATGTTTCGGTAATAGAAGAATCTTTAAGTATTATTATAAAGATTTTTTGATAAAAGGACAATAGCAATAATCGTCAACACTAAAAAAAACTAGATCATTTTACATTGAAACAGATTTAAAACCTGATAGCAATTATTTGATTTCGGCAACACAAGATGCGTACGAGAAATATACTCTTGAAAGAAGAATGAAAGTACAGCCGCAATAATCTGCTTATCTTGTAAACATACAAAACGGATCATTAAATAGATAATCATAGTGAGCAATTTTAATGAATAAATATCGTTTGTTATGTTCTTTTGAAATATATATATATATATATATATATAGAAACATTACTTATTGTATTGTATATCCAGAATCATTGTGTTAGACCGACAACTATTTTAATCTAATGACAATGCACTGAAAAATGAGATTATTTAAAGTCATATGAAACGAGTGTCTTATAATGGAAGTATTATCATAATTGTTGATCAAGTGCAGGCATATATACTACAATAAACCCTGAGCCCACCTATGTTACATTTACAACGAATGTATTACATATTGTCGACAAACACGTTTCATTAAGTAATTGCTCATCAACAGCAACATTTTATTTACCCTTCGAGGATGTCGTCATTTTGACATGCATAAACTATTAATACAAAGCAGATGCAACACGTGAAGCAAACGGCAAATACGCGAATTGATAAAGCGATGTGGTTTGTTTTTCTATGTGTTTTAATCTGTTATTTAAACTATTCATTAAACGTTGTTAAACGAATATGCATGTTTGGCAACACAGGCTTGCTCTGTTTGATGACATGAAAGAATGACAAACAAACAAATATTTAAGAATTGAAAACTGTCATTTATTATTAAAATGACGACAAGGCAACACAATGAAAAATATGTATAATAAAATAAAAAAATCATATTTATAAACAAGATATATGGTTATAATATGGATATGGCGACAAAACCTTTTAGACCAATCACATCAAAGATGGGGTTACATTCGCCACAATATTGTTACCTAAAGCCTTCCGTGTAACAATATCCCCCATCCAAGCCGGTGATAAAAAATTCTAAAATAAACAAGTAGTTCTAACTACCAAAAATTAGACAAAAATATAAAAGAAAATTATCTACATCTATTATAGAACATTGACGTCATCTATCCCATCATTTTAATGAATAAGTTTGCAATGATTGCCGCATATTTCATAAGTTTCGGAGATTCAGTAGGATATTTTTCAAAATAAGTTGCCCCATAAATGCGAGAAGCTTCGTGCCACTGTGCTCTTGACCCAAGTTTTGCCTTATAACTACTTCTTTTAACAAATGTTAAAGAATCATTCATCTCTACTGAAACATATTTGACAACTTATGCTTTAGATTTCAGTAAATCCTCTAGATTAGTGTATTTTTGAAACCAAATATCAGCTTTCAGTTCAGGGTCCACACCCAAAGTCAATGGACGTAATAAATTCTGGCCTCCTAACTTGGTTGACAATGTACCTGTGTTTAAAGTGCTCTGAAGAAGATAGTACACCACATGTTGACTCGGAGGTCCTTCAGTTGACCTCAAACACTGTTGACAGCTACTGCTAATAACTTTTGAGCAGGACGGATTGCTGGTCTCTTATGATTGGTGATCAATCATATTGGTTGAGTGTGAAAAATTAGCATTTTTAACTCGTTCTTGGAGAATCAGTTGTTGCAACATTCCTTCCAGTGCCCCTTTGTTGACGTGTTTTTCATCACGGTTCCCCTCCAACTTGTTCTAGATCTGTGCGTTAGCCGGATTTATTTACGCGAGGTTCCGTAGTTAAATTTACTGCATACTTGAAAATATCGCCAACTTAGAGAACAAGAAAAAAATAATTGAATAGTAGTACATTGGAAGATTTTTAAATAATGTTAAGGATTTATTTTTTTCAAGACAGTTCAAGTACAAAATGCATCTGATAGATACGCTGTTTATTAGTAATGGTATACCAGGAATACTTGATGTGAGATTTCCTATCCGTAAATACAAATTTGAGCTACTAATCAACGTATAGATTTTTTTAACTGTTTTTAGATAGTAGACATCAATGATGAGTTTATCTGTTGTTAACCGTGAAATTGGAAGAGGATATCAATTCAAGAGGTAATTCATAATCGTACGTCAAAAAACATGAAAAGAGAGTAGAGTCAAAAAAAAAAATTAATAAGGACAATAACAATTACTACAAACATTAAACATTTTAAACAGAAATATAAATATTGTCCAACACTACCCCAACAAAATACATGGATAAACATGGATAAACTAACGTACTGGAGAAAGGTACATAGTTCCTACTGATCATGTGGCAGCTTAGATTTGATTATAATTGCAAGGAAAAGTTTAATTTGATTTTCCATATTGAAATACATATGTGAATATAATCTACGCATTTTGAGATTTTTACCGAACATAGGGGAAAATGTTGACAGTATTTGCATAGTAAACAATGATACTGTCAAATTACCTTGTTGGACAAATTGATCAAGTGAGAGATTTAGCCATTTGAATGATGGATCATGCCGGCTATTATTTGTGTAGAATCTTGTATAGTATTGATATCAAATTCCCGACACTTGAACAATTAAGAAAAATTCCCAATAAATAAGTCCAAAAGGACTTGTGATTCTTAACTGCAATTCTGTCAAATAAGTAAAATTCTCTTAAATGATCAGTTGTGTCCAATTTTGATTGATTGTTCTTGTTATATATACATATTCATGTCCCTGGATAGGAACAGTCTATACTAAGCATGTAAAGTCCATACTCTGGTCAAACTAGATGAAGAGTACAGAAAACATAGCGGAAGGATTGATGGATCAAAAGACGGTCAAAGTTACACTTCATGTCACCTTTGCCTACAATGGGGGCAGAACATATTACTTTTTCGTAGAACTAGATACTAAACAGTTTTTAGTTGTTCAAAGGTGAACTGGAATATGTATTCATTATTCCTTTTTTTTTTAATCCGAGTCCGATTCTTCAACACAATAAAACACAATAAAATTTCAGACGTTGAACATTGGTCTTTAATAAGGAATGGAAAAAATACATGACGTAAATATGTGAAGAAAACATGTTTGGGGTACTTGCAGTATTAGTATCACGAGTCTTACAAAGTAATAAAAAGTAAAATTTCAATACTTTCAGACAGACAATTTCAATACTTAAATATAAAATAAATCAGCGATTAAATTCAAGCATATGCATTTTGAACTTATAAGTCGATTGTTTTGATTTTTTTAAACTATCTTATAATGCGACAACAATGGGCTAGTGGACTAGGTATATGTTTTTTATCTGGAATTTGAAATTTATTTTGACGAACCTTTTTAGAATATAATTTATAATGAAAAAGAAATATGTACCATTATTCTATAAATATTCAGTATATATACAAAATGCAGCTTAACATTAAACTATTTTGTATACGAGGTATTCTAACATGACATCCTTCAAACGCTTTGAGTACACACCCGTGGTAAAATATGAATATATTGCCAGTGCTGTTCCGATTGTACTCCCACGTCATATGCTTTTTTATGAATGAGATACCCGACGTCATAGAACAATGACGTTAGAATGTAAGCATTTTACGGGAAAATACACGCTTGTGAATCCGAAAATCATCACAAGGAAACATACACAAATGATGCTAAAATGTGGCAAAAGCCCCTTATTGTACATCATATAAGACATATAAATAAATTATCATTAAAATTCATCCAAAACTGTCTAAATACATTATTTTAAATAGTTTAAGCATGTCACTCTACAGTTTGCTCCGTTCTTTTACGCTAGTTTATTAGTGCGTTTATTTATGGGAACGGCAAATATTTGCCTACACATAAAGCGCTTCGATCCAAAAGAATTGCCGTATGTGTCCTATCAGAATCGAAATAATTCATGGGGGCTTGAATATATCTAGATTTTACCACGGGTTGTCCCTTTATGCCGATATTTTACCCCTCGCTATCGTTCAGGGGTAAAATATTTGTCATAAAGGGCCAACCCGTGGTAAAATCACGATAGATTCAAGCCCCCATGAATTATTTCTTAATTAACATTGAATTACATGAAAATTGACAATCTGTCATTATTTTTGTCACTTTTGAATATGACCTTAATAATGTTTACCTTTTGAATTATTCTTTTTATGGAAAGCTAAATTGTCTCAATTTCAGTCTTCTCTATAGACACTTAAAGCTAAATTCAATCGTCAGATGATTTATGGAAGATGATCATGACTGAAGTATTAGTTTTAATATAAATAACATTTGTAGTTTGAAATTTTCTTTAGTACAAAGAGCAAATAAGAAGTTAATATATTTTATACAATCGTCTGAAATTATATTTTCTCGGGGGATGTAAGAATGCTCTATACGTTTTTTCGGCAAATAATGATAAACTTTGCTAATGTATGTTTGTATATTTGTAAGTTGGAAATATTGAGCACATATAAACCCTACAAAAATAAAAACATAAAAGCTATAGTTCACAAAACTAATAACGGTGATAAACTATTTAAATGTTCCATATATTAATTCAATGTTGTAAGGTCCTAAAAAAATACAAGAAAGCTTTGTTTTTGGAAACAAGTGCGAAAAAGGCCCGAGGCGTAACAACTTGATTCATTGTTATTGCACATTGCACTACTTTACTGGAATACAGACGTATACACATAAATTGGGGTCCCCAGTGTAATGTAGAATTTCAATTGAAGTTTACCAACTTTAAGCTTAGAACCATGCAATCCATTGAAAGCATGGTATTTTTGTACTTTTGTAAAACCAAGAGCAACTCTTGTTTTTTTAATTTTTAAATAAAGCAAGAAGATATAGGAATTAATATAAGAAATACTTTTCTGGCATACCTCTTTTCAACTCCAACATTCCTGGTAAATCTCAGACAATTTAAAAATTCTACGACAATACTTTCATGTTATTTGGGTATGTTCACTTAAAAAAATGCTATATTCTAATTGAGAAAGAATTGTGAATTACTAATGGGGATACAAAAGTAACAACATTAATTAGGTCTTCGACCTTATTTGTAATCATTAGACGACAGTTCTGCCATAACATTTACAATATACTTAATATACAAATATGCCACGTTTTCTTTCACAGGGTTGAGTTTGAACGATCGAACCAAGTATTGAGAGGCTGAGCGATAATCTTTTTGTATCGAACAACAGAAGGTGATAAAGTTAAGTCCTATAGACTGTTGTTGGTGGGGTATCTTTTCAATGCTACTTTTCATTTTTTCTAGCACTATCCCTGCTTCTTCTTTTGTTGAGCTATACTTTGCATGCCAAAGAAATTCCAGAAGCAATCCGTAAAGGAATGGGTGAAAACTTATTTTCTTCTTCGTGTTGTCAATACACAACTCCAAAGCCGCTGGTTTCGGTAAAACAGGCAATTCAGCAGGCATAAATGTAACATCAAACCAACACTGCTCCCAAACTAAAAGAAATGCTGAGTGCCATCCAACCTGATTACCTTGTTTCTTGAAAAGTTTGAATTGTTCGATTGTTATATAAGGATCTTGACATTTCAAATCTTCACTTATAATTTTGTTGTAAATGGGAATTTCACTTACTAGGCATATAGGCTGCATTTTTTCAAACGCTTGTATCTGAGGCTTTTCAAGTTTTATCTTAAGTACATCACTGTAGGTCTGCATATACAGATGATTATCAGGGTTACTGGTTACAGACCGAATCAGGGCAATGCAACGGCTACGCTTATTTTCACCTTCATCTAGGTGACACGTAGCAACACGAAGAACAGTGTGTGTACGGTCTGCTGCAAGACTTGATTCCATGTATTCTAAACATTGTCGTCGTGTATCTGAATCCGCAATGTGTCCATATTTTTTCTGGTCTCTCCTTAAAAGAATGTATTGCTGAACGCACATGCAATTTTGCAAAAGCTTGATAAAAGGTTGTGCATATTTTATTCTCGTCAATTTCTCAAAGACATCATTACATCGGAGTAAACTATTTTCGATGTTATATCCGTCATACAAATTACAGAAAGAATTTTCAAATAAATCGTGATAAGATTCCGCCATCGTTATTCGTATGCAAAGCCAACTTTTAATAAACATCTCTTGCCCTATGACTAGCAATATGGAATCGTCAAGATGTTGGTGCACCTGGTTTAAGTTATATGAAGATAAAAGAATACTGATGTTTTCTTTCGGATCTTCAAGAAAACTGATTAAAAACTGTCGTGTGTGTTCCTGTACATCACCGGTAAATTCACACGAAATGAAGTGATTTCGTTTCCTGATAAAGTAATCAGGGAGAAACTCTTCCTCGACGAATGATTTCAATTTTAACAAGCAAAAGCAAAAACAGTAGAGCAAGTAATGTGGCTGCCAAAATTCATTTGGAATTTCATCAAGACTCCAAAACATAACAGTTTTCATTGTAAATGATGTAATGTTTTTTCCAGCTAATTTGGAAAGCTCACTTCCTTTCAACATTTTCAAAAGAATGAGGCATTGAATCTGTGTTTCATTGAAAGACTCAATTATTAACCGTTCGGCTGTGTTAAAAGATACTCTCCATTGGATTTCACATTCATTCGATTCTTTGTTTCCTACTCCAGCAAGTAAATAGTTCGATTTTATGATATTATCATACAATTCCCTTGATGGCCAATTGGAAGGCCTTTTTCTTGTTGTCCACTCAATTGCCTCGATAGGCCATGATTTGCCTGTTAAGCATAACACAAAATCTTGAGTGTTATTAGATTCAAACCTCTTTGGATTAGTTTGAGAAAGCGGATCAATTATTGTCACTGCTGGTCCATGAACAGTGAGGTGGAATTTTCTGATTAAACTGTTAATAATGACTTCTTTCACAGAATTTTTTAGGAAACCGTTCCGGCCTTCGAATTTCGTCCATTTGCAATAGTTATTGATTGGAGGCACAACTAGCTTAGAATACCCAGGATATGTTGCATCTGGAATTCGTAGGGCGAAATTTGACATTGGATGAGAAAAAATTCGAGTTCGAATGTCGCTTATTTTCTCACAAACATCAAAAAAATTGTCAAATATGATGATATCTTGGTCACTGGAAGATAAATGTGCATGGTGACGACCAATCAGAATCGCTAAGCCTTCAGCACTACTCCCACAAGGCATTAATGCAGGGTCTGTTTGATGACCGTTAAATATGTTTAAAATATTACACTCATACATTGCTTCTTCTCGTCGTAATTTCACAACAGGTAATATAAAACCATGTGCCGCCAATATTTTTGACACATTAATACTTTCTACAGATAGATCCGGAATGGCCATGTCTACAAAATAAAAAAAAATGATTAGAGAAATCTATGAATTGCCAGATTAATGTCAAACTTTTAAAACACAATATCTTTTCCTTTAATACATGTTCTTGTTTGTAATATATAATGAAAAAAGATGAAATTCATTGGGTATAGATATATGAGAGGGTTGAAATCTCACAAAATATTTATAACGACGGCGCATTTATGGTCTGTCCTAAGTCTGGCATTCGTTAGTCTTGAATGTGACGTCCATTTTCACTGATATAGTACAAATTGTTGTTTAGGAACTAGCTGAATCCCGATTCCGGATGCGGGATTTCCCGCTGTTTTAAATACCCATTGGTAGCCTTCGGCTGTTACAAATGTATCTGTACTTTGGTCGAATTGTTGTCTTTTTGACATCTTTACCATTTTCAGTTTTATTAGACATGAGAATATATTTACGACTGTTTCTGTCATTTCATTCTTTCTATATAGTACCGATTTACCTGTTAAACCAGATATTGATCAGATTTTTCTTTTATTAAATATTATAATTAATCATCAACAATTAGTTGACAATTCATCGGTCGGGACTTACCACCGATAATTTCAGAATGTCAAGATAAAAACATTCGATGAATGTTACATGTTGAGCAGGATCTGTTAACATTTCCGATACCTGCGATCACTTCGGTATGGCGGACGGGTTGGTATTATTCATTCTGTAGTTTTCTAAGTAATGTTTTTTGGACTGTGTCAAACCGTCGTTTTAAAACCTTTTTTTCTGAATTGTAGTAGCCCTTTGCGTTTCATATATATATAAAAATAAAATAACAGATGTGGTATGATTGCCAATGAGACAACTCTCCACAAGAGACTAAATGACACAGATATTAACATGTATAGGTCACTGTGTGGCCTTCAACAATGAGCAAATTATACGCTTTGTCTGATAGTGGCAACTTGGTATGATTATCAATGAGATAAATGTGCACTAAAGTTTAAACGCAGTAGATATCAACAATTATATGTCCCCGTTTTGCCTTCAACAATGAGAAAATCCATACAGTATGATCAGCCATACATGGGTACGGCACTATTTTATGTGTTTGTTATCACTTTAATTGTTTTCATATCAACAGTTTGATATATTTCTCATGTGTTCTTCAAATTTTAGCAAGTAGATTGCTATTCTAATCTATTTACTTAAATGTATACACCAGTCTGTAAACAGAATAGTGCACTAACGTAATTTATAAAAATATTGAAAAAATATAAACCTTTCCATGTTGGTACCTCAATTTATGAGTTTGACTATCCCTTTGGTATATTGCGCCCCTCTTTTATAAAGGACGTTGCAAATAAAGGCAACAGTAGTATACCGCTGTTCAAAACTCATAAATCCATGGACAAAAAAAAATCGGGGTAACAAACTAAAACCGAGGGAAACGCAAAATTTTAAATAATTGCATTCAATTTGGTAATTATTGCTGTTCATTTTCTAAGCAATGAATCAATTAAAGCACTATAAACGTTCATAACGGATGTTTCATTTTGAATAGTATGTTAATGAGACATTTTATCTACTATCTTCTATCGTTTGTATAAACAACTAAAATGAGCAGTTAACTTAAGTTTGTGTGACAGTCGTTATATGCTAACGACCATCAAAGATGTTAAAGGTCTTGCTTAACAAGTTTGTTGAATCTTTCCTTTAAAATATTTTAACAAAAGTCAAAGCTATACCATGTTCCTTGAATGCATTTGACTTTCTGAAGAAAACTCCGAAAAGTGCCTTGTTGAAAATGGTAAAAACTAGAAAACATGATATATACCTTGTTCATCAAAACCTCAACATGAAATAAAGTTATACGGAAAATATGGAAGTTGATATGCGGTACTATTAAATCTGGGTACCAGACATGTCGGACACATTTCTGTGTCATTTGGTCTCTTGTGGAGTGTTGTGTCATAGGCAATCATACCACATCTTCTTTTGTATGTGTCGGACACACCAATACAATAGACAATAACACTTTTGAAGCTTGAAAGCTGCAACTAGTTAAAACTTGGAACAATTTTATGGTTGTTATAGTCTGCATGTGACACACTCTGATTCGGCAGCAAATATTTTGGGTCTTCAATGAATAGAATATACAAATAAGTGAAATTCCAACGAGAAAAGCTGATTTATGTTTTAATCAATTGAAGAAACACAAATACGATATACAGCAACAAACAACAACCACTAAATAACAGGCTTCTGATTTGGGACAGGAACATGCACAACGTGGTATGAGAAAAAAGCTTTAAAAGTCAGTTGTAAAGGGCTTACTTAACTTATCGATATATATAACACAAAGTAAAATTAAAGTATAGCTTTCTTGAAAACACAAACAAGCAGGTACATACACTGGGGGTTTGATACCAGGTATGAGGATGAGAAATAAAGTTATGTACTAAATAAATCTTTTAAGCTCCAGAAAATGTCATGAAGAGTTCAATTTTACTTTTTTGATTTCTGACAAGTACTCATAAGGCAACCATTCATTTTTACGAATAGCTGATAACAGTTATCTTCTTAAAACGTACAGAAAAAAGAAGAATTAACTAATGACGGAAATAAAAACCACGTTCAATCAAACATTTCGAGGCATTGTATACGTCGTAACTACAATCCCCTTCCCTTTTCATGAATGTTACCTACCGATTTAGACTATTTACCGGGTTTGTAATAACATGAGCTACACGAAGGGTGCCACAGGTGGAGAAGGATCTGCTCACCCTGCGGAGCACCCCAAGTTTTTGATGGGGTTCGTGTTGCTAAATCTTTAGTTTTTCTATGTTATGTCATGGGTACTATTATTCGTCTGGTTGTCTTTTTTAGCCATGGCGTTGTCAGTTTATCGTCGATCTATGATTTCGACTGTCCCTCTGGTATCTTTCGCCCCTCTTTCATTTGAACTTTGATGGATAATTGTCTCATTGGCAATAATATGGAACGCCAAAACTGTCTTGTTATGACCATTTTCATTATATGATGTGCATTTATCTTTATATGATGTGCAAACACCTTTATATGATGAATAGATATCCTTATTATGTGCAAGTATCCTTATATGATGTCCAAACATCTTAATATGATGTGCAAATATATTTATGTAACTATATGATGTTCAAATAAATTTAGGTATATGATGTTCAAATATATTTCAATATATGATGTCCAAATATATTTCAATATATAATGTGCATATATGTACTTATTTGATGTACATATATATACTTATATGATGTGCAAATATCCTTAAATAATGTGCAAACGTACTTATATGATGTTCAAATGTATTTTTATGATGTGCAAAGATCCTTATATAATGTGCGAGGACCCTTATTTGATGTGCAAATACACTTATATGATGTGCATTTCCTGTAATACTATGTACACACATCTTTATATGATGTGGTTGTGTCAATGTTTTATGTGCATATTACCTTATGTGATGTGGTTCGGTTTACATCATTATATTTTATCGTGATTTCGTCGTCGTTTTGGTCAATGAACATAATTACGATTAGAATGATTTCTGTCTACGTCATAACCGATCTACTTCTGCGGGATCAAGATAAACCAGCCGGCTCAAATTTGTAGCTATTGTTTTGAAAATGGTTGAGATTTGAAAAGAGATAAACCTTGGCATGTTGGTACCTCGTTTTAAGATGAAAATAATCACATCAGCTATTGTTGGAAAATTGTCAAAATATAAATTGCGAAGTTTAGTTTTAATCAATAATGAACATACGGGGTCTACAATGATGAACATACGGTTAAAGTTATTATATTAAAGCATTTTTTCCATAAGAAGTTAATATATAAATTTTCAGTATGTTCATGTTTTGTTAATTTTGCCTTGCTTATCATTTAAGCTGTTCAAGTTTCTCTTTATAATATTACTTTTCTCAAGATAGACAAAAAATGGACAAAGATCGGATATTGATAATGTTATGACTCATATAATGGACCGGTCATTGCAATCCCAAAAGAAGGGATAGGAAGAAATTAAGGTAGTCGTTAGTTTTAATTTTTTAATTCAATTGTTTATAGTTATAGATTTGCTGCCGTATAATAACATGGCGATGTGTTCGTCGTCCGTTAATATGTTGTTGCCAGACAATAACTGTTTAGGAATTAGGGACCAAATGGGACTACAACAAGCAATTCCTATGGTTCTTTGATATGCTGAATCTAACAATATATTAAGATTTTGGATATTGGACAATACGAAGGTAAATGTCTAATTTCAACTTTTTAAAATCTTAAAACAGGTTCATTATATGTCACAAACCTATGATGACTGTGCTGTGTCAGATATTGAATCATATGAAAATTCAAAGCTGTGTCGAGCTTTAATGGTGTGTCCATACCAGCCCTGACGGTTCAGTGTTCGACCCTCATCGTGCACTCCTGCTACAGTAAATAATTGTAGTTTTGACTCGAAAAACAGCAATGTTTACGCATCGCTCCGCTCGCCTTAACTGTTTAAACCTAAATTCTTATTTTCAACAATTTCTTCTAGAAGAGTATTTTTCATCTGAATCTAATAATGAATGAAGGTGTGGTTAGTATCAATGAGACCACAACCGGCATATCCAAATTAAGTTCCTGGAAGTCACAAACAACTTCCACGCTTGAAGTTCTAGATCAACTATAGACGCAATATTTCAAACTTACAATACAATTAGATATTAAATGCGTTTTATTGTTTTGTTATTACGAACATAAGAATTGAGAAATTTGTGTGAAAGTGTTTGTTTTTTTGTTTTTGTTTTGTTTTGTTGTTTTTTTTTTTAATGTCTTCGAAAAAGGGATCTTGTTTGTTTTTAACTATTTCAATGTGTAGACTTGATTCCTCCCACGTCCCCACTCCCAATGAAAGAAAATGACCGTAATTATAATTTATTTATTTTTTAATCTCTTCTTGTTTATACCAATTTGCAAAGAAAAGGTTTCTCTATATATACATTTTAATTTATCAAGATAATAAACACTAAAACAACAAAACTCATAAGAGACCAAACGGCCAAAATGGGACCTTTAATATATATACATTGTAGAATAAATTATGACACAGTGCACTATTTGTTTATTTTAAATCTATTAACGGTTTACAGATAAACGCAAAATATTAAAAGCCACCGTCGTAAATCGTCACTTAAAAAAATGAAACACACAACTCTCTACCTGTAATAACAAACAGACCTCAGAAAACAATAAATAAATGCAGTTTGTTTAGCTCACCTTTCTCATCACTTGGAGTCCGGCGTCCGTTGGCGTCCGTCGTCGTTAACTTTTACAAAAATCTTCTCCTCTGAAACTACTGGGCCAAATTTAACCAAACTTGGCTACAATCATTATTAGGGTATTTAGTTTAAAAAGTGTGTGGCGTGACCCGGCCAACCGACCAAGATGGCTGCAACGGCTTAAAATAGAACGTAGGGGTAAAATGCAGCTTTTGGCTTATAACTCAAAAACCAAAGCCTTTAGAGCAAATCTGACATGGGGTAAAATTGTTTATCAGGTCAAAATTTATCTGCCCTGAAATTTTCAGATGAATCGGACAAAATATTGTTGGGTTGCTGCCCCTGAATTGATAATTTTAAGGAAATTTTGCTGTTTTTGGTTATTATCTTGAATATTATTATAGACAGAGATAAACTGTAAACAGCAATAATGTTAAGCAAAATAAGATTTACAAATAAGTCAACATGACCCCTTTAGGAGTTATTGCCCTTTATAGTAAATTTTTAACCATTTTTCGTAAATCTTAGTAATCTTTTACAAAAATCTTCTACTCTGAAACTACTGGGCCAAATTAATCCAAACTTGGCCACAATCTTCTTTGGAGTATCTACTTTGAAAAATGTGTCCGATGACCTGGCCATCCAACCAAGATGCCCGCCACGGCTAAAAAAAATACATAGGGGTAAAATGCAGTGTTTGGCTTCTAACTCAAAAACCAAAGCATTTAGAGCAAATCTGACTGGGGTTAAATTGTTTATCAGGTCAAGATTTATCTGCCCTGAAATTTTCAGATTGATCAGACAACCCGTTGGTTAAGTTGCTGCCCCAGAATATTGCTGTTTTTTGTTATCATTTTGAATATTATTATAGATAGAGATAAACTGTAAACAGCAATAATGTACAGCAAAGTAAGACCTAAAAATAAGTCAACATAACCAAAATGGTCAATTAACCCCCTAAGGAGTTATTGTCCTTTATAGTAATAATTTTTAACAATTTTCATAAAATTTGTAAATTTACTAACATTTTCCACTGAAACTACTGAGCCAAGTTCATTATAGATAGAGATAATTGTAAGCAGCAAGAATGTTCAGTAAAGTAAGATGTACAAACACATCACCATCACCAAAACACAATTTTGTCATGAATCCATCTGCATCCTTTGTTTAATATTCACATAGACCAAGGTGAGCGACACAGGCTCTTTAGAGCCTCTAGTTTAGGTTTACTTAGACACGAATCTAATTAAATTACTGATATTGAGTGTCCAAGTTATGCTTACGCGGATCTAAAAACATTCCATTCAACCTTCTGGTTTAAGACCTTTTGGATTCTTTAGATTTGTAGGATAGATATACACCGTCAAAAATGTGAAGGCTGAACTTTCATTGGCCGATACAATATTTACCAGAACAGATAGTATAAAATGCTTCGCCGAGCGCAGCCTAATACGGCCACAGAGGTCGAACCCAGAACAGTTGGTGCAAGTTTTGACACAATATTCAAGCTTAATATTGTCTGAATTGGGATTGTGATCAAAGTTTTAACATAATTCAGGTTTCTGACTCAAAATAAAATAGTAAAAGATCTTAAAAAATTGTAATTGGTTGAAATGTATATATAAATTTTCAATTGAAGATTTCTTGCTATTGCGCAGTACTGTGCAATTGGATATTTCTTGCTATTGTGCAATACTGTGCAATTGGATATTTCTTGCTATTGCGCAATACTAAGATCGGAAACTTTTTGCTATTGCGCAGTATTGTGATATTGCGGAATACTGTGAAATGGGATATGTCTTGCTATTGCACAATACTATGCAATTTGAGATTTTTTGCCATCGCGCAATACTGTACAATTGATGATTTCTTGCTTTGCGCAATACTGTGCAATTTAAGATTTCCTGCTATTGCTCAATACTGTGCAAATGAAGATTTCTTGCTATTGTGATATTGAGCAATACTGTGCTATAGTGCAATAGCATGTAATTGGAGATTTCCTGTTATTGCGCAAAACTGTGCTATTGCAAAATACTTCATATAATTTACATATCATGTTTGATGTGTTTCTCCTGCCATATGAGTATTTTTTACTTAAGGAATGACTGTAATATTTTTTCTTTCTATGAAGAAATAACACAAAAAATTTGGAGGACACTGAATAACGCGCGTTACAGGCTATTTAACAGTGTGCACCACATTTTTTTTTACGTTATTTCGAATAGACAGAAAAAATATTACAGTCATTTCTTATGATTTAATTCTAAATTCCATTTTAAACCGTAGAAAACCATGAAAAAACGTTGATGACGTCACGGTCACATGACTAAATAAAAAAAGAAATGATTTTTTTTTCTCTCATTAAAATGGTTTATTTTGGGTTTGTTTTTCTTTTATTTTCATTATTGTTTCATGTTCTCTCTTATTTTCAATGGAAACTAATTAGTTTCCTTCCTATCTGAAATACACAAAATCTCTATCAAGAGATTTGGAGTAACAATAAATATGCCCCCACTCACCAAAACAATCAAAGGTCGGTACGCTAGCCCTAATTACTTGAGTCTGGAGATGTATATATGAGCGGCTTTCCACGCAACCTTTTTATATTACGAGTTACTGTCTAGTGGCGGTGCTTTCATGATCGCCTCGAATGCGTGTGGTCGTGGCCGGTTCAAAACCAAAGACTTTATAATTGTCATTTGCTGCGTCCTGACTGAGCTCGCAAAATTAAAGAGTTAAAGCATAGATGGGTCTGCTTATTATCAGAATAATTTGTCCAGGTAAGCTGACATGATTTCCTGTGAACTAGCATGTTTAAAATCCGGCACAGGGTGTCAGTCTACTACAAAGCAGAATTAATATTTATATAATGTATATTTACGAATATACATATCAATTTGCCGCTAGATATGGAGACCTAAAACTGTCTTGTTATGTCCATTTTCATTATATGATATGCATTTACCTTTATATGATGTGCAATTGTCATGATATGATGCGCACTTGTCATTATTTGATGTGCAATGTCTTTATATGATGGGCACTTGTCATTTTATGATATGCACTTGTCATTTTATGATATGCACTTGTCATTATATGATGTGCACTTGTCCTTATATGATTTGCAAACACCTTTATACGTTGTGCAACTATCCTTATATGAAGTGAATTTTACTTTAAATAATATGCAAACATCTATATATGATGTGATTGTGTCATTATATTATTGTCTTGTAATTATCTTATATCATGTGGTTCAGTTTACAATATTATATGATGTCGAAACGTCATTATATGATGTGCTTTCATCGTCGAAGGTCAATGAACATAATTACGATTAGAATTATTACAGTCTACGTCATAACTGATTCCGATCTGCTTCTGAGGAGTTACTATAAATCCGGCTCAAACATGTAGCTATCTCTAGCTGAAGTGCATTTTAAAGAAAACACGAGACAGTGCAATTTCATAAAAGTTAACGTTTCAAACGTTTCGGAGAAAGATTAAGATCAATTATAACAGGTGCTAGTTTGAGCATTTCCCGGTTTCGGCGAAAATATGATAAAACATATTTTGCGGCCCTTTATAGCTTGCTGTTCGGTTTGAGCAAAGGCTCCGTATTGAATGCCGTACTTTGACCTATAATTGTTTACGTTTTACACATTGTGAGTTGTCTCATTGGCATTCCGAGCACATCTTCTTATTTCTATTCATTGCAAAATACACCAATGAGCTCAAAGTATGTTTAAAAAACATTTCATAACGTACGCTACAACGATCTCTGCTCTTGCACAATTATACCTGTATGGATGATTCATTGATTGATTGGTGTTAATTGCCCCTTTCAACACTATCATGCTTTTTCGTGCCTGTGCGTTTATATTGTTGGAGGAAGTCGAAGTGCCCGGAGAGAACCACCGACTCTTGGTAGGAAAACTAATAATTCTATTCAATTAACATTGGAGTCGAGTCTACCTACGAAGTGCTGAATTCGAACTAACAACACATAAGTTAAGTTTTGACAGGCTAGTAATACAGTAGTTCGACTTCTTAGGCCACCCGATTACAGATCCCCAAACAAAAATGGATCATATGAGATATGGAATCACTATGCAATATGGGCTTGCTCATTGTTGATAACCTTACGGTGATCTATAGTTGTTAATTTTTTGTGTCATTTGGTATCTTGTGGAGAGTTGTCTCATTGGCAATCATACCACATCTTTTTGTATTGACACTCGGTGCATTCAACTTGCGTTCAGCTTTTTTTATGCTTTCATGCATTTATTTCACAACTTCAATTAGATGATTATGAAAGCAAGCTTGACGTCCAGCTATAGAACGCCAAAACTGTCCTGTTATGACCATTTTCATTGTACGATGGGCATTATCTTTAGATGAGGCGCACTTGTCATTATATAATGTGCAAACACCTTTATGTGATGTACAAATATCTTTATATGATGTGCAAACATCATCATATGACGTGCAAACATCATCATATGATGTGCAAACATCACCATATGATGTGCAAACATCGTTATATGATGTGCAAACATCATTATATGATGTGCAAACATCATTATATGATGTGCAAATATCCTTATGTTATGTGCAAGTATCCTTATATGATATCCAAATATCTTTTTATGATGTGCAAATATATTATACGATGTGCATATATACTTATATGATGTGCAAATATGCTAATATGATGTGCAAATGTACTTATATGATCTGAAAACACCATTATATGATGTGCAAAGATCATTATATGATGTGCTAACATCATTATATGATGTGCTAACATCATTATATGATGTGCAAATATCAAATATCGTTATATTATGTGCAAGTATACTGTAATGTACTGGGGAATGTTAAATTGAAACAATAGGTATTAAATTGTGCGGTGTAATTTAAAAGTAAATACTTAATTTGTGGCAAGATTGACAAATATTTTATAATAATTGTGGCAATAATCCACTATACTTATACCTGTGATCACAAGTAAAAATTCAAGTTTTTACCAAATATAAAGGGGGAGGCATTTCATCAGCTATTATATAAATTTCTAGGTCATGTTTGTACATAGGTTCGAGGTGATGATGATAATTATTCGGTTAATCATATTTTTAATGTGTAAAACACTGGAAGTGAAATGAATTTATTTATTTGTTTACATTTTGTTGTACAAGTGTTACGGCAGGGAATGTTTGTAATTATTCATGGGTTACCTTCTTCATGCTATATATCATGTAATTCCCATATTAAGAATCATTGCTGGTAAACACATATTCATATTTAAACGTCTGATATACCTGAGATACATAGGGAAATACTTCAACTGCAATTGTTTATTGACGGCAACTTTGTCGTCTGCCATTTTGTGGGAACCAACGTATAGGTTTTATATCTTTTAATACCAATTCGTCCCCTAGACAAGTGACCTTTAATTGTATTGTTAATACAACACATTTAATATTTTATGGTTATACCCTGCCGGACACAAATATATTGTAAATATTTAGATGGTTGTAATGAACTATGTTATATGTTATTTACTTTGTATGTTCTTACGCAGATCGTCTGCTAAATCAATGCGCGCGCAGGGGTGTCCAATTGTTTATTTAAAGCCTCTTTATCGATATTTGAGATGCTATAGCTTTGTTTTGATATTTTATGTATAAGGACAATCTTCGGACAACTCAAGATGATATGTATATTACGTTTTTGTATTATGTTTTTCAATATCTGAGATTTTTATGAGTGTTCGTATGTAAACTGCCCAGTATAGGACAATATACTCTCGGGTGGCTTACAATACTTATATTATGTGCACGTATCCTAATATGATGTCCAAACATCTGTATATGATTTGCAAATATACTTATACGATGTGCATATATAATTATATAATGTGCAAATGTACTTATATGATGTACACACATTATTATATGATGTGCAAACACCATTATATGATGTGCAAAAGTACTTATGTGATGTGCAAAAGTACTTATATGATGTGCAAAGATCCTTATAAGATGTGCAAATATACTTATATGATGAACAAAGATCATTATATGATGAACAAAGATCATTATATGATGAACAAAGATCATTATATGATTTGAAAATATACTTATATGATGTTCGAATATACTTATATGTTGTGCATTTCCCTTATATTATCTGCAAACATCTTTACATGAGGTGTTTGTGTCATTATAGTATGTGCTTGTATCTTATATCATGTGGTTTGGTTTACTTTATTATACACTAGCCACAAAAAGAAACGATACCCAGATTTTTTTCAAAAATATCCACTTTATTTTTCAACAATATTATTTTAGCTTTGTATTTTATGAAACAATTACATAAAAGCATAGAAACTTAACAAAGATAACAGATCACAATTACTTTTCCTTATTGCACGGACTGTTAGGAGATGTCGTTGTCAAAACCAAAAGTTGAAGAGTTATTATCGCGTATGGCCACCTCTTGTGTTGATTACAGCAGTCAATCTCTGACGCATTGATACAATTAAACTCAATGCTTGTGGAATGTTAATCAACTTTTTCACTAATTCGGCTCGTAGCTTGTTGACTGACTCTTGTGGCTGATAAAGTGTGCGAACACGTTTGTCAAGTTCATTCCATACATGTAAATGTTCAATGGGGGATAGATCTCGTGATAAAGCTGGCGATGGAAGAATGTCAATGTTATTCTGTCCAAGATATTGTGTGCAAACACGTGTCACGTGGTACCTAGTATTATCCTGTTGGAAAGTATTACGATTTCCATGCCTTGCAATGAATGGTTATACAATTGGAGAGATAATTTCATCACGATAACGAACTCCAGTAAGGCTTCCGTAAATGAACATCAAGTCAATGCGTCCATAATGCGTGATTCCTGCCCAAACCATCACACCACCACCAAAGCGATCACATTCATGCACACACGCGTCTGCATAACGTTCATTGTGACGTCTGTACACTCTCATTCTGCCATCACTTGTACGTCCACTACGTCGTCTGTCATTTGAGAACCCATTCTGTATTAAACGACTCATTAATCTTGTTATTGTCAATTTAGAAACACCAAAGTTGTTTGCGACGTCAATATGGCGCATACCCGCTTGTACCATTCCCACTGCTCTATCACGGTCATGTTGGCGTAGACGAGGCATATGAAACCGGCACTTTTGGATGTTACCTTCAATCACATTTTGTTTACCTATGTTGACCGAATATTTAATCACCCTCATTAAATTAAAAACCCGTGTTCGGACAGCATAAATGTGGTTCCGCTCGAAATTCAAAAATACGCTAAAACGACGTTATTTTCGGGTAAAACAAAAACAAAAGTGCAGTAACCTACAGACTTATGACTCTAAGCTAGTCGCAATGAATAATATATTGTTAATAAAAATTATTTTGCACAAATGTTGGGTATCGTTTCTTTTTTTTTGGCTAGTATAAAAAATTATGATGTCGAAACGTCATTATATAATGTGCTTTCAAGATAAAAAAAAATCACATCAGCTATTGTTGGAAATTGTCAAAATATGAACTGCAAAGTTTAGTTTTAATCGATTATGGCTCTACAATAATGAACATACGGGGTCTACAAAAATGTACATAGTTAAAATCTATTAAATTAAAGATAGTCTATGCTGGTTATGATAAGGGTAGTCATTATATTTGTCAATATCTTTATACCTAGCGTTAGCGGTTTTTTTTTGTGTGTTTTTTGGAATAGGAAGGTTGTATTCAATTGTTTATAGTTAAGAATTTGTCGCCGTATAATGTAAGATGGCGATGTGTTGGTCGTCCGTAAATATTTTGTTGTCAGATAATAAATGGATATTGGACAATTCTATAATAGGTATATTTCCATTTTCAACTTTTAAAAATCTTAGACCACATTCATTTTGTGTCACAAACCTATGATGTGTCAGATATTGAATCTATACTATTAAACGAGAAGACCTCATTTTGGGTGTCGCTTCTCTTCTTTCCACAATAAATTAATCAACACGCCTCTGTTTCCTATAGGTACAGTGCATAGTCGCATTTGTCATCCATTTATATGATTATTCAGATTGAGTTATTTTAGGAGAAAAACGAGAAAAAAGGCATCCGGATATTGTCCCGTCATTGGACGAAATTTTAAGTCAGATTAGACTTCCGGTTTGCGTTTTTCTGTATACTTTGAACATACATATACTACGAATAAAGTGTATTTTAATTCTATCTGCTAACCTTTTCAAGTTTACTATCCACGGCGGTCACAGAGTTTATTAAATGGAGAGGGTCTGTATACTATATCAATTGACCACCATGGATCGATTAGTAAACTTGTATTGAAAGTAAATACACTTTATTTATATAGCAATGAATGTTCATAATATAAAGATAAGCGCTAAAATTATTCATGTGAACTTTTGATACCTTTTCTGAAATTCTCCACTCAAAATCTTTTACAAAATTCATTATTACAACAACAAAAAAAGATGTGGTATGATAGCCATGTTGAGACAACTCTCCACAAGAGACCAAAATGACACAGAAATTAATAACTATAGGTCAGCGAAAGGCCTTCAACAACGAGTAAAGCCCATACCGAATACTCAGCTTTTAAAGGCCCCGAAATGATGATGTAAAACAATTCAAACGAGAAAACTAGCGGCCATATTTATGTACAAAAAATGAACGAAAAACAAATATATAACACATAAACAAACGACAACCACTGAATTACAGGTTCCTTACTTAAATGTTCATAACATACTAAATGTATGTTCATAACATACTAAATGTATGTTCATAACATACTAAATGTATGTTCATATTGAAATTGATAGAAAACCAAAAATTGGGAATTTTGGAAATGAAGAAGGAGGGATAAAAAAAAACATTTTCCTGTCCCCAATAACCTATGACTTATGATACATTTGCTGAAATTCTCCAGTCATTCAATATTTTACAAAATTCTTCCAACAACACTTTACATACTTTAAACTATGGTCTGAATGCCCGCGATTTCGCGGGTGTGTTCTAGTCATATTAAAATTCAGAGCTGTATCAAGCTTGAATGATGTGTCCATACTTGCACTACTATTCAGGGTTCGACCCTCATCGTACACCCCCTACAGTACATAATTATAGTTTTAATTCGAAAGACATACGCCTCGCTCCACTCGCCTCAACTGTTAAAACCTAAATCCTTATTCTCCACAATTACTTCTAGCAGAGTATTTGTCATCGGAAGATAGTACGGAATGAAGGTGTGGTAAATATCAATGAGACCATAACCGGAATATCCAAATAAAATTCCATCAAGTTTAGAATATTGCGTCAACAGTGGGTCACAACGCAATATTCTTAACTTATAATGCAGAAGAACTTTCATGCGTTTGTTTTGGGTTTGTTGTTTTTTTTTTTGGGGGGGGGGGGGGTTAAACCGTATTAATACATTTTCTTTTAAATCTGTTCTTGTCTTTACCATTTTTAAAAGAAAAGGTTTATCTATAGATAAGTTATAAAGATAATAGGCGATAGAACAACAAATTTCATAAGAGCCAAAATGGCCCAAGTTGGACCTTTACTATAGAATATATTCAGACACATTGCATTATTTTTTTTTATATCTATTGTAGTTTGAATTGTTTTACATTGTCATTTCGGGGCCTTTTATAGCTTACTATACGGTATGGGTTTTGCTCATTGTTGCAGGCCGTACGGTAACCTGTAGCTGTTAATTTTTGTGTCATTTGGTCTCTTGTGGAGAATTGTCTCATTGTCAGTTATATCTTCTTTTTTATATTCAAGATAAATGCAAAATATTAAAAGCTACCACCGTATTTCTTCACCTACAAAAATTTAAAACGCAACTCACTATCTTTAAGAAACCAACAGGCCTAAGTATTTTTTTTTCTCTCATTTTCAAAAAAAAAAATTATTTTTCTTCCCTTCTGATATAGATAAAACTCTTTCTTGAAATCAACCATTTACAAAACAAGCCCACTCTCACCGCAAAAACAAATCAATATACGGAACGTTAACTTAGCTCTAATTACATGAATTACTTGAGTCTGTAGGTTTAAAGCTATATGAGTGGCTTTCCACGAAATCTTTTATTGTTACGGGTTACTGTCTAGTGGCGGTGCTTTAATGGAAGCATGTTCGCCTCAAATGCGGGGAGGTCGTGGGTTCGAATCCCGGCCGGTTCAAACCCAAAGACTTTAAAATTGTTATTTGCTGCTTCCCTACTAAGCACACGAAAGTAATTAGCAAAGACTGGTCTGCTCGGAATCAGAATAATGTGTCTGGGTAAGTTGACATGACACCCTCCTGTGAACTAGCATGTTAAAAATCCGGCTCCATGGTGGGTAAGGTTGTCCTGCGCGAAAACGTTCTGTGCTGGTGATTCGGTCATGACTGGTGCTAGCGATCATAGAAAAAATGTAAACAAAGACGAAAATTATGATTTTTAACGTTTTTCTCACAAAAATAAAAGTAAACAATTGAGATTTTTCAATTTTGTTTCTTATAGTGGGTTCATAGGCAAACCGTTAAAAAATTTACCCTCTAAACTGTTTCAGTAAGCGTAACACAAAAGTGCTCATTTTCAGAAAATCTAGAACTGAAAAAATAAAACAATAATGCTCATGGAGTCCGCTATATATACCAGAATCTTAAAGACAAAATTATTTTGTGAAAAACCAGTGCAATTTAATAAAAAAAAAAATCATTTTGTCAGTTTATACATGTCCTGGTACTGTGCTGGTGGGTCCTGTCATTGTGCTGGTGGGTCCTGATACGGTGCTGGTGATTTGGGGTAAAATGTTTGTCATGACATTTGCAGGCTTACGGAGGTAGAATGTCATTGTTAGAAAAATTATAAACATGATAAATATCGAGATTCAATAAAATACGTATTTGTGAGGAAGAGATAAAGATTTTCCTTGGGTTCTTTTTTGCTGACGTCGAACTATACATCATATATAAGTTTTAAAGAAGTTTTACTTTATCGTTTGCAGTGAAAAATATTTGAATCTACATTTTAAATTGATACAAAAAAAATCAAATTTCTGCTCTATAGATTTCCTTTCAAAAATGAAATCTGAAATATATCCCTAACAAATGCACCGTATAAAATGCATATAAGAGAACACCTAATTATAAACTGTTACGCGTCGCATACTAAGTATAGAGACATGCATAATCAATCTAAATTAAAAAAAAGGAATTCTTACAGCTTACTTTGACAAATTGTAAACTAACTTCATTTCAACAAGTTTAAATTACATGTTCTAAAATAGAGCTACAAAAAAAAATTTTAGACAATGTACCCTCCTAAGCCTGTAAGTGGCTAATCACATTTAGTTAACGGCGTTTTTCTCACAATGACGCTCTACCTCCATAAGCCTGGATATGTCGTGGCTGGTCATATGTTACAAAATCAATAAAATTTGGCTGAATTGTATTCAATCGGATCTGTGACTCCTATTTTTACTTTTATGCATCCATTTGGCTGTTTTATAAGCGTTTTGAAATAATCGTAACTTATATTACATAAAAGGACATTATCTTCCGTTCGATATTAGATGAAAATATATTTAATTAGAAGAGTTTTATTTAAGAAATCAAATGCCCTTGAATTGATGATTCTTCACATAATATGTTTTCGTCTTTTTTTACATTTTTTTCAATGATCACCAGCACCAGTTAGGACCGAATCACCAGCACAGAACGTTTTCTCGAATTATTTCAGTAGAGTGTCCAAAATGCACTTGTACTGCACTACTATTTATATAGTATTCCTGTTACTGTTATCTAGATTATCTCGTCTTCATTCTCTGACGAAATCTAGTCTGGTCTTCCATAGAATAGTGAAATAGTTTTTAAGTGTTCGATTGAACTTTTTAAAATAACTGACATCTGTTCAGACTAAAATTTTATATTGAAAAAAATAACTTGTCTACAAAGAAATCTGATTTTAGCTGCTGAAGACGCGCAGAATTTGGTTGAATACAAAGTAATTACAGTATCGTAAAAAGGAGAAGGTTCACGAAGGGTTAAAATTGGCCTTGATTTTTTTTTAATGTTTTTTAAATTGGGGCAAAAAATTACAAATGTCACATAGAAATACCTGTGATAGTACTTCTAAGACACAATTATTTTTCTGGCACTTTCCTTTATTATTTATGACCCCTTAAATGAGTATAATTTGTATTAAAAGGTCAATTTTGGTACTTTTTGTCCATAATTTTAATTGCTTTTGGCATAATTAACCTTGGCCTCCATCTACGATCCAAAAAGTTTTTATATTGATGAAATCTATATCACAATTGGAATCTTTTGGTTACAACACATTCTGGATCGTAGGTGGTGGCCAAGGTGTTTCAAAAGCTTTTAGGTCTAAAAAATGCACTAAATCATCATATTTTGACAAAATGTCCAAAATGGGCTTACTTTGGCGAATATCTTGTAGTCTTATGAAAAGAACTGATATACTTAGCATTTATACTTTTGAAATAGACCCATTTACGAACCAAATTGAGACCTTTTTGGTGTTTCATGATAAAGTTGATATTTTAGGCCATTTTGTGCCATTAGTGAACCTTGTCCAGAGAAACAATTTTCAGGATGCAAGATTACACTGAATTTATTATCTAAACTCATCGACGAAGTGTTCAGGCTCACCTGAATCTTATTGATTGCCTTGATCAACTTTGTTTGTGTCTGATTCTTACAAAACATGTTAAATCCCCTAGCAATTTAGCGCCCGGCCCAAGCAATGGGACTCTTGGCTTTGTAAGTCTTGTTTATTTTAATTTTTTTACATTTCAGTTCATTAACATATTGATAACCGATAACAGCTTTCAAATCATTTTAAATGAGAAAACAGAAAACAGTCAATTAAAAAATTATGGATTCTTTTTCATAATTGCAGTAAACAGATTCTCAATTTTGTCAATTTTAAGAAAACAGATAACTGCTAATTAGTTAATTACAGTTAAGCATCAATGATCTTGAATATTTGCCACTTTTAACAAAAATATAAAGGCACGGAACCAGGACATAGGAGCACAGAAACAGGAACGTTTTTCTAATCACCAGCACAGCGTCAGGACAATTTCGTTTAGCGAACTTGCACGACCTTTGCAATAAACTATTGTTGTAATATGCTTTGCATGGTACTTATGACGTATCAGAGAAAAATTAAGCAACAAAACAATTGTTTTATTGCCGTTATGATACAATGTAAACAAACCCATCAGCACAGAATCAGGACCCACCAGCACCCGTCAGGACCAAATCACCAGCACAGAACGTTCTCTCGCAGGACAACCTTACCCACCATAGGCTCAGGGTGTCGGTCTAGTACAAAGCAGGGTTTATATTCATATAAAATTAACTTGTTCTAGTACAAGTATGCATATCAATATGCGCTGGGTGTCAAGCTTCCATTCATAATCATCTAATTGAAGCTGTGAATAAGTGCATGAAAATATAACAAAAAGCTGCACGCAAATGTAATGCAACGAGTTGAAGTTCATCCCATATCTCCTTTGATCCATTTGTTGTTGTTTTGTTGTTTGTTTTTTTTTTTTTTTTTTGGGGGGGGGGGGGGGGGGCTCGGTGGCTGAGTGGTCTGAGTTGTCGAATTACTGTATCACTAGCAAGTCAATACTTAGATTGTGAGTTCGAATCCCGCACTTGGCAGGTAAGTTCGACTCCAATCTTAATTGGTTAGAATTATTAGTTTTCTTACCGGAAGTCGGTAGTCCTCTCCGGGCACTTCGGCTTCCTCCAGCAAAACTCACCGCCAAAAAAAACAGTATGATAGTGTTAAAAGTGGCAATCAATACCAATCGATCAACAAATTAATCAAACAATCATCCATACCGGTATAATTATGCAACAGTAGATAATGTGTAGCTATCGTTATGAAATATATTTTGTACTGCCTTGAGTTCATTGGTGTCTTTTGCAATAGAAATAAGAAGATGTGGTAAGATGTGGTTTGAATGCCAATGAGACAACTCTACATCTACAAGTCACAAAAATAAACAGTCAAAGTTCGGCCTTCAATACGGAGCCTTTGCCAAAGGACCCTAAAACTTATTTTTATTATTATATATTCGTCGCAGCCGGGTACTTATTCAACTAGCTCCTGTATTAATAGATCTTTATGTTAAATTGCACTGTCTCGCTTTTTCTTTAAAATGCAATTTCGCTGGCGACATGTACAGACTTGAGCCAAAAGTATAGCAACTCTGCAGAAGCAGATCGGAATCAGTTATGACGTAGACTGTACTCATTCTAATCGTAATCATCTTCATTGACCATAACGACGATCGAAACACATCATATAATAACGTTTCGACATCATATAATGAGGTAAACTGAACCACATGATGTAAGATAACCAGCACATAATATAATAACGTTTCGACATCATATAATGAGGTAAACTGAACCACATGATGTAAGATAACAAGCACATAATATAATAACACAAACACATCATATAAAGATGTTTGCACATAATATAAGGGAAAATGCACAACATATAAGTATATACGAACATCAAATAAGTATATCTTCACATCATATAAGGATATTTACACATCATATAAGAATGTTTTCACATCATCTTAGGATGTTTGCACATCATATAAGAATACTTGCACATCATAAACGTATATTTGCACATCATATAAGTCTATTTGCACATCATATAAGTATGTTTGCACATCATATAATGCGATGTTTGCACATCATATAATGATATGTGCACATCATATAATGATGTGTGCACATCATATAATGATGTTCGCATATCATATAAGGATAATTGGACATGATATAAAGCTGTATGCACATCATATAATGACAAGTGCACATCATATACTATATAGTAATTAAAATGGGCATACCAAGACAGTTTTGGCGTTCCATAGGGATCGGATAAGTGAAAAACAATTGTTCAGTGATTCAAAAGTTGCCGTGAGAACCGAATCGAAAACAACACAGAACAATGCAACTGAAAAAAAGGAGGATACAGCCGCAAGGATTGCACAATGATCGGGCGAGAAAAGCAACCCTCGTAAAGCTCAGAACAGTGTCTGTTACATTGAAAAATAGACACCATACCGTAAACGTTAATGCATTATTGGATGACGCAAGTATGAAGACGCTGATGATATCTCCGAATAGGACCTGTAAGGACAAGTTCAGAAAGTGACGGTAAAGTAATAATTGACAAGTCGACACATTTTAAACTACAAAGTCATAATGATCAGACAGTCGCCAAGATAGTTCCATTAACTACTAACTGTGTAACTTGAAGTTTACAATCAGTTGATTGGAAATAACAAGCTCAGAAATAGAAGCATCTTGCATGGATTAAATTTCCTAACCTAGGATAAAGACCTACCACTGATATGTTGTTCTGGCTGGACTCTCCAGATCTACATTATTCTTATAAAGATATACGTGGTAAACCTGGAGAACCAATTGTTAAACTAACGCCGTTAGGTTGCACGTATATTGGAGATCCGAATAGTGGAATATACACAAACTATAAAGAAATATATATTCAAAATGCATAAGTTCGCAAAATGTCGGCAAAGGAGGAGACTATTACAGGGAAATAGAAATTTCCGCATTTTCCGGTTATAAGCCCGGACAAGGAAACTACAAAAACGAGGATTGTATTTAATGAGTCTCCAAATTTCAGTGAATTTCGCTAAATGATACTATTAATCAAGGACCAAAGTTTCAACAGGATTTATTTGATTCGATTCAGAAAGTGCACAGTTGTTTCTCGAAAACATGTCGAAATGCTGAAAAATTCACACCCGCAAGCTGCCGAAAAAGTTCTGTAATCAACCGTAGAGTTTCCCCTGGGTCAATTATTTTTTTCGCCACCTTTTTCGCCGGTAGCATAAATATATTTTTCGTTTAAACTTTACTTTTTTTTTCTACCCCCCCCCCCCTCCCTTAAATAAGATGATTTTGCCCCATTGTGTCTATGATTATTTTCTCTTATTTATTTTAGAGTCTACATTTAAATGAATAAACACTAAACATTTACTTTAAAAAACAACAAAATACTTTTTAACTTCAAAAGGAAAATATTCCTTGTATTTTAAACAACTTTTCTAAATGAGGGGCCACTATACTTTTAATAATAAAGAAGATATAAGTCCTGAAATATAACAAATATTGATGGACATGTTTTGATCAAATTATACCAGCATAGTTCGTTGGGAAATTGTCTTTAAAGAAAAATACTGATGTGCCCTTTTGTACTCAGAAGGGTTTGTACAACAACACAAAAGCTTTTATCACACTAAATTGACCCCTCATTTCATGTGTAGTCAGTACATTGAAGGGTTACTCTCATTCAAGGGATTGTTCCCAACCTTTGGTATAGATGTCCTCCTAACTACATTTTTTTTTTCTTGACCGTCGTAAGTGAAAAAGTTGAGACGTAAAACTATGCTTGAAACACGTGTGTCACTCAAACGACTTTAAAGTAGTCTCCCTAATCAATTACCTATATTAAAGTCAATGGTAATTAAAGTTTTAAATCGGAGATCAACACCTTTATTAATTAGTCCTTTGTTGTCGATAGCTAAAAAATGCAATCAGCTGATTATTGATTTTCTGTCCAAATCTAAATGAGGTCAAGATAAATTCCGAGTATTGTCTGATCGGGTAAAGTCCGAGAAACTCGAAAAAAATGTAAATGAACAAGATGGAGGGAAACACATCGTTATATATATTTCTTTCGCCAAATTCTTTCGCAAATGACAACATTTTTTCCGCCACAATTACAATTTTTTTTGCAAATTGCGAAAATGGCGACCGCTAGCGGAAACCCCGAATCTACGTACCTGGACAGTATGGACTCTGTACTCAACGATCAACAAGGCATCTAACCTTATAATCAACAGTTATGGACAAAAGCAGAGATGTATGCGCAAAAATTACTACCAATTTGAAAGGCTGTTTTGTAATGTATTCCAAAAGAAGATCTCGCGTAACAAGTCGATCAGGATGAGGGATATTCACCATCTGTGACAATTCTAGGTGTAATATGACAGGCAGGTAATAACATATGCACGTTTAAAGCTAACCCACCTTGATATCAAATTTACTAAACAAAACATTCTTAGCAACGTTGATATGTTATTCGACCCGTTGGTATTTATTGTGCCGTACACAATAAGGAAGGAAAAACTACTATTACAAGATATTGGGACAGCAGAATAAGACTGGACCAATCAGTTATGCGAAATACTTGTTGACAAATCTAGTGAATGGTTCCGTGAACTTGATGAACTATGTTGTATTTAAATAACGAGATGTTTGCATCACGACGATGATATTGTTTCAACGAGGCTCCATACATTCAGCGACGCTTCCAAGGAGGAGGATGGATCAGTTATATATGCCAGACACGAGTATAACTACAGTCAGCATTCCACGACTTGAGTTGATGGCTGCCGTTTTAGGATTAAGATTAGCACTTTCAGTTAAACACGCATCACAAGTGCCTGATGATACCAAGACATTCTGGTCAGCCAGAATAAACGTTTTGTATTGGATTAGAGGCAGGAGAAGAGAGAACACTCCATTTGTATCAAATCAAATAGGAGAAATTCACACTTCATCGCATCCTAAACAAAGGCGACGGCATTTCTACAAAAAGAAGAACCGCAATGGCCGGAAACTAATATTCAGAAATAAAACGTACGTGATACAGAACTCAAGCGTCAAAAGAAATCAAGCAAAAACTAAACTAACTGTAGCATATTGAGAAGAATTTACAGTAGTGATTCAGATTGGCGTTGAGATCCCGCACGTTATTCCAGTTTTGTAAGTTCGTGTACGAGCATATGTGTACAGATTTATTGATAATTGTAGATGTTATCAAGAACAAAGTTGCCAAGGAAGTTTATCTACCGTCGAATGCTAGTATACAGAAGCCAATATGGAAATTATTCAAAAATGCGCAAAGGGAGTCATTTTCATATGAAGAAAACGCTCTAATAAAAAGGAAAGATTAACCGAAAACTAGCAAATTGTTAGGATTACAACATTTGTACAACCGCGAATTGCTGAAAATAGATTAGTCAGATGTGATGGACGTTTAGAGTACGCCGACTTTGTTCCATTTGATGCTCGATATTCGACTATATTACCACAACAAAAATGGGTCTCGATGCTTATTGTGGGGCGCTATCTTGAATTTGGAAACACGTAAATGGGACAACTCAAACATATCAGCATTATCGCCACGCTTTTGGATAGTATCAAGAAGAGATATAAAAGAATATGAACATAAGTGTTATACGTGTCGTAATAGAAAAGCTAAAGTTGCCGAGCAAGTGACGGCTTTGTTACCAGAAAGTCGTTTCAAAACACCGTTACATGATTTTGCTCGTGCAACAGTTGATTATCGAGAACCCTTAATAACAGTTCAAGGGAGAGAAAAGCGACGTAATAATATAAACGTATGTCTATTCACATGTTTGGCGTCACGAGCAATGCATTGAGGAATAGCATTTTGATTAGATACGGATTCATTACTGACATGACTTAACGCATTTTATCGAATGTGAAGTAGGCGATATCTTCCTAAAGAGATTTCTTCAGATAATTGAACTAATTTTAGGGAACTTAAAGAACTAGTTGCGCTTTTAGTCCTGGTATCTATGATGAGTTTATTTTATACAAAGATTAAATACAGAATTCAATTAGTAATGAAGGAATTGAGTGGCATTTTAATCAACCACTAACTCCTAATTTTAGAGGTATTCGCGAAACTATGCAAATCCGCAAAAAAAGGCAATTAAGGCAATATTAGAAAATCCAGACATTAAAGATGAGTAACAGCATTTACTAGAGCTGAATCACTAATTAATTCGAGAACGCTTACGTACTAGCCATTTGATCCGAAAGATGATACACCTTTCACACCGAATACCATTTTGCACGGACAATTGGGTGGTCATTTTGCTTGTGATTTGACGGATTGTACATGTAACCCTAGAAAAGGTTTGAGAAGAATACAGGAATTAATCAGACAATTTTGGAAATATTGGATAAGATAATAGTTTTCTAGACTAAATTAAGGCGAAAAGTAGGCGAAAATGAAATGGAACATGAAAACCGATGATATTGTGCTTGTGGTAGCACCTCACAGTTAAAATTAACCTAACTGTTTGTGTTATACATGACCATATGTATGTAGTCAGTTACTTCCATAGATTTGATTTTTAAAAGTTAAAATGGTGAAATATAATTCCTTTTTTGTGTATCAAAGGCAACATTCTTCATTAATTTACAATTAAATATTGCAAAAAGGGTGGTAAAAATGTCACATATTTCCTAAACATTTGGTTAAAACTAGATTTTCAATGCCTTTGAGTGGTACCTTTTCAGCAACTGTTGACAGTAATCTACAAAATGGTCAAATAAAAAATGAGTGTCTTTCGCCTCATTTTTCCGTTAAATTTAATCGCAAAGTTCTTGTGACAAAAAGTTGGAAAAAAACATAACAATAATTGCCGGACCATTATTTGGTACGGATATGAAAATACGGTCTGTCACAGAGACAACAGCCCGTAGTACATACATACCATAATCTTGATGTTTCTATAAACCAATTATGAAGGCTCTTTTAATCTTCAGCTATCCAAAAATAAATTTTATTCTCCACTATCTATCACATTTGAAAAATCCACAGGGGCCAAAGTGCGAAACTACACACCTAACTGTGTAGTGCGATCTTAATATGATTTTTTCCCCTGCCTCAAATTCAAATTCATTTCATGTGTTCTACTGGCGGTAACAATTAAAATGGTACGTTAGTTTTTAAAATTGGTTAGGTAATACAGATTTTATGAAGGTTAGCAGTTGATTTTGAAACGCGACAAAAAGTCATTTAAAAAAATGCTTGATTAAAGTGTAAAATCTCAAGCTTGTCACATTTTTGGGGTAAATTTCTAAAACTTTTCCATTTTTTGCTGTCTAAAATCATAAAATGACCTTTTAAGAGGAAATATTGTACAATTTTGTTGTATTTTAAAGCACTTATAGGTCAATTTTGCTGTAAATAGCATACCAAACCTTGTTTTAGAAACTCTCAAGCAGGGGGAAAATTTCTAACAGTATTGGCATCATAAAATTTAATTCATGCCAAATTATCATATAAAATCCTGCTAAAAATAGATTAACATTCGATAAAGTGCGTTAAGTCATATCAGTAATGAGTCCGTATCTAATCAAAATGCTATTTCTTAATCCATTGCTCGTTTATTGGACGTATTCGCATCTAAAAAAATATAAAGCGATACATTCTGAGGCTACATGTATCATATAAAGCGCAATCTTTGGTTACAAGGGTGAAGCTAATGAAGTACAAATTTAACACCGAAACATGTCTCAGTGTCAAAATGTGTATATTTCGTTCCTAAGGACAGTAAACAACAAAATTAACGTGTATTGCAATCCTAGCTAATTTGTCCCCTTCGGAACTAAAAAAAAAGAACCTAACAGACTAAAGATTTGTGGTTATATTTATCTTAAAAGGTGCATTTCTGTGCTTTCTGATCTGCCATAAGGTAGCACTCCACAGTTAGAAAAAAACATTAATATTGAACCACAAAATGTTTTATCATCTTTTATTCCTGGCTTTCTAATACATCAATCTAACTGTTTGTGTTATACATTACCATGTGTATGTAATCAGTTACTTCCATAGATTTGATTTTTAAAAGTTAAAATGGTGAAATCATTCCTTTTTTGTGTATCAAAGGCAACATTCTTCATTATTTACAATTAAATATTGCAAAAAGGGGGGGGGGGAATGTCATATATTTCCTAAAAATTTGGTTAAAACTAGATTTTCAATGCCTTTGAGTGGTACCTTTTCAGAAACGGTTGACATTAATCTACAAAATGGCCAAACAAAAAATGTGTGTCTTTCGTCTCATTTTTTCGTAAAGTTTAATCGCAAAGTTCGTGCGACAAAAAGTTGGAAAAAAACGTTACAATAACTGCCGGACCAATATTTGGTTCGGATATGAAAATACGGACGGTCATACAGAAAACACCCCATATTACATTACATAATCTTGATGTACCTATAAACCCACTATGAAGGCTATTTTAATCTTCAGCTATCCAAAAATGAATTGTATTCTCCACTATCTATCATATTTGAAAAATCCACAGGGGCCAAAATGCGAAACTACACACCTAACTGTGGAGTGCTGCCTGTGATGAATCCGAACGTTCAAGGAATCAATAATCGATTTTTTCCCCCGGAAAGGATAAACATGTTCGCGTTGCGAAAGTGTCAATTTGACAAATAGTATTTATAAGATCCATATCGAAACTGTTTTCCGTTAGACATCGAAACCTCCGAAAATGACAGTCTTGAACAATTGAAATAATTTAGACATATAGTTTTATTTTTAGATTTGATAGTTTGAACTTGTAAGATCAGAGACAGTTTAATATCGTTTATCTATTGGTTTGTTTGATTGGCTTAGATCAATCAAGAAGGGTAGAATAGATTGATGAAGATACTTTTAGTCTTTTTTTTTCTGATGATATAATTTTTGAATAGAGTAGAAATCGTTTTTATGGATTGCATATATAATTTTACAAGTTAATTTTAATCGTTAATTTTCAATACAATTATGTTGAAATAAAGTAACATTTTCCTCTTCTCAAATAATTTAAAAGATATTAACAATATTTTCAAAAGAATTAGTATAGTGTATAGAGTAAATCGTTAATCTTAAAAAGTAAAATTAGAAAAATACTGAACTCCGAGGAAAATTTAAAACGTAAAGTCCTTAATCACATGGCAAAATCAAAAGCTCAAACACATCAAACGAATAGATAACAACTGTCATAATTCTGACTTGGTTCAAGCATTTTCTTATGTAGAAAATGGGGGATTCCTTTAATTTGTGACACCTCTTCTAGATCAGTTTAGTCATTTCGAGTTCAAATAATAGTCGTCTGCAATGCAGAAATACTTTGTTTTCATCATCTCTGGAAATCAGGTTAAATAAGTGTGAAATATTATTTCGAATGTTGCAGACGTAAACAATTCGTCTTTTTCGTGCGAAGTTGTTATACGATATGATTGTACATGGTCATGATGTTGCAAATAGTCGATTTAAACGTATTTATTAGCAAACATTCGAGTTAGTTATATGTTATGCACATAATACTGTTTGTATATCATTGTCGTCGACTCTAAGTCCCACACTGTCTAATTTTATGAACGTTAATTCCTCTGCACAATTCAAATCGTCTCCGTAACAGGAACTGCTAGTAGTCCTTAGTTTATAATGAACGTATCATAGTCAGTTTGCTTAATTTCGTTTATTGCCAATCGGAAACGGATATCTTTCAAACTGTGTTTTACTGAGCGTATTGCTGTAGATCTATGTTTGTTTATTCTACATTGGCTAGAGGTAAAAGGAAGGGTTGAGGTCTCACAAAACATATTCAACCCCGCCGTATTTTTGCGCCTGTCCTAAGTCCTGTGTACGTCTAGTTTGTTTTTTTTAATTTTAGTTCTTTTAGAGTTTAGTGTGAAGTCTATTTTCATTGAACTGTTTCACATTTTTGTTGAGGGTCCAGCTGAATCCAGCCTTCAGTTGCGGGATTTTCTTGCTGTGTTGAAGACCAATTGGTGGCTCTTTTATTTTGCACTAAAAAAACCTGGACTTTTAACATATACCATGCATTTGGCATAAGCATTGGTACACTGCTACTTTTCATAGGTACTATTTCTGTACTAAAAATCTGTATTTCTTGAAAATTACTTTTAATATTTCATTCTATTTCTTTACTTTAAAACAATGTAATATTTAGGTACCTGTAGTTTATAGTACTTGATTTGTACGAAAAAAATTGGTACAGAAAATAATACCATCAATGTTATTACTAAGTCTTTTTCTCGTCAGAAATATATTACCTTAGGCAAAAACTTTCCGAAATTAAATGCCCATCAGTTCGTACCTTTTTTTTATCTGTTTAACATTTCTTATTAGAGCGTCGACGATTAGGTTTGTTTTTAGAAAAAACAACTCAGGTAAACCGGTGCTATTTATGTTCAACCAGTAACTGTTATTCACTTTCAAAATTAGATTTGATACATCAATATACAGTATATTCATGCTTGCGAGCTTAAACAGTATAGGGACTTGTAAAAGTTATATTTGTTGGACGAACTTAATTTCTGTATGAAGTAAAGTTGTCTATGCCTAAGCTAAAATTACCATGATATTATATGAGCAGGATAAGGACTTTGAAATTGCTTACAATAACGCCGATCATAAATATAATGTCCGTTTTAAGAGTTTACATCAGATATGAGCTCAATGGAATGTAGTCAATTTAAGTACATTGAACAAATGAAAATCTTCAGTTTATCTTCTCTGCCAATCATTTACTTTTGATAATAGAACAAAACTAAATTAAGTCACGTTTACAATTTGAACACAATACATTATTTTAAGGTTAGATAACGATTTTTTAAACACTACACATTTATATACATAGGTTGAATCCCGTACTTTTATAGATACTGTCTTTTTACGTTGTGGGAGAGGTTATGGCACCAGTATTTTATTTCGCGGATTGACCATTTATTTGCTAATTTTTCAAGCCTTTTTGTACACATTTGTTACGGATATTTTTGTGCTGCAGAATGTCTTGAGCATGTTTTTTTTTTTAATTCTTACCAAGAAAAGTCATTTATCATTCATAATTCATTGCAATCCTCCTGTCGCTTTTATAAAATCAATGAAGGTGGGTTGGAAAACATAGTGACCAAGTGTTGCTGTAACTGTTACTGCAAATGCAAGTATTACGTGTATTGAAATGAATCACAATATTACACATGTTACACAATATCAAAGTCTTATTCGTGAAAAGCACTACCAAAATAAATGTTAGACGAATACACACACACACCCCTTTCCCTATTCAATTGCCTCTTAACCCGCTCCTTTTAATTTAGACCAAACAAAACGATTTGTATTTTTTTTTCTCTTTTGTCTATTACTATTGTCTCTGTTACCACACATTTATAGCCTTCCAGATTAGTAAAGTTTGGATGCTAAACGTCCTACAAAAGAACTAAATATTCTGAGTATTTTAATGAATGATATTTCGGACAATAACAGCTCTTTTTTTAAGGGCATGATTTTTCTCTCTTGACGAACGTTGTGTTTTTTTTACAGTATAATTTCATCTCTACCTACTTGCTATTTGATGCATAAAACACGGAGAAATAAATTTGGAAGGGGTAAAAAAAAAGTTGACAAGCAACACAGTGTCCACACTAGGCACTGTATTCTTGAAGATCGAAAATCAAGGGACGATAACTGTGTACTCGGACCAGGTTATATTTTAGTCGATAAAAAAAACTATCAAATCCATCTTTTATATCAAGCTGAAACTATAGTTATGCAAACGTACATGTAAGTATGTGGACAAACAAAAAACACACAACTGCCACAAAAAAGATTGAAACATATACAAAAAATATTTGGCATTTTTTCGTTTTCAATGAACTTCTTACATTTTTGTTCTCTGAACAATTAAATTTTGATTGGACTAGATTAGTATAATTGAATCTCATTTAAATGATTAAAACCGATATAAGGATTGCTATTGTCCTATATGTATGATACAAAGCAGCAGGTTGACCTTGGATTGATTTATCACAAACCTTTGGTTGTAGGGGTTCACATAGAAATGTTCGATGTCGCCATGCGCATATGTCGGGAAAAAATGATGCCATGAATGATGTTAGTGTAGAAGACCTTATGAACTTTAAGTCATGATGTTAAAAATGTGTAATACATGTTTTAGTTCATGACGACTTATCAAAGTCTGTTTTTATAAAGTGCAATAATATTTCTAAAATAAGACAATATATAAATAACATTTTGATTCCTTGCTGTAGTTACACTATAAGGGTTGATCACGCACATTTTATTTATTAATTTCAATTATATTTTTTATGAAACCAGGATTTGGATGTAACTTTAGACAAGATTTTTCCTGTACTTGTCAGTCTAAATAGTATTTAATACAATGGTGCCGAGTCACTAAACTCTTGTTTATATAAAGCATACGATGATTATCTGTACAAATAGTTCAGTTCAGCTATTTGAAAAAGAACTTGAATTAAAAAGCTAAAAAAATAACCAAGAATAGCAGTAGAGAATACAAAATTTACAAAATTCAGTACTCACTTATTCAGTATAATGTTATATATTCTTTGTTACCATTTCGATCCTTCTTGCCAGCCGGACCTTTGTTCTGGTCTCGTTTTATCAAATTCTATACATTGGAAAACGATCTATAGTTAGTGTATGTTGTCATAGGAATACCAATGTTTGCACACGAAAGCTATACAAATGGTATAAAATGAAGTTTTAACAGATATTTAAATGATAATTGATTCCCTTTACCTTGTTTTTTATTTGCACTGCTATTGATGTTTTGTGGATTAAGTGTTTACCAATATTTTATATATGACTCTCAAAACGTTTAATCACAATGGAATTTATTTCGGAATATGTGCGTTTTGAAGCGACAAATCAATACAAAACCGATGGAGTCAAATTATAATATATAGTATTTGTACACATTATTTAACCAAATTGTAGCGAATAAATAAGCAAATAAAATCATCATACATACCATCGTTGAAATTCGGTAGACGGAGTTTTGAACAGCGGTATACTACTGTTGCCTTTAATTAGCACGGATTTGTAAAACCTTAGACCAAAAATTTGTAAACGTTTTGCCAAAATTCAGCTCAGGTGATAAACAGTCCTATATTGAAAAAAAATATAATTTTTGTAAACAGTTAACTCATAATTATGACTATTTCAATGATAATTTAATATGTCAACACAGAAGTGTGTCTACTGGACCATATTACGTAACAGAAGTAAGTTATCAAATTCCATCTTTACATCGAGCTGGAATTAGTATAATAGTGCAGTGCTGGACGTGTAAAAATACGTCTAGATTTCGAGTTTAATTTCTGCAAATAATGTTTTATTCAGTATTATATTTTATCCCAAGGTATAAAATAAGCGAATTTTTGACTGATTAAAATTAGAGTAATTTATTTTAAATGCAAATTCAGAAACAAACTATAGTTTCTTTTTCATTGTAGTATTCAAAACTATCCAATAGTAGCTAAAGCATATAGATCTTCATACAACTTGTAACTGAACAAAATTTTAGAACCGAGATATAAACAAGCCCGAGTTTATAAACGGTAAAGGAATAGGTAAAATACTGCAGTTTCATCAGGGAACTTGATCACTTCCATTTCATCACATTAAGTGTTTATTAAACTCCACTGATATATCAAAATACTACCTTTTGTTTCTATTATGAACAAATATTTAAATTAAGTGAACAAATATTTGTACAAAGTTTGTATATAAATGTTCATTTTTTATTTTATTGCTATAATCCGTCAAAATAAAAAAAAAATCTTCCTCCTTGAAGGCCAAAGAAAAGACAAAAAATGTAAATTTTGCATAATATGGAAAAAAAATAAAAATAAACATGAAAGTTTGAGTCAATTTATTAGGAAAGGGATGTAGAATTTTGTATCAGTAATGCAAAGACGACTGGATGGGATGTGAACATCAAGGAAGGTTATAGATTTATTTGTTTCATTTGATAGTTCTGAATTTGAGGAAATGCAGGCAGTATACCTTGGTTAATGTAACAAAATTTACAACAGTATTCCGCATTGTTCTTCCTTTTAAAGTAATGAAAATACTTAATTGTTAACTTTGCGCAAGACCAAGTTGATACTAAATTGTTTTTTTTTTAGCAAAGCCATGCTTTTCTCAGATTATTTATGTCGTCTTTACATGTAAGTAGTTATCAAAGGTACCAGGAATAAAATTTAGTACGCTAGACGCGCGTTTCGTCTATATAAGACTCATCAGTGACGCTCATATCAAAATAGTTAAAAAGTCAAACAAGTACAAAGTTGAAAAGAATTGAGGATCTAAAATTCTAAAAAAAGAATGTGCCAAATACGGCTCAGGTAATCTATGCCTGGGATAATAAAATCCTTAGTTTTTCGAAAAAATTCAAAGTTTTGTAAACGGGAAATTTATCCAACAAAAATGACCACATTATTGATATTCATGTCAACAGTTCAGTGTTGACTACTGGGCTGGTGATACCCTCGGGGACGAAACGTCCACCAGCAGTGACATCGACCCAGTGGTGTAAATAGTTATCAAAGGTACCAGGAGTATAATTTAGTACGTCAGACGCGCGTTTCGTCTACATAAGACTCATCAGTGACGCTCATATCAAAATATTTTAAAAGCCAAACAAGTACAAAGTTGAAGAGCATTGAGAATCAAAAATCCTTAGTTTTTCGAAAAATTCAAAGTTTGGTAAACAGGAAATTTATAAAAATAAAATTATCACACAATTGATATCCATGTCAACACTTCGGTGTTGACTACTGGGCTGATGATACCCTCGGGGACGAAACGTCCACCAGCAGTGGCATCAACCCAGTGGTGTAAATAGTTATCAAAGGTACCAGGAATATAATTTAGTACGCCAGACAGGCGTTTCGTCTATATGAGACTCACCAGTGTCGCTCATATCAAAATATTTAAAAAGCCAAACAAGTACAAAGTTGAAGAGCATTGAGGATCTAAAATTCTAAAAAATGTGCCAAATACGTCTAAGGTAATCTATGCCTGGGATAATAAAATCCTTTGTTGTTCGAAAAATTCAAAGTTTTGTAAACAGGAAATTTATATAAAAAAAAAATGACCACATTATTGATATTCATGTCAACACTTCGGGGTTGACTACTGAGCTGGTGATACCCTCGGAGACGAAACGTCAACCAGCAGTGGCATCAACCCAGTGGTTTAAATAGTTATCGAAGGTACCAAGAATTTAATTTAGTACGCCTGACGCGCGTTTCGTCTACAAAAGACTAATCAGTGACGCTCATATCAAAATATGTAAAAAGCCAAACAAGTTCAAAGTTGAAGAGCATTGAGGATCTAAAATTCCAAAAGAATGTGCCGAATACGGCTCAGGTAATCTATGCCTTGGATAAGAAAATCCTTAGTTTTTTGAAAAATTCAAAGTTTTGTAAACAGGAAATTTATAAAAAAAAAATGACCACATTATTGATATTCATGTCAACACTTCGGTGTTGACTACTGGGCTGGTGATACCCTCGAAACGTCCACCAGCAGTGGCATCGACCAAGGCATTAAATATTTTCAGATTAAATTTTAAGTAGAAAATAAAACAGATTCGTATACGTCTGTCTAATATCTTGTCTTCGCTGATGAATCTTATGTAGACGAAACGCGCGTCTGTCGTATTGAATTATAATCCTGGTACCTTTGATAACTACTTATATATAAAACTTGACAATAAGTGTCGGTTGGGAATAAAACTGCAGCTTTCTAATTTTGAGATTTCATTTTCTATGCAGCACTATTCCAGCAGCGTCTTATAACGAGTATATAGTATTACCATTATTATGATATTATAGGGATTGCATTTCCTATCATGATCTACTTGTAGACGGTTCCTTCTTACAATGAAGCTTTTAAAACAAGAGTTTAAAGCGGTGAAGGTAAAATCATCTATTTTTTAATAAACTAAGGTTTTTAATATCTCAGGAATAGATTACCTAGCTGTATTTGGCAAAACCTTTATGAATTTTGGTCATTAATGCTTTTGAACTTCGTTCTTTATTTGGCCTTTTTGTTTTTAACTTTTTTGGATTCGAGCATCACTGATGAGTCTTTAGTAGACGAAACGCTGGTCTGGTGTAAATACAAAATTATCTTCTGGTATATTTGATGAGTTAATATACATGTAGAAACATAGTTGATTCAGGTATACGAAATTTCAAAGAGCAATTTACTCCTAACAAGAACCATTATAACCATATTTCTCGTATCAAACATAAACTGAAAGAACTTGTCAAGTATGCTTATAATTTTTATTGTTTGACATAAATTTTACATTGAGGTTCTGAAAACTGAAATTACGATTCACCAACTGACTTCATTTTCGGAAAATGATATCTGTATCAAACATAAACTTTAAGCTTCTTGTTTAAGCATGTTACAAGCAGAACCAAATACAATGAAAGTTCCAACTATGTACTCGCTTCCTAAGCTGCACAAAACACTATAGATTTTTTTATATTTTTTCTAACAACATAAATAAATATGTATTTCAAATATTGGCTTGTTACAATATCCTTCAGGAATCCAAGCTCCTCCTGATGTTCCCTGTTACAATCCACTAATCACTCAAGGTAGTGAATAGTTGTAAAATACATATTACATTTGTATATCAAATATATATTAAATAATATCACTTAGTATGACTATTCATATGTTTTCTAATAGTTGCTAAAAAAATACTTTTAATTTTCAAACAAACCATTGAACACATTGAGAAAAATTGAGAAAACATTGACATTTTTTGTCTTTTGATCCGATATGTAAAAGGCTTTATAAATTGAAAAAAAAAAAACAATTTTTAAAAAACAGTTAAAGTCAAAATATTCTTCGTCAGAAGTTTTATATCCAAATACCAAGTGTCTTAGTTTTATCTTTAACGTTATTTTACTGTTCTTTAAAACTTCATCTATTTTATTCCAAAAAAAAAAAATACGGACACAGTATAAAGAAGTGATCATATTCCTCTTCTTGTGTACAAAAATTACTAGAACTATTGTTTACAATTTTCTACCTGCATAAAAGTATCTTTGTAGGTAGAATATGTTGTAGTAATTTCCATTTAATCATTTTAAGTTTATTTTCTTTTAAATATCTGAATAAAAAAATATTTTTAAATTGTTTTGATATAACACATCATCTATATTAAAAATACGCAGCCACATTTTGGGCCTTTTGTTCATTCATAACATTGAAATGTAAGTTGTATTTGATAAAAATACATAACATATATAAATGTTGAGGATGAACACAGATGCGGCCACTTTCATTTTTGACAAAAACCATCTGAAAAGTGACGATTTTTTGCATATTTGATAGATATTTCATATTTAAGCTTGAATTGGAGCGTTTTTATGACTTAATCAGTTAAAATCTTTCACAAAAACGAAATGGGTCAATTGGAATAGACACTAAAGTGTTTAAATAGTGTCCAAAATATTTCGTTAGATGAAGCTGAAATTTTAGGATAATTTGGCCTTTATCGGACCTACTCCTTTGTTGAAAGTACTTGATACATTGCAAGCTGTTATTGGTGATTTTAAATCTGTTCAAAGTTTAGATTTTTCTATCCCATATATCACTATGCCTAATACTTGTATTTAAAAATATTCACACACCTCATTTAATTGGCATTTAAAAATCAGAATGCGAATATATATGTTCAAACTCTTCTAGATAATTTGTTTGTAGTAACAACAAACAAAAGAACTATGTCAATTGGACCTGCTTTGATACTATAACTGCCATTGAATCTTTATTAGATAACATTTTAGTTCGCTTTATTGATTTCGCATATCGTCAAGTTATCGGAATTCCAATGGGGAGATACTTCGCACGCTTATATATTGCGGCCCTGTTTCTGTATTGTTATGCGTTACAATCTTTAACTCAGCAAAGTTTGGTGGCCGGTTAAATAAGGCCATTTTCCGTTTTCGCCTTTTGCCTTTTCGATTTCGCGTTTTTCCGTTTTCCACTTCGCGATTTCGCATTTTCGCTCTATAAAATATGAAGGTCGAAATCGCGAAAATGTGAAATGGTCTAAACCGGTCATCAAAGCAAAGACCAATCGAAACAATATCTGGTACAATAATTTAATAAAACTTGTAGATATTTTGATGATATTATTGACTTCAGTATGTACACTTAATAGATAAATACTTATTTAAGTTAAGCTAATACTAACACTGAACAATGTATAATATACCGTAACACAGTATTCCGTTTTAAAATGTACAAATGGAGACACTAATTATAAAACCCAAATGATGAAATTTCAAAAATTCGTAAGTTAGATATCATCGATAAGTTCATACATTGATATAAAAAGATCTCAGATTAAAACGGCAATTACTATCCTCGGTGGTTAACGTTCCTCGCGGGTTAACCTTAAGTACCGACTGACCATTTACACAGCCCTTTTGCGATGAGGTCTTTAATTTACTGTGTCAGTAACTTTCTACTAATTTATAAACTATAATAATGCAATTTACAACAAAATACCTAAAATTTTAAAACTGAAATTTAAAGATTGAAATATAAAATAAATACTTTTCGTAAAGTATAATACATGTATTTCGAACTTTTTTTCAGGAAAATAAGGCCCTTTGCACATATTTTTATTTGTTATTTCAAAAATATCAATGAATAGCAATTCTTTCATTAAATTTTAGCCCATTCTATCGTTTAATGTTTTTCAATTAGGAAAACTTTTTACCCTTGATAAACAATATTAAGTTACTGATCCTGAGGTCTTTTTCAGAATATCAAGAAAAAATTATCATCGAACATTTAGACACTGCAGCTATCTTAAATAAAATGAATGTAAGCAACTACTATAGGCGACTATACGTCCTTCAACAATGAAGAACATCCATAACGTATAGTCGTCAATAAAAGGACCCGACATTGTATCATTATTTCCTTCACCCTCGTCCTTTTCCCCCTATCTTATACTCTCTCCTTCATAATCGTCCATTGAGACATGAGAAGAAGAAAATGATTACTTAAAAATTGCGTTCACTACTTCTGTATGATACACAAAAGTACAACGGTTACAAAAGACCCGGCTTACACATCAATAACCTCTAGAAAAAAATGTTTAATCCTTATAAATCTTAAACCAAATATTCACGATTTTTAATTAACATTTTTTTTGTGTAAAGGCTACTATAATTACCATCAAATGCACAATTGACAGGTTGTAACACAAGAGTTAGGTCTATATTGACTTTCTAAAATCGATAAATGTTCGATAAATGCAACGGAATATAAAAAAAAATAGAACCTACCTCCAAAACTTCATTTTAATGATTAATTTTGGGTATTTAACGCGTTCAAGTAACGAAATTATCATTCCCTTGAAAGTTTTTATTCGAATGACGTCGAGTTTTGCAATGACGTAAATTCGACAAATCTTTCATGAAATTTCGCGAAATTTAGTTAAATTTCGATTTTATACCATTTTCGAAGCTTCAGTGCAATTTTTTTATTTCTTTTTTTTTTCTATTATTTAAGCATTAGAATAGAAACAACTAAAATGCATTTGTTTTTTAATTTCTCAATTTGCTGAAAATCCCGGCATCTCTATAAGCAAGTGTATCGCGCATGAATAGATTACGAAAGAAGTTTCTGAATCATATGGTATATCGAAGTGTAAAGAAAAAGAAAAATTCTAACTGACCAATCCAGTTCAAGGATTTATAGATATTCAAATCATATCAGAATTATTTACCCTTAAACACGGCTGGTAATCTACACACGCAGAACATTTGGTTCTGCAAAGAAAAACGTGAGAGGATTTTCCGGTTGTGCTTGAGTAGAGTAATGCCACCGCTTCAAAAGGTATGTACATTTCTAAATCGCAATTTTCTTATTCAACTGATCAAAATATTGAAAATCGGAGAATGCTATGCTGTGGTGATTACTTTAACAAAGTGATACATGTATCATTCACTGTTGTACGTGGAGTTGAACTCTTACAAAATCAGTTGCCCAACGAGAAATTACACAAAAAAGTGACATTTAAATTTTGAAATGGTTCTATTAACAAAGTTAAAAATTTACTTTTTATTCGGTCAATGGGTATGAATGTCTTTTTGGGCGGCGTGTACGCTGTCCGGTGTTGATAGACATCTGAATAAATCTAAAAACCTCATATTTTCATTAAGTCATGCGTGAGGGGATTGGTTCTGATTGAGGACATCGTAAAAGCGTATATGTTTACAAATAAATATGTTTTAACTATGAATCATAACTTTATATACAAGCTATGGGTCTTTGAAAGTTGCCTTAATATGGTTGGATTGTTTATAAAAAAAAAACATAAATGCATAAATAAAAATTATAAGATAAAATTTTGAACTAACAATAAAACAATTTTTTTTATATGAATAATCAGTCTAACCAATAAATTGCAAATATATCTCCAAATTCGTGGATTTGAGCAAGTAATCGGTCTAGTAGTTTACTTACTATAATTGTGATTTTCATTGTTATTAATAAATGTTATATCAGTATTACAAATCTTTTCTTGAATTTTATCTTAAATCTATCCTATTTTTGATTACTTTTTTTTTAGAAATTCAATGTGACGTCACTTTGTGCGGTGATGGCTTTGGCTAACTCGGCTGTGATTTTTTTTAGTGCTGGTTGAGGTTGTTTTTATGTACCCATTTTTCTTCTGTAGTTAGTCACAACTTAGATTTTATCAGGTATTTCTATTATATAGTCAATTTATAAGAACAATACTGGTTGCAAAAATATGAATTACTCTAAAAAATAAATAATAAAAACTCTTAATGTTATATTTAACATTGCCATAAAAGCGGGAGGTTTTTCATACCACAAAACCAGGTTTGTCCCACCATTTGTTTTCTTAAAATGTCCTGTGTCATGTCACGAAAATGGCCATTGTGGTATTATAATTCGTTTCTGTGTGTGTTACATTTTAATGTTGTGTTGCTGTGGGTCGTAGTTCTCCTCTTATATTTGATGTGTTTCCCTCATTTTTAGTTGGTAACCCTGAATTTGTTTTTTTTTTCTCAATCAATTTATAAGTTTCGAACAGCGGTTTACTACTGTTGCCTTTAATGGGGACATATTTGCAATTTATTGATTATACTGCATGTTTATTCATATACAGAAAACAAATCTAAATATTTAAACATATATCGAAGTTAATGTTTTCACAATCAATTTTTTTCAAATGAGCAATTCAAGGGAAGATAACTCTTTTCGTATACAATATATAATGGGCTGATAGGATTTTTTTTTGCTTTTTATGTGTAGCAAGAAACAAAATCGTTGACACACTATTTTATTTTTATTCTTTGTAAAAGATATTGTAAAACCTATCTTCTAACAATTTACTTCAAAATTCTATCTCATAGATTTTTTTGATGAACACAAATGAATTTCATGAACAATCTTACCACATTTAGGAAACTTTTAAAGGCTCATAGATTGGATATAAAAATATGATTTCACGTCCCCTCACGCATTTACGATGTCCTCAATCAGAACCAATCCCCTCACGCATGACATAATGAAAATATGAGGTTTATAGATTTATAAACTAGATGTCTATCAACACCGGACAGCGTACACGCCGACCAAAACGACATTCATACCCATTGACCGAATAAAAAGTAAATTTGAACGTATAACTTTGTTAATATAACCATTTCAAAATTTAAATGTCACTTTTTTGTGCAATTTCTCGTTGGGCAACTGATTTTGTAAGAGTTCAACTCCACTTACAACAGTGAATGATACATGTATCTCTGCGTTAAAGTATTCACCACAGCATAGCATTCTCCGATTTTCAATATTTTGATCAGTTGAATAAGAAAATTGCGATTTAGAAATGTACATACCTTTTGGAGCGGTGACAATTACTCCACTCAAGCACAACCGGAAAATCCTCTCACGTTGTTTTTTTTTGCAGAACCAAATGTTCTGCGTGTGTAGATTACCATCGTTGTTAAGCGGCTTAGTATCTGAAATGATTTTTTTTATATTAAATGATTTATATAACTCATATACTTATATTTTTATTTAAATAAAAAAAAACGGACATGTCAACCTCTTTCTAGCTCAACACACAAATTCATGTGTGATATAATTATTCTTTCCTACTTATAGTAGAAAGTACGCTACAATGTGGTTTTTTTTTTTAATATCGTGGGGTCAATTCTTGTTTGATTTTAATGAATTCAAATGGATAGAAATAGAATTCTTATAGTTTTATTCATCTCTTTGGTGTTAATTTTGTTGTTCGCTTTTACTTTTTTATAAATAAACACGAGTCGCATTGCGTGACGACGTATCTGCTCTCGAGTGTCTTAAACAAAAGCGATTGTAATAGATTCAGATTAGTTCATAATAGATTATTCAGATTTGTGCTATTCCCACAAAGTTAATTCTCTTTCATGAATGTGCATATTTTCCTGTTTTGGAGTAAATAAAGATGCACTTTTTATCAATCCTGAAATGCGCTAAAGGCGTGCAACTAAGTAAACTTCGCCTTATAAGTACTAGTGTTGTTTAAGTGGATTATGTTAGTGTCATATGCTTTAAAATCTAAATTTATTGTTTAATTGTGAGTATGTACACTTTGACACATTTACATTTTAGGAAACTTCTCTGTTTTTTATGTAGCATTAATTTTTTGTTAAACAAGATATTTAGTTATGCTTGGATTACGTTTTAGGCATCTACGCAGATGTAACAATATCTTATTCAAATGTTTCCTCAGGCTAGAGATAGTTCCCAGAACAAACAAGACTTAAAAGAGGTGTTTACTCTTAATAATTACATTAGATGTATGTTTCACTATAATACGTTATTCTGATTGGCTAACTAGCAATCTCGTGATATTCCTTAATCAATTGCATTACACAACGCAACTTTTCATTCATGATGACACGAGGTCCCACAATAAAGTGCACAGGTAAATGAAATAAAAACTTGATAAAAGGCGTGTTTTCATGATCCTATAGGTAAAAATGTAACTATAAGTATTGAATGCTTTTTTTGTAACTTTATAGGGTTGTAAAAGCGTTGACCGTGCGCACATTTTAAGTATGAAGCGCTTCCGCGCTTCATACAAAATGTACTTCGGTCAACGCGTTTACACCCCAATACATTTACAAAAAAGAGCATTCAATTCTTAATTGAAAATACCGAATAAGTTCATAATGTATACGACACATAATACAGAGGTGATCCTGACTAAATAGATAATAACATCTAAATATGAAGGATATTTAACAATACTGATATTTCAAATATTTTGTTCGTTAGCTCAAAAATAAATAGTGAAAAGATTCTTTTGGTAATATATAGAATTGTTATAGGCAACTTTACGTATCTACGTTGCAATATATATTTTTTTCTGAATATATTAAGAAATCTGATGATGTGAAACAATCAAATACAAACTCCAAGAAAAATTCTTAACGAAAGGTATTTAAGCAAATGGCAAAATCAAGCTTTATCTGGTCGCAAAATTATTCTAGAAACATTTGGTATTAAGTCAACAATTTTGATTTCGTCAAGATGGACAAAGAGACCTGTTATGTATTTTTTACACATTATAATTCATCTATACTAAACGACTACTAATATGGGTTCAATTTGCACCTTCTCCTGAATGTTCAATATACGTTGATTTATTTATAAAGTCACAAATATCAGAATTCAAAAGTATAGACCGTTAATATCTACATAAATTAACAAAAAAAAACATTTTCTATAATTTATCTTCTAATACGTTAAGCTATTATATACTGTCCAAAGAGTTAAAAATCACAGGCGAAACCATCAGTACATTCAGCACTTCCATATTTTTTCATACGCAGCATACAATGGATCTCTTTGAATTAAATTGAACGCAAAAGTCATAAAAAGAACTGTAATGTTCATAGAAAATAGCGGATCCTTTGTTGAGTACGCATTGAATCTTAACACATGATTCATAAAAGAATGAAATTGTAGCAGACAATTATATGGATCATTGATTCCTCTAGCTTTGTTATTTATTACAGGATTTTCTTTCGTAGATATTTGCTATGCAATATTGTTAATACAATGCATAATTTTACCGATATCTCATTTATAATACTCATAAAAGATCGACCAAATTATTTGTTTCAAAGAACTTTTGTTACACAAACAAATGTTTCTTTCATCGTATTAAATTTCGTCTATTGACACAAGAAAATTTCTGACACTCTGGAAAAAGTATCATATAAGGAAAGTTTCAAAAGGAACTTTTGTTATATAATAAACGTGATCAAATCAAATATTATGATAACACTTTAAAACCAGCAACACGTATAGATTAATATCACACAATGTTAGAGAAACACTGACATAAGAATATCAAAATTAAAAACAATTCAATTCAAAAATACAAAATATTTAGTAATTTTTTTATTCAATTATCCGTATTTGGCACAACTTTTTGAATTTCAGTTCCTCAATGTTCTTCAACTTTGTACTTGCTTTTCTACCTTTTTTATCTGAGCGTCACTGATGAGTCTTATGTAGACGATACGCGCGTCTAGTGTATTAAATTATAATCCTGGTACCTTTGATAACTTTTCTCCACAAACTAACCAACACACTCAGTCATATTTTGTTATTGAATATTTATATATATATTTTTTTTATAATGAATTTTCTTTATTGTAACAAATAGATTAGCACAACATGTATGAACAAAGGTATACAGAATGACATTTTCACACAAAGGAAGTATTAAATAATAAAACAACAATTGAATAAATATGATGGTGCAATAATAGGTTGAAAATAAATAAATATCATATAACAATGAAATCTTACGTGTTCTTGCAATATGCATAAGGGGTGTTTCAATCAAATTTTAACATTTATTATTTATTCTATGATAGGGGCCCAGGGACTCCAGTATTTGTTATATTCCTCTACAGAGAGGTTTTTAAATGAAATGTATTTTTCTAAGTTCAAGTGTTCCTTTAAATAGTTTTTTAAAGCATTTAGATTTGGCAAAACTTCTTGTAGTTTTGTTCTGTAAATGTAGTATTTTGAAAGTAGAATAATCTTATTTTTAACAAAATTCAATTTAACATTTTCGTAGATACCAAATAAAATAATCATAATATTCAAAGGCAGTTCAATATTTGTCATTTCAAAAATCCAGATGTTAAGTGCATGCCAGAGACTGGCAACCATCGGACAGCTCCAAAATAAATGTTCTATGGTCTCTGGTCCTTCTTTACAAAATGTACATATGTTGTTGTTATTTATTTTCATCTTGTAAAGTAGTGAATTAGTTCCCAAAATTCTATGGATAGTTCTATATTGGAACCAGCAAAGTTTAGTGCTTTTACTATATTTTGTACACGAAGTGTGTATTTTTTTCCAGTTAATACCAGTCATATTAAGATGGTTCTCCCATTTTTCCTTTGCAGCAAATGTAACATATTTTTCATTCAATACTTTGTACATTTCCCTTGAACCTTTTTTTGATTCAAAAAAGATACTTATGTTAAAAGGTAGTATTGCATGAATTTTTTTCTTCTTTACTTCAATATGAATCGTGTTTAACCACTCATTAAGCGAGTGCGCTATTCCATAATAATGTAAAATATTTGGCCTAAATTGATATAATTGTTGGAAATTTTGAAATGACATAACTTTGCCCTGGTCATCTAACAAATCTTGTACTGTCCAAATTCCCGCATTTGCCCAGTTTTTATAGTAGACTCTTGAACCACCAATTTTAAAGTTTTCTACCTCCAATAAAGAATACGATAGAATTTCATCAATACATCTTGGTTTTCTAATTTGATTAAGGGTTTTCCAAGCATCAAAAACCTCTTGCCAAAATTTATTTGTTGACCTTTTAATAGGCCCAATATAACTTATTTCAATAAAATTTATTTGCTCCACAATAGAGACTAATCTCACCCACTTTGAGTTCGAATTATACAGACGTCTTACCCATGTAAGTTTTAGTCCCTGTATAAATGCTTTTAAATTTAGCATTTTTAAACCACCCTTATAATTATCTTGACATAAAAGATCTCGCTTGACCTTATCTGGTTTATTATCCCAGATAAAAGCATACATTTTATTTGTTAAATTACGTAACATATTCTCATCTGGACTAGGGATAGATAGAAACAGATGATTTAATTTAGCTATGACCAAAGTTTTTAAAATGGTAATCTTTCCAAAGGGGGTGAGATACTGTTTTGACCATTTTTTCAAAGTGTTGTCTATATTATCTAAAACTGGCCTATAATTCAAATTAATCATTCTATCTAGGTCGACTGAAAACGTAATTCCAAGCAACTTAAATGTACTGGAGCCCCATTTCAATCCCCACTTTACACAAATTTGATCCTGGCTATGTTTTTTGCTACCTATCCAAATAACACTTGTTTTTTCTATATTAATCTTAAGTCCCGAGATTTCAGCATACAATTGGAGAACACGAAGAGATGCATCGAGCGATTCTGGCGAGCCATCTAATATCAATGATGTATCATCCGCATATTGAGAAAGTACAAATTCTGTATCATCTATAGTAATACCCTTTATCTCCCTACTATTTCTTACCAAAATGCCTAATATTTCTGCACATAGCAAGAAAATATAAGGGGATAAAGGATCTCCCTGTCTACAGCCTCTCTCTATAGTGAAGAATTCTGACAGACAACAGTTTTGTGTCACCGCAGCTGTTATATTGTTATAGAAGGTTTTAACCCAGGATATAACGGATTCACCAAAATTAAAATATCTTAAGGTATCATAAAGAAATGACCACGATATGGAATCGAATGCCTTCTCAAAATCAATCAGCAAGAGAATTCCGGGAATATTATTTTCTTCAGTAAAATGTAAAATATCATATATTAAACGACAATTGTCACCTATATATCTACCTGGAACAAAACCAGTTTGATCCGAACTTATTAATTTTGACAAAACAGATTTTATTCTCTCTGCTATACAGCTTGATGCCAATTTATATGTAGAATTTAGTAGAGTAATAGGTCTCCAATTTTTAAGAAATTGTTTTGGTTTACCATCTTTTGGAATACATGTAATCACTCCCTGCCTCTGGGTGACAGACATTTGGCCCTTCCCATATCCAAAATTTATAGATCTAAGGACAAATTTACCAATATCAATCCAAAAAAATTTGAAAAATTCTGCAGTGAAACCATCAGACCCCGGACTCTTGTTATTTTTCATCCTCTTTAATGCTGCAGTTAATTCAGAAAAAATAATATTGCCCTCCAATAACTGCTTTTCATCCTCGCTAAGCTTCGGTATCTCGTCATAACAAAAGTCCTGTGTTAAATCAACCTTTTTCAAACAATTTTGTTTTCTATAAAGTTTTTCATAAAACACCTTTGTCTGATTTAAGATTTCTTTTTGTTCTTCCACTATAACACCATTTTCTAAAGTAGGTTTTTGAATAGTCTTATTTATATAATTTCTAGTCTCTAGATTTAAAAAAAAATTGGTAGGTTTTTCTCCTTCTTCAATCCACTGACTTCTTGACCTAACATATTGTCCCTGAACCTTCTTTTGTCTATACATTTTAAGTTCTGCTTTTTTCTGATCAATCTCTTCCAGATTTTCTACTGTTAGAGCATTTTCTTCTAATTGTTTTAACTTTGAAATAATTTCATTTTCAATTTTTATACCCGCCTTTTTTTTATAAGAGGCATATGAAATAGTTTTACCGCGTATTTCTGTGAGTAAAATTTCGAAAAATAACTGGTCATCAACAGTTAATTCAATTTCAGAGTTGTCAATATTTTGTAAATTTTCATCTCTATATATCTTGACAGCATATTGTTCTTTTACTATACTTATGATGTTTTTTTATCTCTTTAACATAGTCAGTATCATGAAGAAGGGAATTATTAAACTTCCAAAGGCCTCTGCCTTTTATAAATTCATTAATCTTGAAAGAAAAAACCACAGGTGAATGATCAGACCTGTAACTATTATCAATTTTAACATCGTTAACAAAGTGAAAAATATTATCAGAAATCAGAAAAAAATCTAAACGAGATTGTTTAAATGGGGTTTTTTTCCTCCAAGTAAATCTTTTCAAATTGGGGTATAATTCTCTAAATGGATCAACTAGATTAAAGTCTTCCATTAGCTGTAATACTTTTTCTCTAGACTTTGGGTTGTTGATATTAATACAATTATGGGTGTCGAGACTAAAACTTTGAATGAGGTGAAAATCACCACAAAGAATACAAGATTGGTTATCAAATTCCTCAATAATGTCTGCCACCTTTTGATAAAAGCAAGGAGTGTCTACATTTGGCCCATAAATATTTACTAAGGTAATTCTTTGTTCTTCAATAGTAATGTCCAATCCAAGAAGATTTCCACCCTCATCTTTTTTAACTTGTGAATTTGAAGATCAAAGTTTTCATTAAAAAAGATGGCCACACCTCTCTGATTGGATGTAAATGAATTGAAAAGGCATTCTCCCTTCCAGTGATTTTTAATGTTTAATATTTATATATTAGTCAGGAGGAATAATTATATCAAAGAAGTTACTGTAATCATAAATATATAGTAGAAATTCCAAGAATGACAATTGTGTTATAGAAGTTTATGGAATATTCCTTGTGTTAGAGAATTGACAAGAATATTTATTTTGACTGATACGCAAACCGATACACAAAATGTTAATATTAAAAAAAGAGAACAGAATGTTTATATTAAAATCGGAACCATTTATGTTTAAAATATGAAGAAAACAAAAATTTACTTTCAAAATCTTTATGCCATAAATTCTTATATATATTAAAGCTTTTAAATTTTGATTCGACTTAGATTCATATAGTGAATATCATTGAAATGCATACAAACGATATAACGATTGCTATAGTCCTTTTTTCAAATATGTGTGATACAAAGCAGCAGGTTGACCTCGGATTGATTTATCGTAAACTTTAGGTTTTCTAGGGGTAAAAAGAAATGTTTGAGGTTGTCATGCTCATATGTCGTAGAAAATAGGTGCCGTTAATGACTTTGGTGTGACAGACCTTATGAACTTTAAATAATGGTTTCAAGAATCTGTTTTACATGTTATAGTTGATGACGACTTATCCAGGTTTGTATTTATAAAGTGTAATAATGTTTCTAAAATTAAGACAATAATATGAATAAAATTTTACGTTCCATGATGTGGTTACACTATAAGGGTTGATCATCCACACGGATTTTATTAATTAATTTCAATTACATTATGTTAGGAAACCGGAATTTTCATGTAACTTTAGACAAGATTTTCCCTGTCCTAATATGTGCTTAGCAAAATTGTGCAGAGTCACTAAATTCATGTAACACAAAGCAAACACAACATGCATCAATATCATTTGTCGAATACATGATGTTTATCTGTACTCAATCTTTAGCTGTTACTTTGAATTAAAACGCTAGAACAAATTACACAGAATGATAGTTGAGAAAAATGACATCTGCAAAAATCAGTACTCACTTATTCAGTAAAGTGTTGTATATCCCATGTTACCATTTCTATCCTTCTTGCCTGCCAGACTTTTGTTCTGGTCTCGTTTTATCAAAGTATATGCATTGGAAAACGATCTAAAGTTAGTGTATGTTGTCAGAGGAAAACCAATGTTTGCACGAGAAAGCTATACAAATGGTTTAAAAAGAAGTTTTAAAACTATTTAAATTGATAATTGACTCCCTTTACCTTGTTCTTCATTTGCACTATTATTGATGTTTTGTGGATTAAGTGTTTACTTATATTTTATTTATAATTCTCACAGCGTTTAATCACCATGAAGTTTATTTCGAAATATGGGCATTCTGAAGCGATAAATCAATACAAAACCGATGGAGTCAAGGCAAGAACAATCAAAACCAAGGAGTAAACAAAGACTCAACTAGAGGCTCTAGAGAGCCTGTGTCGCTCACCTTGGTCTATGTGCATATCAAACAAAGGACACCGATGGATTCATGAAAAAATCCTGTTTTGGTGATCTGGATATGTTTATTGATCTTACTTAAATTTTACTAAACATTATTGCTACATACAATTTTCGCTATCTATAATGAACTAGGTCCTTTAGATACAGGGGAAAATATTTTGTAAAAATTTACAAATATTTACCAAATTTATAAAAATTGAAAAAATATACTATAAAGGGCAATAACTCTTTAAGGGGTCCACTCACCATTTCGGTTATGTTGAATAATTTTTAGATCTTACTTTGTTGAACAGTATTGCTGTTTACAGTTTATCTCTATCTATAATAATATTCAAGATAATAACAAAAACGGCAACGTTCCCTTAAAATAACCAATTCAGGGGCATCAACCCAACAACCAGTTATCCGATTCATCTGAAAATTTCACGGCAGATAGATCTTGACTTGAAAAACAATTCAACCACTTTGTAACATTTTCTCTAAATGCGTTGGTTTCAGAGTTATAAGCCAAAGTCTACATTTTACCCCTATGTTCTATTTTTAGCCATGACAGCCATCTTGGTTGGTTGCATTGGCCAGGTCAACGGACAAATTCTTTTAAACTAAATACACCAATATTGATTGTGGCCAAGTTTGGTTAAATTTGGCCAAGTAGTTTCAGAGGAGTAGATTTTTTTTTGTTGTAAAAATTAACGATGACAACGAAGACGAACGCCGGACGCCAAGTGATAAGAAAAGCTCACTTGGCCCTTCGGGCCAGGTGAGCTAAAAACCAGAGGACATTGACATCAACAGTTATGAATAATAAATAAGAAACAACACGAACTCCACTAAAAACCGGGAGTGAAATCAGGTGCTCCGGAAGGGTAAGCATTTCCTGCACCGTATACGGCACCCGTCGTGTTATTTCTTTGTTCAGTTCGGTAATAATGGATGGGAGGTTATTATGACCGAGGAAGAATATCAGATATGATTTCTGACACACTTTTGTCATAATGACCAATCAGCTCATGACGGCGACCGTAAAATTTCTTGAGTGATGACCTTAATTTGATTGATTCATAGCCCTGTCTTAGCAACTTTTGAGAAAGCAGTATTCTTCGTTCAACAAAATCAACGTTCTTTCAGCTAGCCCTAGACTAAAGTATCAATTGAGACACATATACTCCATATGCTAGTGCCGCTGGGATGTTGCTTCACAGGAATGGAAAGTTGACTATAGGAAAATTAAAATCATCGCGTTTGTTATAAATTTTGGCCAAAGTCTACATTTTACCCCTATGTTCTATTTTTAGCCATGACAGCCATCTTGGTTGGTTGCATTGGCCAGGTCAACGGACAAATTCTTTTAAACTAAATACACCAATATTGATTGTGGCCAAGTTTGGTTAAATTTGGCCAAGTAGTTTCAGAGGAGTAGATTTTTTTTTGTTGTAAAAATTAACGATGACAACGAAGACGAACGCCGGACGCCAAGTGATAAGAAAAGCTCACTTGGCCCTTCGGGCCAGGTGAGCTAAAAACCAGAGGACATTGACATCAACAGTTATGAATAATAAATAAGAAACAACACGAACTCCACTAAAAACCGGGAGTGAAATCAGGTGCTCCGGAAGGGTAAGCATTTCCTGCACCGTATACGGCACCCGTCGTGTTATTTCTTTGTTCAGTTCGGTAATAATGGATGGGAGGTTATTATGACCGAGGAAGAATATCAGATATGATTTCTGACACACTTTTGTCATAATGACCAATCAGCTCATGACGGCGACCGTAAAATTTCTTGAGTGATGACCTTAATTTGATTGATTCATAGCCCTGTCTTAGCAACTTTTGAGAAAGCAGTATTCTTCGTTCAACAAAATCAACGTTCTTTCAGCTAGCCCTAGACTAAAGTATCAATTGAGACACATATACTCCATATGCTAGTGCCGCTGGGATGTTGCTTCACAGGAATGGAAAGTTGACTATAGGAAAATTAAAATCATCGTGTTTGTTATAAATTTTGGCATTCAACCTACCTTCAGTAGTCATTTCGAGAAAAAAGTCTAAATATGAAGCAGATGTATCTGTGTCGGTAGTATCTTTAATTTCAAGTTCACTTGGATATATTAAATGTAAGTGATCACTGAATTTATTATTATTCAGAGACAGTAGATCATCAATATACCGAAAGGTGAAATTTAAAGACTGGGCTAATTTCTTTTCTCCGTTCTGTTCAAGCCCTTGGAAAAATTCTGCTTCATTGGAATACAAAAACAAATCTGCAAGTAGAGGAGCGCAATTGGTACCCATTGGGATTCCAATAGTCTGTTGGAAGACCAAACCTCCAAATTGAACAAATATGTTATCAAATAAAAAGTCCAGCATGGCAGTAATATCCTCTTCGGTGTACGTTTTCTTTGACTCTGTATTATTTGTCACAAAGTAAGCTGAATTTCTGTAAAAAGCTAGATATTTAAAACGTCTAGTGCCCTTTTTGTTAAAGAAACATAAGCTGACGAAGGATTCTTGTGAAGCTTAGGAATCCAATATAAGGATGGAAGATCCTGGTTTTTATCCTTTTGATTAACACCAAAGGAGATTAGAACCGATTATCGAATATTCAATTGTGCATTTATCCATATGGATCGAAAATAGCAAATGTAAAACCAGTTTTCAAGAGTGTTTCTCAAGAAATTTTACCAAACTATAGACCAATCTCACTGTTATCTATTATTGGTAAAACGATAAAAAATGTTTAAATATTTATTTAATTTTCTTTCTTGTTATAAAATAATTACAAACTTGCAATCAGGTTTTATGCCTGGAGATAGTACTGTTAATCAAATTATTTATATTACAAACGATATTGCTAAAGCCCTTGATTTTGGAAAGGAAATAAGAGTTGTATTTTGTGATATCATTTAGCTTTTGACCGGTTCTGGTATGAAGGCCTCCTTTATAAACTAGAAACATATGAAGTAAGAGGGGACTTACTAAAATGGTTTAAAAGTTATTTATCCGAGAGAAGACAAAGTTGTCATAGGAGGGCAGACCTCTGATATGTATTACATTAAATCAGGTGTCCCAAAGGGCTCAATTTTAGGCCCTGTATTATTTTTATTATTCATAAACGATATTGTATGTAACATATCATCCAACATCAGACTTTTTGCTGAAGATACATCATTATATATAGTTGTTGAAGACGAGTATGCTACAGTTGAATTAATGAACTCTGATATATAAAATTCACTTATGGTCTCAACCATGGCTTGCTAATTTTAATCCAAGAACAACTGAAAGCATGACCATATCTAGAAAAAGAGCAAAACCCCATAGTTCACCAATGTATATGAATGATACCCTGATACAAGAGGTTGAAGAACATAAACATTTAAGGTTACTTTTTCGGTTGTTGGGAAAGTCACGTAAACTATATTATTGATAAAGCTACGCCTCGCTTAAATCTTATGAGGAGTTTAAAGTTTAAGCTATCGTGTAATAATCTACAAGTTATATATGTATCAGTTTTATCAGGCCTATTCTCGAATATGTGTATACCGTGTGGGATAACATACCAATTATTTAAAGGACAAACTAGAGAGCATTCAAATAGAAGCGGCTCGTATTGTCACAGGTGCCACTAAGCTTGGCTCTAAATCTATTCTTTATTATGATACTGGTTCGGTATCTCTGAGTGTAGGAAGATCTAGACATAAAATTATTAACATCAATTCTCTGTAATAATAGACCAAATATGAAAAAATTTTGCCAGATTATTTTTTTTCGATTACTTTTTTTTAAGTTGAAATGGTCCAAACTAACAGTCAAATTGAAAAAAAATAAATAAAAAAAATCTGTATAGTCTGGTTGCCATGGAAACAACGTGACATCATATGTATATATTAGTATAGCAAGGAAAATGGCTAGCATTGTATTTTATGGTAAAAATGAGATAAAGCATAACATTTTTGGTTATTTTCATTGGTAGAAGAGACCATTTCAATCATTTAAACTGATAACTGACACATTTTTTTTAATAAAAACAGTTTTTTGATACATAAGGTGGTCCACTTAACACAAAAATCGATTTTTGGCATTTTTTACACCTGATTTTACCGAAAACGCAGAAATCCTCACATAAAAGACTATAAAATATAAAATTATGGATGTGTTTTCAACAAAATGGTGCCAACAAATTCTTGGGTAAATGTTGCAGAAAGTTGCCAATAGAGGAATTCTAGTCATTGTAGTTTACCCTGAAATTCCCCCTTTTTTAGGCTCTATTTGTAAATAAATATGTCATATGAATATTTTCATGATAAAATAGTCCGTTCTTATGAAAACAAATATTTCTAGATGTGTTGAGGGTAATTATATCATATAACATATTCCAGCAATTGAAAATTTCATGCTCAAACTAATCTGGATGCAGTTTTGAAAAAATGAGTTATTTCCCCCTTTTGAAAATCTTCGTTCAAGAGATAGAAAAAAACTATATTCCACACATAGTGACATACTAATTATAAATGTTGCCTGTCCATTTTTAAAACAATTTTTGGACATGTAATTTGTGACATTTATTTCACTGAAATATCAAGAGCTATCTGCCCAGAAATTTTCAGATGAATTGGATAACCGGTTGTTGTGTTGCTGTCCCTGAATTGGTCATTTTTTGGAAATTTTGCCGTTTTTGGTTATTATCTTGAATATTATTAAAGATAGAGATAATCTGTAAACAGCAATAATGTTCAGCAAAGAGAGATCTACAAATAAATCAGGATGACTAAAATGGTCAGTTGACACCTTAAGGAATTATTGCCCTTTATAGATATTTTTCACCAATTTTTCGTAATTTTTTGTAATCTTATACAAAAATCTTCTCCTCTAAAACTACAAGGCTAAATTTAACCAATCTTAACCACAATAATAATTAGGGTATCTAGTTTAAAAACTGTGTGCGATGACCCATTTAACCAACCAAGATGGCCGCCATGCCTAAAAATAGAACATAGGGGTAAAATGTAGATTTTGGTTTATAACTCTGAAACGAAAGCATTTAGTGCAAATCTGACAGATGTAATTGTTTATCAAGTCAATTTCTTTCTGCCCTGAAATTTACAGATGAATTGGTTAACTAGTTGTTGGGTTGCTGCCCCCGGCCAAATTTGTAATGTTTAAAGACATTAAAGAAATTTTGCCGTTTGTGGTTATATTGAATACTATTATAGATAGAGATAAACTGTAAAAGCAATAATGTTCAGCAGAGTATAAGATCTACAAATGAGTCAACATGACCAAAATGGTCAGTTGACCCCTTTAGGAGTTATTGCCCTTTATATTCATTTTTTTTTTTAACAATTTTCATTAATTTGGTAAAGAGGTAAGGCCAATTTCCCCTCAATTCTTTTCATTCGATAAGATAGGTAAATCATGTTTTAAATAGCCCGATAGATGCTAATTATAGTACATTAGAATACGTCACATCATCTATTTCCATATCTTGAACAGGTATTCCTACAAAAAACAAGGCCAAGACTATTGATTTTTTTATATTGATTTTATCTAATTGTTAACACCCTACATGCGTATAAGGTACCATACCACGTAACTTGTCAAGACGCCAAACAATATTGAACAAATTCAAATGGGATGTTGTTTTTCTCATTTTGAATATATGTATATCTGTATTTGACCTGGTCTTTTAAAGGTTTAATTGTCGATAAGATAAGATAAGATAATATATATTTTAACCGGAGAACATCTTACATCAGCTGGCCATAGAACACCTTGTGTTACTAACACATGTTATATGGCCTTTTCTGGTATTTTAACAAATCGACCCTTCGTTGTAATACAGATGCAACAGCTTCTTGATGTTTTACCTACTGGCAATCACGATTTGTAGTGTAATTGATTTGTTCTTTGGTGTTGTCGTATTTTCTAATGACTTAGGTACCGGTGTTGGGACGGTAGTAAGAATTAAGAAAGGTTATGTACAGGCACGGGTACTTCTTCAGTTTGACGGCAGTTGTTCTTTGCATATATGTTATTAATGTAAACACATGAATATAAATAAAGTCAAGAGTAGGGACAGTCATAGGAATGCACGTAATAACCGTTTTTTTAATAAAATGATTTATACTATATAGTCAAAATGAACCAGAATGCCTCTATTAATTAAACAAACATCCGAAAAAATATGATAGAAACATTAAAATCTAATATAACAACACAAAAATGCAAAATGTATAACGAGATTCGAACCCTAGCTTGAAATCAATCTTTCATTTGAAGTTCTATGCTCTACTGATTGAGCCACCGCGATACTTGACCATAGTATTCTTAATAAGGAGCTATATCGGTACAATTTAGAGATGTTACATTTTTTTTCCATTAAAAAAAGTTTGTTTTTTTTATTTTTGTGTTTTATGTTTGTTTTTATATAATAAGGACACACTAAACCAATTTCATGTTTGAGAGAAAATGTAGTATAAATTGTCACGAAAAACATAATTGTTTTTTTGGTTTGAAATGTTCTTCTTGGGGGATTCCCTGTTTTTCCAACCTAAAAACACCCTAAATTCCGCATATTGAACTCTCATCCTTTTTTAGGGTTAAATTAAATATTTATCACAAATATCATAATATATGTAAATCGAGATATTGATCAAAAAGCAATTTTTTTTTTATAGTAAATTTTTCTCTGTTGACACTTTTTGAAATTGGCCCTCCTGTGAAAAAAAAATCCGGACAAATTGGCCCTACCTCTTTTTGTAAATTTTTGACAAAATATTTTCCTCTGTCACGAAAGGGCCAAGTTTATTATAGATGGAGAAAATTGTAACTAGCAAGAATGTTCAGTAAAGTAAGATCTACAAACATATCACCATCACCAAAACACAATTTTGTCATGAATCCATCTGTGTCCTTTGTTTGATATGTACACAAGGTGAGCGACACAGGCTCTTAAGAGCCTCTAGTTCTTATTCTTGTTTATAAAATATATTGTTTAAAAATATTTTTACAACTGTATCATGTGTATGATACATATATTGATGTGGAACTAAATGGGTATTGACTCAAACCTTCAATACAAAATGATTTAAAGTTCAAGCAACTTAAAGTTAACACATTTATTAAAATAACTTGAATACATGCGGAACTTATCATATCTATAAAGGCAATTATCAATTGTCTATATATATAACAAACAAACAAAAAAACACTTAAAAGAAAATACCAAAACCTTTTTTTTTATTTAAATAATTCAAGTATGAATACGAAAGAACACCAGTAGCAAATTAGCATCTGCCTAAAGTACACTTCATCCCAAAATTACGGTTTTTCAACAAAGATACAGTATTTTGTCCTCTAACCTTTACTTTTAATTGAATTGAAGAAAAAAATTTAACAAGTTATATGTTCAGTCTTGTTTCAAAAGAGTTTTTACTTAATTACTCAAAGTATACCCTGTAAAATAAATTGATTCTCAAAATCCCCAATTTTTTACATAAAACCCAAATTTTCCATAACTATAATGAACCTAGTAATGAACCCATTTTGTTTATCTCTGTATTGAAAGAAAATCATTTGAAGTATCCATACCAAAATTATTTGATGATTTGATGTACGTACCTCTCTATTTCTAATTTTTTTGTGCAAAAAAAAAAAAAAAAAAAAAATTGTCACTACCCCCTCTTTATTTAAGGTTTTCTTGAAGGTTTTTTATTGTCAATCATAGGTCAGTCATTTGAACAAACATATTCAACAAACACCAACATCAATATAACATGTAAGTTGGTTTATATGTTTGAAATTGTCTGGTATGATAGCAAACATATGAAAAAGTGGCCTACATGAACAGTTTACACCCCTAATATGCCCAATTTGAATTATCCGCCATTGATTTAAAATATGTTTACCTAGAGATATGTTTTCATTAATGATTAGCTAAATACCTAATCTTTAAGTGTTGTGAGTCATGTTTTGGCTATAATTCTGCAAAAAAAATGTTTCAGGGACCAAATTTGGTCGAATTTACTCTTTTTGCTTAAGATCCACAGTACCTAAAATAGCTATTACATGTAGCTCTGATATTTTATACTGTATTTCTGTTCATAATTAAATTTGGTCATTTTGAGGTACATTTGTCCTTGGTTGCTAAGGAAATTTATGTTCCTTGGCAACCGACAAGAAGGACAGGGATGATTAAGATTTTAAACTGATTTTTATGAATAATACAACTAACTTTGATGTTAGAGGTAGTTTTTCTATCACATTTTTTTTTTTATGTGGCCAGTTGTTGGTTGATGCATACAGAGAATTGATGTTAAATTTCATGAAATATTTCATGATCAAGCTCCTAATTATCTCTGTAGTCTCGTACCTCAACAACTATATCAAGTCTATAACTATAATACTAGAAGTGCATTTAATGTTCCAATTATGAACTGTAGAACTACCTTTTATCAAAATTCTTTCATACCATCTTATATTCCACAAGATGTTAGATGTAATCCTTCAATATTTACACTTAAAATTTATATAAATCGAGATACTAAGAAAGTCCCTACATATTATAATGCTGGTTGTTGAAAAGGCCAAATACTTCATGCCAGACTCCGATTGAACTGCAGTGGCTTAAATGAACACTTTTTTCCAGAAAAATATTGTTCTTTCCAGCCCCTGTATTTGTGGGCAAGTTGAGAGCAGCAAACACTATTTGCTAGAATGTCATAATTACAGACTCATCAGGACAAAAACCATTTCTTCACTACCAATATATAATATACAAACATTATTATCAGGTAGTGAACTTATCAGTGATGAGGCAAACGAAAATATATTTAAAGTTGTAGAAAGATTTATTTTAGTGAGATTTGGTCCATAAAAATTATTTTTATGTAGATGTCGATTTTCGAAACATTTACATATTTCTCAGCTACATGGACTATAATTATGAAAAAAAGAGTTGATCACAAAAAAGTCATGTTTCGATCAAACTGACGTCTGAGTAACGAAAAAAAAAAGAAGAGGATATTTCTGTCATCCCTGCATGCAGAAATCACTAATGATGCCGATATATTGATAAATAAAGTCTCGGTATGTATGGCTGTGCAGTTTTGAATACTTTTGTTTTGCGTCTAGTTGATACTGAATTATTAACTAGAAAATAATACAGATTCTTAGTCGTCTCTCTAATATCTTATCTTATATATGAAACTTGACAATAAGTGTCGGTTGGGAATAAAACTTTACGACTAAAACAAATGAATGCGGACTATAAGTTATGGGGAAAATTTGGATTCGGAATACTTTCATCAATTTTGGGCTCATAACATATTTATTAGGAAAAAATCATCGTCTCCCCCTTTTTTTATATTTTAAAAAGATGATTTGATGGACAACGTTGAAAAAACTAAAAACAAAGTTTGAGGGGGAAAGAATTCTGACTCAGAAAAAAACCCATATTCCTCCCTTTTTTAAGTTAAATGGTAACTCCCTTAAATAGTTTATTTCGAAATAAGTGTCGGTCAAGCTGAAATGTGACATACCTTTGTTCTACGAAAACGTCAAATGAATATTTGAAGAATAATTCATTTATGTGTAATTATCATTTTGAACTCGTCACATGACTCGTTGAAAAGGTACAGTACTAAGTTATCCGATTCTGTGAAATTGGGATCATAATCAGCCCTTAAAAGGAACTACATTATTTACAAAACGTACTAGAAATCACTATCACAGAACAATACTTGTTAGCAAAACGTAGAATGCAGTTGAAATTACCTGACTGCACATTTGTTGTTGTTTTCCATTGCGCTGGGTAATTTTATGCGGTAGTAATCCCACACAGTAACCAAAACCTCTTCCAACAAATAGTTATGCAAATTATAGCTTGTCACACAACGTTTACTTTAAACATATTTTATTTCAAAAAATCATGTACATGGCATACACATATAAATACAGTGATAACATATTACAAAAGGATTCGAAAACAAGGTTTCCCTTATATTAATCCGTCTCCCTGTAGAAAAAAGATAAAGGGAAATAACTGCAAATAAAAAAGTAGATTTTTTTTCATCAGATCTTTCCTATATATATATGTACCGGCGGCGGAGTGTGTTTACAGGACTTTGTCAAGACTGTCTCACCCAATTACGATCTTGGTCATGCACGAACGACGCTATTAGCCAAAACGCTTCGAATCTACCAAAAATTGTTGCACTTGTTTAAACACGAGTACATTTTCCTCTTGATTGAGGTTATTGCAGCCAAATAGGAGTGTTTCTATATTGTATGGGAAGGGAATTTTTTCTATCGTACGTTTTCGGACAAGGGAGTAATTATTACACTCGAGGAGAAAATGCTTACTGCTCTCGATTCTACCACAGGTACAGTTTTTACTTTCTACAAGATTTCTCTTAAATAAATGTTCGTTCAGATTGCTACAATCCATCCGAAGTCTGGCATGAAGTATTTGTCCTTTCCTGTCTCCATAAAAATAATAATTTGGCATTTTTCTTACATTTTGATTAAGGTAACCTTTAAGTGTTAACTTAGATGGACTTAGTCTGATATCGTCCGGAATAGCATTCCAGGATCGAATAACTGAGGGGAGAAAAGATTTCTGGTAAAATGCAGTTCTACACTTTATATGTTGCGTGTCATTCGTTCGTCGTGTGTCATAATTATGAATATTGAACAATTGTTGAGGGATAATGTCGCTTAAATAATCAGGGGTCTTATTGTGAAACATTTCATGAAATTTTATAATTTTGTGTTTTTTACGTCTTTCTGAAAGTAACTCCCATCCTGTTTCGTCGTATAATTTATTTATGGACGATAACTTAGTACCACCAGTAACTATCCTAGCCGCTTCAAGTTGCATATTTTCTAGTTTGTCACTTAAATAGTCTGGAATGTTGTCCCAAATGATATCTGTATATTCAAATAAAGGTCGGATAAAACTTAAATATATAGTTTGTAAATACTTTCTTTTCAATTTGAATTTCAAGGCACGAAATAAATTTAATCTAGGTGTTATCTTTTCAATTATTTTATTGACATGAGAATGCCATGAACCATCCTCATGAAAAATTAAACCAAGGTGTTTATGGCTTTCTACTTCTGAAATCATATCATTCATATAAAGAGGTGGATGATGGGGTTTAACTGATTTCTTGGAAACTGTCATAGCTTCAGTCTTTTTTGCATTAAAATTTACCAGCCATTGGACTGACCAATTGTTGATAGTCTCTATATCAGAATTAAGTTTGCTCGCTGCTGCATATTCATCTTCAACTACTATGAAAAGGGAAGTATCATCAGCATATAGTTTTATGTTACAGTCTATGTCGTTTACAATGTCATTTATATATACTAAAAAAAGTAAGGGGCCTAATATTGATCCTTGAGGGACGCCAGCATTTACACCAAAAGTATCAGAGGATTGACCTGAAATAACAACTTTTTGTTTCCGATTTGATAAATAGCTCATAAACCACTTTAATAGGTTTCCTCTTATTCCAATATTTTTAAGTTTATAAATAAGACCTTCATGCCAGACTCGATCGAAAGCACGACTTATATCAAAAAAGACAACACGAATCTCTTTTCCTGCGTCAAGAGCTTTGCCAAATAAATCTGTTATGTGTAAGAGTTGGTTAATTGTAGAATCTCCCGGCATGAAACCTGACTGGGCACTTGTTATTATTTTATGTTTTGTTAAAAAGTTAAAGAAGTGCTTAAAAACACAACGTTCCATACTCTTACCAATGATCGACAAAAGTGATATCGGTCTATAGTTTGATACCAGTTCTCTATCACCACTTTTGAAAACTGGTATAACGCTTGCTAATTTCCAGGTTTCTGGATACACAGCTTCACGTATAGATTTATTGAAAAGCTGAGCCAGGGGCCTACTTAACTCTCGAGCAGCATACTTCAGAAGCCTACCGCTAATTTCATCAGGGCCCGTCGCTTTAGTGACATCTAACAAAGACAAGTGATCAAACACTTCCTCTTCGGTTATTATAATATTGTTTAAAATTGGTATATCATCGGACATGGGGGTATTCGGAAAAGACGCTTTAGAATCATCCACGGTAGATTGCTTACAAAAAAAGAGATTAAATGCGTTTGATTTTTCATTATCGTCTTCTATATATTCATTATTTACTAACAAAGGGGGGTAATTTGACGCTTTCGAAGGCTGTTCAGATAAATTTCTTAAAAGCTTCCACCAATTCTTAACATTGGTTTCTGGATTCTCTAATATATTTATTTGTTTGTTGAAAAAGTCAAGTTTAGCTGTTTTTATGAAATTTATGCATTGATTCCTAACATACCAAAATTGTCGCCAAGAATCAGCAGTATTTTTCTTTTTTGCCATTTTATGAAGTCTTTTTCGGCGCCGAATTAGTTTTTTTATATGACCAGTTAGCCATGGCGGGTCTTGAGATCTAAACTTGACAAATTTACAAGGTATATGTTTTGCAGCTATTTTTAATATAGTTTCTGTAATTTTTGTCGCGGCAACATTTACGTCATTATTATTAATAGTATCATCCCAATTAACTTCACTTAGATCAAATTTATATTTAGTTAGGTCTGCGTGGTCATAGTCCCAAATCTTCCTATTAAAAACTTTATTTGGTGTTTTTTAATGTTTATTATGCCACTCACAGGACAGTGATATCTTACATTAGCTTCCAAAATATTATCACCGACTTCAGTATATAAAAGTATGTCAGGATCATTTACTAAAATTAAATCCAGTAAAGATGAACTGGTCTCGCAGAAGAATGTCGGCTGATCAATTGCTTGGTTCAGGCCGTTTTGCAAAATAATATTTGTAAGTTTTTTGTTTCGATAATTCAACAAATTTTCGTTGAAATCGCCCGTTACTACTATTTTATCAATACCCGAATTGAAAGCATTTTCTATGGACAAATTCATATTATCCCAGTATTGCGCATTAGAATCAGGGGGTCTGTAAAATACTCCAAACAGACATTTACATTTTTGTGTGTTAATTTCTATCCAGAGACACTCAAGATTTTGTATTTCAAGATCATGACGTCGTTTACTTGGTATATTATCTTTTACATAAACTAAGACCCCACCACCGATTTTGTCTTCATCCCGATCCTTTCGATATGGATTTTTAAAATTATCTAATTTTAATTGGCTATCAGCTATGCCGGACTTGAGCCATGTTTCGGTAAGTAAGATTATGTCCCTGTCCCCAAGCTCAGCTTCGACTATAGATTTTTTAGGGAGCAGACTTTGTATATTTAGGCATGAAAAAGTCAAAAGATCTTTATAACGATAAAAATCTAACATATCAGTTGAACTATCGTTATGGTTATGCAGGTAGTTATTCGGTGAGTCGGACGTTGGCCCCGGATTTAGTTCGATATCACCTGCCGTATAAATAATAAGAAAAATATATAAAAATAACTGACAAATCGATAAACAAATGTCATTTGTATTTTCATATCTACCCATCAAAGGAGTTGCTTTTTTGGTGTCTAAAACCCATCTTGTACTTTTTAAATACGAATTCAAACTTGATAGCAAATAGGTAGAACAACTTTGATTTTTAAAATTTGTTTTTAATTCGAAGTATAAATATATTGTGAGAGCCTTTGTGCCAATTTGGGCAAACAAATTAACTAATATAACGGTATGTAAATCGATCGAGTGAGACAGTCGAGTAGACCTGACATAGTGTAGCCCAACACGTGCCCTTTATGTATTTAGGTCACTTCCCATTGTTTACATTTAGTGTAGACGAATATATTACAGAACAAAACACATGTTGGGAGCACTACAATAATAATAATATTAGTGGTAAGAAAATGATAAGTATAACACTGATTCACACATCCGACGCCGGGACAACAAAAAGGAAGCAAATAAACAGTAAGTAACAAAAATGTAATTATATTAGTCCAGCAGATAGGTGCAATATATGAAGGAATTGTGCACTTCGTGTTAAAAGCACCAAATTTTGCTCAAACATACTTCTATCTATACTCTTCAATTTTAGATATGGAGGCAAGCTGGAAATATAGTTAACTTCCGGTAAAATCAAAAATGGTGGATGCATGTTTAAATTTCAACTTTTCTTGATCTTAATTTTCTTTCATTTTTGTTAGTTTGAATTAAAAGAACTGATGTTTTAATTGATCTGAATCATCGTATTAGATGGGTTTCAGTGTTGCTGAAGCAGCAATTTGGATAAGTTTGGTTAACTTCCGGTCGAAATTTCATGTCAAAATTCCAGAAAATGTTGACTTTTAATTTGCAAAAAGTGAGAAGAATGGTGTAATAGAATCAGGTATTTATTTCTTTGGAAATCATTAAAATTTAATTGATATGGTGAACACTACTGTTTGATTATTATATTTGAATGACGATAGACATACACTTCGATAAATAAAGAGTCTAAATAACAATTGAAAGATGAGCTCTTAAAGATTTAAACTTATTGAGGCATCAGATAATCGAAGACCAGGTAGTTCGTCCACAAATGTTGAAGAGGTTGACCGGACTACAATCTGTCGATACTTGTAACTTGGCATTGCACAAGGTCATGTTTTTCTCTGGTTGTTTATGACGTCTTTACACTAAATCCATTGGATGTTGGATGTGTACGGATTGATAGTTTAGTCTTATATTAGTTGCATGATTTTTTTATTAGTTGTTAGAGGCTTTGAACTAGTTGTCAGAAAACTGTGAGTACTCTCAGATCTGTTCATTGTGTCTTTTTGTGTCGGGATGTATAAGTACCGGGCCACGTCCACTTGTATTTTTGTCCATCTGATGAGTTAACCTTTTTTCAACTGAGTTTTATAGTTCGTTCTTATGTTGTACTGTTATACCACTGTCCAATGTTAGGGGGAGGGTTGGGATCCCGCTAACATGTTTAACCCCGCCACATTATTTATGTATGTGCCTGTCCCAAGTCAGGAGCCTGTAATTCAGTGGTTGTCGTTTGTTTATGTGTTACATATTTGTTTTTTGTTCATTTTTTTACATAAATAAGGCCGTTAGTTTTTTCGTTTGAATTGTTTTACATTTTCTTATCGGGGCCTTTTATAATAGCTCACTATGCGGTATGGGCTTTGATCATTGTTGAAGGCTGTACGGTGACCTATAGTTGTTAATGTCTATGTCATTTTGGTCTTTTGTGGATAGTTGTCTCATTGGCAATCATACCACATCTTTTTTTTTTATATTTAGTTCATTTATATACTTTGGAATTTAGTGTGACATCCATTTACTCTGAATTAGTACACCATTTGTATAGGGACCAGCTGGTGACCACGTCCGGTTGCAGGAATTTCTCGCTGCATAGAACACTTATTGGTGGCATTCGGCTATTGTCTGCTCTTTGGTCAGTTTGTTGTCTCTTTGATATATTCCCTATTTCTATTCTCAATGTTAAATATATAATTTGTCAAAATATGACAGACGAATAGCTGTAATGCCCTACACCCTCAAAGTGTATCAATATTGGTGCTGGATATGTTACTATGGCTGGAAATCTCGTTAAATACAAAGAACTTCCATGTTTACCGTCTACGACCCATCTGTATACACAATATGATGGCAGGGGTCTTCCACGTACTACGTACAAAAACAATGCCAAATGGTATAAGACCTGTCATCTAAACACAGAACTAAAGAGAGCTAAAATAAGACATCAAAAGGATACAGATGATATGTAAAAAAACAGGCAATCGGAGCTGGAAACCCACCCGCACGGTCAATGTGTACAAATGCTTCAGTACACAACTTTATCAGAGAAGCTTAGTGCTGGGGACCTCATTGTACAAGAAACGAAATATCATGTCCAATGTCTTGCTTGTCTTTATCGACAGGCATCAAAAATTTCTAGTGAAGATGAGACTTAATAAGGAAGAGATGCACGAATAAGCCATGGAATCGCATTAGCTGACATCATCAGCTACAATGAAGATTCCATAACCAAAGAATATTTAGCACCAGGATTCAAAGTTGTCAGGTTTTTTCTAGGCGAATAAGGAATCTAGATGTTGACATTGAAGACAGAGTTCATAATTCAAGATGAAAGAATAAACTTCTTACATTTTAAAATTATGGGTTGTTTGCCTGTGAGAGAGCTTTCACATGTTTGAATTGGATGGAGATTTGTCTCAATGGCACTCATACAACTTCTAATATCAAATGCTTGATTATTTACCTGTTATTCAGGTATAAAAACAAGAGAGAGAGAGAATTAACTTGCTTTCAAAGATAATATAGAACCCTTGTTTCAGAAAGCAGGTGATGATGCCTTTGACTAAAACTAAATGCAGATTTATAAAGCAGTAACAATAATTGGCAGCGACATGTTTATTGTTACAATTTGGTTTGACGATAATTTTCCAGTGAACTGTGAGGAGAATTATGTTCCAAGATCTCCTGTAGTTCTTGGATATTTATATTTAACAGCTACAAACAAATCCTTAAAGGTTAAATCTCCGCAGATCCGTCATCGTGCATCTAAAGAAACATATGCACTTAGAAATAATGGTTCACTGTCTGACAGAACACATGAAATAAACATGTTGTTAAGTCGGATGGAGGCACTGTTAACAGGTAACCCATTAACGCTGCGAAAGTGGATGGCAGCTTGAGAAGAAATGGCAAGCCTTGCTAAAGAGTTTGAGAAGAGGGGCGAAAGATACCAGAGGGACAGTCATATATCGATTTCATGATGAAGAGAACGAACACAACTGACCATGAGCAGAAACTAAGAGCTCAAATGTCGTTTATCCATGATGTAGCTTCTGTGATAGAAGAGTTATGAAATCAATTTCTTGAAGACAGCAACTAACTTCTTGTTCTGTATACCAATTAAAGATATAGCTCCCTCAGCAGTTGTTGATACTATTTGTCGTTCGTTGAATAGGAAAGGGACTTTCCGATTTGATTTTCCTCTCAGTTCAGTATTTTTGTGATTTTACTTTTTAGAACAATTGACAAGATGTAACTATTGTAGACAATATAAAGATTGACAGTACAAGGAGACGTTGTCAAAGGCAAACATGCTTACCACGAAACTGACAGAGCTTCTCACGAGTAGATCAAAACAAAACAGAGCTCATTCATTTTCTGTCAAATAAACAGATGGATGAAAACATTTTCGAGATCAGAATCATTGCTACAGTTGTAACAGATGTATTAGTACTTGTTTCATGTGACAATGCAGTTGATATTTATGGGTTGCTTTGGGACTCGAAACCACTTCGTTTACATTTCAATTCATGAGCTTGCTAACTTTTTAGGACAAGAAAAAGCATATGCATTGCCTGTTTTCCATGCATTCACTGTATTCGACACTGTGGCATAGATGAATAAGGTGGGGGAAAAACAGGGATACATGAATGGTATTGAATGGTGTCACAAGAGTATACACCGTTATGAGAGACCAGGGTTGCGTCCACTATCGTAGCAGCTACGTAGTGCTACGTAGATGTTTGTCTACTGAACGAGTAGCTAGTCTAGCTGCTATCTATTATCTATGTTGCAGCTAGGCTAGATACACGTTCAATAGTCATTCATCTACTATAGCCCTTTGTAGCCGCTACGATATTGGACGCAACCCAGGTGAGTACTCTGAATGTCGACACTACTATTACGCAATTAATCGAACGATTCGTTATGCTGATGTTTGATCGAACAATATCAGAGGTCAATGATATTTATTCTTTTTGTGACAACATTGCTTTTTTTTTATCAAACATATGTATTTTGTCTCTAAATTACGTTTACTTGTGATATTTTCTACCGGAGGTGACAAATTTCTGAATAAAATACCCCGAGTGTTTCAAAGAAATGATACATTATTTCAAACCATGAATACACAATAATATTATAGTCTACACTGCAAACTTTGGCTACCAGCTGTGAGATTTGAATAACCATTAATCAGTTATCAAATGCATGTCCGCCATTTTGATGATAAAACCGGAAGTGGATAAAATCAAGCTTGCCTCCATATCTTATTTTGTTTAGAATGGTTCAAACTATGTTTTTACCATATTTTATGCTTTTAAAACATAGTGCACAATTGTTCACCTATCTGCTGGGTAACCACTAATCAGTTATCAAATGCATGTCCGCCATTTTGATGATAAAACCGGAAGTGGATCAAATCAACCTTGCCTCCATATCTAATTTTGTCTAGAATGGTCCAAACTATGTTTCTACCAAATTTTATGCTTTTAACACAAAGTGCACAATTATTCACCTATCTACTGGACTATATAAACAAGTTTTAGCATTTTCTTTTGCTTGGGAGTTTTACCCATGACAGGAAAATAAATAAATTGTACACAGATCACAATGCACGATAGAGAAATATTAATGCACATTTTAATTTCAATTTGAAGTATCCAAAGAAAGAGTAACCCTTTGTTCATTTATATCTGAATTCATAAAGTGATTATCATTTAGAAAATACCGTCTCAATTAGTCACACACCTTCAAAAAAAGAAAAAAAGGGGGGGGGGGCGTAACAAAAGGACAAAAAAAAATGATCACCTATACATGCACGCTCAACTCGTTCTCAAAGATCACTGCATCACTTAATATAAAGTGGGGAAATCATTGGTTTGGTTTGATTTGATTTGTTTTTGTATGTATTCCCGCTCGCCAGTTTACATATTACTGCCAAAATAAAATAAGCTCACCCACACATCCACACACATTGTATAAACACATTCATTCCCAATTCAATATGTAAAGGTAAATATAGAATGATTAATACAACAGTATGATGTGGCAAATAACATAAAAAAAAACCAAAAACAACAAAAACACAAAGTAAATTAGACAGAGTCAAACTGAACATGGTTAATTTTATTAGCGTCCACCGTTTCCAACATCTCCGGTAATGACAGACATAGCATCATCATCATGTGTTAATAATCGTTCTCTAGTAGCAGCTGGTGCTTCATCTGGTTGTTCGGACCATTCGGTTGGGGGTTCAATTTCAAGCTCATCTAACATTGCAATGAAATCATCATTATTTCGTACTATGTGTTTGTCATCTTTGTTGTCTACAATATATATTTTGCCGTCGACCACCCATGTTGATTTGAGCTTCTTGTTTCGTACCAGAAATCTTGCATAGTATGCAAGTTTACTTCTCAGCATTGTTAATTCTTGGTTAATGGATATATTAGCAAGTTGAGGGTTTTTTCTGTTAAATTTGCTCAATCGAAGTAGAGATTCCTTAACTCTGTGACTGGATAAACGAATGATGATTGGGCGCGGACGATCAGAATGTTGCTTCCCAGTGCGGTGACTTATTACTATGTCACTCTGTGACATTTGGACATGCATTTGGCTTGCGATTTGGAGTATTTTGTTGTCAGTGTTTTCACCATAAGAGAAAGGAACCCCTGTAAAACGGAGCATATATTTCCTACTATGCTGCTCTAGGTCATCGCATTTGTTTTTAAGATATTTTATTTCTGCCTTTAAATTGTTGCTGACTTCAGAACTTTCATGAACAGTAATAATATCCTGAAAACTTTCCACTTTTTTGTCAAGATCATCATATTTGATTTTTAACTCTTAACTCGCGTAGAACAGGTTTTTGTTTTTCATCAATAAGGTTATGTAAGTCACCAATAAGAAATTCTTTCACAGTTTGTGCTATTCTTACAATGTCTTCCTGACTTATGCTTACTACAGGTGCAGCTGTGGAATTACTCATGCTAGTTTCAAATAAATGCTCATCAGATGAAGAGTGTAATATATCCACAGAGTCTGTATCAAACGTTTTTTGCTTTTTATCTGTTTGTAGATTTTGGGGGGATGGTTGAGAAGATGGGCGACGTCTTCGCTTTTTAAATTCACTGTTTGTAGTATTAGATTTCTGCATCAAGGATTAAAGATCCGTTTTACATAGTTAAATACACAGATGATCTAATAAGTTGCTGGCATTAATAAAAATAAAAGTTCTTGTAGAACAATGGTCACGTTGGCATTCGGTCCACTCGACTGAGTATCAGGTGTGCATTATGTTTTAACAAATTATATGTCTTTTGAAAGTCTCAAATTATATACAGTTTATACAGTTTGTTTGTGCATGACTTACTAATTCTTTCCTGTCATTGGATAATTCAAAACAAAATGCTTATTCACATTATTTTACTGAAGATTCGACCTGATATATAAACACGTCTTTCCCATCCGAGCATGCGCATATTTTAATCGTTTAATCAAAGGACCTAGATGCACAAGGTCCATAAATATTCAGGTAATTTTGGTTTACTTACACTACGTGACATGCAAATGCAAAAATAATTAGTTAATAACTCTGTTTTTGTTTTGTTTTTTATCTTTTTTAAAATTTAAAGCCTGAATGAACGAAACCATATTGAAATGTAGATTTCAGGGGGCTCGGTGAAAAAAAGAGATATTTTGGGATGATTGATCATGAATGTTTATTTTAAATAAAATGTATTACATGGAAAAAAAACGCTTTAGTCATTCCCTATACATATCAAAAGGAGCATATACAGCTTCAAAAAACGTTTACCTTACTTATTGCCTGCCATAATCATGTATACCAGATCGTAATAAAACAGTAGATAAAAACCATTTTGAAATACATATATTTTTTTTTAAATATTAGAGTAATCCTAATCGAAATTTAACAGTAGAGAAAATTCATCCATTGCGGACAGCGCCGATATGTCGACGGAAACGAACATCTCACTTTTCAATAAGATTACGAAATATTTAAAAAAAAAAATAGGCATAAGAAATAAGGTGTTTTGTTTTCTATTACAACAATACACAATATCTTGTCATCGTGTACTTATAATATGGAATATTCAAAGAAGTGGAATTGTCGTTTTTCGCTTAAATGTCCAGGAGCAAATATTTAGTGTTCATGACAAGAGCAATTACAATAGAAAGGTCTTGTAATAGAAGGTCGATAGTGAGGTTGAACGGGAAACATGGAATGCCATTGGAAAATCATTGTATATTGGCTAAGGACACACCTTTTGCATTGCAACAGGTGGCAATATCATGATCTGTCAAAGAATTTGAATAATTTGCAGAGGGCACTGATGCATCAAAAATTCTTATCTGTATTGACGTGTAGTTTCTTAATGATATAATTCAATTTATCTAATTAAGGTTAGTTTCGTTTAGCTCATTGTTAAAATGCTATGAAACTGCTAGTTACTTGCGCGTTTATTGTATGATAGTTTTATACTACCGACTGCCTGGACAGTTCTGTTGAGCGGGTTCGACTCGAGATCATTGAGATCTGGAGGTTGTTGGTTTGAACCCCGACTTGGTAAAACAAAGACGTAAAATTGGTTTTAACACGCGGCATGTAGAAGTAAGACAAAGACTAATCGGCTCGGGATCAGAAATGATAGTCTAGTATTGTAGTCACATGTTATCGTCCTTAATATGCATGATTATAATTTGCCGCTGGATGTTAAGCATCCGTCAAATATCGTCATTTAATTTTTACATTACTATGTAACTATATAGAGTGAAGTATTGTCTTCTGCTGGTTTATAACATAATTATTGTTTGATCACCACCGATCGACAGTAGAGTTCACAAACTGTGTCTGCTTTGCAGGAAATTATATTAGATTTACTCCATTTTTTTTGTCCTTGGGACGGTTAGTCTTTGTTGTTAAGTTGCTGTCGCATTATACTATTAAAACAATATATAAATGAAATAAAGATGCATTTTACAACAAGTCATAAGTAAATTCTATGGACACCATAACATTCGACGTATATTCTATGAATACCATTACATTCTAAACTCATATTGATACCATAAACTTAAACATGAGGACTATTCTAAATTTTAATTAATAATTACATTGAAAATAAAACAATATAAATTCAAAAATAATGATCAATAAAGATGCAATACAATTTAAATTCAATAAACAATTATTATATGGCATTATAGCACAAATAGCATGGTACATAGATTTGTAGTGATGCTTTCATGTTAAATTACTGTGTTTGATTTTGTTAATGTATCAGGAAGAGCAGTTCAAACTTTTGATCCACTGTACGAGAAATTAGATGTATTCGACTCTGTATTTGGTTTTGGTTGACGACAATTTCGTATTGTAATTTTGATTTGCCGAAGCTAATTATAAAAAAAGAATTGCCAAATGTTCCAGCTAAACCATTTTTGCCGTATTTATTCACCCTATAAACACGTTTAAAACCATCCAAATTTCCGCATGATTCATCTGAATAACTCTTAGCAAGACAATTGGAGAAAAACTTAACAAAAATGGAGATTAAACGACCAAAAGAAGTTGAATCTTTATATAAAGTGTTGCAATTATAATCGTTTTTTTTATTCACATTTACATTTCTTAAAACTTTCCAAATTGAATAAAATTTGCAACAACAAATTGTGCCACCTATGTGAGACTATCATCGTTGTTCTCTTCAAGTTATGAATAATTGACACACATAAAAGAAGATGTTTGTCTATTCTACTATCCTCCCCTGACTTTTTAAACGTATATACATGTTGACAGTTAAAAAAAGTCATGGTCCGTGCTTCACCAATTGTGGTCGTAGTGCTAAAAAAGTGTATTTGCTTCATAACCAGGACAAAGTGCAATATTACCTGTCATTCAAATGAAGCTGATTAATCGATTACTTCCTAAACGTGCAGTGGCAAACATGTCATATGTATTCATGATGAGATGCAAAGTGGAGCGACCTGAAACAAATGATAGCACCTAAGAGTTACGCTTTGGTCAGATTGAGCGTTGGCTAGAGGTTTAACGTATGATGTACTAGACATGAATCACAATTAAAACTAAATTAAGCTATTACCCCTCTAAGTTTTTGTCCATGGCAGAAGATTATCATACGAAACTAGATGATTTGACAGTCAGTAACAGTCATTATAAGACCGCGCTGAAGTAAGCTTTCGATCGAGGTTAAATATATATCTGTAATTAGGGGCTGAAGGGTCCTGCCAGTCCATTCCATTATTCAAAATATCCATTTCATTATTCAAAATTGACTATTTCTCAATGTCCATGCGTATTCTGATATTTAAGTCATTGGTTACTCCTGTACTATCCGTTGCGGAACAAATTGATTATATACCTTTTGTTCCTCTCTTAATAAACTTTCGATTGAGGTATAAAATATATCTGAATATAGAGGCTGAAGGGTCCTGCCAGCCATTCTATTATTCAAAATATTCATTTCATTATTCAAAAATTGACTATTTCTCAATGTTCATGCGTATTCCGATATTTAAGTCATTGGTTACTCCTGTAATATCCGTTGCGGAACAAATTGACTATATACCTTTTGTTCCTCTCTTAATAAGCTTTCGATTGAGGTATAATATCTATAATACTAAAATGACGAGGTCCAATTTGTCAGCCGTCATCACGTAAAAACGATGAATCAAAGAATTCAACTTTTTATATAACTAATATAGAACAATCCTGTTGATTAAAAATTGCACCACTCCAGACCCTTTTGTTTTCCACATAATTAATATTGCCAATAATTAAGAAGTTCCGGGTCGAATCCGATACCGATACAAATAGTATATTAACCTGTTACCTATTACCTTATCTGTACGTTCCGCATCTGACAGGCGCACCACCAAACGCTGTATTTAGGATTTTGCTATATACACGGTTCGTCATCACAGGGTTGACACTACTAAATTCAATCATTGTCACATTGTTCCCGATTGTAGTATTTCAATCAGTATGACTTTCTAAGACGACAATACGAATAATAAAATCTGGAAGGCGTATAGGTACAGCATGTACAGTTTTCAATTTGTTAGCCGGAATGACGTAAAACAGCAAATCAAAGAATTCAACTTTATTTATAATTCATAAAGGGCAATGCTGTTAATTAAATAATACTCCTTTCCAGGCCCTTTTGTCTTCCAAATAAAATTTATAATACCAATAATTGATAAGTTCTTGGTCGACGGGTTCAAAAAGAAAGATGGTGAAAGCAGAGAAAACTGTGCATCTTATAATCGGCATGACTTTATCAATTGACAATACCAATACTAAAATAAGGCTTACGCATAGTTATATTCTTTAATTCAGTCACAGACCCGCGATATCACGGGTGTGTTCTAGTATATCTGAAATTAAAGGCTGAAGGGTCCTACCAGGCCAATCTATTATTCAAAATATCCATTTCATTATTCAAAATTGGCTATTTCTTAATTTTCACGCGTATTTTGGCATTTTTTCCCTCTGTAACCTCTGTAATGGTCATTGCGGCACATATCAATTATACTCAGTTTATTCGGCAATATAGGAAAGGTGTACTGACATAAGTAGTCTCTAAACACATTAGCTCCAAATGGAGCTTTCGTTAGTAGAAGCCATATTAACTATGTGTATCAGTGAGAAAAATGTAAAAGCATAAAAATATAGGATATATACCAATACACATAATTAATAGCGCCTTGTGATGTTTTATAGGCTGACCGGTTTCGGTCCGAAAAGGACCTTCATCAGAGGCAGAATGATGGATTAATGTGTGCACCCTATTTATATAGATATGGTAACCGGCGGTTGAGCTAACCGGCGGTTGAGTTAACCGGCGGTTGAGTTACCCGGCGGTTGAGTTCACCGACGGTTGAGTTCACCGACGGTTGAGTTATCCAGCAGTTCAGATTTAACTGGCGGTTTGTTTAACCGGCGGTTGAGTTAACCATTGGTTGAGATATAAATAGGGTGCACACATTAATCCATCATTCTGCCTCTGATGAAGGTCCTTTTCGGACCGAAACCGGTCAGGCTATAAAACATCACCAGGCGCTATTAATTATGTGTATTGGTATATATCCTATATTTTTATACTCAGTTTATTCCTCTATTCATAAACTTTAATTTGATGTTTATTTCTTTTTCTTTATAAGACGCTGACGGGTTGAGGCAGTCCATTCCATTATTCAAAATAAGTTATTTCTTAATGTTTACGCGTATTTCAATATTTAAGTCCTTCGTTACTCCTCTAATATGCGTTGCGGAACATATTTACTATATACCTTTTGTTCCTCTCTTAGTAAGCTTTCGATTGAGGTATAATATATATCTGTAATTAGGGGCTGAAGGGTCATAGCAGTCCAGTCCATTATTCAAAATTAGCTATTTCTCAATGTTCACGCGTATTTCGATATTTAAGTCCTTCGTTACTCCTTTAATATGCGTTGCGGAACATATTTACTATATACCTTTTGTTCCTCTCTTGATAAGCGTTCGATTGAGGTATAATATATATCTGTAATTAGGGGCTGAGGGGTCATAGCAGTCCATTCCATTATTCAAAATATCCATTTCATTATTAAAATTAGCTATTTCCTCATTTTTACGCAGGTTGTGGCATTTAGGTCCTCCGTAAACCCTCTTATGGTCATTGCGAATCAGGATATAGCTATAATGTCACAGTCATTTTTTTTTTTTAATATTTATTTCACTATTCACCGCTTCAATTTGAATAATGAAACTTAAACTATTTCCTTATTCATTATTCATTTTTTAATATTGAATAGTGAATAGGGAACTATTTCATTATTCATCATCATTGAATAATGAATTTCCTTGCAGTAGTTCGCACATCAATTTAAAACCTACACCGGGTTAATAGGTTCGAGGTATTGATAAAACAATAAGTAAACAAAAGATATCATTTCTAGCTCCGAGTCCAAATGAAAAATTAAAAAGAAACAAAGTAAATTTCACAATATATTTTTTACCTCTACAGCTAAGTTTTAAACGTGGTCAATCATTCAGTACATTTTGACATTTTAATACGGTCTCTCATTTATGTGGTCAGAGTATGGAAATAGTAATTGTAGTAGCAATTCTTGTAGTAGTAGTAGTAGCTAGTAGTACTCTTATACATGTATACGTAATATATATGCAACCACTATGTCATTTATAGATAATGATCGAAAGTATTGTTTAAGAATTGTAAATCCTCGGGATGTACAAGCGTTGCCCTAAGTACATATTGTGTTTCCGCGCTCCATTTTAAAAATGTGCGCTCGGTCAACGCTTTTACAACCCTCTGAAATTACTAAACGAAGTAGTCAATACTGATAATTACAATTTTTAGCTAGGTTCATAAAAAAACAACTTCTATCAATTTTTTCTATTATTTACCTGTGCACTCTATTGAGGGAGCTTGTGTCATCATGAATATTACATTTCATTTTGAAATGAAGGTTTATTTCAGAATGAAGCGAGAATGCTATTAGCCAATCAAAATAGCGTATCATTATGAAGCATACATGCATTGAAATATTGATTAATGATAAATGTTTTACTTATCTAATACACTTTACACACTGGTAATTCTAGTCAAAAGTAAAGCATAAGTATAAATTATATTCAATATTAAACACACAGTGTTAACTAATACAATATAGAAAAAGATTGATGTAATCTTGAAAACCTCTATATTAAGTTCATATCAGTTAGAAAGAATTTCAGCACGATCACTACCAAGCGAAATATTTCGCAAAAGATTAATTATATACTGGATATATAGATATGCTACGTTTTGCTTGACGGGGTTGAGTTTGAAAGATTGTAGCAAATATCTAGAGGCTGAGCAATAATCTTTCTGTAATGAACAACAATAGATGATAAAATTGAGTCCTATTAGTCGATGCTCATTTGGTAACATTGATATGCAGATTTTCATTTTTACAACAACCGTTTCCCGTTCCACGTACGTTGAACCATTCTTTAAATTACAAAGAAATTCAAGAAGCAGACCATAGATGATTGGATTAAAAGTTATCATTTCCTGACTTATTTCAATACATAATTCCAAAGCCGCTGGTTTAGGTAAAACCGGTAGTTCTGCTCGCATGAAAGTAACATCGTAATAACACCGCTTCCAAGCAAGAGCCATTGCATTATATCCAAGTAAATCATGACCCCTTTCCATAACTTTTTCGAAATGTTTAATTGTTCTGTACGGATCTTGATGTATAAGGTCAATTTCGTATATGATGCTCTTGTATAAGGCAATTTCAGTAACGTTTAGTAGTGTTTTTCGAAATGTTGTAATTAATTGGCCTAGTGTGTCTGTAATATGTTGTTGTTTTTTAGTGAAGTAGCCATCATCTGTGTTTGTTACTTTCTTTATTATATTGAGACAATCTGCACCATCATCTAGGTAACACGTAGCTATACGAAGATTGATATGAGGAAGGTCGTCTACAGCACTCAACTTTATGTATGTGGAATATTTATCTCTTGTCATAGAGTGTTCCGTGCTTTCACCTGTTTTCTTTTCTTCCTGTAGAAGGATATAATGTAGAACACCCATGTAATTTTACAGAAGAATGATAGGAGGTTGCGAGTAAGTGATTGCTGTCAAATTTTCCAAAACAAAGCTACACCTGTCAACATTATTTTTGATGCCATATCCAACATAAAGTTGATGAAATCCACTCTCAGCCGTTCTTCTGTACAAGTCTGCCATTGTCACTCTAGAAGTAAGCCAATGTTTAATGAATGTGTCTTGAATAAGCATATTTAAATGAGGAAGTGATCGGTTTTCATATATTTTTATGATGGTAAAAGCAAGTTGATGCTTGTATATGGATCTGCGAGAAAACTCTCTAGACGCTGTCTGGTTTTGGTTTGTATATCCCATGTAAACTCATCTGCAACGAACAAGTTTCGCTCCCTAATAAAGTAATTAGGCAGAAATCCTTTTTCCACAAAGGATTTCAGTTTTGACACACAGTAACAAATGCAACAAATCAATTTAGACGACTGCCAGAAGTCCACTGATTTCTCTTCTAGACACCAAAACATTACAGTTTTCATTGTATATGATGTTATGTTTTTCCCAGCTATTTTCGAAAGGATCATTTTCTTCAATTTTTTTAAAAGTATAATGCAATGAATCTGTGTTTCTGTAAACGACTCGATTAAAACTTGCTCGGCTCCGTTTAAAGACAATCTCCATTGAGTATCACTGTCTTTTGATGTTTTACTTCCAACCCCAGCAAGTAAATATCCTGTATTGATTATCTTTTGAAATAAATTTGTTATCAGCCAATTTGAAGATCTTTTTCTTTTTGTCCACTCTAAAGCATCGCTTAGCCAAAACTCGCTTGGTATGCATAAAACAAGATCCATATCTAAACTGTCTATTCCGACATTTGCAATACGAAATATATCAACAGGATCAGCTTGTTGATAATTTGTTTTGTTATAATACTCGGCATTAAATGCTGGGCCATGAATGCTATATTCCTTTAGACTTTGAGGTTGGGTTTCAAAAATTATATCTTTCACAGTATTTTTTAAGAGACGATTGCCATCTTTGTTATCAATATAGATTTTGTATTTAAGTGGATATCCTTTATTTTCAAAAATACCTAACGAGACAACACATAATTGTGCATAACCAGGGTGTTTGTCGTCTCGTAGTCGCAGAACTTTAATCCCCAAAAAAGGTGATTCATAGAGTTCTTTTCTACTTTCAAAAACAATAAATTGGTAGGCAACCATGATGACATCTTGGTCACTTCCCATATCTTCTAATCCTTCTGCCACACTCCCTACAATTATTGGTCGAAGTCTATACACAAGACAGCAAATAATTTTCCAAAGCTCGTTTTTATTATTCACAGCCGTCTGGTTTAACTTGATACATGGTAATGACTTTGCCAATACATTCATGGCTGCTGACAGATGCATACTTTCTTGAGATAAATTCGGAAAATCCGTATCTGAAAAAGACAATAAAAACATGTTTGTCAAATTCTTGTATTTCTACTAAAGACGAAGAACAGAATTTTCTATCACTGCATTGGAAACCTAAAATACACAAGTGTCTTAGCAATATAAGCTGGGCTTCAAAGGTATTGTGAAACTACCTTTTCTAGTCATTGCGTGAATCAGATGTGGATACTGAAACATATGAAGGCTCTTGTAGACTAATAACAATATAAGACTCCTTTTTCTTGCACTAGTATTAAAATATCTGACTTTTCTACACTTTACACACTTAATCCCTTTTCATAAAACGACAAGACAAATTGATAGAGTTTGATTTGCTTTGTTTCATAAAAAAGAATGGCCAACTTAGATGCAAGTATTTTGTTTAGAGAGGGATAAATCCTTAAGCCATCAATTGTTGTCCGTCGTCGTCGTCCGTCTGGTGTAAACTATTTCAAACATTTTCTCCTCTGAAACTACTAAACCAATTCCAACCAAACTTCAGCTGAATGATCCTTATGGTATCTAGAATTAAGTTTTTTTTTATTTTCTGTTTCGTCAAATAAACATGGCCGCCATGGCTAAAAATAGAATAAAGGGGTAAAATGTAGTTTTGTGCTTATATCTCAAAAACCAAAGCAGTTAGAGCAAATCTGATAAAAAGTGTTCATAATGTAACGTTCTATCAGCCCATGAAGTTTTCAGATACATGTAATAACCCATTATTGGGTTGCTTCCACTAAATTGGTAATTTTAAGGAAATTTTGCAGTTTTTAGTTAATACCTGGAATAGTATTATTGATAAAGATAAACTGTAAACAGCAAATATGTTCAGCCAAGTAAGATCTACGAATAAGTTTATGTGAGCAAAATTGTCATTTGACCCCTTAAAGAGTTATTGCCCTTTAAGGACAATTTTACAAAATTTGCTTATCATGTTTTCTAACTTTAAAATTATTTTTTTTCTGAAACCTAAACCAATTCCAACTAAACTTGAGCTGAATGATCCGTAGGGTGTCTTAAATAAAGATTGTGTTTTATTTTCTGTTCCGTCAAAAAACATGGCTGCAATAAATAAACATAGAACATAGGGGTAAAATGCAGTTTTTTGCTTATATTTCAAAAACCAAAGCAGTTAGAGCAAATCTGAAATGGGGTAAAAGTGCTCAAAAGGTAAAGGTCCATCAGCCCTGCAATTTTCAGATGAATCTAATAACCTATGGTTTGGTTGCTGTCACTAAATTGGTAATTTTAAGGAAATTTTGTAGTTTTATGTTATTATCTTACCAAGTTTGTACATTCTATATCGCAACATGCCAGCAGCGCCTGCATACAGAGTATATGTCTCATAAAATTGAGAATGGAAATGGGTAATGAGTCAAAGAGACAACAAACTGACCATCGGAGAGACAACAGCCGAAGTCCATCAATGGTTCTTAAATGCAGCGAGAAACTCCTGCAGCCGGATGAGTCCTGCAGCTGTCATCTAGACGAATTTGTTACTAGTTCAGTGATAATGGACGTCAAAGACTAACAAAGAAAAGAGGCCCCTTAATTAGGACAGGCGCAAAAATGTGGCGGAGTTAAACATGTTTATGTGATCTCAACCATCCCACTATACCTCTAATCAATGTAAAAAAAAACTAACGCACAACAATACGCATAGTCAAACTCAGGTGCAGGAAAGTCCGATTCCGATGTCAGAATAGATAACGAAAGAAACTTACAAAATTGACAATAATACATATAAATAAACAAAGGACTATTGGCAGTTACTGACATGCCAGCTCCAGACCTCAATTAAACTGATTGAAAGATTATGTCTTCATTATAGCAATATCATGCACAATCCCTCCCGTTAGGGGTTTAGTATTCATTGGTATTATACCATCATAAAATTTATGAGAAGAACATAACTCATGTCATGCCAACAACTGGTTTTAGAATAAATATGTTTAATTCCGATGCAAAGACCCTATACGTGATTCAATAATAAAGCCAAAATATGCAATCTTTAATGACCTGACAACAGTGTCGTAACTATATCCCTTCTTAATAAGTCTGTTTAAAGGTTTTGTACGTTTATGAGGTGAATACTGATATTTTTGTACTTTGTAAAGAATATTACCATAAAAGATTGAATGTGAAATACCTGAACGTATGAGATGTCTACATATTGACCTATATTTTCGAATGATATCCTTGTACCAATGATAACATTTATTCAATGTTTATACGGATATACGGAATTTCCAAAGCGAACAAAAATGTTATCTAGTAAAAATTCAAGGCACATATAGTATCAAAGCATGTCAAATTGACATAGGTCTTTTGTTGGTTGCTACCAAAAAATGACCTAAAAGAGTTTGAACATATGTATTCGCATTCTGATTTTTTAAATGCCCATTTAAATAGATGTGTGATTTTTTTCTTAATAAGAATATGAGGCAAAGTGGTATATAAATCAAAACTTTGAACAGATTCAAAATCACTTACATATGCATGCAATTTATCAAATACTTCCAACGATTTTTTTACACTCCAAAAGTAATGAATGACACTATTTCAATACGCCTTATTTGAACAATTTATTATCAGGTGTTTGATTGTACTAATAAGTAGAATAAACAATTTAGTATTGGAACAATGGCTTGAAGAGTTGATATTACATTCTTATATTGTAATTCCTTTCATGGTTTCCTTGATTGACGGTTGCTTCTTAAAATAAAGCTATGGAACCAAGATTGTTGAAGTTGAAATAATTCCTTTGAAAATGCCATGGACCCAACCAAGAGTTGGTTAACCGTAATGGAACATCCGTTCAACAGATGATATCACATCCCCTTTTTCAGAATGTTACCTACCAAATAAGATTTATTATCGATTTTGTATTAACATAAACAACACGACGGATACCACGTGTGGAGCAGTATCTGCTTGCACTTTCCGGAGTACCTTTGATCCCCCAAGGTTTCGTTGGAGTCGTGTTGCAGAATCTGTGTGTTGTGTACTTTTGTTTGTCTGATTGTCATTTTCTTTTTTCGCCATGTTTTTTTCTTTTAATAATGATTGTGAATGTTCCTTTGTATCTTTCGCATGTTTCTTGGTTCTGTTTATACATTTGGAATATGGCGAATACTACTTACGAGATATATTTACGCGTTAGGAAATTTTGAATGTTCAAAATATTTACATCCTAACTGTATATATTAGATGATATAACCTCAAAAATCGCAGCTCACCTACAGATACGATTGAAGATGTCATATCATTACGCTGATTTGAAATAATTATTCTATCTTTCATCATACCAATTTACTTAAAAAACTTCTTTTATTAAAATATCTATATGGTATGACGATGTTAAAGTGCTTTTAATATATACACCGAGACATTTTTTCAGAGTTCAGTATTTTGGTGATTTTACTTTTTAATTATGTTCAGTAGTTGTCGTTAGTTGATAAGGTTTCCCGTTTTTGATTTAGATAAGACTACCGGTTTTCCCGTTTAAATGGTTTTACGCTAGTAATTTTTGGGGCCCTTAATAGATTGATGTTCGGTGTGAGCCAAGGTCCCGTTTTGAAGACCGTCGTTTGAAATATAAAAGTTTTTCTTTTACAAATTGTGACCATGGTAAAGCTTCATTGACAATTTCAAGTATAAATTTATTAATTTGATACTGAAATATCAACATTTCGACACTTTTTGTTGCTTAATAATAAGTACACATTGAGCATTTTTATTTTTAATCACGTTAAGTCTATTACATGTCATCCGTTGCAAGGAACGTTGTGAGTTCGAATCCCTCACGTGTCATTTGCGATATACATATATAAATTTACTAATATTCCTAGTTTTTCTACTGATTACGGTGGTTTTATCCGGCACTTCAAAACTGACCGCCACGAAATAGCACAATAGGTTTTGTCCCTTGATTGTCATTGTCTACAAATATAGTCTCTATTAACAAAAATCGAAGGGATAAAGTTACGATACTGTTGTCAGGTCATTAAGGATTGCATATTTTGGCTTTAATATTGATTCACGTATAGGGTCTTTGCATCAGAACTAAACACATTTATTTAAAAACCGGTTGATGGCATGCCACGGGTTGTTATAATAGTACGATACTAAATCCCTAACAGGAGGGATTTCCCTGACATTCATATGATGAAGACATACTCGTTCAATTAGTTGAATTGAAGTCTGAAGCTGGCATATAAGTTTACTGCTAGTAGTCTGTTGTTATTTATGTAAGATTTTTATTTTCTGTTGCTACATCTTCTGACATCAGACTCAGACTTCTCTTGAACTGAATTGTAATGTGCGGATTGTTATGCATTACCTTTCTACATTGGCTTGAGGTATAGGGGGAGGGTTGAGGTCTCCTAAACTTGTTAAACACCGCCGCATTTTTGCGCCCGTCTCAAGTCAGGAGCCTCTAGCCTATGTTAGTCTTGTATTAATTTTAATTTTAGTTTCCTGTGTATAATATGGAGTTTAGTATGGCGTTCATTATCACTGAACTAGTATATATATTTATTAAGGGGCCAGCTGAAGGACGCCTTCGGGTGCGGGAATTTATCGCTGCATTTGTGACCTATTGGTGACCTTCTGCTTTTGTCGTCTATGTTCGGGCTGTTGTCTTTTTGACACTTTCCCCATTTCCATTCTCAATTTTGTCTAATATGGTCAGTATGTTACTTGCCATTTTTCATACCCTTTTCAAAATTTTTTTTCTTGTTTTATGTCTTAAGTGGCATGTAGAAGAAAATTATACTGTGAAGAAAAGTTTGGGTCAAGAATTTAAGAGTAAAGAAATGCTTTTGTCCAGCTAGCAAAAGGTTAGAAATAAGAAATTCGGAAGCTATAGAAAACTCAAGACCCCCTTACTAAAGATTTGTCCATATATTGAGTAAAAAGTAGTATACCCTACTTTTAAAATAATTTTTGAGAAAGCGCTTGTTTTTAAATTTTCATGTATTGTCCAAAAGAAATGCAATACGATATAACTGTGGTCTCTAGCAAATAGTGATGAAAGTGGCACTAAAGGGCAATCACTCAATTTTATCAATCAATCAAACAATTGTTGCAAACAATTACTAAGATCTTCTTTCAATTCAATTTGAATGACTTTAATAGATAAACCATACACATGCTGTGAATTGTCATCTGCATAGACGGTAACAACAGAGTGTATTGAATATTAGGGATAGTCAAATACAAAGAAAAATTAAAAACAAAAGTCCTAGTTTTGTATATTGAGGCACCCCTATTTTAATATTTATTGACTCTTAAAAATTTATACTGTAATACTTCTTGTCTAACTGTAAATAAAACTTTATTTTTTTCGAAATACAAACACTAAGGATTTTCTACTGAAGGACTTTATTGTTGTTTGCTGTATTTGACAAAACAAATCGGAGACTTAGTTTTTTCAATTCTTATCGGTGTTATTCTATGATAAGCCTTTATAATTTATTCTAGTCGAGCGTCACTAATGAGTCTTTGGAAGACGACACGTTTGCCTAGCGTACAGTTTTGACAAAGATTAAAACTCATTTTCATCTTTTCTAAACCATTCCGGTTTTTTTTCTCCATTTAAACCATTATGTTCTAAAGTGTGGGCTGGTAGATTCAAAAGTTTTGATTCTATTTTCTTATAGAGATACTCAGGTCAAAAGGAGTTGTATGTTTGTATTTCAATGTGGTATACATAGATTTAAAACAACCTGATAAATTATTTTGCTATATCATGATTACTAGTTATTTAAAGACAATAACAACAACAAAGACTCACAAAACCAAAGGACATTTACATCAACAGTTATAAATAAGAATTAAGAAACAACACACACACCTCTAAAAACCGGGAGTGAAATCAGGTGCTCCGGAAGGGTAAGCATTTCCCACACCGTATACGGCACCTGTGGTGTTATTTCTTTTTCAGTTCGGTAATGATGGAAGGTTATTATGACTGACAAAGCCACGACTAAAACGCAAACGACAAACAGACAAACAAAAGTACACAAATCACAATATAAATAACTAGAGACTCATAATATATATTGTCTAGTTTCTCAATTGTATCACTTTATCTTCATATTTAATTTTTTTTTCCTTTGCTTTTCGAAGGACACGAATATCTCACAACAATTATAAGTGATATGGGTTGACATGAAATAAAACGTACAAAATGGTATGTATAAAGTGTAGAAACATTGGTTTACACGATCTGATTAAACATCAGACTAAAATTCAGATATGTAACGACTCGTCTGCTCGTATATCTTATGAGGATAAAAAAATCAGAGATTTACAATTCAATTAGATTGGTTATAACTTTATAAGATACCGTTAAAGCACGTCTGTTATTGTAAATTTCGAAGAAGAATAGATGACAGAGTGACCAAGGCGAAAATATAGGACAAACAAATAATACTCCTTAAAATACTTCACCAAAATGTGCGACCACAACTTCAAACCGTTTGTGATTGCAGTTGGTTAGGAATGGTATCCAATCTCCCACTACATATATATAGCACCTGAGAGCACCCGTTTTTGGTTGGGTTGTCTTGCTAAGTCTTTAGTTTTCTATAATGTGTCTTCTGTACTATCATTTGTCTGTTTGTCTTCTTATTTTTATCCATGGCGTTGTAAGTTTATTTTAATCTATGAGTTTGCCTGTCTCACTGTTATCTTTCGTCTCTAAAAGAAATTCGCTGGGTTTGTTTTTGAAAAGTGCACAGTACAAACAGTTATCATTATACCATTGAACTGAGTATTTCGACATAAGAAAACTAGCTTTTAACAAATATACCTTGTTTTTTCCTTAAAGATCATCCATTAATTACCTTTCGTGAAATATGGTTTATCCTTTTCTGTCAATATTGACAATATTATCTAGCCGCAAAAAGCAAAGAGATCCTTATATGCAGATGGTGTGTTTTGGGCTCACAACAATTCTCACATGTTTTTAAAGTTTTATCAGAAGGCTGCATCCTGACCTATATATTGTATTGGTTGAAGTTTGAAATAAAAAAAAACTTGGCTTTCTTATGATTAATAAAAGTAACAGTAGTATACCGCTTTTCGAAAGTCATAAATCGATTGAAGCAAATAGGTTTCAAACTAAAACTAAACGAAACGCCTCAACTTTAAGAGGAAAACGCCGAAACAACAGAAACACTGAGGTGCAACAAAAACAAACGTCAATGTAAAACACACACAGAAACGAACTACTAGTATAAGCCATTTTAGTGACTTTGTTCAGGACATGTTGGATAGAACCTGGTTTTGTAGCTAGCCAAACCCAGCGCTGTTATGGAAATATAAAATATAACACTAAAATGACAACATCACATGACAGGACTACATTACAAATAAATGCAAGAGAAATACCAAAATAAACAATACAATAGTACATTTCGACATTCTTATAGTAATTGAGGTACGAGGCTTATAATTAAATACGACAACTGTGCGTTTCGTCCACATAAGATTTACCAGCGATGCACACGTCAAAATAGTAAGAAAGCCAAATAAGTACAAAATTGAAGAGCAATAATGATCCAAAATTCTTAAATGTTGAGCCAAGTACGACTATGTTATCTATGCATGAAATAAGAAAATCCTTAGTGTTTAGCATAATTCATACTTTTGCAAGCAGTAAATTTATAAAAAAAAAAAACTAGAGGCTGTTAAGACATAAATGAAAGAGCCTGTGTCGCTCACCTTGGTCTATGTGCATATTAAACAAAAGAACATAGATAGATTCATGACAAAATTGTGTTTTGGAGATGGTGAGTGTTTGTAGATATAACTTTTTGAACACTCTTGTTGTTAACAATATATCTATCTATAATACACTTTACCCAGTAGTTAGAGAGAAATAAATTACAAAAATTTACAAAATTTATGAAAATTGTTAAAATCGACTATAAAGAGCAATAACTTCTTAAGGGTCGATATACCATTTTGCTCATGTTGACTTATTTGTAGATCTTACTTTGCTGAACATTATTGCTGTTTTAAGCTTATCTCTATCTACTGATCTATAATAACATTCAAGATAATAACCAAAAACAGCAAAATTTCCTTAAAATTACCACTTCAGGGGCGGCAACCCAACAACCAATTGTCATATTAATCTGACAATTTCAAGGCAGATAGATCTTGACTCGATAAACAATTTTACCCATGTCAGATTTGCTCTAAATGCTTTTGTTTAAGAGTTATAAGCCAAAATCTACAGTTTACCCCTATGTTCTAAATTAAGCCATGGCGGCCCTCTTGGTTGGCTGGTTGGGTCATCAGACACATTTTTTTAACAAGATACCCCAATAATGATTATGGACAAGTTTGTTTGGTTTAACTTGGCCAAGTAGTTTTAGAGGAGAAGATTTTTGTAAAAATTAACAGACGACACCGGATGACGACGACGGACGACGACGACGATGACGACGACGACGACGACTGACGACGACAGACGACGGACGACGATGACGCAACAGACGACGGACTACGACGACGACGGACAACGGACGCCTATAGCTAGTGATGAGAAAATCTCACCTGGTCCAGAGCTAAAAATGAGCATGTACTTGATTGTCATGTCAACAACGAAGTGCTGACTAACCACAAAATAAAAACAAGCAGGTAAAACAACCTAGGATCGCACATAAAGCCAGCACAACCTATTCTATTTTTGACATACAAATATTCAAACCAGAGGAATTAATTAAGCTTTTAAAACTATTGCAATTTTATCAATTTTTTCAATAAATATAATATTCTGTAAATATTTCGCAATTAAAATTTGATTTGGAGTAATTCTATTTTGTTTTCTCTATAAAATATCATACAAGTACCAGAAAAACAACAATTTGTTTAATTGTTTCAAAATTCAGAAACGTTAAGTTTGATCTTTGACCTTGCTTTAACAAGAAATTCACCGTACGAAATATTGACGACCGTCGAAAACAGAGAGTACAGTTAATAATTTATCGAATGATATATAATACAGTCGTATGTGTTAGGTGTGTCCATTAAAGTTGTTTAGTAAACGTCTTAAAATGAAAACTTTGACTCGCCTACATCGAATACATGTCGGTTTTAACTTTTATTTGTGAGTGAATTTTAACACTAAGTCGTGAGAATGTAGGCTTTACCTCTAGGAGATAATATTATTGATACTTCTTCTTCTCGGATCACTTCTTTTCCGTGTGTCTTTGTGATGACCTTCCCAATGAATTCCTTCACGACTTTACCCAATCTTTTGCTCCTTTGGAGTATTCTATCGTTTACCTCTACATTTAATATCAGTGCACTTTGCCCATTTGAATCTAAAAAGATTTCTGTCGTCTCATCAGATTCGCTAGATTCAATTTCATCTGAAATTATAAAATTCTTTTCCTGTGTACATCTGGTATGCAGCTGATAAACGAGGGGCATAAGGAATAGAGGAACAGTCGATCTCTAAAGATCTAAAACAAACTGTCTACGCCATGGCTAATTGAGAAAAGACAAACAGACAAATAATACTGGTAGTACACAAGACAAAACATAGAATACTAAAGGTTTAGCAATACGAATCCCACTAAAACTGGGGGTAATCTCGTGGACTGCGGATAGACAAGCAGATCCTGATCCACAAGTTGCACCCGTCGTGTTGTTCATGTCATTACAAACCCGGTAGGTCACGTTATTGAAAGGGAGAATTGTAGTTATGACAAAAGGAACATATCCGATATCATCTATGAAACGGTTATTACATAACGTTCAACCAACAACATAGAAAAATAAAGACTGAGCAACACGAAACCCACATTTACTGGGGGTGATAGCATGTGATGCGGAGGGGTAAACCGATCCTGCTCCACAGTCGTCTTGTTGCTAAGGTTATTACAAACCCGTAACGAAAGCTCATTCGATATGTCACATTCGGGAAAAGGGTACGGAATTGTAGTTCCGACTTTCGGAACGCATCCGTTATTATCAGTGAAACTTATATCCCATAGAGGACAAACAACTCGTGATGACGTCCGTCAAATTTACGAAGGAATGATTTCGACTTCACCATTTGTAACTCCTGGTTTAATAGCGTCATTGTGAGCAGCAACCCTCTATCAAGGAAATCATTATTGGAAATATAAGCCCCGGAATATCGTATCAATTTGGCGCTGCTGGAATGTTGCTACATAGAAATTGAAAGATCACAATTGGGAAGCTGAAATCTGATCTTTTGTAGTAAAGTTTTGTTTTAACATTAACTAATTGAATCAGCTGAAATAGACACTTAAGTGTTTAAAAAGTGTCCAAAATCTTTCGTCAGATGAACCTGAAATTTTAGGCCAAAATCGGCCCTTACCGGACCTACTCCTTTTGAACTATTTAGTGAGAGAACATCGTCTTTATAGCGGAAAGTAAAGTTAAGGTATATTGTTAACTTCTTATCTTTCTTTATATGATAAAATATGCTTTCATATGGCCTATTTCAGTTATTACACTTAAAAGGGTACACGTCTTAAAAAAGGGTATCTGACAGATTAATATGTGAGTTAAAATTAGAACATGAATCTTCATCAGTGTTGATTTTTATCATAGATTAAAAATAATTGAACACAATTTTTACCACAAATTCCTCTGGGTACGTAATTTTCTCGTTGTGGTGAAGATCCATTGGTGGCCTTTGACTGTTGGCTGCGTGGTCGGGTTGTTGTTTCTTTGACACATTCCCCGTTTACATTCAATTTTTTACAATAATGAACAAAATTATACCGCAGACCATTACCAACGACAACTTTTTGTTAATTGTTTTCGATTTGAATCAACCGAACCCTCTCCAGACTTAGGGAAAATTTTACAACAACACAACATAACATATATAACACAAAATTCTAAGAATCGTTCGAAAAGGGCTTGACTCGTCAAACTGTTACTGAGCACAAAAACCACAAAATTCTGACATAAGACACTTATAAAATTGATAAAGAAAATTGGGAATATGTCGAAGATGCATTAACCAAACCAAAGAGTAAACAACAACCGAAGGCCACCAATAGGTCTTCAATGCAGCAAGAAAATACCGCTGGGCCCTTTAAAAGTGTGTCGTATATCAGTGCAAATGGACGTCATACTAAACTCGCAAACATGTAACTGAAGTCAAATTAAAAAAAACATACAAGACTTCAAAAGGCCAGAGAATCTTGACTAAAGATATACGCAAAAAAAGCGACGGGGTTGAACATGTTTTATGATATATACATCCTCCCCTATACCTCTAGCCAATGTAGAATAAAAAAAACCACATAGCAATACGCATAGTAAAACTCGGGTTTACAGAAAAAGTAAACTAAGCAAAATGATAATATTACACAAATAAATAAAGGACTACCAGCAGTTACTGACATGTCACCTCTAGACCTCAATGAAACTGATTGAAGATTGTGTCTTCTTTATATGATAATCAAGCACAATACCTCCTGTTAGTGGTTTGGTATCATACCATCATAAAATATATGAGAAGAGCATAACCCGTATCTTTCCAACAATTGGTATTAGAATAAATGTGTTACTTTCCAATGCAAAGACACTATGAGTGAATCAATATTAATACCGAAATATGCCGTCCTTAATGACCTGACAACAGTATCGTGGTATGGTATGATTGCCAATGAGACAACTATCCACAAAAGACCAAAATGACACAAACATTAACAACTATAGGTCACTGTACGGCCTTCAACAATGAGCAAAACCCATACCGCATACTCAGCTATAAAAGGCCCCGATAAGACAAGGTAAAACAATTCAAACGAGAAAACTAACGGCCTTATTTATGTACAAAAATCAACGAAAAACAAATATGTAACACATAAACAAACGACAACCACTGAATTACAGGCTCCTGACTTGGGACAGGCACATACATAATGTGGCGGGGTTAAACATGTTAGCGGGATCCCAACCCTCTTCCTACCTGGGACAGTGGTATAACAATAATATCCTTTTTTTAATAAGTCGGTTTGAAGGTTTGGATAGCTTTTGAGTTGAATACCGACATTTTTGTTTTTTGTAAAGAATATTACCATAAAAGATTCGATGTGAAATACCTGAACGTATAAGATGTCTGCATGTTGCTTTATATTTGTTAAGGATGTCCATGAATCGATGATAAAATTTTGTATTTTTCTATTCCGTTAAAATTAAATAGATTGTTACATACACAAGTTGAGATGTATAAACACCTTTAGATGGTGACAAGGGAACGTCACCATCTAAATAAGGATAGTTAACAATAAGAAATAAGAATACTTTATCATTTATAACATTATTTATCAAAATTATAACAGCTAAAAATAGTTGACCCTTATTCATAATGAATCTGAAAGGACACAATTAAAAAACAAAAATTGAAATACAACCAATTGTCAAATGAGGAAACAGGAACAAGATATCAAATAATTATTATAAATGAAGCGTATTGCTGTTATCGGTGTCCTGCTATAGTTCATATCAATCAAAACAATATAATATCACTATAATTTTCAATTTTACACACTCCATGTTCACCTGTAGGACTCTCTTAAAAATTATTCATGAAAATGAAGGCAGGCATTTAATTACATGACACAAACTAATCAATTGAATTATTATAAAAAATATTTATAAAATATAAAAACATATAAATATATTTGATGAAGATGTTAAAAAAAAACGCTATGAAACTTGATTATATCATTGCAAACAACTCTCGTCACTACCATGACTACAATAATTCACTAACAAATAATCTAAGGATGAGTGACAACAAATTAATTTGCAAATCAAAACTCCCAAAAGAGCATGATTGTGAATAGCAAATAATTGACACTATATTGGAAACATATTTTAGTCGACTTGTAAGACTTGTTTCACAATGTAAATATAGTGTTCATACTTTTAGATTGTTTCTCTTACACAATGAGGAATATAGTACGAAACGAAATATATGAATCTTCAACACAGACAATTATTCCAGCAGTATAAATGCATAAACCATACCTAACAGTGCTTATTAGTAAGAATAAACATTGTTGTTCAAATACAACTTGCATGTCGAGGGAAACAATGTAATAATGCAATATGAATTGTAACCACTGTTTCAGAGTTCCATAATGAAGCGGGCTGTCTCTTCAATTGCTACAATTTCTTCATTGAAAATCAATACGAATTACTAGGAAACAATTTTTGAACTGTAGTTGAAATAATATTGTGAATTTATAAATGTACCGTGGGCTGGAGGCCTGTTTTTGTACAACAAACCTGATTTGATTTGATTTGATTTGTAACAGTTTTTATGAAGTAAAACTCTGACCGATGAGAAGAAAACACGTCACTATCTGTAATCATGGACATCAACACGTTCTACGACAACGTGAACATTATACTGAGCATGTTGCTACTGTCGTGTATCATTGTCAAATACTCTTACACTTAATGATATACGTGAATGAGATAAATCAGTAAGAGAAATGCAGGGATATAGAATATATATTTTCAATTTTATAGAGATAATACAGTCCTTTAACGTTTTACACTCTCAACTTATACCATACACCACTCGTCATTTCGAATGCTGCTCTATTCTATTGAATCATACACAAATTGCAGCATTCAAAATTATCCAACATGTTCCCTTCTTTGAGGAAATAACAAGTTTTAATGTATTGTTATGAAACGATTAAATAATACACAATTTCTAGTGCAAAGCAGATCTAACTCTTTCATTCTAAAAACAATTATACCATTTTAAAGATTTCTTAAAATGGAAAGTTTAAATTACAAATGTACAAAGTCTATTATAGATTTCAGAGATTTATTTCCAGGATACATGTACTTACCATCATCATTGGACATAACTATATCGAATTCTCTCGGAACGTCACTCTTATCATATGCTATACATAAAACACATTCTAAAAAACTAGTAAGATGTTCAAACAGCACTTTGAGTTCTTTCAACAAAGTCGTCCGTATCCTGACGTGTAAAACATTTTTTTTTTTGTAAAATAAGACTTCCTTACCTGGCTTTAATGAATTGAATATTATCATCAGTTAATTGATCAGCTATTGAATTAAGTAAAGCTGCCTTTAGTTCATTTTCGTCTATACCCTTGATGATAATCTTCACTGGCGAGGTTGCTAACGATGTTATATCTGTAATGAAATGAATGAGAGACAAAAACTGTTACATGTGATTGATAAAATAAACGAACGATGGGCGAGTGAATATGTAGACACTTTTACTTTTGGTAAATCGTATGTTGATCTCTAAAGAATGTGTTCTATGTTGTTTGGTAACTGTCTCATTAATAACTAACCAAACATATCATAAATTCTTACAGAGTTGAAGACATTTTAAGTGGAAGGATGTGCTAGGTATAAAAAAAGGTTAACAACCACTTGTTCATTGTCGGAATACAGGTGTCATTCCACCAATTAAAAGTCCTTATCTGTTCAACCAAATTTTACAATTTTCACAGCTTTCTAAATATTTTACCTTAAGTTTAACTTCATAGAAACCAGATATATCCTGAATTGTACATGTATCAGCTTTCTACATGCCAATTTTCAACAGGTGTTCAAAATCATATAAAAAAGAAAAGGTCTTCCGAATAGAGGTACCACTAAAATAACCCCTGGTTTTCTGGAAATCTTAAATTAGTATACTTTGGAGCGCATTAATCCTCAATTTTGAATGCAAACTCATAAACAAGTAAATTTTAGCTCAAAATGGTCTCAATATATTTCTCTTTCACCAAAAGTTTCATTTCTGCCAATTTGTTGGTTAGTTTAAGTAAACAATAACACCAAATGCACTATTTTTTGTCCGAGTAGGCCTACGTTCTAAATTTGAGGGAGTAATTGGTGGTATGACACCAATACACTTTTTGAATTATTCGTGGATTTTCTTTTCATTTAATCATGATGTACAGATATGTGCATATTTAATTTATTTTAAAAGAAGGCTCAAAACTAACACAAAACAATATTAATAGGATCTTACTCTTACCTACTTTGTTAGTGTTTTATGTTTTATGACGTTAAGGATATTAAGTAAATGCCACTACCAGAGAAAATGTACTTCATTCTAGATGTTTATAACTAATAAACATGTATTCATCTGAGGTTATGATGAACCTATGGCAAATGAATATATTCGAACACATATTGATGTGTCACATCTTTGACAAGCAGTTATTTCAGATATGTTTTCAAGTGATTACCACCAACCCCATCCTTCAATCCTTCCTGTCATTTATATTTTCTGCTTGTTATCGAACTCATCCTATTTTTTTATTAAGATGAAAACATATTTCACAGCACGTTCGCTATACCCGTGTCTATTGTGACGTTTTTGATTTTAACGAACGCAATCTATGTATTTCTGGTAAATTAATAAACCAGAGATATCGTTACCATAAATTACTTAAAACCTTACTAATTTTTTCCCTGGATATAAGGATTAGGTTTTGAAGTTTGGTTGTACCTGTAGAAAACTTATTTCAAACAGGATAGCACATCATCATTATTACGGAAATGTTGTTAACCGTGCCCAGAAATTTAGAAATGATCCTTGTAAAGTTATCGCTCCTTTAAATAAACTTATTCTGAAAGGTTACTAATTCAACACTGTAATAAGATCATTGAATATTGTTTTTATTGGTATACATATTGATTTTGTTATCAGTAAATTAAATACAAACTAAAAATTACTAGTATGTTATATACATATACACATTCATGGATCAATTTGTCCATACCTGTAAATTGGCATTGCACAAGGTCATGTTTTTCTCTGACTGTTTATGACATCTTTACACTAAATCCATTGGATCTTGGATATGTACCGGTTGATAGTTTAGTCTTAGATGCATGATCTTTTTTTATTTGTTGCTAGTAGCTTTGAACTAGCTGTCAGATAACTGCGAGTATTCTCAGATCTGTTCCTAGTGTCTTTTTGTTGTCGGGATGTACAAGTTCCCTGCCACGTCCACTTGTATGTTTGTCCATCTGATGAGTTAAGCCTTTTTCAACTGATTTTTATAGTTCGTTCTTATGTTGTACTGTTATACCACTGTCCCAGGTTAGGGGGGGTTGGGATCCCGCTAACATGTTTAACCCCGCCACATTATTTATTTAAGTTCCTGTCCCAAGTCAGGAGCCTGTAATTCAGCGGTTGTCGTTTGTTTATGTGTTACATATTTGTTTTTTTTGTTCATTTTTTTATACAAATAAGGCGGTTAGTTTTCTCGTTTGAATTGTTTTACATTGTCATATCGGGGCCTTTTATAGCTAACTATGCGGTATGGGCTTTGCTCACTGTTAAAGGCCGTACGGTGACCTATAGCTGTTGATGTCTGTGTCATTTTGGTCTCTTGTGGACAGTTGTTTCATTGGCAATCATACCACATCTTCTTTTTTTTATAATATGTTCTTCAATGGATTGACAGCTAACACTAATGACATGAAGAGTTGGTAGAAAGAGCTTTGCAAGAATAAGAATTGTGTCAGTCATTAGTGCATAGACGTAGACATATAGACGTGGACATTTTGATTATATAATGAAATGTAGTTTCAAATTAAATTTGCAGACTATTTGGTAACTCTTTCCTATAAACATGACATAGTAGTACTTAACTGATATTCAAAATACCATGTTAAATACAAATATCAAAAGCATCGAGACTGAGTGGGAAAAGTTTGAAAGGGATTATTTTTATATCGGTCGGATAAACATAGACATGATAGACAACATTGTTTGTTTTTTTAAATTGTACACCGATTATACCCGCGTCACACTGTCCCGATTTTTACGCCGATGGCAACACGATAATGGAAATTTTCAAAATCGGGACTGATCGTATCCAGATCGGGCTATTCGTAGTGCGATCTTTAACCATCGTAGAACCATCGGCCACTTTTTCTAGCCTTCGGGGACAACTTCGGGAAGGGTTCTAAATTTTTTAACATGTTAAAAAATCCCCGAAGGTGCGTCCGATGTTGAGGGTTCGTATTGAGTTCGTATCACCATCCTCACCATCGTAATGTCACCGGGAATGCATCTTTGCACATCGTATTGCATTCGTGTTTCCATCGTTTCCATCGGACAGTTTTGACATTACGATGTCTACACGAATGAATCACGAAGATACCCGAAGGTCTTACAATGGCAACACGACTTCGTGAAGACCTCGTAATCCCGTCGTGTTGCCATCGAATAAAAGTACGAAGGCGACAAGATGGAACTACGACGGCAATAAATCCAGCTAAATGTAAGTTAATTTTCGCGCTAAAATACATTGAAAGTGCCATGCGCGATATGCACTGGTTAGTCTAATACGACAGTTAAGAAAGACGTTCACAAAACATGGAGCTCATATCATATGATTCTATGAGAACAAGAAAGGCGACAGCGTTATTTCTATTAATTCAAATGGAAAAAGAAGAGCAGCTATTACAGGCTCAGGTTTTACTTTTACAAGTAAAATATTATTTTTTGTCAATTTTTCATATCAAGTAACATAATGAAAATCATAAACGCGCCTCGTACACCAACACTGCAGGTACACGTATATAGGGAAACCAAATTTTTCTTCATTATTCTGATTTTTTATGTATCGTCTGAGTTGTTGTCACACGAAACACGAATGTTTACTCCATAACCCTTTTGTTTTCTATGTGTCATATTTTGCCGCATTTGTTGCTTTCCCCACATCCTTCCTTTTGTCTATATTATTATGATATTCTCCTGTAAAGAGCTCTTTTAGAATAAAAGGGATCAACGAACCCATTACCTTACCTTTAAGATAGATTAGTAAACATGGGCATAATTATGGGTGATTATTCAGACTAGTGCACACATTTTACAGTTCAAACAAGGCAATGCCGAGCGTGGCATCCCCTCGTATGTAACATATTGGACGCAAATATGGACACTATATTTGTATATGACACATGCAGAAAATGGTAAATTGAATTATGCATATTTGATACATAAACTATTTTTTTAGAAATCAACCAAAACATTCAGTAATTTTACTGGAAATACCTTCAATATTGTCTTGAGAACCAGCAGGTAAAAAAATGAGCAACCAATTTCTTGTGTATTATGCTATTTCAAGGAGAAAAAACAAGTCCATCTGCATGACCTTGACCTTTGGCCTTGAACGTAAAAAATGTCAGATCATTACAAGGAGGAACAATATACCAAATGTGGTTAAAATCTTTTGAAGCATATTGGTTTTAGAGTGTCCACAAGGGTTATATTGCCTTGTATTACAACTGCCACTGTGACCTTGACCTTTGAACTTTAAAGTCAACAGCGCTTAAGATATTCTTAACGAGTAACACCATACCAAGTTTTGAGCATTTTGGTTCTAGAGTGTCCATAACAATTTTATCTACACGCAACTTACATGTAGTAGGCGAGGGGATAATAAACTAAGTTTTATAAGAATTAGACAAAAAGATCGATTTCCCGCCATGCATGGCAGACTTGTACAGAAACGATATGTTGTCGAAATTCTGTTCGTATCTTTTAGACATCGTATGGCCATCGCGCCATCATCGTAATCCATCGTGTAGCCTTTGTAATCCATCGTGTAGCCTTCGTGATCCATCGTGTAGGCTTCGGCTGAGATGTGAAGCTTAAATACCCGTCTTCGGTTAACCTTCGTATGTCCATCTTTTTCTATCGTATATAATTTCGGCACCATCGTATAGACTTCGTTAATTCCTCGTACTTGCTTCGGTTACTTTTTGGTATTTTAACGAGATCGGGACCAACTTCGTACGAACTTACAATTTTCGCATTCGGGTGTCCATCGTATATAAAAATCGGGACAGTGTGACGCGGGCATTACTAATATTTTCTAAGATTAAGTACAGACTTTGCCAAAACCTTGAAAAGAAGTCAATATTCTGGAAGCTATAATTTTTTTTCTCATTCAATCAAATATTATACATAAGAATAAATTAGTTAACTTATTAAAAAAAAGATTTGTTAACGCACACTTTATGACATGATATATAATAATTCATATTCCGAGCTATGTCTAAGCCATATACGTAATGTTAAATTCAGTTAGTGGGAGTTTTTACAATTTTCCAACGATAAAATATCCCACTTTTAAGATTTGTTTTTTCTTTTAAAGGTATGATTACTGAACTTATCAGAGATTTCGTCATTAAAAAATAAAGACCTCCATCCAGGTGTAAATAAAGTGGTTCCGACAAATAATAAATCCAATGTCGACAAGAAAGCAACATCTTGAGAAAGAAAAGTAATGACCGGGACAAACTATATAATGTACGGGTTAAACCCATTATACTCTGCGTATCTCTGTTACGATCAAAATAATCAAAGGCACACGTGTAAAAATACACTGCCTATTCACATGATGATTTATTATAGTATGCTATGTCGAGAATAGATATTCAATTTAAAAAACAAAAAATTACAACATAATAACATTTATTCATCAAATTTTGCTTGTTACAAAGGAGTAGGTTCAGTAAGACTCCTTTTTGGCCCCAAAATTAAGCAGTTTTGCAAAATTGTGAAAATGTCATCTTTTAGCTATTTTTTGGAAAGTAGAATGCTTCTGCTGCATAAGTATGTGCTGTTTTTGACAATACAATGTACATATATCGTGTACTAGCATCATAAAGTCATGCTTAATTACTGAAATCTTCACAATTATAGCATTTTAGTTAAATTTTAGACGGTTTCCGTCTTAAATGAAAGTGGCCGCATTCGTGTTCATTCATAATATTGAAATGTAAGTTGTATTTGATGATAATACATAACATATATAAAGGTTGAGGATGAACACGGATGCGGCCACTTTCATTTTTGACGAAAACCATCTGAAAAGTGACGTTTTTTGGCATATTTGATAGATTTTTCATATTAAAACTTCAATCGGAGCGTTTTTAATGACTGAATCAGTTAAAATCTTTTACATAAACTAATCGAATCAATTGAAATAGACACTTAAGTGTTTAAAAAGTGTCCTAAATATCTCGTTATATGAAACTGAAATTTGGGGCCAAAATCGGCCCTTACCGGACCTACTCCTTTCACCAAGAGTCTAAGCTTCTCTTGATTTACCATGTTACACACCACTGATTACCCAGGGAAATAAACAGCTGATCTAACTTATTATCTTATAAAAAATAAATAAAGGGTGTATAATTGTCCTATACAGAGACTTATCAATGCTAGAAATTCTTTTTAATTGACAATAACATATATATTCGAATTTTGATTGGCAATAAATAGTAAAATTTCATCTTCCTGACTTGGTACAGGCATTTTATTATGTAGAAACTGATGGATTAAATCTGGATTAATAGCTTGCTTAACCTTTCATCTCTTGTATAACAGTCGCATAAAATGTCATAATTCTGACAAAGATGTGAGAACAAAACAAAAAGATATAATAAGTAAAAATGTTTTTAAAAAAATGGTATCAATCCCAAAGTGCTGAACACCGGGCTGGTTATACCTTCGGAGATGAAACGTCCACCAGCAGCGAAATCTATGCACAAAGTTGACAAAGTTATCAAAAGGTAAAAGAGACCAGAAGTCATATTATTGAATCAGGATGACAGTTTTATAAACAAGTTTTTTTACATATTTTTTTTTCATTTTGTATTATATAACATGTGTAAGTAAACTCAATTCTTATGAAAAATACAAAATAAAAGAAACTTCATGTATAGCTATATGCAAAGTTGATATTTTAGGCGGTATTACTTTTTCAGTTTTTGTCTGTTTTCCTAACTTGAAGATAAAATTAACAGACAGTTGGTATATTTATGAACCTGATTACTTTCTTACCTGCCTCATCCTTCACGTCAGCTATCAGTTCCTCCATCGACCTCCCATAATATACTTTAATAATCATTTAGCTGTTTGTTCGCAATGTTGCTTTTTCTGGATTTAAAAAAATGTAATTTTCACAACCTGGTATTAGTTGATTATAAACAAAGACAAAACAATCTTTGAATGCGTTCCTTATATTTTAACACTTTATACATTTTATGAAATAGGCGATGCGTTTCCCTTACTCTGCGACAAAACAAATACATTAACCATATATATATATATATATATATATATCTTACTTGATCAGACAGACTATCATTTCAGCATTTCTTTGGACAAAATAGTATATTCATATACCTAGCTTTATAATTAGCTGATGTTAACGGCAAAACAACAAAATTTTGAATAGTAATTCAAATGTTAATGTAGTACTTTACTTCTATTTATACACTTTACAATTAAAAGGTAATACTCAATAATCATTTTAGCATAAACGAATCCAAGTATCAAAATGGCTCTCTAGACTAGTAGCTTTTTCAGGTTCGACATATTGATTGTAAACATAGTAAAACAGACAAAAGAGAAGTTTTACATATTCTACCCATGGAACTAAAGCATTCATAGAACCAGTTTTACCCTTTTTCAAAACTAATTTTGAATTTAAACAGATGGTCTTGTGTGAAACGATTTTATAAGTACTTATTAAAAACAAAACTAAACTGTGTTTTACAAAATTTTGATACCTTATACATATGTACGTATGCAAGTGATATAAACATTTAAATGAGACCAGTGTGGATACAAACTACATAGTATTTTCCTATCGATTGAATGATTATGTGTTTTGTATTTCAAATTCTCATGTCTGAAAATATACTAGTTAAGGCTTGGTATTTGCATGAGAAATACGTACACGTTTATTTCTAGAAAAAGGTTCCAATTGTTTAACATGACACATAATTAACGACCTATGAGACTTTGCAGCGGTAATATATATATATCTTTTACCTTTTATGTTTTCTATATCTTTTATTGCAGCGATGAATTTGCGCTCCGTGTGTTCATCAATAAGACTGGTTTTGTAGAATTCTATGTCTTTTAGAAATCCAGTATCATCTGTCCTCCAAAGATAATTGTCTATTCTAATACCAATATGTACACATTTAGTGAAAAAAGTCTCAAATTCTGCATCTTGCATATTACAGTCAATTCTATGTACTAAGTCACTGCTGGTGATCCTTATCCTTTCCACGTCGTCTTCAATTTCTAGTTCATATATTGATGGATTTGCTCCCCAATTTTGTGTTGGAGATGGAATAAAATTGAAGAATTCGATAATTTTGTAAACGAGTGCGACGTCTAGTTTTGAAAAGTTTGTTTGATCCATTGTCAATTTTATGTATGCTCAAAATTGTCAGGGATATACAAGTTCTCCCCTACGCATGACCATTATAGATTGCTACTAATGATGTTGGATGTTGGATGTTAAAAAACACATCACCTATAGCTTTTTGTAATGTATATGTAATGTCATAATTAATATATTAAGATGTCGCTCGTAAAATGTACCTTATCAATTCGTTTGAATAATGGCGGGGTTAGAAAAATCTAAGTTTTCTTTGATAATATTGTTTAGGAAAGGTTTTTATTTGATTTAACTAGAAACGTTTGTAGTATGCTCTCTACATTTTCACAGTTGCCGCGATAAAATCTTTATGAGATGATGCGGTGTAACACAATCACCTAGAAATCACATGAAAATACTGTCTCAAGCACAAAAGAAAATGAACAATCAAATATACATGAAATATATGTATTCATAATGACATGAGGGAATTTAAGCAAATAGTGATGAAAAAAGTTATTTTCCTATTGGTTTTAGGTTTTATGTTTTACTATATTATATTGTCTCATAGTTTTTTTTTATTTCAGTTTCGATGTAGAAGCTAAATAGTACTGCAACTGACATAGAAAAAGACGCTTAGTTAACGAGTTTAGGTGTCAGACCACCAATTAAAAATCCCTATCTGTTCAACCAAATTTTGCAATTTTCACAGCTTTCTAAATATTTTACCTTAAGTTTAACTTCAAGGAAACCAGGTATATCCTGAATTGTACATGTATCACCTTCCTACATGCCAATTTTCAACCAATGTTTAAAGTCTTGTAACAAATTTCTGATTTTGAAAAGACAGGTACTACCAAAATAACTCCCGGTTTTCTGGAAATCTTAAATTAGTGTACTATGTAGCGCATTAATCCTGAATTTTTAATGCAAACTCATAGACAAGTGAATTTTGGCTCAAAATGGTCTAAATATATTTCCCTTTCACCAAAAGTTTCATTTCTGCAAATTTGTTGGTTAGTTTAAGTAAACAATGACATCAAAAGCACTATTTTGTGTCAAAGTAGGACTACTTTTACATACGTTCTAAATTGGAGGGAGTAATTGGTGGTCTGACACCTTTAATGGTCCGGAATAACACACGGCTGCAAATTGTTTTAAATGATAGAATAATATCTATATTTTAATTTCCGTCGGGTCGTAAAAAGTTTCTATGGTCACATTTTTGTATTTTATCCCTTTAATGGGGGTACCCCTCAATTTACGGTTTTGGGTAGTTACCTTAAAATCCAAAAATATAGTTTTTGGTTAAATTGTCCGCTATTTTCGTAAATATTTTCTATGCACATATCATCAAGGATCATCGGAATGATGAAGACATAAATATAATACCATTTTCAAGTAAAACTTTCAAACTTAAAGTTGGCTGATTTTTTAGATAGAAATTTAACGCGTTTTTCTTTGAAAACGAGAAAACATATGATTGAAAAACAGTATTTGACATTTGAGAGGACAAAACATATTATTGCGATACTGCATGCAAATTTTGTTGGGCAAATTCCAAACATTTTGTCAAAAACTCAAAAATAAAAACATCATTTGTACCTTTTTTAATTACGGAAATTTCCTATCCGTCAATCAGCTCTACCATTTATTTTTTCCTTCACAATCAATTTGATAGTTTCGATGTGATTATGTAGATTTTGTAGGAGAAGTTAATTTATTTTTGAGTGATTTGAATATATATAGTAGTTCTTTCGTGTATTTTCTGTAAAAAAGTTATATTTTTGTTAATAAAATTTTGACTTTATATAAAAGTTAACCAAATCCTTCGGATAAGAGGTTTTTCCGGATAATGACTATAGTTGACATTGTGTGAAAATACATTGTATGTCAATGTTTAACCTCAGAGCAATTAATATGCATGCAAGTGGTCGGGGGAAAAGTACTATTGAAGTTTCGCAGAGATTTGGTGTGTGACAAGGTGATGCTAAAACCAACTTCTCTTGATATTCTGCTTTACGTGGGCGAATCATCAGTGATATTATGAGACTTGCAACAGAAGGCAAACTTGGTGTGCATCTTTAAACTAGATTAATTGATTGATTGTTGGTTGCTTAACGTCCAGTGGCAAATATTCCATGCATGTTCAGGAGGAGAACAAGTTAACAATAAAAACAATAGGTAGGCTTTGTCATAATAGAGGCCATTCGGGATGATGATCGGGAAAATTTAGACTGCCAATGGAAAATGATGGTATATTGGATTGGGACAGAAATTGTTCATTGCAACATGCCACCTACGGACCCCTCAAAGAGTTGATGCAAGGGTTTTTAACATGCAAAGAACGTGACACTCCCTTTACACGAGGCATCGGATTTAACGTCCCCATTCTGACCGAACGTGACTGCGAACTTGATACATCCCGCACAGCCAAACGGACGCCCCACTTCCTTTTACTGCCGGTCGGGGGGAGACCAAGTGACCATATTTCGTTTCCCCAGTCACCCTTGGGGAACTTTAAATTAGAAACAACAGAAATCCATATATGTGATCAAACTAATCGACATGTATCCTCACAACCTGACACTTTTATACGATCTCGCGCTTAGTTTCTTCCTTGTAGTTTGGATATGAAAACAGGGTTTTTGTGTAAAAGAAAAACCTTTAAAAAAAAACCAGAAAACTTCGCAAAACTGAGTCCTTTAAACGTGTTGACAGTCTTTTAAGTTGTGCTTATTAATGTAAGTAATCATTTATCCATGCATAACCAAGTACTTATTGAAGTCAACACCTGTGCAATTAAGTAAAACAGTTACTGAAAAATAAGAATTTGAACTTGCTGTCAGTTCATTAATAACGATTGTTAGTGATGTGATTTGTTCTTCCATAAGAAAAAGCCTTTCTCATGTAGCACATCCTCTATATATACCGATCAATTTTATCCAAGATTGTCTCTGATGCTTACCAAACTGCCAAACTCCAGAACTAACTAGATATTGTGACACCTTACAATTCAGAAACAGTGGGGCCAAGGGATATGAAATATAGAGTTTAGCTCTGAACTCAATTTAGGGGATGCCATATCTGCTGCAGGAAAATTGAAGTCTATGTTAAGACTTTCAGAATTACACCAAGGTGTGTCTGAAAATATCAAGGATACATTAAAAGAAGAACAATTCTTCACCCTGCCACCAATGCTCTTATGAGCTGTGTCCTCGTTTTGGTATTTCTATGGAAATGATGCCCGCATAGCTTGTTAATACATGTACATATAGGAAGATATGATATGAGTGCCAATGCTACCATTAAAGGTCACGTTCCGGTCTTCAACACGGAGCCTAGGCTCAAAAATTCATTTGTTAGTTTAATAACACAAAGACGCTTCTGAACCGTATATTGTCCCTAAAGATAACAAAAATTCGTAAAAGTATGGCTATTACAAAATCAATCGTTTCTGTAGCAACATTCGCCCCATTACATTGGGGATTGGTAGTGCAGATACATCATGCATATGCATATGGGAATATGGGTCACGAACATTGATCGAAACTTTGTACTCACATTTCTTTTGTGTTTCTTATGCAAAGGTTAGACTATATCTGACGAGTTTGACCGAATCATGACGGTATTTACGCTACAGATAGCATTTGTACTCACAAACTATGTTTGCTTTAAACAAACTCTGTCCTGCGCCTAACTTGTTCTTATAAAAAAGGGACCTCGCATTCGCCTCGGGTGACTATAGTATATTTTGTGTTATAACTGCTCTGTCCAGACTTTGCAAAAACACAATATGTATTTATCTATAACTAGATACTAATTTTCACAAAATACACAACCTTTAAGATGCAAAATTAAAAACACTGTTTTAGCGCTTGAATTTTGTTTTTTTCAAAGATAGAAAAAATATTGAAATAATTTGATAAAGTGGTGTTTTAAACTTTAGAAAATAATTCTGTAATATACTATAGTGAAATACTATACACAAGATGAAAGTTTATGGATGTGAAAAGGTCAAGGCCACTCATATAAGTAGTCAAATTTGTCGTTTTAACATCGTTTATAGCATATGCTTGTGATTGAATCGTTTTTTGTAGCATTCAATTGAATAAATATCAGAATATTTTTCCTTTTTGTCCTTGTGGTTGAAATATTGATATTTTTAGGTCTGACCTTTGACCTTAATTTCACAAAATTGTGACCACTCTGGATTTTTACGACCCAACTTTTCTTATTGTACACGTTTTCCTCTTTCCATCGATATATAATTTAGGTGTGTGTTCTTCCGGACCATTAAAGTTTTAAAAAATGAACTCTGGTTGCAGTACTAAAAACAGTCTGTTTTGGTTTAAGATGTGATAAATGTGGTAAGTAAATCATTTACGGCAGACATATATCAATATGCAACGTTTTTCGTCTTTTTCTTCTTCTTCTGAGAGAGAGAAAGAGAATGAGATTGAGGTACACCACTTTTTTAATAACAATGTAAAAATTACATGTTGTCATGGTAATGTTTTATAGAATTATTTGATACTGACTATTTTAAGTACAGAGTGACATTTGCTCTTTTTAAATACTCGTAGTGTTGGTTATAGGGTTTATAGGTTTCAATTGTTCTGAGCTTGATTTGTTCTGATTAGTTCAATGTAATTATCAACGGTAAAGTAAAATGAATGCTCATCACATTTATATAAAAGAATATAAATTGTGCACCCCAGGCGCTTGTGTCGTCCCCATAAGACTGGCCAGTGATGCTCGAATCAAACAGGATGAAAACGTCAAATTAATTACAAAGTTAAAGATCATTGAAGACCCGAAATTCCGAATAAGTCGGACAAAATAACTGAAGTCTTCTTTATTTGGGTAAAAATACCTGATAATAACTCAATACACATCAACATGATATTACGAAAGTGTTAACCTTAAAGGAAACCACATGTGCAATTCGAATACAAATTCAACTTAATATTTTATATTTCTAGTAACCACACGACAACACCTTTCTCCAACACAGATACATCAAAACACTTGTCCAATAGTACTGCATACATAGAACCTGACGAAACCACAACTCTATCTTTAATAAATATAACAAGTGGTCATATCACAGCGACTGCACCAATAAGTACAACAGTAAACATGTCATTTTTTGGTATGTTTACTTTAATTTGAGCACAATTCGTATAATCCCGTTATAATGTGATCTTTGCTACAAACACAGTATATATGTTGATGTGATAAAGGAAGGGCCCGGAACACAATGGATTTCATGCAATCCTTTTCCGTGACATAACTTAAATGTATCTATAGCTATAGGGTGACAATAAGAAAATAAAGTGTTTACAACTATAAAATCGTCTACAAGGTTAAAACTATCTTCATGATACCTTTATTCGTTAAAGTAAAAGTAGTGTTTTAAGTTGAATCATCAATTTAAAAATACTTAAGTTCAAAACGGAAAGTCACTAATCAAATGGCCAAATCAAAACCTCTAACACATCAAACGAATGGACATCACTTGTCATCGTAGCGACTACCAATGTAAGCCAGACCTCCCTCGCAGTTGACATTTGAGATTCCATGGCAACACTAAGGCAGATCTTAATCGACCATAACAATCATTGACCACAACTCTGCATGGTCTAGGGAAGATAGACTCATTCGGGAAAGGTTTTGGATACGAAAATTAACAACTTTGGCACCAAATGGGATAAATGAAAAGATGTACTTCGACTCCGTGTAGTGCTTCACATTTAGGTGTTATAGTTCTTATTATAACAACCTCTGTTTCTATTTCTAAACCTTACGCATCCTCTATAAAACAAATTTGTTGAATATTCCAATTTAAATTGCTTACTTTTTGAGGGATGTAATAGAACCAAGCCACGTTCAACTAGTTAACCTTAGTCAAAACTTATTATAATAATTTAACCTTAGTCAAAAAAATTTATAATAATTTAACGGCCGTTTGTTTGCGATGTTTACTCTGTTTCAAATACTTGACATATTTATAAATTTAGATCGTTCAGTACTGTTTATTTGGTATTTGTATTGACGTTACCGTTCTAGTACCATCATAACTGTCGTTATGGTTGAAGCTTTAGAATTCCGCTAGTTCATAACGCACATTATTAATTATATTTAACATGTTTGAAGCATACATTTGAACTCTCTGTTGTAATTAGCATTTTTAACAAATTTTTAGAATGGTGCGAGCACCTTAACTGAAAATGATCGATGATCGGGTTGATTTTTTAATTGTATAAATTTCAAGATTTTTATTGTTTAATATAAGAAGACTAAAAGATGATTCATTTAACATCAGAATCTTACTGAGGGATGGTATCTGTTATCCGAAATATATTTATAAATAATTACATTGATAGTTACCTAAATAAAGCTTTCGGTGGCCGGGTGTTACCTTTCCACATCAGTTTTAATCTAGCGTCGTACTACAGTACATGATATATAAGGCATGAAGATGTTATTTTTTACAGATCAGCTAAATTATCTATAGTAAAGGATCATTCAAATCAATGTAAGATACAGTCACAGAAATAGTTATATTGATAAGTACGTCTAAACCGGTGACAACTCTACAACGAATGTATCCATCAGATCACCAGCAGTGATGGTGGTACATGGCTGTGTGTATTCTGTATATACAACTCGTATAAACATCAACCCAACAATGTTGGATCTGTAAATACAATTTTATACATGCATGCTCATACATATATTTTGTATAATATTGTTAGAAATGTTAAAATGAAGAAGACTTCATAAATCTGTTTGACTTGTGTTTTATTCAGTTTGTACTTGATCAAATAAAATGTGTTTAAACCAAGTGTTATCTTTAAAAAAAAAAGAAGCAAAAAACTAGAAAAAATAAAAAATTCTTTCTCAAAAGGAGAGACATGTGAAGTATTAACAAATCTTACTTCGCTCGAAAAAAATCTATCCTCGACATCACATTTTGGTAACTACAAAAATACATCCAAGAGCACATCTATTCATTTACAAAATTCTCTTTTCTGCTTAACTTTCAATTGGTGTCGGAATCATTCAACAGATTGTAAGAATGGTTGTGTGAATTCATTTGACCTAATAAATGTGAAGCCATTTCCAACAAGTTGTAGGAAAATTCTTTAAACTTATCGCGTGATATCAAATAGCTTTCTTCAATAACAAGTTGTAAACCTTGGAGGGAATCCTGACATTGTCTGACATTATTGAGATGATAATGACAAAGAAATTCAAGGAAATAAGCATATGAGGTTGATGGTAACCAACATGAACGAGTAGAATCCTCCATTTGAAGTTCATCTGGTATCAGAAATGAATCCGTCTTGATTTTTATATCATCTACACGTATTATTTTTTCTAGATGAACAAAAGTAAATTTTTGAAATTGGTAATCCAACATAGGCATGTTACATGTAAGACACACTTTTTCGGGAGTACATTTCGAAATAGAATACATTATGGTGTGTAAGGCTTTGCTGTATTGTTTTGTCTTATAGAAAAGCGATGCTATCATCAGCCATCCAGATACAGCGTCATGATAGACATTCTGTAGTAGGAAACTAAGACAGGAATTATATTGTTTGTAACGGTATTTATTATTACTGCATGTACTGTTCAGCGATATAAGCTGTGCCAGTCCACCATAACACATCGACACGTAGTATTTATATATGTCTTTTATTGAAGACTGCTGACATCGCAGGGTCTTAAATATTCCATTTTTGAATGTCGATACCATTTTTATACAACAAGGTACAAAGAAATGATCGAGTATATACAAAAACTGTGAAAATGGTATATATTTAAAGTCATTCAGATGTAATGTACGTGGTTCGATATGGAGATTCCACATTGATACCTGAAAATTCGATAATTGATCTGAAAATAAGATGCATCGCCATCCATAGCTATACAAAGCATGTAGTTTTTCTAAAAGTATTTCACGAGCCCGACCCTCTATTTTATTCTCAAACAGGTTATTCTCTGGAATGAAGTAATGAAAACAAACTGCGTGTTCAACACAATAAACAAGCCTACTGAAACATCTCATAAAACAAGGTATAGTATTGTCCGGTGTCCATATGGATATTGGCAATTCTTCCGATATCCAAAAAATAATTGTTTTCAGGAAATAAGAACAGAGTAAATCCTTACATTTGGATTCAGTCCCTATTACGTCTTTTAACATAATTTTCAAGAGAGCATAGCATAGTAATTGAGTGTGTGTAAAGGTATTAATAAGAAGTTTTTCTCCAACTGAAAAAGATAGCCGCCATTCTATATCTTCTTTTGGTGATTCTTTAACTCCAATGGGTACAAGGATAACCCCGTGTTTTATAATACTGTGCTTGACATCATTACTCGGCCATGCGTTACTTGATCTTGTTATCCACTGTACTGCAGGTGAAATCCACGTTTCACAATGTAAGCAAAATGCATCGTCAATAAGCCCATTCGTGAATGTTATACACGGACCATGAATTGTTCTACCTTCACCGGCTGCATAATATTGTTGATACAATGCGCTTGACAAGTAATATGAACCATTATATACTTCGCAGAGGTTAAAAAATTTCTGATTGTTGATAGATTCTAGTCTCAACAGAGTATAACAAGGTTTAACGTCTTCTCTTTCCATTATCAAAGATAATTTTGAGGGATTTAAATGGTGGATTAAATCTTCAGAAACCGAGAATGGCAATACTTTCATCCTATCTATGTCACTGCCTCGCATCTCAAGTCCTTCTCCAAAGCTACCACTTGTGATAACTCTCACACCGTTGCGACTCTCTATATTGTCCCTCACAGCATTCATATGTCTTATTCGTTTAACTTGATCTTCTGTCCCTACTATATTGCGACACAGATAACGATAAAGTGCTATCGATAGGTGTGGATTCATAGTATCTACAATGTGGAAAATCAAATGAAAAATGTAAATATGAATAATATGTTAACAAAAAAAATATAAACCAGTCCTATACAAATATACATAAACTTTGTAATGCACTTGATTCATGTAACGATTGTCAGTCGGTTTCCTTTATTGTTTTCGCATTGTATATTGTGGTATTTCTGGAATTTCTTATAAAAACTGAGTTTAAAACAAGAAAATATTTTTTTATCATAGACGAGAGACGAACGATACCAAAGGGATGTTCAAACTCATTAGTAAAAAATAAACTGACAACGGCATGGATAAATACCAAAAACATACAGAATTAAATACCAATTGTTCAGAGAACAATTGAAAGTATTTCCACATCAAAGAAATTTTGATAAGAAGATAGTTTCTTCATACTGATGCGATAAATAATGGTTTAATTATATTTTTGAGTGATATAAGGGAGATAATATGCTACTTCTGGTGAAATGAATGTCACTTCCGGTCTCATATGATAGCGTCTTTCACACTGATTCCAAAAATATGTAGTTTCTATCTACTTTTGTGTGTAGAATGGGAGATAATTGACCACTTCCGGTTTGTTGGAAGTCATTTTTAATCTTAACTAATCAGTTTATGTATCTGTATGACAAAATATATGGATTCTGAGTACTTTTATATGAAAAAATTGCAAAAAAGGCTACTTCCAGTTTTCTCAAGGTCACTTCTGGTAGTCATTTTTCAAGGTCATTTGTCACCTTACCTTTTGTACAAGGTCAAATGGCTTTATAATGAACTTAGTTGAAGTTATAATCAAATAACCTCATATCAAGACATTTTATGGGCACCAACTCCTATAAGATGCAATTAAATTGTATAAGACTTAATGTAACATATCTTAATTACAATAAAGCAGACATTTTGCACTTCTTCTTTTATGTATCTTTCAAAGTGTCAGAGAAAATGCAAAAGCAAGCAAAGGTTACAATTAAAAACTTGACCTTGACCTTTGACCTTGACTTTATTTACTAAGTTAGGACCTAGGGGCCTCTAATAAAAACATTCCAGGATTATACAGTTAACTGTTTATGAGTTTAAAAAACATACCGACAAATTTAGTTTGTAAAGGTAGATAACTCCTATAAAATTTCATGGGATCGGTTCGATCCAAATTAGTCAAAAATTACTGAGGAAGAAACGAACAATTTGTAAAAATAATTTTGTCGATATCTTTATTTGTTACAAAGGAGATGCACACAGATGGTAAACAGTAAATAGGGAGATGACTATTACAAAAAAAATGGATCGCCTTAGCAGGGTGAAATTTAAAATCGCATAAACTATACGATACAATATGCGAAATATCTAAGCGACATATTGCGAAACAAACATTAATCGCAAGAACAAAATTTGGCTGAAAAAAATAATAATAATAATTTAAAACCAATTGTTCAGAGAACAATTGTAAGTCTTTCCACATCAAAGAAATTTTGATAAGAAGATAGTTTCTTCATACTAATTCGATAAATAATGGTTTTCCCTCGGTTTTAGTTTGTTACCCCGATTTTGTTTTTTGTCCATGGATTTATGAGTTTTGAACAGCGGTATACTACTGTTGCCTTTATTTAATTATATTTTTGAGTGATGTAAGGGAGATAAAATGCTACTTCCGATGAAATGAATGTCACTTCCGGTCTCATATGATAGCTTCTTTCACACTGATTCCAAAAATATATAGTTTCTATATACTTTTGTATGTAGAATTGGAGATAATTGGCCACTTCCGGTTTGTTGGAAGTAATTTTTAGTTTTCAGTAATCAGTTTATGTATCTATATGAAAAAATATATGGATTCTGATTATTTTTTCATGAAAAATGTGCAAAAATGGCTACTTCCGGTTTTTCCAAGGTCACTTTCGGTTGACATTTTTCAAGGTCATATGTCACTTAACATTTTGGTAAAGGTCATATGGCTATATAATGAACCAAATTGAAATTAACATCAATAAACATGATAATTACACATTTCAGAAGCACTAACAACTATAAGATGCCATCAGATTGTTTCAGACCAAATGTAAAAAATCTACATTACAATTAAGTAAACATTTTGCACTTGTTTTTTTATACATATCTTTAAAGGTGTTGGAGAAAATGCCGAAAAAAGGAAAAGTCAACATTGAGAACTTGACCTTGACCTTTGACCTTGACCTAATTTTCTAAGTTAGGACCCAAGGGACTCAAATAAAAAATTCCAGGGTTATAGGGTTAACGGTTTATGAGTTAAAAAATCATACCGACAAATTTATTCCGTAAAGGTAGATAACTCCTATAGAATTTCATCCCATCGCTTCGATCTAAATGAGCCAAAAATTCCTTAGGATGTAACGAACAATTTGTAAAAAGAATTTTGTCGATATCTTTTTTTGTTACGAAGGAGATGCACTCTGATGGTAAACAGTGAATAAGGAGATAACTCTTACAAAGAAAATAGTTCGCCTTAGCACGATGAAATGTAAAAGCGCCTAAATTGTACGATACCATATGAGAAATATCTAAGCGACATATTGCGAAACAAACATTTATCCCAAGAACAAAATTTGTCGGAAGAAGAAAAAAAAATAATTAAAAACCAATTGTTCAGAGAACAATTTAAAGTCTTTCCACATCAAAGAAATTTGGATAAGAAGGTAGTTTCTTCATACTGATGCGATAAATAATTGTTTAATTATCTTTTTGAGTGATGTAAGGGAGATAATATGCTACGTCCGGTGAAATGAATGTCACTTCCGGTCTCATATGATAGCTTCTTTCAAACTGATTCCAAAAATATATTGTTTCTATATACTTTTGTATGTAGAATGGGAGATAATAGGCCACTTCCGGTTTGTTGGAAGTCATTTGTAGTCTTCAGTAATCATTTTATGTATCTATATGACAAAATATATGGATTCTGCGTACTTTTATGTGAAAAAATTGCAAAAACAGCTACTTCCGGTTTTCTCAAGGTCACTTCCGGTAGCCATTTTTCAAGGTCATTTGTCACTTAACCTTTTGTATCAGGTCAAATGTCTTTATGATGATCTTAATTGAAGTTATAATCAAATAACCTCATATCAAGACAATTCAGGGGCACCAACTCCTATTAGATGACATTTAATTGTATAAGACTAAATGTAGCATATCTTCATTACAATAAAGCAGACATTTTGCACTTGTTCTTTTTTATGTTTCTCTCAAAGTGTCAGAGAAAATGCAAAAACAAGCAAAATTACAAAAGCATACCGACAAATTTATTCTGTAAAGGTAGATAACTCCTATAAAATTTCATCCAATCGTTTCGATCCAAATTATCCAAAAATTCCTGAGGATGTTACGAACAATTTGTAAAAAGAATTTTGTTGATATCTTTTTTTGATACGAAGGAGATGCACTCTGATGATAAACATTGAATAGGGAGATAACTCTTACAAAGAAAATGCTCGTCTTACCAGGGTGAAACTTAAAATCGCATACACTGTACGATACTTCATAAAAAATATCTAAGGGACTTATTGCGAAACAAATGTTTATCGCAAGAACAAAATTTTGCGGAAGAAAAAAAAATAATCAGAAGAAGAAAAACAATAAGTCTTTCCACAGAAAAGTGGAAAGACTTAATAATAATTAAAAACCAATTGTTCAGAGAACATTTGACGGTCTTTCCACATTAAAGAAATTTTGAAAAGAAGCTAGTTTCTCAAGCTGATACTATAAATAATAGTTTTGATATGCTTTAAAGTGAACTAAAGGAGATAATGTGTTACTTCCGGTCTCAAATGATAGCTTACTTCACTCTGATTCCAAAAATATATAGTTTAAATATACTTGTTTGTGTACAACGTAAGATAATTGGCTACTTCCGGTTTATCGCAAGTTATTTCTAGTCTTGAAGGATACGTTTATGTATCTTTATTACAAAATATATGGATTCCGAGTACTTTTTAATGAAAAAAGTGCAAAAATATGTACTTCCGGTTTTCTCAAGGTCACTTCCGGTTGTTATTTTTCAAGGTCATATGTCACCTAACCTTTTGTACAAGGTCATATGGCTTTATAATGAACTTAGTTGAAGTTATAATCAAATAACCTTATATTAAGACAGTTCAGGGGCACTAACTCCTATAAGATGCCTTTTAATTGTATTAGACGAATGTAACATATCTTCATTACAATAAAGCAAACATTTTGCACTTGTTCTTTAATGTATATCTTTAAAAGTGTCGGAGAAAATCTCAAAACAAGGAAAAGTCAAAATTTAGAACTTGACCTTGACATTTGACCTTGACCTCATTTTCTAAGTTAGGACATAGGGACCTCAAATAAAAACATTCCAGGGTTATATGGTTAATAGTTGATGAGTTGAAAACATATACCGACGAATTTATTTTGTAAAGGTAGAAAACTCCTATAAAATTTCATCGAATCGCTTCGATCCAAATTAGCAAAAAATTCCTGAGGATGTAACGAACAATTTGTAAAAAGAATTTTGTCGATATCTTAACAGAAAAGTGGAAAGACCTAATAATAATCAGAAAAAATACAATAGGTCTTTCCACGGAAAAGTGGAAAGACCTAATAATCAGAACAAAAACAATAAGTCTTTCCACAGAAAAGTTGAAAGACTTAATAATAATAATCAGAAGAAGAAAAACAATAAGTCTTTCCATAGAAAAGTGGAAAGACTTAATAAAACAAACAGACAACAGTACTCAAATCCCAACTTAGAAAACTACAGATTGAGTAGCACGAACACAACTTAAAACTAGGAGGTCTCAGGTATGCCAGAAAGGAAAGCATGCCCTACTTACTCCGCAATAAAATCTTTATTTCCTATTTTTGTTTTAGTTAATCTTTAAGTAGCAAAAACAATCATGTTATTTAAAAAATTATACTATTATCTTGGGTTTCATGATGTTGGTTTTTTTTCCAATTTGCTTAAAACAAATAATATAAATATTAAAATAATAACTGCTTATACTTGCAATAGATTAAATTGTAAACAAATTGTTGCATTTTCATTTTGGGGTAAATAATTGGGACAGACACAAGACATGTGTCATCAAGACAGCAACCTGACGAAAGTGTCGAAAATAGCCGAGGACCACCAATGGATCTTCAACACAGCAATGAATTCCCACTTAAATTCTCCTTAAAAACAAAGTTGACCAGTTTAGTCACGATTGTCTTCAACCTTAATTTCGAAACATATCAACCAAAATAAAACAAAAAAAAAACAAAAGAAACATAGCAAAGGCAATAGGTTCCTGTCTTGAAACAGGCTGAAAAATTGTGGTGGGGTTAGAATTGTTTTGTGAGATTTCAACCCTCCCCTTCTATCTCTAGCCAATGTGGAATAAGAAAAAAAGTCTGATGTTAGAAAGGGTAACAAATGAAACTAAGCAAAATTTAAATGATGAACATACAGGCCTTTTTAGATAAATAAAGGTAACAGTGGTATACCGCTATTCGAATAAAAAACAGTGGTATACCGCTATTCGAAATTCATAAATCGATTGAGCAAAAACAAATCCGGGCTACAAACTAAAATGGAGGGACACATCAAATATAAAAGGAGAACTACGACAAATCAGAAACACAACACTAAAATGCAGTACACTCAGAAACGAACTACGATATAACAATAGCCATTTTCCTGACTTGGTACAGGCCATTTTAAGAAAAATGTTGGGTTAAACCTGTTTTGTGGATTGGAAAACCACCCGCTTTTATGGCAATGTTGAATATAACATTAAAATGACAACATTACATGACAGAACTACAATAAAAAATAATTGGCAGAATTACTTTACAACGATGACCAATCATTGGCTGTCCATAAAAACGCTGGTATTTCCATATGTATCTTAAATTTGGTAATTTGAGTGAATTTGGTCAAGTCTATATAATATTTGTAAGGTAGAGTCTTGCTTCCTTCAAAATAAGACAAGTATGCATATATTTATTGAAGAAAGTCATATATGTGTTTTAAAAAGATATTACGATTTAAAGAATCAATAACAGAAATAATTTTCCATTGAACTCCAATAAATTAAATAAATGTTTATAAAGAGAAGGTAAATGATATTTAAACTGACTTTCTTATACTCTTTATACATCGTTGTTAATGCAGTGATTTTAAAACTGACAAAGGTCGGTTGTACTGTGTGATATAGAGGCGGCGAACGATAACAAAGGGACATGCAAACTCATAAGTTGTTAATAAGGGAGGACTACAATAAACAAAACACAACATTGAAAAATAGACTGAGCAACACGAACCCAAACAAAAAAAGGGGAACTTGTGTGCTTCGGTAGGGTATGCAGCTCCTCCTCTATATGTTACATTCGCCATATAGTTCATGTAAATCAAAACCCAATGATAGCTCTAATTCGTTGGATACATGTAAAGTGTTTTTTTATTGATTTCAGCTATTTTCAACAAATATTTATGTCTTTCAAAATCGAAAATTGCAACCATGGATATAATATATAATCAAAGCAAATTCTCTCTTGGTTTATATGGCTAAAAAGTGAAACAAAATATGTCAGAAATATTTATCGTAAAGCGTCCATTATTGCCCTTATTCACTGCAGTGGTGCCTTATGTTTTAAAGAAAAAGTAGTTCCGTAATACATTTTAATGTGATAACCAAGGAATTTATTATGCGCATGTGTACTTTTAAAAACAAAAAAACTTTATTTAAGACTGACTGCACATATTTAACTCGATTTCTCCAAAATTTTAATTTACGAGGTACTATTTATGCAAACTTGAATTGAGGGTTGTTTAACATGTTTAAGATGAATGTCTAATTCACTTTCGATTTCAGTGTATTCGTAACTTTGCATTTCCGTTTGATTTCTCTGTTGCACTTGTAGACCATTTGTTTTTTGTCAATTTTTCGTTTTTCACGCAATGGTTTTGTCAGTTCATTTCTAAGTCATGGGTTTCGACTATATTTGGTATCTTCCGCTTATATTTGTTAATCAAATTGTAGCAAATTAATTATTCAAATCATTTTCTATGTGGAGCAAAATAATACTTACATGACATATAACTGTTCTCATGCTACGTTTAAGGCTGAATAAGAATATATCAATTAAATTAAGTTCTTGCTTACCTTCCATCGTGTTAGTCTGTTGCGGGATGTATAAGGTGTGTAATGTGTTTTCCAAACACAAATCAACTTTCGGTTTCATAAAAAAAAAAGTATAATTAGATACACACAATATCAGGCATTTTTAAATTCCTATCTTTGTATGTTTAAAAATCTAACTAATCCTATTAATAGTATATCACGCTGTTTTTTTAACTGTCCAGGTAATTCCTACTTAAGAAAATATGTAAACACCTTTAATTTCTTATACGCATTAAAAATAGTGAAATGTTAATTATGTTTAATATATATTATTACAGAAGTATTATTGGTATTCGTACCTGTTCATGATTTCAAGCCTGATTAATTGTATGCATACCTCGTCACACTGTCGTTGTTGTATTTGAATAGGTTATCCTACTTTGAAAACATAACTACTCTAATTTCTCATATGCTTAAGTTAAAGCGATACTCAGTAAATAAATAAAATGGTCCTACAATATGTATATGTAATCTTCCTGTAATATTTCACATAAGGTTAATATTTTTAAACTTGGTTCAGTACCACATAAAATGTCTACGTCATATAGATAAATATGCATTACATTTCAACTTTCGTTTTTCTATCATCGATTATTCAATAGATTGTACTCCATTATACGGTAGAAGGATGCAATTTATAATATGTTAATTGCTACTTTAGGATATTTAAATAATTTGAATTAAGATTAGTGAGGTGGTGACAGTTGAAAATATTGCTATAAAAGAGGGACGAACGATACCAGAGGGAGAGTCAAAGTCATAGATAGAAAAAAAAAGCTGACAACGCCATGGCTAAAAATAAAACGACAAACAGACAAAAAATAGTATAGAAAACACAACAAAGAAAACTAAAGACCAAATAAAGGCAACAGTAATACACCGTTTTTCGAAACTCATAAATCGATAGAGAGAAAAACAAATCCGGGTTACAAACTAAAACTGAAGAAAACACATCAACCCCACCAAAAACTGGGGTAATCTCAGGTGCTCCGGAAGGGTAAGCATATCTTGCTCCATATGTGGATATAAATTAGTACACAGTTTGAGATAAAAAAAAAAATGTGGAACATGAATAAGAAAAAATAATCATCATCAAAATGTATTTTGTTAACTGATATCTTGATAAATCTCGTCCTTTTTCTTACCGTGATATGTGTTCTCAATAATAGATAAGACTTGATTAATTTATTATAGAAAAGAAGAAGTGGTATGATTGCGAGTGAGACTACTCTCCACAAAAGAACCAACATGACACATAAATTAACAACTATAGGTCACCGTACGGCCGTCAACAATGAGCAAAGCCCATACCGCATAGTCACCTATAAACGGCCCCGAGATGACAATGTAACACAATTCAAACGAAAAAACTAACAGTTTTATTTATATAAAACAAATGAACGAAAACACAGATATGCAACACATAAACAAACAACAACAACAGAATTAAAGGCTCCTGACTTAGGACAGGCACATAAATACATAATGTGGAGGGGTTAAACATGTTAGCGGGATCCCAACCCTCCCCTAACCTGGAACAGTAGTATAAAAGCAGTAAAACATAAGAAAGATCTATAAAAATCAGTTGAAAAAGGTTTAACTCATTAGATGGTAAAAAATGCAAGTGGATGTGGCAGGGTACTTGTACATCCCAACAACAACAACAAAACTAGGAAAAGATCTAAGAGTCTTCGCAGTTAACTGATTGCTAGTTCAAAGCCATTATCAACTAATAGAATCAAGCATTTAAGACAAAATTGTCCATCCGTACACATCAAACAAAAGTGTAAAGACGACATACACACTCAGAGAAGAACATGACATTGTGTCGTGCTAAGATACAGGTATCGACAGATTGTAGATCCATGCATGTGTATATGTATATAACATATTAGTAATATTTTTTGCTTTCAATCTACTGATACAAAAATCAATATTCATACCAATAAAAACAATATTCAATAATCTTGTTAGTGTTGAATTGGTAACTCTTTAGAATAAGTTTATTTAAAGGAGCGATGTGTTTACTTGGATCATTTCTAAATTTCCGGGCACGGTTAATAACATTTCCGTAAAAATGAGAATGTGCTATCCCGTTTGAAATAAGTTTCAACCAAACTTCAAAACCAAATCTTCGTAGCTATGGAACGATTAAGTAAAGGTTTAAAAGTTTTAATCAAAAACGTCAAAACAGACACGGGCAAAGCGAACGAACTGTGAAAGTAAACACAGTAAGAAGGTGCCAAAGGAACATCACCATCTAAAAATGGAAAATTAACAATAGGGAACGAAAAACCGTCCCTTTTGTCGTGTGGAGTTTCCCGTTCAAAACCGCAATATCTAAATATAGGGAAGGACAGTTATTACCGTTTAAATTTGATTAATTTGAAGTAAGTTCCTTGGGGTTAATTTAAGCAGTATGTTGATAAAATTCTTGATAACTTGTACGAAAAAATATCATCAAGATAACGGTAAAACTTGTTGAATTTTTCAATTAAATGCAATTTCGACGGGTCTTTACTGAGTTTAGTATTAACCTTATTTTATCTGATAATGTTTATAATACTTTCTTTAAATACTAAAGAAAGAAATTAAAAAACATAAACTTTCTTAGAAAATAAACGAAATACAAATTGAGTTAATTGAATTCCTGCTGAGCCTCTTTCACAAACTTTTTGCAAACTGTACCAAACTTGATATAACTGAAGTATATAGGTCATTTTCATTCGGAGTCATATGCCTGTGATTTGTACTGCTTTCATTTGTGTCGTATATTTGAACCCGAAACGTAGGTGTCCATATATGCAAAGTATGCTTGTTCAGGTCCCGATTCTTAATAACTTTGAATGTAATTTTTTTAATATACTTAAATAAGTAAGTTAAAAAAAAACATAAACAAGAACTAAAATCCTCATTAAGGCGTAGAGGGGTCGACATCTTAATATTACAATGAAATCCATTCAAACAGCTAGTACAATATTTTCCTTTTTTTTTCTATCGTTCAATGGCTGTTATTATTAACGTACTTGACCACTTAACAAATAAAGGCTGTTCGAAACTCATAAATAGATAGAAAACAAAATCCGGGTTACAAACTAAAACTGAGGGAAACACATTAAATATAAGAGGAGAACAACGACACAACATTAAAATCTAACACACACAGACAAGAACTGAGCGCTAGACAAAATCCGTTGAGAAAAACAAATATAACATCAAAACTAAATACATGAATTTGGCATAGAAAAGTACCGTGACACGTCTTATAGTAATGTGAATTCACACTCAAACATAAGAGGAAACAAACGACACAACAGGAACACAACGTTAAAATGTAACACACACAAGCGAGCTATAATATAATAATAGTCATATTCCTGACTTGGTACAGGACATTTTTGAAAGAAAAAAATGGTGGGTTTCGTCACCACAAGACTAATTAGTGACGCCCAAATACAAAGGTTCTAAAGCCAAAACAAGTACAAAGTTGAACAGCACTGAGGATCAAAAGTTCAAAAAAGTTGTGCCCAAAACGAGTAGGGTTTTCTGTTTGGGATAAGAACATCCTTGTTATTAAGAATTATATATACTTTTGCAAACAGTAAATTTTATAAATTGACTATATAATAGATATACATGAAAAAAACTGAAGTAAGATATAATTACAGAAAAACAACTGGATACATTACATACAACATAATCAAAGACAAAAATATACACACCCGAGATAGTCATGATAGTCAATGCCTCAACGCAAAAGTTGACGTCACATTTGAAATTGTGAAAAGGTACAAACAATTACGTCCAATTTGAAATTCTAAAACAGCACACAAAAAATTACGTCACATTTGAAATTCTAAAACAGCACACAAAACATAACGTCACATTTGAAATTCTTAAACAGCACACAAAAAATGACGTCACATTTGAAATTCTTAAACAGCACACAAAAATGACATCACATTTGAATGAAAACTATTTCTCAAAAGTAAGATAGAATAAGGATTGATTTAAGATTATATTTGTACTAAATACTGATATTACATTTAATAACAATAAAAATTGCAATACTTATTAATATCAAGCTGAGGTAGCAATTAGACAATTAACTATATTTGAAGATATGTCAGGTTTATTCTGAATCAATCTGAAAACGTAATACATCGTACAAATTACGTTGAACCAAATCAAATCTAATAAATGAAGGCGGTGATTAATTTTTCTTTACCATAACACATGCATATAACAGAAAGACGTCAAGACATCTGACAAAATCCGATGAGAATTAAAATTATAACATCATAACTAACATGGCTAAGTACATGAATTTGGGATAGAAAAGAACCATAACACGTTTTATAGCAATGCGAATTCACACTAAGCAAAACAGTCAAAATCGGGAATAAGTCATGTCACAAAGCTCTAGTACACACCTGTCAACGTTAAAAGTCTTTAAGTATTTTTATTGATTTAAAACCGAAAGACAACGTAGAAACTTAAGACCGAGCGATACGAACCCACACAAATTGAGGTGATTTCAAGCGTTCCGGAATAGTATGTTAATTCGACTTCACTAGTTGCACTTTAAAAAAATTAAAATTAAGATAACAAAAATACTGAACTCCGAGGAGAATTCTAAACGAAAACAAGAACTATCTTTAAAAAGATATCCGACGTATTTAAATTTGAGTATATGTTTAAAACTATCATTTCGATAACTTTCAGAAGCACGCACAATGACTTAATGATGCAGGACCTCTTTAATTAAATCTCCATCTGAATGTAACTGCAAGAAATTCAGTATTCTCGGTCCTCCTATCTTTATGTTTACATTCACCAAAACCCCTGCGTTCTAAAAGTCATGTACGTTCGTACAACAAAGTTTACATTAAAAATTATATAATTTTTCCGAATAAACAGCTGTCATGGATGCAAAGAGCTATTGGAGAAACAATTATTTTAATAAAAATATAAATCTTTGTAAGATCTAGTTCAAATATTTATAGTTTTTCATTTGCTTTCCATCACGATATAATTAACTAGACGTTTTTCAAACACAACCAAATCATTCACCATGACAGCATTTTGTCCAATCACAGAAAGGATTTTCGAGCATGCGTATTATGTTGTCATAGTTAAGCGTCTCTAAGTTCAAAGGGCACAAACCGAAACTATACCGACTACGTCGGAAAAACCAAAATCAAATGGCGAAATCAAACGCTCAGACGCATCAAACGAATGGATAACAACTGTCATATTCCTGACTTGGTACAGGCATTTTTATTAGTAGACCGCTGTTAAATTGTCATAATTCGGTTAAACAAAAAGAAATACGGGTAACAAACTTACATAAAAATTAAAGCATTTATTAATTTATTACTTTAAGATAAAAAAAAAAAAACGGCATATTTTGTTAATAATGAACAAAAAGGTAAAACATGCTACATTTACATAGGTGAGCAAGTGATCAGTATGCTGGAGTTTCTTATTGACAATATATTTGTTGAATTTGGAGGTAGACATGTTTTACAAATTGTCAGCATTCCTATTGGAACCAACTGTGCACCTCTACTTGACCACTGCTTCTTATTTTTATATGAGTCAGAGTTCTTGCAGGTTTTTGTCAAACACAAGAAGATAAAAGTAGACAGAACATTTAATTTCATATTCAGATATATTGATGATGCTCCTTTAATTAACAGTCCTAACGTTTCTGATTGAGTTCAATCAATATATCCTCCAGAACTAGAATTTTAAGAAATAACAAACACGGCCTCCTCTGCCTTATGTTTAGACTTATACCTCGAATTTGATATGAAGTGCTCAAATTAATTGAAGGAATCTATGATAAACGAGACGACTAATTTTGGAATAAACAATTTCCCCCACCTTAGTTGCAAATAAACTCATAATAGATACCAGGATTCAAATTTAATATACGCCAGACACGTTTTTCGGCTAAAAAAGACTTATCAGTGACGGTCAAATAAAAAAATGTTAAAAATACAAGATAAAGTTCCAACGTCACCTGTATATGGGGTACACATTTACTAACTCTTTCGGTATTCAAGAACTTTCAGGTGCTACTCAGACTTTGCTTAACACCACCAGTGTATGAGCATAAAGTCGATGAATCAAGGGTACAATGTATATACAATACGGTTTCGTCCTTTTTCTAAAAACAAAATCATCGGAAGATATCAAAGCATTGTTGCTAAATAGTCTGTATCAACTTCAAGTATAATACATGATGGTCTTTAAGTATAAATTCTAGGTAATGACGTTTTTTGTAATCTTAATAACGTGTTTTAGGTTGGTTTTTTGTTTATTTTTTTGTTTATAAATTTCTTTCTTTTACTGTTTAGCCTATTTTTGGAAGTATCCATTTGACATGGCTCCCGTTAATGTGTTGTTATGCTATGGTACATTTTTGTATTTTTATCTTTCGTTTTAGCTTATATATTTGCCAGGGTTTCTCAATTACAACTTTTTTTTATCAATTTGGAAGAAAAATCCCGTAGCTAGCCATCAGCCCCATTGGAACCGACTGTATTTGAGCATGATTTCGTTCACTTGTACAAAAATGTTGAAAGAAGTAAATATTTTAATTTGAAGTTGAAAAATGCGGAAATAATTTACTTTAGTCCGTATTATGAAACTGTTGAATGTCTGCAGTCTCATTATGACATATATGTTGTAGTCCATGTGAACAAACCTTCGAACAATTTTGTTTTTACATATTAACATTGTTACTTCGAGTATCATTTCAAAGAAAAAGAAATTATAGAATGTTCACGACAACTAATCCCACATACTAAATCATTTTGGATTAAAATGGGATTTTGGTAAACCACAATTCCTTCACGGCCTTCACATGTATAAAGCTACATACAAACAACAGTACATTGCCGGCTCCTCTGCATGTTTTTACAAACGAGTCGTGCGTTTAAATTTCTTAAATTGAACAAAGGTGAAAGTAAAATAAAAACAACAGTAGTATACCGGTGTTCAAAAGTCATAAATCTATTGAGAGAAAACAAAAACTAAAACAGAAAGAAACACATCAACTATAAGAGAAAAACAACGGAACAGCAGGAACATTGAATTGAAACAAAAACAAACGCCAACATATTACTTCTAATCTAGACAAAATTAAAACATAATTTGACAGAAAATCTTTAATTATATTGTAGATTCAGGAAAGTATCAACTGAATGATAGATGCGCTGGTTACTTCTGGTTGTTGTATCATATTCTCTTGACATTTTGTTGTTTCATATCCTCTAGAAATTTATTAACTAGGCTCAACATTAATTATAGAGTAGAACGATAAGTAATAGAATAACAAAAAAGAAATGAATATTATAAACTTAATGTTAGTCCGATGTAATGTTTTTTTTTTTCCAAAACTAATCCAGCAGTGAATGCGATACATTTAAAGACATTTAACAGTAATCTTCAAATATTGCTTAAGAGTGTACTTTTATTAGATAAAACTCCAAGACAGGTCAATTTCAGAAAATAAAATAGGCAATGACAAAAGTCCGTATACGTATTCGGTGACTATCGTTTTTCGTCGTCAATGACGATGACAAACCTTCATGGTATGATATTTCATATGCTGCAAGTGTTCATAGATGAATCGGACTTATTGAATTGGAAGACCATTGTGAAATTTAAATATTTAATGCTAGGAAAACATGTCGTTGCGAGATAAATATGACATAAATGCTACAAATCAACATGCTTAATTAAAATTAATTCCTGTGCATTAAAAAAAGCAAATCCAATGTGACTTTTATCGTACGAAAACTTAAGAAAATTTTATTAACGAACAGATCATCACAAGAAATCACACTTCTGTAACTTCAAATCAAAAACTTGAAGATATATAGTTAAAATCTGCCTTTTTGGGATATATTCGAAAAAAGTACTTAACTCCGACAAAAATTAAAAACGAAAAGTCTCTAATCAAATGGCAAATTCAAATGATAAAACACATCAAACAACTGGACAACAACTGTCATATTCCTGACTTGGTACAGGCATTTTCAAATGTAGAAAAGGGTGGATTGAACCTGGTTTAATAGCGCTGAACCTCTAACTTTTACGATGTATTCTGAGATTTATATCTTAGAGGTCTTTGCTTGTCTTGAACTCGATAAATATAGAATAAAAGACTTTTTGTTTTTGATACTGACTTTATCACAGTAAAATATCAGGTGAGCCTGAAGGGCGAGCCTGATATTTTCTGTGATAAAGTCAGTATCAAAAACAAAAAGTCCTTTATTCTGTTTATCGGTACTTTAATAAAAAAAAAAAAAATCACTACAATAATAGAGAAAATAACAAACGAACTTCTTTTTCGCGTCGAATCACGGCGAATCACACTTGACGTCACAGGCTGCATTACGTCATTTGAAATTTTGTCACAGTGCAGTAAACATGGCGTTCTCTTGCACTGCAAAGTATTGAAAAGAAATTATTGCATGCGTTTCATTAATATTCTGCTTTGTACATGACACTAACAATGGTAAATATAATGGTAGCATACCGGTAGGACAAGTTTCTTTATTTTTCACAAAGCATCATCATAGTGATAGTCAGAAATAAGAATGATACGATATGAATCAGCAGATTTTTCATCGATCATCATTTTAAGTTCAACGACAAGTTTTAATTATATTTTACTTAGTTCAGTGGATAAAATGACATAATTTTGTCATTATTCGCTCAGTGTTCATCATGAAAACGATCACATTGATTTCAAATAATTTTAAGAACGCACTGTGAGGAGACATTTATACAGGAGCCCCCCCCCCCCCTTTCCTCGAGGCAATGTAAGCTGACTGTAAATTATCTGAACAAGCTCATTTCCTGTCGACTTCATAATTATTTCAAACATTTTAATAGACGTCACTAAACTTTTATAGCTTATAATTCTTGCTTTTTCAAAGTCATGTTTATTTATTTATCAACACGGCTCAGAAATATGAAACTTAAGAGTTTAAAAGCCCTGCGGTTGCCTTTAATTTAAGACTCGAATTTAGGGGAAGGAGACCCGGGTCACAGTCACCCCTTATAAAGGCTACAATTCTGCACGGTCAAAGCAAACGTTTTTAGTTTGGTGCCCCCGGTTTATATACCCCCTTTTAAAAATTTATCTCAGATCCGCATACATGAAAATTACGGTTCATTTTTTTGTTCTTTGTTCTATGAATATCTGTTATATTGACAATGAAACGACATATTTTAAAATTGTATATGATGGTCCCACAACAATGTCGAAAATGCGTAAATTTCATTTTTTTTTCTAGCTTCTCTGATGCGATAGCGGTATCTTTTTGGTCAATATTTATGTGTTTAAATATGAATTGTAACACTTTATAGTGACAGAACAGGTAAAACAAATACTTCTCAAGAAAAAGAAAACTACTTGGAAAAGCACCAGGCTATGTATTGGTATTGTATGAATAAAAACTCGGATTGGAATCATGGACGGTATGGTATGTTAGTTGTACTTCATATATATCAATTATTCTTTTTTTAAAGTCTTTTGTCATGCATTTTCTGTTCACATGTTCACAACAATCGTTTCAAACGATGTCAAGTGTTTAATCGCCAAAAATATCGTGAGTTTCTGCGAAAAAAAATACGCGCAATTTTGTGAATGAAAGGGGAAAGTAGATCCTTACGCGTTACATTCGCGCATGTCATTTGCGTACTAACCTAATAATTTTAATATCACAGCCAGTCCACTGATACTGACATTATCAACGAGTACACATCAAAGGAAAAATGTACAAATTACCGATAATATGTGTTACATTTCGCTCATTTCAAAGGAAATATATTTAAAAAAATTTTAATTTTTTTTTCAACGTAACAATATCTTTATTGCATATTTGCTGTAACAATTTACTAAGTTTACAGCTTTAACTTAGTGTCCCTCAGTCATGTTAGCTTACCATAAAGTTAAGGGAAGCACTATTTGGCAATATATTATTTCTACATAATATTAGTATTCATAACATAAGTCATTTCACAAAATATATCTGATAAAGTGTGATTACACATACATTATATTTTGTTTCTTTATCCCTTTTTCATAGTACTAATTTTTTCCGGAATCAACTCCGTTATCGGTATGATCCGTGTTTCCATTAATATTGGGCACAGTGTTGTTTTTCACGTGTGCGTTATGGTGCACGGTAGTATTTCCTGGCCCAAAAGGGATAATGATAGCCTTTTTAGAATTTTCACCACTTTCTTACACTGCAAAAAATTCTACATTCACAGTTAACTGAAGTACTTTCATTTTACTATTCAGAAATGAATTTGAATATGTATCATGACCGTTTACTTTTTTTGCTATTTTTAAAAACCTAAAGCCACTAGTACTTTTAGGTCTTTTATGGTGCAGTGAATACAAAATTTAAAAAAATCTCAAAAATTCATTTTCATCTGTTTGTATTTTAATATTATTTAATCAAATTAACAATGGACGGTCTTTCAAACAACCAAAGCACATTTTTAAAACTACAGAATGGAATAAAGATATGCAAAAGATAACATCAATCGTCAGTTCAAATAAAAAAAGTTGTGCTAAATACGGCTAAGGTAATCTAACTTGTCTCTTAAACAGAGCAGATCTGATTAACTGATTTATACGAAAAGTCTTTGATTACCATTTGACTGAAAATAGCTCTGCAATTGTGTTTCTTGTTTGTTTTAGAACGTATGTATAATATATTATATTGTGTTCTCTTTGTTTCAAATAACGTTGTTTTTTTTTGGGGGGGGGGGGTAAACATGCCGATCGCGACAGGTTGTGTATTTGAGTTTCATAGACTTGTCTTCATTTAGATTCTTTACAATTGACAAAAATTACGTATCCTTCGAAAGACCCATGGGTTGGATCCATTATTTTTATTTTAACATTTATATTCTTTTCAGTATTAATTTATAACCCGGATTTGTTTTCAATTCATGGCATTTGATCAGCGGTATATATACTACTGTTTTCTTTATACATATCAATCATAACTACTTATACACAATCTTCTGACTTCAGACAGGCACATTCAGATTGTGACGTGATTAAACAACCAACCCCCCTTCTCACAAGGGACAGTTATGTAAAAAAAACAATAAACCAACAATACGAACCTCCGAGGAAAATTCAAAACGGAAATTTAGTAATCAATTGGCAATTTTAAAAGCTCAAACACATCAAAAGAATGGATTACAATTGTCATATTCTTGACTTGGTACAGGCATTTTCTTAAGTAGGAAATGGTGAATTAAACCTGGTTATTTTATCTAGATCAACCTCTCACTTGTTTGACAGTCGCATAACATTACATTGTATTGACAACAATTTGTGAACAAAACAAATATACATAATAGGTAAAAATGTCATAAAATAGACAAAAATCAATCAACACTGTGGTATAATCTTAATCACTAAAAAAACAAATGAATATGTATCAAAGACACACATCAAGGCATATATACAAGGCATATTTGACTGATTTTTTGGCTCTCCCTCGACACCATTTGCTAGTATGGTCTTGAGGAAACGATGATAGTTCGTCGGAAGTGGACGATAAATGGCTGACCCGTGTTAAAAGAGATCCATATATCTTGCACGTAAAAAACATCCTTGTAGATTTCGAAATAAAGCAGACTAATACCGCTACAAGGCAGCACTCGCACCCGCAAAATGGAAAGGGATTAATATAAGTTGCAAAACTTGTTTCCCAATCCACTTTTAATAAATATGTTTAAACTAAACTAAAAAAGGGACGAAATATACCAGAGGGACAGTCAAAATCATAAATCGAAAATAAACTGACAACGCTATGGCTAAAAATGAAAAAGCAACAGACAAACAATGGTACAGATGACACAACATAGAAAAAATAAAAAATAAACAACACGAACCCCACCAAAAACAAGGGGTGACTACAAAGCATATTTGAAAAACAAAACATCGAAAGACAAGAATACAAAAAAAATACCGTAGCACACTGACGGGATGTATAAGTACAGATCCACGTCATATGTATCAATGAAATACAAAAATGCATATAGATATATATGTAGGACTCTAAAGTGCGAGGGGGACGCTAAAGTACGATGGACACGCTAAAGTGCGATGGTCTGCGCTAAAGTGCGATGCCTGTATACGCTAATGTCCGATGGTCCGCGAAAGTATAGACGAAAAAAACGTAGTTTGATTATGACGTTAACAGTCGTTAACACAAACCAAATATGTACAATATTCAACATGCCGGAAGATAAAATTGAGAATGCTGACGTTGCAATTTACTTTGTGGTTGTCCCATTGAAAGTATTGTCGATTTTATTGAAAAGTTATGTCGGTTGAATAAAGTTTGAAGCGTAAATTATAAATTGTCGACTAAAACATCAATTTGTACATTGTTGGTAAATATAGCATGTTTTAGTACTCGCTACGAAAAAAAACGAAAGCTCAACGAACTCCGCATCTTCATTAAAGCTTTCTACAAATTAAATACATTTTACTTATTCCAACAATTAACAAATTTTGTAGTTGTAACTGACGACTTTAAGGGGAGGTGTTTACATTTATATTTTTAAAAAACTGTGTGAACAGCAATCTGCATGTACATTAATATCGAATACCTCCGAATTGTTGAAAAATCATTTACAGGAAATATATTATTTTGTGACATCTAGATTACATTCCTAGCAATTATTACGTGGTCAGTCTTCTAAATTTAGAAACAATCAAATAAGCTTACCAGTAAAGCATAAATATAAAAAAAAAAAGATGTCGTATCGTTTCCAATGAGACAACTCTCCTCAAGATAAATCCTATCACTTGCTATGGTATACCTTAGCATACTAAGTTTTGCAAAAAGACTTGTTTTTTTAATATCCATGTATTAAATTTTTCAAGCCCTCGAATCTAACCCCATTGTTCAATCGCACTTTGGCGTGCTATACCATTGTACTTTAATTTGTACTTTAGCAAACAGTCATCCATCGTACTTTAGCGTGAGACACAATCGCACTTTAGCGTATACCAGCACACTTTAGCGTGACCATCGCACTTTAGAGTACCATCGCACTTTAGAGTCCTACATATATATACAAAGCACATTAGCAAAATGAAAATCAAAAATTCAAAAATTGTACCATAGAACAACAAGAGTGCACACGCTGAAATGTCTCGCCTTCTATACTAATCATTGATATTATGTTGATAGTCCTAAGTATAAAGCTTAGTTTTATTACAACTGTCTCATAAACTTAACATTAACCAAGATAACTAAACAAAGACCAATGAACCTTGAAAATGAGGTCAAGGTCAGATGAACCATGCCAGGCAGACATGTACAGCTAACAATGCTTCCATAAAACAAATATAGTTGACCTAATACTTATAGTTTAAGAAAAATAGACCAAAACACAAAAACTTAAGACTGAGCAATGAACCGTGAAAATGAGGTCATCGTCAAATAAAACCTGCGCGACTGACATAAAGATCATAAAATATTTCCATACACCAAATATAGTTGACCTATGGCATACAGTATCAGATAAAAAGACCAAAACTCAAAAACTTAACTTTGACCACTGAACCATGAAAATGAGGTCAAGGTCAGATGACATCTGTCCGCTAGACATGTACAACTTACCATCATTCCATACAACAAATATAGTAGACCTATTGCATAAAGTATGAGAAAAACAGACCAAAACACAAAAACTTAACTATAACCACTGAACCATGAAAATGAGGTCAAGGTCAGATGACACCTGCCAGTTGGACATGTACACCTTACAGTCCTTCCATACACCGAATATACTAGCCCTATTGCTTATAGTATCTGAGATATGGACTTGACCACCAAAACTTAACCTTGTTCACTGATCCATGAAATGAGGTCGAGGTCAAGTGAAAACTGTCTGATGGGCATGAGGACCTTGCAAGGTACGCACATACCAAATATAGTTATCCTATTACTTATAATAAGAGAGAATTCAACATTACAAAAAATCTGAACTTTTTTTTCAAGTGGTCACTGAACCATGAAAATGAGGCCAAGGACATTGGACATGTGACTGACGGAAACTTCGTAACATGAGGCATCTATATACAAAGTATGAAGCATCCAGGTCTTCCATCTTCTAAAATATAAAGCTTTTAAGAAGTGAGCTAACACCGCCGCCGCCGCCGCCGCCGTAGCCGCCGCCGGATCACTATCCCTATGTCGAGCTTTCTGCAACAAAAGTTGCAGGCTCGACAATAAAACTATGACTGGATGTATAAGTACAGAGTCATGCCAAATGGATATCTCCAAAAACATACTAAACAGTAAAAATTATATGCATAAAAACAAAATACATTTCTTTACGGCTACATGTTTTATATATATAACGGTCTTTTTAAATTTAAATGAGATGAAGTATTACCCATTGAATTCCTTATTGCACGGACGACTTTGGCAGTCAGTATATAAGGAAGATTTGAGGTGTGTTTGACCAATGCGACGCTCGTTACAAGATAGTAAGGACTAGGTTAGTTTGGTATACTATTCGCCATCTTGGATATGTCAGATACAGAAAGCTATTTTCATCTTAACAGTCACACTTATACTGAATGAGCAGGTTCTACGTACGGCGAATTTACTGCGCATCTCCATAATTTATGATTTTAAGGACTTCATAGCTAAGGCCCCCAGAAAGCAGAAAAACATGGTTGGTAGATGGTTAGATCCCAGAGCACCGTTTAACGGCTTTCAGTCCAGCTTTGGACAAGGATACAACGCTGTTATTTCAACTGCAATTTGCCAGAACATATTGCCTACTTAGTAGTACCGTCCCGTTTCATTTCAGCTTTAGAGAAGACAGCCTACCACAGTGACGTTCCAAAACACTTGAGACAGTTATTGAGCAAGTTGAGTATAATTTACTGATTCTAATTGATCATGTTGATACAGAAAAAAAAACAAAAAAAAAAACAATTGTTTCGGTTAAAATCAGACTTAAAAGTCCATTTATTTTTGGAAAGATACATTGATAAATAGAAAATTTAATCTTACTACAGACAGTTATGTTTTAAAATATAACAGATCAGCAATATATAAACCATACAGTTTTACAGAATCAGCGATTTCGAACCCTTTGCAGAAAAAACTTATTATTGAATTATCAGAACCCCATCACTGTGTCAATAGATTATCTGTAGCTATGTCAAACAGTAATAAATCTAGGTTTACTTTAGAGTAACGTCATGTTAACAAATTTATAGCAAAACGAAGGCTTTAATTGACCAGAGGGTATCATCGTGTGTACACATGTATATACATCCGGATTATTTCACTTATTTGGGATTTTATTGGAGAATTAATTCAGTTACCATATACTTGAAATTTACATTTTTTCCTTCAGTTAAACAGTTCTGGTTACATATTTTTTTTTTTTTTTTTTTTTTTTAAACCAAGACCTATAGTAAAATACTGGTTATCTAAGGATATAAAAGTAATTGTTTATTTAGACGTCGGATAGATATGTGATAAATTGAACATATTGTACTAAACTGTCATTAATACTACAAAATGAGTTTTTAGAAGCAATTATTTCTAGTTAAGGAGAAAAACTGAGGATAAATTTGTGAATTTATACTTCCATAACCTAGATGTACAAATGTAGTTAGTATATCACAAATTCAGCAGTATGAAGCCAAATTACAAGCACTTGCATTCTCCTATTAAAAGACATTTTTAAAACATAATATAGATTTATCTGATCTTGGGTACTAAGAGAATTTAACGAGGAAGCAGATTTATTTAATTTTTCAGAAAAATCTTTGATTTTGATGATTGGATGTAAATTTTAACATTTTGTTTATATATATATATATATATCTTTTTTTTTTTTTAAGAAATCCCGTGATCTTTTACGTGGGTCGTTTTTGCAAAGTAGTATTAACTACAAGGTCAAACAATTTTATCTGCTTTACTGGACACCTGACTCTGTTGCATTTGTTTGGTCTTTTGATTTGAATTTGTTTGTAGAACCCTGAGGTAGCACCAGTTCATATTATCTACAAAACTTAACCATATTATTTATTGTAAAGCTAAAGGTACGTTGTAAGTACCGAAATCTACATCTGCTTCATTTGGGGTAATAGTTTTCAGAATTGACCCTATAATATTATGATTTATTTTATGAAAACGTTGTTCCGTAATGATGTACTGATATGGAAATTTGAAGGAGGACTGTACTCTCTGATATATGGATTATTGGTATGAAAACGTATGGTTACATATAAATATTTTAAAGATAGCTATACTTCTTTAGAGAGGACTGTATTCTTTAGTATTAGATAGATATTTTGCATGAAGACGCTTGGTCACGTATAAATAGTTAAAGGAGAACTGTTATCTTTTAGAGAGGATTGTATTCTTCAGTATATGAATAATTTGCATGAAGACGTATGATTAAATAATATAAATATTTTAAGGAGAACTTTACTCCTTCAGAGAGGACTGTACGTTTTAGTATATGGATAATTTTCATGAAGACACATGCTTACTTATAGATATTTAAAGGAGGACTGCACTCCTAAAGAGGGGACTGTACTCTCTAGTATAAGGATAATTTGCATGAAGACGCATGGTTTCTTATAGATACTTAAAGGAGGACTGCACTCCTAAAGAGAGGACTCTGCTCTCTAGTATATGTTTAATTTGCATGAAGATATATAGTTACATATAAATATTTTAAGTAGAACTGTACACCTTTAGAGAGGACTGTACTCTCTAGTATTTGGATAATTTGCTTGAATACATGTATACGTTTACATATTAATATTGTAAGGAGGACTGTACTCTTTCAGAGAGGACTGTACTCTCTAGTATAGGATAATTTGCATGAAGACGCATGGTTACTTATAAATATTTAAAGGAGGACTGCACTTCAAAAGAGGGGACTGCACTCTCTAATATATGAATAATTTGCATGAAGACGCATGTTTACTTATAGATATTTAAAGGAGGACTGCACTCCTAAAGAGAGAACTGTACTCTCTAGTATTTAAATAATTTACTTGAAGACGCATGGTTACTTATAAATACTTAAAGGAGGACTGCACTCCAAAAGAGAGGACTGCACTCTCTAGTATATGAATAATTTGCATGAAGACGCATGTTTACTTATAGATATTTAAAGGAGGACTGCACTCCTAAAGAGAGAACTGTACTCTCAAGTATTTAATTACTTAAAGGAGGACTGCACTCTCTAGTATATGTTTAATTTGCATGAAGACGCATGGTTACTTATAGATATTTAAAGGAGGACTGCACTCCTAAAGAGGGGGCTGCACTCTCTTGTATATGAATAATTTGCATGAAGACGCATGTTTACTTGTATATATTTAAAGCAGGACTGCACTCCAAAAGAGAGGACTGCACTCTCTAGTATATGTGTAATTTGCATGAAGACGCATGGTCATTTATAGATATTTAGAGGACTGCACTCCAAAAGAGGGGACTGCACTCTCTAGTATATGAATAATTTGTATGAAGACGCATGGTTACTTATAGATATTTAGAGGACTGCACGCCAAAAGTAACGATTGTACTCTATAGTATATGAATAATTTTCATGAAGACGCATTGTTTTAATACATATAATTTCTTACTGTACTCCTTTAAAAGAGGACTGTACTCTCTAGTATATGGATAATTTGCACGAAGACGTTCGGTCACATATCAATATTTCGAGGAGGACTGACAGTCTGTACTCCTTTAAAGAGGAATTTTCTCTAGATTATATTTATTTTGCATGAAGACTTATTGTCACAAATAAATATTTTGAGGACTATACTCCTTTAGAGAGAGCTACTGTATCCTCTCTAGTATATGGATAACGTGCATGAAGGCGTATATGGTTTCTTATAAATAATTCGTACTGATGAACTTTATTGATACCGATCTAATTATAGTTAATTTCTATCTATACTGATATCTGATCGTATTAGGATTTTATAAGTATAGTTTATATATATATATATATAGTCAATCAAGGGCTCTTCTTTTATTGATTTGAAACGTTATTATTTTTTATTCTCATGTATTTTATAGATACGTGTACTACAACAGACGGATGCTACTGAAAAGATTAAAAAAAAATTCAGGAACCACAGTTATTTTTCCATGAAGGCTCTGTAATCGGCTCCTAACAAATAAAGTAGAAAGTTCGAAAGCTGCCGCCAAAAACAAGAAATATGACAATTCGTGTTTAAAAAATTTCAACACTGGTGTTTTTAAAATATAATTGTTGTCATTAAATTGCCGTTGTTCAATTTACTGGGAGGTCTTATTTAACAAAAAGTCTCTTCATCAGTTATTTTTTCATGAAGCATATTTTTTACAGTGTTAATTGGCACACAAACACCATCGTAAGCTTTACCCATTTGCAGAGAAATTAGTATAATTTATATATATTTTTATATATTTACAGAACCCCCTTTGCCATGCGATCTTGTAACGAACGCACAACCCTATCCTGTGTTTGGTATTTCTTCTACGATATATAGTTAAGACAAAATTTATTTTCGGAGGAGTGAAACGAGGGAGTAAATAAATACATTTCTTTACGGCTACATGTTTTATATATATAACGGTCTTTTTAAATTTAAATGAGATGAAGTATTACCCATTGAATTCCTTATTGCACGGACGACTTTGGCAGTCAGTATATAAGGAAGATTTGAGGTGTGTTTGACCAATGCGACGCTCGTTACAAGATAGTAAGGACTAGGTTAGTTTGGTATACTATTCCCAACCCTCCCACCCTTTTTATATGTTACCTTATCGTTTCTATTCGACTTGTGTATGGTGAATATTGATTCATTTATGTATGACTATTGTATATATTTATGTTGAACATGTTGAATTAAAATGCGATCTTGTAGCGAACGCACAACCCTATCCTGTGTTTGGTATTTCTTCTACGATATATAGTTAAGACAAAATTTATTTTCGGAGGAGTGAAACGAGGGAGTAAATAATTGAAGAATATTATAACACGTTATTAATGCAAGATGATAAAGAACGTTCGTACCCAGAATCTATAATTCAAAACCATCGAGTATTTTTTTATGAAGTTGATACGGAATATTTATCAATAAGGTTTTTGTAACTTCCGATGAACTGTTTTAGAAAAAGAATCAGGCGTTCTTCGATATACCCCCTGGTTAATCAACTTTTAGATCAGACGTTGGTGACGTTTTAGAATGTTTTAGTAGCACATGCAAGCTCTTGAATACCACATACGCTGGGAAATATATATCCCAAATGCAGGTAAAGTTATAAAACAGTACAACATAGGAACGAATTATTAACTCCAGTTGATAAAGGCTCAACTCATCAAATCGACACAAAGCAGTAACACATCTAACCAAAAATACAGTCCGTTTTTTGTCATAATAGACTTCAGTTGTTAATTATAACCAAAAGTATAAATAGCAATATAAATATGAATATTAGTATTATTTATTTTAAACATCAAAAGTATCTTTTTCTATTGTAAACTGAAATGTTCAAAAACCAACTTTACCTAGAAAATTATTATAGCTATCTTTAAGATTATACAACAGTTTTACCCTGTTTAGAAAAATTTGTCATGGTCATAGGCTTTTTGCAAAAGATTGATGATATACTTGATATACAGATATGCTACGTTTTGTTCGACAGGATTGAGTTTGAACGATTGAATCAAGTATCTAGAGGCTGAGCAATGATCATGTTGTATCGAACAACAATATATCATAAAATTAAGTCCTCTAGACTGTTCTGCACCTGATATCTTAGAAACGCAGTTTTTCATTTTTTCTAGAACCTTTTTCTTTTCCTCGTTCTTGGAACCGTTATTCACATGCCAAATAAATTCAAGAAGTAGTCCATAAAGGAGTGGGTGAAAACTAATTTTCTTCTGGCTATTGTCAATGCACAACTCCAATGCCGCTGGTTTCGGTAAAACTGGTAATTCTGCAGGCATAAATGTAACGTCGAACCAACACCGCTCCCAAACAAGTATAAATGCATTGTATCCGCCAACAACATGGCCCTCTTCTTTCAATTGTTCGAATTCTTCAGTTGTTTTGTACGGATCTTGGTCAATTAGGTCTTTGTTTATGATTCTGTTGTACATGGCTATTTCATGAACTTTGTAGATAGGTGAGATGTTTTCAAACGCTTTAATAGTGTTGTTTAATGTTTGTTTAACGTACTGGCTGTAGTTTTGCATAAATAAATGATTATCCGGGTGGTCTGTTACAGTCCGTATAACATTTAGGCACTCTTCCTTTATCCCATCATCTAGGTAGCACGTCGCAATACGAAGGCAAGTATGTGTACGGTCTCCTACAAGACTCATCTTCATGTATTTTAGATATTGTCTACGTTCAGTCGTGTCAGTTGTGTCTTCAACAGTTAACTTCTTTTCTTTTAGACGGATATATTCCAGTATGCCCATGCAATTTTGCAAAAGCTTGATAAAAGGCTGTGCATACATTACTGTTGTCAGTTTCTGCATGGCGTCTTTACATCGGGATAAACTTGTTTTTGTACTATATCCGTCGTATAGTTTCCAGAATGAATGCACACTAGTAGCGTGATACTGTTGTGCCATCGATATTCTTATTCGAAGCCATTCTTCAATTAAAATTTCCTGACTAATTGCATTCAAAACGGGAAGTGCAGTGTTTTCGTACATTTTGTATATTGACAAAATTACACTGATGCCAGCTTTGGGGTCTTCAAGAAAACTCTCCAGGTATTGTCTGGTTCTGGTTTGTATGTCACCCGAAAATTCAGTCGAGATGAACTGATTTCGTTCCCTGATAAAGTAGTTGGGAAGAAAACCTTTTTCAACAAAATCTTTCAGTTTTGAAATGCAAAAGCAAACACAACACAATAGATTTGATGGCTGCCAAAATTCATCAGATGTTTCTTCCAGACTCCAAAACATAATAGTTTTCATTGTATATGATGTTATGTTTTTCCCAGCTACTTTTGAAAGCTGACTTGTTTTCAATAATTTTAAAAGCATAATGCAGTGAATTTGTGTTTCGTTGAAAGACTCAATTATTAACTGTTCGGCACTGTTAAAGGATACTCTCCATTGAACCTCACTCTCTTCAGATTCTTTACTTCCAACTCCAGCAAGGAAATAACCTGATTTGATTATATTGTCATATTGTTCTTCTGTCGGCCAATTGTAAGACCTTTTCCTTTTCGTCCACTCGGAAGCCTCTGCAGGCCATTTGTCGCCTTTTAGGCAAAAAACGAAATCTGTATCCTCTATTCCATAGTCACTCTCCCTTTCGAAATCTGCAACATTAATAGGTGTGGTACTACCTGTTTGTCGAAAGAATGAAGCGATATCTCGGGGAAACAGTTCCGTATTGACCGCTGGACCATGAATAGTTAAATCGTTTGGGCAGTGCTTTTTGAATTCAAGACTTTTTTCTTTCAAAGTATTTTTTAAGAAACTTGTGCGACCCTTTTGATGACAACAATCTCGTAGATCGCTTCGAATTTGTGAGACAGCTAGCTTTGCATAGCCAGGACATGTCTTGTCTGGTACTCGTAAAACGTGATTAAGTGTTGGATAGGAAGCTTCCACGACATCCTTTTCATTTATATGTTCATAAACCTTAAAGTCAGAGGAAATCAAGATAATATCTGTGTCACCTGAAGACAGGTGTTTATATTGTCGATCAATTGCTGTCCCTAACCCTTCAGCAGTGCTTCCAACAATCATAGCCTGAGATTCATTTCGAAAATTGTCAATAATGTTCCCTATCTTGTTAGCATAGTTTGCCTCGTTCTGACGTAAGTTCACCAAGGGCAATGATGTACCGCATGCTTTCAAAATAGTTGGCAAATGTAATTCAATTAAGTCCATAACTGAAAAAAATATTCAATCATCCATTTCTTATGCAAATATTCATTTCAGCTTCATGTGTTCTTTTGATAAGGTTGATAATACGTTTACAGATTAGATAGATATGTCATTGGGTTTGTACTAATAAGAGCAACACGACGGGTGTCAAATGTGGAGCAGGATCTGCTTATCCTTCCGAAGCACCTGTAATCACCCCAGTTTTTGTGGGGTTCGAGTAGCTCTGTCTTTAATTTACTATGATGTGTGTTGTGTACTGTTAAAATTGAGAATGGAAACGGGGAATGTGTCAAAGAGAAAACAACCCGACCGAAGAGTGTGGTTGTCTTTGTCATTTATATAGACATGGCTTTGTCAGTTTATTTTTTACTTGTAAGTTTGAATGTCCCTTCGCCTCTTTTTTGATATCGTTACAGTTATGTTTTTTTGACATTTTATTGACGGTAAATATCTTACCAAATATAAATGAAAGATCCTTTCGATGTCATTTATTCCTTCCGCCTTATTCAATCCTAGTCTCGTTTGAACAGGTTGAAGTTTTAAATTGAATGTTAAAATAGCTGTGTACATAGCGTAAATAATTGGTTTTATATCGACTATAATATACACAATGGTAGTTTAAAAAAATATATAAAGCATAAAGATCGATGTATAGGCTTACAGATTTAAAAATGTACTCAACTTATTAAAAAAAAAAGTTGTAACAAACAGGAACCTATTTCAAAGTCAAGCATTCAGGAAACATTTCCACGATTAAATGCAAAATTATATGAAAAATGTTTCTTTGTAAATTATGACATATATAGAAAAAAGGAGATGTGGTATTATTGCAAATAAAACAACTATCCACCAAAGTTCAAACAAAGTGGACGTAAGCTATTATTGTATAAATCTTTTTTAAAAGTAAAACTCTACCAGCAGATGTATCAACTTAGAACAAATACCAAACTCCAAGGTTAATTCAAAAAGTGCGAGTCCATAAAACACGACAATAACCAAACGCACTAGAATAAGTCAATCATACCAACGATACCCGTTTCGAAGTAGGGTTGTCTTTCTTTGTATTTTAATGTGCTTTTCCGTATGAGATGACAAATTTACAATTTGTCTAGACGCTTGGAGGTCAGAATTGGTATAAATTAATTCATGTACTGTGACAATAAACTAACCATAGACACGAGGCTTAAACATTTGTACTGCAGACACGGGTTTAGTCTATAAATCAAAAGATTCATCAGTGATCTATGCAAGTTCAATATTGCATATACTATCATATTTAGCACAAATCGAAGATAACTCACTGAAACTGACATATGAATTTTAAAAACAAGTTATTAAAGTAGAGAGGTTAAAAGAATGATCGCAGAAGAAAAACAAAAGGAGACACAAAGAAGTCATAAAAACATTAATATCTTTATGCAATGACCATGTTATTCTCCAATGTCAAGCATCTTAAAATAAACTAGTTTAGTTCAGAAATGGAATATATATGAATTAATTCCGCCTATGACATAATGCTATACATCTGTTTGCTCAATAAGAGAACAATTTGAGTGAAGCTACATGTAAAACAAATATAACTAATCTCAATCATATTTAGATTTTTCTCTTTCATATGTACAAATTCGGTTTACCTTTTTTCGTGTATTTTGCATTTAGTTTAGTTGTGTGTGTCATTTCAGAAATATTGTATGCATAACTACACTACTACTACTTGGTTTATATAAGACTCATCAGTGATACCGGCGTCACGCACATCAGCGTATAGCTCCGGCGTGCGTAGATTTTGGCTTATAACTCTGAAACCAAAGCATTTAGAGCAAATCTGATAGTGGTAAAATTGTTAATCAAGTAAAGATCTATCTGCTCTGAAATTTTCAGATGAATCGGACAACCGGTTGTCGGGTTGCTGTCCCTGAATTGGTAATTTTTAAGAAAGTTTGTCATTTTTGGTTATTATCTTGAATATTATTATAGATAGAGATAAACTGTAAACAGCAATAATGTTCAGCCAAGTAAGATCTACAAAAACGTCAACTTGACCAAAATGGTCAGTTGATCCCTTAAGGAGTTATTGCTCTTTATAGTAATTTTTTACCAATTTTTCATAATTTTTTGTATTTTTTTACAAAAACCTTCTCCTCTAAAACTACATGGTCAAATATAACCAAACTTGGCCACAATCATCATTGGGGTATCTAGTTATAAAAATATGTGCGGTGATCCAGCCAGCCAACCAAGATGGCCTCCATGGCTTAAAATAGAACATAGGGATAAAATATAGATTTTGGCTTATTATCTGAAACCAAAGCATTTAGAGCAAATCTGACAAATAGTTAAATTGATTATCAAGTAAATATCTATCTTCCGTGAAATTTTCAGATGAATTGGACAACCTGTTGTTGGGTTGGTGCCTCGCACTTGGTAATTTTTAAAGAAATTTTTCCGTTTTTGGTTATTGTCTTGAATACTATTATAGATAGAGATAAACTGTAAACAGCAATAATGTTCAGCAAAGTAAGATCTACAAATAGGTCAACATGACCAAAACGGTCAGTTGACCCTTAAAGGAGTTATTGCCCTTAATAGTCAATTTGTAACAATTTTCATTAATTTGGTGAATATTTGTAAATTTTTACATAATAACTTACTCTGTTACTAATGGGCCAAGTTCATTATAGATAGAGATAATTGTAAGTAGCAAGAACGTTTAGTAAAGTAAGAACTTCAAATACCATCACCAAAACACAATTTTGTCATGAATCCATCTGTGTCCTTTGTTTAATATGCACATAGACCAAGGTGAGCGACACAGGCTTTTAAGAGCCTCTAGTTTAGCAAATGTTACAGTTTTTAGTAACTCAAAAATACTTGATCTAGAAAGAGAAATCTTTCGTTTCATAAGGAATAGTAAGAAAGACAAAGTTAAAAGACATACTTTGATAGCAGATTACAACCAGGGAGGGCTGAATATGACCGACTTAAAAGCCGACTTCTCCTCTGTTAAAATAAGATGGGTCTCTAGATTGCTACAGGCAAAACAAGAAAATTAGACATTGATACCAAAGCTATTTCTAAATAAATTAGGAGAAAATTTCCTTATTTTTAGAATGAATTTAAACAACCAAACTTTTAAAAACTAGATCACACAACAAAGGATATTCCAGAATCTTACTTAAAAATAATAAAAAGTTGGATTTTATTCCATGAAACGAACATCACAGAATTGAAAAATTTTGTCGAGATAAGAAAGCAAGTTATCTTGGGTAATAAATCTATAAAATTTCAAAACAAGCCCCTTATTATGCATAACTGGATACACATGATTTCATTTATATTAATGATATTATTGATGATAATGGAAAAATTGCCCAAGATAAAATATTTAAAAAACTGCGAAACACTAAACATTGGATAGAAGAAATTTTAAAAGTCAAAAACTCAATACCAACCTCATGGCTTAAAGCTTTAACCACGGAAGAATCCATCAAATCAAAAGTAAATTTTCACAGATTATTCATCAATATAAACAAAGAAATATTGAAATTGAAAATTTAAGCAACAAAAACGTGTATCTATTTTTCGTTCAAAAAAAAATCTCCAAACATCGGAATACATAAATGGAAAAATGAATTAGAAATAAATTATAATTTTACCAAATATATGTGTAAGTTTATACACCAACATTTAAAACTGAATAAACTTCAGATGTTTAGATGGAAATTAATAAGTTGCATTTTACCGAACAGAGAAAATCTCTACAAATTGGAAATCGACACTAGTCCGTTTTGTCAACTTTGTCAACTTAAAGACACGTATCAACACTTTGTTTTCGAATGTATATTTCTAAAAGAATTTTGGGAAATCATTAATAAAATCTTATCTCAAATGGATTTTAATAAAAGCATCAACTTAAAAGATATTGTAGTAGGCTGCAAAATAACAGATAATAAGTAGCCTGTATATCGGATTCAATATAATTCTGACAATTATTTTTATGGATGTAGAAAATGCACAACCTCCGAATTTTTTTTTAAATTACCACGGGCGGAGAACATTTTTAATATATTAGTTCGGTAATTTTCGTGTCTCCCCTTCCATTATGTGACTCAAGAAAAAAATCTAAAAAATGAGTTAAAATTGTATCGAAAAGAGAAAATCGAGTGCACCTTTTTATGTAAGGGCGTGTTTGAGTTGAATATTTTGTCTTGATAACGTACAAACAGTCCGGAATGCGGTTCGATAAAATTGCTCCCCTTGTTTATTTCGCTCTCCTGTTAAATCATGTAATTTCGCTACCTCCAATGGTAGACGCTACAACGATGGGTGTCGTCAAGAAAGGTACGATTAAAGGAATCAGCTAGGAATTTGACGATCACCATTGGTATAGGTGAGTTGTTTAATAGTTGTTGCTTTGTGATAAATGCATGTTTTGGATTAATTGATAATCAGGAATAGCTGGAAAGGAAAGAAACGTGTTGCTACGTGAACCCGGAAAGGCCGGGACGAATTTAAAAAAAAATTCCAGAGACGATCGTTCTGAGTGTGCCACCTACACATTCAAACGTGTACACAAGCACAATATTCCCTATCTATGTAATCTGTTTTCATAATTATGTGATATAGAGCAAAAAAAGGTAGCAGTTTTTTGTGTCTTGTTGTTAAGCATTTCCAGGGGAGATAATGTTATTTTTCACGGTGTGTTTGATAGGTTTGTAACATTATATAATACACACTCAGAAAGTGGATTAAAATAGCCTCCCACACTAAATTAACTGAATTTCAATTATTCTATTTGCAGTAATGCTATTATATAAACTTCGGCGGTTCATATCACTTATATTCAACGTTTTTATATCAGATTTTTTTTACTATTGATGTTGAACGGTTCATAGTAAAAAAAAATCCGATAAAACCGTTGAATGTAAATGATAAGAACCTCATAAGTGTTATATATTGTCCTTTAATATAAGACCGGAGGTTCATATTATTTACATTCAACATTTTTTTATCGAATTTTTGTTATTAACTATCAATGTTGAACGGTTCAACGGTTCAACATTGGTAGTTAAAAAAATCCGAAAAAAATTAACGGTTCAACATTGATAGTAAAAAACAATCCGAAACAACATGTTGAAGATATGAACTCTGAAGCCTTACATTATAGGACTATCGTTTATTAGTTCTTTATCCCAGAGACATATATACATATATATGTGTGTATATATGTCTCTGTTTATCCTAACTAAATGTTTTTTGTTGGTGGTGTATATTAAAAAAAGGGGAGGGGCTTTTAAAAACACCAAAATACCTTAACAATCCTACAATATTTGTTTACAGAATGAGAATTCCGATCCGTTTGTACGGGGAACATGTGGTTGCAACCCCCTCTTTAATTGCCTGTTCGATTTTTTTTTTTTGCAGTGTCGAAAAGGGAGATAGACATCAGTTTTATCAAGAAGTTATTTACGTTCTGCTATACATTTGACAGTCAGTAATTATTCTGAAGTACACATGTCGACCAGAGGCATGGAACAGAGAGGAGAGGTTTTAAAGTACCAGATGCTTATCTGAGATTCCAATTTGAACTAAAGAAAGCAATATATAAAGATATGTAGGAGAAATAATCTATACGAATAAAGTTATGTCACAAAAGGAACTTGTTTTTTTTTTATATACAGAATTTGTCAAACGTCTCCATAACAGAAGAGATGTGAATGCATCCTTCATAGTCTTGTTATACTAATGGTAATAATTTATATAATTTCTGAGATGATGTAGCAGTGCTATTGGTTTCCCCTTTCTCCTTCTTCAAAGAACTTGATCATCTGAACTCTTTTTTTTTTTTAAATTGGAACCCTGTTCAAGAACAGTTAAAAGAGCAAAACTGTAACAGACTATCAAAGACTGTCTAGTAAGTACAATGTTAACCCAAGCCGCTGCTCTTTTAAGCACCGTCTTAGCAACGACTTGGTTGATTGTAAGAGTTCGGTGCAGAGACTGAAGACTTGAGACAATAACATGGAGATAAGTATGTATAAGAACAACGTTTTCAAGAATATAGAGGGGGGGGGGGCTTTCGTCGGAAAAATATGTTTGATTAAACATAGGGAATCACTGGAGCATGACTGGAGCGAGCTCCCCTTAGCTCAGTCTTAATTTCTTGTTGATGGATTGTTTCCTGGCTTGCTTTGGTCGAGTATTGTCTGCATGTTTCACACTCGAGTAATATATATACGCATGTGCAGTACATGAAATATGAAGACACCGGTGTACTACTATAGTACTTGACTTGTAATAGTGAGCAAGTATGAGAAAAATAGAGTGAGCCACCGTATACGGTAAAAATTAATATAATTGAACTTTGATATTCTTGAATCTGTTTCTGAGTTGTGAAGAACTAACATACAACTAACAGTGGGACGGTTAGTCAAGTAAAGTACTATAATACAATCGAGTCTTTATGTGATAAACTATAATAAAATTGAGTCTAATGTAAAACGGTTAAATAAGTAAAGACTCTTAATGTCTTGCAAATTTTCGACTGTAGGTAAACTAATAAGAAAAGAAAAAGATATAAATAGTAAATTCAAATCGTATGAATAATATTGGCGAACAAAAAAAGTATCACATTATGTCGCCGGACAATTGTAAGATGCTATAAGATAGACTAAAAATGTATCGAAAATATAGCACAAAAGAAATCATGAAATAACTCGGTGCAATCCCAATTTAAGATGCAAACACATCAAAAGAAAAACAAAATCACATCATATCTCCACATGACACAAAACAAAAACCAACTGCAATCAACAAATGAGACGCAAAGAATAAAAAAAAAATCCATTCGCGGGCAACTACCGCCTTATTATACCGTATGATCGAACACAAACATAGATCCCGCTAACATGTTTAACCCAGCCACATTATTTATGTAACTTCGTGCCTGTCCCAAGTCAGGAGCCTGTAATTCAGTGGTTGTTGTTTGTTTATGTGTTACATATTTGTTTTTCGTTCATTTTTTTTATATAAATAAGGCCGTTAGTTTTCTCGTTTGAATTGTTTTACTTTGTTATATCTGGGCCTTTTATAGCTGACTATGGGCTTTGCTCATTGTTGAAGGCCGTACGATGAATATGACACCAAAGAAATAAAACGCAAACTAAATTACAAGAAATTGCAAGATAAATAAATGACGTATAAAAAATAATTCTGAACGACAATTGGTTAACACAAACAAAAGAAATACAACGATATAAATTTATGCTACCCCAAAAACTCAACTTCACAATGGTCAACCAATCCGGGTTACTGTATAACTTAGGTGTAACAAAATGTGTAACAAAACTTTTTTAAAATAATACAGAAATTATGACTGTCGGTGTAATTGTAATTGTTAAATAAAAAAACATGTCAAACATGCAAATATTATTTAAAAAAATTAGTTTTAATCACTTAAAAGTCATGTGATGTTACATATATATAGGACGGGTGTGTTCGATTCGTAAATTAATTAACAAAACCGCGTCATATAACATCCAACTTTGAAATTGCGTCCAAATGTCAAATTTAGGTGTGCTACTTTGGGAATGGTCTTAAACGATTGGCAATTCATTTCTCAATTTTTGTAATTTTCCCCAGATTTTTTCTATGTCGAGCAAAAAAAAGTAGCAGTTTATAAGGAGACCCCCTAAATGACGTAACAGCTTGACTTATGGTCGTTTTAAAAACGATTGTTTGCAAGTTGCATTGTCAACAATTGTACAATATGAAAATTAAACAACGTGAATGCAAATATTTATAATGACTTTACGGAAAGTAACTTTTGTGACATCTTGACAACCGTATACAAAGTTCATTTCACTTTTCTACCTTCTAAACACAAGAGGTCGAATTCTTTTGTTCTATTTAAACCGCATATCGGACTGCAAAGCAAGAATATTCAAATTCTTTCATTTTTATATATTAAAGCTACAGGTTGACTTTATAACAAAACAAAATCACAGTACTAAACTAGAGGTTCTAAAGAGCCTGTGTCGCTCACCTTGGTCTATGTGAATATTAAACAAAGGAAGCAGATGGATTCATGACAAAATTGTGTTTTGGTGATGGTGATGTGTTTGTACATCTTACTTTATTGAACATTCTTGCTGCTTACAATTATCTCTATCTATAATGAACTTGGCCCAGTAGTTTCAGTGGAAAATGTAATTAAAATTTACAAATTTTATGAAAATTGTTAAAAATTGACTATAAAGGACAATAACTCCTTAGGGGTCAATTGACCATTTCGGTCATGTTGACTTATTTGTAAATCTTACTTTGCTTAACATTATTGATGTTTACAGTTTATCTCTATCTATAATAATATTCAAGATAATAACCAAAAACAGCAAAATTTCCTTAAAATTACCAATTCAGGGGCAGCAACCCAACAACGGGTTGTCAGATTAATCTGAAAATTTCAGGGCAGATAGATCTTGACCTGATAAACAATTTTACCCCATGTCAGATTTGCTCTAAAGGCTGCGGTTTCAGAGTTATAAGCCAAAATCTACATTTCACCCCTATGTTCTATTTTTAGCCATGGTGGCCATCTTGGTTGGTTGGCCAGGTCATCGGACACAATTTTTAAACTAGATACCCCAATGATGATTGTGGCTAAGTTTGGTTAAATTTGGCCCAGTAGTTTCAGAGGAGAAGATTTTTGTAAAAGATAACTAAGATTTACGAAAAATGGTTAAAAATTGACTATAAAGGGCAATAACTCCTAAAGGAATCAACAGACCATTTTGGTCTTCTTGACTTATTTGTAGATCTTACTTTGCTGAACATTTTTGCTGTTTACAGTTTATCTCTATCTATAATAATATTCAAGATAATAACCAACTAGAGGCTCTAAAGAGCCTGTGTCGCTCACCTTGGGCTTGTGCATATTAAACAATGGACACGGATAAATTCATGAGATAATTGTGTTTTGGTGATAGTGATGTGTTTGTAGATCTTACTTTACTGAACATTCTTGTTGCTACAATTATCTCTTTCTATAATGAACTTGGCCCAGTAATTACAGTGGAAAATATTTTCTAAAAGTTTACAAAAATTTATGAAAAATGTTAAAAATTAACTATAAAGGGCAATAACTCCTTAAGGGGTCAATTGACTATTTTGGTCATGTAAACTTATTTGTAGATCTTATTTTGCTGAACGTTAATGCTGTATACAGTTTATCTCTATCTATAATAATATTCAAGATAATAACAAAAAACGGCAAAATTTCCTTAAAATTACCAATTCAGGACAGTAACCTAACAACGGGTTGTCCGATCCATGTGAAAACATCAGGGCAGATAGATCTTGACCTGATAAACAATTAAACCCTGTCAGATTTTCTCTTAATGCTTCGGTTTTTGAGTTATAAGCCAAAAACTGCATTTTACCACTATGTTCTATTATTAGCCGTGGCAGCCATTTTGGTTGATTGGCCAAGTCATGCCACAAATTTTTTAAACAAGTTACCCCAATGATGATTGTGGCCAAGTTTAGTTTAATTTGGCCCAGTAGTTTCAGAGAAGAAGATTTTTGTAAAAGATTACTAAGATTTACGAAAAAATGGTTAAAAATTGACTATAAAGGGCAATAACTCCTTCAGGGGTCAACTGACCATTTTGGTCATGCTGACTTATTTGTAAATCTTACTTTGCTGAACATTATTGCTGTTTACAGTTTATCTCTATCTATAATAATATTCAAGATAATAACCAAAAACAGCAAAATTTCCTTAAAATTACCAAGTCAGGGGCAGCAACCCAACAACAGGTTGTCCGATTCATCTGAAAATTTCAGGACAGAAAGATCTTGACCTGATAAACACTTTTACCGCGTCAGATTTTCTCTAAATGCTTTGGTTTTTGAGTTATAAGCCAAAAACTGCATTTTCCCCCATTTTCTATTTTTAGCCATGGCGGCCATCTTGGTTGGTTGGCCGGGTCACGCCACACATTTTTAAAACTAGATATCCCAAAGATGATTGTGGCCAAGTTTGGATTAATTTGGCCCAGTAGTTTCAGAGGAGAAGATTTTTGTAAAAGATAACTAAGATTTACGAAAAATGGTTAAAAATTGACTATAAAGGTCAATAACTCCTAAAGGGGTCAACTGACCATTTTGGTCATGTTGACTTATTTGTAAATCTTACTTTGTTGAACATTATTGCTGTTTACAGTTTATCTCTATCTATAATAATATTCAAGATAATAGCCAAAAACAGCAAAAATTCCCTAAAATTACCAGTTCAGGGGCAGCAACCCAATAACGGGTTGTCGGATTCATCTGAAAAGGGCAGATAGAAATTGACCTGATCAACAATTTTACCCCTGTCAGATTTGCTCTAAATGCTTTGGTTTTTGAGTTATAAGCCAAAAACTGCATTTTACCCTTATGTTCTATTTTTAACCATGGCAGCCATATTGGTTGGTTGGCCGGGTCCCGTCACACATTTTTTAAACTAGATAACCCAATGATGATTGTGGCCAAGTTTGGTTTAATTTGGCCCAGTAATTTCAGAGGAGAAGATTTTTGTAAAAGTTAACGACGACGGACGACGACGGACGACGGACGCCAAGTGATGGGAAAAGCTCACTTGGCCCTTTGGGCCAGGTGAGCTAAAAATGAAACATGTGGGTCAAGTAAAATACCTATCTAATGAATATATTAATCATAAAAACAGAGTAGGTGTGTTCGAATAGTTATTTTTTTTACTAAAAGTACTTGACGACAGTTTTTCAAGTTGGATGATGAAAATGCATATCTTCGAGAAAAAAATATTGTGTGTGATAGGTTTATACTAAGGTTTATAGTCTTCAACTTTTTTAAGGTTTATGACCCCTTCTGTAGCCGTTGATGTACGAACTTTTCAAACTTCAATTGTATCAAAACTACAGATATAGTAAATAATAGAGATAGGCCATTTTGAACATATACCAAGGGGAAACTTGATGCAAAGCATTATTATTTACTGCTTCATTACATTTAATAGAAAAAGAGTACTTTGTGGCAAATAAACCAAGATTTTTATAGAAAATCCACAGCCTTTAATACAGAAATTTTTGCTCTAAGATTTGAAACATAGATTACTCACTTGCTTTTCTGTGATGTGCTAGTGTTTATTTTTTACAAAAAGTTCTAACCAACCTGTAAATTCCAAAATACATCTTGCTGAGTCACTAAAGTCGAGCGCACCCTAAAAGGTGTATTTGATTTGGTCCGTATTTTCATTTGTTTTAACCAATAACTACATTAATAAATTTGTTTTAGGGAAATCAATACTAGCACTGCATGCAATAATCCTTTATCTATCAGCCATCCAATTGCCAAATATGAGAGTACAAGGATAAAGGCTGTGGATTTTCTATAAAATTTCCATATGCTTAGCATTGAATCAACACAAGGGTACATAATCTTTAAAACCGATTAGACAATAGTTTTAAGTTGAATCAATGCCATGAATGCAGACAAGATCATTAACTGATGCTCATTAGCTAGTATATATATTTGTCTTTTAAAATAAAACTGACATATAAATTGAAGGATCGTAATGGTGCTATGCGAATAAATTCCATCCGATCAAGAAAATCGATATCACACACTCTTAAATCATGTAATTTTTAAACGAGATAAATTGACACCAGACAATCACTTTCGCATAAGTGTATTATATTGAAGAAAAGTATATCATTAACTTCAGTCTTAGTTCAGGGCAGTGTATTGAATTGTATTTTTTTATTGAACATTGTATTTAATTTTAGTACTCTAATATAAAATATAAGAAAATAATACTTATCTATATGAAACCCTGATCTTATAGATACTAACCATTTCAGGGAACCTTACAGTTAAAGCTGTAGCGGCAAGGTCATTGTTAACTGCTTTAGTGCAATAAATTTATATTCAAGCGAGTGTTAAAAAAACAAAATCAGACCGACTCGACTTCAAGTTATGGTTTAGTCTCACAATTTAATTTGCTGAAATCACGCCTGGTAAACCATCTAATCTCAACCAAATGTTGAGACGGAAAAAAGTATTCTGGCACTTCCTGTTCTGGTTCAAAATATTCAAAATAAACACAGGGTAGGTCGACTTTTCGTCAATTTACTGAAAATCAATGCGTTTTTTTTGTAAAATCGGAGAATGTCATGCCATATATATTGGAATTACGGTTTATCTCGTGTATAACACAAATGAATATGATTTAAAATGACATCAAAATGACTTTTCTCTAGCAGGTAAATGTGGCCAGCGCAGTCAGCTATTGACAAAATGACAGTGATATCATTGATAAACTAGCATATATATCAGTAAATTAGTATATTTCTAAAACATTATAAACATAAAATTACAGTTTGTTCTTTTTCTTTACTAATATAATTTCATTAAGCTAAATATGTTATAAAGTATGTCATGTTGAGATTTTCTGGTATCGGTTGAGATATTCTGGAACAATGTTGAGATCTTCTGGTGAATGAAATTTTCAACTATAAAAAAGAAGATGTGGTATGACTGCCAATGGGACAACTGTCCACAAGAGACCAACATGACACAGACATTAACAACTATAGGTCACCGTACGGCCTTCAACAATGAACAAAGCCCATACCGCATAGTCAGCTATAAAAGGCCCCGATATGACAATGTAAAACAATTTAAACGAGAAAACTAAAGGCCTTATTTATATATAAAAAAGAAAAAAAAAATAACGAAAAACAAAATTTATTATATGATTCAATATGTAACACATAAACAAACGACAACCACAGAATTACAGGCTCCTGACTTGGGACAGGCACATACATAAATAATGTGGAGGGGTTAAACATGTTAGCGGGATCTCAACCCTTCCCCTTACCTGGGACAGTGGTATATATAACAGTACAACATAAGAACGAACTATAAAAATCAGTTGAAAAAGGTTTAACTCATCAGATAGACAAAAATACAATTGGACGTGGCCGGGTTCTTGAACATCCCGACAACAAAAAGACACTAGGAACAGATCTGAGAGAACTCGCAGTTATCTGACAGCTAGTTCAAAGCCACTAACAACTAATAAAAAAATCATGCATCTTAGACTAAACTATCAATCCGTACACATCCAACATCCAATGAATTTAGTGTAAAGACGTCATAAACAGTCAGAGAAAAACATGACCTTTTGTAGATTAGTATCAATTACATATACAACTGTCAAAATTCATAAACTTGCCGTATATTGTTTGACATTTCAACAATCATTTTAATCTTGTCTGTAGTTATCACATCAGCTTCTAAAGAGGCCTTTGGTTGTAATAGAGTCTAAATAGTAAATAGCTGTGTTTTTTTAAGTACTAGTATTAAAGTTCTAACGCCGGAGATTAAGTCTAGCGTTTGAGATGCAGTTTTGCACAGAAGCTTTAACGTCAATAATGTTGTAATTGACATCTCCAGGGCTAGAATTTATTTATTTATTTTTTGTGTAACATATTTGTTTTTCGTTCATTTTTTTTTTTTATATATTAATAAGGCCGTTAGTTTTCTCGTTACAATTGTTTTACATTGTCATTTCGGGGCCTTTTATAGCTGTCTATGCAGTATGGGCTTTGCTTATATTTGAAGGCCGTACGGCGACCTCTAGTTGTTACTTTATGTGTCATTTTGGTCTCTTGTGGAGAGTTGTATCATTGGCAATCGTACCACAGAAAGAACATTGATAATAAAACGGATACATACAAATTGAAAACAAATCGCGTAAGAAAAAGAAATAGTATGTTAGTTTTCTTTAGTATCATGAATATTTTTGGCTCAACTTCTTAATCATGATCAGGCAAAATTATTGGCTTTTTATTCTGACATTTTTTTTTTCTTATTCCTCTTCCACCCCATTTTTCGGCATATTACACGTTCGTTTTATTTGGTCATTACATCGCGGACTCCTAACGGATGCAAATTTTGTAAATGAAAAACTTTTGTTTATCCTTTCGGCGTTCGTTCGAGCTATCTGGTAAGGTGTGACCACAGTTTTTAGCAGAAATCGCATGCTTAGCATAGACACACACAATTATTTTTTTTAGAATTTAAGTTGACCAGGCCAGAGTTCAAACTAACTATCTCACACAATTTAGCTACGTCGAATCCAGTTTTAAAATATTTAAAAAGAAAACTGAATTAATATTCAGAAATAGATAATCATTAAATTCATTCATTTCATCAAAAGTTATTTTCATTTAAAATAGATAATTGCAAAGGAGATGTACATACAATGGAGATTACCTCTAACTGTCATAATCTGAAGGAGAACTGTTCTAGCGGACAAATGTGGAACTATCTCCTGACACTTTTAAGACAGTTCTAGCTAGAACAGTTCTAACCAAGAACTGATTTGGTCAGTGGTAAGTTCTACCTATAACTGATTTACACAGTTCAACCTGGAACTGATCCTGACAGTTCCACGGCTAAACAAATCTACGACTAGAACAGAACTGCGGCCTGATTTCGCCACGAACGCATCACGATTGTTTTGTACATGTTTAAAGTTTGCTACTCTCAACACGATCACCAAGACCTCATCAAGACAGTAACACGACCATACTGCACTACGATCGTCAACAGCATTATTTTTTAGAGATCGTAGTGCGATCATGGCCTAGTGTGACGGGGCCCGGGTTATAATATACATAAATGTTGCTGAATACTACCAAATATTAAGGATGTGCCCTGAATGCAGTTGTGAACAAACATCTAAGTTTTAATTATTTCAATACAACACCTGTGAATACACTAAGTTGGACGTCACTTATAATACTTACAAAGCAATTTTAAAATCGAATCATATTTTTTTTTGTGATAAGTATTATAATGACAAAAATGACATCTTTTACTCACATTTAAATTATCACCACCTGAAATAATGTGTACGAAAAAATAAACCTAGAAAAGGGGTCCTGTTCGATTGTTTAACTATTTTATTTCTTTATAAATGTACGCATTTTCGGCATTAAATAATGTCTGTTAGGAATCGAATTCATCCAAATCATATTAATAAATAACCATTTGTGTTAATGTCTGTGTCATTTTGGTCTTTTGTGGATAGTTGTCTCATTGTAAAATAATCTTATTTATATTTGTAAGGCATGCATTTTTCTATCGGCAATGCTTAAAATTGTATCTGTATTTAGATTTTATGTTACCACAGACAAAAAACATGAATCAGGTTAACCGTAAAAAAAGGTAAACTCGAATAGTACAGCGCAACCAGAAAGTCTCAACATTGTGACAGAAAGACTCAACCAATACCTTTATATCTCAACCATTTATATTTTTTTATTTTTCTGCTCAGAGTTGGCTTGACAAACAAATATTTGTGCAATTTACAGACGTGATTATCGTAAAGCCTAAAAAACACACAAATAATTGACATATTTTCTTGCTAAGTCATTAATATCATAGCAGTTCTATCGGATTTAAAGAATGTAAACATTATAATCCGTAGGAGAAAAGTGATTGTGACTTCAATTTAAAATATTTTAAATTAAGAAGAGACATATTAGTTACACTTATTATTTATCTATGGCATGACATTCTCCGATTTTACCAAAAAGTCATTGATTTTCAGTAAATCGAAGAAAATTCGACCTACCCTGTGTTTATTTTGAATATTTTTAACCAGAAAAGCTCAACAGGAAGTACCAGAATACTTTTTTCCGTCTCAACCATTTGGTTGAGATTAGATGGTTTACCAGGCGTGGAAATGTGAATTGAAAGAATTAATCAAGTTGAACTATACCAGGGATCAATTTCACCTAAAAAAAAAATATAGAATAAATATTTGTAAAGCATGAACATTTAAGTACGAGTATTTTTATTCTAAGATTTTTTGTTGAAAAGATAATTTTACTTTAGTTTATTTAGCCACATGTGCGCTTCGTTTTCTCAAGACTTTACCAATAGTCGTTGTACTTCTCTCATTTTGGTCCCATTTACTACCATCAAAACCAAGACACTCGCGATAAGTGGTGAAACAACTGGAACAATAACGAGATAATCTCACTATAACTTTATTGTAATAATGATTTATAATAAATATCTGAATGAGTACCATAAACAATAACAAGAATAGTACACTGTATATTTATCATCAAAATAAAAATTAAATATAAAAGACCCCAATAATTGTAAAAATTAATAAAACATAATACAGTATTGTAAAGCAAACTTCATATGATACATCTAGAAATATAACTATGTAGGTAGTTTGACTTTACAACTATTTGTTTTTTCGTGTATATTAATTTATAAATAAAATTTGGCAGATGATCAGCTGCAAGAAAATTGGAATTTAAAATTATTCAAATAGCAAAACATGAATTGATTATTATTTGGTTTAATAGTTTAATATCTATTTTAGATGCAGTTAATTAAAGGCTGTAAACGTGTTATTTGCTTAATTTATAGAATACAGCAGAAATAAAAATTAAAAATTAAAAATTAAAAAAAAGTCAAAATACGAAAAACGATTATTCAGAAAATTGTATTACAACCTGAGCAAATGAGGCCCATCTAATAAATAACATTGTATTACAACCTGAGCAAGTGAGGCCCATCTAATATATGACATTGTATTACAACCTGAGCAAGTGAGGCCCATCTAATAAATGACTCTGTACTACAACCTGAGCAAGTGAGGCCCATCTAATATATGACATTGTATTACAACCTGAGCAAGTGAGGACCATCTAATATATGATATTGTATTACAACCTGAGCAAGTGATGCCCATCTAATAAATGACATTGTATTACAATCTGAGCAAGTGAGGCCCATCTAATATATGACATTGTATTACAACCTGAGCAAGTGAGGCCCATCTAATAAATGACATTGTATTACAACCTGAGCAAGTGAGGCCCATCTAATATATGACATTGTATTACAACCTGAGCAAGTGAGGCCCATCTAATAAATGACATTGTATTACAACCTGAGCAAGTGAGGACCATCTAATATATGACATTGTATTACAACCTGAGCAAGTGAGGCCCATCTAATATATGACATTGTATTACAACCTGAGCAAGTGAGGCCCATCTAATAAATAACATTGTATTACAACCTGAGCAAGTGAGGCCCATCTAATATATGACATTGTATTACAACCTGAGCAAGTGAGGCCCATCTAATAAATGACTCTGTACTACAACCTGAGCAAGTGAGGCCCATCTAATATATGACATTGTATTACAACCTGAGCAAGTGAGGACCATCTAATATATGATATTGTATTACAACCTGAGCAAGTGATGCCCATCTAATAAATGACATTGTATTACAATCTGAGCAAGTGAGGCCCATCTAATATATGACATTGTATTACAACCTGAGCAAGTGAGGCCCATCTAATAAATGACTCTGTACTACAACCTGAGCAAGTGAGGCCCATCTAATATATGACATTGTATTACAACCTGAGCAAGTGAGGACCATCTAATATATGATATTGTATTACAACCTGAGCAAGTGAGGCCCATCTAATATATGACATTGTATTACAACCTGAGCAAGTGAGGCCCATCTAATAAATAACATTGTATTACAACCTGAGCAAGTGAGGACCATCTAATAAATGACATTGTATTACAACCTGAGCAAGTGAGGCCCATCTAATATATGACATTGTATTACAACCTGAGCAAGTGAGGCCCATCTAATATATGACATTGTATTACAACCTGAGCAAGTGAGGCCCATCTAATAAATGACATTGTATTACAACCTGAGCAAGTGAGGCCCATCTAATAAATGACTCTGTACTACAACCTGAGCAAGTGAGGCCCATCTAATATATGACATTGTATTACAACCTGAGCAAGTGAGGACCATCTAATATATGATATTGTATTACAACCTGAGCAAGTGATGCCCATCTAATAAATGACATTGTATTACAATCTGAGCAAGTGAGGCCCATCTAATATATGACATTGTATTACAACCTGAGCAAGTGAGGCCCATCTAATAAATGACATTGAATTACAACCTGAGCAAGTGAGGACCATCTAATAAATGACATTGTATTACAACCTGAGCAATTGAGGCCCATCTAATAAATGACATATCTATATGTATACACATTAATAAAAAGCACCGGTTACATTTTTTGTAAAATAAGAATAACAATGTATATGTTTATAAAAAATATCAAAAGCACATACTAGTACTTATTTCTCAAAAAGAAATAGTTCCAATAGATCTTTTAAAATGGCAAGACAGAAAATTACATACTAACGGGACACAAATCGCACTTTGCATTGTTGATAGGTAGTTCCTGTATAATTCATTAATTATTGACATTTCTTTCTTACATCTTTTCTTATGCCCCAATTATGGACATTATGTTTTCTTGTATGTGCGTCCGTTTTTTCGTCGTATCGTCCGTTCGTCCGTCCTTGTGTCCATTCGTCCGTCCGTCTGCCCCGATTCAGTTTAAAGTTGTTGGTTAAAGTTTTTGGTCAAGGCAGTTTTTTATGAATTTGGATTCCAATCAAATTGAAAATTAGTACACATGTTCCTTATGCTATGATCATCTTTTTAATTTCAATGCCACATTAGATATTTTACCCCAATTTCAAAGTCCACTGAACATAGAAAATGATAGTGCGAGTTCAGTGGACCTTGAAATTGGGGTCAAAACTTTAATTTGGAATTAAAATTAGAAAGATCATATCATAGGGAACATGTGTACTAAGTTTCAAGTTGATGTAACTTTAACTTCATCAAAAACTACCTTGACCAAAAACTTTAACCTGAACTTCGCACTATCATTTTCTATGTTCAGTGGACCATGAAATTGGGGTCAAAACTATAATTTGGCATTAAAATTAGAAAGATCATATCATGGGGAACAAGTGTACTAAGTTTCAAGTTGATTGGACTTCAACTTCTTCAAAAACTACCTTGACCAAAAACTTTAACATGAAGCGGACAGACGAACGGAGGCACAGACCAGAAAACATAATGCCCCTCTACTATCGTAGGTGGGGCATAAAAATATATCTTTTTGACAAGTTGCAGAAAATAATATCTTGATATTTTTTTTAAGGCATGCGTTCTTATTACCAACATTTTGATGACTAGGTGGTCAATCAATCTTCTTACTATTGTTGTTTTCTGGTTGTTGTTTATCTTTTGGATTGACAAGTCGGTAATAAGGTATAATAATGTCTGTTTTACACAATCTCCATAACAGTACAGAATTCACGACGGCAACGATAACCGCACAAACAGTTGTCATGGAAACAACAAACAGATTGGGATGTCGATAGTAAGTAACATAGCATCCATGGAGAACTATCATTATCGGTAGCACCCGGAAGAGAATAAAAGTGACGAAATTTAATACAACACACACACAGTAAAGAATCGATTCATATCCGATTTTACATATACGCAATAATTTTCTTGAATGCAAGAAGAAACTATTTCCCTCTGTTAGGAGTGCTATACACGAGTATCCAATGAAAGTCTTGGTGTGCCAGTTATGCCAAAATATAGCAATACACTGCAAAACAATAGAGAGATACAATTAATTCAAAAGGTATCCAAATAGCAGCACATAGTGATACTGCTAAGCACAAAACTTTGGTCATTGTAATGAAATGTATGATATATAAATCAACAACTTAAGATGAAATAATAAAGTGGTATTCATAAATGCATTTAAACAGACATATATTTGTATAAAGGAAAACGCCCTTAAATAAAATATAACTTCAAACACGGTATATGCGTCCTAGGCGCTTTTCTGGATTTATCTTGATCAGGGATGCTCAAAGCCGAAACATTGAAAGCCAATACAAGAATCGTAACATTTGGAGATATGTATCAATAAAGTTAATACCAAAAATAAAAGCGACATTAATCTACATTGAAATAAAGTTGCAAGAATGCCACAGAATGAAATATAAAGAGCTGTAAATCAGACAATTGTGGCGATTGAGGTATACACGTATGAAGCTCATGCTTCATAATGTGAAAGAGCTTTGGAAAATCTTAGAGGCATACGTTGTTCTCACAATCTCGTCTTCTTTTCTGAGTTGTGACACCACCAAATTAGATTCGTGCTCGAATGTTTACTCGTCACGAGCAACTCGACAGGTGCAATTTTTTAAGAAGGATCTGTCTAGTTCCATTCTGGAGCATTGTATATATTGTAAATTATATAAGTATTTTATTTCATATTATGTATTATATCTATGCATTTTAATAGTCTCTTATAATTCTGTATTAAATGGCTCTCATGTTATTTAATGTTTTTACAATGTATAAAGATTGATTGTACTTGTTGAGAGATGAGACTTTAAGGGCATACGATACAGTTACAGGGAAGGTAATGACGTTGCTAACGTAAAATGTTTTTTTCGCGACGTCAAACTCTGACATATCGAGAAAAGAGGCATTTTTCGACTGATTTTTATCATTCAAACTGATTTAATTTGAAAACGAGTGCATGGACCCCTATTTTTTAAAACAGCAATTTGTTTCATTTTGCAAGGAGATTATGTGACCCAAATTTTATAAAACTGTAAATAGCGCAATTTTTTAATTTTGATAAACATGCAGCAAAAAATGACGTTTTTTCCTCTATTCATGAACATTTGATAAATATAGAGTTATTTCGGAATAAAAATTGCATAATTTTTAATGATAGTTATAAAATACAGAAATTACCGATTATTTAACAAAAACCATTTTGTGTTTATCTTTTAAAACAAAAAAGTTGTGTCTTTCTTTCGAAAAAGAAAAAACGGACACAAATCTGAATTTTGAGCAAATATACAAAATTTCGACCTCATTTTACTCAAAAAGTAGCACATGAAGGTATATTTTTTATTACATATTTGATTTAATGAGGTAAAAAATAGCCTATATGCAAATTTTCATCAACTTGTAAATACAGGTTCAAAACTGTATCGTATGCCCTTAATTAAACATTGAATTGAATATAAATATAATTAAGATACACTAAAACTTACAGCAATATGATGCAACGTTACCTCCCATTGTTCAAGTGATTTTCCATTTACAAAATGATCAATAAAATCGTACACAAAATAACCTATAAATAAAGAAAATCAGATCAAACTTATAATTCACTTCATATTCGGTAGAATGAGATATTTGATTTTAAACATTTTTTTTAAAAGATTATGAAAAGGATTTTGGAACAGTTACAGCTGGTCAAATCTCAATCCACAAGTACAATTAGAGATATATAATGTTTTCGTGTTTGTATGTGTGGTATCTCTAGAATTACAAAAGCTAGAAGTTACAAAACATGCTTTAAATGTGATCAATCATCTGTAGTATCATCCAGAGCCACTGATTACATCCTTCGGTTGTTTTTTTTTAGATCATTGATGGATCACTCATCTTTATTTTTTTAAACTGTTGATCATGTGTTTGGTAGTTGTCGTTTGATGATGTGGTTCATAAGTCTTTCTCGTTTCTCGTTTTTTATATAGATTAGACCGTTGGTTTCCCCGTTTGAAGGGTTTTACACTTGTAACCGGTCCTTTATAGCTTCAATGATGTGCGGTGTGAGCCAAGGTTCCGTGTTGAAGACCGTATTTCGACCTATACTGGTTTACTTTTATGAATTGTTACTTGGATGGAGAGTTACATCTCATTGGCAGTAATACCACATTTTCTTATATCTAAGTATGCACATTTTGAATCATTTAACCATCAGTCTTTCCTTAAGGCAATTAATTACATGGAATTTTGTATCTTTTCTTATTTGAAATGACCCTCAATCAAATAAGTGATTCATTTTATAGGTTATCTCTCTTAGGATGACATCAATTATCATTAGTATAAACATATTTATTTATAATGGATTGGGAAACAAGTTATTGCAACTTATACTAATCCCTTTCCACTTTTCGGGTGCGATTGCTGCCTTGTAGTGGCATTAGCCTGCTTTTTTCCGACATCTAAAAGGGTGTCTTTAAAACAGGGACGAAATATATCAGAGGGACAGTCAAACTCATAAATCGAAAATCAACTGACAATGCCATGGCCAAAAGTAAAAAGACAAACAGACAAACAATAGTACAGAAGACACAACATAGAAAGCTAAAGACTAAGCAACACAAACCCCACCAAAAACTGGGGATCTCTCTTAATAACATGCAGCCATTTATCGTCTCCGTCCGACGGACTATCATCAGTACCTCAAAACCATACTCTCAAATGGTGTAATGGGAGAGCCAAAAAATCAATCTTGAAATTTTCTCCCCGGAACAGGGATCGAACCTTTGTATCGAGAGTCCGGTGTACTAACAACTACACAATGGCTCTCGTATCATAGTCATAGAATGAGATAGCGGAGAGAGAACATTAATCTGCGCGTTATTCGTGCAATCTTTAGTATTTCAAATATTTTCATTATCATTTAAGCAAAAACCTTTGATATTTTATTAAAGATATTAGCATGTTTTGTATGGGCAGCAGACATCCTTTTCGTCCAAATAAAATCACTAGCTATAGTCTATTATTGTCAAATGGAAACAATTTGTGCTAAAAGTATGTTAAGGGAAATATTAAACTGGTAATTGTCAAAAAGACTATTTTTATAAATTGTCATCCCAGGACCTTTTATGGCTTAATATACGGTATGTGTTTGCTTATTATTGAAATCTGTACAGTGTTATTTTGGCATTTGGTGGGTTTTTGTCTCAGAGGCAACCATAGCACATCTCCTTATATTTTCATATTTGATAATTGAGTATTATCATAATAAATTTGAGTTTGGAATGATCTAACTTTACTGAACATACCTGAGCAAAATACAACCATGTGGAAAATAAACGGATTGCTGACAGTGTATGGATCTTGAATTAATTCAGGATACAATAACAGACTATAAATATAGAAAAAAACATTTTCGATCAAAATAATTTTACTTAATTTTAACAACAAAGTAAAACATAGAAACTTTAAATACATAACCTCGATATAACAACATGCAGGAAAGAATACCACTGATTATGAAATTCTGACTCAGGATCTTTGCTCTCTCTACAGAATGCCGCATGTTTAGCAAAAAGATGCAAAAACCAATTTTCATGGTTTTGGTTTGATCCGGTTGGGGTTTTATACATCCACATATTAAGTCGATGTACCTTGGATATGAGTGATTTGTTTATTCATTGATTGGTTTATTGTGATTTGATTCAGTCCTGCGGCAAATAGTTCGTGCAAAATGAGGACGAGAACGATAAATTGAGTAAGCTTTGCAGTGTGTGTCGACTGAATTTTAGAGCGGTGGAAATAGATTGCCACTCAAATTAAGGCATATTCGATAAGGACGTACATTTTGCATTTGAACAGGTCACCTAAAGACCAGTGTCTGAAGTATTTGTTACAGGGATTCTTAGCGTGGAGAGATCTTGAAACTTTACTTTCAAGATATATCGGCTGTTACAGTCCCATTTTCACCTGACGCGGCCGCGTATTTATACATCATGGAAAGAAAAACGGTCGATCCCTGAGTTGGAGGTGTTAGAGAGAAATTGGAACCTATTTTTATACCACGTTTATCCTGTCTCTATATTTTGTCATCCTTACAATCAAACTTTTTCAGCCCTTTTTGTTCAACCTTTGAACCCTTACAAAAAGGGGTTAATTTGTCTTTGATATTAATGAATTATTGACAGTTTTGTACTGTTACCGCCACATAGGAATGACCACAATTTGATAAGCAGTTTGTAATTTACGGTTGAACTTAATACATAGACCAGATGCTCCGCAGGGCGCAGCTTTATACGACCGCAGAGTTCGAACCCTGAACATTGGGGCAAGTATGGACACAACATTCAAGCTTGATACAGCTCTGAATTTGGAGTGTGATTAAATAGTTGACACAACACAGGTTTCTGACACATAATGAATGTGGTCTAAGAACTTAAACTTAAAAACTTTAAATTTTAAATTGGACATTACCTATTATGGTCCAATATCCAAAATCTAAATACATGGTTAGATTCAGCATATCAAAGAACCCCAAGAATTCAATTTTTGATGAAATCAAATAAAGTTCAATTTTGGACCCTTAAGACCTCAATGTGGACCAATCTGATAACCGGGCCCAAACATCAAAAATCTAAATACATGGTTAGATTAAGCATATATCAAAGAACCCCATATATACAAGTTTTGTTGAAATCAAACAAAGTTTAATTTTGGACCGCAATTTGGACCAACTTGAAAACTGGGCCTATAATCAAAAATCTAAATACAGGTTTAGATTCAGCATATCAAAGAACTCCAAGTGTTCAATTTTTGTTGATATCAAACAAAGTTTTATTTTGGACCACGATTTGGACTAACTTGAAAACTTGGCCCATAATAAAAATTATAAGTACATGTTTAGATTCAGCATATCAAAGAACCCCAAGGATTCAATTTTTGTTGAAATCAAACAAAGTTTAATTTTGGACCACGATTTGGACCAACTTGAAAACTGGGCCCATAATAAAAAAAATTAAGTACATGTTTAGATTCAGCATATCAAAAAAACCCAAGAATTCAATTTTTGTTGAAATCAAACAAAGATTTAATTTTGGACCCCAAGTTGGGCCAACTTGAAAACTAGGCCAACTTGAAAACTGGGCCAATAATCAAAAATCTAAGTACATGTTTAGGTTCAGCATATCAAAGAACCCCAAGAATTCAATTTTTGTTAAAATCAAACTTAGTTTAATTTTGGACCCTTTGGACCTTATGTAGACCAATTTGAAAATGGGACCAAAAATTAAGAATCTACATACACAGTTAGATTCGGCATATCAAAGAACCCCAAATATTCAATTTTTGATGAATTCAAACAATGTTTAATTTTGGACCCTTTGGGCCCCTTATTCCTAAACTGTTGGGACCAAAACTCCCCAAATCATTCCCAACCTTCCTTTTATGGTCATAAACCTTGTGTTTGAATTTCAAAGATTTCTATTTACTTATACTTAAGTTATGGTGTGAAACCCAAGAAAAATGCTTATTTGGGCCCCTTTCTGGCCCCTAATTCCTAAACTGTAGGGACCAAAAACTCCCAAAATCATTCCCAACCTTCCTTTTATGCTCATAAACCTTGTGTTTAAATTTCATATATTTCTATTCACTTACACTAAAGTTATAGTGAGAAAACCAAAAGTCTTCGGACGACGACGACGACGACGCCAACGTGATACCAATATACGACCAAAAAATTTTCAATTTTTGTAGTCGTATAAAAACGAAGTGTGTATTATGCTTACATAAAATACCAAGCTTATCTTAATACACACATTAATCATTTAATTTCAATAGGAAAGTATTCGATCGACTTAAGTAACTTAAAGGATAACATTATATATTAAATGGAACGGTTGCTTAAGATAACGGCGATAAATAAATTTTTAAAAGTTTCGTTATAAAAATGGTTTAAGTAAATTAATTCATAAAATACACAAATATTGATGAGAAATAGCTTATAATTATTTCCTGTTCAGATCCGGTTTCCAGCTCAACTTTCAGTATTGCGGACTTGTATTTTATATGTCCATCTGCGTACATTATCTTAATGTTGTCTAATCTTTGGTCGGGTTGTTGTCTCTCTGACATATTCTCCTTTTCCATTCTCAATTTTATCTTTAATTACTGTTCTCTGCTGTCTTTAGTTTGTAATTTATTGTATATATTTTCGTTTGCCATAGCATGCATGTATATGCTTCTTGCAAATAAAGTATTCATTCATTCATTCAACAGCATAGCAGTTAATATGAATTCAAATTATGATTGGGGTAATCGTCAATGAGACGAACAGAACAAAATAAAAATATGAAAATCAATTAAACAATGACATTTTCATTTACATAAACAGTATAAAGTAACAAACTTTTTGTAGGATTGGGTTATTTCTCTTGATTTATATTGTCTGTCATGTATTAAGTATACATTTTTTTTTTTGTCTTTCATTTCTTTGTTTATTTTTAACTTTGAGTTTGAATGTCCGCTATCTTTTCGTCGAACTGATGACACGGGAAAATCACTTTTGAAATTGTTGAGATCCATTCTCCCTTTTACTATTAGAGAAGATCGGACAAGCGATATATTTTATTTTGTAATTATATTTTGTTACCTTACAGATGTGTGTGTACTGCATTTGTGTCAGTGTCAGTGATATTTTTTTGTGTTGTGTGTGGTTTTGTTATGTTTTATTAGTTGTTTGGTATTTTCTTGTTGTTTTTTTTTTTTGGGGGGGGGGGGGGGGGGAGAGGGGGAAGATATCCCACTTTGATCGAAACATTTTAGTACGACCATTGCAAATTCAGAATTCAGTGTTATATTCCGTTATGTACAATTGATTGTAATAAATATGTTCATTGTGGTCACATTGATTAGCTAAACAATATAAATGTTACAGTTTATCTGTGTCAGTATGTACACCATGCAGCGGCCTGTTACATATGCTACGTATCCAATAATATTATGTACATGCATTAATATATTAAATAATAAAGTTATGCCGAATGCTCCGATAACTATTTTAATAGCTGATCGTGCTATATACGTATTATTGCTGGGCCGGTTAAATATACGTACCATAGGCATCCCCATATACCAGCTATAAGTCCATGAATACCAGAAACAATAAGATTTCTCCATGTACAAGGATCGGTTCCCACTGATGCCGGAATACTTATCAATGAAACAATGTTGTTAAATGCGGAAAACGCTATTATAGTTGTACAAAAAACGGGATATCCATACTCAAGATCAGATGTTATAACAGTTGTTTTGTTAACATGGTTAAGAAACATGATGTTGTCTGTGGTCAGATTAACCCAGCGTTAAGTCTTTCATGGTTGGTAGACTACGTAGTAAATATTTGTAAAGGTAATATAAGTTATCATGTTACTGTACAATTCATTTTTATAACACAAGTGAAACTGTGCCAAAGACGCTCATATATGTAACATGTGTAATCGGTATTTTACACTACACACAATATTAAAGTGCACACTAGAAGATTATAATGTTATAAATATACTTATACAAGGAATATTTCATGCGTATCTTTTAAAGTAAATTCAATGTAACATACAATCAATGTAACAGTCGTAAAATTATAAATAAATCGATATGTGATCGATCAGGTGAAACAAATCTTACACCGTGTGGTTATGATTATAATCTTTATATTTATGAAAATATTTCATTGTGTATAAAATTAGAATATATATTTAAAATTATAATAAAGGGTGTATCTTTACAGTACAGTGGAACAGTGATCAAACATGATTGTTTTACTGCTATAAGTCAAATGATTCTTATTCAGTGGTTGTCATTGGTTGCAATCTGCTGTCATGGCTGTACTCCATATGTTGAAATATAGAGTTTTGGCATATTTTTAATATTCATTTAAAGTGTTTTAGAATGATTTATTTTAGCTAGAGACGTCTTAAAAATGTTCAATATTAAATGTGTCAAAACTCCTAAATCAGCAACGTGTACAATAAGAGCTGAATATTTGGAAATATAAATAAAAAATAGTTATGTACATATGATATAGACTATTTGAACTCCTATGGCATGTACAGCAAATGACTAGTTCTAATGCTAATTCTACACTTGTATATATGCTACATACCAAAAACCCCTAACGGGAGGGATTGTACCTGATATTCATATGATGAAGACATAATCTTTCAATCAGTTTAATTGAGGTCTGGAGCTGGCATGTCAGTTAACTGCTAGTAGTCTGTTGTTATTCATGTATTATTGTCATTTTATTTATTTTCTTTTGTTACATCTTTTGACATCAGACTCGGACTTCTCTTGAACTGAATTTTAATGTGCGTATTGTTATTGTTTTACTTTTCTACATTGGCTAGAGGTATAGGGGGAGGGTTGAGATCTCATAAACATGTTTAACCCCGCCGCAATTTTGCGCCTGTCCCAAGTCAGGAGCCTCTGGCCTTTGTTAGTCTTGTATGATTTTAAATTTTAGTTTCTTGTGTATAATTCGGAGTTTAGTATGACGTCCATTATCACTGTACTATTATGCATATTTTAGGGGCCAGCTGAAGGACACCTACGGGTGCGGGAATTCTCGCTACATTGAAGACCCATTGGTTGCCTTCGGCTGTTGTTTGCTCTATGGTCGGGTGGTTGTCGCTTTGACATATTCACCATTTCCTTTCTCAATTCTATTTTTTACAGAGTTTGTCTTTAGTGCCGTGTGGAGACAGTAGAGTGCCTCCCCGTGCTTAAGGTTTATGCTCTTATATTATACTAGATTATGGAGGCGTGTGTCCGAGCGAGAACTTCTCTATGTTCATTACTTTAGGAATATCTATCAAAAAGTAGTATTTTAATATTCAGCCCCATTCATCTATTTAGTCAGACGTCAGTCGCTACCCTGATATACCCTATCTTTTGTTAAATTTGTCGGGTAACTTATGACAATAAGCATTTGACGTCTTGAGCCGAACAGTTTTATCATTTTTACACAATTTAATCTACTGTGTGATGGTTCATATTCTGGACGCCAGTCTTTGCTCCTTTGTAATAAATCTACATACCAAAAAACAAATATGAAGCTTAGAAATGGAAAAATATTAAATACTAAACTCGTTCAAAGGGTATCTACACGTCTCAATCTTCAGAATCGCTTATCTAAAAATACTACTATAGCTAACGTTTTTAACAATAAAAATCGTGGTTACCCTTCTATCGATAAGTGTCATGCCAAAAAATGACTTACGTGTCCCCGTCTTTCCACCAACAATACAGTAAGGTCCACATTTAATGGTCGCACATTTTCTCTAAATTTTGAAACTGATATTACTTGAAAAACAAACAGTATTATTTATTTACTCACATGAAACAAACCGGGATGCGGTATTCAGTACGTAGGTGAAACTGGGCGATATTTATCTAAACGCACGCAAGAACACCTGTATCGTTTTAAAAGACCCAATAAATTCAAAAGTATCATTTATCAACATCTTAAGAAGCACAGTCATCCTATTAAATATTTAACAGTTCAACCTTTAGAAGTAGTAAATAAGCAGCCTGGTGAATCTCATTCCAAGTTTGTACGATCACGAAAAATAAATGAATTAAATTGGATTAAAAAATTACAGACAGTCTACCCTCTCGGTCTTAATGATAATATCATGGGAATTGGCAATATATCAAGAACCGATTCTGTTAACATTTTGGATATAGTTTCTAAAACTGTTCGTAAAAATCGTTCTCATGGACGCAGAAAAAATCGCAATCAAAGAAAATTTCGGACCAACCATACAAATATTTCGGACCTAATTTCCATTTCAAAAAACAACGGCAGACATTATCTGTTAACCAAGCTTTGTTCTTTACCTATAAATAAATTAAATAAAATTTTAGAGGATTGCAACACAATTTCATATTACAGTCCTAAGTATGAAATTGTCCAAATTATAATGGCATATTGTTATTCTAAACTGTTTCCAAAAATTGATCGCCCTGAAGATCATAAAAAACATTTTATTAAAATAAAGTATGTCAATAAAGGTTTTGATTTTGTAAATATTGCCGGTATTTTTAACGACCATTCTGTTAAAGACCAAATTCCTGGATATTTTGATAATACTGAACTCCCTCTCATTTGTTATATTTACAAGAAATCTACCCGAAAATATGTGTTTAATTATAGCCAATTGTGTAAAGATGTAAATATCACTGAAAATACACCTATGTCGTGTAATTGCAGTAATTCAGAATACACCTATGGACCAATTTCCCATGTTATAACAGGAGACCTTAACATCGTTCGCGACCGAGAGTTAAAATCATTCCTCAGTAAAGGACCTAAATATCGTCCCCCGTCAACTATTAACTGGAATGAGTGTCGTAATATCATCAACGACTCACTCCGCGCCTACTGTTTGAAATGGGTAAAACGGGAAAAAGCTGACAAAAAATCTTTGGACTCTTTTTTTAATTCAGTAATGAAGATAGTTGATATTCGAATACAACATTTTAAAGAACATTTTACCCTCAACAAAAACTATAAAAACCCTATTTCGCGTATCAAAAATAAACTAACAGAACTAGCCAAGGAATTTGTTTTTGTCCCGGCTGATAAAGCTGCTAATAATATCATTAGTGTTTGACGTAAATTTTATATAGAGGTTCTGCAAAAGGAAATCACGAATTCACCAACATTCCAACTGACTTCATTTTCAGAAAACGACATCTGTAACAAACATAAACTTTTAGCTACTTCTTTACAAGCAGAACCAAACACAATGAAAGTCCCAACTATGTACTGGCTTCCGAAGCTGCACAAAAAACCTTACAAATATAGATTTATTTCATCTTCCAGCCATTGTTCAACTACTAAATTGTCTGTTTTACTTACTAGTACACTTGGTACAATAAAAAACCTGATAATAAATTGTTCAAATAAGGCCTTTGAAAATAGTGGAATTAATTACTTTTGGAGTGTCAAAAACTCGTTGGAAGTACTTGATAAATTGCATGCATATATTGGTGATTTTGAATCTGTTCAAAGTTTTGATTTTTCTACCCTATATACCACTTTGCCTCATATTCTTATTAAGAAAAAATTCACATCCCTAATTAACTGGGCATTTAAAAAGTCGGAATGCGAGTACATATGTTCAAACTCTTTTAGATCATTTTTTAGTAGCAATAAACAAAAGAACTATGTCAATTGGACATGCTTTGATACTATTTATGCACTTGAATTTTTACTTGATAACATTTTTGTTCGCTTTGGAGATTCCGTATATCGTCAAGTTATTGGAATTCCAATGGGGACTAACTGTGCACCACTTATTGCGGACCTGTTTTTGTATTGTTATGAGTTACAATTTATGACTAAAACTAGCAAAGACCCATCAAAACAACATTTGATACAAAAATTTAACAATACTTTTAGATATTTGGATGATATATTGGCTCTAAATAATGACGACTTCAGTATGTATACTAAAGAAATTTATCCTGTAGAACTTACTTTAAATAAAGCTAATGATAACAATGACCACTGCCCTTTCCTCGATCTTGATATCTATATCATAAACGGGAAGCTTAATACAAAAATTTATGATAAAAGAGATGATTTTTCATTTCCTATTGTTAATTATCCATTTTTAGATGGTGACGTTCCCTTGTCACCATCTTATGGTGTTTATATATCTCAACTTGTACGATTCGCTCGTGTATGTAACAATGTATTAGATTTTAGCGAGAGAAATTTATGTATTACTGAAAAATTATTACACCAGGGTTTTCGATATCACAAACTGGTCAAAACATTTACTAAATTTTATCACCGGTATAAGGAAATAATTCGTAAATATAACTCAACATGCAGACATCTTATACGTTCAGGTATTTCACATCCAAAATTTTATGGAAATATTCTTTATAAAGCACAAAAATGTCAGTATTCTCCTCAGAAACTAACAAAACCTTTAAATAGACTTATTAAAAGGGGATATAGTTACGATACTGTTGTCAGGTCATTAAAGATTGCATATTTTGGCTTTAACATTGATTCACTGATAGGGTCTTTGCATCGGAACTAAACACATTTATTTCTTAAAAAAAACAGTTGTTGGCATGACACGGGTTATGTTCTTCTCATATATTTTATGATAGTATGATACTAAACCCCTAACGGGAGGGATTGTACCTGATATTCATATGATGAAGACATAATCTTTCAATCAGTTTAATTGAGGTCTGGAGCTGGCATGTCAGTTAACTGCTAGTAGTCTGTTGTTATTCATGTATTATTGTCATTTTATTTATTTTCTTTTGTTACATCTTTTGACATCAGACTCGGACTTCTCTTGAACTGAATTTTAATGTGCGTATTGTTATTGTTTTACTTTTCTACATTGGCTAGAGGTATAGGGGGAGGGTTGAGATCTCATAAACATGTTTAACCCCGCCGCAATTTTGCGCCTGTCCCAAGTCAGGAGCCTCTGGCCTTTGTTAGTCTTGTATGATTTTAAATTTTAGTTTCTTGTGTATAATTCGGAGTTTAGTATGACGTCCATTATCACTGTACTATTATGCATATTTTAGGGGCCAGCTGAAGGACACCTACGGGTGCGGGAATTCTCGCTACATTGAAGACCCATTGGTTGCCTTCGGCTGTTGTTTGCTCTATGGTCGGGTGGTTGTCGTTTTGACATATTCACCATTTCCTTTCTCAATTCTATAAGTTGAATGAATTCGTGCGTCTTTTGCTACGGCTCTCAAAATATTGTCTAACGACTAATTTCTACCAAAAAAAAAGTGATGAACATTTCAGTATAATTTAATTTCGAAGTAAGAGTTTTTGTGAAAAGAACCCAAAGAATTATACTTTTAAAATTCTTAAATATCTACACATAAAAGAATTTGTCACTTAATATAAGACAGCAACCAGAGTCTGGGCAGACAAAAATACCCATCATTACTTAACAAGCGAAGACATATTTCTTTTAATTAAAACATGACAAAACTGCAATCTAATATTCATGGCATATTTTATAGTTTCAGTTTTTCACTTGTTATCCCAAAAACACAGTTGTACGATTGATGCACAATATATCAATCCAAAGTTCAAGGAAAGTGGGCTTAATTGTCCGTAATGTTCAAAAAACCATTTTTTGATGATTGTATGTGAAAAAAATGTTACGCGTCTCTATTGTGTATGGTCACATGAACGGCCTACTCAAATATATATATATTTCGTTTCATATCTACCTAAAGGGAATTAGTTAACTAATCTTATTGTTGCATCGAATTGTCTGTTTTCTCTAGTGGCAGTATCCATTCAACAAATACTGCTAATTTAGTAGCTAGCTTCCGGAGATATCGAAAAAAAAAATCCACTTTGATTTCCAAATTATGAATAATGTTTCCTTGTCTATGTTTGTAGTCATCCTGTCGGTAAAAGGTTTTTAATTATGTGTTAAAAAAAAAGAGGAAAGTTGGAAATTCAAACTCATACATTGAAAATAAACTGACAACGCCGTGGCTAAAAATAAAAAGACAAACAGACAAATAATAGAACAATAGACAAAACATAGAAAACTAAAGACCAAGTAACACGAACCCCACCAAAAACTGGGGATGATATCATGTTCTCCGGAATGGTAAGCAGATGCTGCTTAATTGTACGACATATCACCTACATACGAAAAGAGGGACATGTGCGCACGAAAAACTTGTTTACCGCCCACAACATTTTGAGTTTGTGCCATGTCATCCTATCCGAATGATATGTACACATATATACGATATATGGTCTAGAAATGAAAAGGGAGCCATGTGCGCAAAAACAAAAAAACTTGTTTACCGCCCACCACATTTCGAGCTTGTACCTAGTTCCCGATCGCAATATTGAGTATGTTACATATATACCAATATATAAAGGCTAATACCTTGAACCAGGATAGTACCAAGTCAACCTAGCGGAATGATATATACGATATATGGTCTAGATATGAAAAGGGAGGCATTTGCGCACGAAAATTGAGCTTGTACAAAGTCATCCTAGCGGAATGATATGTACGATATATGGTCTAGATATGAAGAGGGGCCAGTGCGCACGAAAAACTTGTTTGCCGCACGTCACTTTTTTTAGCTTGGAATAAGTCATCCTAGCCAAATGATAAGTACGAAATATGGTCTAAAAATTAAACGGGGGATTTTTGCACACGAAAAAAACGGTTACATGCCCATAAACATTTGAGCTTGTACCAAGCCAGGCTTTCAAAATAATATGTAAAGTTTTCCGTTGTTGTTCGTCTTTCTTTGTCTATGTTTTCGAAAGTGTCAAGTTATTGGTGGTAAGTGTGGTCCGTTTAACTAGTTCATCTATTTTCAAAAAACAGTATGTAAAAAAGCATATTCAATGAAAATTTAATTATTTCTAGAATGATAAAAATAACCTATAATGGTTGTTTTCGTTCACTATAGTGAATATAAAAAAGATGTGGTATGATTTGTCAACGAGACAAGTCTTCGCAAGAGACCAAATGACACAGAAATTAAAAACTATTTAGTCACCGTACGACCTTCAACAATGAGAAAAATCCTTACCTCGAAGTCCGTTATAAAAGTCCCCGAAATAACACATGTTAAATAGTTCAAACGTGGAAACTAATCTCCTAATTTATGTTCAAAATAATAAACTAAAAACAAATTTGAAACATACGGCAACAAACTACAGCCATTGAATTTGAGACTCCTGGCTTGGGACAACCACATTCAGAATATAGCTATGTTTCATCAAAAACTACCTTTACCAAAAACTTTAACCTGAAGCGGGACAGACGGACAAACGGACGAACAGACGAACGGACGGATCAAAGAACATAATACCCCTCTACTTTCGTAGGTGGGGCATACAAATGAAACTAGATAGATTAAACGGTGTATTTAATTAATATCCTGTTAAGTTTACTACTGACATAAATATTACTTAATGAATTAATGGTTACTTTGAATTCATCATTTTCTTTCAGATTGACAGTATCAGATATATCAAAACTATTTACGGAAGTTCCTGCTACCACGAATCGTTTACAGAACTCTTCGACATTGCTGCTGTATTTTATGCAAACAAATATGATCTCGCTATTTGAGGTATTGTAACTCTGGAAAGCTAAAGTTGATGATATTTCATACATCCCAGGGGAGATAACTCTAAACAATCCAGTATCGGTATAATATTTAACTTCAGTGGACGGCGTATTTTGGAATGGAATAAAAAACAATGGACCTGATTTCTGATCTTCTCCCAGTCGACTTGCATTAACATGGAAGACTTCAATAACAGATCTAGACTGTAGTGGTTCCTTCTTGACGACCATGTTCATAACAAACCACAATACAATCGTAGTTCCAACACACATAAGATACAAAATGGCGAGAGCTAGTGTTCTAAGTCTTCTGTTCCTTTTTACTCTATTTCGACTTTCTTGGTTAGAGCTTTTATGGCAGTCAGCAGTTTTTGTAATGCTTAAATTCTGATTTGATAGTTTATAATCATTTTGTAAATTTTGTTGTTGTTCATCAAGCACCATGCTTATATTAGAACAGTATTGTTTATCTATAGGCTTGTTGATTTCGTTTTTTAAACTGATATAAGCATCACTCAAATCGTCTCTCAATTCAACAGGAGACATTTTAAAAGATTTCACTGTACTGCACGAATGCTGATGCTGCAAAGATTTCACTGTACTGCACGAATGTTGATGCTGCAAACATTTGACACTTAAGTTCATGTCTTGTGACATTCTGCATGTGTCAGATATGTATGGCTTGTATCCTTTCTTGTGTGGCGTTTTCACCTAAAACAAAAAGCAAAAGAGTGAGTATAAGAATGCATTGATTTTAAAAAAATCAATTTTTAACAACGTTTAAGATTTATTAAAAAATCTTTCAAATGTGAACACAAATGATTAACCATTACATTTTAAGCATAGTTTATTACCTTTAAAAGAGGAACTTATGTTGCTGATAAATCAGTGATAATTAAAAAAAAAATCTTTGAAATGTGATCCCTACTTATTGACCATGATGAAGATGATATGTTTTGCATACCTTTGAAAATATTACTTATATGGTTGATGAATTTAAATATTGTCATTTTTATCTCTGATTAAATTATTTGCACCCTTAATGTACATGTAGGCATCAACTTACTCTCTTAATCTTCCCAAAAGGTTTTGAATACAAAGTCAGATTATTTCCAACCTCTATATATATAGTTCAAAATTATGATTCATATGATTGTTTTAGTTAGGGTAATACCGAAGAATATTTTATCAAAAATTTAAAAAAAAAACAATCGATGCCAATTGAACACTTAATGATTACAAATATGTACTGAAAGTTGAAAGGAAGTTATAGTATACATAATACGGAAACATCGCTTTATACATATATTACAAACAACACTAAAATGTCTATGTAAGTTGGAACTATGATTAATGCCGGATGCTGTAGAAAATTTAAAATAAAAAAACATTTTTTTAAGTGGTTTATTCATATTTAATACATGTGAAAGTATGTTTTTGACAGGTTAAAAACTGTGCTTTATAAAGCTTCCCCCAACACTTTTTTTCTAACATAGGTCAAGGTTCGTTCGGATTTATTTTTCGGTTTCAATACCATAGCGTAGGGTTTCAGTTTATTTCTAGAATTTTGAATCTTGATATCAGTAACTTTTTTCTGCTTAAGATAATCCATTTATATTATGAGCTTGAATCACTTACAGCCCTCCTCTAACCCCTACTGTTTATTTCCGCCGCTATAAAAAAAAATCTGTTCGCCATTTGTTTGGTATAGTTCTGAAAGTGTCATTGAACACCAACAAACAAGCAATTGGTCACTACAGATAATTCTGTAATTAATTTCAATAGCATATGGGAACATGGTATAAATTGTGTTCTAAACTTTATTTCGACACGACAGTTTCATTTGATTCAAAATATAGGCATCAATATACGGTATATATGTTATTATATTAAATTCAACGCGAATTGCTATCAGTAGACTCACAGTAGCTCTTATTCGTTTTCTGTAGGAAACATGGCATTTATATGTTTACGTAAGAAATAGAATATCACAAAATTCTCTCTCTCTCCCGACCCCTTCTACAGTTGGATTTCTAGTGACAAAATATTACCTCCCCTGTAAATATTGAAAACTATATCTTCACATTGTTTGTCCCATTTTAGCAAGATCGCTTTCAATAATGGATTCACGTAAGAATGTTCTAATAAATAGAAAACATTGAAATAAAAACAAAACTTCCCCTCAATGTTATCATTTTCCTCCCTAAATAGCAAACGACGAGCACAACAGGCTATAGATCCTTGGAGTAAAATTGCTTTCAAATGTCGCTTTGCGAATAACTTTCTGGTATGGAGTATTCAATGCACTCCTGTCGTATTAAAATTTAAAACTTGTTGCCATTTGTTAGCTATTATTCGTGTGTTTCTTTGTCAATTATGTTCTCCTATTTATTTATATTGTAGTCCTGTAATGTTGTGTTGTCATTTTAATGTTACATTTCACTTGGCCATAAAAGAGGGAGGTTTGGCTTGCCACAAAACCAAGTTCAACCCACCATTGTTTCCTTTAAAAATGTCCTGTACCATGTCAGGAATATGGCTATTGTTATATTATAGTTCGTTTCTGTGTGTGTTACATCTTAACGTTGTGTTTCCGTTGTGTCATTTGTTTTCTCTTATTTTTGAGTGTGAATTCACATTACTATAAGACGTGTCACGGTACTTATCTATCCCAAATTCATGTATTTGGTTTTGATGTTATATTTGTTATTCTCATAGGATTTTGTGTAATGCTTAGTCCGTTTCTGTGTGTGTTACATTTTAATGTTGTGTCGTTGTTCTCCTCTTATATTTAATGCGTTTCCCTCAGTTTTAGTTTGTTACCCCGATTTTGTTTTTTGTCCATGGATTTATGAGTTTTGAACAGCGGTATACTACTGTTGCCTTAATTCTTCTATTTATTTGTTTTCTGTCTGTATACATCTCTGGAACTTGTAACATTAGAGCAGATAACCTACCAAACACATATACAATTGGTGACAGCTGCTTCATATAGAAGTAAATCAGATCACTAAAACTAGAAAACCTTTTCACACCAAAAAATATAAATTATAGCCATGATATCACTGATCTGAGTCAAACGGGGAACATTAAAAGATGGACATATCTAATACAAAGATAATAAAAGTAACAAACGGTGATTTGACAGTTGACCAAATTATTTCTTCAGATAATCATGTTCCTGCTTCATTGCAGATCTTTTATCACTTACATTTGTTGTTCGGATTATGATATTCGTGCCGAAGGTTGGTGATTCAGTCCAGGTACTCAAGACTTTCCTCGCCAATACAACCTGGTCGCCATAATGTAGCTATAATGTTAGAATTAAGTTGCGTTAAACAATCATTAATTAAAGAATCAAGTTTAAGGCAAAGCATAACAAACAAGCAATTTATGTGGAATTAACGGCCACAGTTCACTTTGAATGACGAGGTCTGACATGATAACAGAATGCCGACATGATTGATTTAACTGACAAATCTGTGCACCATTGGTATCAATGAAAGCTCAAGTTCCTCCAGGTTAAATCCTAAAGAGAACGAGGGCCATGATCCCCAAATACATCGGGTCTTATTCGCATCACCCCCTGGTTTCAGGGGAGTAAAGATTAACAATTTAACAATTTCTAGATCATAAAACAGTTAAGCTCGAACTGGTACCAATTCAGAACCGGCCACTCAGGGTAGACATGAGATGGTCTCAACAGAACTTCCTGCGGTAACGCAGGAAAGTAAAAAACTAATATGATCCGACGTACAATACAGGAACGGATCATCACCCCTTAATCTTGCCAGACCCCGCCAAACAACCTTTTACTGTGACAAAATATTTTATTACCATATAATGAACAATTATACTATTATTGGAGATATTAACTCTGAAAGTTCATAACAAAAATTTAAAGTTCTATATGTGTTCCAGGTGGATAAACTAAAATCATACTGATTGTTCCAATCGCATTGCTGGTGGATGATTGTCCTGGTAAAACTGTATAACACTCACTCGAATATTTAGAATACGATAGTTCTCAAAAGTTTGTTCAGCAAGCAATTCCATCGGCTTAGTCTAGTCATCTTTATTTTGTCCAACAACGTATTAAGTATCAGGCTTCTCTCTGAACAGCCTGAAAAGTGAATAAAACAGCAGCAGACACAAGTAATTGTTGGTAGAGTGTGAGGGGAGGTGAGTGGGTTTTGAAACTTTCACTTATCCAGAGCGGCTAGTTCAACTGTGAGGCTGAAGTCACGTGATGTTTATAAGCCGGAAGCGAGATGCGGATCCGAATGATAAAATATGTCATTTAAGGAAAATAAATATATTAATCAAATCTCTTTCATTAAATTGGTTTATCTTATAAGTGATAAACCTTATTAATTAAAGAATCAAGTTTAAGGCAAAGCATAACAAACAAGCAATTTATGTGGAATTAACGGCCACAATTCACTTTGAATGACGAGGTCTGACATGATAACAGAATGCCGACATGATTGATTTAACTGACAAATCTTTGCACCATTGGTATCAATGGATGCTCAAGTTCCTCCAGGTTAAATCCTAAAGAGAACGAGAGCCATGATCCCCAAATACGTCGGGTCTTATTCGCATCAACCCCTGGTTTCAGGGGAGTAAAGATTAACAATTTAACAATTTCTAGATCATAAAACAGTCAAGCTCGAACTGGTACCAATTCAGAACCGGCCACTCAGGGTAGACATGAGATGGTCTCAACAGAACTAATATGATCCGACGTACAATACAGGAACGGATCATGACCCCTTAATCTTGCCACGTGAGTGAGTCTATACACACTCATTAAATACCCCCCCCTTTTTTTTAACCCCTTGAAAACCATAAGAAATTCTATTCCAAATTATACTTCCGGGAAACGCCGAATTTTTTGAGATGATAGGAAAGTTTCAATACCCCCTTGTATGTTGTTCAAGTATATATCATAAGCAATATCGGATAAGTGAGTTCCGTCATATCTATACAAGTTCATCTCTCGAGCTCGGATATTAGGATGCTGAATAACACAGTGCCCATCATTCAAGGCATAATTGTTAATTATAGCCGAGTTTACTCGTTTTCGAGATCTTTCGATAGCTTTTCCATCTGTAGCACCGTGCCAATACCTTCGCATTAGCATTTCGCTCCATACGATGCGAGTGTTAGGTAGAAGTAAATGCAGACGCAGAATATCCCTTTCAATATTTTGGATGAGTTCCAAAGTTTTAACTTTGACCAGATCATTGGAACCAAGCTGAATGATTATCATGGCGGGAGGAGAAAATTTGTCAACTGCATGGGATACCTTGGCATTAAAATCATTCCACAGGCGAGGCACAAACTTCTCAATGCCACGACACTCTAAAGTGTTTTCAGGATTCTTGTAAACTTTGGGGGGTTCCGTTAGCAGAGGAAAAAACGGTCGAGCCAACGGAAGTGTTGATATTCCTTGGTATAGAATTTGACACCATCAACATCATAATGCGTCTCCCCGAAGACAAACTTATTGGTTAAAAGCCAGAATTTCTTATTGTTTAGATAGATCCAAAATCACCCTTCGGGATTTACAATCTTTGATTGGTATACTAAATTTTGCATGTCAAGTAATTGTCCCGGGCCTTATTATCTAAAGATACGCAAAAATTGGCAAAAAATGTCATTGATACTATTTCTAATGTCTATAATTGTGATTTTCAAGGTAATTAAATTCGTATCAACTCGGCCGAGAATCGGAGTCACCGAGGTTAGCCGATGGGAGATGATTGATAAAAATTACAGTCAAATTGGCATATTGGAATCTGATGTTCAGTGGTTGTCGTCAGTTTATGTGGTTCATACGTGTTTCTCGTTTCTCGTTTATTATATAGATTAGACCGTTGGTTTTCCCATTTGAATGCCGGTTTAACACTAGTAAGTTTTGGGGCCCTTTATAGCTTGCTGTTCGGTGTGAAAACCGTACCTTGACCTATAATGGTTTACTTTTATAAATTGTGACTTGGATGGAGAGTTGTCTCATTGGCACTCATGCCGCATCTTTCTATATCTATAAGTTTGAAGATCTTGTATATAGCCAACTACTGTCTGCTTTGCACAGTTTTTGTTTATCTACCATGGTTTTAAACTGCTTTTCAGCTTTTCAAGAAAATGCCATTTAAAGTGAAAAATAACCGTTTAGCCACATTTTTTTAAAGTATTATCAATACACTGTCTTATTTGTTTTAAAAACTGTTAATTGAATGCATTTTTATAGGGAAACATTCTAAGTGAAAAGGTTTTTTCTATACTCTATAATACGGTTAAATAAGTTCGTTTTTTTTTTTTTGGTTCTAAATGAATTACAAGTTTGATCCAAAATAGCTACAGACTTGTTCACCTTGATCAAGTTACCTTGACATCTTTTTCTATTGTTTACATTTAGTTACTGCTATAAATTTAAACAGGAATTTCCAACAAAAAATAGTTAACAGGGAAATATTCGAATTTACCAGCTGTAAATTGTACATAGTTTTTAACTGCATTTTTTATTTTTATTGTTTGCTAAAATGTGTCCTTGATATGTGGGCAAGATTATATTTTGGAATAATTGTTGAAGACTGTACAGTACCTTTTAGTTTTGAATATCCTCCTCGTTTGTTCCTTATTTGCGTTGCTGTCTTACTTTCTTATTCATTCTGATCCCCTCATCCTTTCTTAAAAACATACTTCTACCCTTGTGCGAAATGTGAGAAAACAGTTCGTAATAAATCGAATTTACTGATGTTTCCATAATTTGAACGTATCTTTGAATTTTATAGAAATGTTATATCCATTCAACATTGCTTTAATAAACGGTCTCTGAATATCGGGGCGTAGAATGATAAGTGTAGCACTTAAAGTTTAAGAGATTCGATAAATTAAGAAATGTTTGGAAAAGTCGCTTTAAACGTATTTTAAACTAATATTGAAAAATTCCGTCCTCAGAATTTTTATAAGAATATATGTGAACATTTCAGTTTTTTAAGGGGTCTCAGGTGTTGATTTAACTGTCCATCATTTAAGTTGGTTTTGTTTTAGTAATTTTTAATTGATTGCATGCATACCCGGAAGAATAAAGGCTAAATAGAATAGTTTTAAATGCATTACATATTTCCTGAATATCCGAAATAACCACACCCTAGTTTCATATACTTTTTTTTGTCTTCATGAGGTCATCTTGTTCAATCATTTACATTAATACTGACAAACAAAATCCAAGCATTTCCAATAACAAAATATTTAACAAGGAAATATCGGAATTAACCAGTAATAATTGTAAAAAGGACATTTTTGTTGAATAAACTGAATGTGATTTTTGTCCTTTGTAATACTGATTATTTCAAGCTTTACTGTCAAGTTTGGTCATAATTCGTTCAACAGTTTGAGAAAAATCTACAGCGATTCGAACAAACTTCTTCAAAAATCCAAATTAAGTTGCATCATGATAAAATATAATTGTAGACTTATAAATGAGCAAATACTTATCCCATCTGCCTACAAACAGTTGAATATGATACAAAAGATGGTTCAGGATGATACATACCACTTTTTAATCTCGTTTATTCATGATAATGTCCATTTTGGTCCATTTATCCCTAAAATTTCCTCAATTTTTTTTTTTTTTTTTATGTCATTAAGTAATATTTAAGGGTACCTTTTTACTCATTTATGATAGACACGTTATAATAAATGAGAAATTGAAGTTTCAAGCTGAATGAATTATCCATATAAATGTTTACTGAATTAAAAGTGGTTTTAATAAGTCCTTACGTAAAACTAAAATGTATACGCCGCGTTCCAGAGAGGGAGATACAAAGATAGCCTTTATAAAAGTGGACAATGTATTGGTACTGACTAAAAACTGATTGCATTTACTCATATATTTTTATCAAAGTATTACTTAGGACAAAGTTTTCTATGATAGTAGAATAAAAGAAATTAAGGAGAAAGAGTAAAAAAAAGCTCCACAAAACACTGAGTATGGCTTGTTCTGTCTATTAATAATCCTTGTAGAGCCATATTTCAGCTCAATATTCTTATAGATGTATTTTTTAGACTCAATCCACTCTGAATATTTGATTTTTGCAATACCACCATTAATTTTCCCTTTTAATCTTTGTTACGTATGCACAAAATATCTTATCTGGAAATATCGTATTAATAATTGTAAAGAAGACTTTTTGTCTTGGAATGAGTAAAGTTTATCCTGTGCAGTACTATAGACAAAATTTCACCTAACATATCATTGCATATAAGAAAATACCATCTCTATCACATATTTTTGACCTGTGTACAAGCTTTAATAACCATGTTACCTCAAGTTTCCAAAATGTTCTATTGAAACACCAAATAAAAAAGGCTTTGAAACACCAATGATATATGTTTATGACCCTGATTTTTTTTACTGCAATGAAATGTAGGTATTATTTCCTACAGCTGTCTAATTCAAAGGAATATTTTTTTCAACCACTTTTCGTATGCAACCGCATGTGACGTACTATATTTTAAAACCTTTATTGCCCATGGATACTTACGCGTAATTTGATTTTTTATAAAAGCCGGAATTATATATAATACCGTATATCCTATTTGTTTGATTTGGTGATTTTTTTACACATTTTTATTGTTGCTAAAATGTGTTTTTGATTTATGTCGGCACGTTTATATTTTGGTATTAATTTCATATCTGGAATATTTACCGTGCCTTTAAAGAGCTTGCTTATTTTTGCACAGACACTGGTGACGATTTATAAAGACCGAGTAGCAGCTGCAAGCTATTGAATACATAATTAGTTGGAAAAGTATAGACCGTATGCAGGTGACGTTGATAAGTTGCTAAGAATCTGGTGGAAACTGGCTATTTCAATTAATATTATTCTGTTTTCAAGATGATCGCTTATGTCAAACTTGAGGTACAAGTTAAATTTCCAGTTCTGAAGGATACCCCAACGGAGCCCTATCCGAAAAGCCCGGAAAGAACATCATCAATATATCAAAAAGTGAAATCAATGTACCGGCTTCCATTATCTTCCTGTTTTTGACAAATGTCTGAGAGACTCCAACCGATATGAATACAAGAAGCGGTCGACTAGGAGAGGTGAACAGTTCTTTCTCATTGGAATGCCGATAACTTGTCAAAAAAATCAACATCAAATTCCAACAAATATGTTGTCATTAAACAAAAGTCCAGCATACATGTTTCAAACCCATATTCAACACCAATTAAAAACATACATAAGTAACAAATGTAAAGCGCATGCCACCATGATCAAATTGAGAAAAAAATATTTGTAGAAGAGGATCAGTCGGTCAGCAAGAATACGTGTTTTTCGAGTATTTATCACAAACGAAATTTCGCCGCCAAATTCAGATTAAATAAAATCTAGGGACTGAAAATAACACCAAAAAAAAATAAGAAATACATTTTATATTTATTAGTTGTACCTTTTCGTTTCTACAATGTACTTGTTTGTATTTTTTCGTGTGGGCTTGTATCATATTTGCCTTCAGGTTTAAATAATCTGTCCATCCTAATTCGACTTTTCAAAATCTAAGAGTCTCGCTATCTTAAATTGATTATTATATGGCCTTCCAATTGAAAACACCGTTTCGATTCCTAACATCACCGAAGAGACATTTATAATTGTCGTAATCCGGATATTGTGTAAAAAATTTTGCACTTCATGTTTGTGGTATACCTATTTTCCGTAAGTTTATTGTTTCCTGTTTGGTAATAGATTAATAGACTATTAATCTATTACCAAACAGGAAACATTACAAAAGATCCATTTTGTTACATCTGGTAATCCTTTTTTATTTGGCAATCGCCATGGCAGTCAGCATTGTTTATGAATATCTGTTGTTTGACCTGCTAGACTAGTCAACTGTGTTTTGTTAAAATATTCTTTTTTACTTTTTTTTGAAATGTGGTTTGTGCTGTACTTAAACCAATCTACCAAGTTTGTTTTGCATGCAAATTTAAAAAAAAATCGGTGTTTATCCAATGCAATCATAGGTTTGAACGTTGTTTTCAATTAAGACTTGTTTATGTTTGAAACCCATCAAGTATTACAATTTACACTTAAATGTATGAATCATTTTATAGTCAAATTAAAACTAAAATGTATATATTTTGTATATATAACTCTGTGCCGCAGGAAAATCAATTGACGGCAATGATATTATTTATATCCATCAAGTATTAAGCTAAAAAGTATAAGCTATATTTTATTGTCAAATTAAATCTTTTATGTATAATTATATTAATACTCCTTTGACAAGAAAATCAATTGACAAACTTTCAGTATTTTTTTTTAATTTTAAAGTTTGTCAAGAGTGTAACTAAACTTTGAGAAAAAATTGTCGGTTTTGAAAGAAGTCGTGTAATAGTGTCAGGGGCGGATCCAGTCATTTAAAAAGGGGGTCCCCAACCCAGAGTAAAGGGGGGTCCAACTATATGCTCCCATTCAAATGCATTGATCGTCCAAAAAAAGGTGGGTTTCAACCCCCGGAACCCTCCCCTTGCTCCACCAATGAGTGTGAATTAAGAATGATACAGGGGTTATTTCAAATCAGGTAAACTAGATAGAGAATATTTTACAAATTAGCAATTTGCAAATAAGAAGATATGATACTTAGGATTGCTAATGATACAACTATATCATTGTCTATCTCTACCAGATGCCAAAATTACTTAACTTAGATGGTAGCAACTATGGATCACAGTATGGAAATTCAACAATGAACAACACCCTTTCGCATTTGAAGCTATACCGTTAATGTCCCGAAATGACAAATACAAAACAAATCAACTGTAAAACTAAAATAATGAAGTTACTGTAAGACCAAAAGCAATTATGATACACGGCAACAAACGTCAATTGTATGTTACTACGCGATACATGATACATATATTTACATTTTATTTCCAAATTTCAAGCCTGAAGGTTGGTTACACGAACAACAGCGTGACAAAACTATATAAACATTTAAATTTAAATCTATCAAATTGCCAAAGGAAATATTATAGACCTTCAAGCAAAATAAAACAACAGGAAAACACTGTTCATTGGGTTTTTTTTTGCCAGAATGTCACCAGATTGTTCAATGTACTCCTACCGAGTATGCATTTTTTGCAATATATATGTATATTTTTATTTTTATGATTTATCATTTTTAGAGCACATGTTTAAGTTGTTAAAGTACCAAAATGATTGAGTACTGTTGGTCGTCAGTATTTGCGTAACCCACCAGATCTTTGATTTATATCAATATATGACAAACTATTAAATGTAACTTGCCCATTTGGGACCAATTAACTTGACTGACACTTAAAATTTTTACCTCGTCGGAATTCAGACAAGTATTAATTTTGTTAAGGTTTTGATTAATCAATTTTATGTTTACATATTAACTAAAAATGTATTTAAAATGTTGAATCAGTCTTAAATTAATTACTTGACATATTCTATTATTCCGTGTGGTATTCAATATCCGTTAAAATCATTTGGTTTTTATGATACAAGGAGTGTACTAAATACATATACACTGAGAGACGTCAAGATTAAAATTGTCAGTATCAGGAACAAATTCCTCCAAATGCAACACAGATATCTAATGATATGTTTGGAAAAAATCTTCAGCAACACGATTATTAGATAGAATTAATTCCGTGCGAGGAACAAGCTCTTCAAAGACAGTGATATGACTAGGAAACATTCTTCCACCATTCTTCTCAACTCGGACGATTCCGTACACTCATCTAGATAAAAGGAGAATAGCGGATTCTACCGAGGATTGCCGAATGATTCTACCACATCACAGGCTTTAGTTAATATTAGCGTCAGCGTCGACTGAATAATCTCCCAAACGACAACAAAGATTAAACACATTGAAATAAAATATTTATCCGAAAGACGATTTCAACAACATAAAAATGGCAAGGCCTTTTGAAATCCGTATGGACACAGATCATGCGCTACTTCAAATATTCATAGGAATAACAGTATTAGCATATATTGCTGTCGTCTTTAATATAATTGTTTTTGTAGTATTGTGTCGAAAAAATATCATATCACCAGCGACGATTTTGATGCAGGGCTTAGCCATATCGGATGGATTAACTGCATTTTCTGCATATGGACTAGAGCCTCTATTCCAAATGAATTATAAATCAGTTAACTTTCTTTTGCAATCCACATTATTAGAATTGAAATATCCATTGTGTGGTATCTATGTTCATTTCCGATACATTACTAGTAATATACAACTCGTGTCACTAATTCTAACAACGTGTATTGGAGTTCAAAAATGCGTTGCGTTGAGATTTCCAATTTGGACTAAGATACATTTAACTAATCGCAAGGCTACCGGTGTGTGTCTGATGTGTTTCGTAATATCATTTGCAATAAATCTTCCGCGGCACTTCGGATTAAAGTTCAGCGATGAAAAACTGAAATACTTTTCATCCGGATGTACTGTTGAGGCAGGACCTTTGATTAAATATGGGTTACTTGAACATGTGATGACGTCTATTGTTATTGCTTCAATTTTATGTTTAATAATGACTGTATGTACTGGCTACATTGTTTACAAGCTGAAAACTAATACATTTAAAGGGCGACAAACAACCAAATCAAAACAGGAAAGACGATCCATTATAATGGTCCTGCTAGTTCTTGTAATATTTCTCGTGTCTGAATTACCAAAAATGTTTACCTTATCGGAAATGTTCCAGGATACAACCTTTCTGTTAGAAGAATCAAGGGAAAACGAACTCATAACACTTATAATGGATGAAAGATTTAGGTTCAGTGTCTACCTACACTACGTCCTTGGGCTCGATTTGAATAGAGCTTTGATCTTGGCTGAATGTAAGAACATTTTTACTATGTTAGGATGCATATCCAACTTTGTAATATATGTGTCAACCAGTCAGAAATTGAGAAATGAGTTAAAACTTTTCTTCCAATGTAAGAAACTAAAAAGACGACATTGAAGTGTAAAGTTAATTTTGTATTGCAGATACCTTGGTATATAGATGTTTACTCCTGGTTTGCCTACATTTAATTGTATCAATTATATAAGAGCTACTTCAACAAAATAGTCACGAGGTATAATGAGCATTTCACTCGTCTAGTGTATAGTAAATTTTGTATTGTAGATACCTAGGCATATAGATATTTATAGTTCGTTTGACTTCTATAAATCTTCAAAAAATAATTCTTAAAATTTCATTTTAAGAGATAAATATTTTTTTTCTTCATGTATGTTAATTAATGTATGATGTATACGAACTCTGACTATGCATATCATAATTTTAAACCTATAATAAAAAAAGTTACTCATTAGGTCTCTATGTTACTTCAATTTATTTTAATATAGAATACTCAATGGAGTACGTATGAGTAGTGTAACAGCCTTCCATTCAAAACAAAAACATTAGACATGTGCTCTAAACCTGTTTTATTGTACCATGTGACTTTACTCATTTAAATAACTCTGGTCATGTGATTACTGAGCTTTCTGTATTCAATGAGAAATACAAAAGCATGCACACATGACCAGAGTTATTTAAATGAGTAAAGTCACATGGTACAATAAAACAGGTTTAGAGCACATGTCTAATGTTTTTGTTATATATCATACATCAACATACATGAAGAAAAAAAATATTTATCTTTAAAAATGAAATTTTAAGAATTATTTTTTGAAGATTTATAGAAGTCAAACGGACTATACTCCTTGTTTGCTTACATTTAATTGTATCGATTAATCAGTTACGTTAACAGAATAACAAACAAAAAACAATCGTCTAGTCAGTTCTAAATTCATAGATATAGTTTGTCTATGATGTCTATATATTTAGTTATATTTCATTGTGTAGTTCCATTTTTATTTGTGTAAATAAACCCAACATTGCTTTTAACTAATAAAGATGTGACTTTCATTCACAAATTTTAGGTGTCTTCATAATTCAGAATTAAAGTGTTTCAGTGATAATGATACACAATTATATACTTATATGGAGTTATTTTCTTTCAGAACGATAGGTCATTCTTTCGAAGAATCAACCCGGACGATATTGTGTTTCAATGAAATATGCTCCAATGCGTAACATAATGACCTGTGTGAGGTCATTTGTTCCTTGATAAAAATGCAAACTATAATTTACTTCAAAATTATATTTGTCTGATAGTTTGTTGTTGCCGATTTGGAAATTTAATTTTTAAAGTTCAATCTATGATAGCTGTAAAATAAAATCGTAATTGTCCGCATTTTAATTTTAGAAATTAAGAGTGCATTTCTTTCTAACACAAACGATGCAAACGGCTAAGCGCGCATATGTTTTGATCATTTGTTTCTAACATACGTTTGCAAAGTTAACATAAACTTTGATAAACTGTGCACTCGCTAAAAATGCGTCTACAGTTTGTCATTCGTCGTTTGTTAGAATAAACGCTATGTTTGTTTTTAACTTCACCCTGATTAAACCATGTATTTTTTTCTACGTTTGTAAAAAGTTTGTTTACCAACAACATGTGCATGCAGTTTTGAAAGTTCAAACAGGATCAGTAAAGATTTATTTGTTTCTACTTTAGTAGCGTTTTGAAAATAACAACAAACGCCACACAACTTTTACAGTCAAAGTGTCTTGTATTTTCAAAACCGTTATCAGAAGGTTATAATTCATATTTCATGCAGTTACAGTAATATTTTATTGTGTAATGGATTATAACTTCTAAGGTTTCTATCTCAGATTAAGTAGTGAGTTTTATTTCCGATTCTAAATGAGCTATCACGTTATTGGTAAAAATGTTGGAGCAGGTACGTTGTCGGCTTCGCAGATGTCTTCCATAGTTGTAAGCTGAATATATCACATAACAGCAATATATTTCATTTAGGGAATTCTTGATTATTTAACGAAAAAACGAAAAAATATCATCACGTTAACAGTTGGTGCTATTGATTTATAATTTATATATTGTCAAAATATAAATAATTATTTTACATATATCGTAAAACATATTTTTCAAATTCCAAGTATTTTCCCTTGTCAATTAGTAACTTAAAGAAATGTCCTCAAAATTGTACTTAAAAAGTAAAATCACAAAAATACTGAACTCTGAGGAAAATCAATTCGGAAAGTTCATAATCACATGGCAAAATCAAATAACAAAACGCATCAAAAACGAATGGACAAGAACTGTCATATTCCTGACTCGGTACAGGCATTTTCAAATGTAGAAAATGGTGGATTGAACCTGGTTTTATAGCTAGCTAAACCTCTCACTTGTATGACAGTCGCATCAAATTCCATTATATTGTCACCGATGCGTGAACAAAACAAACAGACACATATTTAACTATATAATGTTGTTTTGTAATTATATTTGCTCTTTCTTTTATGCCCATGGCGTTGTCAGGTTATTTCGACTAATTGGTTTAAATGTCCCTTAATTTGATATCTTTCGCCTCACTTTTGCATATTTCCATTTTAAAGTAGTAGAATTCGATATCCTTTATAACATTTTACAGGTAAATAAAGGCAACAGTAGTATACCCATCAATCGATTCAGAAAAAAACAAAACAAATCCGGGTTACAAACTAAAACCGAGGGACACGCATCAAATATAAGAGGTGACTACGACACAACAGAAACACAACATTAAAATGTAACACACACAGAAACGCACTATAATATAACAATTGCAAGTTTCCTGACTTGGTACAGGACATTTTAAGAAAAAATGGTCCCAAAACGTTGTGACCAATACGGCTAGGGTTATCTGCCTGGGATAAGAATACATGTATAAGTTACGACTACAATATAGAAATAAACAATTATTGTCAAAACAACTTGACACGTAATAATTTTGTAAACCTGCAATTAAAGGTAGGCAAACCAGGATTGCACCACGTAAGACAACTCTCTACATTGAGAAGAATCGGTTATCACAATACACAAATACCAAAAGGCAGATATGAAAGTACACCATTCAGGCAAAGAATATATAAATACTGTATTGATAATAAAATTGAAATGGATTTTAATTCATTTGCGAATGTAATCTTAATCGAGATAGTATGAAAAAAAAGATAATGATGACACAGTTGGCATTATATGATATTGTTATTATCTTTATGAATTGATCGATTATTTAGATATTAGATAAATCGTAATGAGCTAGACCAGTGGTCTCAACAGATTTTATCTATCCACTGATAAATGTATCATAATCAGTAGCTCGTTAGTGGCATTTATATAATTATAGATAGATATATAAAATAAGTAATTTATGATATAAAAGTGTCGATATCTGTGACTGTAAAATTTTGTTCTGTTTACGAAGACATAACATCCAAAACATGGTGCTCGCGTAGCGGGATATTTAAAAGTTTTTATCTAAATTTCATTTTTTTTAAAGATGTGAATCGTAAAACAATGTGGATAATGTAACGGCCACTTGACAAATTTATGTCGATGAGCTGATAGACAAAAACAAAACATTCAGCCAACAGGAAGACGTGTTACATCCAAATTCAAATTATTGAGTAAAATAGTAAATTCAATTCATACGTGATGTGTGTCTTTTGAGTTTGTTTTATCTCATGTTATTATTTTTGAATGTTAATGTGTATAGTAAGCTACTGGTATCGCCTTCATTATCCGCATCACAAAAACTACACGTAATCTGTAAAGTTCTCTTAAAAAAAATAGCTAAAATATCAAACTCCACTGAGAATTCACAGCGGAAAGTTCTTAAATGACAAGATCAAAAGCTCAAACACATCAAACGAATGGTAAGCTTTTCATATTCCTGGTACAGGCATTTTCTCATTTAGAAAATAGTGGATTAATCCTGGTTTTGCAGCAAGCAACCTCTCACTTGTATGACAGTCGTATAGAATTCCATTATATTGACGACTAGTGTTAGCAAAACCAACAGACATTCTAGGTCAAGTTGCTTTTGGGGTATAGTCGTCAACATTGGGTTATAATCTCAATCACCATGAAAACTAACAAATTTATCAACAACAAAAAATGACAAAATAGACACTCTAGAGACAAAACTCGTTTGCAAAAATTAAAAACAAGAACACCAAAGAAAAAAGACCATAGCACAATTATAACACTATGGTAGGATGTCCAAAACAGATAACTTAAAAATGATTATTTCATCTCGGTTAAGTATTAGCTTCTCTTATTGTATAACAAGGTACAACATGGCATTCTTTATTCTTCAATAATATAATTTCTGTCGGTCTTTAACAACAAAATAAAACGGTCCAGAGAACCGGTCGTTAACAGACTCGTATGTATACATGTTAATGACTGGTGGCCGTAGTTTAAAGAGATGTCCCTTTAATAAAACAAATTTCCTGATTTTAATTTTATATCATAGTTGTTGAATTGTTTCTCATATGTTTTCGTTAATTGTGAAATTATTGAAAACTTTATTTCATATTGTTTTCATATACTGAACAAGTGTACTTAAACGAATGGCAGTGACTTATTGTTATCACTGTGGTCTTTACTCTTTCCTATAGAAATCGTACAATAAATCAAGTTTGTTCGAAACAATTTGAATTTAGGAGAATTTTTAAAAAGTGGTTCCTCAATATAAAATAAACAAAATAGTTATTGAAGAACTAGTCATTATTGTGTTACATGGACAGTGGTTACTGCGACACTGACCATGACCTCGACTACGGCTCATTCATTATCACTGTCTTAGTCAAAACCACTGTCCTTTGGGCAGTTCATATATCACGATACTGACCAGTTTGTCAATAACATATATGTAATTAACAACATCAGTATCTGAAATCTATACCTTAAGACCATAGTATCGTGTATTATTTGTGAAGTTGATACAGAATATTTATAAATAAAGTCTTCCAATGAACTAATATTAGAAAAATTACGCAGTGTTCTTTGGCAAAGCCTTGGTTTATCAACTTTTTTCTTACCTCTTTTTTTATTTCCGCAGTCGTTATTTTTAATTCATCATTCTCTATTCCTTTTTTTTCATCATATTTATGTGTTCATTTCTAACCATTATTCATATTAGGTAAAAAAAAATGAATGCAATTAATTTTCAATTATGACTTTCAATGATTGATTGATTGATTGGTTGTTTAACGACACATTCAGCCCTATTGTGCTAATTCGTGTAGGTTAGCTTTTGTTAGTGAAAGCAGCCGGAGTGCCGGAAAGAAACACCGACCCTCGGTAGGAAAACTGAATATTCTTGTCAATTAATATTGAAACTAAGCGCATCTGCCACGTGCGGGATTCAAACTCACAACCTCAGCGTCGAGAGGTAAGTGATACAGAAGATCGACGCCTTATACCGCTCGGCCGCCGAAGAACTGACTACTGGGCTGGTGCTACCCGGCATCGGCCCAGTGATTGTAAATAAACTCATCATAAGTACTAGGCTTAAAATTCAGCGATGATAGAATTATAAAATAGAAACGTCATAGATGTAGTTTTAATCTATCAGATGTTCCTGTTTGATGAATCATCTAGTAAATTATAAATGCTATATCTATGTCAATATTTATTTCCTGAAGTCAGGGTCAGCAACTGAATTTAAACAAAAACAATATAAAAAATAGGTGATTTATTGATGGTAATTCTTCTATGTTTTCAACAATGAAGCGCTTCAAATCTGATGACAATAAAAAAAAAACAAAAAACAAATGTAATCAAACAAACATTGAAATAAGTTGTTAACTACGTTACTGTTCAATCATTTTTAGATCAGTACTAACGAAAGCATAATGTCATATGCTTTTTGTAAAAATTGAATACATGGGTTCAGTTATCTACCATCGCTCACCGACAAACTATCCATGTCAACTTCGGTCAGCAACAAACTAAACGCGTCAACATCGGTCACCGATCAACTATCCGTGTCAACATCGGTCAGCGACAAACTATCCATGTCAACATCGGTAAACGGACAAACTATTCGTGTCAACATCGGTCATTGACAAACTATCCGTGTCATCATCGGGCACCGACAAATTATCCGTGGCAAAATCGGTCACTGACAAACTATTCGTGACAAATTGGTCAGCGACATACTATCCGTGTCAACATCGGTCAGCGACAAACTATCTGTCAAAATTGGTCAGCGACAATCTATCCGGGTCAACATCGGTCAGCGACAAACTACCGTGTCAACATCTGGCATCGACAAACTGTCCGTGTCAACATCGGTCAGCGACAAACTATCTTTGTCAAATTTGGTCAGCAACAATCTATCCGTGTCAACATCGGTCAGCGACCAACTACCGTGTCAACATCTGCAACCTACAAACTATCCATTTTAACATCGGTCACCGAGCAAAAATCAGTGTCACCATTGGTCATCGACAAACTATCCGTGTCAACACCGGTCTGCGACAAACTATTCGTGTCAGCATCGGTCATCGACAAACTATCCGTGTCAACATAGGTCTGCGACAAACTATGTTTGTCAGCATCGGTCATCGACAAACTATCCGTGACAACATCGGTCTGCGACAAACTATTTGTGTCAAAATCAGTCATCGACCAACTATCCGTGTCAGCATCGGTCACCGACCAGGTTGACATCGACCAACTATCCGTGTCTGCATCTGTCACCGACAAACTATCCGTATCAACATCGGTCACCGACAATTTACTCTTGTCAACAATGATCAGCGACAAACTATCCGTGTCAACATCGTTCACCGACAATTTATCCGTAACAACAATGATCAGCGATAAACTATCCGTGTCAAAATTGGTCAGCAAAAAAACTATCCGTGTCAAACTCGATCACTGGTAATCTATCCGTGTCAACATCGGTCACTGACCAACTACCGTGTCAACATCTATCACCGTCAAACTATTCGTGTCAAAATCGGTCAGCGACAAACTACCATGTCAACATCTGCCACCGACAAACTATCCGTTTCAACATCGATCAGCGAAAAACTATCTGTGTCAAAATTGGTCAGCGACAATCTATCCGTGTCAACATTTGTCAGCGACCAACTACCGTGTCAACATCTGCCAGCGACAAACTATCCATTTCAACATCGGTCACTGAGCGACTATCCGTGTCAACATTAGTCATCGACAAACTATCCGTGTCAACACCGGTCTGCGACAAACTATTTGTGTCAGCATCGGTCGTCGACAAACTATCCGTGTCAACATCGGTCTGCGACAAACTATGCGTGTCAGCATCGTTCACCGAATGACTATCCGTGTCAACATCGGTCTGCGACAAACTATCTGTGTCAAAATCGGTCACCGAAAAACTATCCGTGTCAGCATCGATCAACGACCAAAATTACATCGACCAACTATCCGTGTCAGCATCTGTCGCCGACAAACTATCCGTGTCAATATCGGTCACCGACAATTTATTCGTGACACAATGATCAGCGACAAACTATCCGTGTCAGCATCGGTCACAGAAAATTTATCCGTAACAACAATGATCAGCAACAAACTATGCATGTCAAAATTGGTCAGCGACAATCTATCCTGTCAAAATCGATCACCGGCAATCTATCCGTGTCAACATCGGTCACTGACCAACTACCGTGTCAACATCTGTCACCGACAAACTATTCGTGTCAAAATCGGTCAGCGACAAACTATCCGTATCAACATCGTTCACTGACCAACTACTCGTATTACCATCGCGCGATCACCGACAGTTAACCATCTAAGTCACAACATGGGGCACCGACATCCAATTAATAACAACATCGCGCGGTCCTCAACAATGAACTATCAACCAGAGCAATTACTTTTCTTATAAAAGAAATTCCAGTAAAGACCCTCATCCAGACACTTCATTTTTTGTATTCTCTTTTTGTTAAACAAATACTCCAATTTATAAAACTCTTAGGAATTTATTTTCTACGGGTTTAATGGAAGTTTCGACTACTGCTTTGCTTGCTTTTAGTGTTCTTGGTAAGCTATATTCCTTAGGAATCAACCTTGTTCAAACAGATCAAATCGATTTTTGAACCAGAATTCGAATGCAACTTAATTTTAATTACGGTTGGTTAATTTCAAAAATAAAAGCTGGCTATTGGCATCAATTTTAAAAAAGCTAATGGCAGATCAAAAAAGACAGAGGACTATAAGTATGAAAAACATTTTTTTTTTTTTTGGCAAGAACATCTGATTATTTTACGCACCTTTTACCCTCATGACAACTTAGTTATGAGACAAATGTGCTACAGCGAGCACAAATGTAGTGGCATCTTTCTTTCGATTGATATGTTGATTATTTCTTGGTTTTGAAAGTATTTATGGTGACGTTGCTTCAATTTCATTTTTTGCTTGCAACTTTTTTAATTAGGTGTTTATATTAAGCATATCAAAGTTGATTGTTTCTCCTGATAAAATTTCTCTCGGTAAATAATTTTTTTTTACTGTTAAGAAATGATTAATGAAAAGTTAACAAAGGGTTGAAAAACAAGCTAGTTTTTGTGGTAAATGTCATATTGTTAGAATTACTAACAAAGTTTACGCGCGTCTGGCGTAAATACAAAATTTCAATCCTGGTATATATGATGAGTTTAATTACAACCACTGTGTCGGTGCGGTGCCACTGCTGGTGGAGTTTTTATTCCCCGAGGGTATCACCAGCCCAGTAGTCAGCATTTCTGTGTTGACAGGAATTATCATAATTATAAATTAATTGTTTACAAAACTATGATTTTTTGAAAAACTAAGGCTTTTCTACCTCAGGAATAGATTATCTTAGATGTATTTAGGTATTTTTAGTACTCAATGCTCTTCAATTTCGTACTTTATTTTGGCCTTTGTTACCCCTTTTTTATTTTAAGCGTCACTGATAAATCTTTTGTAGATGAAACGCGCGTCTGGCGTAACACAATTTCAATCTTGGTATCTATGATGATTGTATTTGCGAGCAATCGCCAGTTTTCTAAAGTATCTGAATCTACACATTACCCACACCCAGTACTTTATGAAATCGAAATTCGGTGGGATGTCCCAATCGATTTTCTTCCACCGATGAAAGTTAAAAGATCGTTGATGAATACGTTGTATATATTACTGCATATAAAGTTTTTATTGGCAGTCACATGATTCTTTACTAATTTAGATAACGCATAGGAAACTTTTTAAAAATCTACATTCAGTAAATAAAAACTATTAATGTTCTGTTGTGGCGTGCTCTAAAGCTTTTACAAATAAAAGGTTTACAAATTATTATTTTTAAAATACGACAAAGCTTTACAAATAGAGAGATAAATTTTCTGCGATAAATGTTGGGGAAAGAAACGATACAAATATATCTTCACCAGATGCGCATGTTGAAAAACAAATGAAGAAATCAAAAGGTTAAACAAGTATAGCCAATAAGAGCTTTGAACGAGGAAAATATATTTCTTAATTTCACATCATTTAAGTTTAGGTTTACAGTTATGTTAAATAACACCTCAAGTCATAGGAGAATGATTACGACCCAAAACAGCACATGAAAACTATGTTCATATTTAGAACAGACAGCTGCATATAGGCTGTATTCATTCTGAAAACAAAATCACTTAACGCATAAAACATAACACCAAATGTTTTTAGTATGTTTTTGTGCATCTGCAATGAACACTATGCGCTTTACTAACACTTTTTACGAAATTTGACTTATTTGTAGATATCTTGCCTTGCTGATCATTTTTGCTATTTATTTAAGTTTTGATCCATCTTTTATAGCTTTTGCGATAATAAGCAAAAACGTAAAAAAAGGAGAAATCGTCATAAGGGAGAGAAATCGACATTACTGGCGATTTCTGCTATGTTGACTTAATTGTAGATCCAGTCTTTCTGGTCAATCTTGCTTCTTGAAAGTGGCTATCTATCTATAATAGTTTTTGAGATAAGAGACAGAACACTGAAGATTGGGGTAAAAGCATCACTAAGTAGTAAATTTTAACTCCAAAAGCAGTGAACTGACAATTCCAACCAGTACATTTACTTGTAGATCCTGATAAGTTTTGCTTATCAAGGTAAATCTTAAAACAGTTTATATTTTACAGTTTATCTAAAATTTGCGAAAAAAGCAAGACAAATAAGTAAAAATCGTCTTCAAAGGGCAATAATTTCAATAAGGAGTCATCTAACGATTTTAGGAATGTTGACTTATAGATATAGGAAGATGTGGTGTGAGTGCCAATGAGACAACTCTCCATCCAAGTAACAATTTAAAAAAAATTAAACCATTATAGGTCAATGTACGGCCTTCAACACGGAGCCCTGGCTCACACCGAACGTATGAATGTATTTGTAAATTTCGGTTTTTTGTTGTTGCTTTTTTAAATCTTTATTTGAATATTCCACATCTATATATATACTATAATAATATATTTGATTCCTAACATCACTGAAGAGACATTATTTGTGGAAATCCAGATATGGCATATAAATTTGTGTACGTAATGTTTGCGGTATACAATCTTTTCCGCAAGTTTATTGTTTACTGTTGTTACATCTGGTTTGTTTTTCAATCGCCAATGGCCTTCAGCAGGATTTAAGAACATCAGTTGTTCGACCTGCTTGTCAAATGCGTTTTGTTAAACTATACTTATTTTACTTTTTTTGGTCTTTTGAAAAATATTCTTTGTGCTGTATTATCACCCCTCTATCAAAAAAATTATATTGCGTGCACACGTCTAAAAGTTTAGGTTTTTATCCAACATGTCCAACGCAATCATAGGTTTTAACGTTGTTTTTAATTTAGACTTGTGTACAATACATGTGCACTGTGTATAATAATGATATAATATATTTACACCAGAATATTCCCAAAACAATTTGTAAATCTTGCTGAACATTTTGGTACTTTAAGTTTCTATCCATATATTGTATAAAAATAGTATCTAAGTTTCTATTTACCTTTTACAGTTTTCTGATGTTAGACAAAAAGGGGGTTAAAGGCAATAATTCCAGACCTATAAAAATAGTTTTAATGTGAATAAACTGACTTGTCACTGATTTGATAATACAATACAGTGCTTTATTTTAAAATCACTCCGTCACATTGACATGTGAAACAAGAGGTAAATTATAAAATACAATCACATACAAATAAAGAAATAAATAAAACAATTTACAAATGAAATATATAGAAAATTACTTTACTTTATATTATAATATTTTAATATTATAATATTTTAGGTAACTTTGAAATGAATAAAGACACATTTTTAAGTACGTTAATATTAGTCAATAACAGTAGTCCTTTCATTTTTGCTTCACTTGGTTATTTCACATAGCACTCTGGAATATGCTGATTTCTGATATTTTTCACTAATAAAGAATTGCATTCAAATAAATAATCGTATTCATTGCCAATTGCAGTTAAACACAAATTACATGGCCTGTCTTCTTTTTGAATGTTATAACATCTTCCCAGCTCTACTGGAATTTTTACATTGCAGCATCTTAATAAATGATTTTGAAATATATTTGCGTTCGAATGGTGTTAATTTTAAAAGATAGTTTTCTAAGCCAAAGATTGTTTTAAAAAGTCCATAAAATTCTCCTTTGGATGAGTTGTCAATTTGACTATGCCATTGTTAAATGAATGCACCTTTTAGTTTTTCTGTCAGTACGATTTTTAGTTGATTTATATCTAATGGTGATTGCTGAGTCCAAACATAGCTTAGTCCGGCATTGTCTAGGATCGATTTAATATAATCCATCCATTTGAAAGTGTGATCATCTTTTAAGTTGAACATAATTTGATAAAGTATATTGCTAAGTTTATTTTCATTGGTGAGAAGTTTAATTGTTCCAAAAACATGTACGACCAAGTTCTCCATATGTCATAAAATTTGGTGCCGACGATCTAATTTTCAACACATTCCGGCAAATCTGTAGATGGAATTTTTCCAGTGACATGTAATTGTTTCCGAATCCCCATATTTCACATCCATGTGTCAGATTGGAAGTACAAGTGCATCAACAGTTGTAAATAAACTCATCATAGATACCAGGACTAAATTTAGTATATACGCCTGACGCGCGTTTCGTCTACAAAAGACTCATCAGTGACGCTCGAATCCAAAAAAGTTAAAAAGGCCAAATAAAATACGAAGTTGAAGACTTGTAATTGTAAGTCGACAGGTATTGAGAGGTTACGTTTCTTTGTATAGAGACTAAAAAGAGCTTTCTGTGCTTGTTCGCAAAGACGTTTCTTCGCTGTTGCAAATGAACCATTGTAATTAAAGGTTAGTCCTAGATATGGATAAAAATCTTGAATTTCAATAGACTGGTTAAATATTTGAAACTTTGGTAATGTTCTTGATTTCCGTTTGCAGAACACAACAACCTTTGTCTTCGATAAATTAACTTTTAACTTCCATCGGACACATATCTTTCAAAAACATTTAAGGCGTGTTGCATTGATTCGGCCGTTTCAGATAAATTATAGTGTCGTCGGCGTACAAAAGAACGAAAGGTTTAATATATATATATATATATGCAAATGATTGTGGCAAATATTTTCGATAACTTGCAAGTTCTGAACATCATTCTCAGCAAAGAAAGAATCCAGGTCGTTTAGATAAACAGCAAATAAAAAGGGGATGTTTTCTGCCTGTCTCACTCCAATGTTACAGTTAAAAATGGCTGACACTTCGTCGGAACTTCCCATTATTTACGCAAGATTTAACATCACTATACATACTATATATTACCTTAAAAATTTTCCTAAAAATATTCGCCTTTTGTTATTTTATCCATAAAGATGTATAAGAGATTGTATCAAAGGCTCTCGAAAAATCAACAAAAGTGCAAAAAGAGTTTTTTTTCCAAGTGCTTGATAAATTAATATTAATGAATGTATTACAAGTATGTTATCCAATGTACTATAACCTTTTCTGAAACATGTTTGAGCCTCGGAAATCAGATTGATCTCAGTTGATAGTTCCACAATTATTTCATTTAAGATAGATGTGAAAGTTTTCCCACGACATGACACTAATGTTATTGGTCTGTACGAGCTAGAATCGTATATATTGCCTTTATTCTTGAAGATAGGTGGAATAATTCCCATTGTCCATGAATCTGGTACCTTCCCAGTATTTAAAACAATGTTGAATAACTTGTGGTAGATGGTCAACATTTCCTTAACCGTATGTTTAATATGTGCATTCACAATACCATCATATCCAACTGACTTTCTTTTAAACGTTGATCGATGTTTCCTAAAACATCTTTTGTCTGTTTTTGTTTCTACAAATATAGAGATATCACTGTTGATAACGAGTTCTGAAAATTCTGGTGCTAAAGATTTTGATTTAAGTTCACATATGTTTAAAAATGAAAATTGCAATGCACCTCTTGCTGACCTGTCCTATAAATGAGTATTTTCTATGTCAGAATTTATTCTTGAACGTTTATAGGGCCTTGGTGCAACAAAAGGTGTATATCATTATTCTAAATATTCTGTCACGTTAGATTTTTTCTTTCTATTTATATCTGTTCAATGCATGCAAATCATGAAATACCTCAGTTATTTCATTAGACCTTGGTATTTTTGTGTGTTTCTTTTCCTAATTTTTACTTTTTATTTTTCTTTTTCTTTCTATATACACATTTATATGTGTATTTGATTGTTTAACGTTTTTAACATGACATTGACAGTTACAGATAAATAAAGAGAGACAAATCTTCATCTGTACCAAGTCAGGAATATGACAGTTGTTTTCCATCCGTCAGTAGACATGTAAAATATGTTTGGCTATTAATTTTGCCGTTTTTGCCATTTTATAAAGGACTTTCCGTTTTGAATATCCATCCGATTTCGTTATAGTTTTGTTACTTTACTAAAATATAGTATAATCTCAACAGGTATAAAAGATATCATTTTATTTTCTTATTGTCCCCCAATCAAATGCATTCCTCAATCCTCAATCTTAAGGCCTGTTGGCACGAATTGTCCCAATGTACGGTTTTCCTCTCTGGTGCGTTTTCCTCGATGTATTTTCTTCTCTGTGCTTTAAATTTGGTATGCGCTGGTTAAGATTGGGATTGAGGAACAGCAGTATTAAATCTGCCCGTTCTGTCAATGTAATGTGCCACTGTTTGTAATTTGGCTTTTGTCTCTTCTGTGTTTTCGCCGTCCAGTCTCGTTAGCATAGTAGCTAAATTCAAGTTTCTGACCCTGATCTTTCATGCTTTATCACTTTAAAGATTTTAAAGCAGAGACATATATATACTAATGTCTGTGCTTATAGTGAAAAAGATTAAAATGTGGATCTTCGCCAAATATTTCTTCAGATAGAATTTTGGTATACTTTACCAAAATATATTTTCCATGCTTTCTTTTTTAAAATGCAAAGGCTATAGTTTTATCAGAGATATTTAGATAAATATAGAAAATTGAATATTCTAAAAAAAAAAAAAAAAAAATTTAAAAATCTGTATCATAGACCCAAGCGGCTGTGGTTGGAACAAGATCTATTCGTATAGAACATAGTACCCTACATAATTCGAAAGATCATGAAGTTGTTACGAATTTTCATTGCACCTTATTTTGCATTTATTATGTTTTTTTATCACCCGGAAATATACAATATTACCTGTATTTAATATTTTACCTTGTAACTTTCTCTGTAATGAAACCAACGATTTATCTAAATATCTCTGATAAAACTATAGCCTTTGCATTTTAAAAAAGAAAGCATGGAAAATATATTTTGGTAAAGTATACCAAAATTCTATCTGAAGAAATTTTCATTGCACCTTATTCTGACTTTTTGTGCAAAAAATTGCTTTCTATGTACATGAACAAGTAAAAAAGCCTTCAAGATTAAAGCTTTTGTCTATTGGATTTTACAAACTGTAAATAGCAAATTGGTGTTCAAATTAACAGTTGGTAGTAAGAAGGTAGACTAATTATAATCATCATATATTTTATTCTTAATTGTTATGTTTTTTTATTCTTAATTGTTATGTTTTTTTATCACCCGGAAATATACAATATTACCTGTATTTAATATTTTACCTTGTAACTTTCTCTGTAATGAAACCAACGATTTATCTAAATATCTCTGATAAAACTATAGCCTTTGCATTTTAAAAAAGAAAGCATGGAAAATATATTTTGGTAAAGTATACCAAAATTCTATCTGAAGAAATTTTCATTGCACCTTATTCTGACTTTTTGTGCAAAAAATTGCTTTCTATGTACATGAACAAGTAAAAAAGCCTTCAAGATTAAAGCTTTTGTCTATTGGATTTTACAAACTGTAAATAGCAAATTGGTGTTCAAATTAACAGTTGGTAGTAAGAAGGTAGACTAATTATAATCATCATATATTTTATTCTTAATTGTTATGTTTTTTTATTCTTAATTGTTATGTTTTTTTATCACCCGGAAATATACAATATTACCTGTATTTAATATTTTACCTTGTAACTTTCTCTGTAATGAAACCAACGATTTATCTAAATATCTCTGATAAAACTATAGCCTTTGCATTTTAAAAAAGAAAGCATGGAAAATATATTTTGGTAAAGTATACCAAAATTCTATCTGAAGAAATTTTCATTGCACCTTATTCTGACTTTTTGTGCAAAAAATTGCTTTCTATGTACATGAACATGTAAAAAAGCCTTCAAGATTAAAGCTTTTGTGTATTGGATTTTACAAATTGTAAATAGCAAATTGGTGTTCAAATTAACAGTTGGTAGTAAGAAGGTAGACTAATTATAATCATCATATATTTTATTCTTAATTGTTACGTTTCATAACGTGACAGGGTTAGTGAAGGTCGTGGGTAGTATTATGGTGAGACAAAAAACAGTTTTATTGTTGTTTATAATTATATTTACACGACGAGACTCATGGAAGATGTTTATTCTATAAGGACGATACTATAAATTGAAAATTTGTATAAAAACAATCGTTACATCACGTTTACCGAGCAAAGGTTAGTTTGTAATAGATCACGCCGTTCGAAATATTCGAGTACACCCAAACCCGGAAGTCAACAATCGTTTGTTTACATTATTATTATACCAGTGTCAACATTGATGCCAATTTGTCACTAATATCAGTATTTCTATTGAACTTATTGTTTCCGAACTTTATTTATCAACATGACTAGAAACAAGTTAAATACAAATGCAAAGCGTAAACTGAAAGATTTGTCAAATAATACAGACCCAGAATTTGATTCTCCAACACAACAACCTTATAAAAAGGGATCGAAAAAACTTTCGAAAAACAACACCAGCGTTCATTCTATTCACGAGGGCTTGTCGTCCGATAAGACACCTGATAATCAGAAGCATGCCTATAATACGCAAACCAGTACACCGCTTCAGTACCCGTACCCGCTCCCTTTTCCTGGCCCCCCTCCAGCTCATTCTGGATCATATCCGTCATTTAGTTGGCCGCCACCTCCAGTGGCTGATAACAACGTTCTTGGTCATATTATGCAATACATCACAACAATCGATAGCCGGCTTAGTAATTTAGAAAATATGGACAAAAAAATCGATAAATTGGAAAGTTTTTGTGAAAATATGGAGAACTTGTATATTCGAGTCAAAAAAACTGAAACCGGTATTGAAACCCTAACTTCACAGATGACTGAAGTACAAGATATATGCGTTTCTCATAAAATAAAACTTGACGAGTTATGTGTAGAGAAGGATACCATGTGGGTAGCTATTGCCGCTGGTGGGGCAGGTAGTCCAGGCAAAGGGTCTAAAATTAAAAAGGAACTAGAACAAATACAAAAACAAAACGAAGAACTGAAATCAACCGTGACAGATCTGCAATGCGAATCTCTGAAACAAAACTTGGTGTTCTACGGAGTCGTTGACCAACCGGGTGAAAACACCGACAGTCTATTAAAAGGATTTATCCGTTCTGAAATCAACATAAAAAGCGAAATTAAATTTGTTAATGTTAGACGCATCAACAGCAAATTCAATCCACGTCCCATACTTGCCTCGTTTGAAAGTTTGAAAGACCGGGAAAAAGTGCGCCGTTCAGCTTATAGATTAAAGGGAACTCCTTTCAGCCTGAGTGAGCAGTACCCATCAGATATTCTTGCTAAACGGAAAAGGTTAATCCCAATTTTAAAAGAAGCCCGAAGTCAAAATGTCAAGGCAGTGTTGCTCAAGGACAAGCTTTACATTGATAATGATGTTTTCGACCCTTTAAAACACAAGCAATTTATAAAGGAGTCAACAGTGGCATTTCCTAGTGGTGCTAGTTCTGGGAATTCGAAGGCGAAGAGCACAGTTGGTAGTAACGATGATGACCCGGATCCCAATAGCAGTATGGCTGAGAAGGAAGACTAGGATAGCGTTGAAGGACTTCCAACTAGTGTTTCATCTAACATTTGTACTGAGAGTTTGAAATTTATCTCGTGGAATATTAATGGTGGTTTACAAACAAAACTTGATGATAAAGCATTTGTAAATTTTTTATGTACATATGATCTTGTTTTTCTTACGGAATGTTGGTTTGAAAAAGATTTTTCATTTCATTTACCTGATTATAATTGTCATTTATTCCCTCGATTGAAAGCTAAATCTATTCAGGGAGGAGGTAGTGTTATCTTGATTAAAAAATGTTTTTCTACTGTTATTGATATTGAAACTTGTATTTTAGACTCTATTGTATGGTTGAATATTAAGCAGGGTATATTAACCAAAGACAAATCTGTATATATTGCTTGTATTTATATTCCCCCAGTCAAATCTAAATACTATAAGTTATATGATTGTGATTTATACAATGAGTTAGAAAATAGCATTGAGTTATACTCTGAACTTGGTCACGTTTTTATTCTTGGGGATTTGAATGGTCGAACTGGGACGTTAGTCGATTTCCTGGAAAATGATGATATTCATTTTACTTTAAAGAACCGAATTTGTGGCGCTTTCGAATATTTAGCCGATAGTGTTCTCCCGAAAAGAGTCAATCCCGATTTAAATACAAACAGTTATGGATCTAAAATAATTAGTATGTGTAAATCCTCAGGCTTAAGAATAGTGAATGGTAGACACAAAAACGGATTTTCAAATGACTTTACATATTGTGGCCCTATTGGTATGAGCGTTCTGGATTACTTCATTGTACCTTCGTTTTATTTCCCGAATATAAACCAGTTAATTGTGTCAAACTTTACAACTTATTCGGACCATGCATTTTTACATTTAGAACTGAATTTATTAATAGACACCATGCGAAACACAGGCAAATGCTCAGATGCCATGGAAGATACAGAACGTCGTGTTAAATACAAATGGAAAGATGAATTTAAAGAACAGTGTACTGAGTGTATCCGTATCAATATGGACAATATCATTCGTTTACAGAATCGTATAAACTTTGAAAATCAAAATTCTTTTGATAAATCGTTGAGCAATTTTACATGTATGATAGAGGACATTATGTCGCCTTTCTTTAAAACGATGCCTTATGTAAACAACAAGCCGTATAAACCAGTTAATTATTTTGACAAACCTTGGTTCAACACACGATGCAAGGAACTTTATCGATGTTATATAGATTATCTACATGTTTTCAATCGTTCAAAATCAATTGTAAACCATACAAACTTAACTTGTGCAAAGAGGGAATATAAAGTTATGGAACGTCGTCTTAAGCGAGAATACCAACGTATAGAGGGTAATGCAATGGACTTTTTGAAATATAGTAACCCAAAACTGTTTTATTCGAAATTTAGGAAAAGGACCGAAAAGAAAAATAATGTACCGTTACAATCTTTCTATGAACACTTTAAAAAATTGTCTTCTGTGAATATAGACAATACATGTGACGAAGATTTATTTAATAACACTGATGGCGATTGTGTATATCCTGAACTTGATGAAGTGATTACAGAGGAGGAGATATTAAAAGCCATCCGCAATTTAAAGCGCAATAAAAGTCATGGAGTAGACGGTATTTTGAATGAATATTTTATAGAGTATAAAGATGTTTTTATGCCAATATTAGTCAAGGTTTTCAATGGTATTTTACAATCCGGTATATTCCCTACTAGCTGGGCCATTGCTATACTTGTGCCTATTTTCAAGAAAGGAAACGAAGACGATCCAAATAACTATAGAGGTATAAGTCTTGTAAGTAATTTCGCAAAATTATTTACTTCCGTATTAAATCAACGTTTGATGGACTGGTCTGATTCTTTTGATGTCATTACTGACGCCCAGTTCGGCTTTCGCCCAGGTTTTGGAACTGTAGATGCAATTTTTGCCCTAATTTCTGTAATTTTTAAGTCCCTATCAGCAAACAAACGTCTTTATTGTTGTTTTGTTGATTACACAAAAGCATTCGATACTGTTCAAAGGCTAATGCTATGGTATAAATTATCAAAAATTGGTATTCAAGGTAAACTTTTAACTGTTATTAAATCTATGTATACTAATGTGTCTACTTGTGTATGTGTTGATGGTTTTAATTCTGAATACTTTTCCAATGAATTGGGCTTGATGCAGGGAGAGGTGTTATCTCCCATACTTTTTTCATTATATGTTAACGATTGTGAAATGGCTTTCATTAATAGTAATGCCATACCATATGAGATGAAAGAATTGAATTTATTTTTACTTATGTATGCTGATGATATGGTTATTTTCTCAGAATCTGTTTTGGGGTTACAAAATATGCTTGATACATTATATGAGTATACATCAAAATGGTCATTGAGTGTTAATATTGATAAAACTAAAATTGTTGTATTTAGGAAAGGTGGAAGAGTTCATGTTGATGAGAAATGGTATTATGATAATAAGGAAATTGAAGTTGTTGATAATTTTACTTACCTTGGTGTACTTTTAAATTTTAATGGCAAATATAATATGTTACAACAGAAATTGTCAGAACAAGGTAGAAAAGCAATGTTTGCTTTAAGAAGAAATGTGAAAAGTATGTGTTTAAACTATGTCACTTTGTTATCACTGTTTGATACTTATATAAATTCTTTATTGAGTTATGCAAGCGAAATATGGGGTGCACATAAAGCCCCGGCAATAGAGAGAGTCCACATGAACTATTGTAAAAATATACTTGGTGTTAAGTTGTCTACTAACAATGTTATGATATATCAAGAACTAGGTAGATTGCCTCTTATTTTCGCAAGAAAATGTAAGATTTTCAAATATTGGTTTAAATTGCTAAATACTTCAAACTGTATATTGAAAAATTGTTATAACTACTTGTATTGTGAATTAGAGAGATGTCCAAATAATAAGTGTAACTGGTTGTATTTTATAAAGAACGAACTTTTTCTTATTGGTTTAGGTGATGTATGGTATAGCCAAAACCTTATTTGTGACTTGCCTGATGTATATTTTGCTGTCATAAAGCAACGTTTATACGATTGTCTAAAACAAGAACTTGATGCTCAGTTACATATGTCTCCAAAATGTTCTAATTATAAATATATGTTAGATAATTTTTGTCTGCAATTTTATTTATGCAAACCAATTCCAAATGTTTACAAAAAATGTATAACAAAAATAAGATTAAGTAGCCACAACTTAGCTATAGAAAATGGAAGATTTTATGGTATAACAAGAAATAATAGAATATGTACTTTTTGTAAAAATGATATAGAGGATGAGTTTCATTTCATCCTCAAATGTCCACGTTTTCAAGGTTTTAGAACAATTTATATTAAGCCATTTTATTGGAAAAAACCGTCGATGTACAAATTTATCAAACTGATGAGTACTAATAATGTAAAAGAATTGTGTAATTTAGGTAAATTTATTTTTAGATCTTTTAAGCTTAGATCCGAAATGTTAAAATAATGTTTGTTTATCATTACAACACCTTCTGCTGTCACATAGTCTGTGTTTATGTATGTATTATATGTTTTATTGATGTTGATATAATTGTATACCTATAGTTTATATAGACTTTGGTAATAAAGATATAAAGATGTTTTCTTTATCACCCGGAAATATACAATATTACCTGTATTTAATATTTTACCTTGTAACTTTCTCTGTAATGAAACCAACGATTTATCTAAATATCTCTGATAAAACTATAGCCTTTGCATTTTAAAAAAGAAAGCATGGAAAATATATTTTGGTAAAGTATACCAAAATTTTATCTGAAGAAATATTTGGCGATGATCCACATTTTAATCTTTTTCACTATAAGCACAGACATTAGTATATATATGTCTCTGCTTTAAAATCTTTAAAGTGATAAAGCATGAAAGATCATAAATAGATCGTCAGATCATAAAAAGATCATAAATTGATCGTCAAAAAAAAAGGGGGGTGTTAACTCCCGGACCCCCCCTTTTTTTGATCTGCCACTGAGTCTTCTGTAGCGTCTTAATTTATTCTTAATTGTTATGTTTTTTTATCACCCGGAAATATACAATATTACCTGTATTTAATATTTTACCTTGTAACTTTCTCTGCACATAATGAAACCAACGATTTATCTAAATATCTCTGATAAAACTATAGCCTTTGCATTTTAAAAAAGAAAGCATGGAAAATATATTTTGGTAAAGTATACCAAAATTCTATCTGAAGAAATATTTGGCGATGATCCACATTTTAATTTTTTTCACTATAAGCACAGACATTAGTATATATATGTCTCTGCTTTAAAATCTTTAAAGTGATAAAGCATGAAAGATCATAAATAGACGAATATCGGAGACTCTTTCCTGACGGATTTACGTACCCGGGTTTTATTGTAGTACCCATAATATCGTGACGTAGATCACAACTCATGTGTAGTTGCTGGAAGCCGCCATTGCGTGCGAAATAACATATTGCAGTCAATTTCATTTGTTATAAAATTTTGTTAAATAGTATATACACAAAGGTGAACAAATTTTTTTTTATAAACTACTTCATCATTAAGATTCTCTTATCATGTAGGCATTGAAAATCGAAGAATAAGCTTGCACAGTAATCCGCACTGGGATATTACTTTTGGTGCCGGTCTATTAAAAAAGTAATTTGGTCCCATAAGCCATTCATCAACGTCTAACCTCACGTCTAACTATATTGCGAATTTTGTATCACCAGTAAACATACATCGAGCATGTGAATTTCTCAACAACAGAGGAAAAATCGACAAGCTTTCCATTTTTAAAATTAAAACCATATGATTTTTACATCAGAGGATTTATGATTTTTTTGAGCCAGAATATACATGACAAACACTGAAAAAGCTTTAAACTAGATCTGCTCTGTGTGTCTTTTTTGTTGCAGGGGATATGTGAGTACCCTGCCATGTCAAGGGTGTGTTTTTGTTTAGTGTTATTCTGCTTCGGATCTGATAAGTTGAATACAAGTCTGTTCGCCCAAAAAACACTTTCATTCACAGTCCTCCACAAGTCAAGTCCTAAAGCATTGGCTTGTAAAATTCTTCTCTACAAGCAGTCAGGGGTGGTACTTAAACAAGTGATTTCAAAATCACTTCTTTGAGTGATTTTGGCTGTGAAATATTTAAAATTTTCACACAGACTTTTGAAAATCACTGAAACAAGTAATTTAAAAGGTTAAAATTTAATCACTTTAGTAAGTGTTTATAAAAATTTTGGGATATTTTTCCCACAAGTTTGATTTTTTTATTGGTAAAAAGACCAGAATTTCATTTAAAAAGCAATTATGTACATGCAGAATTGTCATTTGCTTGATAAGCCTGCCAGTTTTTACAGTTTATTTGAATATGCAAAAACTGGAATAATTTGTAGATCAGTACATAACCTTAAAATAGATCATTCTTCTTCTAAAGAAAACCAATCAGGTCACCTAATATTGTTGACCTTTGTCTGATACATGTAGTAAGAGTAGTTAATTAATTTTTGATTACAGAACAATTCACAAGGGTATTTTTAAAAACTTTAGCTGACTAACTTACTGCCTAAGCGCACTGGTGAAATTGATATCCAAAGATAAAGGGATAATTAAATTATGTAGGAAAATTATAGAAAAATTTTGTGAAAATATGGAAAATCAATGAAATTAGCATTTGAAGATCAAAGCAAACGTCAAAATCACTTAAATAGGTGATTACTGAATATAAAAAAAAAATCACTGAAATAGGTGATAATGAAATAACTTGTTTGAGTAGCACCCCTGACTGACAAGTCAACAGAGTCCAACTAAGATTTTCAAACAAATTGAGCCTCTGGCTTGTGGACTCAAAAGTTAAGGGTGAAGGCTGCACCCTACATGTTGATTCGGTTTTCACTCAAAGTCATTTGACCCTTTTTATTTGTTTTGTGTTTAATAATTTTGTAATTGAGTTAAAAAATAAGTTGTTTTTGTTTCAAAAGAAAGTGAGATTCTTGCTACGTTTTTTTGTTGTGTTGAAAAAATCTTAATCATGTTGTTACGATTTGGTTAGTGCATTGCTACAAAAAAATTTCATTGTTTCAAAAATTAATAAGATCAAAGCAATCAAGCTGTTAAAAACATTGTCTCTAGTGTTTTTCACTTAAATCTTCAATGTTTTATTTATTCATACCAAGCAAAATACATGTAGTTTCTTGTGTATAATTCAGAGTTTAGTATGACAACCATTATCACTGAACTAGTATAGATATTTGTTGAGGGGCCAGCTGAAGGATACTGCCTGGTGCTGGAGTTTCTTGTTGAAGACCTATTGGTGACCTGTTGTCTGTTCTATGGTCGGGTTGTTGTCTCTTTCACATATCCCCCATTTCCATTCTCAATTTTAGTATTTACATCAAAGCTATTTAAAACAAAATCATGATTTCAAACACACAGCAATAATACTAAATTTAGCTGTGTATAAATTTAATTCATCATGAAATTCACGTGGGAAGAAAACACATTTCATTTTACATGTTTAACAGTTCCCTAACTTTATTCAGGAAAATATTTTTTGGGTACAAAATATGCAATTATTCAACTGGAATTTGGTAAAAATTGGGTGCAAACAGACCTGATACCTACAAGTTCAGTCCTTTTCAACTTATTTTATAGATTATTTTTATCAAATTTTATTTTCAGTTGTTCAAAGCAACTATGTCCATGGTTAAGGAAGGGTTGAGGGCTAACAAACATGTTTAACCCTGCCACATTCTTTAGGTATCTATCCCAAGTCAGGATCTGTAGTTCAGAAAATATATGAAATACATGTATGTATATCAATTATTATAATACTATTTTTAATTACGTTTCAGCTAATTCAAGATGTCGAGGTTTTTTATGGGATCTGATTCTGAATCAGATGATTCTGTAAGTGATACAGAGGTAGCACCAAGTAGACCCACTGCCAAACCAGCAACGTAAGTATTAAGCTCTGTCTTGTTAAAATTGTTAATTTAATGATTTTAAAAAACATTTTTAACTGAATCACTTTTTTCATTATATTAGAATTTTTACTTCAGTGAAACTGAAACAAATAAGAATTTAAAATTGATATTACCAGTCAAAAGAGTATTAGTTTAGGAAGAAAATACAGCTAAAATATTAATAGGTCATGTAGGTTATGGAGCTCCTTTTCAAGATCTTTAAATTTCTAAAAATCCTTGTTTTCAAAATTCCAGGAATTTTATTCTAAAAATGTCAAAAAATTGCTAAATCTCACCAAAGAATATTCTTAATTGATTTAGAGTGTCAAATTTTACTTAATTATTTTATTATATCTCACTATTATATAAAGAATGGAAAAAAACCAAACACATTTAGCATTTGTAAAAGGTTCATCCTTTTTTCCCCCGACTTTTTTAAGGATTATGTACCCTTGTGTTGATTCAATGCTAAACATATGGAAATTTTATAGAAAATCCACAGCCTTTATCCTTGTACTCTCATATTTGGCAATTTGATGACTTATAGATATAGGACTATTGCATGCAGTGCTAGCATTGATTTCCTTAAAACAAGTTTATTAATGTAGTTATTGGTTAAAACAAATAAAAATATAGACCAAATCAAGTACACCTTTTAGGGTGTGTTCGACTTTAGTGACTCAGCACAAGGTATTTTGGAATTTACACATTGGTTGGAACTTTTTGTAAAAAATAAACACTAGCACATCATAGAAAAGCAAGTGAGTAATCTATGTTTCAAATTTTATAACAAAAATCTCTGTATTAAAGGCTGTGTGCGATAAAAATCTTGATTTATTTGCCACAAAATGCTCTTTTTCTATTAAACATGTTAAATGAAATGAAACAGTAAATAATAATGCTTTGCATCAAGTTTCCTGTTGGTGTATGTACAAAATGGCCTATCTCTATTATTTGTTATATCTGTAGTTTTGATACAAATTACAATTTAAGTTTGAAAAGTTTGTACAAAAATGGCTACAGAAGGGGTCATAAAACTTTACTTAAATATTTTGATAAAAAAAAATTCTCCCACTATAAGATCATATTAAGATGTAGTTGGTGTCAAAGTTTTAAATTTGGTGACCCAAAGGAAACCTACTTTGTCTATGATTTGTTTTAAGAATTACAATCACATGGCGAAAAATCAATTCCTGCATGCACAGCCAACATTTCTCATGTAAATTAAAGATGACATGATATATTTGCTTTTGAAGGGGTTACCAGTTCAGTGATGAAGAAGAAGAAACAAAGCGTGAAGTACGAAGTGCTAAAGATAAACGGTAAGAAATAAAGTGCTAAAGATCAACGGTAAGAAAAGAAGGATATAGCTTAAACTCAATTATTTTTTGCCAGATAAAGTAGTATGTTATGTGTGTGGTTCCAGTTCCATCTAAAAAAAAGTTAGGGTAGGAAGGTAGAGTTGTTTTTTTTACATTGAGTCTATGGGAGCAACATTCTGAATTTAACAGTGCTCAATAAAAAATGATAAAGAAAATCTTTAGGGTAGGCTATTATTAAAACTTAAAAGTAGGGAAGATAGCTAGGGTAACTCGAACCACACATATATTTTTATTGGCCTTGTAGAATACAAACTATCAAATTAATGAATTATTTATTTTAATCTTTGATTTCAAATGAAACCAACCACCATTCATTTATTTTATGTTCCTCTTTCATATGGGTGAACCACCTTAAGAAATACATTATAAAAGTATGTCTTCTGTCATAAGTAATGTAGTATAATAATGTCAATTGAATAGATATGTGTATCTGAAGTAGAAAAAAGAACTAATCCAGTGAAACAGAAGACAGCTGTATCTTAATGTATCAAATATAATTATTTTATTTTTACAGATTTGAAGAATTAAAGACTATTATGAAAAACATGAATAACCATAAAAAGATTAAAGATATGGCCAATGTTCTTACGGGTAAGTCAGTCAAAGGTGTAATATCAGTAAGTTGTTAAAACACATAACAACTGTACATGTAATGTAATACAATTTTATTTGCTCTATTTCCTTATCAGCTACTCATATACATGTTAAAATTGTTCTTGTAAGGCAATTACTAATCTCCAATAGAAAATTTCGAGCAAATATTCTCTTTTTCTTTTTGCAAGAAGAATGGTACAAGTTGAATGGCCAGGATAAATATTGTGCTTGATACTTTGACTTTGTTGATTTATGAAAGTATTTTATGAACATGATGAAAATTATCTTGAATTTTGCTGAATTGAAAGGTTTAGCTTATGTCAAGCGACAAAAAGGGACCACTTTTAATTTACTAGTGCAAAGTTTTATATTTTACTTCCATTAGTAACATGCTAGTGCAAATAAAGTCTGTCATTATAGGGCTTACAAATGCAGTTTGGATCATTGATTCTTACAACATCACTGGTAGCATTTATTCTTTCTTTGTAGATTTAACATATTTATTGCATGCATCATATAGATCTATCTGATTATATCAATAAAATGCATGCTGTCTGAGTTTCCATTTTATGGGCTAATAGACGAAACAAATTTTATCTAAAATTACCGGCAAGTAAAAAAATTGTCATGAAATTTCTTCCTCTATAAAGATATAGATACATGTATGTCAAAAGTAAAAACAACCTTTCTAAATAAAAATCTGAATATATTTAATCTTATGCTTTGACAAGTATTAAGAATTCTTGTAATTTCAAACATGTTTGAATGCAAATTTTTTTGACAGGTGTTTATTCAGCTGTGTTAATGGCTTGCACTTTGTTTTAAAGAATTACAGGAAATTTTTGTAATTAATCATGTTAATATTCATATAAAACTTCCAAGTTATATTTTTTTCCTTTCAGATTTTGAAGACTTGGCGAAAGCTTATGTCAAAACAAAGAAGGTGATAGAACAGACAGGCATACCCAGATTTTATATTAAATGTCTGGTAGAGTTAGAAGATTTCATTAGTGATGTAAGTAGCCAGAAGATCATGAACATTTATATTGTACTCTGCTATTAGATAGAAATCTAAAAAATCTGAAACGTTGCAGAAATGAAATAAAAAATTCCTCTCATAAATTCAAAATATAAAATGAGGAGATTTAGTTTGAGTGGTATGCTTGTAAATGAGACAACCAGTCTGCACAGTTAGCCACTTGTCAGATACCCCAGACTAGTAAAATTTCATTTTGAATAGTAAGTGTTGGCAAAACTTTGTAGAGACACATAGAAATAATTGGAATATTAGTCTTCAAACTATATGTCACTGTACAGGTTCAACAAGGAGCAATACTTATACTGTGTACTGATTGACAGTCAGCCTTATAAAAAAAGATACCACATGACAAAATATAAAACAACTCAAACAAAACAACAGCCTGATTTAAATCAAAATAAAAAAACAATGGCCTGATTCATGACCAAATGTAAAACAATTTAAAAAAAAACAAAAAAAAACAATGAACTGATTTATGATAAAAAAAAAAATTAAAGTAAAAACAAATTTGCACCCACCTTTTGCACTTATATTCATTTAAAACCTTGCTAGTTAATTACATAGATAGGAGATTTTCTACCTGGTTTATATCTATATTCTGTTACAGGCTCTGGTTGAATGAAGACCTCTATATATTCATAACAGGCATGTTTGTATGACCTGGTTTATCCAAAAGATTTAAGTATTATCTACTTCATTTTGTAACTAAAATTAGAATTTTATAAATAAATATCTTTATTTTTACAGATGTGGGAGGATAGAGATGGGAGAAAAGCAATGAGTAAAACTAACAGTAAAGGTCTGACTACATTGAGACAGAAACTAAGGAAATATATGAGGGACTTTGAAGATGATATTAAAGGATATAGAGAGGTAAAGACATGAGGGGTTGAAAGATTGTTGTGGTTTGTTTGTTATTTCAGGAAATTTCCAATTGAATTAACATTTTAGAACTGAGTCAGTTATAATCCTGGTACTTTTGACCCTACAAAAATTTTCATAACATAATAAATTTGTGAATAAACAGAATCTTACTGCACTTCTATAAAAGCATGCAAAACAAATCATTGATTAACTTTCTTGCTAATTTTGTTTGGATGTTTGTTTACTATTTACTGGAATTTGATTGGACAATAAACATTAAATTCAATTCATGTCAATTCTTATTGTCCAATCAAATCCCAGTATATATAAAAAATGACTGAAACTCCGCCTACCTATTGTTTGCAAAAAGCCAAGCAAACATAGCAAGCAAGTTGATCAATGTTTTGTTTTGCATGCTATTATAGAAGAACTATAATAATAGACTGGAAGATTTGATTGCATTGGAAAAAAACTACAATTTAGATATAATTTCTTCATAACTGCTACAGTAAATTAAAATGTTCATCAGGAAACTTGAGAAACCGTGCATCATAGAGTTTATAGCTTTTTATAGGTTGTACTATAGTCAAAATACAAAAACCTTATCTTGTAGTATTTGATTCTATAAATAAAAAACCCACCAAATTTAGTATTTCCCAATGTCTCAGTAATTACAACATATTTATTAAATTTTCAGAATCCTGATGCTGAGGAGGAAGAATTGCAAGGTAAGATTGCCACACTCCAATAAGTTATTTTTAAAAGTATATTTGAATCATATACTGATAGGGGTGTACAACACCAATCAATCAATCAATCATATTTGAAACACAAATTTATACATGTATGTGCACATAGCACAGTTACTCTTTTCTGTGCTTTCAAATGCAAAAACACATAAATAAATCTATAGTAAGTTTTAAACTTATTAAACTTTTTGAATGTAAAACAAAAGACCAGTTAACAAAAACATTAATGATTTAAATGGAATTTTAGATATTCAAACTTAGCATTGACGTTAAATCAATCTTGAATCAATGGTTGCACAATCTGTTCAAGTTTTCAAAAATTTGTTAATGTTTTTATGGATTTTATGAAAATTTTACACAGCTGAATCAGAAGACGAAGAAGATGTTGAAGTTGTTCCTTCTCTCAAACCTAAAATAGCTGATGGCTTTCTCAAACCAATTGTAAGTTGTTCCTGTTATGAAACTTAAAAGTTGCTGAAGTCTTACATTTGTCTTATGCATATGTGAAATAAATAAAATGTATTTTGTGTCAAAATAATTGGATAAACAAATGTATAAAAGATCAGATGTTATAAATCAATAAAAGTGAGAATGAAAATAGTGAATGTTTCAAAAAGACAACAACCTGATCATAGAGCAGAGAACAGCCGAAGGCCACCAATATACATTCTACATTGTTCTAGAAGAGAAATATTATAAGAGTTTGCAAAAAATTAAAAAAATTCAATATATCTTTATATTTGGCAATGGAACAAATTTTCTAGTAAGATTATAATGGAATGGTAACTAGCTACAACATTGGCTTGATCGCAGGCACAAAAATGCTTTGACTTCTACTTTCATTAGATCAACTATTATGTAATAAATGCTTTGATCTATAGTTTTTGGGATACGATTGCTTACAAGCAATCTGTAGACTTATACCAGTGGCTCAGGACAATTCCCTCACTTCAACCGTTTTATTATAAACATTAAGGACCATCTCAGATTCTTATGATTGTCTTGGTTTAAAAGGTGAAAACAAACAAAGGGATTGAACTTAAACAACTTTCCTATAATGTTCTTTTTATAATCTTCATGTTTGATATTTCCCTTGACTTATATGCGTGTTTTTAACAACACGGAAAATCAGAATCAAGCAGTCCTTATATTTAGTGTTTTTATAAATTTAGAAACACGTCAGAGGGAATTCCCCAGTTGTGATAAAAATGCGAGAGTTCTCTGAATTCCGATAAATCTATTTCTGCCATATAAGAACTGAAGTGGAGTTTTTCTTATATGTCACCGTTATTTAACTGATATTTGATATTGTACTTCCATAGAAAATAGAGAACCATTTAGGTTTAATATACGTTCTTACTGCAGGGTTTGTTTAGGTAATTATGCTCATGCGTATAGTTTTCTTGACTTCAAGGGGTACTAGGTTAAATGGTTGCTCTGGATTCCCCACTCAATTGATTAATTTATAACTCATGGGATCCTTTCTATGTATGTCTGCTATTGAGGGTCATTGTTGTTGCATAATTTTAAATCATATGCATCATTTAAATTAAAAGAAATGTAGTCTGTTACTTTCAACACCCCTTCTGGCAAAATGGAGTCTTCCATATTATCGTTTCGAGTTGTCTCCCTTCCGGAAGTCACTTCCGTGAATTCTGAATCAAAACATGTCCAACACGTTGAGAAAAATTAACTAGTTCTGTCAATAAACGTCGTATTATATTAAAAACGATCGCAATTTAAACCGAGGAATGTGTACAAAAAGGAGTCATGATCACAGACCCAAGGGAAATTAAATATTTAAAGAGTTAGGAATGGGGTTCCTCCTTGAATTAACGTAGGAAAATAGGTGACAAGATACGAAGTGAAATACTTCTCTCACTCTGAGTCTCACAGTGACTGCTGTGGAAAGTTAACTTGGAATTGATAGTACAAAAATAAAACACAATAGGCCTAAGTACATTGTTCATACACTTTTAACCGGGATTGGCTTTTTTGTAACTATTCAGATTACGTACGTAAATTAAATAAATTTTTCACATCAGTTGAATTAGTTTTGAAAATAATATTATCCAGCTACATGTATACATGTGTCAATGAAAACAATGGCAATCGTATCCCTCAGAGCAATCTGCTCTTTGATTAACTTCTATGTCATTTGCTCTCTGTTGGATTCCATTGGCAATTATGCCACATCTTTTTTATATTTCCATAGTTAAGAACTAATTCCCTGATGCTTGTACCGTAAAACATTGGTTGGCTTGCTTGTTTTGTTTGTATAAACATTTGCTCAAGCTTAGTAATTGAGATTGACATCTTCAAACAATATATAAAGGCATAGTTAAACCTGTATATATATTATATTTAAATTTGATTTGACATTATCCCAATACCAATTTTACAATATACAAACAAAGCAAGCAAGTTAATCAAAGGTTTGCTCTACATGCAGTAGGAAATTAGCTCTAATAGTCCCAGAACATAAAGTTGTGTATTGACCAATTACTGTTGATTTTTGTAATATAAGCATCACACTTTTTCTGCCTTGTAGGATAAAGCTGCCGCTGATGATGATGATGACGATGATGATAGTTTATGGGGGTCAGATCATGAATCCTCATCTAGCAGTGACGATGAATTACCCTCAGTTGGTGGTCTTAGACAGTATACTGCAGCTATGTTCTTAAAAAAGTAAGTTAGTCAAACCTGCTTAAGAGATCACCTGCATGACCTGTATTAAGCAAAATACTGTGTTAAAAGACCACCAAATTAAGATCCCTTTGTACAATGTTGTAGTTCATTTCATATAAATTGAACCTGTATTAAAAGAGACCACTTTTTTGCTCTCCCTTAAGTGGTCTCTTAAAAAAGGTTTGACTGTATCCTGATTTAAAATGATAGTTCAGTAATAGTACCATTAGATTTACAAAGAGTGTATTTAATTAGTATCTGGTTTTGTGTATTGTGTATTTCTGAGTATTTGATTATACCGTCACTCTAAAAGTGGGGAGCTATATTGCAATCCTCATCTGTCAAATCATCAAAGAACTATTTTATGCACACTTTTTCAAAAATACATCATACAAGATCAGTAGTTCAACAGTGATGAGTTTTAACTGTGTGCCCTTTTAGATCTGTCTGACACATGCTTCCTATTATTTTATGATACTTTGAATTATGTGTGGGGGTATGCTTAGCAATGGCTATGTGTAAAGAATTTTTTTATGACTATTTGTGAAATAATGCTTTATAGAACTGGAGAAGAAGCAAGTAAAGAAGCAGAGGCAAAGAGGATAAGGAAAGAAGAAAAAGCACAAAAGAAAAAAGATTCAAAGAAGGATGAAGGAGAATGGACAGATGTTGTTAAGGGTGCTCCTCATGTTATTGTAAGTTTGATGTATTCTGTACTTAAATCATTTCACATCAGTTTTGCTTTACATACCTATTAGATTTTCTTAAATTTCAAGTGAACATAAGGGTGTTTGTATGTTATTGCCATTACTTTGTGTCTTTCGTTTGTCCATTGTTAAGCTTTTGACATACTTTTCTTCTAAAAATCTCTTACCTAAGATTAAACTTAAATGTGTTACAATCATTTTTGTGATGTTAAGTTTTCAATAGTATTTCAATTTATTATTTTAACTTACCGACAAGGCCTCAATTACTTTTAAAATGAAATTTAACAAAATCTGTTTAAGCTAGAGGGATTAAAGTTGCTTCCAAACTTGAATGATATTAGTTTTAGCTTTGATGAGACACTATTGTCGCCAAACTTTTGCTAAGCAACAAGGTCTCCTTTACTTAAATGAAATTATAGAATCTGTATTTATAATGGATTCTAATAGTATTTATCTCTATACATTCACCTGCTGGCAGACCAAAATTTAGAAATCCAAACAATGTTTGAAATCATTTAAAGCAGAATGCATGGAGTGTGAAAGTAAGGCAATATCTTTGGATAGCTTGATTGCTAGCTGAACTCTTATATCACTATAAGGTTGAGTATGCTACACTCCTTTCAGAGTTAGTGTAGTCCAACAGACAGATTAATTGGTAATCTGTTGGACAAGTTTACTTTTAATTGAGGGTAGTATATCTAACCTAACAATGACTTCACGGTTCAGCAAGCAAGCAAGCTAACCAACGATATTGCCTTTAGATACACACTCAATTAATTTTGCTGTAAACTAAAATAACCTTCCATTGACTTTGTGAAAAGATTAGTTCTGATCATTAGTTGATTAGGAAATTTGTAGATAGTTTTCCATTTTATATACGTTTAAATCACAGAGTACACAATGTGAAACATTCGTAAATTCAGCAAAAAAACTTGAATTAATATTATTAAGATATAACTTTTATGTTTTTAACAGGAGAAAACTGTTATGTTTGCTAAGGATACTGAAGTGAACCATGAGGCTGTTATGAAGAAATTATCAGAGATTATTTCAGCCAGAGGAAAAAAATCCACCGATAGAAATGAACAGATTGAATTGTTACATGAACTAGCCACTATAGCTGACACAAATAACTTAGGTCCAGCTGTACAAGTGAAGATAATGTTTAACATTGTAGCTGCTATATACGATTACAATCCAAACATAGCTACATGTATGAGATCAGAAATGTGGGATAAGTAAGTCACACATTCATATTAAGGACTATTCTATTAAAATGTATGTGCGAGGGTAGGAAGGGAACTTCAATTATTGAATGTGGGTCTTGGGTTGTCTTTTCTGTATGAATGAGTCTTATTTCCATTATGCAAAATATATAAGAATGATTCTAAGTTGTAGGGATATTTTGAAAGTCTCTTCCTACCCTCCCATATACATTTTGATGAAATAGCCTTATTATACATGTACTGTACATAAAAAAAAAAAATTCTATAGGTCTAAATATTTTTCTTTCATTATCTAATTTTCAAATTTTTTTTTACATGATTCAGCCAGTGCATGCTAAATTTGTGCTCAAACGCCATTAATCCATCGAACACTGTGTTTTATTTTGGACAATGTTTACAAACGGGGTTTCGTTAACAGTTTGGATATATGTTAATATATGTGTCATAAGGGAATGTATTTTTTTTACAACAATTCATCTTGCATTTGAAAGTTATGAAAGGAGCATTATCATCTCAATTGGAATTTTGAAGTAGCCTGGTTTATTGATGGATAGCAAAGATCATTGAGGAACATATTTTGTTTCTGTTTTAACTCCAAGAACAGTTAAGAAACATATTGTGAATTTAAAGATTTAGTTTTGATGCTTATCTAAAAATGTGTGACAAATGAATATGTAGAGATGGTTTACTGTCAACTTATTATTATTTATTTGACTTATTATTAATTATTTGTACATACCTTGGGTACCAATTTTCATGGATTCCTTGAGAATAAGTGAACACTGAAAATAGATGAAACCAAAGTCCATTGGGTTAATTATAATATTTCATGTCCTGTCTAGTAGGGATGCTTTATCATGTGTGGTTCCAGTTACATCTGAAAAAAAGTTAGGGTAGGTAGGTAGGGATTTTTTTTTTATTTATGTTTTTTTTTTTACATTGAGTCTATGGGAGCAACATGCTGGATTTTTAAGCTGAAAAAGTACGGACAATAGGGTTACTGGAACCACACATATATTTTTATTTGGCCTTAAGGGTAAAATTCAGATTAATAGTGAAAACAAGGTATCTTTGATACTTATCATGCTTATTCTTACTTTTATTTCAGATGTATAAAGAATGTTGGAGATTTGTTAGAGCTCATAGCTAATAATGCTGATATTACTGTTGGAGAAAATATTCTGGAAGACAGCGAAAATGTTGAGGTAAATATGACCTCACATAAAGTTCTTACTTGGCTCAATGGGTCAATTCAGATAAGGTCTCGAAAGGTTTGGCATGACGGGCATTTCACTGTTTTGGATGATCTGAATTTGTCCATCGCAAAAACCGATCGAAAAAAAGGGCATGAAAAACACAAACAAGGATGATGAGGCATAGTTGTTTTAAGATATGAAAGATCTTAAAAAGAACAAAACTTTAATTTTAAAACCAGGACTTCAATAGAGTTTAAACATCAATTTGTTTAAAATGCCTTAAGAAAATAACTAGCCAGAAACTAAAAGTGATTTTAAAAGTTAAAAAGTAAATCCTGCTAGTGTTGATCTAATTGATGGACAATTAAATTAAAAAAAAATCTGGTTATGACTATTTATAACTCTAAGGAAACAAAGACATACATAACTATTTTGTTATTTTATACATTTAAGTTTCTGTTTATTTTGCCAGACTTCCCCATACAGAGTTAGAGGATGTATTTTAACTGTGGTAGAAAGAATGGATGAAGAATTCACTAAGATGTTACAGGCCTGTGATGCTCACAGTACAGAATATGTAGACAGGTAACTATAAAATTATACATGATATTTATTACATTTTTAGCTCACCTGGACAATAGAGCCATGAAAGCTATTGATGAGGGAGTATAAGTAAACTACTTATGTTTTGTTGAATGAGTAAAAGTTCCTTTGAAGTTTCCAGTTAAAAAGAATAAAGAGTACTTCTTATTTCAAACAATATTGGAAAATAAGAAATTTAACCCCAAAAAAACTTATGCTCCAGCCGCTAGGTGGTGTCACTTTTTCTGTTATAGAGTGATGTCGCATTACAAATAGAATAATTTGTTTTCATTTTCTAACATGTCTTAACTTAAAAACTTATACACAATGCTTACTGGTATTACCACAAAACTCAAATCAAGTTGAAGTGGCGTCACTTTTGCTGTTCTTTAGTTATGTCCCTTACTAACAGTAACAATATATGCAAGCAGGGGCATTATATGTGTCCTATGGAAACATTCTCCATTTATATAAATTTGAAAAATGTGAAATTTGTTATTTTTTATTATTTTGTTTTTCAGATTGAAGGATGAGACTGTTGTTTGTGAAATGATAGAAAAACTTCAGGCTTATTTAGAAGGAAAAGCAACAACTGAGGAAATGTGTCGTGTTTATCTTAAAAGAGTTGAGCATACATATTATAAGGTAGGAAAGAATATAAAAATACCCACTGTCCCAGGTTCTAATTTTTAGAGGGACACCTATTAGTATTTTGAAGGATTAAGCTATATTATATTTGTTATATTTTACCTGAGTCACCAATGACGAAATCAGGTTGAGATACCGCTCCAATCAGTCCATCCAAAACACTACCCTTAGAATACTATTGTTGCAGAATTTTTTTATTTTTTATACGCCCGTCTTTTAGCATATGTTTAGACGGGACGTATTATGGTATACCGTTGTCCGTCTGTCCGTCCGTCGTCCACACTTCGGACAATAACTCAAAAACACTTTCACCAATTTCCATGAAACTTAAGTGAATTGTTTATATCTATTGACGTAAGCTCCCTTTCGTTTTTTTTTAACTTCAGATTTTAAGTTTTGGATTTATGGGGCTTTATTCATAAAAAAGGGGGGATTTTCAACACTTTGGACAATAACTCAAAAAGGCTTTCACCAATGTCCATGAAACTTTGGTGAATTGTTTATATCTATTAATGTAAGCTCCCTTTTAATTTTTATAAATTTCAGATTTTAAGTTTTGGATTAATGGGGCTTTATTCATAAAAAAAAAGGGGATTTTTAACACTTCGGACAATGACTCAAAAAGGCTTTCACCAATGTCCATGAAACTTTGGTGAATTGTTTATATCTATTGATGTAAGCTCCCTTTCAATTTTTATAAATTTCTGATTTTAAGTTTTGGATTTATGGGGCTTTATTCATAAAAAAAGGTGGATTTTTAACACTTCGGACAATAACTCAAAAAGGCTTTCACCAATGTCCATGAAACTTTGGTGAATTGTTTATATCTATTGATGTAAGCTCCCTTTCAATTTTTATAAATTTCAGATTTTAAGTTTTGGATTAGGCTTAAATTAAAATATTGTTTGTTTGCAGTTTACCGACCGACCCTTGAAAATCCTCCCGACTGTGAAAATTTTATTGCTTTAAATTTGAAGAAATTTTTTTTAATACTTCTATTGACGCGATCCGGAACTTTGGGTCCTTTCCGGAAATGATTTAAAGTCTGGGTCAATTACGCATTTCAAGTTCGGTTTTTCTTAGCTTCCCGTCAAGCGTTCATGTGACCATTTAATGATAAAGCACATGGAAATTGTTTACAGGTATCCATGAAGTCACGGAGGAGTACTTTACGCTGTCGTCTTGTGTCAATTTTAAGACAAATAACAAACAAAAAAGTTTATTAGTAAACTGTTTATACAGATTCAGGCACATGTAATGATGTGTGATGATATCATTGACGATGATGCAGCGGATATTCATAACTGACACGATAACCATTCTGTCTCAAACAAATCGGGTACATAATCTGTGGAGCCTGACTTTATGGAACCAATTTCAGTGGTTAAGTAATTCGACAGCAGCTTGAAGTATGGCATATTTTCTACAAATCGTTGTGAAGACGACAAAGATGAAACCACTCCTCCGTGACTTAGGGAGCTACCATTTGATTTTTATGGGGGGGGGGTATGAAATTTGAAAAAAATAGGCAGGACAGGAGTTTTGATTAAAAAAAAAGGCAGGATGAGACACTTGCAAAAAAAAAGTCAGGACGACAATTTAGGTAAAAAAAAAGTCAGGATAAACTAAAAAAAATAAGGTAGGACCGAACAGAGTGAAAAATAAAAAGGCAGTACAGAGATTACAGTTAAAAAAAAATACAGGACAAAATTTTTCATCCTAGTCCCCCCCCCATAAAAATCAAATGGTAGCTCCCTTAAATCTTCATGGATATCTGTAAACACGCCTGTACGGAGGGAGGGCTCATTTGAAATGTTAATGGATATAGATCATGCCAAATCAATAAAAAGCAACCCTAACTACACAAAGATGTAGAGAAAATGAATGGTTAGCTTGAAAAATAAATATACTCTCTCTATATTAAATCTATCTTCGATTGCAATGAGTATGCTCCTTTAGGATAAGGGGGGCTGCCCCACTCATTGCAATTATTCTCTTTCTTACAATATTAAATATACCCAAACTGTGTGGCCTGTGTGAATTCAATTAAAACATGTCCTTAGGAGCTATTATGCTGCCATTTTTTTTTATGCATTAAAAACGTTTCAGTACAGACCATTTACTTTTAATGGGGTGCTATGGATTTCACCCCAAACCTTAGATTTCTTTGGTTTTCATTAAAGCCTGGCAAAATATAAACTTATCACATATAATTAAATATTGTTAGAAATATGAAAACAGTCGAATGTCTTAATACTTTTTTTTCAAGTTGCTTTTTTTTCAATTGACATGATTGAGGAAGATTCAATGGTTATTTTTTTTTTTATTAAAAATACACTCTTTGTCTTACATTGTCTTATAAATCTTTAATATCTACATTTTTCTGATGAAAATACTCTACTCGTGAAAACATTCTAGTCAAGAAGCATACATGTCTGAATATATTTCTTTAAAACAGTTCTAGTCATAATGACATTCCTTGTTTATAAGTGTTCCAGTATTTAATAATTATACCATATTTTATGTCATAAATTGGATAATGACACTATATTAAAGTTTCAGTTTTGGTTAAAAAGTTTTTTATCTGAAAATGCCTGTTCATTTGATGTTGGTTTAGGCATGTCCAGTGTTTGTTGTTTTAAAATGTTTTTTTTTTCTTCACAAGAAACTTGGTTTAGTGTAACTGCTTGTTTAAACTGTATTTTGGCTGATAAAATAAAATATTTTTCCTACCTACCGACCCTTCAGTCTGAAGGTACAGTCGGAAAACTGCAAACAAACATATTTTTAAGGTTGGCCTTAATGGGGCTTTATTCATAAAAAAAGGGGATTTTTAACACTTCAGACAATAACTCAAAAAGACTTTCACCAATGTCCATGAAACTTTGGTGAATTGTTTATATCTATTGATGTAAGCTCCCTTTCAATTTTTATAAATTTCAGATTTTAAGTTTTGGATTTATGGGGCTTTAATCACAAAAAAAGGGGGATTTTTAACACTTCGGACAATAACTCAAAAAGGCTTTCACCAATGTCCATGAAACTTTGGTGAATTGTTTATATCTATTGATGTAACAAATAATACTTAATAAAATCTGATGAATACATAAAATTTGTAAAATCTTTAGTTCAATTTAAAACATTAAATTTCTTGTAAAAAATAGGTTCCATGAATGTCATACGTTTGTACTATTATTGAATGGTTGCAAGGATGAAAGCACATTGGCAGTCCCTGAGATACTAACTGTTCCCTGAGGCATATATCATTTTATGATAACATTTTTACTATCTAAGCTATGGATAAAAATCAAATACTGTTTTTGCATATATAGGATGTTTTACTCTTGTTAAAATTGGTTGCAATTGAAATCACAAATGATACCTTAGCATTGCAGCTTTTTTATAGAGTTCGGTTTCGGTGGAAGGGTTGAGCGCAATAAAAAATGATATAAAACATAACTAGTCTACAATAGCACATAATAAGTGAACAAGTGACAACATTAAAATCCTAACATGTGACTAAATATTCCTTAAATGTTGAAGGGTGTCATTTTATGAAAAAAATAAGGAAATCAAGTCTCCTAAACATTTATCAATATGATCATCTTGTGAATATTCTAAACAATAAAAAGGTAATAATCATTATCCACCATATTAAGCACCATTTGAACAACGTTTGCATACATCTTTGTATAATTTAGTATGGATTCCTTACTGTGTTCAACAGAATCTAACTATGAGCAATATACCCCAAGAAAATTACCTTCTTTCAAACTACTATAAAATTTGGAAATCAGCCATAGAATTACTAAAACCCATAATCATATATCACTTTCCTTATATTGCATTGAAGACTTCTATGTTATATGCCAATGTTAATGATATTTGTTTTTTATGCTAAATATTGAAAAGCTGAACTAGGTTTAATCATCAGTGTCTTCTTCACTGTAATCACTGTCCTCATCATCAGAAAAATCCTCATTTTCATTCTCAGAAGAGGCCTCCTCATCATCAATGAAATCTTTATCTTCATCATCAATGAAATCCTTACTTTCATCACCTACTTCCTCATTTAGATCATAACTTTCAGTAGAGTCACTTTCACCATCTTCACTTTCCCTGTTATCTTCTTGCTGCTCCTCATTGTCATTGTAGTCTTTTTTGCCATTTTTATACGCCCGTTGTCAATGAAATCCTTACTTTCATCACCTACTTCCTCATTTAGATCATAACTTTCAGTAGAGTCACTTTCCCTGTTAACTTCTTGCTGCTCCTCATTGTCATTGTAGTCTTTTTTGCCATTTTATACGCCCGTCGTCTTTCAAACAATGGGCGTATTATGCGCTAAAGCGCAGCTCTTTATTTTATGATTATCGAATTACCGATAGTTTGTATTTAGTGCATTTTATTTATTTTTTTTATGATTAAGGAGTTAGTTTGTATTTTGTGCAGCTTGATAATGTTGATGTGTTTCACTTTCTGTACTCTTGCTTAATTTGTTTTTCAGTTTGACCACACAATTGTTGATGGAACTGCTATGGAGGTAAGGATTTTACATATATATTTATACTTCTGACTCTTTGCACCAAAAACATAAGCTTGGAATTTAATGCACACACATATAGAAATTCAAATTATAATGATTATTGTATTGTATTTGTTTAGTGAATTGCATATATACCTTGTTGCAGAATTGAGTATTTTATTAAATATTTTGATGTGCATTTTGCACAGTTATTATGACTAGTGAATAATAATTTGAGTTTTACTTGTAAGTATTTTAGCCCTTAATTCTGATATTCAATCTGATATATGCTTCAAAATATATTACCAATTGATCAGGAATGGTTAGAATTGACAAAGAATAAATGAAATTTGCTATATTTTCATGATTAAGAACAAACTTTTTCCAGGATCCAACAAGAGAGGTGATGCAACAGTTATGTAAATATATCCATGCCAAGGATAACAGTGACAGACTGAGAACCAGAGCTATGTTGTGTCATATATACCATCATGCATTGCACAATAGATGGTACCAGGCCAGGGATCTTATGTTGATGTCACATCTACAGGATACAATCCAGCACTCTGATATTCCTACACAGGTATTATTTTATATTGGTCATAAATCAGTATTATCAGTTTTTATACGCCCATTTACAGAACCTATTATGGTATGTGGTTGTCTGTCCTTCCATTTTATTTAACCAATTTGTATCAAACTTTGGTGAATTGTTTTATATCCATTGACTTGATCTCCATTTTATTTTTTATAAATTTTATATTTAAATATTTCCAAGTTATGGGGTTGTATTCATTAAAGAAAAGGGGGATTTTTCAGTTTTTAACCAGATTTTTGTGTCAAAAATGTCGGTTATTGATTTGGGGATGTACGCATAGATGCCAACCATTACGATTTTTCCGTAGTTTTTCCGATTTTGCGATAAAAACTGCGCTATTACGGTCAAAGTCGAATAGTTACGGATTCCCAATCATTGACGTTCAATTTTGTAAAACGCAGATTTTTATCATTACTTTTCCGTCCTGGTCCAGTATTTAGGAAACGCCAATGTAATGCTTCCGGTTTCTCGGGAGTTATCAACCTATTGTTGGGTAACTAACTGACTTCCGAAGAGGCAAACTTGCATTTTATTAAGTAGCTTTCCCGCTTTCTCTACTTCTCCTTGACAAAACAAAAATGTTTGTGTCGAGAACATCTGAACAATTACTGAATGGAATACATACTACAGACAACATGTTAAATGACAAATTTTAGTGTACATCACTTTGCAACCACTCGTCAGTAATTTTTATTGGTAAATGCACGTTTATGAATGATAACTGAAAACTTTTCAAAAATACGGAAAATTTGATAGTTTGTTACTGATTGTGTCAAAAGGGGGTTGGCATCTATGTGTACGGCGGGCGGTCGGGCGGGCGGCAACCAAATGTTGTCCGTGCATTTACTCATGAAGCGTTCAACCAAACCTTTTAAAATTTTAATATGTTGTTACTGACAACAAAATGGAGGTCAAGTTCATTAATGACAATTTTGACTTTTACCGTTCAGGAGTTACGGTTCTTGAAAGTTTAAAAAATGTTGTGTCCGTGCATTTACTCATGAACCGTTCAACCAAACCTTTTAAAATTTTAATATGTTGTTACTGACAACATAACGGAGGTCAAGTTCAATAATGACGAGTTTTACTTTTACCGTTCAGGAGTTATGGTTCTTGAAAGTTTAAAAAATGTCGTGTCCGTGCATTTACTCATGAACCAGTCAACCAAACCTTTTAAAATTTTAATATGTTGTTACTGACAACAAAATGGAGGTCAAGTTCAATAATGACGATTTTGACTTTTACCGTTCAAGAGTTACGGTTCTTGAAAGTTTAAAAAATGTTGTGTCCGTGCATTTACTCATGAACCGTACCAAACCTTTTAAAATTTCCTATTAGGAGTTTTGGTCCTTGTAATATTGATAAATGCCAGAACACAAATAAATGTTAAAGAATCCGGTTTACTGTCATTTTGACAGCTCTTGTCTGACAATAACTCAAGAAAGCTTTCACCAAGTTGGGAAACATGATTGGATAAGAGTTGTTGTGAAGGTCAGGATAGAAATCTAAACTTTTATAAGAGCAAGGCAGACTAAGTCATGCTGAAGATACCCGAGATTCAATTAAGATCATCAAAACTGATGTTATACTATTCACCTAATAATTAAGCTCACTTAGGTTGCACTGCTGCTTTTCCTTTACACTTTACAGTAATGGATTTAGCTTGCCAAGAAATTATTTCAACAAGACTTTCATAAATGAGTACTAGTACTAGAACAATGAAATGATTGTTGTTTCGTTATTTTTTAAACTTTTAGATACCATAATAATTTATGACCATTCTTGATTTCAGATTCTATACAACAGAACGATGGTACAGCTTGGTCTGTGTGCCTTTAGAGAAGGAATGATCAGGGATTCTCACAATGCTTTGGTTGATATACAGAGTGGTGGTCGTGCTAAGGAATTACTGGCACAGGTAAGAGAGGCAGAAGACACCATAGGGAGAAGTCGAAGATAAACTGGTAACCCAATGGAAAAAAATTAAAAATTATAAAAAGACAGTCTACAATACTCCATTTTAGAAATAAAAGAATGAACAGCAAGAACCACACAAAACCCATTGGTGATTCTAATTCAGAATGAATTCATTTCTACTTGATAAATTTGAAACTGTCAAAAATTGATTGTTGATGTTGATCAGTTTTTAGAAACCTTTAGATACTATTATAAAATTTGAAGGTGTATTGATATCAAAGATAGAAATAACAAAAGCTTCGATTTATTTTCAGGGTCTGTTACTACAAAGACAGCATGAGAGAACACCAGAGCAGGAGAAGATTGAGAAGCGTCGTCTGCTACCTTATCACATGCATATAAACTTGGAATTATTAGAATGTGTTTATCTTGTGTCTGCTATGTTAATGGAAATCCCTTATATGGCTGGTATGTAGAGTGTCTATTAATAATAACCCTAATTTGTGTACTGGAATTTTACTGTTGGGAAGCTTAATCATTTGAACAATGCCAGTTATTTAATCATCTAGAATAGAATAACGACTTTTTAGAAGCTGAAATATTTAATCATGTTGACTCTTAACTTTCTATTGTTCAAGGAATTGATATCAGCTATTTTATTTATTTTTTAAAAGTTGATGTACCAAGGGGTGGTATATCAAAATTTTGAAATAACAACTGTAGTTGGCATTCAGAAACATACAAGCCTATTTTTCATATACCCTTGAAAGATAGAAATCAAGAAATTTAAAAGAAATTCACTTTATGATCAGATGTTATGGTCATGAATTTTTAGTGTTAAACAAATTGAAGTTGTAATACAGTTAATGTTAAAAGAAGATGAAGGACATAAAGTTAATAATAAAACAAAATCAATTTAATGATTTTTTTTACAGCTCATGAATTTGATGCCAGACGAAGGATGATCAGTAAGAACTTCCATCACGTTCTAAGACTGAGTGAGCGACAGACTTTACCAGGTCCACCAGAGAGTATGAGAGAGCATGTTGTAGCAGCATCAAAAGCTATGAAGAAAGGAAACTGGAATGAATGCCAAAACTTTATCATAAATGATAAGATGAATGCTAAGGTACATAACATAAAAGTCTTTAGAAATTTGAAAACATGATTTACAGAAATTGATTGTCCTGAATATGCATGAAATAAATGCCTCTGGATGTTAAGCTTCCAATGATAAAATTTTAAAAGCCGACAATTCTTTGTTATATTATAAGTGTAAGAAATATTTTATGTCAGTCTTTGAACAGTTTATCTTATTTTAGCTAAGAGTTATTTGTGCTGATATTAAAGTCTTTTGTATTATTTTTTTCATAAGCTATCCTTTTTCATTGGTTTAAAAACACTTAAAGTCCCATGATGGGTAAACAAAAATATCTGCTAAATGATGTGATATATTATGAAAAGGAAACTCTTATAATACTGTTTAAAATGATTAAAACTAGCACTGCGAACTCGTTTTGTGCAACTCAATAGGTCACACACCAAACTGATATTGTTTGACCAAAGGGAGATAATTGAAATAACATTTTAATAAACAAAAACAAAAATGTTATTATAAGCAAGTGTAGTAAAAAATAATGTTTTTTGCTCAAAAATCAAAAGATGATTATTGAGAAGATATGTGTTTGCTTACTCTTAGTAAATAAGCAATCTTTTTTAAAACATTTCGTTCCCAAAATAAAAATTTGAAACATCTAAAAATTATATGCTTGACAATGCCTGTGAAAGGTATGACCTTTAATTTAACTACAGAATGATGTCTGTAGGAAAATTCTGACCGTAAAATAAATTTATTATACTTTTATTTTGTAGGTTTGGGATCTGTTTTATCAGAAAGATAGAGTACGAGATATGGTGACCAGAAAAATCCAGGAGGAGAGTTTACGTACCTATTTATTTACCTATAGTAGTGTGTACGATTCACTCAGTCTGGTCTCATTGGCAGAGATGTTTGAATTAGAGATCAGTGTCGTCCATTCTATCATCAGTAAGATGATTATCAATGAGGAATTAATGGTAAGTGTATTGACAGGAGTATTTTGTTTTCAAAGAAAAGTTAGTGTTTTTACATAAAGTGGCAAACCCATGGGGTATTATATTTTAAAGAACAGTGTTTTATTGCTGTTCTTTATTCTCATGTTTGCTGGTAGGACAGTAAAATTTGAATTATTTGAATTAAGAGCTTAAACCTATAAGCAGGATTAATGAAGGCTGTGATTTGAACTTGAGATGTAGTCTTTGATAACTTATTATGTTAATAAAGATACATATGTATATGTCTTTGAAGTAGCATAAGCAAGTTTTTTTTAGCAAATTGAAAATGTAAATTTCATTAAAAATTAAAACGTTCCTAGGTGAGCAATGAAAAACAGCTAGTATTAGAAAGAACAAAGCAGTGTAAACAGTGAGGTAAAGGTTTATCTCAAAAGTTTTTGTAAAATTTTCATCTTATGTTATTATTGATTCATCATTTAACCACAAACTTTTTGTTATTTTGCTCAGGCTTCACTAGATGAACCTACCCGTACAGTTGTGATGCATCGTACAGAACCAACACGTTTACAGTCCCTGGCATTACAGTTGTCAGAAAAGGTCTCATCTCTAGTGGACAATAATGAAAAGATCATGGAATTCAAACAAGGAAATTTCGGCTTCCAGAAAACAAGTAAGTTAAGAACCAACAATTTGTTGATGTTGTTTTTTTGCGCTTTAATTCATATTTACCATAATCTTTTGAATTAATGAATGAATGCTTATATTAAAAAAAAGATATTTGAAGACCCTGATTTTAATTTTACAAGCCTGTTCATACGCATGGGGCTTTTAACATAGCTTAGTTATCATTTTGTAGAAACTATTAGTATATTTCTAGATTCAGGCAGTGCCTGCAAGTAGCCTTGTATCAAATTATCAATAAATGTTAAATCTTGCATCTTTGGCCAATGTTTTCATACTTGGTTTAGCTATTAATTTGCACTCAACTAAACCAGTGAATTGATTTCAACTATATTATGATTAATGTTACAGAACTTCACAAGTCTAATTTTAAACTAAGACATCAAAATGGACTATTGGCATATTGTATTCTTAGGTTAACCATTTTTTCCTTTTTATACCACCGCAAAAATTGAAAATTTTTTGGTCGTATATTGGTATGATGTTGGCGTCGTCGTCGTCGTCGGCGTCGTCGTCATCGTCGTCCGAATACTTTTAGTTTTCGCACTCTAACTTTAGTAAAAGTGAATAGAAATCTATGAAATTTTAACACAAGGTTTATGACCACAAAAGGAAGGTTGGGATTGGTTTTGGTCCCAATATTTTAGGAATTAGGGGCCAAAAAGGGCCCAAATAAGCATTTTCTTGGTTTTCGCACTATAACTTTAGTTTAAGTAAATAGAAATCTATGAAATTTTAACACAAGGTTTATGACCACAAAAGGAAGGGTTGGGATTGATTTTGGGATGTTTGGTTCCAACAGTTTAGGAATTAGGGGCCAAAAAAGGGCCCAAATAAGCATTATTCTTGGTTTTCACACCATAACTTTAGTATAAGTAAATAGAAATCAATGAAATGTGAACAATGTTTATGACCACAAAAGGAATGTTGTGATTGATTTTGGGAGTTGAGGTCCCAACAGTTTAGGAATTAGGGGCCAAAAAGAGGCCCAAATAAGCATTATTCTTGGTTTTTGCACCATAACTTTAGTATAAGTAAATAGAAATCTATGAAATTTAAACACAAGGTTTATGACCATAAAAGGAAGGTTGGGTTTGATTTTGGGAGTTTTGGTCTCAACAGTTTAGGAATAAGGGGCCCAAAGGGTCCAAAATTGAACTTTGTTTGATTTCATCAAAAATTGAATAATTGGGGTTCTTTGATATGCCGAATCAAACTGTGTATGTAGATTCTTAAGTTTTGGTCCTGTTTTCAAATTGGTCTACATTAAGGTCCAAAGGGTCCAAAATTAAACTTAGTGTGATTTTAACAAAAATTGAATCCTTGGGGTTCTTTGATATGCTGAATATAAAAATGTACTTAGATTTTTGATTATTGGTCCAGTTTTCAAGTTGGTCCAAATCGGGGTCCAAAATTAAACTTTGTTTGATTTCATCAAAAATTGAATAATTGGGGTTCTTAGATATGCCAAATCTAACTGTGTATGTAGATTCTTAATTTTTGGTCCCGTTTTCAAATTGGTCTACATTAAAATCCAAAGGGTCCAAAATTAAACTAAGTTTGATTTTAACAAAAAATGAATTCTTGGGCTTTTTTGATATGCTGAATCTAAACATGTACTTAGATTTTTGATTATGGACCCAGTTTTCAAGCTGGTTCAAATCAGGATCCAAAATTATTATATTAAGTATTGTGCAATAGCAAGAAATTTTCAATTGCACAGTATTGGGCAATAGCAAGAAATCTTCAATTGCACAGTATTGTGCAATAGCAAATATTTTCAATTGCACAGTATTGCGCAATAGCAAGAAATATCTAATTGCTCAATATTGTGCAATAGCAAGAAATTTTCAATTGGAGTTATCTTTCTTTGTTCAGAATAGTAGTTAAATCAACTTAAATCATTGTTTTATACAATATACAATGTATATATTCACTTTTACTACCAACCAATCTTTACCATTCAGTGATAACAAGCACTTTATTTTACATTTTAATATTTTATGATGTATTTAAGAGTAGTTATTGTTGCAAACTCCATTAGAAATTTGAATTGATATCAGTTTTGGAAAAAGGGAAATGGGGATGTGAAAAAAAAAGGGGGGGGGTTAATTTTTTCTCATTTCAGATTTCATAAATAAAAAGAAAATTTCTTCAAACATTTTTTTTAGAGGATTAATATTCAACAGCAAAGTGAATTGCTCAAAGTCAAAAAAAAAAATTTGTAAGTTCATTAGACCACATTCATTCTGTGTCAGAAACCTATGCTGTGTCAACTATTTAATTTTAGATTTAAAGTTTGAAGAAGAAATCTTTAATTGATTTGTAAAATCTTGACATTTGTTTTGTGTATAATGTCAAAAATTTGATCACAATCCAAATTCAGAGCTGTATCACGCTTGAATGTTTTGTCCATACTTGCCCCAACTGTTCAGGGTTCGACCTCTGCGGTCGTATAAAGCTGCGCCCTGCGGAGCACCTGGTTAATACTGACTTGCTGGACCTTGGATGCATTCAGTTTCATTTAAATACTGAAATTTGACAATTTCACAGAGTGTTGTATATTGCATTTTTAGCTGATTCCCTGTACTCTGGATATACATTTTAAATAATAACATTATTTAATTAACGGTTTATATGATGTATGGGAGGGGGGTAATTGTCTTTATTTTTTTGTATGTTCATCAGCTTATTACTTTTTTTTTATAGATTACTAAGTATTATTTTCAGACCACACTTCATAACTTTACTCATGTTAACTTAAAATTCCCCCCAAAAAATTCCCCTATTAAAAAAAGAATCATAGTTGCAAGTTGAAAACAAAAAAATTAGGAAGACAGCTTTACCTGTATGATGGGAAAATAGTAAAGTTCAAAACAATAACTGAGTAGCAAAAATAATATAATTTAAAAGGTTTGCTGTTAGTGTCAAGGACATCTCACATTTTTACCTAAGTTTGCTGTTCTCATTTGTTAATTTCATATTAAAGAATTTTCAGAAGATAGTAGAAAAATATTACATGATTAAGAAAATTGCTATTATTCTATCAAGACATTATATTGTACATTGTGGATCTAACCACTGTCTACAAAAATAATTCTAAAATAGACCGATGAAAACCTTTTGTAAATCCAGTTTAGATTTCGCTGTTTTCAATTTTTTTCTAATCAGCTAGGCATGTGTAATTCATATCAATTATGCCATTTGATATAAGTGCTATTTTGTTAATATGTATGTGGGAAGGTTTGAAAGGACTTTCAAAATACCCCTACAACTAAGAACCATTTTTTAGAGAATTTTGCGTAATGATAATAGACGCATACTGAAATAAGACCCTTGACCCACATTCAATATTTAAACTTCTATTCCTACCCTCCCACATTTATTTTAGAGGAATAGCCCTTACCAATTTTATGTTAATTTATCCCAAATCAGTTTTAGACATTCTTGGTATAACCAATTTTATGTTAATTTATCCCATATGCATCAGTTTTAAAATCTTTCTTTTAACCAACACTTTACCCACAATGCTTTACTTGACTTAGGTTATGGTGTACCTATACTAACACAACACAGGTGAGTTGGTTTTGTCATTAACAGGTGAAGGACAAAGGTGGTAATTGGCATGTTATATATGTATATTTTTCAGATAATAAAAATACTGTATATGGTTGTGAGTAAACATTTTTTAGGTGGAATCAGGAAGTAATAGCAAAGATTTCATTCATAAAACTGACAATTAATTTGTTGAAAGCAATTGTATATTGACAAAGAAAACCATCCTAACAGGGCAAATTTTTTCAGGAATTATAATATTTATGAATAAAACCTTCAAGGAAATGACGCAGCAGATATACACTCCTAGATATTTAAAATACAATGTACATGTAAAAATATCAAGGGTAAAAAAGCAATTTTTTGTGACAATCCTGCTTTTGTTTGACATTAGATATTAAGCAAATTTTGATATATATTCCGGGCTGTTCCATTTTTGTCGAGCCTGCAACTTTTGTTGCAGAAAGCTCGACATAGGGATAGTGATCCGGCGGCAGGCGGTGTTAGCTAACTTCTTAAAAGCTTTATATTTTAGAAGGTGGAAGACCTGGATGCTTCATACTTTGTATATAGATGCCTCATGTTACGAAGTTTCTGTCAGTCACATGTCCAATGTCCTTGACCTCATTTTCATGGTTCAGTGACCACTTGAAAAAAAAGTTCAAATTGTTTGTAATGTTGAATTCTTTATTATTATTAGTAATAGGATAACTATATTTCATATGTGCATACCTTGCAAGGTCCTCATGTCTGTCAGACAGTTTTCACTTGACCTCGACCTCATTTCATGGATCAGTGAACAAGGTTAAGTTTTGGTGGTCAAGTCCATATCTCAGATACTATAAGCAATAGGGCTAGTATATTCGGTGTATGGAAGGACTGTAAGGTGTACATGTCCAACTGGCAGGTGCCATCTAACCTTGACCTCATTTTCATGGTTCAGTGGTTATAGTTAAATTTTTGTGTTTTGGTCTGTTTTTCTCATACTATATGCAATAGATTGACTATATTTGTTGTATGGAATAATTGTAAGGTGTACATGTCTAGCGGGCAGATGTCATGTGACCTTGACCTCATTTTCATGGTTCAGTGGTCAATGTTAAGTTTTTGTCGAGCCTGCAACTTTTGTTGCAGAAAGCTCGACATAGGGATAGTGATCCGGCGGCGGCTACGGCGGCGGCGGCGGTGTTAGCTCACTTCTTAAAAGCTTTATATTTCAGAAGGTGGAAGACCTGGATGCTTCATACTTTGTATATAGATGCTTCATGTTACGAAGTTTCCGTCAGTCACATGTCCAATGTCCTTGACCTCATTTTCATGGTTCAGTGACCACTTGAAAAAAAAGTTCAAATTTTTTGTAATGTTGAATTCTCTCTTATTATAAGTAATAGGATAACCATATTTGGTAAGTGCGTACCTTGCAAGGTCCTCATGTCTGTCAGACAGTTTTCACTTGACCTCGACCTCATTTCATGGATCAGTGATCAAGGTTAAGTTTTGGTGGTCAAGTCCATATCTCAGATACTATAAGCAATAGGGCTAGTATATTCGGTGTATGGAAGGACTGTAAGGTGTACATGTCCAACTGGCAGGTGTCATCTGACCATGACCTCATTTTCATGGTTCAGTGGTTATAGTTAAATTTTTGTGTTTTGGTCTGTTTTTCTCATACTATATGCAATAGGTCTACTATATTTGTTGTATGGAATGATGGTAAGGTGTACATGTCTAGCGGGCAGATGTCATGTGACATTGACCTCATTTTCATGGTTCAGTGGTCAAAGTTAAGTTTTTGAGTTTTGGTCTTTTTATCTAATACTGTATGCCATAGGTCAACTATATTTGGTGTATGGAAATATTTTATGATCTTTATGTCAGTCGCACAGATTTTATTTGACAGTGACCTCATTTTCACAGTTCATTGCACAGTGTTAAGTTTTTGTGTTTTGGTCTATTTTTCTTTAACTATAAGTAATGGGTCAACTATATATGTTGTATAGAAGCATTGTTAGCTGTACATGTCTGCCTGGCATGGTTCATCTGACCTTGACCTCATTTTCAAGGTTCATTGGTCTTTGTTTAGTTATCTTGGTTAATGTTAAGTTTATGTGACAGTTGTTATAAAACTTAACTTTATACTTAGGACTATCAACATAATATCAATGATTAGTATAGAAGGCGAGACATTTCAGCGTGTGCACTCTTGTTTTTTACTATACTTTTACTAAAGGAAGAAAATTTTAAAATGGTATAATCACCTATAGAGAATTTACTTTCATTTTAACTGTACAAAAACAGTTTATACCCACCCATAGTTAAGATTTCTATGTGTCTTCCCTAAATGCAATGGATATTTTATTGAACAGCTATTGTGTAATAGGTATGAGCCGATTCCAAGATTAATGAATTATTACTCGACTATTATCATAATCTAAAGCCTGCCTTGTGGTGCAGGATTTTCTTGCTGTGTTGACCCATAAGTGGCCTAGTGCTGTTTTCTGACCTTAAGTTGGGTTTTTGTCTGTTTGACAAATTCCTCATTTCCATTCTGCAAGTGGCATGCATTATAGGATTTAATTTTAGGGTACCTAGAACAGTGTACTTTGATTACTTTCTTCTTGTAAATTATTGGAAGCCAAATACATAGAGTATTAAATATAATCAACAAAAAAGAAGGCATAGAATTAACAAATTTCCTTGTTTTAATTTAAACAGAATAATTATCCTCTATTTTCAGCTCTGCATGACAGATTTGCATCCTAAGTTTATGTACAATAACAAAATATAATATTAAGGGAAAAACATGCATCTTCTGCTGTTCTTTAAAAAAATTTTGCCATTATAGAAATGTTCCCGAAAACAACTCGATCAGATGGGTGATGCAAATCAAATATAAGATTTTTGTTTATTGAGGCACTCACTTAATGTTATTGTAGATCAATTGTTAATTGTTTATTTATCTATTTTCAGACCAGAATTATGGGGGATATCAACAGAACAAAGACACTTGGCAAGGCAACAAGTATCAAAATAAAGATAATTGGACTGGTGGTAGTAAGTATCAGAATAAAGACACTTGGCAAGGTAAAATATTATATACTTACTTATATATCAATGTATTCAAAAGGTATGAGACTCATGTTTATTATTGAGGGACGTTTCAAGAGGTATGAGACACATGTTAATCAAACATATAAAATCTTATCCCTTTAAAAACAGGTTGTAGCATTTGAAAGATGTGGTATGATTACAATTGACACAAATCCCCACCAGAGACCAAGTTATGCAAAAAGAAAGCAACAATGAGCAAATGCATATTAAAAAATCGCTGCTGGGCTTCCAAAATATCGTATATGACTTTTTTGGCTAAAAATACCTTTTGACACCAATGGTCTGGGTGGGAGGAAATCTTTGGTATTACAAAATAGCATACAGCTAGACCAATCAAAATATTAGAAATAAGACATATTACAAAATTGCCAATGTCAGTTGTTTGTAAAGTTTACTTCAAAAATGTCATGAATGTTGTATGAAAACTTAAAAATCGTTGTATAATGGCTTTGGGAGTAAAATAATTATACATTTCTTTATTTCTGTGAAAATAATAGAAGTTCTCGGATAATCCAGAAATGTCAAAAGTTTTTATTTCACTGCTATTTACAAAAATGATCAAGTTCACATACAACATTTTGGAAGCATGCATTTTGTCAAAATTTTCAAAGCCTGTTTGTGAGATATTTTTTTCATGAAAAATTTGTAGTTTACAACATTTTGGAAACCCAGCGACAATATGGTGTTTTACATTTGATTCCTTATTAACTGCTAAAAGTTCTACCATTTTATGTAAATTCATTATTGGAGGTTCAACTTTTGATAGCAATTTCATCCTGTGATTTGTTTTTCAGGTAATAAATATCAACAGAATAAAGATAATTGGACAGGAGGCAGTAAGTGTATTAATGTTAAGATAAAACATAATGACCTAGCAACACCCTCAAAATTTTAGACACACACATGATATAGTCAAGGATGACTGAATGGACTTGTATACATTGATCAAATATATTCTGAATATTCTAATGTGTATGCAAGTTTATTTTTTTACCAATATATATTCAATAGTGAACGACTTATATTGAAGAATTAAGGTGATACCAAACACTACAGGGAGATAACTCTGTAAAAATCATCTGAACGTTTTAATCCTGTTCATAATGTTATGAAATAAGAGAGCAAAATTAATTTTAGTCAAGGTGTTTGGTACCACCTTAATACAGATTCACTGTAAAACACCTGTGTTTCTACATGTAGATTGAGGAGATGAAACATGTCTTGTTAAAAATCGTCTGTTTGATCTTTAAAGTTACATTTGTCTAAACTTCATCATAGTTCAGATTAGCATGTACATTTTGTTTTTTCAGCTATCCAATTATCTTTACATTTGCCATGTTTCACAGCTGGTATATCACAATATATATATATATATATATATATAACCCATATAGCAGAGAGAGTGATAGAGCAGATTATTACCTCTAGAAAAAAATAATCAACTAAGGATCAGTTATGGTTGACAATGTTTTTTTAAGAAGTAACAATCTGCTCTACCATTCTCTCAGCTATGGGTTGTTTAATATATCAAATTGAATGTTCTATTACTACTGTCTTGAGTTTCAAATTCAAAATAATTATTAATGATTGCTCCATATTACAACTATCTGTATTTAAAAAAGTGCACAATTGATCATGCATCAGGTGAAGGTTAGATAATGTAGTAAAATATCTCCCATGTATTAACCAATTGAAAATCTGGCATGTTAACATAAAGAGTAAAATAATATAATGTGTATCTGTTTGTTTACTTTCAGATAGAAGAAACCAAAACAGACAACAAAGAGCATATTAGTTACAAGTCATATAAACGTTTAAACAAAATCTCAGTCACATTGTTTTGGAGGAATAATTTATTTCTAGTATGTGTGACAGTACACATGCTGCTTACTATTGTATAAAATTGTGTAGATTGTCTGTATACGGCCATTCCAGCTGTATTAAATCCATAGCATGTCAAGTGTTTAGATATTGACTCATGTTTTAGCGTGAAAGTGTTTGGAAATTTAATTATCAGATTTAAATCAATTTTACAAAATGCCCTAAAACGTGTGTTAAATTTCACCTGCTGTTAGCAGAACATTTGGAAATCAGCTACATTGTTTTCATATTGGAAAACTCATTTGCACAATTATTAATTCTTAAATAATCTTTTTGAATTCAATTAAACAAATAACTTTGAAGTAAAAAAAATTTGAAAATTATATTGCTTTTGAAACAGCTTTTTTTTTAAATTAAATTAAAAAAAAAGCTAACCCTTCCTGATATAACATAATACATTTGACATATAATGAATTTAAAATAGTTGGAATGGCCAAAAACATTAAATAAATTTTAGAATATTTATGAGAGTGCTCAATCATTGTATAATAGTGCTGGATAGTCTAAAAATAATCATGGTTTTAATATTCTTCAATGAAAATTTAAATAAAAAATGATTAGGGAAAGTGATAAATGGTCACTATTTGTTTTGTAAAATTAATGATATTTGTTTTATACATGAATTTAGATTTTGAGAATTAAAAAAAGTATGCATTGTGAAAATTTAGACAAAAGTTATTGAATTTCTTGAAAAAAATAAAATTGTTTTGGTGATATTGTTTATTTCTAGTTGCTTTTTTATGGCCTTGATTATTGTAATAACTCTATTACATATATTGTTTGCAGTTATAGTTTTTATGTTAAACCCTTAAGAGGTGTTCTGCACCAATGAGACAATTATCCACCAGAATTCTATTGATGTGGATGTAAGCAACTAGATGTCAATGAGCATCACCAATACCATATACTGTGGATTCATTTATTTTTGTGGGGACCTATTTTCGTTGATTACAGAAAAATTGAGTGTTTGTGGTTTTGCCGAATCTACATATAAGCCTACAGTAAATTTGTTATTAATTGAACATGTAATTTTGTAGTTTACATGATATATATGAAAATTGGTATCCAACAAATTTTTAAATAATGAATCCACAGTAGTCCTCTATAAAAGGCCCTTTGATACATGACAAAATTTTAAACAATTCAAACAAGAAAACAAATGGCCTAATTGATGCTAAATCAATTTTTTCCACCATTAATTGTATAGTGGGTGATCAGAAGGCACTTTAATCAAGATTTGATACTAGTACAGTTATATTTGGAAGAGCCCTTTAATAATTAATTCACACTTAATACAGACAGGAACCCAAGTCATCTGTTTAGTTGACATATTTTCTCCAAAGATAGTTGTTTTGCTGGCCTTATTTTTCTTTTGTACATAATATGTTGTCTTAATTTCATAGATAGGTGGTTGGAGAGAGAGTTCGCTCATTTTAAAGGTAAAAGAACATGTCAACAACAGAAAAAGGTGAAAAAAGAACAGAGGAGTCCATCAATAAAAGAATTGAAAGAAAAACAACCAATTGTCAAAAATAAACAAAAAAAGGACAATTAAGTATATTTTACAAACTACTAATAACAAAATACTGAGCGACATGAACACAACAGGTCTTCATTTGCTCTATAGAGAAATGTTAAAAAGCTCAATGTTATACAGTCTCCAATAATCCCACATTTTTCAGTTGCATTCAAAATTATATGCCACTGCAACCTTTGGTAGTCTAAGTCTTAGGTAGAAGAAACCAGTTCAGTTCCATTGATGAATTGTTCAAAGTCCTTGATCATATTGATTTGTTTTTATACCCCCGCTTTGAAAAAAAGGGGGTATACTGTTCTACCTCTGTCTGTCCTTCCGTCAGCCCGTCAGTCTATCAGTCCATCATTCCGTCAGTCTGTCAGTCAGTCCGTCCGTCCCATGAATATTTTCGTCGTATTTATCTCAGGAACTACTTGACAAGGATTTCTAAAATTTGGTTTCAGGGTTTATATAAGTCAGTTATACCGTGTGATACGTTTTCAGATTCATCACACGACAACTTCCTGTTTACCGAACACTTGTATCATTTTACACATAATAGCCAAGTTGAAAATTTTCGTCGCATTTTTCTCAGGAACTACTTGACAAGGAATTATGAAATTTGGTTTAAGAGTTTATATAAGTCAGTTATACCGTGTAATGCATTTTCAGATTCATCACACGACAACTTCCTGTTTACCGAACACTTGTATCATTTTACACATAATAGCTAAGTTGAAAATTTCGCATTTTTCTCAGGAACTACTTGGCAAGGAATTCTGAAATTTGGTTTAAGGGTTTATATAAGTCAGTTATACCGTGTAATGCATTTTCAGATTCATCACTCGACAACTTCCTGTTTACCGAACACTTGTATCATTTTACACATAATAGCCAAGTTGAAAATTTTCGTCGCATTTTTCTCAGGAACTACTTGACAAGGAATTATGAAATTTGGTTTAAGGGTTTATATAAGTCAGTTATACCGTGTAATGCATTTTCAGATTCATCACACGACAACTTCCTGTTTACCGAACACTTGTATCATTTTACACATAATGGCCAAGTTGAAAATTTCGCATTTTTCTCAGGAACTACTTGGCAAGGAATTCTGAAATTTGGTTTAAGGGTTTATATAAGTCAGTTATACTGTGTAATGCATTTTCAGATTCATCACTCGACAACTTCCTGTTTACCAAACACTTGTAGTATCATTTTACACATAATAGCTAAGTTGAAAATTTCGCATTTTTCTCAGGAACTACTTGACAAGGAATTATGAAATTTGGTTTAAGGGTTTATATAAGTCAGTTATACCGTGTAATGCATTTTCAGATTCATCACACGACAACTTCCTGTTTACCGAACACTTGTATCATTTTACACATAATAGCCAAGTTGAAAATTTCGCATTTTTCTCAGGAACTACTTGGCAAGGAATTATGAAATTTGGTTTCAGGGTTTATATAAGTCAGTTATACCGTATGATGCGTTTTCAGATTCATCACTCGACAACTTCCTGTTTACTGAAATATTTCGGCGGGGGTGTCATCAGTGAGCAGTGGCTCACAGTTTTACTTGTTCTTTCTAAATAGTCTTTATCAGTGGTTTTAATGTCATTTATGATGGAATACAATGATTGTTAAGAATATTGGTTAGTCCTATCCTCTAGCTTGTATTAGATTAAAGGAAATAAAGCCGAACCCCCATCTCTTTTAAGAGGTTATATTTCATGACAATTAGATAAGAGGTTGTCTTCCTTCTAGAAAAAGTTTAAATTGAACACTGAACAATTATTTGTAGATTAAAATACAGAAAATGCATACTGTGGATTCATTTACTTCCGTGGGTATCAAATTTCATTGATTGTGGAAATCTTGCATTTTCGTAAGTATTTCATTTTGGTTTTTTTTGTCAATCTCTGCATACAAAGCCTATAGAAAATGAATAATTTGTTGAAAATTTGAACTTGTGGTTCACCTGTACCCACATAAATTAGTATCCAACAAATAATGAATCCACAGTATTTGATTGTTGGGCTTCTTCACGCCATATGTTGACATGTAGATGCCTGTTCACTTGCCTTCACTTTTTTCTACGACCACAAAATTTTTGTGGGGGTTTGTATGATGCTATAATTTTTTCGTCATCGCCCAAAGACACATTGGTTTCCGGACTATTTCTTTAGTATGAGTGAATGGATCTCTATGGAATTTGACATGAAGGTTCAATACAACAAAAGGAATGGTTGGGATTTATTTTGGGGGTTATGGTACGATTAGTTTAGAAATTGGGGGTAAAAAAGGGTCCAAAAACAAGCATTTTGTTTGTTTCCAGACAATGATGTGTGTGCAAGTGAATTAATAGTACCACAAGGTTCTATATCACCAATGGAAGGCTTGGATTAATTGCCCCAAACATTCAGGAAAGGGGGGCAAAACCAAACATTTTCCTAGTTTCCAGACAAAACAAAATTTATTTATTTTTTAAAAATTTGTAAAATTTTTAATTTTTTTCAAAGTTTGAAGAAGAAATCTTCAATTGCATAGTTTTGTGCACTAGATTTTTAAGATCGTTAACCTCATTTATTTTATGTCTGAAACATACATCATGTCAAAATTTGATCACAATCCAAATAAAGACAGTATCAAGCTTGAATATTGTGTCCAAGCTTGCCCCAACTGTTCAGGGTTTGACCACAGCGGTCGTATCAGGCTGCGCTTAGCGAAGCTTTTATTTGTATGTTTCTGGACCCATAAAAATAAAATGGTTCGATCTAAAATCATGAACGAATAAAAAAAAAACAACCTTAAAAACAGGAACAGTATGATTGTCCAATAGACAATAGAACTGACATCACATGCTTCCAATTTTAGTGCTTTGTTCATCTCATAAGCTGCAGAAAGTAGACACCAATCTTAGCAACATGATATGGGTCCAATTACAAATATGTTCTGTGCAGTAGAAAGAGTACTAAATGTCAGTTAAGAATAGATAACATATATGACTGCAAAGGTTAAACAAAACCGGAGATCTGTAATTGGCAGAATATTGGAACGATGCTAGCCCGATTCACCTGTAATGTTCCTTGTTTGACACTTGAATAATAAGTGTACAAGTTGTTCTTAGATATTAATCGGTTAGGCCACTAAGCAAAAAGTAAAATCACAAAAATACTGAACTCAGAGGAAAATCAATTCGGAAAGTCCATAATCACATGGCAAAATCAAATAACAAAACGCATCAAAAACGAATGAACAAGAACTGACATATTCCTGACTTGGTACAGGCATTTTCAAATGTAGAAAATGGTGGATTGAACCTGGTTTTATAGATAGCTAAACCTCTCACTTGCATGACAGTCGCATCAAATTCCATTATATTGTCACCGATGCGTGAACAAAACAAAAAGACACAATAGGTAAAAATGTCAAAAACAGGGGTACAGCAGTCAACATTGTGTTATCATCTTAATCACTATAAAAACAACAAATGTAACGAAGAAGCACAAAAAGGCATACATCAAGTTAACATCCTCATTTTGATTATATTATACGATTTTATTTGACTATGTAAAATTGAGATTGCATACACATGTTTAACCCCGCCGCATTTTGCGCCTGTCCCAAGTCAGGAGCCTCTGGCCTTTGTTAGTCTTGTATTATTTTAATTTTAGTTTCTTGTGTACAATTTGAAAATAAGTATTGCGTTCATTATCACAGAACTTGTATATATTTGTTTAGGGGCCAGCTGAAGGACGCCTCCGGGTGCGGGAATTTCTCGCTACATTGAAGACCTGTTGGTGACCTTCTGCTGTTGTTTTTTCTATGGTTGGGTTGTTGTTTCTTTGACACGTTCCCCATTTCTATTCTCAATTTTATTTAGTGCTGTTTTAAATATGTCATGACGTTCAGTACTTATAAATATAATAAGTTTATAAAAACAGTCAAACATAACATAATGTGTGTATACAACACCGAATATTAAGTTGATGAGATGAATTACATTAAAGTGTTTCATTGGGACATATTACAGGGTAAATACCTCAAGTTAAAACACAGAGAGAAAATTGGATAGTCAGCATAAGAAATATACTAGACAAATTCGTTATTCGGGAATGGTACAAACATGGGACCAATATATATAAATTTGTTTCCTTTTATTGTGCCTGTCCAAAGTCAAAATTTCAATATTTGGTATTGATGGCTTTTAATTCATATGCAGTGTATGTATAATACATTATTAAAAAAAAACTGCGTCCGTTCTATGTCGTTTGGTTGCTCTTCCTTTATTTGCCCCACATCTTCTCATATTTGCTGAAATGTTAAAACTTCATAATAATCAAACAGTCTATCACGTTCCATTCTATCGACTATATTGTTCCATGCGTATCGCATCTTTAGTGACTACATATACAAAACAGAGATAGCCTGTTAGTCATAAATTTCAGTTATAACAATTTGGACATATAATATAAGAATATTTTATTTTCATAATTATAAAAAAAAAAATCTCATCGTTATTTTACATAGAACTAACAGTTATAATGTTACATATTAAAACTGACGTATTGATATTTATGTTTTTGAAATTTCATCTCTCTGGAAAAGGTAAAATAAATACTAATTAGAAGCTATTATCACGAAACGTTGCGTGGCAATATCAAGAGAATAGCTAATGTGTTGAAAACGACTAACAACAATAATTGGTGAGTATTTTACGTTTTCTACTAGCAAACTTAGTTTAGTTTATTATGTATCCACAATTCTAATTTCTTCACCCGTAGTATTGTCAAGAAAATAAAGGCCAACGCAGAGCATATCCATACCATGCTATAAAATACGCATACGACAAACTTTGGTGTAAGTAACATTTGGATACAGAGCAGTTTTATGATAACAATTATACATGTGTGAAACGTCCAAATGGTTTTGTTTTGTTCCTTGAAAAATGGAATATCAATGATAGGGGAGATTTTCACAAGACAATGACTCAGAATCCATCCTCCCCGCCCCCTTCTTACGTCACTTACATTCATTTCTAATAATAGAAAAAAAAAAACCGAACATAACCGTCCAACCCCTCCCCCCTGTTTTGCTACCGCACATTTGCATATTTAACATTGTTGTTCAGATATTTTGAGTAATTATATATATATAAATACATATATGATTATGGATATTAAGGCAAATACTAAGAAGACACAAAGTAGCAAATACAAGCTGAATAAATTGCTTGAACTAAATGAAATTAAAAAAAAGACCGACAGGGTAGGCGTCGGTTATGCTATCACTGCAAACAAGTTAAAGTCTGAAATGGCCTATATCTGTACTCGATTGCACTGAATTTTACTCGACCAGTCTAAATTGGTCTAGTTTTACTCGACCCCAGTCTTTACCATACTTGACTGTCCTGATTTGTACTTGACCCTTATCTTTGCCATTGGAAATAGTCTGAGCTTTTACTCGACCAGTCTGAAACAGTCCTAACCCATTCTCGACCTGTACCCGACCTATCATTTTTAAAGTCTAAACAATACTCGACCAAAGGTCTGAACACTATCCGAGTCTGACCCATACTTGACCAAATAACCTATACTTTTTGTTTTAATTTTAACAGTTAAAATATACATTTTTTAGACTGACAGACATGACAACAGCAATGATATTATAAAGATTTTTACCTCCTTACACGATTCTTAGATTTATCAAAAAGAGATAGTTGAATCAAAATATCTTGTATAATAATTTTATTTTATTATTTTTAAAGTTTTAGTCTTGGTAAATTTACCAACTCGCCATGCTTTCTTTTACCGGAAAACACCACCTTTACTGAGGGTAATAGTCTTATTAAGGTGCTTCTCATGCCACTGCTGGTGGAGATTTATTTCCTCGAGGGTATCACAAGCCCAGTAGTCAGCACTTTTTGTGCTGACATGAATTATCATTGATATTGTTATATTTATAAATTAACTTTTTTGGATTCGAGCGTCACTGATGAGTCTTTTGTAGACGAAACGCGCGTCTGGCGTATATATAAAATTTAGTCCTGGTATCTATGATGAGTTTATTGGCATATATGTGTTTTTTGTTGTTGTTTTTGTTTGTTTTTTATTTTCCTAAATTCTGAAGAAAAAAAACCCGATAAGTTTCATTGTTACATACAAGAGTTTTAACTATCTTTTTAATCAGCAAACAAAATTACTGAAATTGTCTATTCTTATATTAGAAATATCTCGATTCTTATTATAATTTGGGATATGTTAGATAAATAATATATATCAAAAAGGGATACAAAAATTACAAAAAATGAAGAATAAAATTGTTCTTCTGTTCAGTGGTAAAGTATACAATAATATACAGTATAGTATACCTTATATTCTGCTTGAGGGAAATTAATTCAAACGATCTCACATGATCAAAGAGTAATGAACTCGGTGTTGTGTTAGTGTTATTCACACGTAAACTAAACACAATTAGGTTCCCATTGTTAAAACATAGTCAACCCTTACATGTTTACATTTAGTTTAAATCATGTCTTGTTTACATGCAGTCGATTGTCAATGTAAGCCTTGTATGGGCTAAGTGTACACACCCACACCAAATCGCACCACTTTTTCACCAACTCGCCCCACTTTTAAAAAAAGCGCCACACTGTAGTACTATCTAAGTAAAGACTGTCTCTCATAAGCGGGGTAAGTTGTCACGACTAAATTCATCGTGAATTTTCTTTTAATTTTCATTAGTGGGGCGAGTTGGCAGACCTTTATCCAATGGGATTTCAATCCTTTTCATAAGTATGGCGAGTTGGTAAATAAGAGTGGGCTTTTTTTTTTTAGAAAGTGTCGATTTAGTGTGGGCCGATTAGCCAGTTAGGCGAGTTGACCATATAATCTAGAACAGCTGGGATGTAAAATAGTTATCCCATTCAGACTTGGTGTGTCAGTGTAAGATCACTCTCTGGCATCCGGCCATCGTGGTGCTATCACACTGACATACCGCGTCCTCATGGGATAACTATTTCATATATTTACTATTTTGTATATATTTCAATAATATAAAGATATTCTCTGCATGATTAACTAAACTCAATTGACACCATAAATCTATACTGACTAAAGTTCATGTTGAAGATTTTCCAGTCAACATAAAATATATATTTTGAATAACATTGAAAATACTAGTCACAATTCAGTTTTGAGATTATTGGATCACCTTGTTTCATTTTTATTTTAAGGGCGATGCATGTATATAAGTGCTGATAAACATGGTGTTGAAGTTAAATCATGTTTATTGTGAAATTATGGTTTCAATGCTATATTGAATACATTTTTTATTTCAAATTGTTGTTCAAATATATTTAGCCAGGGGAATAGCTGTTGTTCAAACATTTCCTAAATTGATAAAATACAATAGATAGATACAAAACAAAAATAGGTCTTGGTTGGTTAAAGGGGCACTATAGCTGTCAAATTCATGGTCACCGATTTGAATTAAATTCTCATATTTGATTTATAACAATGTAAAACATTTATCCAAACTATCAAAAGTCTAAAATAAACAGTTTACAGAGCATGGGGTAGATAATCTATAGGTTCGTTCCGTGTGTATTTTAGTCCAGACGCCATCAAATTAACTATCGATTTGACCTCAGATGAACATATAAGCGATGTAAACATAAATAAAGATATGAATAGATTAAACCAACACGTGCAATTGGATTTTTATAGGTCTGTTTGATTTTATTTTATAGATTAAAAATAGATGTTTCTCATTGCTTTTAACCGTATAAGAATGATTTTATGTGCATCGAATGATATTGTATTAAAACTGATTTTTGAGGTAGGTTTTGTTTTGTTTTCTATTCTATGGCATTATTCGCATATTTACTCGTTTCAGCAAGTCAACATGGCGGCTCCTTAGTTACAAAATGTCAACTTTGAATTTAACGGAAGCTTACGAGAAAAACATGAAAATTAAAAATGGGCAATGTTGGGTTTGAGAATTAAAAAAATTAAAAAGTTTTTTTCTAGCAGTTATTCACGAACTAACTTACGCAAGCTACATATTTATAAAGATATTTGAGCTTTATCTAGCAGGGAGTAAAAAAGAACAGCCACACACACAGCATACCCACCCTCGCTTCAGTTTTTTAATGACCGTATTTGTCCTATTAGAATCGAAATAATTCATGGAAGCCATATATTGTTGGAAATTTACACATGGCCTGGGCCGTGATTTTCGAATTTTATCCAACGCTCAGGATAAAATTCGAATATCACGGCCCAGGCAATGTGTAAAGTTCCAACAATATATGGCTTCCATGAATTATTTCTTAAATACAGATGAAGTTAATATAATAATGAATCTACAGTATTTCCAGAAACTGAAAGAAAACATTTGATATCTGACGAATATTTGAACAAGATGTTTGAAAAAAATCTTTATCAGTGGTTTTAATGTCATAGGAAATACAACGATTGTCAAAATATTGTGAGTTGGGGTTAAGAGTTATTGTTTTGGTCCCATTCTCCTGTTGGTATGTGAATAGATTCAAGAAAATAAAGCATATTTTCTCATCTAATTGAAGAGATTATATTTCATGACAATTAATTGAGGGGTTGCTTTCTTCAAGAAAAAGTACATACTGAAAAAATATTTATAGATTTGAATGTATTTGTTCTCCTCTTACCTTAATTTGTTCTTTATATTTTCTTGTTTTTTTAGCGATAAAATGCAAACGGTTCCATCTGAAATCATGAACGAGAACAAAAACCCACCTTAAAAATGATCAGTATGATTTGACAATGAAATAACATAAAAATGTGGTGCACACTGAATAACCCGCGTAGCGGGTTATTTATAAATGTGCACCACATTTGTATGTAATTTTGAATAGACAGAAACAATAGTACAGTCATTTCTTAATTGTCAAATCATACTGATATCTATTAGCCGATAAACATAACAACGTCAGCCAATCAGAAGACGCGTTACATCCAAAATTAAATCATTGGGCGATACATCTGGCATCAACTGCATCCAATTTTGAAAATTAATGAATGTCATCATCTGTGGAAAGTAGAGATCGTTATAAGCTTCTTAATGCAGGTTCAAAGACTACTAAATTTTAGTTAGGAATAGATGATATACATTGCTGACAAGGCTGAACAAAACTAGACACGAGATCGGAAATTATTAGAAAGATGCTATCGAGATTGAAGCCCGACTCGATTGTAATGTTCCTTGTTTGACACTTGAACAATAAATGTACAAGTTGTTCCTAGATATGAATTGGTAAGGTTACTATTCAAGAGAGTGAATAATACAGAAAAAGAATTTATACAAATTTTATAAATTGCTGAAGCAGTAAAAAGATTACAAAATATTAGTAATTTTACTAAGTTGACTAACTTTAATTTACTTTGGCTTATAGGAAGAACAGAATTGAACACTGCTGACCATGTAATATGACAAAACATGTCGGACAGAGTTCATCTGTAGTTTAGGCACTAGTAGCACGATTTCAGTCTGAAACGGTCATTTTGGTCTGATCACATCTTGATTGACTGGATTTACCGCTAGAAAAAATCGTCATGATATTTAAGATCGTTAAGTCGCCGTTCAGATCGATAGCCTCATCAGGTAAATCAGTTCGTTAAGGCATGTCTAGACGGAAAAGACTGAATCGTCTAGCGGGTTTCAGTGCCAGACCAAAACAGACCATGGATACAAAAGAACATTCAAAATTTTCAGAGCCTGTTTAGATCCGTTCAATATACCGGTTTGATACCACGAGTTGCGCCCCTTCTACTCGATAATGCATTTTAGATTAATACATGTATATATGTATTTTAATATTAGAATTTGAAGTATATTTTGATTAATTAAAAAAAAAGATTAAATCTTGTGTTGATTCTTTATTTCTTTTCTAGTTTTGTTGAGGAACTAATAAATTATTCGTCTATATATGTTGTTTATTTTTTAATAAATGTTAGTTTATATAAATATATATTGATAATTAAATGCAAGGACGTATGTTAATTGTATACACACCAGAATGTATGCCATAAATTTAACCTTGAAATGTTGTGAACACCGGTGAAAATGTTTTTTGTATTTGAAGATTAGTAACGGAAAATCCTAAACGTAACCTAAAAAAGTTAAGGAGATGTTGTATGATTGCCAATGAGACAAGCCACAGAAATGCAGCAGAGGTAAATTAACACAGTCATGCATATTTTTGTTTTATGCAAGACAGTTTCTTTAATTCGTTTTCTGTTGATATATGTCCTAGTTTACCGTTGAAGCTGTTGCTTTTTTTGTATGTTTATTTTTTTTCGTGCGAGTTACTCTATTAAAGTTGGAACAAAAATTTTCCCGACATCCGGAAATTCGAAAAAAGACTTCCCGGATCCCGAAACCTGATCATTTACTGCATTCAGTCTCTGTCGAGACGGTGTTAAAGTATCACCGTATAAAAATGTTCATTCAAACAATATATCTTTATAATATTTATTTTCTTATCCATATAATATGTATATAGTACTTTGTCTATACTTCGTATATATATATATATGGCGTTAATTTAAAAAAAAATCTGTTTTAGTTAAAATGGTCGAGTTCAATGGCACGTGCTAGTAATCAACCGGGTCAACAGGTAACAAAATCAATGATCCATAACGTAAGAAAGTACATGTCTATTATATTTTACAATTACTCTCATCATCATGAATTTGTGTATACACGTATTAGTGATGTCTGACCTTCAGTTTTTAATATAAATTAATGCTTATGTTTTTTTTTTATATTGAGCAAAATAACGAATGTGAATCTATTATACGTTAAAGGTTCTTATAATATCATATATGTCTAAACACTATACCAAAAGACCATGCAAAATATTTGAGCGCCGCATGGAAAACCCTTAAAAAACATGTACTGTTAGGAAGTTTGTTTAGTAATCAAAAGAAACGTTTCGCTTCTCTACTTACATAGTTTAGAGAGTATTCCTTTAAATTGTGTCAATTATATAAAGTAGTGTGTATTTGTATTCTATTTATTTATCTAAATGTATCATTATAATATACATTTTGTATTTCACAACTATATATACTATAAGTTGTAGTGTGATTGATTGTTGTTTAAAGTCCAGTGGCAAATACTTCATGCATGTCCAGGACCAGCTGTAAGTTTATTACATGTATGGAACTCACCGGTGTAGTTTTCACGTGTTATAATAGATAAAAGAATAATTATTTTTTAAGATATCGAAACATAAAGGAGGCAAGGCGCATGGATTACCCGCACTTATCAGTTCTTTTCTCTGTTTTGTCTTAAAAAAATAATGTTTTTTTTTAAATTTATTTTATATTTTTATATAATTTACGATAACTGTGGTGTATACGTGCTGTCAGACGAAAGATACATATGTGCCCTCTAAATATCTTTTTTACTATGGATTGTTTGCTTTCGTATTGACGTTTAACACACAACTTTAATTACTGACTGTGATTTATGTAGAAATTCAAACGTACTGGAGAATGAAGGATGCAAATCCAAGCTTTGAATTAAAATGGTTATTAAAATTGCCACACAAATAAAAGAACAAGTGTAAGTCTTGGAATGACATATACAATATATCACCATGTGCATTGTCGGAGAATTTAATTTTGATTTTACTTTGGTAACTGGACAAAATTGAAGAGAGGCAGCCCAATCTTTTCTCCTTTTTGTTACGAGTACAAATACACTGATCTTAGTTATTTCGTAAAGCATTTCCTTTAAATAATAAAATCGCGCGTGATTATCTAACAAATACTCACAGTGCAGTGTAATTCTGCTTTCAAGACAAATTATATCAAATTATAGAGCAGTCTATTGGCTCCAACTCAAAATTTGAACCCTGCTATGTTGGGGGTTGGGTCTACCATTTAGTTTGAAAGCTCCAATCATACAAGCTGTTTCACCCTTTTTATTGTGATAATTGGGAATTTGCATTAAGGTCTTGGTCACGTGCCGAGTGGCACACGCTGATTAAAAAGTCATTTAACTTCACAATTACTATATCTATTGATACCATAGATATGAGTTATATACTAATAATTATATTCTCTTATATCCATGTTCTCTGGGGACTTAAAACGTCGTTTTAGTGAGAGTCATTGGTGCTAAAACTTTCTTCTTAGTGCACTAAGAAATCCGTTGCGGTATATACACAACGGACTCGTTGGTCTTAATCACTACTTTATACCTTAGATTTTATCACCTTAATTTTCACATGTATAATACTACTTATTATTTGATGCATGACATATAAAGGAAGAAATTTGAAAGATTAAAGCCTGCATTATACATGTTATACACTAACAACTACCGAAGACTGATAAGCATGTCATCGAATCATTTGTCACTCATACACAAAATATTCACAATGTCGTTTGCTAAAAATGGACAATGATATATAGAAGCGACGTAATCGTAAAGATAGATATAAGAACCTAGTTGGATTTAGGGGGTAGGGCCTCCCTTTTTGGGAAAGAATTTGGTTGTTTATACAGGGAATCACTGAAAGATGACTGGAGTGAACCCCCTCTTAGGTCAGTCCGTCGGCCCCCACTTATGAAAATTTCTGGATCCGCCACTGAAGAAGATGTGCATTATGGTATGAGTGCCAATGAGTCAAAGATATTATTAAGTTGTACAATAATTGGCTGATTGGCAATAAAATAGTTCCATGTTTATCAAAGGTTTTGGATGTCTTCGATTTCACCGTTCCTGGTGTAAAACAGTCCCTGACTATACCGAACGTTGACTTATTATACGAACTAACCACTATCACACAATTCTCACAAGCATGGCCCGCGTTATTACTTATAATGTCATACAGCCCGTTGGATCATCTACAATTATGTATCATGTATTCGTTATTTTTTTTTTATCTAGTATTTAGTATAATTCAAAAAAAATCAACCTCACAACACACGTGTGAATAAATATAAAAGGTAAATCTGGTAACAGTAAATCTAACTATTTATATATATGTTCCTGCATGGGTGATGTATACAGTTATATATATATATGCAGATTTAATGGTTATACAAAATGCATTCATGTTCACGTAATAAACGAATTTGGTAATTGTCAGTGTTTGTCGGGAATACACGTACTTGTCATAATTATCCCTACATTTGACTGTTTTTCCCAGAGGGCTAATCATAACCTATGCCATACGGCATGGAGAGATTTGTAGAATAGTTTGAAAGGGTTTAAGCTATTATTTCGTACCCAACTGTATTTAAATTTTAAATTATTTACTTATTTACTTATTTATCAATTTTTTATTCATTTATTTATTCAAATTTTTGCTCTTTCAGTAAACTTTTATCAATATTTTTTTCATTCCAAATTATGTTAATTACCACATGGTAAAAAAATAAATTATTTAATGCCCAATAAGGCGAAAGCCAGGGCCGACCGTGCAAGGGCTGTATCTGTATAGCCAGTCAAGGTCGTTAAAAACTTCAATTTGTTCAACTGTATTTGACACAAAATCAGTTGTATTGTACTCATTCTTCACTTAAAAAAATAGAAGTAGAGAACGAAGTCGACCTATGCATAAATAAAACTTATTTTCAAAGAAGATTGTTCACCTGCTTGATCATGATCAAGCGTTTATTTTATCTTGAATTAAATCAAAATACCCAAATAAAGTTTTTATGTCGTAGGGTTACGTATTTTCTCACATATTTGACAAATACATTTGAAATTTTTACTGGAAAATCGTCGTTTTTAGCGTCGTCAGAATATATATGCAGCAACGGATGCAGACATTATTTCTCGCTGCATTGAAGACCTTTTGGTGACCTTCTGTTGTTGTCTTCTCTATGGTCGGGTTGTTGTCTCTTTGACACATTCCCCATTCCCATTCTCAATTTTATTATAATGACTTTTGTGTGTATGAACAATATTTTTTGAAAATTGTTATATATTTCAATGATTTCTAACGAACTATTAACAAAACGTTTGCCTTGTATTTTTATAATCAAATACTTTTATTGTCATATAAATAAATAAAAAAACTAATCTCTGACAAACAAAACATATATACAAAAATTTACTTACCCAGGAGTAGATTACCTTAGTCGTATTTGGCACAACTTTTTGGAATGGAATTTTGGGTCTTCAATGCTCTTCAACTTTGTATTTGTTTGGCTTTTTAACTGTTTTGATCTGAGCGTCACTGATGAGTCTTATGTAGACGAAACGCGCGTCTGGCGTATTAAATTATAATCCTGGTACCTTTGATAACTGTTTACACCACTGGGTCGATGCCACTGCTGGTGGACGTTTCGTCCCCGAGGGTATCACCAGCCCAGTAGTCAACACTTCGGTGTTGACATGAATATCAATTATATGGTCATTTTTATAAATTTTCTGTTTACAAAACTTTGATTTTTCAAAAACTAAGGGTTTTCTTACGCCCAGGAGTAGATTACCTTAGTCGTATTTGGCACAACTTTTTGGAATTTTGGGTCTTCAATGCTCTTCAACTTTGTATTTGTTTGGCTTTTTAACTGTTTTGATCTGAGCGTCACTGATGAGTCTTATGTAGACGAAACGCGCGTCTGGCGTATTAAATTATAATCCTGGTACCTTTGATAACTGTTTACACCACTGGGTCGATGCCACTGCTGGTGGACGTTTCGTCCCCGAGGGTATCACCAGCCCAGTAGTCAACACTTCGGTGTTGACATGAATATCAATTATATGGTCATTTTTATAAATTTTCTGTTTACAAAACTTTGATTTTTCAAAAACTAAGGGTTTTCTTACGCCCAGGAGTAGATTACCTTAGTCGTATTTGGCACAACTTTTTGGAATTTTGGGTCTTCAATGCTCTTCAACTTTGTATTTGTTTGGCTTTTTAACTGTTTTGATCTGAGCGTCACTGATGAGTCTTATGTAGACGAAACGCGCGTCTGGCGTATTAAATTATAATCCTGGTACCTTTGATAACTATATACAAAAATTTACAGTACAATATTAAAATACAGATGTAGCAGTTCAAATTATTGTTTTGGGTCTCCCGTCTTCAGTTCTAATGACTCTTATTAAGGAAGCTGTATTTTAATTTGACTGTGAGATGTGGGGTTTAGTATAAATATTGTAAGTTTAAGCATGTCATCTTTAACAGTGCTTTTCCTCTCCGAATTGATTTTCGTTGAGTCAAAATATTTTTTTCTATAAAAGGTATATTTAGAGCATTTGAGAAAAAAAGTGTCTTTCGTCCTCAATCTCATTATAGAATTTGCAATATCTCTGATATCTAGGAATCTTAAGATGTCTGACCTTTTCTATTAAAAGAGTGTGTTCGCTAATGATGAATTTTGTTAATAGTTTTCTGGAGGCAGAATGGTTATGTTTTAGGTAATTATTGTTTCAAGTTAATCTTAATATTTTTGTATAGGAGAATTTTAATACTTTCCTTTAAGTCCTTTATCTTTTTTTGCCAATATATTATTGAAATTAGATTTTATTTGCTTTAAAGACATCGAATAGAATTCAGGGCATAACATTACGGAATATGATCTTCAAAATATACAATTTATTACCAATAACATGTAACAAATACATTGGTTTTATATATTTTTTTATCATCAGTGCAAGCAGTAGCGTTTGTTTGATTTTAAAACACGAATCGATCTATACTATTTAAAATTACAATACGCAAGCTGAAACCGTACCAAGTGATTATTATTTTTGCACACGACATCAAGGCTGTCGTCCCACCTCTAACAGTAGACGGTTCTCTTGGTGGGGATATTGTGCATTCAACCGTGGATATGATAAAATATCTGTAATAAACAAAATTGTAATGTTTTGATTGTGTAATGTCTTAATTTTTAAGGTTACGCGGGTTCGGTATTAAGCGGGACAATTGGTATGAACACATTTCGATATACGTGTAAATTATATTAAAAGAAGCTTTCAAACGCAGTTATTTTCGAGGATATTTAAAGATACAAATAAAAAAATCCTTTTTATGTTTTTGAATTAGACTTTTAATTTCAATTCCTAATTATATATCATTGTAGAAAAAATGTATTTTATACATTTAAAGTACATGTAATTCTTTATGCTAGCTAGTCCATGAATAAAATTGCATAAATCACAAAAACACACTCGGGAAAAGCCAGAAAGTTTACCAAAAAAGTAGTGGGAACTTTACTGATTTTTTTTATCATATATATTTCTGATAGTTTTCCCGACCTATTCACCTATTTTCAAACTTGAAAATGGACCTCTTTCAGCGGCACGAGCCTGGAACATGTACACATGACAGTTGTAAGTAATAGCTATATAAATATACAAGAGAAGATATGGTATGATTGCGAATGAGACACCTGTCCACAAGAGACCAAAATTACACAGGCATTAAGAACTATATGTCACCGTACGGCCGTCAACAATGAGCAAAGCACATACCGAATAGTCAGCTATAAAATGCATTTCAAAGATACTATAATTAGAATAGAAGGTTAACTTACTTACAAAATATGTCATCTTATAGAATGTGATTTTACAAATATATTATTTTCAAATTCGCAGTTCAAGTCAACCTAAAATCGGTTACACACATTTTTCATGCTATAAATCCATTCAAACAATATAATTTTAAACACACACTAGCTTGCCTTTTCATTAATTTGAATAATACAAATTCAGCTAATTTTTTTTATTCCCATCAACAGAGAATTCTCACACTCATCCCAGACGTTAATAATACTCATGCACTTCAATTTTGATAAACAATTTATTGATACGGATGACAACGCTTTAAAATGCGGTTACATTAGGGTTTAAAAAATGTGAACTTGTTTTAACTTGAATTCAAAGATAGATTAAACGGTAGCCTTAGGCAGCAACCATTTGATTTTCTGGGGTTGGAAGGGGTGGGCTATGTTTTTTTTGGAAAAAAAGTTTGTTTCCAGTTTTTGGAGAAAAAATAATTTGTTTTTGACCCTGAGAAAAAAAATGTTTGTTTCACCCTCAGCTGACACTATATGTAATGCTAATATGCTAATATTGAAAGAAAAAAAATTTGTCGCCAAAAAAATGTTTGTCTGGAAAAAAAAATATAGCCCCCTCCCCCCCTAGAAAATCAAATGGTTGCGGCCTTAATAGTGAAATGAACTAATTTTTTGAAGACTCGCCAAAATGTATGTTGCATAGATGTATTTGACCCCAACAATTTTATTTAGATCATGCTGTAAATTATATTTATAAAACCATTTATTTGTAAATACCGCATAAATCAGTCTGTTTTCTGTTTGAATATAGAAACTTGTCGATTTTATAATATTGAGAGATATCCGAGATTTTGTAATATGGTGTGATAAACAAGCAATTGAAGATGCATGAATATCATTTTATTTTAGAATGTGAAAAATATAATGAACTTCGAAAGAAATATATCAAACCATATTGTTGGAGAAAACCGTCGAATCTTAAACTTTTTAGACGATCAATGCATTTTAATGGGGCATATATATACAGTTGGAACTCGCCCCTTTTTTTGTGCTCGGTTGGGACCCCCCTTTTAAAGTGGTTGGGTTCTCACCAGTATCTGTTCATAATGTAAAGGAACTTACCAATTAAAGGGAAGTTTTTATTTCTGACTGAGAAGGCACGAAATTAAATTCATTCATTAATGCTAAAAATCCATTTGATAATATTCTGCTGTACTGTTATAATGGTATACTTACTTATATGATTATTTGACTAATTGTTTAAATGTAAATATATTTCACTGATGTAATTGAATATTTGTAATAATTATTTTCTGTAAGTTGTATTGCTTACGAATAAAAGATTATATTATTAATAAAATAAATATTATAACTTTCCTTTTTTGATTGGATGACCATGCAGTGGTGTTGCAACGCCAAAGAACTGGTAATAGAAAGCTATTTTAATTTGATACATATGACAATGACTCTTAACAAAAGGTTCTATAAATTCAATTGTGAAGAAAATCACAATACCGTGCATTAACTCAACAACCGTCCATCGACAAATATTACTCGATATTCCCTCTATTCCCACTTTTTATAAATCTGGTAAGAAAAGGTAAAATTTCATGTGGGAATAGGAGGAAAACTTGTGCAAACAAAGGATTAAACTGTACAAACATTTTTTAATCAAGTGTTAATTGACCAATGTGTTTTTTATTAGAACAGGTAATAAGTTATTTTTCTGTATGAATTCTCTTTTTTTTATATATAAAATAAATATGAAAGAAATTAAAACAAATATAAGTAAATTATTTTATTACTTTTATAACACAAATTCAACTGTAGATTCAAGCAAGCATAATATAACACAAGTTATATTACAGCACTAAATCAAATCACACATTGTAGCACAAACATTAGACAGTCTATTAAAGTTTATCAATCTATTCCACGTGAAGAAGGTGGGAGGCTGCATCACCAATTTCTACTGTTGTGACTTCTTGGTTGCGGTGTCTAACCTTAAGTTGGTCTAATCTGTTGTTGATTTCTACATACTTCTTTTTGGGGGCCACTCTTTTCCCAACGGCTGCATACTGGTCAGGGCATTGAAGGCTTCCCCATGTTTCAGAAGTTTAATTAGTGGAAAGATGTTTGGATGTGCACAGGTGACTTGTTTCTTCAGCTTGCTGTGCCTTCCCTCTAGATGATTTGTTGTCCTTAGTCCTTGTGTTAAGTAGTGGTTCCAAAAGTGACTAGTTCTTCATCGTAGATGATTGAAATTGGTGTCAGCTCATTTGTGCAGCAAACTTTCATTCTCTGGAGGACATCGTCTACTTTAATTTCAGCTGTATGGGGTCAGACCCATGGTTGTAATTTGCTGAGATTTTGGTTGGTATGTTGTTCAAAGTATTGATGGTGTCAGGAGAGTTTGAAGTTGAACACTTCCAGTAAGTTCTTATGCCCCTTTTGTTCTTTGTCTGGAACTTAAATCAACTGTGTACACGGTTTTGGTTCCTGAGTCTGTTTGTAACAAACTTTACTTGTAGTTGTGCATTAGCCATTGTAACTGAATAATGACTTGACTGGATAAGGACCACATTTTATATCAATGTTTAATGCTTCGAAGTAAAGTTAACATGTTCACCCATTATTTTATATCTTTGATTGATGGTCCAAGTAATTATATTTCTAGATTATACTCTTATTTCACATCTTAAAATTATACCTGGTTATAATATTATTTATATCACGATTTATCAGTACAGAAGACAATTTTTTAAGGTTACATATTCAAATTTTTTTTAAATCTAACTCCAATCTATTTATCATAATTTTTCTTTATTTTTAAGATTTCTTTGATGAAAAAAGAAACATATTACAAATAAACAAGGTATTATACCTGAACAGTGTACCAAATATGTTATTTCCGTAAAAGTCAAAGTTAATATATTTAATTTATTTATTTTTTTTTATTTTTTTTAATGCATGATTGTGTATTTCCGTAAAAGTCAAAGTTACATTTAATTTTTTAATTGCTTTCTTAATTCATTTCAATCATGTTCTATTTATTTACTATTTTACTGAGAGGTTTTTAATAAAACAACAAGATAACTTCATTTTATTTTCTGCAATCTGTTTATATAACCTCTTTAAAATATATTCTTTTTATCACATACCATTTATTTTTTTACGTCATACCTTAATATTGTCATTTCTATTTTTAAAAGACATAAAAAATCTGTAGACAAGTATGTGACACTTTAATGAAATAAATTATTATTATTATTATTATTATTATGTTATGCTTTGAAAAAAATACAGGTAAATCTTAGGTGAAATTCTAATTAACCTTGATTGTTATAAAAACAAATTATTTATCAAAACATCTATTGTTATTTGCAAGTGGGAATAGAAGGAATAGTATTTTTAAAAAGTGGGAATAGGAGGAAGACACCATTGAAATGATAACAAGTAAACAGTTATTGTAAAAGCAGAGCAGTCTTAAATTTTAATAGTTTTGTCAAAAATGATTCAAAGTTTTACCGATGCAACGATATTTTATATATTTTGAGTTGAAATGGCCTAGCGGTAGTCTGATCACTTCGAATGCAACACGCTTAATCTTTGCTGAGCATTCGTAAAGTTTTTAAACTAAAATAAGATCTTTATTATTAGCTATCAAAACATATGTTATGTGTAAGCTATCTATTATAAATCTACGAGGAGTTTCAAGAAAAATGGTGGTGGGTGGAAAAGGGGGGCGGGAGAAGGGCATTGAAGTCTAACTTTATATATAAAAAAAATAAAAAAAGATCGAAATGTGGTATTGATTGCCAATGAGACAACTCTCCAAAAGCATGAAAAGATATTAACTTCATAAAGTTATAATAACTAACCCCTTTCAAGACAGACTTTGTCATTTCTGCGGCTCAAGAAATACCTGTGACGAATATCATTATATCATGACATATTAAGTGTTGGATGTAGCTACAGATAGACAGACATTTTATACTGGAATATTGCTGCAAATTTTATATAAAAGGAATCGCTTTCACATTCTATACTATTCTGTACTATATTAATACACACTTAATCATGTTTTTTAAAGTTCAAACTCTGAATTGAGACAGCACTCTCGGTCATCTTACATAAAAATAATCTAAATTTCTACAAATGTTACAGGTAAATCGGTCCTGCAAGCTACATGCAAGTTAAATCAAGTTTTTTTTCAACCAATGTGCATGGTATTAATAATTGTAAATATATATTTTCTCTGTTACTATGAAATGTAGTTCTAAGGTAATAAAGTTCATTCGTTCATTAAAGTATTCTTTTTTAGATACTGATCTGTCTTATTAAGGTTAAATTCTAAATATTCTAAATTATATTTCTAAACACAAGGACACCAGTATGGTTTAAGCCAGAGAGCTTCCGAAAAGGGGAAATCCCACCTATGTTTACCTAACCAAATCACTCATTTCTGCTCAAAATATCAAAAAGAAATTTTACAGAAATTCTCTTAGATGACCTTACATTCACATTATAGCAATAAAATAGGGGAAAATTCAAAGGAAAGGCAAAAAAAAAAAATTTAAGAAAAAATATATTGAAATTAAAGGGAACTATATTTGTGAACGAAAATTGACAACGAAAATTGAAGGGGGATAATTGTGTTTCCGGACCAGTACTAACAACACAATTCATTAACAAAAATAAGATAATCCGATCAATTTTGTCGATTCAGGGACTTTCCTTCTTGGTTGGATAATAAACGGCTCAGTAATTGGTGTAATTTTTCCATAAGAATTAACAAATCTAAGTTCGATTTCAAATTCTAACAAAATTTAACTCTTAGATAAGCAGCGTGTAACGAATATATGCATCCATCCTGTGTGCAAATACGATGAATATGAAGGATCCTGAGTGCACATTGTATGTCCTGAGTGCACTCAGGAGGCCATTAGCGGTATTCAGACGTACCCCAAATAAAAGATTGGATTTTTTTAAAACTAAGCGCACATGCAATGCACCACCTCTTCGGAGTCCTCCAAAAAGGTAAAATTCACCTGTATTGGTATGTCTGGTGTATGAAATTCATTGTGTATATTACACGTTCCATCGACAATATACGGAAATGACACGGCCGGGTATTGTAAAGCTATTGAGTGACTTTTAATGTCAAATTCATATCCCTGGGCGAAGAAATTACCGGTTTGTGAAAACACTGTGTGAACGGCTTATTCTCATTTCGCCTTAGCTGTCAAAATATATCTATAAAACTAAAATTACTAGGTCCAATTTGTCACAGGCGCTTGGGTCTATGATACAGATTTTTTTTTTTTTTTTTTTTTTTATTAAAATATTCAATTTTCTATATGTATAATACATATCTATCACTTCTGTACATGTCTCACCTAGTTTCGAGTGATTTAAACGACCCAGAGAAAATACTCAATTTTACTATCCATACTAAGAAACTTTTCTCTGGGTCGTTTAAATCACTCGAAACTAGGTGAGACATGCACAGAAGTGATAGATAGGTATTATAAATATAGAAAATTGAAAATTTCAATAAAAAAAAAAAAAAAAAAATCTTTATCATAGACCCAAGCGCCTGTGCAATTTGTCAGCCGTCATCACGTAAAAACGACGAATCAAAGAATTCAACTTTATATACAACTAATATAGTACAAAGGTGTAGATTAAAAATTACACCAGTCCAGGTCTTTTTGTTTTCCACGTAATTAATATTGCCAATAATTAGGAAGTTCCGGGTCGAGTCCGATACCGATACCAATAGTATAATCACCTGTTACCTATTACCTTATCTGTACGTTCCGCATCTGACAGGCGCACCACTAAACATTGTATTCAGGATTAATATGCTATATACACGGGTCATAATCACAGGGTTGACACTACTAAATTGTCAAATTGTTACCTATTGTAGTATTTTAATCCGTAAGTCTTTCTAAGATAACAATACGGATACTAAAAATCTGGACTAAAAATAAGTTTCAATTTGTTAGCGGGCATGACGTAAAACAGCGAATCAAAGAATTCAACTTTATTTATAACTAATATAGGACAATGCTGTTGATTAAAAAATACTCCATTCCAGGACCTTTTGTTTTCCAAATAATTAATATTACCAATAATTGATAAGTTCCAGTTCGACGGGTTCAAACAGAAAGATTTGAAAGCAGAGAAAATTGTGTATCTTATAATCGGCGTGACTTTATTAGATGACAGTACTAATACTAAAATAAGGCTTGCGCATAATTATATACTTTAATTCAGTCACGGACCCGCGATATGACGGGTGTGTTCTAGTATATAATATTAATCCCAGTTTGCCTTAGTACAAATTTTCAGGTACACAAGAATTAACTAAGGCGAAATGGGAGCTTCTGTAAACAATGTAATTAAGTTAAGTTTTGTTAGTATTGCAATTATTTGATATTTGTTATTTTGACCCATTTTGATGTCAAATTCTACCATGAAATACTTTTTAAAGGAAAGATATTTTTTGGGGTCGCACTTTTTATAGTTACTCTTTTTTTTCTGAAAGTGTTTGTTTGTTTACTCATGTGTTATATTTTGTAAATAAAGTCTTATTAGAGATTCATATTTTAATGAATAAATAAAGACAAATATCATACAAGTACAAGGCACTGATATACACATATGAATGTTCAATGTTCATATAGTTTCCAAGTTAGAGGATAGATGCTGCATCACCATACTGAATATTATTAGTTACATAGTGTGCTAGTGACCTAATACGGTATATATGGGGTCAGTAAATTCCACATGGGTGCCAGCCCTCTAAATGCTACTTGTCCTTTTGTCTGGTGGTGGTTCCAAGTTGGTTGTGGGTATCTGCCATCTCTTCATATCACAATTATACGTTAACTTGGTGCAGGCATTAGTTTGTGGTGCGTTGGTTAAGTATTTGGTAAATGTGATTGCAGTTTTGTCTGATAGAGTACTAATCTCCTGCTTTCGAATACCAGGACTTATAATAGTGTGTTACCTTGGTTCTGGTCTTTCACGCTGTCAGAATGAAAGGTTGAGCAATTTTTGTAGGTAATAAATGAAAAAAGAAAAGTCAAATTTTTTAAGAGAACAGAAAATGGGCTTTACAAACGTGTCTCTGACGATAAAAAATGTAGATTATTTAGATCATTCGAACTTGTGTAAATAATGAATATTTAGTTGTTAAGACTCATTCATATAATTGTTTTTTATTTATTTTATTTACAAATTTTATACAAACTTATGTCGATTCAGACCTTGACCTTTTGTGTAGACATCTGTTTCTTGTTGGAGACTAAACATGCGCTCTTGATTCATTTATGATTTTTTGTCGTTTGGTTGTTGTCAAATTGAAATATATCCCACATCTCCTATAGTATGTGTTCCGTTTGATTAAAAAAGGTAATTATATTTAGAGATAGATTATTTAAATTCCAACGATCACAAATCTAATCTAAATCCGATTTCAATTATTTCGTAACATACGTTTTTTGACAGAAATTACCTTTATCTGATTATCATAATAATCCCAGTTTAAGGAAAAGAAAAGACATTTTTTCTATATATTTTTTACAAAGTTGCTAATGGTTTAATTATGTCCTAATTTGCTAGGTCAGTGTCGGATTCCGGGCGACATAGCGTACACTTTCCTTTTAATTTTTAGCGTTATTAATATCGTAATTTTTGTATCCTTGCTATCCTTGCTAAATCTTTTACTGTATATCACAGCTAGTGAATAAGTCTAAATGTCCGTAAATTGTATAGTAAGATCTCTTTTCCACACATGGACATTTCATTAGTATAGAAAGTTCGCTATAGTGTTCCTTCATGGTCTTAGTGCAGTTTCGAGAGCTTATAGTGCACCGAGGCGGTCTAGGTTATTTTTAGACGCACCGTAATGTCCCTGTAACACCATTGCAACAACGTCCTTTTTTGATAAATTTGTTAAAATGCGGGGACCATGATACTAGTAGTATAATATTTCCCTTTTAAATAGTAATTGTTATGAATGATAATATTTTATATGTATGCTGTCTTAGTTTTTAAATAGTTATTTGGTTAATATGGTGTCTCGTAAGTCATTTTTGGACAGGATATTTTTGTTTTATAGTGTATGTATATTCTGCACGAATAATTTTAATCGCTATCATTATAAAAAACTAGACTATGTGAACCGTATGAGATCGCACACAAGACAGCTGATTGGATAAATGGGATGAATTATTACGCCTACATAAAACTGATATCCAATCGAATGCCAGCAGACACCTGTCAGTAAAAACAAATTGCAAGCGTGGATGGTTAGGGATTTATTTGTGTATTCGATATTTGAAAAATAAGTTACATAGTCACTATTCGTTTTCCCTTTTTTTCAACCGGATTTCAATAACTGTTTTTACACTTTCTTATTTAACAGAAAGGTATATAAATAGAAGCGCACCACATGTAACAGAGATTTACAAGCATTTAATATAGCGACTTGTGTTTTCCGGAACGTCCTATTTTCAATAATTCACAGACTTTTGCAATAATATTAAACCTTTTTTTAACGAATGCTTCTAAATCTGGTATGTAAGAAAGTTATAAATGGCTTTTGGATTATAGACACAATAAAAACAAATATGGAAAATCCCCAAATAATCTGTTTTCTAATATTAGAAAAGTGATTAGAGAATGTTGATAAACCTCCTCCTGTTTTAACCCAACTTGAAATTACTTGTAAATAAAAATCGGGTATTTTTGCAAGTCCATCTATTGATTTAATATTATCTAAATTCATGTTAAAGACAAGCAAGTTTTTACCAAGATTGTTAAAATATTTAGTAGGAATAATCTTCCAGTTCGGCATATTGGTTGTTGTTAATTTAGAGACCCATGAGGCTTTCAGTGCTGTAAAATAACTGTCAAAATCGATCATTCTTAACCCCCCTTTTTGGTATTCGCCAATAAGTGTGTTTCTTTTTACTTTGTCATTTTTTCCTTCCCAAATATATTTGAAACAGCAGCTTTCAATTTCTTTCAAGTAAATATCTGGAACTTTGCACGAAGTAGCCAAAAATGTAAATTTTGGTAATATTAAAGATTTTATGATCAATATTTTCCCAACCATTGTTAATTTTCTTTTTTCCCATGTTTTAATTAATGATTTCATGTTATCTATTTTAGGTTCCCAATTTAACTTTTCACATTGAAGTTTATCGTGACCAAAACAAATGCCTAAAGCTTTGACAGGTTTGTCTGTCCAGCGTATGCCCTCAATCTTATCTACGCTGTTTTTAAGCGCCCCAATCCAAATTCCTTCTGTTTTATTACGGTTTAGCTTCAACCCTGAGAAAGAGCCAAATGTTTCAATTATATTCATAGCTTTAGATATATTTGATTTTGAACTACAAAACAGAGTTGTATCATCAGCTAATTGTGATATTTTGATGCTATGTGTTTTATTATCTATAGTAATACGAAAACCGTTAATGTCTGAGGTTTGCCTCAATCGCTCGGCCATAATTTCGACCGATAAAACAAAAAGTAAAGCCGATAAAGGACACCCTTGACGGATTCCTCTAGAGTTTTCAAAAATTTCGGATACCCATCCATTATTTATTACACACGTCTGTATTCCCTTATATAATGTTTCCACCCATGATATGAATGATTCATTAAAACCAAAATGTTTTAGAACACCTAACATAAATTCCCATTCCAAAGAATCAAAAGCTTTTGTAAAATCAACAAATATCATAGCCCCATCTATTCCGTTTGATTCTGCATAGTCCATTATATCTTGGATTTGCCGTAAATTAAATCCAATAAATCGATTTTTTAAATAATTATCCAGTTTGATCTTCATTAATTAATTTAGGAAGAAGTTTTTTTAGTCTCTGTGCTAAAACATGAGATAGTATTTTCAAATCTACATTTAATAATGATATTGGACGATAATTGTCTAAAGATAATGGATCATTTTTCTTGAATAATAAAGTAAGAACACCCGTTCGTTGTGTATATGAAAGAAGTTTTTCCACATGTCCCTTATTTAGAACTTTTACTAACACTGTTTTTAATTTTTCCCAGAACGTCTTATAAAATTCTAATGTTAAACCATCTAGACCCGGTGATTTATTTAACTTCATCGTGTTAATAGCTTTAGTACATTCATCTATAGTAACATCCCCATCACAAATTTTAAAGTCATTTACATTTATCTCCCTTTCCATAACAGTATCACCTACATATTTATGCAGTAGATCTTTATCTGGGGCCGTGGTTGTATATAATATTTTATAATAGTTTTTAATCATTTTTAAAATTTGTTCTTGATTTGTTGTTATCTCGTTATTTTCATTTTTGAGTTTGTTAATAGATTTTTTTACCTGTCGCTGTTTTTCTAATCCCAGAAAATAAGAATTATTCTTTTCCCCTAGCTCTATCCATTTCTCCCTTGATCTAATTTGAGCCCCTTTGCTTTATATTCATAAATTGTGTCTAATTGTACTTCTAATTGTTTTATATTATTTGTAAGTGTTTCATCTTCGTTTAATTGTTCATCTCTGATTGTCGTTAAGTGTTCTAATTCGCTTTCTAATTTTCTTGTTGTCTCCCTTGATAATTTCGATTTTCTTTTACAGTATAGAATAGATTCGTCTCTAATTTCAACTTTTAGATTGTCCCATAGTAGACGGATATCGCTACTGTCATTATTGATTGTACGATTTTCGAACTGATTTATTACTCTGTTGATTGTTTTTTTATATTCAATATCCTTTAAAATAGAATTATTTAGTTTCCAGTATCCATTCCCTCTTTCTGAGGCCCCTGTCTTAAAGTTTAAAACTATCCCTTGATGGTCAGTCACTATAATCAGATTATTTGGGGAAATAAATATATTAAATGTCGCAACAAATGCTTGTTTTCCCCAGCTGGGTTAAAAGTGGATTGGTTTATATTAATGACATATTCGATCGTGAAGGAAATTTATCCGAAAGTTTTATTTAAAAAAAGTTAATTAATAAAACAAACTGGATTGCAGAGTTTAAGATGTTAAAATCCTGCATCCCAAAAGAATGGATGCAAGTTTAAAAAAAAGAAAACTCCTTTAAGAGTATAATCAATATATGTCAGGTCAAATTAAGATGGCAAAATAAACAAATTGAAACAAAAGATATCAACAATAAAATACTCTATAAAACTTAAGAAGATAAAAAATATATAAAGCCAATCGGTATCAACATTTGGACAAGATATTTAAAATTAGAATACATACCACAGATGTCATTTGTATACGATTTTATATTTAAAATTTTAAAGGAAAATAAGTTAAAAATTTTCAGATGGAAACTGCTTCAATATATTATTCCTACAAAGCAGCTACTATTAAAGTGGAAAATATCTGAGAACGATAAATGCAATTTTTGTAAAACAAAAGAAGAAGATTATTTGCATTTCTTTATTACATGTTCATTTTTGAAAGATTTTTGGGAGAAAGTACATTATCTTCTAGCAAAAATGAATTTTCAAAACAAGATATTAGCAAAACATATAGTATTTGGATACAAAATATCAGATCAAGGGTATAACGGTTCTAATTATTTCTTGACAAGTATAGGTTTTTGTATTTACAAGTCGTACTATGTATCCGAGCAAAAACTGAAATTTTTAGAAGAAAGTATTTCACAGGGATACTTTATTGAAGCTTGGACAATGAAGTAAACATGTAACAAGCAATTTGAAGAATAAAGAATATTTATTTGTTGGAAAAAAAATAAATATGGAAAATCAAACGCACAAGTCTGGCAAAAATGAACGGACAATGATATGACAATAAACAGAAAACGACAAAAGACATACATAGTACTGTTATAGTTTTTCCTTGTCTCAAGTTTACAATAACTTAAATGAAATTTATATAGAAAACATGAAAAGTTAAATGATAATGCATATTATTTACAATATTAAAAAATAACATCAACAATTTAATTAAACATATTTAGATTACGTTTTCAAGTGTTAATCCCGACATCCGTAATTTTTCAGGGTATGAAAATTATCTGTAACGTCAAGTTGACAAATTTTTCACCACGGCACTAGTCTATAATTGCATAAATATTTATATACAATCACTTGTAAACCATTTTAAAATATAAAGTTTTTGATGTTTATATTCAATGAAGAAATATTATTTCGGCAATCGGTTGATTTTAAACTCAATTCGCCGCGGTTTGCGCAGCAGTATGACTTTGAACCAATTATCTTTTTTTTAATATAGAAAATGTTAAATAATTAAATAGGAAGAGGTATGAATTAGAATTGATTATTTTCTTTAGTTAATTAAGTGAATATGGTAGACTTTCAGTTAACATATACCGTCTTCTTTTTAATTTTAAAATTTGTTCTTAAAAGGGGAGCAACCCCTGAAAAACACTGGGAAAGTTTTACCCGTTTTGTGTCCAAATTAATAAAATCGGAACACGACTGAACACGATCTGACAGCCTCTTAACGTTCTTTTGTATCCATGGTCTGTTTTGGTCTGACACGGTCGTAACGGGTCTAAACAACCCGCTAGACGATTCAGTCTTTTCCGTCTTGACATGCCTTAACGAACTGATTTACCTGATGAGGCTATCGATCTGAACGGCGACTTGACGATCTTAAATATCTTGACGATTTTTTCTAGCGGTAAATTCAGTCAATCAAGATGTGATCAGACCAAAATGACCGTTTCAGACTGAAATCGTGCTACTAGTGAGGGCTCTTACATAATTATATAACAGTTTTAAGACTAGAGCTGCTTGTTTGGTCCAATTCAGTAGTACAACTATGAGGAACGAGTTGTAATAAATCTTAGATGGTAGCATTGCATATTTAATATATTATTGTGGAGGTAAATTGATGTGAATATTAAAACGACTCCCCCAAAAAACAAATGTATGTATACCAAGCTTGAAATGGACGGTTGATTTTACATTTCAATAAATGCCATAGAAATAGAGTTATTATAATGTACATGAAATGCATTACATGGTTTATCCAGGTATGGAATTTTATCAACACGTAAAACTTTCCTCAGTATTTATCCATACTCGTGAAGTTATGGAATCGATATCCAGTCATGTTTCAAAGTTTGTCATGATTTTCTATAATTAAATATAATATTTTTTTATAGAAAAACTGTCAAATATAAATGTTCGTTTACAACACCAAATATTAGGTTGATGAGATTAATTACTTTAAAGTGTTAAATTGCAACATATTACAGGACTGTGGTAAATAACACAAGTTTAAAAAACATAGAGAGAAAATTGGATAGTCAGCATAAGAAATATACTAGACAATTCTATATTAGGGAATGCTACAAACACGGGGTCAATATCTATATTCAGTTACTCATAAATTTGTTTCATATAAATGTGCCTGTTTAAAGTAAAAAAATCAATATTTTATTTGCATTGTTTTATTATAGGGCGAATTAATAGATAAACAAAAATCAGCTGGGTCTATTCTGTTGTTTAGTTGTTCTTCCTTCATTTGCCCCACATATTCTCACATTTGCTGAAATGCCTTCAAAACTTCATAATAATCAAATAGTCTAACACTTCGTTCCAGTAGATCGTCTATTCTTCGTATCTTTAATGACTATTTACAAAACAGAGGAGGTATGTTAGTCATAATTTTAAGTTTTTATAATTTGGACATCGAAAAACCTTTTATTTATTATAATTATCAAAAACAAATATCTTTTTATTTCACCTTATACTATAAGTTATAATGTTACATATAAAAACTAAAATATTGATATTTATGTTTTTGAAATTTCATCTCTCTGGAAAAGGTTAAAAATACTAATTAGTAGTTACTGTTATCACGATACGTTACGTGGCAATATTCAGAGCAAAGCTGTTATGTGTTGAAAAAACAAACAAACAACAATAATAGGTAAGTATTTTATCCATTTTCTACTTGTTAACTTACTTAAGTTTAATTATGTATCCACAATTCAGGTTTCTTCATCCTAAGAATTTTCAACAAAAATAAAGACCAACACTGAGTATATCCATACCATACTTAAAAATACGACAAAAAATTGGTGTAATTTACATTTTGAGGCAGAAAAATAAATTGTTTGAGCAGAAATGATGATTTAATGTTCATGATTACAAATTAAACATGCGTGAACAATCTTTGTGGTTTGGTTTTGTTCCTTAAAAATATCAATGATAGGGGAGATTTTCACAATAAAATGTTTTAGAATCCCCCCCCCCCCCCCCCCGCCAAAAAAAAAAACACTTAAAGGTGCGTCATGTGCAATGTAGTACGATATAACGTCACTTATATGCATTTCAAATAATAGGAAAAAAACGAACATAATATTACCCACCTTTTTCTTTGCTACCGCAAACTTGCAGATTTTACATTGTTGTGCTGATATTTTGAGTAATTATGTATATAAATATATATATAATTATGGAAATTTTGGCAAATAATAAGAAGACACAAAGTAACTAATTAAAGCTAAATGAATTGCCTGAACTAAATAAAAGAAACACGATAGGGTAGGCGTCCGTTTTGCTATCACTGCAAACAAGTTAAAGTCTTAAATTGCCTATATAAGTACTCGATTGTACTGAATTTTACTCGACCAGTCTGAATTGGTCTGAATTTAACTCGAAATTTCTCAACCTCATTCTTAACTATACTTGACTGTGGTGATTTGTATTTGACCCTGATCCTTGCCATTGAAAACATTCTGAACTATTACTTGACCAGTCTTAAACAGTCCCAATCCATTCTCGACCTGTACAGGACCTATTTTTTTTAAAGTCTAAACCATACTCGACCAAAGGTCTGAACAATACCCCAGTCTGACACATACTTGACCGTACTTGACCAAATATATAACCTCTACCCTTTTATTTTTTTTTAAATTTTAACAGTTAAAATATATATTTTTTTAGACATACAGGCATATCAACAGCAACAATATTATAAAGATGTTTACATCCTTACATGATTCTCGAATTTATCAAATAGAGATAGTTGAATTAATATATCTTGTATAATAATTTAATTTTAATAATTCTAAAGTTTTAGAGTTGGTAAATTAAAAGATTTTCTTTTACCTGAAAACCACACCTTTACTGAGAGTAATAAAGCCTTATTAAGGTTCTTCTTGTTTCGCATACATGTCTGTGTTTTTTTGTTTTTATTAAAAATTTTATAAAAAGTCTGAAATAAAAGACGGTAGGTTTCATGGTTACATACAATAGTTTATAACTACCCTTTTAATCAGTTAACAACAGCAAACTAAATCACTGAAATTGTTTATCTTTGTATTAGAAATATCTCTTTTCTTATTATAATTTTGGATATGTTACATAGTATATAATATATGTAACTAAGGGGTAAATAATGAAAGAAATTGAAAAGACAGAATCTGTTCTTCGATTAACTCTCTTTCAATAAAGAATCATTAAATGGATAATCATAGACAATATGGACAAACTTTCATAAAATGATTTTAATTCTTTTCATTTCCTAAATATAAACATAGTAAAAATGATGGCCTTAAAAAATCTATTTCTGGTTTATTCTTTGATGAAAAGTTTAGATTTCACCTGGTTATTTGAGGAAACTATCTGATAAACAATAAAAGAAGTTAATTTGGAGATCACCTTAAAATTGTTGACTTTCATAATTCTTGAACATATACGAAATCAATTATATTAGATCCATAAAGCAACGGAAATCAACTTTGTATATTTATATGAACAATAATATAATACTTGTAACAGAAAGAAATAAAATTGTCCTTCTGTTTAGTGGTAAAGTATACAGTAATACCAGATATTCTGCTTGAGGTCAATTCATTAAAACGATTACACGTGGTCAGAGAGTAATGCATTTTAAATAACATTCATTAAAACTTGCAACATTCTGTAAACACACATGTTCTAATGTAAATAAATCTTATAAAAGTGCTTCTTGTATGCCAGTTCTTAATTTTTACATAACTTATTTCAATTTAATTGTACTGCAACTTTAGAACACGGTTCCTTTTTGATAAGTTTAATATCAAGGATTGCTATGGAAGTTCTATTGTCATGATTGTATTTAATTCTAAGTTTTACCACAAAAAAATTGTCATTTTTTAAATTTATGAAGTCATGTAAGTAGAGATATACACTATTTTGTATATGTTTCAATAATAAAAAAAAATATTCTCTGCATTATTAACTAAACCCAATTGACACCATAAATCTATATCTGAAACATTCAAACAAATTTGAATAATATTGAAAATATTAATCACAATTCACATATATGTTCAGTTTTGAGATTATTTGATCACCTTGTTTCATTTTTATTTTAAAGGCGACGTATCTATGTAAGTGTTGATGTTATATTATGTTTATTGTGAAATTATGGTTTCAATGCTATATTGAATACATTTTTTAATTTCAAATTGTTGTTCACTTTTTATTAGCCTGGGGGAATAGCTGTTGTTAAAACAGTTCTTAAGTTGATAAAACATGCTAAAGATAGATACAAAAAATAGGTACAGGTTGGTTAAGACTTGGTCGAGTACAAGCTAATGTTGATTTTTCGATATGTATTGATTTTCGAGTTTTAGTTAATTTCATGTAGCTGAACGAATATCGACTATTCCATAGAAACATATGTATGTGACATATCAACATTAGCTTGTACTGCATTGCAGGTTATGATATTATTCATACAAATTTTAAACAAATTAAGTCGTCTAGCAGGCCTCCAGATTTTTTGGTAAAATGTAGTGAATACCCCAAGAACCGGTTTGACCACAACACAACAATTTCAAGTTTATTTACAATTTACACAGTGTGTATATGTTAAGTATGTTTAACATTCCCCATTTCCATTTTCAATTTGAATGTTCCCATAGTTTAGGATTTTATTCGTTATGGCAAAGTTTAGATGTTTATGAAGTGTCCTATATTTTGACTTTAGTGGAACCTTAAATGTTAATTATGTTGTAAGGAGTACAGACATATCTTTTACAAAATAAATAAATTAATAAAAAAATTCGGTATGACTGCCGATGAGACAACTCTGCACAAGAGACCAAATGACACGGAAATAAACAACTATACGTCATCGTACGGTCTTCAACAATGGGAAATCCAATACTGCATAATCAGCTATGATAGAGGGGCCTCGGTGGCCTTGTGGTCTAAGTAGTTACTACTCGACTCCAATCTTAATTGACTAGGATTGTCAGTTTTCCTATTGAAGTTTGGTGGTTTTCTTCGGGCACTCCGACTTCCTCCACCAATAAAACTAGCCGCCACGAATTAGCCAAAAAGCGGTGCTTAAAAGTGGCATTAAAACACCAAGAATCAAATCAAATTAGCTATACTATATTACCAAATGACAAATGTAAATGATCAAAAGGAAAAAACTAACAGCCTAATTAATGTACAAAAAAATTAACAGAAAACAAATGTGTAACACTGCAACAAATGAAAACCACTGAATTAAAGGCTCCAGGTTATACGCATACAATTGAATCCTATGCCATTTGTTTGATTTTTAAAAACCACTATGAAACAACTGTATGTTTATTTCTACTATTGTCGAGATGAAATTCATAAAATAACTGCATGACATTTTTAAAAAATTTATCAACTGATCAGCAGTTTTACTTTCTCACGAATTTTTGGCGATGATATGTATCATCATGAAGTACCTGCATGATTAATGATGTTATATCTGATATTAGTGTGAATTGTGTTTGCTGTTGCTAAATACTTTAAAACTGCTGACAAGATTAAGAATAGCAACAGAAGCGCTGTGTTGTAAATACATTCTTGTTTTCAAGTTTTTCCTGATATTAATGTAATCTCGTGTACACCAATTTACAATGATTTAAAATTTAGTATTGTGTTATATAATAATTACTTTTAAATGTGCATTGTATTCCAGCAATATGCAACTATTCATTGTCATCAGTTGTTTGTGCAGTCTGATGGGATGTTTTGTCTTTGGAGAAGAAATATCTTTCAGGGAGAAATGGAAGAGTCAAATCAAAGTTGGGTTAGCTGATGGGAAGCATCTTGTTGATATATTTAGCACCGAGCCGAGGTCAAAAGTGTTCAATCAAATCAACTTGATGACAAATTTTATAGGTACCGTCGATAGCCTTGCTTCGTTCATTCAGGAGTTTAATCCTAAAACAGAACAAAAAATGTTTAAAGAATTGAAAAAGACATTCACAGATATCAACAGAAAACTTGAGTTATCAACTGACAGGGGGTTTGGTAGAGATTTAAGAGAAATTTACTTCGAACTCAGAAACATTGAATTTAGTTTCGTAATTCTTAATCGGTTCCTGGAGAAACTGGAAGAGTTAAAATGTACAAAACAAGATGAATGTGAGGCAGGCCTGCAGTGGACTATCAGGTTGTTCAAGAACGATTTTGACATTGTAGATAACTATAGGCACATCTTAATGGCAACTTTAAATGGAACAAGATTTTCAAAGATGTCGTTACTCCAGCAAGTGAAGGAAACATCAGGTTGCAATGAAAAGACAATTCTGAAGTTTGGCGCGAATTTACTTTTGAAACTTTTTAAAGCTGATCAAATCATGATTGTGTATGGTAAGCTAGCTAAAACGAACACTAATTCCATATCAGAGATACGTAGTTGGACTCGGGACATGTATGAATTCAGAACGGCCTTACTAGGAGTTGTGCAAGAATGTTCTTCAAAGAAGGTTTGTAAAGCTAAATGCCAAAATGGCAAATGTGTTCACCTTTCGATGGAAAACCGTGATATGTGTTGTTGTCCACATTACTATGATGGAATACACTGTCAAATACATAATCAAGTTATCTTAGCAATGGATACAGTAGCAGTGATGTCAACCTTAAATCAAGTCCCCAAGGCAGACGATATCATTGATCTAAAATTAGCAACCAATTTCTTAATTGCATCCATGAAGTGTATTTCGTTTGCATATGAAACTATTCAAAAAGTTAACACTGAAGCTATACAGACACATGTGTTAACGACTTCTGATCTCGGACCATTTTATAATACATATCTTAGCATGAACTACCTGATTACAAGTGCGAGATTGATAATAAAATGTGATAAAATAGTAACACACGAATACAAGAAATCTAAGTTATCGCGAATTGCGTTTCATTTGCAAAAAATATTGTACAAAATATACTCATACTTCAGTAATCGACGGGATGAAGATACATTCCAGCCAGAGTCGTTGCTTGCTAGAGTTATCAAACGCAATAAAAATGAGGCTTGCACATCAGATTTCAAAAGAAAGATAGACAACCTTTGGAGACAGTTTCATGTTGCGCAGGCAAATGGGTTTTCTGTATTATTGCAGGTTCGCAATGCTTTAGACCCACATTCTCCTAAGGTTCTGAGCTTATTTGAACAGCGCGTTAAAGATCAAATACAGTTGTCAACGGAATCCACTTGTAGTGCAGAAATAACCCATTCTACAAATGTTCATTGTGATAAATTCCATCTAATGAAGGATATGAACATTGAAAATATGTGCATGAAAGGGTATACACGCAAAGGCACTCGCTTTATCAGATGCAACAATATAACATCCGACTGTATACCTTGTAATTGTAACACTACAGGATCAGTATCACCTATATGTAATCCAGAAACTGGGCAGTGCAATTGCAGAGAACATTTTCTTGGAAAGAATTGTGATATTGCAATAAAGCAAGACTGTAAATGGAGTGACTGGGTATCTTGGTCTGTCTGTAGCAAGACATGTGGCATGGGAGGGAAACAAACACGCTCTAGACACATAGTATTACCACAAAAGGGAAGTGGAAAGAAATGTCAAGGTGAAAAGGTGGAAACCAGAACATGTTTCAAGCGATGTTGTAATGGTGCATTTGAGTGTAAGGACAGTTCAAAATGTTTAATGGGTATAAAATGCCAGTCTTGTAACTGTGACCACAGGGGATCAATATCTGGCAGATGTCAGCACATAAATGGTGTCTGTTCATGTAAACCATATTATCACGGAAGGCGTTGCCAAGGTATTTATGATATTTTACAAAGGCAAGTATACATTTTAGAAAAAAACGAACACAAGTGTAACACAGTTGATTTGCAAATGCAATAGTATGGGTTTATTTATTTATATTTTGTTGCTTTGGTTTATATCTATATTAAAAGCATTTATTTTTGCGAATTCAAAAAGAGAACAGAGACTACGAACTGATTATCTAACAATTTCTCTCAACAACTTCATGAAGGCAATCCATAGCTTCTGTACTTGTTCATTATACGTTTCGATGACTACAATTCTGTATTTTGGAATATAGAATTTGTCTCGTTCATAGACGAACATACATAAAAAACGATACTTTATAGAAGTAGTCAAACGCTATTTAAATTTTATCGTAAAAGAGAAATAACCCTTTATGAATTCGGTGCATCTAAAGTGTCTTCTTGTGGGATTAAACTTCAAGGGTGGGGGGGGGGGTTTAAATCATAAATTAATTGAAACCTTAAGATGCATATATATTCGTGAAGGAGCAATATGGCCAACAGGTACCGAAAATTGTGATACTTTCTGAAGAAATTAAAAAGAGAGTCACTCTCAACCAATGTTTTATGGTAATACTTTCTCTTTTCTCTTGTCTTTCTTTTGACTAGATAGACACTAGCCTAATAGTCCGTGTTAAAATTGACCTATACGTTCCCATTGATATAACTCAAGGTTTACACAAAGTTTAAATCATGTTTTGACATACTGTCGGTAGCAAATGTCGGCCTTGTGTACACAAAACAAGGTATTTAGAACATGAATTTGACCATGCATATTTAAAGAAGAAAAAACCCGTTCTTTTGTAAAAGTTAACGAACGCCAGATGCAAAGTGATGAGAAAATGATTAAACGTTACAAATATGTAACTTAAATCTACATACATACATTCTTGATTAATTTTAAGGCAAATTAGAGAAATGTCGAGAAGGACAATTCTATTGAAATTTATAGCATACATTTTAATTTCTTATCTCTATGCCAACTCTATGCCGAATTCGTTAACAACAAGATATCACTAAGTGTATAAGGAAATATGGAAAAATTCAATACGGTATAGGTATCATAAATACTTTATATAAACTTTGAACAACATGGTGTAAGTTTTACCACTTTCCAATTTTTTCTCGGTTAGATGAGACCAATTCATGGGAAATTTGCCCAACATCTTTAAAATAAAAATAAATAATTGAAAATTCATCCGATGCCCCTCCCCTACAAACACAGACAACAGGATTTAGCATGCTTGAAGATCCTCATCTCATCCTGCCATGTGCTGCTTTTCTACTGTTTACAATTGATACCACCCGGTGTATTTTAACAATATATAAACGTTCAAAGTTATTCGTGTAAACCTGCGAACACAAGATAATTAAAAGAAAAATAATAGCATAAATTCCATTCGTGTAAAAACTGTGTACTTTTCGGTATACACAATAACCAGTTTAAAAAATAAGGGTAGAATGAAGTTTTTATACATGTAAATACTCACTGTTATCACTTGATTTGTTAATAGACGTTAATTTAAGAAAATGACAATGGTCGTTAATATTTAGCAACAAACAAACAAAATGTTATTGATAGATTTATGCATACGGACCTGGAATCTGGTTCGTGTTTATCTTATCACTATCCTGAACAGCTATTGCCTTAAGCGAGTTCAAGAATTTCAGACTTTTTCCATTATAGGATAAGATATCAAATGCCGGAAAATTGACTATGTGTATTTCAGTTCCGATCATTAGTTCATGTTTGTTTAATTATCATAAAAAAAGAAGATGTGGTATGATGGTCAATGAAACAACTCTCCACAAGAGACCAAAATAACACATATTACACACTGAAATTCCGACAATATTGAAATATCAATTACTAATACGTGTTTCTTTGCTGTATTAATCTGCAATATGCACGATTTGTTTTGCTAAACAATGTTCCTATACATTGTGTACAAAAATGCATTATCTTTTGTCTATAACTTCTGACAATCTAGGCACATCTCAAGAGAGGCGCACACCAGAGTCTTTCCTATTTGTAAATGTTCTAATTGTCAACAAGTAATTTCAAAAATTTAAAAACATAGGTGTATAACGCACACTGTTTAAGTAAATCCATTTTATATTAATCAATATCTAAAAATACCACATCCTTAATACCAAATCAACAACTACACGTACACATTACCTATAAGTAGGATAGAGCGAAGCAGTCCATAGATTTTATGAAAGCTAAAACTTGTGTGTCCATTGCAGTCGTTTGTATACGCCATTTTAAAATACGTATTAAAGTATACTGTTGTCCGTTCTTCTGTTCTCTCGTCTGTCTATTCGTCTGTCGTCATCATGTCGGACAATAACTCAAAAGCGCTTTAACCAATTTGTATTAAACTTGTTAATATCTATTGACGTAGGCTCCTTTTCGATGTTTAATGATTTTAGATTTTAGGGTTTCGAGTTATTGAATTTTATTCACAACAAGAAGTAATTGTAACAGGATGCTGTTACGAAGTCTCCCAAACAAAGCTCCCATAACTCGCCATTCATATGGTCCCATATTGATTTGATTTGATATTTTGTCCCATACAAGAATATAATTATATGGCTTAGGGGTGGGGATCTCCACCATTTACAAGTATTCAAACAGGAGGGGGTGGTGTTGACTCCCAGGTACTTTACCTACATTTCATTTGATTTTTTTTATTGTCCCATAAAAGAATATTTATGGTATAGGGGTGGTGATGTTGACCGTTTACAAGTTTTCAAACAAGAGGGAGTGGAGTGACTCCTCGGGACTTCCCTTTTATTTCATTTCATTTGTTTTATTGTCCCCTACAAGAACATAATATATGGTTCAGGGGCGGGGATCTAGACCGTTTACAAGATAAAAGTACATTTTCAAATTGAACGGAGTGGGGTGATCCCCAGGAACTTCCCTTTAATTTCATTTGATTAGTATTGTCCCCTACAATAATATGGTTTAGGGGTGGGGATGTTGACCGTTTAAAAGTTTTCAATCAAGAGGGGGCGGGGTGACCCCCTAGGGACTTCCCTTTTATATCATTTCATTTGTTTTATTGTCCCCTACAAGAATATAAGAATATATATGGTTTAGGGGTGGAGATCTGGACCGTTTACAAGATAATAGCACATTATCAAATTGAACGGGGTGGGGATGACCCCCGGGGACTTCCCTTTAATTTCATTTGAGTTGTTTTATTGTCCCCTACAAGAATATATATGGTTTAGGGGTGGGGATCTGGACCGTTGACAAGATAATAGCACATTCTCAAATTGAAGGGGGTGGGGATGACCCCCCAAGGACTCCCCTATATATCATGTGATTTGTTTTATTGTCCTTTCATCATCTCTGAAGACTGCATGTATCTATCACTTACAGTTTTCAAGTTATATTCATTTGAAAATTTTAGAAAATAAAAAACCATAGGGTTCTATAGTAAACCCCTCCTTTCTACCCCTCAAAATACCCCTTAATTTTGGAGAAACACTGCGGACAAGTTCATTTTTAAAGTGGCGGAAGAAGAAGAGGAAGAATAATAAAAATAATAAGAACTGAGCAAAATCAATAAGTCTCCAAACTTTGTTTGGGAGACTTGATAAAAGGGGATTTTCGAGTTTTCAGACAATAACTCAAAAGCGCATAAAGCTATTTCAATGAAACTTAGGTATGTATTTTCTTTTTAAATAACCTTTATTTAGATTTTTTTTAATTTCTGATATAGCACTGAGGAGTCAAAGAACTTTGTTCGTTGAAAAAGCGACGGGCGTATCATGCACTCATCGTACAGCTCTTTATTACTTATAATTCTGATGGAGCTGTTATTGTGTTAACAAATCAGAATGATGTGAACATGCACGAGCTTAACGTTCTTAACTAGTATATATGCCAACCCCAGAGGGATGTAGAAATAGTTATCTTTTTGATATCGTTTAGTCATTATCATTTGCGATAATACACCAGAGGTGATATGCAAATTATTGGAATAAGAAGAATGGTCCAAGACATACCCCTGGTTCATCAACTTTCTGCTCTGACACTGATAACGTTTTACAAAGTCTGAGTAGGAGCTGCAAGCTCTTAAATATCGAATAAGTTGGGAAATATATATCCCATATGCAGGTGAAGTTGGTATATTGCTACTAAGGTGGGGGAAATTTATAATTTCAAAATTGAAATCGTCTCTTTTGTCATAGATTCTGGTACTGAGATGACTGTGTAAGTCAAATTCGAGAAATACGTCTAAAAATGAGGCGGAGGAAGCCTTGTCTATTGTTTCTTTAATTTCTAGTTCTGGGGGATATATTAATGGAACCAAATCAGAAAAGATCGGATTGTTTATGGAAAGAATCGTTGCACAAAATATGTATGAGGAAGTGATTTTCTCGTACGATTCAGGAGACATTCACATTAGAAAAATTTGCATGTGATAATTTGAATGGATTTGCATATGAGAACTAATTTATTAAGACCTATTTTTTTATTCTTTTAAATATATTCTATTAATAATCACCTGTTACATCAACCCTAAGTTGCCCAGGGAAGCAACTAAGGGCCACCAATTTTTACAGTCTCATTTGTCGAGGGAAAAGGAAATGAAAAAAAAAACTCTCATTATATTTCAAGATATGGAGTAGTTATATAAGTTGAGCGTGTTTACTATATAATGCAAACAAAAACGATTTATCTATGATATGATTTTTTTCCAACAACCGTAACGAATTTTTGACTATTTAAGATTTGTTGTTAATGAGAAGATGACAAAATCAATATGAATTTTTATAATCTACCGTCTTTTAATATTAAAATATACAGGATACTAGCATTGTTCTTGAGGTTTAAATTCTGCATTTTCCTTAACTTCAATTTTTATTTTCATCTTTTAGAGTTAAAACCAAACGCGCCCAAGGATTGCTCCGATTTAGACAAAAAGATGAACAAAAGTGGTATCTATAAAATTTTCCCAGATAGTCGCTCTGGTTTTAAAGTTTATTGTGACATGGAGACTGATGGTGGTCATTGGACGGTTAGTATTCAAAATTATATCGAACAGATTTTGACGATACAATAGTTTCAGAAAAAAGTAAAATCACAAAAAAACTGAACTCAAAGGAAAATCAAATCGGAAAGTCCCTAATCATGGCAACATTCAAATGACAAAACACATCAAAAACGAATGGACAACAACTGTCATATTCCTGACATGGTACAGGCATTTTCAAATGTAAAAAATGGTGAATTAAACCTGGTTTTATAGCGCTAAACCTCTCACTTTGTACGACAGTCTCATCAAATTCCGTTACATTTACAATGATGCGTGAACTAAACAGACATAATAAATAAAATAGTCAAAATATGGGTGTAGCAGTCATCATCGTGTTACAATTTTAAAAGAAAAAAATTGCTTCGCGTGTATGACGTCAGAAAATTTATACGTCACATATTTTTGTCGTTCAATGTTTATACAATAAATTTTAAAATTTCACATGGGTGATGTTAGCATACAGGGTTAAAAAAAATCAAAAGTATGTAATTTCAGAAACAGACCAAGATTTAAAATAGTCCAAAAGTTCTATATAATTTATAAGAATCCACAAATGGTTCATTCCACTACGTGGTTAAATAATTCTGACGTTTGTGGTTCAACGTATTTTTTAATTTATAATAGAAATATAACATAATGACATATTATAGAACAATAACATACTGACAGGATCTATTTAAGTACAGAGTCACGTTATAAGAACCAAAGAAACACAAAAAGTCGCATATACAAAACACACTAGCAAAAATGAAAAATAATACAAACACATTGACAGGATGTATAAGTACCGAGCCACGTTTAATGGATATCACAGAAAACAATCCAACAGTAAAGATCAAAGACAAATTAACGAACAATATAACACGTTGTTAAGATGATAAACAACGTCAGTATGCCGAATCTATACATCAAGACCATCATGTATTATATGTGAAGTTGATACGGAATATTTATCAACGAGGTCTTGTTACCTTCCGATGGACTTTTTTTAAAAAAGGACGAGACGTTCTTTGACATACCCCTGGTTCATCAACTTTCTGCTCTGACACTGATAACGTTTTACAAAGTCTGAGTAGGAGCTGCAAGCTCTTAAATATCGAATAAGTTGGGAAATGTATATCCCATATGCAGGTGAAGTTGGTATATTGCTACTAAGGTGGGGGAAATTTATAATTTCAAAATTGAAATCGTCTCTTTTGTCATAGATTCTGGTACTGAGATGACTGTGTAAGTCAAATTCGAGAAATACGTCTAAAAATGAGGCGGAGGAAGCCGTGTCTATTGTTTCTTTAATTTCTAGTTCTGGTGGATATATTAATGGAACCAAATCAGAAAAGATCGGATTGTTTATGGAAAGAATCGTTGCGCAAAATATGTATGAGGAAGTGATTTTCTCGTACGATTCAGGAGACATTCACATTAGAAAAATTTGCATGTGATAATTTGAATGGATTTGCATATGAGAACTAATTTATCAAGACCTTTTTTTTATTCTTTTAAATATATTTTATTAATAATCACCTGTTACATCAACCCTAAGTTGCCCAGGGAAGCAACTAAGGGCCACCAATTTTTACAGTCTCATTTGTCGAGGAAAAAGGAAATGAAAAAATACTCTCATTATAAACTTTTAACATCTTTCTTTATAAATATCATCTATCCTTGTACAAATGTAAAATTGAGAATGGAAATGGGGAATGTTTCAAAGCGACAACAACCAGACCATAGAGCAGACAACAGCCGAAGACCACCAATGGGTCTTCAATGTAGCGAGAAACTCCCGCACCCGGAGTCGTTCTTCAGCTGGCCCCTTCTTAACAAACATGTATACTAGTTCAGTGGTAATGGACGTCATACTCAACTCCGAGTTATACACAACAAACTAAAATTAAAAATCATACAAGACTAATAAAGGCCAGATGCTCCTGACCTTGAACAGGCGCAAAATTGCGGCGGGATTAAACATGTTTTTTGAGATCTCAACCCTCCCCTATACATCTAGCCAAAGTAGAAAAAACAAACGCACAACAATAAGTACAGTAAAACTCAGTTTAAGAGAAGTCCGAGTCCGATGTCAGAATATACATAAATAACAACAGACTACTAGCAGTTACGGACATGCCAGCTCCAGACCTCAATTAAACTGATTTAAAGATTATGTCTTCATCATATTAATATCAGACACAATCCCTCCTGTTAGGGGTTCAGTATCATATCATCATGAACACCACCATAAGATGGTGACGTCACCATCTAAAAATGGATAATTAACGATAGGAAATGAAAAATCATCTCTTTTATTATAAATTGTTGTATTAGGCTTTCCGTTAATGATATAGATATCAAGATCGAGGAAAGGGCAGTGGTCATTGTTAGTATTAGCTTTATTTAAAGTAAGTTCACCAGGATAAATTTCTTTAGTATACATACTGAAGTCGTCATTATTGAGAGCCAATGCAATATATCATCCAAATATCTAAAAGTATTGATTTTTTGTATCAAATGTTGTTTCGATGGGTCTTTGCTAATTTTAGTCATAAATTGTAGCTCATAACAATACAAAAACAGGTCCGCACTAAGTGGTGCACAGTTAGTCCCAATTGGAATTCCGATAACTTGACGATATACGGAATTTCCAAAGCGAACAAAAATGTTATGAAGTAAAAATTCATGCGCAAATATAGTATCAAAGCATGTCCAATTGACATAGTTCTTTTTGTTTGTTGCTACTAAAAAATAACCAAAAAGAGTTTGAACATATGTATTCACATTCTGACTTTTTAAATGCCCAATTATTTAGGGATGTGATTATTTTCTTAATAAGAATATGAGGCAAAGTGGTATATAGGGTAGACAAATCAAAACTTTGAACAGATTTAAAATCATCAATATATGCATGCAATTTAACAAGTACTTCCAATGAGTTTTTGACACTCCAGAAGTAATTAATTCCACTATTTTCTAGGCCTTATTTGAACAATTTATTATCAGGTTTTTAATTGTACCAAGTGAACTAGTAAGTAAAATAGACAATTTAGAAGTGGAACAATGGCTTGAAGATGAAATAAATCTATATTTGTAAGGTGTTTTGTGTAACTTCGGAAGCCAGGACGTAGTTGGGACTTTCATTGTATTTGGTTCTGCTTGAAAAGAAGTAGCTATAAGTTTGTGTTTGTTACAGATGTCGTTTTCTGAAAATGAAGTCAGTTGGAATGTTTGTGAATTCGTGATTTCCTTTTGCAAAACCTCAATATAAAATTAACGCCAAACAATAATGATACTGATAGCAGCTTTATCAGCCGGGACAGAAACAAATTCCTTGGCTAATATTTTCAATTTTTTCGATTTATGTTTGATACGCGAAATAGGGTTTTTATGGTTGTTATCATAAGCACGGTAGTTATAGTGTCCGGCTAGGATCGTAGTTTCTCGAGTGATTTGATCGGGCTTTTTCGAGTGTGACCTCTTTTTAAAGTCCCTTCTACGATAGTAGAGGGGCATTATATTTTCTGGTCTGTGTGTCCGTTCGTCTGTGCGTCCGTTCGTCTGTGCATCCGTTCGTCTGTGCATCCGTTCGTCTGTGCATCCATTCCTCTATGTGTCCGTTCGTCCCGTTTCAGGTTAAAGTTTTAGGTCAATGTAGTTTTTGATGAAGTTGAAGTCCAATCAACTTCAAACTTAGTACACATGTTCCCTATGATATGATCTGTCTAATTGTCATGCCAAATTAATTTTTTTACCCCAATTTCACGGTCCATTGAACATAGAAAATGATAGTTTGAGTGGGGCATCTGTGTACTGTGGTCACATTCTTGTTTCGAGTGATTATGATCAAAAATGTAAACAGACAGACTTCCTTTTTGACAAGACATGATATAGACGCTTGAGTTTAACAAACACGAATATACAAGGTGTGTTAGCATTTAAGATAAAAAAATATATTATCAATCCGATATTATTTTTTGCTAAAAAAGTTGAATTTAGCCTTACAATGCTTTTATTCCAAAAACAGAATAAAGCCAACTTTATACACATACCAATGCAAATTTCGATGAAAATGCATACATAGAATCCTGATATCCTTAATTATACAGACACTATTCAAAAATTCTTGTTTTGCATTGAAAACGACATTTTGAGACTAAATTCATTTCTGTGTTCGGGTTTTTTCGAGAGCAGTCCGGACTTGTTCGAGTGCGTCCGTGTTTTATCGAGTGATTATACAAATTTCTTATAGCTTAAAATGTTAATTGTCAGTGTATTTACGTTTAAAAAAATACAAAAGAGTTCAAGTTATGTACTTTTTAAGTCACGAAACCAATGCATTCATCATTAAACTTTATCGTATATTTGTATATATTGTTGTTTGCCACTTTTCATGATTTTATTTTGTTGAGGTAGGGAGCAGACTTTTTTTATTAGAATATTTCTTATTATATAGAATTTTTCTGATTTTTCTCTGCTGTCCAGTAGGTTTCTTCCTGCGTTTTTGATAATCAGCTGCACCATGAGCGCATGCTACGCCCGTAGCATTTTCAAAAACTAAAGTTCATTCTCTTATGGTTGTGGCTTATAATCTATACCTTGCATGAATAGACATTTCTCGTAGCACACAGCACAGAATGTGATACGAAAAAGTGATACGGAAATCTGCGTTAATTTGATTTGCTTATCCAGGATGATAAACTGATATTACGGCATCTCATTAGCTATTCATTAGGTCATTGATGAGAATGGTATACCGTTTGATATCAACTCTCGTTATTAAATTCAAATATAATAAACTCGCCGTATTATATTGAAATTAAATAACTAGAGATGATATCAAGCGATATCCGTTCTCACTTGTTATGAAACCTATAAATAATTTCTCAATGTCATATCAAAAACTCATGATGAAAAACTTAAGAGAGGTTACCTTAATCTATGTAAATCAGTCACCAAAATTTTGTGAAAACTTGTAAAATCACTTTAAAAGTATTGTCTGAAAACTGTAAAATCAACCCTTTTTAGCTCATCTGTCAAAAAAGAGAGAAGTGAGATTGTCCCATCACTTGGCGTTCGTCGTTGTCCGTCTTCATCGTCCGTTTACTTTTGCAAAAATCATCTCCAAAATAGAGAATTTTGTCATGAATTCTATTCTTGTCTACAATGTTGAAGAGTGTCCTTTGTTTAACATTCACTGCAGCACATAGACCAAGGTGAGTGAAGCCTCTAGTTTGTTTAATAAAATCCAATAACTCGGAAACGTAAAATCTAAAATTTATAAAATCCGAAAGGGTGGATACCTCAATTGATATAAACATTCCTCTGTAGTTTCATGTAAATTGGTTACAGCGTTTGTGAGTTATTTTCCGATTTGCTGACGACTTGCTGACGACGGGCGGACAACAGTATACCATAACCATGATAATACGTCCCATATAAAAACTCCGGGGTTCACCACAGAAAATGTTATTAACTGTGACACCAAAAGAACCATGAAAAGAAGTTGAAAAGATTATGAGTCTCCTGCACTATGTTCTAAATACCTTTTTATAACGGATCCAATAATTTTTAAATCAATACTTTAAAGTTGTGGTGGAACGTTTTCCGATGAGGATTGAATTGAAAAAGGTTCATCTTGATCACCGTAGTACTATGGTTTCGTGATTTGTTGGGAAAATATGATATTGTCCTTCACTTGATTATAATTATGATTATAAATAAGGATTCAAGTAAAAAATACCTTATTTCTATCACAATTTTCTTTTAAAAAAACCAGGACCATTTGTTAAAAAACCCGGACGATTTCACAGTTGCTCTCGAAAAAGCCCGGACAATAATAAATACTCATTTTATTTGTTAGACACAAGGAAACTGTGCTTCTTTGTTGATCAAAACATGTAAAGTAATCAAAATAAGTAGGGTAATTATGAAAAAAAAAAACTATTATAATTACGAAATAGCAGTTAATTGACCTTATCGCTTGTTTTTTTTCACTCGAAAAGCCCGAACTACACCCCTCAAAAAAACGGACCGAATCACTCGAAAAACTACGCTCCTAGAAGGACACTATACCTACCGTGATAAGTAATCTCACGTAGTCGTGATTACTTTAAAGAAAAGTAATTACATTTGAAATCAGGTGTAATTGTAATGTAATCAATTACATTTTATTAGTAAATAAAAGTAATTGTAATTTAATCGATTACATTTTAAAGTAATCGCTCCCATCCCTGCTTTTGACATTGTTTCCCATTTGTAGTATCTGAATGTTATTAGACAAAACGATGAACGTAATTTACAGTGAGACTTATTTATTGGAGGCATATTGTTTGCAGGTAATTCAGCGTAGGATGAATGGAAAGACAAATTTTTATCGTGGTTGGAAGGAATATGAAAATGGTTTTGGTGACCTGAACGAAGAATATTGGTTAGGTAATCTAAGCCTCTTCAAAATTTGCTCTTCTAGAAAATTATAATATGTCATATTTTTTCGAAGGCAAAATATTATCTCACCTGTAAATACTGAAAACTAGATCGTCTAAATGTTTGTCCAATTTTAGCATCAATTGTAAATTCACGAGAAAACGTTCTAGTGAATAGAAAATTTAAAATAAGTTGAAATAAAAACAAAATTGGCATTTAATGGTATTATTTCTGTATTGGGAGCTTGGGAGCTTGATGTAAAATTGGTTTAAAATGTTGCTATGCGAAGAAATTCCTGGAGAACCATCTTCAATTTATTTTTCTATATTTGTATCATTGTAATAACAGTTTAACAAATAATTTCACTAAAATGTACAATTTTATTAAAACATAACTATTGATCACTATCGTCCCCTCCATCATATTATTATTTATTTTTTCGACTCTATCATTAGAAGACTGAACTTTTGTTCTCGTTCACTATAGTTTCTTCTTAATGCCTGTGCAATAGCTTTGACCTTTCTATACCTTAAGGAACATTGTTGTAGTACCTACTTTCATTCACTATTTTCTGAAAATAGTATATTTTAGTTCAAGTTTCAAATGGCAAAATGCCTAATTTTGGGTTTTTTATTCTTTGTTAAAATACTCTATTTGAGTCGCATTGATTCTAAAAGCTCATGAAATAATATTGTATTTCTTCGTTATCCCCCCTTGAGACGAAACCCATAAAAACAAAATGATTGCATTGTCAAAAAATTAGTAACCATAGGACGGCTTCGTGTAGAAAAAATAATAAATGAAATGCCATGGTCATGTAGCGAAATATACTAGGAATAATATGACCATGATAATATACCTCAAAAATATATCAGAAGAAAGATTCATATGGTACTGAAGAATGTTTTTACTGCTACTTTCTATGACCTTCCTTCATTGTACCCGTTTAAAATAGTATGCTATATTTGGGGATCAACCTCTTAATGAGATCACAACCGTTACTGACCAATGTTATTCTAAAAATAAGTGTTTTTAACGTGGAAATAATATTTCAGATAATAACAGATTTCTATTTTTTCATGGAATTGTAAATAAATTACGCAAATGATAAAGCATGTTTCGCTATATATCTCAAATTCAATCTATGCTTTGCTAGGTAGTTTTGAAACAATAATATACATGTACGACAATAAAATTACTTTCAAATTTACTATAACTACAATAATTTTTCTCAGTAGCACCTACATATGGAGTATGTATGTCATAACCATTTAATGTAAATGTGTTTTTGCTAATAAATATTGTCTATTGTCTATTGTATTTGCATTCAGGTATCACAGATCAAATTTATTCGTTCATTGTATGTTAATTTGCGTTTTTTGATTGTGTTAAGCCTTCAAAATGATATTTTAAACGGTGTTTTACTATGTTGTGATGTTATACTATTGTTTCAGAAAAGGGAGAAGGTTTGGTACCATTAAAACGTTTAATTCAGCTGCAAATGAATCTGATGTTCAGTAGTTGTCGTCTGTTTATGTAGTTCATACGTGTTTCTCGTTTTTATATAGATTAGACCGTTGGTTTTCCCGTTTGAATGGTTTTGCAGTAGTAATTTTTGAGGCCCTTTATAGCTTGCTGTTCGGTATGAGCTAAGGGTCCGTGTTGAATGCCGTACCTTGACCTATAATGGTTTACTTTTATAAATTGTTCTTGAATTGAGAGTTGTCTCATTGACACTCATACAACATCTTCCTATATTTATGTATGCAACACTGAACTAAATAATTAAATTGATTTATAATATTGTCTTTGTTTAGATATTTTATCATTCCTGTGGTCTGCTTCAAGAAACACGTTATTGAAACAAACATCATGCATAGTAAACATAATTTCGTGAATGAGCATGCTGCATTTCAACTTATTCATGAAACCTAACTGATTTTAAAAGAAGTCAAAGTTTAAGCGTTGTAAACATTAACTTTATTTTAAAAATCTATTGTTTATTCTATTCTTTCCTCACAAACTTTAAGCCAATTGGTGTCCTGTAGCGAATATAATAAAAAGAATATATAAGCTTATAATCGCTGTGTATGCTTTAAGACGTATCATGACTTTATCTTACCTGTATATTCAGGAAACGACAAGATACATCGTTTAACAACAGGTGGAAAATATGTGCTGCGAATTGATTTAGAAGATTTCAAAGGAAACACTCCATATGCTAAATATAAACACTTTTCCATTAGTAACTCATCAAAAAAATACAAATTGACCGTCAGTGGTTACAGTGGAACCGCAGGTAATCTGTATATTTCAAATGATTTCAATAGGTTAAAACTTAAAGCATATAGTTGTTTTCGAGCAAGATCATATTATCAAATATATTTATAACTTTCTGGTGCATAATCATTTAGAAAGAAAAGTTGTCAATGGTTGAAAAATCTATGTTCCTTACATTCAATAACATTTGTTTTAAGTTTAGGGCTTAATAGATATCAAAGGTACCAGGCTTATAATTTAATACGCCAGACGCGCGTTTCGTCTTTATAAGACTCTTCAGTGACGCTAGGATAAAAAAAAGTCAGACAGCCAATCAAGTTCAAAGTTGAAGAGCATTGAGGACGAATTAAATGCCTCTGACAACCTGTTGGTGCGTTGCTGCCTCTGAATTGATACTTTCAACGAAATTTTGCAGTTTTTGGTTTTTACCTAGAATATCATGATAGATAGAGATAGAAAGTAAACAGCAAAAATATTCAGCTAAGTAAACATGGTAAGTTCTACAAATAAGTCAGCATGATCAAAATTTTCAATTGACCACTTCAGGAGTTATTGCCGTTAACAGTCAATTTTTTCGAATTGTTTGTTATCTTTTACAAAAATCTTATATTCTGAAACCACTGGGCCAAGTTCATTATAGAGAACTATAAACAGCAAGAATGTTCAGTGAAGTTAGTTCTGCAAACAAGAAACTGACCCCCCAAAAAAAGTTTTGTGATGAATTCTATTCTTGTTTTCAATGTTACAGAGTGTCCTTTGTTTAATATGCACTGAAACACATAGACCAAGGTGACCGATACAGGCTCTTAAGGAGGCTCGAGGGTATAAAAATTTCAGAAAAAAATTAAAACATTTTTTTTCATTACAAATTTTATTTATTACTTTATTAGTTGTTATTTTTTCATATGGTACAAAAATCATTAAAAAAATCAATTTTTGTTGGCCCCAGATGACTTTTATAATGTATATATCATTGAAAAAGCTCCAAATTATCTCCCTTTGGTGAAAAAAATGCCATTTTTTGGCATTAAAATTGAAATATCTTTTTTAACTCATCGGAGACCTATATTTTTTATTATTATTTTCAAATAACCTGTATTTAAACTAAACTATTGTAATGTTGAATGTTGAAATCGAATGTTGAATGGATACAAAAAAAAAAAAAAAAAAAAAAAAAAAAAATTTGAATGTTGAATGTTGAATTTTGGAATCGAATGTTGAACAGTCAGGGGCGTTACTTAAACAAGTTATTTTTTTTAATTACTTATGTAAGTAATTTTTTATTTTAAAAACAATAAAATTACTTAATAGAGTTATTTTAATTTTCAATAGAAACATAGACTAAATGTAGTTTTCATGATTTTAAACTACATTTTATATCATAAATTAAAGAATTTATCAAATTTGAGAGGAGTATAGAGATGAAGGGTTACTTTGAAAATAATAACAAAAATATTACTTGAATAAGTTATTTTAAACATTTTTGAAAAAAATAGCAATTACACTTATCTAAGGCACATATGTAATTGATTTAGGTTACAAATTATAAATAACTTCAGGTCTTAATTAATTCACAAGTATCTATCTATTTATATCAGTCTACCTTCAAGATTTTAGAGGAAAATGATAATTTAATAGTCCCAAGAGACCAATCTTTGACCCAGAAGCGTCGGTATGAAAGATAAGTGCGTCGGAAAGTTAATTAGTGTTTCTGAAGAATTAGTTTTTATATATCAAGGGAAAAATAACCAGATAACTGTGAAAATTATTTAAAGCTAGTAAAATCTGTATTCTTGGACACCTATAAAAATAATATTCAGAAAAATAACTTATATAAGTTATATTTAAATAAGCCTCGTTTTCAACATTACTTGTATAGGTAATTTTAATTGTTACTTGTTTAAGTAATGCCCCTGACTGTTGAATGTTGAAAACGAATGTTGAATGTTGAAAATGGAAACAAGAAAAAAACCAATTGAATGTTGAATGTTGAATATTGAAATTGAATGTTGAATGTTGAAATCGAATGTTTAAGGTTGAAAATGGATACCAGAACAAAAAAATAAAAAAATTGAATGTTGAATGTTGAATGTTGAAATCGAATGTTGAATATTGGAAATGGATACAAGAAAAAAAAAAAAAAAAAAAAATGAATGTTGAATGTCGAATATTGAAAACGAATGTTGAATGTTGAAATCGAATTTTGAATGTTGGAAATGAATGCAAGAAAAAAAAATTTGAATGTCGAATGTTGAATGTTGAATATTGAACCAACTTGACATCCGTATAAACACAGGGGTGTGTTATAGGTGTTCGTCATTCTATAAAACATATGGCTACTGTAACTGTAAACTGCTACATTTGGTTCTCGACTAATTTTAAACTGTTTGTTTTTAGTTTCGCCTTAAACTAAGTACCCGAGTAAGGGCGCAGATGAAAACAGTTGTCTTTGTCGAGTTACTGAATTAAGACCTAACGATATTTTATAACCTTTGCTAAGTTAATAGACTAAGTTTATACCGAATTCATTGTTTATTAGATTGATTAATTATCATTAAATTATGAAATTTTTACCACCATTATGTATTAAAAACATAATTTTAAGCATGACAACAAAAGGACTCATTGATATAAGATTTCTTTTAATTACGTATCGTTTAAAAATCAAGAGTACACAAATATTGAATTATCATTGATATGGTAATAATCATGAATTGAATATGTACAAAACTTAGAATTTTTGAAATACTACTGCATTTGGAAAAACTTTTAGGAAGTGTTGGTCCTCAATGCTTTTTAACTTAACTTCGTACTTTATTGGCCTTTTTTACTTTTGTTTTACGAGAGTGTCGTTGATAAGTCTTTTGTAGAGAAACAAGGCCTATACTATTACAGGGAATATGTTGTATTGTTTGCATTTTGTTGAAAGGTCTTGAAAAGACGAACATTTTAAGCACTTGTTGTTTAAAATCCAATATAGGGTTACGAAGGTCCCACTTTTTTCTCCGAGATGGCCGCCACTAAAATTGTGTTGATTTGAGATTTTATAGGCATATTTTGAGGCAAGCAACAAGCACTGTGCCCTAAAATACTCTAATCGAGCAGAACACACTTCACTCTTCAGGGAAAATCATTAATATTCAGCGACATATGTTAGTAAAAGATTTGTTATCAGCATCAAACAACCTTGAATCGTCCATTTTGATATTACCAAAAGGTATTGATAGCCATGTTGAAGCATAACTTTCTACTAAATGACCCAAACAACTAAGAATTGTTCTAAATTCACTATATGTTTTGCATGGTCTGTTTAAATCTGAAATCTTGGTATAACGGAGTAGAAAAAAAAAATAATTTCTTAGTCTCTAAATATGATGTCGCACCAATTTTTGCTAATAAATCTGAATGGCACCAATTTACTAAGACCTGAATTAGCTTTGTTTTGTACCAAAAAACAACAAAATCTGTCATTTCTTTAAAATTGTGCAAGTTATCAAGATGAAAATTGAGATACAACATTGTGAAATATCACTAGATATGATTTTGATAAATGTATATATTTGAAAGTAAAAATAGGCCGACATTTTGACATTTTTTTCCTCGTAAAATCACATTTTCACTCACTGCTTGCTCATTTTTCTACCGATTTTAAAATCTTGATACTTAAATGTTTGTCTTGCATCCACCTTTTTATTTTATTGATTGTATTCTGTAAGGTTAGAGCTCTGACTGATTTATTTGTAGCAAGGATAATGATTTACAGCTGTGTATTTAAATTTTCGGGTACATTTGTTGAAATAGATCATTTAATTTTGTTGCGATATTATTATATGTTGTACCAAGACATAATAACCTGATCTTATTAATATGTTAATTCACAAGATAACACCTCACACAACTATTAGACACTATTTTCTGGCAGTAAATCAGTATCTGACTGGCTAAAAAAATCCTTTGCTCTTAATAATATTGAATACAGTGTTCAAAGTTAATCTTATTGTAGAAAAAACTAATACCAATTTTCAAGTCTAAGATTTGACTGTCATTTTGATACAACCAAAGACATCTTGCATTTGTTATAAGCACAATCAATGAGACTTCCAAGATGAACACCTTATTGTATACACAAATAAATAAAAGATAAAACTAATTCCTGAATCTTGCTTCATATTTTAATTAACAAGAAACCATCACCAAGTAAGACCTTTACACAATACATGTACATCATAACATGCAACCAAATAATACAAAGTTAAGTACAATTACCAACTTGCAACAAGTAGGAACAAAGTCGTGAGTACCATCACCACAAAACATGCAACAAGTAAATACAAAGTTATGAGTACCATTACCATATAAAACATGCAACAAGTAAATACAATGTTATGAGTACCATCACCACATAAAACATGCAACAAGTTAATACAAAGTTATGAGTACCATGCCACTACATAACAAAACCAAGCAAATCCAAACTTATGAGTACCATCACCACAAAAACCATACAACAAGTTAATGCAAAGTTATGAGTACCATCACCACATAAAACATGCAACAAGTAAATACAAAGTTATGAGTACCATCACCACATAAAACAGGCAACAAGTAAATAAAAAGTTATTAGTACCATACCACCACATAAAAAAACAAGCAAATCAAAGTTCAGAGTACCATCACCACATAAAACATGCAACAAGTAAATACAAAGTTATGAGTACCATACCACCACATAAAAAAACCAAGCAAATCCAAAGTTATGAGTACCATCAACACATAAAACATATAACAATAAAACATTCCAAATGCCCTACAACCAGCAAGATAAACTGCATTATCTACATAGTAATAGACTGAAGTTATTGATGAATTCCTTTCTGTTATGCTGAAAAATGAATGAATAAATTCTTTGATGTGTTCTCTATGAAAAAAACTGTTTCTCCCATGCAAAATAGTAAATTTATTCTGTGACCATTTTTAATTCAACTGGACTTTGAACTTCAACTGTGTACTTGCACGAATAAAATCAGAAGTGTTTTAGTTGTATGTAAACTGATGAAAACTTTCAGAATCAAGTACACTCTGTTCCTATAACTTTAAGCCTGATTCCGCCTGTGACGCTAAGATTACTAGAATGTGCAGGTTACATTTAAAACCATTTAATTTTGATATTTTTTTCCGTATTTCTTCAGAATTGTCAGAGCTGTTCGTTATACATTCTTGTTTAATATTTTCCAGTGATGTTTTAAAATAAGTATTAACTATGTGTATGTCTGTCATTGTATTTTGTGTTGACAACAATAATTCATTTTTTCAGTGTAATTTTCATGTACAGGTTTTTCCATATCTGTAATTACTAAATCAATAATTTATAAAATGTTTTCTGTATCCCCACGCAACATTTCAACCAAACTGATACTGTACTGACCACTATCAGTTCCTATTTGCAGCCCCCAAATTTACGACCATCCCTTTTTGTTCCATCTGTGTGTAGAGTGTTATTTTTGCTACTAAGCATTGCTTCTGTTGCCTGCAATTGTGCTATCATTTTTGCTTCTATTGACATAGTTTCTGCAAATGATTTTTTGGTAAACGATCAACCTTTAGCCCCCCCCCCCCATTTTTTCTAAAACAGTGCGTACAATTTTTTCAACGTTACATACTCCAACGTTCATGGATAGACGTGAAGCATATGCCTCCCTAATAGTGTTATTAGATTTTCCCCCATGAAATGTTTGAACTATTTGTGATTCCATTAAGTTTTCAATATTTTCTTTAAATATTTCATTTTCATTTCCAAATATTTCATTCTGTTTACCATATCTGAATCCATCCTTATACCGTATTTATTTATTGAGTCAGCAGTTTCATTACTATTTTCTTTTTATGGGGTTTTTGCTCCGGTAATATCTCAGAAGTGCTGATTGTCCTTTTTACCTTCTTTTTATGTTCTTATTTCTTTGTCTTAAATATTTCATTTCTTTTTCATGTTTTTTTTAATTTTCAGATGTTAGTAGTGAAATACGTGTTTGCTTACGTTTCAGTTTACATTTCTTGTTGATAATTCAGACATTTTTGATAGATTATCAGTGTATTTAGCTGTTACTTTTTTCTTTTCTTCTTTTTATTTTAAATTACCTCAAGTTTGAACTAAATTTCTGTTGTCTTTTTTTTTCCATTTTTTTTCAAGGTCAATAATAATATTAATTTGTTCTGCAAACTTATGAGAAGCGTTATTGATGTAGTCTTGAAATATTTGATTGTCAACCTTTTCTGAACTAGTCCTTTTTTCATTTGAGTAAAAATTGCACCAGGTATTTCTTTTCTGAGTGGGGAATATATTGTTCTGTCAAGTGGGCACTGACATTTTGCCTATTATGCAAAGAAATCTTTGACATTTTTTTTGTAAACTGAATCAATATTGCGTTTTGACCCATCGGAGTCGGGGGTGTAATTTAAATGACATAAAAATTGAACCCACAATGCAACTGTTTTGTGTAATATACTATCATGTTGACTATGTTGCATTCTTACTTTTCTCAATTCAACAATAAGACCATTTGTTACATTGATTTTATTTGGTATAGGAGATGGATTTTTCAACCAATCCAAACTGATACCCTCTTTTTCACATATGGGACCAACATCTTTGAAAGCAATCCTTTTTCTTAAAAACCGCTTTCATTTTGTTTCGATTTTTTCATAGAAATACCGACACATTTACACTACTATAATTAAGATTTTCTAAAATAATAGGCATTTTTTCCTTAAAAGAGAGTTCTACACTATCTTCAACAACCGTTTTCACACAATATCAAAACAGATATTATTGCCGTACATTCTACTTCGACTTGTCTAAACTCCAATCATCTAAAAAAAAAAAGCATCAAAATTTCATGAGTTTCAAATGTACAAATGTAATATTGGTGTGCTTCTTAGTAATGTTATTAATTGTTTGAAACGTTGACCATCAACATTTTAAAAATAAATAGTAACCGTTGATTGCATTTCTGATAAAGTTCTTTAAATTACATATCATTATATGCAACAATCGCAAGAGTCACCTATTAGTAGGCACTTATTTTTAAAGATGCCTTAGATTTTAAGATTAAAGGAAAGTTACTTGTTTTTTTTTAAACACCATAAATATATAGGATTAGGCATCAAAGTATTGTTCCATAGAGACCACAATCGTCCAGCGATGTCTTCAATGCATCTCACCACTGACCAGCAAAGTGCATAAATCATATACTGAAAAAAAATCAGAGGGACCACAAAGAAACAGTTCTAGTTATCATGTTGAAAAGTTGTGTATATATATTTACACATTTATATATGACGTAATGAATCTGCATATTACAAAACACAGGAAAATTTAAAAATAAAAGAGATGTCGAAAAGTACAGTATTTATTTCTCTCTTCTTTTCTTGAAATCAGTCTTTGCTTATTTTTCATGGAGTTTAATTTTGTATACATATATCTAAATGTTTTTGGTGAATATATGTACATGGTGTAAATAAACTCATCATAGATATCAGGACTAAATCTATGTACGCCAGACGCGGGTTTCGTCTACAAAAGACTCATCAGTGACGTTCGAATCCAAAAATGTTAAAAAGGCCAAATAAAGTACGACGTTGAAGAGCATTGAGGACCAAAATTCCTAAAAGTTTTGCCAAATACAAAAACACGTGAAAAAAGTCATTGATTATAAATATGAAAATTTATTTAATTAATATATTTGAAGCCCATAATCATGATAATGTTTTCAGTATAATGCTGTCATTTACGGTTACCGACTAATTATGTCTAATAAATCTGATTACGAAATGCAAATTATATGAAATTTATAATTAACTGTAGCTAATCTTACTATATAAAATACTAACCGGTATACATGCAATTGATGAGAATAGAATGTATCATGTGTCTGTTAACTCCCTTGCAGGATAAGTACTTCCAAACTTTTTTCTCTTCTGTCAGTTGGGCCACAGGCACAAAAGATGGGGATCCTGAATTTAAATTTAAACAGTCTTTAACTATTTCTTATTTATGTAATTTATCACAATTGTGACTTGCTTTTATAAAATGAAAGGGTGGAGGTTCTTACAATTCATGAATGGCATGTACATCTACAATTGCATGCAAGTAAAACACTGGAAACATATTAAAAAAACTTTAATTTCAATTAAAATAATTTCGGATATACGGTAATAATATTTATTCCTACCGATATTTACACGATCGCTGATTTCGTACGATGTCTGTTGACGCTGCTCTGCCATGTTGAGAGGCAGTTAAAATTGCCTAAAAATAAATATGTTCCTTGTCAGAAATCGTTTTAAAATAACTTTAACTAGACTAAAATGCCATCGAGGAATTAAAAATTGTAGTCGTTTCCAAAAAATATAGATATTTCTACTTAAACATTATCTCTGAAGTTTTGTCAAATTCTTTTGCTGGTGAGCATAAATAGGAACCGGAAAGTGACCTCCAGAAAAAAACGTGCCGCCCAGTTAAAAAAGACGTTCACGTAAGTTTTCTTTCGACTCGATAAAATAAAAACGAAACGATGTTCAATAAAAACAAAGATAGTAAAAGAAATAAAAAAATAATAACAAAAAGAAATGCTACATATAAAAGATAAAAGATTAGCAATTAATTAACAACAATGGTCATTTTCCAGTGATATCAGTCACTTGAAACAAAATAACGTTAAACTGGCATCTCTATCTTTTGTAGACGAAACACGCGTCTGACGCAAATAAAAAAATCATTACTGGTATCCATGATGAGTTTATTTACAACCACTTGGTCACTATCACTGCTGGTGGACTTCTTATTCCCTATGGGTATCACAAGCCCAGTATTCAGCACTTATGTGTTGACATGAATTATCATTGACATGGTCATAATTATAAATTAAATGCGTAAAAAACTTGTGAAATAATAAATCTTTTCTACCTCAGAAATAGATTACCTGAGCTGTATTTGTCAAAACTTGTAGGAATTGTTTGTCCTCAATGCTCTTCAACTTCGCTCTTTATTTTGCCTTTTTTACTTATTTTACTCGATCGTTACTGATAAATAGAAACTTTTCTATCAAAATATATGAACGACACATTTGTGTATTAGGTTATTGAAATTGAAATTGCAAGTGCAATTATATAACCATGATAACATATTACGACTATTATCAATTAGATAGGAATAACATGTATTTGATAATATTCTTCCTCACAGATTACCTTCAATTTTTGCAAAAAATATAATCAATAATAAAAAAAAATAGTCAGCAAATAAAGATCTACAAATAAATCGACATGGCTGAAATTCACAGTCGTTTCCTAATCAGAGCAATTGCTCTTTAATGATGATTTTTTACCCATTTTGTGTGTTAACCTTTTATCTTGTAACATATAAGAGATATAAAGACAATTTGATCAGTAAGACAAGACCTCTAATAAGAGTAATTAAACTTACAGTAAATTCTATTAAAAGAGATACGAATATTTGGTATAATTTCAATTTAAACAACTATCCATCAGAGGTCAAATGAAGTTGATTAAAACACAATCATGAACTACCTTACGGCCTTAAGAATTAACGTCCTAGTTCATAAAATTACGAAAACAAATATGACAGACATGAATCAACAACAACCACTGAACTAGAGACCCCATTATGAAGGACAGACGTTTACAAAAATAGCGGGGTCAAACATGTTTGTGAGTGCTCAATACTCCCCTTAACATTGGATTTAACAAACAAAAAAACATAAGAACAAAGTGTAAAAATCGGTTGCAAAGAGCTTAACTTAACAAATCGGTACTAATAAAAAAAAGAATAATTCCGTCTCACATCAAACAATAGATACAAAGGACCAGAATAAGAGTACCCGCAGTCTCTGAAAGCTAGTCCAGAGGTTATAACAACCAATGCATAAATTTTGACATCCAACATCCCATGTTCACAATAATGGAGAGTGTCCTTTATTGGAGATATAGACATCGGCTATGGAGCCTGCTTCTAGTTTTATTACTAATTTTGTATTTCCTACTTCTGTATTTTTATTTTATTTTGTTGGTATCGATAACCCTTCCCCCAATATAAAACAACAATTAAAACAAACAAATATTTCCCATTTCCATTCTCATTTTTATAATGTAGGTTACCGGAAAATCAAATCACACATCAGAAACTATGAATCATATTATCTAAGCTTTAAAACAATCGATGAAATCCAAGTTTGGTAGTCACAGAAAAATTGAAGAATATGTTGTTATTGCTAAATATAAATCACAAATAAACTGATTGTGTCGACTACATTTGCTTGATTTTCACATATGGAATTAATGGAGCTTATGACATTTGTCCACAATGCTAAGTTAATTCTTTGTCATTTGAAGGTGATAGTCTGGCTTACCATAACGGTAGGACATTCAGTACAAAGGATGACAACAGAGGAAAATGCGCAGTGAATTATACGGGAAGTTGGTGGTATGGTGGCTGTTATCATTCTAATCTGAACGGTCAATATAAAGGAAAAAATGCAGCAGGAATTTCGTGGTATCACTGGAAGTCACAATATGACAGTATTAAAACATCAATCATGATGATACGCATGGGAAATGTGTAAAAGTATCACTTATTTTACACATGTTATTTTTGTGACAATATTAAAGCTTACTTTGTTTTAATGGTATCACATCTTCATCGAGCATCTGTTTTCGTGAATTGGAAGCATAAATAGGTTTTTGAACTGACAATAATTTGAAAACTTTAAATTATTGTATACCTTTTTTTTGGTTAGAATGCTTTTAGCTTGCCTCGATAAAATTATTATTATTAAGTAAATTACCATTTGAAAGCCAGCGTTTGAAGCTAGTTTTATTTTTAATTTTTTACTGCAACTTGGTTTTGAGTGTAAAGGCAAATGGAATATCTATCAGGAATAAACAATGAATCAGTTTGTTTTGCGTTTTCTCTGCTGTTATTGAGCAATTTGTATGAACTTACGGCTATACCCAAATATCAAATGAATCTATGTATCCTGCTTTCTTTACAAAATTGGTTATAACATATTTTTCTTATATTCAACAACACTATTAATATTTAACGTGGCAGAACAATTAACTACAACAAATAGACTCATCATAGATACCAGGATTAAATTTTGTATTTACGCCAGACGCGCGTTTTGTCCACAAAAGACTCATCAGTGACACTCGAAATGTTAAAAAGGCCAAATAAAGAATGAATTTGGAGAGTATTGAGGACCAAAATTCCGAAATGTTTTGCCAAATACAGCTAAGGTTATCTCTTCCTGAGGTAGAAAAGTCTTAGTATTTCAAAAGTTCAAACGTTTTGTAAACTTTTAATTTATAAATATGAACATATCAATGATAATTCATGTCAGCACAGAAGTGCTGACTACTGGGCTGGTGGTGCCTCGTTGAATTAAAACTCCACCAGCAGTGGTTTCGAACCAGTGGTTGTAAATAAACTCATCATAGATACCCCAAATGATAAATGGTTACAAGTGTTTATACAGTTACATAGAGTTATTTCCACCTACAAAGATAGAATAATAAGAAGATGTGGTATGATTTTTAACGTTACAACTCTCAATTACAAACCAAATGACGCAGAAGTTAACAACTATCGGTTACCGTACGGCCTTCAACAATTGCAAAAACCAATACCGCTTAGCTAACAATAAAAGGTACAAAAATGACTATGTGTATCAATTTAAAAGAGAAAACTACGGTCTGATCCATGTAAATAAAAAAAGAAAAGAAAAACATTTATGAAATACAGCAAAAACCACAATTTCTAGATTAAAGGCTCTGGTTATAGGTCGGCTACATACGGAATTGTATGTCTTTCTTCAAAGGAATCACCCGGTTGATAGGAAGTTTTAATGAAAAGTGTTTTAATGTAAAAGTAAAAAGTCACTATTTGTCATGATAAGACTGCCAGCTACAATTTGTTGAAACATTATTCAATAGCCTTTACATGAATTTATCAAGTGTTGGCTCTGAACCATGTTTTTTTAATCTTTTTTTATTAAAAAAAGTTTGTAAGCGAAAACAAATAAGTCTTTCATGTATCTCAAACGTCATTATCGCTCAGTTTGTCATTCGAAACACATAACATAAAGTTCTGATGATTCATCCCTACTACAAAGGGACGTAACTTGAGACAAAATGAACAGTGACAAATTTTCATAATATTTATAATTAAAAAAAGCAGTTACATAAGAAAATGCCTTTACCAAGTCAGGAATATGACAGTTGTTATCCATTCGTTTGATGTTTGAGCTTTTGATTTTGCCATTTGATTAGGGACTTTCCGTTTTGAACTTTCCTCGGTGTTCAGTATGTTTGTGGTTTAACTTCATACATAAGACTTGTTGGTTTACACCGTACTGGAAATAGTACTCCGACATTAGGATAATCGTTAATCGTGTAACAGGTATACAACGATTTTGTGTTGTCATCATATCAAAAAGAAGGTGTTGTATGATTTCCAAGGAGACAAGTCTTTACAAGAGATTAAATGACACAGACAAACATAGGTCACCGTACGGCCTTCAACAATGAGTTAAACCCATACCACATAGTCAGATGTATGAGCCCACACAATCATAAATGTCAAACAACAATGAACAATTCAAACGAGAAAACCAAATACCTACTCAATGTCCTAAAATATGATAAAGAATATGTAACACAGCAACAAACGACAACCACTGAATTACATGCTCCTGCCTTGGAACAGACACATACATACAAAATTTGGCGGGGTTAAACATGTAAGCGGATCCCAACCCTCCAATGTGACCTGTGCCAGTGGTTTAACAGTACAATATAAGAACTAACTATAAACATTAGTTGAAAACTAATCTGATGGATACAAATAGAAATACATCTAACAAAAACACTGAGTGGACGTGTCTAGGTACTTCTAACAACAGATCTGAGAGTACTTTCAGTTACTGACAGCTAGTTCAAAGTCAGGTTGTGCTTATTAACATTCATGTAAACCTATTACACAATCCAATAAACTTATATTTTCATATGCAATAGAGGGAAATCCATTTTATCAATTGAGAGGAGAGTATTTACAAAAATATCCTCATACTCATTTGCTATAGAAAAAAAAGTATTGTCAAACCAATAAATATCTATAAAAATTCAACACCTATACTGGAGCCCCCTTTCATAAATTTCACGAACTACTTACCAATTTGAAAGTGATATATATTTTCATACAACGTAAGTTGGGTCATCACTTTTTATAGAGTTAATATAATGAATTACTTACGGATGCCGATAGTAGAGCAGGATTTGCTTACTCATGGATCACACCCAGTTATTTGTGTGATTTTTGTTGCTCAGTCTTTATATATATTAATTAATTTTCTATGTTGTGTTTTGTTTTTTCTGCTGTTTTCCTGCTTATCTCTTTCTTTTTTAACTATAGCGTTGTCATTTTTTTTTTCAACTGGTGAGTTTGAATGTCACTCCGGTATATTTTGCCTTTTCTTTACAAAAGTGATTTTTTTTAATGAAACATAACAGGTCATTTCTTGGTATTCCAAATGTAATAGGGTTATTAGTTTTAATGTTACTGAAAAGTGATTTTTAACGATTATATTTAGATAAATGAGTTTTATATCAGCTTGTATTAATTGATCTGTATAAATAAACTAAATTGAAGGCTTTACATTGACCTATAATGGTTTACTTTTATAAATTGTTATTTGGATGGAGAGTTGTCTCATTGGCACTCACACCACATCTTCCTATATATATATAAAGTACACGAACACTTATCCAACATAGTTATGAGGAAGAACGAATAATGCGTCCCAATGGATTTTTCAGTCATCATAAAGAATTGGTTGTACGATACGATGTATCGGTGTATTAAACCCGTATGAACATGTTTTCGCCATTTGAAATTGTTAGATACCATTCAAGTCGCCTGATCTACCATTTTACCTATTGTGTTATATTCCCGATTGTCACCTTTTGGCCTAGTATGCTTTTGCATGGCAGGTGATATATGCATAGCGGGAGATGATTTCTCCGTCAAGATAACCGATCTCTCTCTCCTTATAGAATGGATGTGATTTCCTCAGAATTTGTCGATAAATTGCTGTTCCCTTATTGTGACCCTTTATATGAAACCATGTGCAATAACTTATTATTTATCTGTAAGATAACATAACTCTATGTAATGAGATGGTGAACGATCAAACTCATCGTAGTACTGTTATATTATACATTGCGTATTTTGAAGGTTTTGTGTTCTCGCTATTTGTGCAATATAATGGTTACAATAACAGAAAATGTTCAATATTTCTTTCAAATTATATAAAAATAACATTTTATAAATTTTGGAAGTCTGAAACGTTTTTTTCTGGATTGTCTTTCACTGTAATAAATAGTATTACATAGATTGAACATCTAAATGGAACCTGCTTCTTCCCTAATATACTTTCTTTAAATTTTATTGTATCAAAATATTATCAGGTGTCTTATCATTTTCAAATGTTTAAGAAGAAAACGTTCGTCCTAACTATTTTGAAAAACGTTTAACAAATAAAGGTACAATACGACAATCAAAATGTATGTAACCAAATTATTTACAATACGTTGGATGGATAATGCACTAATAACAACCGAACGTTTGTACATGCGAACACCGACAATCATCCGGACAGCGCTGCTTTAATGATATTTGAAAGAACGCTACACAGACGACACCCGACTGATGATCGAACAATAGCCCAATGCAAAATGTCAAAATAATTACGTTATTTTTATTTTTATCGTTGATCATCTCAACGAGATTGATTTTCTCGCTTGATCCGGGACGTTACAAGGTGATATAAAAATCATTTATCTAGATATAATCGTTTAAAATCACTTTTCAGTAACATTAAAACTGATAATCTGTTTATCGCTATTTTACCTATGACGACGTTGTTAATTTCATGTCAATTTCATCAGCAACGCCACGTGCCTGCTTAGTTTCTAGCGATAATTTTCACTCTCAAGCGAGTAGAATGATATGAAAAATTATCACAAAAACAGCTCAAAGGAAAAATGCACAAATAGCGATAATGAATGTTATACCCGGAATACGTCAGAGATTCCTGATTCAAATCAAAATAATAACGAATACTGATATTATTAGATGACAGCACCACCAATTGTCAAGGAAAACAGTACTCCATAATCAATGAGAGACAGCGGTAATGCAACAACACCCAAACAAATCATCTGTTGATAAGATTGCATACATCTTATAATATGATACTAAATGAAGAGCAATCGACAGACCAAATGAACGTCTGAATCTCTAGGATATATTGAATTCATGATCCTCAGGAAAGGATCGTTATCGATCGCTTGATAAGCCAATTGTTTTGTCTTTGTCAGTTGAATGGAAAATGTTTTGTTTTAACAACGTTAAAGAAAAGTAGCAAGGAAACTTTATATACAAAATTTGGCGGCTCCATAATGACACGCGAATTACTTTTCCCTAGATTCACTTTACTAATAATAACATTCCCTTGATTAAGCTTAACATCAAATGTCAAGATAGAAAAACATACCCCACTAACTTGAAACCGTGATTCGTCCAATTTTAGAAAGGATCCCTATAACCATGTTATTACGGGATCTCGTTATCCTCTAACTTGAAACTGTGATTTCGTCCAATTTAAGATATCGTTTCATTGTCGTTGAAGATAGAGATATTAAAAACTATTTGAAAAAGGACCACACTATCGTTCTCCATCTAAAAAAGATTGGAAACAGTGTCGTCATGTTAGTAAAGACGCTCATTTATCGTATTGTAAATAGTGTAATCGGCAAAAATCTGACAAAAAAAGTCTTGAATATTATATATGAATGTTGTGGATATTCATTTATTACATTTTGAAAATAATTCAGAAATAAATAAATACCGTATAAAACACCTACTCATAGAATAAGAAACAAACTTCAAGAACTTTCAAAGCGGTTTGTGTTTGTACCGACCGACAAGGCAACCAGCAATGAATTGGTGGTATGTCGTAAATACTACACAATCGTTCGTACGAATTAAATGAAAAGTTCATCTGCACTTTAGTCCTAGCTCTCCACGGAGAGTCATATAGTAAATTCACGTGGCCCTCATTGTTCATTTTTTTTTCATGTGTATGCCAGATGCAGCACAGGTAGAGTCTTTATAACACCTAAAAATTATTCAGCATATTTGATGTTGAAAGTGACACGTGAAACAGATCTTGACAATTTAAAAGCATTTCTATTTATTCATCGCATAAACTTTTAGGTGATTGGGTTCATTATAACAAGCCGATAAGGCAAAACGAGGTGTTGCAACTCTGGTTTTATAACAATTGCAATCAGAAAAGACACGAATTCCACAAGGCAAAACAAAACATTATCTTTCTAAAATAGATAAATCCAGAGATGATTTGTAGTATCGGGGTAGGACTTATAAGAATTCAAAAGGCCAGAATTTAATGACTTTAGTTTAGGGCAGAGAAAGACATGCGCATTGTATCTGATGGTCATCCACCAGAGCTTTGAAGTATTTCAAATGATTGTAATTTGAACATTGAAAAAATCAGATGATGATGATGATGATGATGATGATGATGATGATGATGATGATGATGATGATGATGATGATGATGATGATGATGATGATGATGATGATGATGATGATGATGATGATGATGATGATGATGATGATGATGATGATGATGATGATTTTGTATCAAACGAAGAATATTGAATGTTGTGAAAAATTTAGAAAGCAGCAAGGCATCGGGGTTTCATACGTTCATTAATGTGTATCTCAAATCAACAATTACTATTAGATAGTCTGTGTTAACATGTAAAAAGATTTTTTTATATGATTTTGAATACTGATGTAGTTTCTCAAATATAGACGATTGAGATAATTATTGCCATACAGCCCGTAACAGAGAAGTGATCGAATTGATGTTTCTTTACCGTCAAAATTAGCTACGTTATCGACAAACTTAATTGAGTAGTGACACTTTAACGTTAAAAAGATTGACAATGCTGACAAACTTTCATGTGTCGATAATCAAGTTTAATACCGATAATATTGAAAATAATTCTAATAATATGAAACAAAATATGTCCATGCACCATTTCGATTGGGCGAAAAGTAGTCATTTCTTCAAAGTCAGAACAGAAAAAAAAAGATTAATCGAAGGACGTCTTGATAGTATTATTTCCTTTACAATTTTACCAAAAACTAAAAGAAATATACTGGTAAACAATTAAAAGGGTGTTTGATAGGAATGAAGTCCTTTATTTTTTCGGACTGCAATGTGTACCGTATGTGTGATGGATTTGAATTCAATCAATAACTTTGAAATGTTTTCTCATATGTATACACAAAAGGGAGGACTGGTATTTGTACTTCTGTTAGAATATGTCTTCGTCCGTTTCACATGCCAAACTTTTTTTTCTAGTACAGTTTAAACGGGAAAATTTTGTTGAGAATTTTTTTTTAATATGACAAAATAACGAGCAAAACTATTTCTTGCACACATTAAGAATATTTTTTTTTAGTAAAAATCAGTAAAAAAAAATTCTCCAAAATATACCATGGCCAGGACCTGACAGTTTTAGCAGTGTACAAATGAAAATCGTCCGGAAAACTGCGCTTGCTGTCATATTGAGGGATCATGCAATATTTCACCTATTACCCATAAACAACATAGGTTCTCAATTACTAAAAAAAGTTCTAAAAGATAATTTCAAATCAGAGTAAACTTATTAACTTCCTTATATCCAGTCGAATTTGTCTATAAGTTACACAAAGTTGGTTCTTAAAACGTTTGTATCAGGGAAAACATTTTTCTTTGACTTTTAAAACATGTAGGGGAAACGGATTTCCTAACCATTCACATATAATATTCCGTCTTTCTGATTTTTTGTTCGATAACGTAAATTTTACGACTTTTTTTATGACTACGTGAACTTGTGTGAATTTATTTTTGCTGGTCTTTAGGAAGACAATTTACAATTGTGCAGTGAACGGAGGCACTTATACATAACCTTATAATTCTGTTTGGAAACAAAAATAAATTCCCAATATATAAATATACATGTATGAATATACATGTATGATATGTCGTGTACATGATTGGATTTTGTAGATATAACTACCGCACAGAAAAAGTATCATGGATTTCGAGGCTTTCATATTCAAGGTTTTGAATTCTACCCTTGTTGAAAACCTGTGGAGACCTCTACAGTTCCTTAAAACATCAATTATTTTTTGGTAAATTTAGTGCCGTCTCCCTGAACATGCTAACACTTAAGTCATATCTTTTCATTTTCATATTTTTTCCCCTGTTTGTCTCTGTTGTTTTGACTGCTGGAACGATTAGTGGTATCTAACAATATTTATGAAAGCTTTCTGTGAATTATGAATATTTCTTCTCTGTCAGATATGGATCATTACCAATGATAAAATGAAATGCCGTACATCATATCTTATAGAGGTTTAAATTTCAAATATTCGTCAATTATTTAACTTAAGATATAAAGCAATTTTGTCTTCAACATTTCAAATGTTAAAGGGTACATTTGTATTTTTTACTTCGATTTGAAGGAAATTTATTTCAGTTTTTTTCTGTGACAAAGTACAAGCATGTTGGTATTGCAACAATGTATGATTGACATAATCCCGGGGACATAATAAACAGATAGGTATGAAAAAGAAAAGATATGGGGTATTTTGTATCAGACGAAAGAAAAACTATTACAGTGTTGAATCCCATAAATATTCACAGTGCAAGCAGTATATAATATCTACATTGAGCATATGTTCGATTGAATAATGATTTCCTCGTAACAAATGATAGAAATTTCGGAGATCCCGTATTTGATCCTTTACCGTTAAAATAAAAATGCCAATAACAGAGGTTGATTATAAAAAATGTTTTACTGTGTTAAAAAAACTTCGATTTAAACAATGTACACTTACATGTTGGACATGAAATATTTTGTCGATGAAGAAAATTAAATTATGTCACTTCTGAAATAAGTTTGTGGATAACGTAACTTATTCTGACGGTAAAGAAACGCGAATTCGATCACTACTCTGTTACGGGCTGTATATAAAAACAAGGGTGATTCATACAGCCCATAAGTGTATAGAGGTATTACACACTAGGGTGCTCACATGGTAAACTTGTCACAGCAGTACTTATAAATAGGTTGACAAATTATGCTAGATTGATAAAAACTATACAAAAGGCACAAGCCGAATTAAGAAAACAATATCGTTCAAATGACACCTTATTTATACTATGTATTTAGAAATATGTTTTTATATTATAATTTATAACAATAAGAAACTACTTTGTAATTTATAAATACCGGGAAACTGTTTGTTATTGTTTGTAGGGTGGGACTTTGGGAAAAAATTATGCTCTATGTAAAATATTAGGAACATATCTATTCCAGTAGGAGTACGCCTTAAGTTATTCGAATCAGAATCTTTAATTGATTCTATACTTTTTCATTCATGTGTACTACGTTTTTTGTTTGACATAATGAACAGTCCTTGATTTGGAGATGAAGTTTCTATTTGTTTTTCTCAAAAAACTAACAATGTTAAATAAAAAGTGTTCTAGTATTATTACAACTTTTTATTTGCCATTGATTATTTAGTACTGAAATTTAAAATGAAATGTATATTCAACAACTAAATAAACTCATTATAGATACCAGGACTAAATTTTGTATTTACGCCAGACGCGCGTTTCGTTTACAAAATTCTCATCAGTGACGCTCGAATCCAAAAAAGTAAAAAAGGCTAAATAATTTACGAATTAAAAAAAACCCCAAAAAGTACAAAGTTAAAAAGCATTGAGATCCAAAATTCCTAAAAGTGTTGCCAAATACAGCTAAGGTAATCTATGCCTGAGGTAGAAAAGCCTTATTATTTAAAAATTCAAAATGTTGTAAACAGTTAATTTATAAATATAACAATATCAATGATAATTCATGTCAGCATAAAAAGTGCTGACTACTAGGCTTGTGATACTACATATTGATGTTTCGAGTTTTTGAAATTTCATCTCTCTGACCCGTTAAAAAAACATTTACACTGCAAATGATAAGGAGCAGATGTTATCCTGAAGCATTTTGTGCACATTAACGACGTGGCAGCATTTACGTGGAAGAGAAACATTATGCACAAAATTGGTGAGTTTTTTTTATTTTTAGTTGTTTTTTTTTTACAAAAGAAACTAATGATCAAAATGTATACTAATTTAAAAAAAAAGAAGTTTTCCCCAGCTACATTCGTAGTATTTCCTTTTGCAGAGGACATTTAACATTAACCGCAGTAAGTCGGACACGTTTTTGTACAGGACAGCACTAACATAGAGCTAAACCATGTATTAGAATAGGCCACAAATAAATCTAACACAAACGTCGGGTTGTTGTCTCTTTGACATATTCCCCATTTCTATTCTCAATTTTATTTGGTCAATGCTCTTCAAATTTGTTCTATTTTATGCGATGGTAACTGATGAGCATTTTGTAAATGAAATGCCCTTCTGCCGTACCAAATTTTAAGCCTTGTATATATGATGATAGAAAACAGAGGATCTATGACACAAAATCAGTAGGTGCACAGCAAAAATAAAAAAAAAGCAATGGAACGTTACTTTAATTGTCGGTTCCCATCTCAAAGTGGCAAAAACACTCTTACAATGTATTTATATGCAATTTAAAGACGGCGTCTACATGTAGCTCCAGTTTCAACGGAATTTTTTCCAAAAAAATATTGAATAAACTCTGCAAGATTTAACTATAAATACCGGCCCGGTCAAAAAAGAACATGCTGGAAGGTAGCACATATTTTTAACAAAATACCTTGTATGAAACTGTTATTGTGTTGTACTAGTAATTTTAGTCTACTATTATGCCGTTCCTGTATCATATATAGTAAAGTACATGTTATTGTACTAAATTTTATGAGATTCTATTTGTCATTTGCATTCTTTTAATGGTGATTAAAATAGAGGAGAAATTGTTATGTCACAAAACCATTCTTGTGCTTGTTATTTATTTGATGGTAAATATTGTTAAACAAATCTCGTCCATTTTTAGAGATTGGACGCATCCTTGCTTGACTTTCTGTTAAGAAATCTGACTATTTTAAACTTATCTGGACTCCAGATGTCTTGATTTGTCTGTGTGTTTGCTTTCACAAATAAAATTTCCACGTCTGTTTAACTTGCGGTATATATAAATCCGGTCGAAATAAGAATGAAAATTCTATGTCTTTTGTCTTTTTCAGACATATCATTGTTTCCCATTCATGCCATTGGTAGTCATATAAATTTGCTGCCAATTCATACCTGTTATATTAATTGTGAATAGTTTCTTCTACTATACCTGCATGCAATAACTGCTATTGGACATTAAGCAAGGAACTATTTAAATAACCTATGGATTGTGGTAATCGGTAATTTGTTTTGGTGCTATTTACGAAAAAATTGTGACCATTACAGCAAGGGTTTTTTGCCTGGGATAAGAACATCCTTATTATTAAATATAATTTATACTTTTCCAAACAGAAAATTTTATAAAATCACTATATAATAGCTATACATGATAGAAAGCAAAGTGTAGACTAATTAAAGAATAAAAACGGATATATTACATAAAACAACCTAAACCAGCACATATAAATACACAGTCAAAGCCGTCAACGCACAAAGTGACGTCACATTTGAATTTCTAAAAAGAGTTCCCAAAGATAAGATAGAATTAGGATGAAATTCAAGATTAGATTTGTAAGGCTGATATAACATTTATTAATAAGAAATAAGATTACAAGACTAATTAATATCAAATTGTGGTAGTAATTAGATAATTAATTGTATTATCTAGCTATGTCGGTCTTTCTTCTGAATCAAACTGTAAATTAGATATATCGTATATTCTTTGTTGATCCAAACTGATAAATGAACTGAATGATTAATTATCTTTACCATAACACACGAATACAACAAGTATTTGGTTCGTGTTATATATTTGCCAATATGTTGTTAAAAAAAAGTTGTAGACGACAATTTCAATATTCGATACCCGATTAAAAAAAATTGTTTTTAATAATTGATGAATGAGAATCACGCTGTGTGTCCAAACCCTACCCGAATTAAAAGATGAAATAATTTTATGTTTGCATTATATTGTTACATTAACTGATTTATCACTCATCAAACGACTAAAAAAGTTTTAGATAGCATTTTATACATGTTGTAGTTCGAATTCATGATATTGATTAATATTATAAAAAACCACGCGTTGTAGACAAACTCATGATAAGTAAAAGTAATATGGGTGCGTGAAAATTTCCACATAGAAAATATGCACATATATTAGATATCGTTCTTCGAACGATTTTTCTGGATTTACCTTTATAAAAGACACTCAAATTTAAACCTTCAAAAATCCAGGATGTTTAACCTATCGCAAATAATACCAGTAATTATGTGTCATAAAACCTAATTGTGATACCTCAGTATTCTATTTCAAAAATCTGTACAATAATTTATCTAACTTATTTAACGCATGCCTTTCTTTAGAGGGCGTGTACAGGTCTACTTTAAATATAGTATTAAATTGATCGAATATGTCCCTCGTATTGAAATCGTAAATACTGCAATTTAAAGATCACTGAAGGCGTAAAATCCAATAATAAGTTACAAACGAGGAATAGGACGAAACGCGCGTCTGGCGTATTAAATTATAATCCTGGTACCTGATAACTTTTTACAACTTAAAAGGCCTTAATTCATCACCTATATGACATACAGCAGTCAAACAGATTAATGTTTCTGTGGAATTAAATGGATTTGGCTATTATTGTGGTCATATATGACCCAACCATGATCAGTGTCGACGGAGACAGACCAAACATATTTCATTTTTTACATAGGCTGAAAAAATAGATTTTGCAAAATACTCTACAAATTGTAAAATTTATTGGTTTGATAAATGTAACAAACATCTGTTGAAGTCACTTCTGAAAAATCATTTTCGTTATGAGATTTCAAATTTGTAATTTTCATGAGATTACGTAGTGATGTACATTATTTGATTTCACGAGGATAATATAAAAAGTAATGATAAGTTTGTCTTTAAAAGATTTCATCTTTGTTTTTTTTAATAGATTAAAACATTTGAATTTGATTGTTTTAGAAAAAAACAAATTTCAACCTCCTTCTAAAGAACAAAAAATTGAAATTACTAACCTTAAGCATTTTTCAATTTGCCTTAAAATATTGAAAAATAAAAAATGCTAGAACGTGGAGCATTTTACAATTTGCCTTAAAAAATTGAAAAAAGGAAAAATACTCGAACGTGGAGCATTTTTCAATTTGCCTTAATGAAAAATGAAAAATACTCCAACGTGAAGCATTTTTCAATTTGCCTTTAAAAATTAAAAAAATAAAGATGCTCCAACGTGGAGCATTTTTAAATTTACCTTGAAATATTGAAAAATGAAAAATGTCCCGTTTCATTGTTTACACTTTTGAAGTTTTGTTTTTATGCTTTAAATATAATGCACATATGTGTATGTGTGAACCCGTATATACACAATTATAACCGTACCCCGAAAAGATATGAGAACAACAACGCACCAGCAAAATTTTGTGATGTGGCGCAGGATTACTTTGCAATTGTTATTTCCCTTGTTTAAAACCATGAATTTTATATTTACCTATTTTGTTATTTACATTCAGGTTATCTCTCTTTATAAGGTATTCTCTATATATCTGTTAAATCAAATAGATATTGGTATGTTGAGTTCATTAATAAAGATATTTATTTTTACTCCCAAGTATTTGCATCGTTGCAAGACATTTGTAAAACAAGTTAATGTACATTTAATATAACATCTGAGCAATTTGTCTCTCTTTGATCAAAGCATAATAAAGCCTGCTTTCCAAAACACGTATCAATTGTGGCCTTTTGAAGTAATATGCCGATGATAGCTGAAAGCAATAACTATATGCCATATAAAGCCCTCAACGACAGAATAGATTAACCGAAGCCAAAAGAGTTATTCGTGATTGCAAAATAAATAAAAAAATATGTTACAGGAAAATTCGTACTTTCATGCACTGGCTACAGGTTTGGTGATATCCTCGTTGACAACCTACAAAAGGTGAAAAGATAAAAACAACACCTAGGAAAGCTGTTCTTTTCCAAGTCTCCCTGTATAAGGTTGATGAATATGCCAGATTCCTTATAAATACGGCTTATTTTTGAAGTAATTGAATGCTCCATTTCTTAACTAGATAAAATGAATTATATAATTTTTTCACTGTTTTTGGTTTTATTTACTTAGCTATTTAGATACCAATAGTGCTTCAATATTTGGCATCCATCGTCTCTGTTTTCAACTAGAACAAGCAGTGGTCTATCTCCGAATCTCAAACAGATTACTCATGCTACATTTTGATCTCGCGAGGTTGATGTTGAATTTTACAGCATTTTTTTTTACTGAAAAACATTATTTTAGGAAAACTAATCAGAAATGAAGCAGACATTTGAGTCAGTGCTTGGTGGAATTAGATACAACTGTCTTTAGGTGACAAGTTTTGAAAATTTAGGTGTATAATTGTTCCTGTGTTTTTTTTAATTTGTATAGACTGAATATGGTTTATTTGGTAAATGTATAGTTAAGATAGGTTGGATGTTGTTAACACTGATATCGCTGATTACTTTGTTTATTTTCAGACAGATTTTCTATTATTTGGAATGAATGTGAGGTGGCATTTCAGTTAAAAATGAACTTCAAATGTGAAGCTAGTTTACGTTTCTCTAGATATAAGAAGATGTGGTATGAATACCAATGAAACAGCTCGCCTTCTAAGTCACAATTTTTTAAATAAAAAGCATTATAGGTCAAAGTACTGTGTTCAACACATAGTCTTGGTTCATACAAAACATTAAGCTATAAATTGTCCCCAACATGACTAGTGTAAAACTATTCAAACGGGGAAAACAACGGTCTAATATATATATATACAGAACGAGAAACACTTATGAATCACATCAACAAACGACAACAAGGAACATTAGAAGATAAAACCTTTAAACAGACTTATAAAGAAGGGATAAAGTAAAGATACAGTTGTCATGTCATTAAAGTTTACATATTTTGGTTTTAATATTGATTCACTTATAGGGTCTTTACATCGGAATTAAACACATTTATTTAAAAACCAGTTGTTGGCATGACACGTGTAAAGTTCTTCTCTTATATATTTTATGATTGTATGATAATGACCCCTAACGGGAGTTGCCTGATATTCCTATGATGAAGACATAATCTTTCAATCAGTTTAATTGAGGTCTGGAGTTGGCATGTCAGTAACTGCTAGTAGTCTGTTGTTATTTATGAATTATTGTCATTTTGTTTATTTTCTTTTGTTACTTCCTCTGACATCGGACTCGGACTTCTATTGAACTGAATTTTACCGTGCTCATGATTATGCGTTTACTTTTCTATATTGGCCAGAGGTATAGGGGAGGGTTGAGATCTCAAAAACATGTTACACCCACCGCATTTTTGCGCCTGTCTGGCCTCTGGCCATTGTTAGTCCTGTATTATTTTTAATTTAATTTTTTTGTGTTTAATTTGTTAGGTATGACGTCCATTATCACTGAACTAATATATATATATTTGTTTAAGGGCAAGCTGAAGGACGCCTCTGGGTGCGGGAGTTTCTCGCTGCATTGAAGACCTATTGGTGACCTTCTGTTGTTGTCTGTTCTATGATCGGGTTGTTGTCTCTTTGACACATTCCCCATTTCCATTCTCAATTTTAGAAAAGGTTAGGAGCCTGTAATTCAGTGGTTTTCGTTTGTTTATGTGTTACATATTTGTTTTTCGTTATTGTTTTTACATAAATAAGGCCGTTAGTTTTCTCGTTTGAAATGTTTTACATTGTCTTATCGGAGCCTTTTATAGCTAACAACGCGGTATGGGCTTTGCTCATTGTTGAAGGCCGTATGGTGACCTATAGTTGTAAATGTCTGTGTAATTTTGGTCTTTTGTGGATAGTGGTCTCATTGGCAATCATACCACATCTTCTTTTTATATATTGTCTTTTTTTTTAAATAGAAAGTACAAAATTATTATGCCTGAAGCTGTCAGTGAGAAATATAAAACCCTTGACATAACATTCTCCATATTTTGGGAGATGGGAGATCTTCCTATAATGCCCGCCCCTCCTCCCCCTACAAAAAAAGTAAACACTAAAATCTCATCCGACATTACAGGTGAAATTTTATTTCATTCACGTGAATGAGGTCGGAGTGACTCGGTGTGCGCCTTTTCCTAAATTCCTCTTTTTTTTGTTCTCCAGATCCCACCTTTGTTGTCCCCTTGATTTTTATTACCCCAATTTTTATAATCCTTTATCCAACATCCCCTTTTTGTAACCTCAACATCACCCCCTCTCTATATCCCACACCGAGGTCTACTTGCAAGATTCATTTTGATCAAGATGGATTTGATGCCCACAATTAACAGCCTGATATGGAACAGGATTAAAGTTTCGTGATCCCTGTAAAAAAGCAAAATAGTTGTGACTTTCTGTTGACATAACGAATATAAAATGGGAGCGGACGAGCTACAAAAAATTTAATAGCATCAAAAAAGAGGCAATATCGATAAATGTTTTAATCAAACTATCTTAAATTTCTTAAGTTACAACAAGAGTGCATACGCTGACATGTCTCGCCTTCTTTACTAATCATTGATATTATGTTGAGGGGGTCGGAGGGGTCCTTATTCCGAAATCCCGGGCTTAAAAATGAAATCCCGACGTCTAGAATTTAGAAAAAATCCCGACATCCCGGAATTTGAATTAAGAAATCCCGGATCCCAAAAGGGTCACCCCGAAATTCCGAGCTTAAAAATACCCGATCCCGATGTCAAGAAAAAGGTCTTGCCTACCCTTATGTTGATAGTCCTAAATATAAAGCTTTATTACAACTATCACATAAACTTAACATGGTCCAAGAAAATTAGATCAAGGTCATATAAACAAAACAAGAAATACATGTACACAATACAATAAATCACTAAGTATATTTGACCTATTGCTAATAGTTTCTAGGAAACGGACTAAACCAAAAAACTAAACACTGACTTATGAACCGTGAAATTAAGGTCAGGGATCTGAACCATGGCTTCAGAAGTGTACAGCCTACAATTCTTCCGTACAGCAAATATAGTTTACCTATTGCTTATAGTTTAAGAAAATCAGACCATAACTAGACAAGAGTACACACGCTGAAATGTCTCGCCTTCTTTACTTATCATTGATATTATGTTGATAGTCCTAAATATAAAGCTTTATTACAACTATCACATAAACTTAACATTAACCAAGAAAGCTAAACATTGACCAATGAACCATGGAAATGAGGTCAAGGTCAGATGAACAATGCCAGGCAGGCGTGTACAGCTAACAATTCTTCAATACAACATATATAGTTGACCTATTGCTTATAGTTTCAGAAAAACAGACAAAAACCGAAAACCTTTACACTGATCAATGAACAATGAAAATGAGGTCAAGGTAAAATAAAACATGCGAAACTGACATGTAAATCATAGAATGTTTCAATACATAAAATAGAGTAGACCTATTGCATATATTATAAGAAAATAAATACACAAACTGAAAAGCCTAACTTTTACCACTGAACCGTTAAAATGGGGTCAAGGTCAGATAATACCTGCCAGTTGGACATATACACCTTACAATCATTCCATACAGCAAATATACTAGACCTATTGTTTATAGTATATGAGATATAGACTTGACCACCAAAACTTAACCTTGTTCAATGATCCATGAAATGAGGCCTAGATCAAGTGAAATTTGTCTGACGAGAGCGGTCCGTGTATATCTGCGTCCATTCGTTTTTCCTTTTGAAATATCAAAAACAAAAAACAAAAAACGAAAGTGTTTTTATTTTTCGTTTTTGATTTCTTAAAAACCAAAATGAAAAACGAAAGTGTTTTCATTTTTCGTTTTTGATTTCTTAAAAACCAAAATGAAAAACAAAAAGTGTTTCGATTTTAGTTTTTGAAAGATCAAAAATGAAAAATGAAAAATGAAAACACTTTCAAAAACGAAAAATGAAAACGCTTTCGTTTTTTGTTTTTTGTTTTTGATATTTCAAAACGAAAAACGAATGGACGCAGACATACACGGATCGGGAACATAGCAAGGCATGCACATACCAAATATATAGTTTATATGAGTCATAATAAGAGAGAAATTAACAATTTAGAAAACATTTTTTTTAAGTAGTCATTGAACCATGAAACTTAGGTCCATGACAATTGGCGTGTAACAGACGGAAACTTCGTAACAACAGGCATCTATATACAAATTATGAAGCATTCAGGTCTTCCACCTTCTAAAATATTAAATTTAAAAAAAAAGTTGGTTAATGACGCCGTCGACGCCGCCGGATCACTATCCTTCGGTCAACAAAAACTGCCCAAGACATTTCTTTCTATTTCAAACTGTTCCCGTTATTCTTAGGGTAATGCAGCTATGTTTTCCTCGATCGTTGCAACCAGCTGTAGTTGTTTTGCAACAATGCAACATTCATAGAAACGAACTAGTAGATAACAATTTGCATATTACTAACTTGATACAGGGCATTTAAGAAAAAAGGATAGGATGAACCTGGTTTTGTGGCTAGCCAAACTTCCACGCTTTACACCAATGTGAAATACACAACTAAAATGTCACCAATACATGACGGGAACACACTGTCAGTACAAATAAATGCAAAAACACCATAGACATAGAAATACATAAATAAATCATATAATAGAACATTTAAACATGTTTACCACAGAAAAACAACGAATAACTCACAAAAGCATCTGTCAAATTAAAAATACATTCATTACTTCGCGTGTCTGACGTCAGAAAACTTATACGTCACATACATGACATAGGAACAAATGTTTTATATAAAAAGAAATGATGATTCTCCAACATTTCCATAAATTACTCTTCAAAATAGAGAAATAAATAGATGTTTTGATATTATTTGTAATGTGTACTTTTCAAGCAATTCTCAAATCTAGTTATACTGTATCAGATTAAAATAACGTTTATGGTACCAATTTTACACCAGGCAGATAACCTTAGCCGCATTTGGCACAATTTTTTGGAATTGTTCGTTCTCAATATTCTTCAACTTTGTACTTGTTTTGGATTTCGAACTTTTTTATCCAAGCGTCACTTGGGAGTCTTACGTAGACGAAACGCGCGTCTGGCGTATTACATTATAAGCCTGGTATTTTTTTATAGCTATTATTTGTGTGTTTTTCTGTCCTGTATGTTCTCCCATTTTGTAATGTAGTGTATTCCAGTCATGTAATGTTGTCATTTAAATGTTATATTTAACATTGCCATAACAGCGGGAGGTTCGGCTAGCCACAAAACCACGTTCAACCCACCATTTTGTCTTAAAATGTCCTGTACCAAGTCAAGAAAATGGCCATTGTTATATTACAGTTCGTGTCTGTGTTATTGCAGTTTAGTGTTTTTGTTGTGTCGTTGTTTTCTCCTTATATTTGATGTGTTCCTCTCTGTTTTAGTTTTTGACCTGGATTTGTTGTTTTTTTCTCAATCGATTTATGAATACGAACAGCGGTATACTACTGTTGTCTTGATTTACTATATATTTTAACCCCGCTTTTTAGTTTTATGCACATATTATCAAGACTTTATTTGTTTTGTAAGTTCTGAACCGGATCTGTTAATATTTATCGTAGTTTGGCTTAGGATGGGACTGCCTTGGTTGTAAAGAATAGAAACGAAGTTTTTTTATGTGATTTTAATTTGCCTCAACACCGAAATCTCATAATACAATATACAATACGTAATGATAAATACAAAAATAAATATATGCAGGAATTATTGTTCACTTTCGGTAGAATAATTGTCACTATAAGTTTCACTATGATAATTATCCAAATATTTAAAGGTTCGAACTGGTTTGTAATCACTTCTGAAATGATTACTTAATGTTCACACATAATATTAGCTGGACTCCGATACGAACATCGTAAATTGTTATGTAACATCGACAATTATGCTATTAAAACACGGGCTAACAATATAAAACCAGATGAGATTAGAAATATACACACAAAAAAGTTAAACAGACATAAACATATTCATAGATACAGATAGATCCTGATTGTTTTCTTTAGACCTGATGCTGATTTCGATTGCCTATAAATAGAATTCTAAATTTGTGAAGAGATAGTTTTTGGTATTTATGATAATGCGTGGTTTTGGAAATTAAAGGTTCTTGATTGTCCTGTAAAGGTGTAGTTAATCTTTGATGTATAATCAATATATTTGCACAGTGTGGTTGGTTGATAATTCGATGGACACAATGAAAATGTTGTAAGATGGAATTGTAGCACAATATCCTTCTTAAGTTTTTCTACATCATAGTTGTGTTATGAGATGTAAGTTTGATAAGCAAATTTTAATAGAAATTAAAAGTATAAAAATAAAAACTTCTGTTATCAAAGATCAATGTAATATCCAAGTAAATTTTTTTAAAATAGATTATTAAGTATTTATTTTTTTGACCGTTTCAAAAAGAAACGATGGTACTATTGACTTTGAATGTACATTATTAACTTGTTGTAATGAAGTTCTTAAAGAAATGAATTATAAAAACATGTAAACAAAACATAGAAAAGTCATTCCTTCTATAGTTATTGAAGCGATTCCTAGATAACAGTAAGTGTCTGGCTAGTTCGACTCAAGTGTGATTTGACCTTCAAGTAAAGGTACTGCTAAACGTTGGAAATAATATCATCTTTCTTAGCTGATTAAGCAATCTTCTTTATATTTAAGTGGTCTTTGATATCTGAAGGTTACATTGAATTAAATTTATGTTTGTAAAATCTAAAATTAGGAATTGATATATTTACTGCAGCTCTCAAATATGTATTGGCAATATACGATTTTACCTTGTCAAACCCAAAAAATGCTAATTTTATTCGATACAGTCCTCTACTTTCTTGTAGTTTTTCATGGGAATTCAATAAACGAGGATGATATGATATTGTGGGGGATTGTAGAGTACAAGGAATATTTTGCTTGCAAAATTGACATCCTGGCAATGTTGATGTTATATCAGGACATTTTAAAATTACCTCTTTGGCATTTGTCAATAAAATTGATGCCAAAGTATGCCAACAGTTAAAACCAAATAGTTTTGTACTCTACTTCAGTAACAAGGTTCAACTCAAAATGATTGTAAACAGACAAAGGTGAATTCCGATGACTTTTTTAAGGATATTTTTAATGGAATGTCTAACAGTAACCATGCAACCGTAATCTCAAAGATAGTTAACATAAAAAGAAAGCATAAAATTGAATTTTTAAACCTGTGTAAAGTAAGCTATCGTTTGGCACCTTAGTTATACATCTTCCCTTTCTTTTTTTCACAAAATTATCATTAAAATAGAAAAATTAAAAAAATTAAATCAACGTGACAATTTTTATCTTAGTGAAAGTTGTCGTTTTTGATAATTCAGAAACTATTTTCTCTCTTTATTACACTACAGTGAACCACCGTGTATTTTCGAATCACTGCAATCTTTGTTCTATCTGTATTCTTTTTCAAGTCATTTGGAACTGTTACAATATTGAAAAGCATTTTTATTTTAAATTGTTTCAGTTTATTACTTAATTTATTTACCAATATCAATATTTCTTTCTAGTGTTAACATCAACATGGTTCTTTATGGTGACTGGTTTGTTAATTGTTTGCCCGCCTGTTAACAGCATAACTCTGGATGACATAGAAACGACGACTAAAGGTCTTGAAGCCGGCAAAAGTATAGCCGAAGTTTTTGAAAAGAAGGAATTTGCTGATGTTTTAAGAAAGATCGGAAAAAATGTTGGTCCTTACCTTGGTGCAATAGGTCCCTTCATAGGTTTTGTATCCGCATTGTTTCAAACCGAATCTGCGGAGTTGGCTTACATGAAACAGATTATGAAATATATTGACTCACGTTTTGATGAAATGGATAAGCGGTTCGATAGTATCGAACAGATGATTAAGTGGAACGTCGTGCAAGTCAATTTCGGTCAGATTGAACAAAGGATAAAGGCAATGGCACGGGAATATAGGTATCTGTATATTGTTCCACCTATTGCTGTGGAAAATAGAAAGAAGATTTATATTTCAAATTATGAAAGTGATTATCAGAATAGCGGCACGAAATTGTACCAATCCATTGTCAATAAACAAGGTATGTTTCAAGAAGATCTGGGTACTTCTGTTTTGCGTTATACTGACGGTGACCGCAAAAAAACACATTTATTTCTTCGCGGAGTTATGCAACTTCTCTTACAGGCTATTAAAATTGAATTAGCCTACCTTTTTTCCTACAAATATGATCATAATGCAAATTTTATGAAGTCGCAATGGATAAATAGAACAGAGGAAGTTCGAACGAAGTTTAAACAAATTGACGAACAGTGTATAAATGTATATTTCGCAAAATCCAGTAAGGATATTGACGAATATTCCTCAAAAAACTATGGCAAACCGAATAAACAATTTGCCACTGAACTTTACAATATACTTGCTGGAAAGTATTACTGGAGGGATTGGATTGTTGTGTCCTATAACCCCATATATGGCCGTAATAGGCATATGATGCGTGTCACAGGAGGACAAACGCTATTAAGAAAACATGGAAGAAACCTGTTAGTTACTAGTGTTGACAAAAACCATTCGGTCATGAATTCAACAAGAGCTGAACAGATATTGGAAACTAAAGTAACAGTGCAAGGACGACAGGCAAAAGATATTTTTTTTTATATTGATCACTCAGGATCATCAAAAGGAGCCTCATTAGTTAGTGTCATAAAATGTTACTCGACTGGAGTAGCTTTCAGGGGTAACATTAAGAGGCTTGTAATCGATGATAGATGTCCATATTGTTGGATAATTATGTGGGGTTGAAAGCTTTAGGCGTCAGAAAATGTCTACAGATAAATATTTTGACTTCATGATATCTTTTTTTAAAAGTTAATTTATATACTGATTTTACAATTAAGGTTAAACAGTTACATGTATTGTATGAAAATTAATTTATATTTCATTCATTGGTAGGAGGACAACGTACATTCTGTTGTTAATGTTCCCCATCAGTTTTTATTTATGTTATGGTTATACCGTTATACCTTTAAACTTTATTTTTAAACTACCTGACTTTTTTAAAGTTTATGATTTGTTCTGGCTTAGTACTACTTTACGTGTGACCTAGTTCGAAATTATTGCTAAATATTTTCAAAAAAAATAATTTTTGACACCATTTTACCGAATCGATTTTAAGCATAACCGTTGCTTAAATGTGTTTTTACTAGCAAGTAGATAATTAACTTTCTCTGTTTTTCGTATCGTTTCGTGATCTGGTATAATTAAATTTTTTATACGTACGTATTGGACAAGCATATTCAACTTCGTGTAATTTCATCATTATACAAAAACACATAATAATTACAAGATTGAGTTATCTTCCAATAACCAAAGTAAGCGGATCATATTAGCTGTCACTTCAAGAAACTATAATCCAATTAAGGAAATGATTTTTTCAAGTATACAAGTTAATCAGTTGATGCTGATCGCTTTAGAAATTTTGAAATGTAGTTGAATTTAAGGACTATTTAACAATTATATTTGGTATTTTTTTCTGTCGTTCGATTACAGAGAAAGGCCACGGTTCATCAGTTGGTTTTTGATCATTGTTAGATTTCTCTCTAATATATTAGAAATTTAGATTCAAGTAAATTCTAATTTGATTGAGCATCTGTTGAAAAACAAACTGTATTCTAATTATTTATTTTAAAAAATGAAGGTCTCTAAAAATATCATGACACAACACGATTATCTAATTTTATTCAATTGCAACACCACTGTCCCAGGTTAGGAGATGTTTGGGATCCCGCTAACATGTTTAATCCCGCTACATTCTGAATGTGTGTGCCTGTCTCAAGTCAGGAGCCTGTAATTTAATGGTTGTCGTTTATGGATGTGTTACATATTTTTCATTCGTTCATTTTGTAGTACATAAATTAGACCTTTAGTTTTTCACTTGAATTGTTTTACATTAATTTATTGTCATTTTTGGGCCTTATAAAGCTGACTCTGCGGTATGAGCACTGCTTTTTTAAGGATGCCGCACGATGACCTATAGCTGTTAATTTCTGTTTCATTTTGTCTTTCGTAGAGAGTTCTATGTCCCATTGGCAATTCAATCATATTACATCTTCTTTTTCTTTTATACAAATAGCAACCTATTTAAGTCTTAGGCATTTTCAGTATATTTTATTAGGGAGTTCATATCTCACTCTAAAATACGATAAATCAATCGCAACAGGTGTATTGGTGAGTTTATCATAGCGGTCATACGATTACGCAATCGGTCTATAGATGAATATTAATATGAAATTGCATAAAAAGCCATATCTCAAATCGATACTCATTTGAAAAAAATGAGATCATAGTGATTCATCATACCAAAAGTTCAAAAAAACTGTGTATACTCCTCAAAACTACTCTGAGTATCGATTGATCTGTGCAGTATGATGAAATCACCCTTTGAAAACTTTCAAATATAGATAACAGTTCGAAATTTTAAATTTATTGCAATATTCTGAATGAAACAAACTTGCACAATCAAAACAATTTTAACATTCGTCAACGTTTAACAACATTCCGTGTCTCTAACCATAACATAGAAATTGAAATATGTCGATATAAAAATAAAGGAGAACACACAGTGTGTAAATTAAAAAAAAAATTAATAATGATGAACACTTTTCCGTCATTGTCCAATCAACAATAATTTCCTTTTCCTAATTTTTACCAGCTTGACTCAAACTCTTAACTTAAAACTAATTAAGATTATACTTTGTCTAGTGTTGTATGCTATACAAAGTAACTAATGGTCTATAATGGTCAATTATCTAAATAATTATTCATATATATTTATATTGATAATATGAACTGGCCTTGTTAAACACTTTTTTTCATGCATTGCATGTTTATTGTCACATGTGTATATTTGTATGTTTGCACTCAACACGTCAAGATTTTACATTTTTCATTTTTTTGCAATATAAAATTCAAATGCATTTTAAGTTTCAGGAAGATAAATCTGTCTTGAATTTTGATGGACATTTGTTTCTGTTCCTGCAGAAGGTTTTAAAATAATCTAAGTTGGGTTAAAATTTTTAGATGCTCCTTCTTAGGTAACAACTGTATTTTATTGTGTTGATTGTCCTTGTTGTTTGGACAAAATATATCTACACAGCGTTACATACGTGAGTTTAAGAATGTTTGTTTCTTTTTTTCAGGAACAAAAAAAAATGTCCATCAAAATCCAATAAAGATTTTTCTTTCTGAAACACAAGTTGCATTTCTTTTTTTTTTATCTAGTAATTGTCAGGATCTAGATTTTTTTTCCATAACACTTTTCTTTAACAATATGTTAAAATGTTTTATACGTGAATTGTTTTATAAGTTTAAAAGGTTAATCAAAATCAAATTAATATTAAATGTTTTTAAAATTTGCCTGGCAAGAGTGTACCTATATAGTGGATGCCAGTCCTTACAACTTTTCCAAGAGTAGTCTGTACCTAGAGTAGTAAGGTGTAAACACAGTCAACTTTGTCAATTTTTTCATTTAGAACCATAGGAAAAGTCACCAGATCAACAACCATAACATTTCTTATGGACAATTGAGATTATAAATAACATAATAAAGCAAATAATCGTGCAGAATTCAATGCACCTTCCGCCAGACGTGTGTTAATAACTCATTAATGTTGTATTTTTGATTTAGTGTTCGTTATTTTCAAATACATGTCACAGGTTATGTGCGTTTTGTGGACCATTTTTTTTCTTTAAAACAAATCTATACATTCATCATTTGAACCAATGGCGACAAAGCAAACCAATTTTTTAATCTCCGTCACTCGTGCTGCAATGTATATATATATACGTACTTCTTCAGTTTGTCCGTCTGTCTGTCCAAACCACAAAACACTCACACATGGTCTTGAAAAAGCTTCCATACCTGAACCATTGTATTCTTCATAAAGATGAATGGTGTGTGCCAGAAGTAATTATGTGCGTCCTTATTATTCAAAAGGTACTGTTTTTGGATTCGTGTGTCTTATAGAGAAACCAAACATGACAGATTAGGGATTATTTTTTTATTTTTCTACTCCATTCAAAATTCAACTAACTCTAATTCAAATGGACTATATTTCCATTTCCAAAATACTGTTTCCAGTTATTATATTCATAAATCTTTTCATATCATTCTGTGGCTGAAAACCATTAGTAGAATTAGAAGTAGAAGTATCAATAAAAAAAAAAAATCCGAAATTTTCATTGTACTAATGAACTCCAAATCGTTAAATGTTTTTGTTACTTTTTTTAATTCTTGCATTTGCACAAAACGCAGAAATCTACTTCCTTTTCTGGTGTCTTTGTCATGAGACTTTAAGTAGTCTAGTAAAATATAGGAACTCATCACTTTGAGTCCGGCGTCCGGCGTCGTTGTCGTCGTCCATCGTCTTTAACTTTTACAAAAATCTTCTCCTCTGAAACTACTAGGCCAAATCATATCAAACTCGGCCACAATCATTATTGGGCTATCTAGTTTAAAAGATGTGTCCGTTGACCTCGCCAGCCAACCAAGATGGCCGTCATGGCTAAAAATAGTACATAAGGAAAAATGTAGATTTTGGCCTATATCTCTGAAACCAAAGCATTTAGAGCAAGTCTGACATGTGGTAAAATTGTTTATCAGGTCAAGATCTATCTAATCTGAAATTTTCAGATGAATCAAAGAACCCGTTGTTGGGTTGCTGCCCCTAAATTGGTAATTTTAAGGAAATTTTGACGTTTTTGGTTATTATCTTGAATATAAGTATAGATAGAGGTAAACTCTAAACAGCAATAATGTTCAGCATAACAAGATCTACAAATAAGTCAACATGATAAAAATGGTCAATTGACCCCTTAAGGAGTTCCTGTCCTGTATAGTCAATTTTTAACAATTTTTCGTAAATTTTTGTAATCTTTAACAAAAATCTTCTCCACTAAAACTACTAAGGCAAATTTAACCACATTTGTCCACAAATTTGTCCACAATCATCATGGCGAAAAATATATTGTTTTGGCGAAAGAGGTGGCGTAAAAAATAATTGACCCAGGAGAAACCCCAATATCGGGTATCTAGTTTTTTTGAAAATGTGTCCGTTGACCTCGCCAGTCAACCAAGATGGCCGCCATGGCTAAAAATAGAACATAGGGGTAAAATATAGATTTTGGCTTATAATTCTGAAACCAAAGCATGTAGAGAAATCTGACATGGGTGAAAATTGTTTATCAAGTCAAACATTTATCTGCCCTGAAATTTTCAGATGAATCAGACAACCGGTTGTTGGGTTGCTAGCCCTTGATTGGTAATTTTAAGGAAATTTTGCCGTTTTGGGTTATTATCTTGAATATTATTATAGATAGAAATAAACTGTAAACAGCAATAATGTTCAGCAAAGTAAGACCTACAAATAAGTCAAAAGAACAAAATGGTCAGTTGATCCCTTCAGGAGTTATTACCCTTTATAGTCAATTTTACCATTTTTTCTTAAATTTTTGTTATATTTTACAAAAATCCTCTCCTCTGAAACTACTACGTAAAAATGTATCAAAACTTGTTCATAATCATCATAAGGGTATCTAGTTAAAAAAAAAGTGTCCAATGACCCTGCCCGCGAACCAAGATGGCAGACATTGCTAAAAATAGAACATAGGGTAAAATGCAGTTTTTGGTTTATATCTCTGAAACTGAAGCATTTAGAGCAAATCTGACTGCTGACAAACATGTTTATCAGATTTAGATATATCGGCCCTGAAATTTTAAGCAAATCCGAGAACCAGTTGATGGGTTGCTGCCCCTCAGTTAGTAATTTTATGGAAAATTTGCAATTTTTTGCTATTATCTTAGATATTATTATAGTATCTAATGATATCTTATACTATAAATTATGATTTTAACCTTATTTTACATGATTTCAAAAGCATCAGTAAATACAGGTGAGCGACACAATTACTAATTCTTTGTCTTTGATATGAACATTACCTGATGATCGCCTATCCATAAAAGTAGCAACGTAAAAGATATGAACGAACAACTATAAACCAATATCTGTACTTCCAATTTTTATATCAAAGATTTTTGAAAAGATTATTTACTCTCAAATTATTTGATAGAATTTGATTCGATTTATAAGTAACAGTCTGGGTAAAACACTCAATTTTATTATAAAAATTAACAATGGATAAGTTTGATTCTCTTTCTTTTGAAAGGTTCAAATCCTGTTTATCAAAGAGGCCTCAAAAAGTAAAAATAAATACCAACATATCTTCAGAAAAAAATAACATTTGGTGTACCGCAGGGCAGTAATCTATGCCCTTTGTTGTTTCTTTTATATATTAATTATCTTCCACTTCAGCTAAATCATACAAAACTTGCTTTGTATGCAGATCACACAACTTTTAAATACTCTTCAAATTCCGTTGATGATATATGTGATAAACTTAATGATGAAATAGCAACTTTTGGTGTGAAAATAATGATATGATTCTAAATATTAAAAAATCCAAATCAATGTTAGTTTGTTCAGATAGAAAGCTTCAGAGTATACAAGATACTTTAAAGACAGAATATAGTGGAATTCTTTTACAAAATGTAAAGAATGAAAAATTACTTGGCATCCTAATCGATGATTGTCTTTCATGGAATCAACAAATAAACAAAGTATGTACTGTGATTAGTACTAGAATAGGTTTACTAAATCGATTGAAGCATTATATTCTACAAAAGGTTTACGTTTACTTTATAATGGATATGTACTTCCTCTTTTTGATTATTGTTGTACAATATGGACTGAAACATGTAATCTAAATATGGAAAAATGTTAAAATTGCAAAAAAGGCAGCCAGAATAATTCTTAACAAATCATATGACACACCATCAAAAACTTTATTCAAACAATTAGGATGGTTAACTTTTAAATCAAGCATCCCATATCACAAATGAGTATTAATGTATAAGTGTGTAAATAGTCTTGCACCTAATTATCTTTGTCAATTATTCAATAAAAACCAAAATGTTAATGCAAGATATTCTTTGCGTTCATCGGACAATAATTGTCTTTTCATACCACGTCCGAGAACAAATTTTATGAAAAAAACATTTCAATATTCCGCGCCGGTTCAGTTCTTTGGAACAGTATTTCTGTTCAAATAAAAAAAAAAGATAGAAACGATAGAACAGTTCAAACAAAGTTTTTATAATTTCTTGTTTCTAAACTAAAAATTTAATTATCAGATGAAATTTACCTATAGAATAAAAGTCCATATATTTATCTTGTACATCTGACATTAACAAAATATGTTGATGAATCTATTCTGTATGTTTTTCGCCTTTTGTTTTGCATAAAAAGTATGTATGTAAATGTATATATTATCTTACTGTATATTTTGAATTATTCAGAGGGCCTCAGGGGAGATAAGTATTGTACTAACTGATTTTACTCTCTTTAAATAAAGTATTTATTATTATTATCATCGAGTTTCTTTGTTTACATTGAACATGACGTCATAACTTAAATAACGTCTGAAGTAAAATCCCTAGCAACAGAACCAAAATCACAAAACCAAAAACGTTGTGGTATTTCCATTTCTTTTTTAACAGATTTTGAAGTTACAAAAAAATAATCCATACAGACTTCGTCCCCTTTCACAGGTTATGCCTGCCTCATATTAGCAGAACGTTATATTCCGACCATTCATTTCTTGTATATGCCTTTGTGGATGATGGAGGAGGTTTTGGCCTTTTTTGTAGGTGGACATTTACATGACATTAACACTCAATCAAAATTGATTTTCTTCAGATGTTTCCGAAACAAAAACAAGAACTAACAACAACCCTCTTGTCCCCGTCAGAGTTAAATGGTCGTTCTCTTTGACTAGTTGGAATGTGAATAACAATATCATAACCGGTACCATTTTTTCTACATCAGATGAGCATTTGGACAATACATGTCTCCTCAGTAATGATCGAGGCTAAAATATTTAAAAAGTCAAAACTTATTAAAAAAAAAATTGAAAAAAGTTACAACTGCTGCAACCGAGTATCCGTACTTCATTGTAAAGTGTAAGCAACTGTCAGAACAAAGACTAGGACAGAGTTGTTATAGTGAAGCTTATACTAATTGCCATTATTAAGTATTTCTCTATGTCATACAAATCCTCTCCGGTAGAATCGTGCTGAACATGCACGAACTATTTGCCACAGAACGTTAAGCAAACAGCAATCAAAATCTAGTAGAATATATCATATTATGAAATTTCTACATTTTCTTTAAAGTGTTAATGCAACGTCTTAATATTAACTTTCTGCTGGTCTGCTCCAGATCTGCATTTGTATATTTAAAGTTGATGTATGTCTTACTTGTCTTCTATTTAATAACGTATGATGACTATGACTTTTTTTGTCGCTATCCATGAATCTATGCTCGGAACACGTTTATTTTTTATTTCTTTGCATAGGACATGATTGCGCTACCTTTTCAAATGGTGTGTACACTAAGTTATAGTTATTGATCAAACGAATCGGTATGTCATTGAATCTGCAAGGCTCGAGTAACCGGCCATCCTTAACCGTGCAGACTAAATTGAATATACCGATTTGATTTGATAATTCTTTTAACACACGATGACATGAATGTTTTGGATATATGCAGACGATATTCAAACCACGGGAAAAAGGGAAAACACGACATTATAAAGTAAACAGCTGGTAACTGTACATGTTAAATTATGCATCGTTTTGTTTATATTCAGGCTTTCTTTCAAATTGCAACAATAAATTATTTGAAGAATTGCGTTTTCAATTGCAGATCTTTGATTGTGTCCATTAAATTTATTTCCAATTTTCCTATAAATTCATGACTATTAAAAACTTGTAGATACCTGACTATTGTTGAAAGCTATATGTTGTCCTCTAGATGCCCTTAGACCGCTTTGGCATATGATTTCTATCTTGTGGACGTATAAACTACATCTTTATGTTATACAGTTTAAGTTCCGTTTGATGTACTTTAGTTTTAAATTGGTTTAAACATGTTAAAGCAATACTGAAAGAGTTTTTTAATGTACATTACTTGCTTTTCTTACCATCAAGGCTGACTTTGTGTTTTTTCTTCATTATTTTTCTCAGATGTCTTCTCTGCTTAGTTACGATCTGATCAGTCAATCATTTTCCAACTTATTTTTATAGTTTGTATAGATAGTTTGTGCTTTAAGACCACAGATCCCTGTATGGGGAGAGTTGAGAGCTCTCATAAACAATTTTGACAACGCAACATTCTTTTAGTGCTTGTCCTACTTCAAAAGGCTGTAATTCAGTGGTTGTCGTTTGTTGCCGTCGGTAAGATTTGTTTTAAATCTAAATTTATTTTGCATAAATCAGGCTGTTGGTTGTCTCGTTTGAAATGTTGTATAATAAGCCATACCGTGGTCTTTTTAACTTACTATAATCTATGCATATATATAGCTAATTTTTTCCTCGTCCTTTTTGTCTCTAGTGAATACTTGTCACATTAAAAAAAGATGCAACGTGCCGTTATGGAAGCTGCAAAACTACAACCAATCCTTACTTAAGGTTTCTTTATTTGATACATCAATCGTGGGAGACGTCCTTACATTTGCAGCATTTAACTAGCACATGTCTTGTTATATGTTTCTAAATATACTTTCTTATAAGTATATCACAGACGACACAAATGTGAACTTCCAGATAAAATGTCTAAACAATTTAATGATACCTATCAATTAATAATATACATTTCATTAGGAACTATCGTTTGCTTTTTTCAGTTTTCTATTACGTGTAACTTTGTTATGTGTTTTTTTCTCTCTCTCTATATCAATACTTTTTTGTGAGACAGTCAACCATGGTTTCATATAATTACTCGCCAAAACGTAATACTAAAAATGAATTAAGGACTGAAAGTATATATACATAATATTTATGTATATATCAATTTAAGGCGCAATTGCTACGTAAGTAAACCGCCTACCAAAACCAATAACAAGTACAACATCATTAAAAATAGTACATTTTCTACTATTTGTATTCTGTTGTTGTCAATATCACCGTATCAATGTGAAAGAAGCTTTATTCATTTTCAAATACATGCCTTTCCGCCTACTCATTGAGACGTTATCTATATGCGAGTTGTTATCTAACAGGAAAGTCGTCTGCATCTGAATCATAACAGACTTGTCGGTTACCTTAACGCAAAATATAAACCAGACAGTTCAGATACATACAAATAAGCCAAACTTTGCCAATTAGTCTGTGTGATACATGTAGATGAAGCTCTTAGATAACACACAGAAAAGAGCAAATTCGAGCATATGTGAAGGAATCGATGATTTGGACAAACCAAAAAATAATTTTGAAAATTTAGGGAAACATGTGCAATCACATTGCGTTTCTTGATTTTTATATTTTCCATATACGAAACAAGGCTCCAGTAGGTATTATTCATAAAATTATTCATCTTAAACACATTACAAATTCCATGCATGAAAGATTTACGACTTGGTTTAGACAAGGAGTATTTATAAACGAAAAGAAAACCTTAACAAAATGTTTTTCAAATTACTTTTTCATATATGTCTTATGGAGCCTTTTCACATTATTATCAATAAAGCAAAATCAAAATAGGAAGATGGGGGGTAAGATTGCCAATTAGAAAACTTTCTACCCGAGAGATAATGATGTAAGGATAGTCAACTATGGGTCACTGTGCAGCTTTCAACAATGAACAAACTAATATCACATAGCAGGCTATAAAAGGCCCCGACATGACAAAAACAATTCAAACGGAAAAAAAAATAATAGACAGATTCACATACAAGACAATTAATAGAAACACAAAATTAATATGTACCGACATGAATTATCATTGATATGGTTAAATTTATAAACTAACTGTTTACAAAACTGTTTAACTTTTGAAATACTAAGGCTTTTTCTATCTCAGGAATATATTACCTCAGCTGTATTTGGCAAAACATTTAGAGATTTTGGTCCTCAATGCTTTTCAACTTCGTACTTTATTTGACCTTTTTAACGTTTTTGGATTCGAGTGTCACTGATGAATCTTTTGTAGACGAAATGCGCGTCTGTCGTATATATACAATTTTATCTTGGTATCTATGAAGAGTTTATGATATACGTGACAATCACTGACCTTATGGCTAAGGACATATGTATAGGGAATATTGTGAGGTTAAACATATTAAGGAGTGCTGAAACCTTCCTGAAGACGAAACAGTGCAAGTTAACTAAAGGATACAAATCTTTAAATAAAAACTTCAAAAATTTGTTAGAGAACGATCGAAGGTGTGATGACATGAGATGCTTCAAATTGAATTGGGTTATCGTAATACTGACTCAGCTTATTTTAAGTTTACTCGTGAACATCTAAATGTGCCATAACTCAGAATTATCCAAGGTTTCAATAGAAATAGATCAAAGGGATATTCAAATTCGTAACTAGTAGACTAACCGACAGTGTCATGGCATAAAACGAAAAACGACGAATAGATGAAAAAGACAAACAGTACATAAAGCACAGTATAGAAAACTTAAGACAGAGCAAGACTCCACCAAACTCCAGGGTGATCAAATGCGCTATGAAAGGATAAGAAGATACTGCTCTTGTTTATTTATACTAGCCTCTTGGTTCAATTTACATATGACGGACGATAGTTGCATTTTAGGGTGTGTACGACTGCATTAAGTGTTCATGCTAAGGTTTTTATTGATATTGTCAGTTTTTCAATGCTGGATGTAGGAAATCTATTTCTGACCTTCTCCATGTTTTTATTTTTTATAGTTTCCCTTTCTGTGACTAATGATAAAACATTGTGTATGCATATAGTCACAAACAACACATTTTCGATGTTAAACAATATTGTATACCATAACAGGATTTAAAAGAGAAAACAGTATGTATAACCCCTATTTAGACAGGGTTCAATGCTATCTTATCGTTAAATGTTACTTCAACATTTCGGTTTTAAACCTTTCTGCACACAGTAAACCTATTAATGATTTGTTTCTTGTCTTAGTTGAATAAGTCTGTCGTTTCACCCTCTTTAATAAATTCACAATTGAGCATCCCAATGCATCTTCCTGTTCCATAGTGTGAGTATTGCTCATTGTTTACGTTGCACAATCTGATAGATATTTGTTCCCCTATAAAGATATTGTAAACTCCAAACAAATAATGAATCTTAGACTTCTGTTTTGAAAACATCATCTTATCCAAATGAAAATATAATTTTAAAACCTATGATAATGTTAAGATCCATGTCAAATGTTTCAATCAATTTGGTCTATTTCACACAGAAAGATAAATGAGATCGAAAAACTTAAGAAAACATTGCATTACATGTTATTACATTTGCAATTTTTATTAAATAAATATTTTTACTCTTAACAGACGTATAACCAACCCGATTAACAGACCAATCGCTCATATAGTCACATACTCAAAATAGATTAACCGACCAATCTCTCGGTTAGCCGAGTGTCGGCCGTGATATATACACAAATTAATAATCGAAACTGTTAACGTTTTACAGTAAGTTATTGCAATATTTATTTTTTTTAATCATCCCTACCATCATCCTAATCAACATACAAGTAATTATTTTTATAAAACATATTAATCAATACCGACATTTTATCTAAAATATGTATTTGAAATGATATTTATCTGAAAAAAAACTTGTAATTAGGAACAACTTTCATCACGAAACATTTGAACATATGGTTTCACGTGGCACAGTTTTAAGAAAATCGAATATTTGGTTGAACAAGAAATTGGTGAGTTTATGGTTTTATCTTAAGAAAAAATATTGTTAATTGACAAAGCCACGACTAAAAAATTAAAAGATAAACAGTCAAACAATTGTAAACAAAACACAACAAAGACAACTAAATCCTGAGCAACACAAAGCCCGCAAAATCTGGGGGTGAACTCAGGGGTTCCAGAAGGGTAAGCATTTCCATCTCAACATGAGGCACCCTTTCGTTCTTGGGTATTGTTTTATATTGAAATAAAATAACTGGAGATATCCAATTATCATTCGTTATGAAAATGCAATTAATAAACTACCAACGTAACCAAACAAAATGCTTAAAGTCATAAGAAACGAGTGACCGGTGAAAAATAATGTTCTTCAAATTCTTGAACCAATGCATACAAACATCATAAACTTAGTTTTCTGTGCACGAATTTATCATTTTTTTCGTGTAAATTTCGTATAATCGTCATTTTTTTTTTCAATCGGTCAGTGTTGTTGTTTGAAAATGTGGCAGGTAATTAAAGTTCGTGTTTTGAAGCCGATGTTTAACGATTGTCACCTGTTTGTCAACAATCGACAAAAAATTAAAAAAAAAGCACGGAAATTGAGCACGTGTTTAACATGTAAATTCAGATAATAGTTTATTTTTAGGACATCCATGCGTATTGTATGTGATCAACGGATTTTTACGAGATGGGTCACACTGAGGTCACTTTGCATACGGAAAATATATCGGGGAAATTGCTTCCTGGAAGGAAGCAATTAAAATAAAGTAAACTTCTTCTAAATATGAATAAATTAAACAATCTTCTTCAGAAAAAGGTATATGTTCATAAGTTTTATAATATAAAAACTATCCATTGAGTTATAAAAAAACATATGCATCATTTTTTTTTGATTTGAGGTTTCTTATTACTTTAAAAAGAAAAGTGACAAGTACATATGACTAGTATATTGGGTATGTGTCAGTTTATTTTGCGCTTTTGTTACTTTAGTGAAATCTTTACAATCGTATGATATTTTAGTCGCATTCTAACTGAGATCAACTCCAGCTTTTGATGGGGTTTGTGTTGCTTAGTTTACAGTTTTCCTTGTTTGGTTTTAACTTTTATTTGTCTGTTTGTCTTTTCATTTTTAGCCTTATAGTTGTCAGTTTATTTTTGATCTATGAGTTTGAATGATCCTATTGTATCTTTCGCCCCCCTCTTCTAAGAAAGTTACATATATTTTTTGTACCTTAGTCGAACCTTTTCCTGGTACTTATATTATTCATCCAAATTCTAAATCAAAAACTGTTTATTGAATAAAATCTAACCGTTTGTTGATTTATGTCTTTTTTGTTTTTCCTTTTCTGCTTTTTTAAAACATAAATCAGGTCGTCATATTAGTGTTCTCATTGGAATAGTTTAACATTAGTCATGTCAGGCCTTTTTAAAGCTTTCTATGAAAAAAAGGTGTTTTTCATTGTTAAAGAACATTCAGATAACATTGCTTTAAAAGCGGGATGTTTGACTAGCCACAAAACCAGGACCATCCCAACACATTTTTCTTAAAAATGTCCTGTACCAAGTCAAGAAAATGGCCATTGTTATATTATAGTTCGTTTCTGTGTGTGTTACATTTAAGTGTTGCGTTTCTGTTGTGTCGTACATGTAGTTCTCCTCTTATATTTGATGTGTTTCCCTAAGTTTTGATTTGTAACCCGGATTTGTTTTTTTTCTCAATCGATTTATGAATTTTGAACCGCTGTATACTACTGTTGCTTTTATTTATCAATGTTCGATAAATCCTGCTTCATTTAGTTTGAGATGGAGGATAAATATTATTTACAATCGTATCATAATCATACTCATATTTTAATAAGCAATTGACCAGTGTTTGGTTAATTCATTTATGTCTAAATATAAAACAAATTCCTAATTTAAATTGATAAACCTTTTTTTTTTAACTGATAACTGGAAATTAATACTCTATTATTTAAAGTAACTTTCTGCCATTCATGTAAAAATACTTGACTACCCGATAATATTTTCTTGTACGTAAATTGTAGTTCCCCAAAAAGCATGCAATATTCATTTCTTTGGTGCTATTTATATCCACTATTATTTGCTTTGTTTGTCTGTATGTATCTATGATAATTTTTCGTTATATATTGACCATTGTGACTAACTTTTATTGCTGTTTGATGTTCTTCCACTACCACAACTTCATACCATCTCTTTCCAATAAGCATAATTAGATTAAAAAGAATACATAAAATTTCAGCAAAATGCAACTTTTTGTTGTCATTTGTTACCTGTTGGTCCTACTTGATGACTGTATATATGGTGACCAGAATGCTCTGAGGGAGAAATGGAAAACTGGAATTAAAGAAGGACTGGTGAATGGGAAACATATTGTTGACTTATTTAGCACCTTACCAATGTCAAAGATTTTTCATAGAATTCACTTGCTAACAAATGTTAATGAAACCGTTGATAGTCTTGCTTCTTTCATTCAGGAATACAACCCAAAAGCAGAGTTAGAAATGTTTAAAGAATTTAAACAGCTTTTTCACAAATATAAACAAAAAACTTGAACAAGCAAGTGACAGAATTTTTGGAAGAGATTTTCGAGACATTTTCTTTGAGCTGAGAAATATTGATTTTAGTTTCGTAATCCTTACCCGTTTTTTGGAAAAATTAGAGGAGTTCGAATGTTCAAACAAGGCCGAGTGTGAAGTAGGACTACCATTGATAATTAAGCTCTTTAAAAACGACTTTTACATTGAAGAATACTATTCACATATCCCAAAAACAACTTTAAATGGTACACGTTTTTCGAAGGATTCATTAATTCAGCAAGTGAAGAAAACATCTGGCTGTGATGAGAAAACCATTTTAAACTTTGGAAAACACATGCTTTTGAAACTTTTCAAAGCGGAACAAATTAGGATCGTGTATTAATAAGGGCCTTATTTAGAGTTGTAGAAGAATGTTCGTCACGTGATGTTTGTAAATCTGTGTCAAAAAGGTAAATGTATCCGCCTGTTAGAGGGAAAACGTGACATGTGCATGTGTCCTACATATAATGATGGTTATAACTGTCAAATACGTAATCAAATCGTTTTGGTGAAAGATTTAGTATCAGTGATGTCAATACTGAATAAAGTGCCTAAAATTGGCAACATCCTCGATTAAGATCAATGAAGTGCTTAAGTTTAGCGTATACAACTGTTCAGAATATTAACACCGAAGCTATTGGTACACATTTGTTAAAGGCTACTGATTTGGGTTCCTTTAATGATACTTACTTAAGCAAGAATTGTTTGATTCTGCAAGCAAGTAATCTAGTACAGTGTGATACATCCAAAATAAATGAAAATGATAAGCAGAAATTATTGCAAATTGCATACCGTTGGCACATAGTACTCTTTAGAATGAACTCGTTCTTCAACTATCACCGGGAAAACAACATCTTTCAACCAAAATCATTACTTGTTACAGTTATCGATCGATATAAGGACGATGCTTGTTCAGCAGATTACAAATTTAAACTAAAATAGACAGTCTATGGAGGCAATTTCATCTTGCACAGTCGAATGGATTTTTTGTCTTATTGCAAGTTCGCGATGTTTTATATAAACATTCTTCCCCTCTTGTACGGCTTTTCAAACAAAGAGTAAAACAGCAGATAAAATATGCAATGAAATCAACCTGCAGTGCGTCAATAACCAATTCAGCTAATGTTCATTGTGATTAGTGACACTTAGTTATGAAGTTGGAAAATAAATGCATAGAGGGATATGCCCGTGCTGGCACCCAATATTTTACTTGCCAAAGTATTACATCTGTTTGCAAACCTTGCAACTGTAACGTTATAGGTTCACTATCACCAATATGCAATTCAAAAACTAGACAGTGTCGGAGTAAAAAACATTTTCTAGGACATACATGTGAAAAGGAGGAACGACAAGACTGTAAATGGAGTGATTGGACATATTGGTCTCTTTGTAGCAAAGCATGTGGTATTGACGGGAAACAGGAATGATCCAGATATATAGTACAGCCACAAAAGGGACAAGGAAATCAATGCCAAGGAGATAAGGTGGGGGATAGAACATGTTTTAAACGATGCTGCAATGGTACATTTGATTGTAAAGACAGTTCAATATGTTCGATGGGTATTAAATGCCAGCCTTGTAACTGTGATCAAAAGGAATTGACCAAAGACATTTGTCAGTCTATAAAATGGTGCCTGTTCTTGTAAAGACAATTTTCACGGAAGGCGTTGCCAAGGTAATTTTTCATATCTTGTACCTGTTACTATGCATTTTAATATCTATGGTAAAAAAATGAAAAATTGAGACTTAAACAAGTTAACATGGAAATTGTACATGTGTAAAACAGTGTATATGTAGCCAATATTTTTTACATATATTTACAAAAGTATAGATATTAAAATTCCGCAAAGTTTTAAATTAACTTTTTCAGAAAAAGTCCGGGAAAACAAAACAAGTTTTCTATTTCTATGTTTTAAAAAAACCCAGATCAAAATGAAAATTAAGAATAACGAATTTTCAAATATTGTTTTTTTTTCAATCTTTCAGGAATATGAAAAATAAGAATTTTATTTATTCCGATAACTCTTCCATATTGCATCACTTCATCAAAAAAGCTTTTAGAATATATTTCAATCACTATATTTGAGCTTTTGAGTTGTCATGCCAGTAAGTGCTAGTACTCCTTTGTTAAAGTATGTATCATTGCCATTTTGCTTTGTTTCTTTTGTTACCTGTTATGACATGGCACTCTTTTTTTAAACTGAGTTTTACTGTGCATTTGTTTCCTACAATGGTAACAGGTATAGGTAATGGGTTGATATCTCACCAGACAAGTTTAACCTAATTGATAGCCTTGAACTATGCCCGACGCGCTACACTTCTCGGACACCTAGCTCCACATATATATGTACGTTATACATGAATCAATATGACTAAAGCATTGCATTGATTTTTCATGAATGATCTCTGTTGTATTTATAAAAAGTAAAATAATTAAAAAAATCTTTAATAACTTTTTTTATTTTAAAGGTTTGATCTATTATATCTTGATAACAACATAATATATATAATCATTCTCAAATATGACCCAAAGTACTTGAGCAAATTATTTTTCGTCCCTCAGCAGAAATGATATATATTAATAGATTTATGAAAGTTCCTAATTTAAATAAATATTTGTTATAGCAAATATTACCTTAATTATATAGTTGTATCTCATTATATCTTGGTTTGTTTTGTCTTATAGAAGAATTGAGACCAAAAGATTGTTCCGGATTAGATAAAAAGATTCACAAGAGTGGTGTATATAAGATCTTTCCGGATAGTGGTTCTGGCTTTAAAGTGTATTGTGACATGGACACTGATGGTGGGCACTGGACGGTAAATAGTTAGAAAGGCCTGATCAAGTGATTAAACATAATATTAATAGTGTGTAACATAAAAAGTTTTCAGAAATGCATATAGTCTTAAACAAATATCATCATTCAAAGTTTGAAGAGCTCATAAATCAGAGATGACTTAAAGTAAAAACAAACACGGTAAGGGAAATATGGCTTGACGAAGGTGCATTTCTTTTTGCTATACATTTTATAGAAGTGATGCATTGTGTGCGACATATCTTCTGAAGCTGCCTTTTTTATTTTGAGATATAGAAGTTCACACCGACTGATATACATTATTCAATATTAATATAATCTATTTTCAGGTTTTTCAACATAGGACAATTAGCACAACAAATTTCAATCATGGTTGAACGGGGTATAAAAATGGCTTTGGTGATATAAATGCGGAATTTCGGCTAGGTATAACTGATCGATATATCTATATGTTGCTTTTTTCATTTATTTTCTCTTGGGAAACTGTTCTCAACTTTCTTATCTAAAAACTTTCCGAAACAATTCGGCATATACATATACGATACTTGAACAATAAGAACAATTTAACATTTTAAAAATATGAACAAGAGAAAACAGTATTTGTTAGAAAATCCTATCCCTTGAAGCATACATAAAACACCAGAATCTTTAAACCTAATTATGTCAACCCTGTTTCGTGGTAGAAACATCGATATTAGGGCTGGAAATAGTTACGAAGAACATGTAATTTCTGAAGTTTTTTTAGTTTAGTTTAAACATATTTATCAGGAATACGTCTTAGATTCTAAGTGCTGTAGACATTGTCTATTGTTTTCACTACCATACCATCGAATATTGTCGTTATCTTTCTGAACATCACATTGAGATACAACAAATTTGTGTTTTGCAGTTACATCTTATATGATCTAACTATTGTATTATTAAGGGTTGTGTGAGCTTTAAGAATGAAGGGCTTGAATAGGATGATGCATAAACAATATTGTTTGAAAAATATTCGTATCTTTATAATCAGGAAATGACCATATACATCGTCTGACATCAGAAGGCAAATCATCCTGCGTATTTATTTATGATACCTCAATGAACGCATTGGATATGCTTATTACAAGCACTTTTCAATTGATGACTCATCAAGTGAATACAAATTGACAGTCAGCGGTTATAGTGGAAACGCAGGTATTTTAAAAAATGTAAAATAATAAAAATACCGAACTCCGAGGAAACTTACAATTTTGTACTCATCATTTACCATCTCGTATCAATGATTAATACAATTTCGTACCTCATAGACTATATTCATGTTTACATTTTTTTTTACCTTATGTTCATATGTCGTAAATGGGCCTCGGTGGCCAAATGGTTTAAGTAGTTCTTCAACTATAATCACTAGCCAGTCAACACTGAGGTTGTGAGTTCGGACCCCGGTTATGCGGATGCATTAGACTCTAATCTTAATTGAATAGGATTGGCAGTTTTCCTACCGAAGCTCTGTTGTTTTCTGTGGGCTACCTTCACCATTAAAAATGGCTGCCACGACAAAGCCCAAAAGTGGCACTAACAAATGGCGTTAAAACACTATAAATCAAGTCATATATCGTACAAATGTTTGTTCAAAAATCGGTATTGCTTATTTTGTATTTCACACATTTATGATTAAAAGAATAAAGATTTTTACAATTCCTCATTTCAAATTTTTGATTGTTTTATTTTAATTGCAAAATTGTCCATTTAAAGAATGAAAACAACACGTTGTAAGTTAACGCGTCTGAAGCACTTTTCTTGTAATATCTTTATCAGTAACGCGCCTTCCGAATGTTTTAAAACCAATGGTGTATATAATCGAAACAGTTGATCTAAAATTACCTAAAATTATAGCCAAATCCTTTTAAGACCAACTTTGCAAGAGAGAGTAAAAACCTTAGTTTCTTTAGAATTTTAAAATTTAACAAGATATATAATTTTAAAACTTTTTAATCTATAAATAGGTAAAGTATGTTCTTTTCTAATCAGTATAACTATCGGGTACAAAGTATTTTATAAAAAGGAGGTTCTGTCTTGACAGCAAAGTATTGTGTAGAAATATATGTTCGTGTCAAAGGGCTTAAATCAGTTATGAACCATCTTTTTGTGATTCTAATTAGTTATCAAAGGTACCAGGATTCTAATTTTGTAAGCCAGACGCGCGTTTCGTCTACATAAGACTCATCAGTGACGCTCATATCAAAATATTTATAAAGCCAAACAAGTACCAAGTTGAAGTGCATTGACGATCCAAAATTCCAAAAAGTTGTGCCAAATACGGCTAAGGTAATCTATGCCTGGTATAAGAAAATTCTTAGTTTTTCGAAAAATTTAAAGTTTAGTAAACAGGAAATTTATAAAAAAAAACAAATGACCACATTATTGATATTCATGTCAACACCGAAATGTTGAGTACTGGGCTGGTGATACCCTCGGGGACATCCATGAAATAAATGATTTATCTGTTAAATATTTGACCAATTATTTCCTTGAAGTTCTTTTACCTAATAAAGGTAGTCTGAAGTTTGTGAGGAAAATTGTTTTATTCAATATACTAGGGTTATAACATCTTGAATCGTAATCATTCTACATGTTTAAGAAAATATAATGGATACACAAATGCAATTCGTTTGTAAAATTATTGCTACAGTAGTTTTGCCATTTATAAATCTTCTAAATCAACCAAGAAGTAACATACATAGATTACAAACAAAAACAGGGTATAAATGTCCAGAAGAGGCTAGATCGGTGAGTCGACAGGATAGAAATGTTTTGCAATGCATGCATCCCCCACCATTACATTTTTGTTTGTCACTTTAAATGTTACAAGAAAGTAATTTTTCACATAATATCTAGCTTCACATTTTCATATAGCATCAAGTTCTAAACATGTTCACGTAGTATTAAATGTTTACATTGGTGTTTAACTCCACTTTCAGCAATATGGTACTATATCGTGGTAGAAATGTTTCAGGGGTAAGCTGGATAGAACCATTAACATTAAGTTGGAAATCTGACGATCCTAGTTAATTGATATCGGAGAAAAACGCACCTGGCACGAACTAGATTTAAACTCAGAACCTTAGTGTTACAGAGTTACAGTAGATCGACTACTTGGATCACTCAGGCAACAGGCCCCTAGAAAATAAGAGAAAATATAAAACATCCTAATTACAAAAATGAATGAAGCCTGGACCTCAAATTCATCAGTAGGCTCTTTTTGAATTCATTCATATTATATCTCAACTGGACGGGTCTTGTACTTGTAATTTATTTGAATTCACTCGACACAATTTAGGGACATTTTTATGGATTACCAAAACTATGTTCTTTTTACTATTTTCATGGAGTTCTTTATTAAGAAGTTTGCTGTGAGTATTTTATGTTTATTAATTAAGATAAAGGGAAACCCAACGTCCACGGCTTCCCTCTTCATCTTCACACAATTACTATCATTGTTTTCATAGAACATTGCAAAGTTCATGTTTGGAACCATATCGAAATATATTGTTTTTACTAATGTACTGCAATAATTATATCACATAATCTATAATTATGTTTATAAAGAGATAGATTCCTTTTGATAAGAAATTATCAAGTTTGTATTACATATGCTATTTATAAATTTTATATGTTTGCAATCAATCCTACACTAATATAGCGTTTCGGCGGTATTTTTGATGATAAATAAAATATTGTTATATAGGTCCGCCATCATCAGGGATTGTCCTATATATTTCAAAAATTATGGTTTCTTTACCTTGGTCGATGTCAGAATATCTGATAAATGTCTGTGCCTTAATTAAGATAAAGCGAAACCCAATGTCCACGGCTTCCCTATTCATCTTCACACAATTACTATCATTGTTTTCATAGAAGATTGCAAGGTTTATGTTCGGAACCATATCGAAATATATTGGTTTTACTAATGTCCTGCAATAATTATATCACATAATCTATAATTATGTTTATAAAGAGATATATTCCTTCTGATAAGAAATTATCAAGTTTGTATTATATATGCTATTTATAAATTTTATATGTTTGCAATCAATCCTACACTAATATAGCGTTTCAGTGGAATTTTTTTATGATAAATAAAATATTGTTATATAGGTCCGCCATCATCAAGGATTGTCCTATATATTTCAAAAATTATGGTTTCTTTACCTTGGTCGATGTCAGAATATCTGATAAATTTCTGTGCCTTTTATAAGCAATTATCGGTGTTTTTGTGAATACTTCATTGCAAACCACATTATCTCTTATGAGATGCCAATGTTTTAAAAGGTGTTTTCGTAATTTGCTTATGCAAGGATTATATTTAGTAGCCATTACAAGAGGAATTTCCTCTTTACGTTTCCCTTCCTTAGTTGAAAACAAATGTTTTCTCTCTTTGGTTAAGGCATCATTGAAGCTAGACATGATTTCAGTGTCAGTGTAACCCCTATTTATCAAATTCTGTTTGAACTTTAAGAGAATTTCTTTAAGGTCATTATCATTGTTTGTTGATCTTCTGTAACGAATTACTTCTCCCCGGATAAATGCTTTAAACACGTGCTCCTTATGAGAGCTATTTCTGTGCAAATATAGAAAAGAATTCGTAGGTTTGAAATGGGTTTTCATGTCTAATATATTATCTGCTATAAATTTTCTGCCCTTGAATAAATGAACGTCTAGAAATGTTGTGTCAGATTCTGAAATTTCATATGTGAATTTGAGAAATTTGTGATGGCTATTAGCCAATTTAAAAAATTCTTCAAGTTCATGTCTTTTACCGTGGTGTATTATTATTCCATCATCCATGTATCTGGCATAATAAAATATGTTTGTCTTGTAAGGAAATGACGAAATAATTTCTTTCATTATTTGATATAATAAAATATTACAACACTCTGATGCACAGCAAGCCCCAATTGCAGAACCTAGACATTGTTGATATAATTGATCATTAAATTTAAAGATATTATATTGCACAAACATATCCCAGGAGGGAAACTAAATCATCTGCAGAGGGATATTTTATAGTGTAATGCGATTTATCAAATGCATCATATGCTGCTCTTACTGCTAAAAGAATTTCTTCAATTGGACAGTTGGTAAACATCTGACTTATGTCAAAACTACATAATAGGCAATTGTCTAATGGTTTGATTGTTTCTATTTCTTGTATAAAATCAGATGAATCTCTGATGAAAGTATGGTGTTTCTTAACTATTGGCACAAGAAAATAATCAACATAACGACCTATGTATTCAATTATCTGATTGATGTGTTAAACTTCCAATGTTTTCGTTACTTCCTGTCAATCAGTAAATTTATATCAATGACCAATCAGATAATATCTATGCTATCCAGCCACACCCCATTGAGTTTCCCAGTCTGCATTGACACACAAGACAATTTCATCTCTGCGATATTGCGGCAGTCATGGCTAGACGCTTTAATGTCCATATGAAAAAAAAGTATGGCAAGCGCCAAAGAAACAAAGTTGCAATGCAACAATCAAACAATCAAAAATAAAATTCCAAATAAAACAGGCTAAACAATCAACAAATACAGCATGTGGTTAATCTGTCAATGAAAACTTAAACTGAATGAATATTTGCTGCTTTCAAAAGGGTTGAAATTCATACCTGCTCCCGCATTGAAAGGGGCAAAAAATGATTTAATGAGAGACTTTAATGAATTTGCTAGAAAATTAAGATGTAAATTTCTATTTTATTCAAAGAATGAAAATATACACCCATTCAGGGAGAATAGCAAATATGAACTTCACTACAGCTGTGATGCACTTGAAAATTATATTTTCCAAACAAAACATGAGTTGTCGTCAATGCAGCCTTGGAGATTTAGAGACAATCTGAAACCTGGTGAGAGGTCAAGCATATCTTCACTTTTACGAGAGAAATCAATTCTTATTAAGAAAGCTGATAAAAGCAACAATGTTGTTGATCTTGATAAGTGTATTTACTTATCCGAAGCTTATCGGCAATTACAATCGCATCACTACACAAGTCTTGACGGTTTTGACTTCAAGGTTCTCAGAAATAATATCAATGATTATGTCACTAGAATGCACATTCATAATTAAATTGACGAAATTTCATTCAAATACATGATAAATGGCAATCAGAAAAATTACGGACCGGGACAAATGCATATATTACCGAAAATACATAAAATAAATTTTGTAGATTATGACAATGTCATGAGAATAGGATTTAATATTGATTTAATAGTTCCTCCAGGGAGACCTATCATTTCCCAGATTGGTACGATCACTGAATACATAGGTCGTTATGTTGATTATTTTCTTGTGCCAATAGTTAAGAAACACCATACTTTCATCAGAGATTCATCTGATTTTATACAAAAAATAGAAACAATCAAACCATTAGACAATTGCCTATTATGTAGTTTTGACATAAGTCAGATGTTTACCAACTGTCCAATTAAAGAAATTCTTTTAGCAGTAAGAGCAGCATATGATGCATTTGATAAATCGCATTACACTATAAAATATCCCTCTACAGATGATTTAGTTTCCCTCTTGGGATATGTTCTGCAACATAATATCTTTGAATTTAATGATCAATTATATCAACAATGTCTAGGTTCTGCAATTGGGGCCTGCTGTGCACCGGAATGTTGTAATATTTTATTATATCAAATCATGAAAGAAATTATTTCGTCATTTCCTTACAAGACAAACATATTTTATTATGCCAGATACATGGATGATGGAATAATAATACACCACGGTAAAAGACATGAACTTGAAGATTTTTTTAAATTGGCTAATAGCCATCACAAATTTCTCAAATTCACATATGAAATTTCAGAATCTGACACAACATTTCTAGACGTTCATTTATTCAAGGGCAGAAGATTTATAGCAGATAATATATATTAGACATGAAAACCCATTTCAAACCTACGAATTCTTTTCTGTATTTGCACAGAAATAGCTCTCATACGGAGCACGTGTTTAAAGCATTTATCCGGGGAGAAGTAATTCGTTACAGAAGATCAACAAACAATGATAATGACCTTAGAGAAATTCTCTTAAAGTTCAAACAGAATTTGATAAATAGGGGTTACACTGACACTGAAATCATGTCTATCTTCAATGAAGCCTTAACCAAAGAGAGAAAACATTTGTTTTCAACTAAGGAAGGGAAACGTAAAGAGGAAATTCCTCTTGTAATGGCTACTAAATATAATCCTTGCATAAGCAAATTACGAAAACGCCTTTTAAAACATTGGCATCTCATAAGAGATAATGTGGTTTGCAATGAAGTATTCACAAAAACACCGATAATTGCTTATAAAAGGCACAGAAATTTATCAGATATTCTGACATCGACCAAGGTAAAGAAACCATAATTTTTTAAACATATAGGACAATCCCTGATGATGTCGGACCTATATAACAATATTTTATTGATCATACAAAAAATACCGCCGAAACGCTATATTAGTGTAGGATTGATTGCAAACATATAAAATTTATAAATAGCATATATAATACAAACTTGATAATTTCTTATCAGAAGGAATCTATCTCTTTATAAACATAATTATAGATTATGTGATAAAATTATTGCAGAACATTAGTGAAACCAATATATTTCGATTTGATTCCGAACATGAACCTTGCAATGTTCTATGAAAACAATGATATTAATTGTGTGAAGATGAAGAGGGAAGCCGTGGACGTTGGGTTTCGCTTTATCTTAATTATTTATTTTCATTACTAGAAATATTTCTTTAGATGTAACAAATTTAATGTCATTTACTGGTATGAGGTTTGCTCGATATTTAATCTATTTTTAGGTGACAGCTTGGCATATCATAACAACGTAAGGTTCAGTACAAAGGATAATGTCAATGAAGTCAAAACTGTGCATCTGTATATACAGGAGGTTGGTGGTTGGGTTCCTGTATTATTTCTCACCTCAATGGTCTGTTCAAAGGAAAGGGGGCACAAGGGATATCTTGGTACCGCTGGAGGAATTCACATGATACTATTCAGACTTCAACAATGATGATACGAAATCGAAAGTTGCAGTATTACATTATAATAAACATGATAAATGACTTTTTATTCGTTTTACATTTCTTTCATTTTTATGTTTCCCTTTCTCAGATTGCATTATTCGGATTTGGCGTTTTTATCAACTCCTTCAACGTTTGTTTAATGTTTTTGACTTATTATTTTAATGTAATTATTTGAGAAAACATTTATTCAAAAGACAAATCACAAAAATACTGAACTCCGAGGAAAACCCAAATTACAGTTTACAAATGTGAAAGATTCAAATATTTTAATGCAAAAATTATAAACGATTAAGATTTAGATATAAAACTACTTCTTATAATCATTTCAAATTGTTTATACATATCCCGGCACATTGATTCAGCATACACAGAAAAATGTGTAGTTTATGTAACTAGTATTTCAATAACAATATTAACCTTTTTAAGCGTCTTATAGATATAGCACTTATTAGCAATAGGTTTGGCGATCAGATTTTTGTCTATTGAAACACATCAAAAGTGCAACATTAGGATATCTTATCATCTTTGAGAGAAAATCCTTTGTAGTTTTATAAAATAATCGTCTTAACTTCCCCTTTCTATAGTGCATTATTAGCATTTGGAAAATTTTACTTTAAGTTCATAAAGTTGTACCATCAACTATAATGTCATCGACACTCATTGATATTCACTTGATATAAATAGAAACAAATGTACTGATGTAATGTAATAGATGTTAATTCGACGTTCAATGTTTAAGATACATACTCCTTATTCTGAATTCCAATTATTAAATTCATGAAGTTCAAATTTTAATAAAACAACAATGGAGTATGCATATGAGGCCTTTTTCATACACATATCTTATAGACTAACTTAATCTAAAAACAATTCCGTATTCCATGAACTTACAACAAAATTGTATATTTACCTGTGTACGGTATTTTATGTTACGGCACTTTATCCAAGGTTATTGTCGATTTTTATGCCCCCACAACTAAAAGTTTGGGGGCATATTGATTTTCCGACGTCCGTCCGTCATTCCCTCTGCCCGTCTGTACGTCCGTACGTCCGACCTTCCCTCCTATTATGAGTATATAGTAATTCTTCCTTAAGTTTTAATCCTAGGAAGTTTTCACTTTGCTATTTGTTTGTACATATATTGAAGATGTGCATGTGGTCAGGGTTTTGATTTTTTTATCAATATTTGCTTTTGTGAGAGATAGTTGAACTTTTTAAATTTTTGAAGTAATGAATTGCATAAGAGGAGCGTTCCATCCTACAGTTTGAATTCTATGAAGTTTTCACTTTGATAGCTTTTTGTACATATGTTGTAGGTTTATTGAAGAGGTGCATGTGGTCAGGGTTTTAATTTTTATTATTATTTGTCCTACTGGAAGATAGAAAAACTTTGTCATTTTTTAAGAGTACTTACTTGCATTAGAGGAGAATTTCAAGATAACTCTACACTTTGATTGCTAGGAAGTTTTCACTTCGAAGCTTACATATATCGAAGGTGCCTGTGTCACTCACCTGTATCTACTGTACATTTTGAAATAATGTAAAATAAGGTTGAAATTATAATAAACAGTATTAGATACACCAATATTGATTGAGACCAAGTTTGGTTTAATTTTTCTCAGTAGTTAAATCAATTCCATTGAAGTCTTACGAAAGCTACTTAAAATCGTTATCATTATCTAAATTAGTTTTAAAGTTGTGAACATCTGAAATTTAAAATTATGCAAATGTCCCATAGACTTCTATGGCAAACCTCTTTGATCCATTTTTAGCCACGGAGGCCATCATAGTTGTAAAAGATTTTGTAAAATTTATCGCAGACGACGACCAGTGACGATTAAAGCTCTTTTTGCCTTTTTATGTGAGGTAAAAAGCTGTCTGACATTTTCAAAAAAAAAAAAACAATTATGTAAGAGAACTAATTCAATATATGTTGAAATCACTAATGGGAAGCATTACATGCTATTTATTACTTCACCATCTTGTAATATAATGTTAAAAGACAAGAAAAGAAATAGACCGAGGCTTATTATTATTCTACATGTACAAGTACATGTATTGTTACTGAATTCAGAACACATATATTGATATTGGGAAAGTACGGCTGATTGAATGTTATTAATCAACCTGTAGCCTAAATATGTAACAATGATATATTCTGAGGCGAGGTGATGTTATACTGGTTAATCTGCAACATGTATAAATAGAGACAAGTAAAATTATTGCAATATTTATGCATGATTCCCCATTTGTTTCCACCTGATTAATCGATATGAACTGTTCTTTACACCTGTTGCAGTAATATAATTTCTATAAATTACCACTTGACACATTTTATACTGTACACATTTTGAAAAATGAGAAACGTGCTAACACCCTATGTCATTTGTGTCGTAGCTTTACTTATCATTCATACTGGTAAGGTTTTTTGTCTTCCTTTGTTAAACTACAATGTTTAATCATGTTAAGAAATATAAAGACAAATGAGCCATCAAAATAACTCAATGAAATTGTAAAAATAACCACGTTAGTTTTTTTTATATACAAAATGCAATTTTTCAAGTCGGATCATTTAGCCTTCCAGATGAAAGGAAATACATTTTTAATCTGAAAAATTCACAAGAGTTCTATAGTAACATTTGCCCTCTCGTGTCAAAGTTTTCGTTCGACAAATTCCTGACTAAGTATGTCGTTAAAAGAGGGACGAAAGATACAAGATGGACAGTCAAACTAATAGATTGAAAATAAACTGTCAATGCCATACAATGCAAACAACTTAAAAACAAAAAGACAAACATACTAATAACAGTACAGTCCCACAACATAGAAAACGTAGACTTAGCAACACGAACCCCACCTAAAAAAAAAAAACAACAAAAAAAAAAACGAGGCTTTAGTTGCCCAGTTTCATTTCTATTTAAAACAAATAAATGAATTCTTGTTTCATTGCCAATCATGCAGCATATTTATATTCTTATATCAATCCCTGATAACATTTTCAGTCGGATGCAACACCAACATGAAGAATTGCAAACGAAATGTGATAACAAACAACACGGAAAAGTAGATAGTTTAAAAACGGTCTCTAAAATCAGCAAAAAATAAAAGAACAACTAGACATATTCACAGTAACAAGTGCCCTAAAATTAGATATTCATATAGCATATTTTAAAAAATGAAGCACTGCAAGAAGGAGAGTTTACCAAATAAAACTGAGGCAAAAATAATGAAAACAACATTGTATACAGTTTAAGCGCCCGAATCGCTTTTTTAAAATAAAATTTCGACAGGAACACTCAAAAAATATTTACAAATACTATAAACAACCAATGTGTGATTAAACAAAATAATGACGAAAAAATATATATAAATACAAACAAAATAACAAAAATTAAGACAAGTGTACAATACACAATAAAGGCAAAAGAAGTTTAACTGTGTTCAAAAGTCATAAAATAACTGAGAGAAAACAAATCCTGGTTTCAAACTAAAACGGAGGGAACACATCAACAATAAGAGGAAAACAAAGGAACAACAGGAACACTTAAGTGCTACAAAAACAAACGTCAACATACATAGAAACGAACTATATTTGATAACATATTTTTGACTTGATACAGGACATTTAAAACAAAATGTTTTGTTGAACTTGGTTTTTGGCTAGCAAAACCTTCCGCTAAAAAGACAATGTTAAAAATATATCGCTTAAATGACAATAATAGGTGACAGAAATAGAATACACACACATGCAATAACATTCATCACACGCACAAACAAATAATATGATAGGCGACACAACATACAAAACTGCAGAACAACAACGAACGTTTTCCGTCAGAGACACCACAGGATATCACAAACAATGCCACGCTTACGTAACGAACATGCAATCTTCAACTTTATACAATTATTTTCACAAAACCATAAAAAACAATTGCCATGACAATGGTGGTTTTGAAAGGATATTTATGATTATTTGGACGACAAACGATAAGACATAACACATTATCTAACAGAAACATTAAAAATAAATGCATGAATGTTGGATGTACAATATGGCGAGACACATCGTATAACAATGCAAATTCACACTCGGTATAAGTATAACAGTCATATTAGAGTTTTCTTACGGATTGACGAAAGGTACGAAAGAACGTAAAGGGAGCACGTATTACATATCTTCAATAATAGTTAAAAGAGTCTTTGTTTTATCCGATAAAACACGTTCTTTTTTAATCAAATTTATCTTTCCAAATATAAGCATATTGCAAATAACACACGCTTTGAATATCAGAAAATAAAGAAAAATAGTGTCAATACACTTACATGCATTACGTTACCTACGTAAACCACGATAACATACATTTTTGCGGGAATTGTTCAAGCACGAGTTTCATGATTAGTATTTTTTGGGGGCATTATTGTAGTGCGTTAATCGTTTAACGACAATGTTCATATTAATTTTTATTTTTTATGAGTACCGTTTCAGCAATTTTCAACATGGATCATCGAGATTTGTAAAACAAGGATGCTACAATGTTTTGAAAACGCAATGTGAAATAAATGTAGGAAAACAGATTTTGTGATAAAGTATTTTTATTGTTATTATAAATGACGAAAAGTAATATTAATCTTGTGATCGCAGGCAAAAAACAAGAAACTAATACTTTAATTCAGATTCAGTTTGATATGAATGTAACAAAGTTTACACTATTAAACAAGCATTAAAGGACAAAAAAAAAGGGAAGAAAACCAAACAACAAGTTATGTAGCAATCATTTAACTTCAAAAGGGGGAGAGGATTATGTTTGTGGATTTCATAATGACGTTTAAACACATAACATGATTGAGAGATAGACGCAAATACGTCCAGTGGCTAATAGTTCATAAATGTTCAGTATCAAAACGCATCCGTACACTACATAACGGTTTCATAAAAGAGATTAACCCCGGAGTATGGACACACCACAAGGTGACAATTAATATAACCCAGGGAGAGGCGGTGATTTACAAATTATTTAATGAACACCTGTAAATGACATAGTATAAAGGTCATCTTTTTTGTAGGCGTTGCAAATATTGAATTAAGGAAGTATTTGTGTTTTTATTTTTTCTCAGGGAAGTTGACAATGTATTTGCATTGGTATTTTCTTTTGTTAAATAATGCAATGTTGTAATGTTTTTGAAAATTGTGAGAGAAGGTGGATTGGTCGCCTTTTTTGTTTTGTTTTTATGAGTATGTTTTTCTTCTCTTTTTCCTATATTTAGTATATTTTGTAGAGTTTTCACCTGGTGGTATCATATTTTCACCTATCGTAAGTCCCGATATCCTATATTTCACGAACAATCTAATTGTGTCGTTCCATGTAGGGTAATGGTCCTAAGTAGGCTACCTTTAAGGGTGAAATGCTATCGAAGCTTCATGACGATTATGTGATCATGTCAAAATGAAGGATAAACTGGACTCTGTTGTGTTCACTTATCGCTACACTGACGGTGCGAAGCTGTAGATGAAACGGCGGACAAGTTTAAATAAAGGATCCCTAAAACGAGTCTTACGTATGATTCGTCAAGCATATGTACCATTTAGTCAATTTGTAAGAAAGCTCTATTAGGGAAAAGATCACTTTTGGAACTTAGCAGACATACGACATAGATGTTAAACCACAATCATAAACTTGGTAAAAATATCATACGTATTGGTAGTTTAGACACAGACGGATCGTATAGATCAACCAATTTGTGATGGTGTCCATACAATTTACGTTATGCTATGTTTAATCTTTCCTGCTCATAACTTATTGCAGCAGTTGATGCGTCAGTAGCACTCTCCTATACATGAACTCAGAATAGTGTGAACATGAGTATAACGTATCTATAAAGATATGTAAACACCACGCGAGGAGCAGATGGTTTGTTCCTGTTGAGAAATGGGAAATTGATTATTTGGAAGTTTAAATCGTCCCTTATGCCATAGACTTTAATGTGAAGTCGTCTATCTATGTCAATATTGAAGAAAGTACAAGGTATGAAGCAGTATGAATTGTATCCTTAATTTCAAGTTTACTAAAATATATGACAACAGTGAATACATTGACAATGTGTATACAAAAATGAAAAAAAAAATATAATGTTCAAAACCTTTGAAAACAGTGCTGATGTTTAAACCTCCGTATGAGGGTATTCTCGCTGTGTTCAATACCCTTTGATGGCCTTCGATATAACAATGTATAACTCTACAGAGATCAAACAGTGTTATTCACTATTCTCGTTACTGACACTTGTGCTGCATTATTTGAATTGGACGCTTGGAAAGAACCATTTTCTACATAAAAAAAATGTTGTTAATCATTTCTTTGATGTGTTCGAGCTTTTGATTTTGTCGTTTGATTATTGGCTTTCTGTTCTGAATTTTCTTTGAAGTTCTTTTGTTTTGTTATTTTCCTTTTTGGAACTAAATAATCCATGACAAGTAATCTTCAGTATCCTGACGTTTTGTTTTACAACCAAAGAAAAGTACTTAGGAGTCCGAAGGAATCTGATAAAGGGTATTATTATATCAATTGTTTCCTAGTTTGGATATTTGAAAATAACAAGTAATGTGTTTGTATAATTTATTTTCCTTTCTTTCAGCGGAATGTCAAACCGTGGTACGTTGATACTTTTATGTAACATTTATTGAGTATGAATAGCAATTTTGATGATAAAAGAAATAAAAATCACACATAATTCGTAAAATCTTTTTTCATATATCTATTGTGTTCAATTTAAATACCCTAACAAGTAAGTATCAGATGCTTAAAACGGTTTTTTTTTCAATAGCAGTTTTTGTTGTAATCTATACTGTAGTATATATATTATGTCCTTATCTACATGGTAGGCAGAATTCAAATGATGATACAACAGCTTTTTCCTTTGCTTATTCATCAAGATGTGTCACGTTCTTTATAACAAATTTTGTTTGACGATTTAAGACCATCACGTCTAATGTCACAAATTTGCAAAGAACACTTAATCTGTTTAAACACTTGAGTACTGAGATATGTGTAGCTTAACATTTTATTATTGGTGTAATATTTATCAATAGAATATTGTTTCAGATTTTAATGCATGGGATTCTACTTACCTTATTCGACACGATTTAGATTGTCCATTTAATTAAGGGTTTACAGTACACGCAAAAGAGTTAACTCTTAAATAATCAAGCAGTTGAACGTTTTAAAACATATTCTAAAAGTAAAGACAAATCAGGTTTCTCAATGATCAAAATAAGTGTTTGTCAAACTGGTTAAAATCCAACGAAATGATATCTGTAAATATTGTGATTCAAATATTGTGATTTTTTTTATAATTTTGAAAACAGGTCAAAACTGATCAATTTATCGTAAAAGTTGACGACCAATTAAAGTATTGAAAAAAAAATAGGTTGGATGATATTCTATCTAGTCACAAAAAAAAGTACAGTGATATGAAAACTGTATTCCAAAAGTAAATTAAGTTTAGAAGAAACGCAAATATAGTGATAATAATTTTATATGCACCAATTATACATGTAAGTACAGTGCACGTGGTACAAACATAATTTTGCATCTAGTGGTATGACTATTGGCTATCAACAAATATCTCTCAAACAGGGGACATTCTCATGTTGAGTATAAGAGAGATGTGACAACAATGTCTCTACTTCTTTTGCATTTGATTGTTTATTGAACAAAAGAACATTGATGATTCTTTTTAGCGAAAAATTTTAAAAGAAACATCATTTAGTTATATTTCAATACAAAATTGTTCGGTTAATAATTAAAAATTGTGATTGTTGCTATGGTCTACAAGTATTTTTATGATTCATAGGGGTCGCCATGTAATGATTTCTCTGAATGTGGATATGGAAATTATTGTTGTGTTAGTAAAACCCGACCCAGGGGACGTAAGAGAAGATCTACAGACGCTATCGGAACATGTCAGAATATAGGGACAGAAGGGACAGGTAAGGCAGTCAAACCGGTAAGGTTGAACTTAATGAATATGTTATGGAAAGAAAAGTGGCAGTAGCTACTAAAAAGCAAATTTGAATTCTTATTTCGAAAAGATAGATGAAGAACGAACACAATTCTACAAATCACTACACGAAAAAATTAATGACTGAAAAATGCGAAACCCACCAAATAAAAAGGGGGGTCACATCCTATGATCCGGAAATAATGTTAGCAAATTCTGCTTCACATGATCACCTATACATAAATACGATAGCAACACACTCAATTTCAAACTCATGGTAAAGAATTACGACGCATTTAGGTTATGTTCCTTTTTCATTTTTCTTGATATATACATTTAAGTCTAAAATGATCAAAATGAAAAATAAAATCTCATGTTAACTTGGTCTATGAAGTCAAAATGTCCGAATTTTTCATTATAATGGAAAAATATTGTAAAACTGTAAACATTTATTACGAAATAATTTTTTAGAAGAGTACATTTGGGAGGTTAGCTTAAAAATAGGAAGAAATGCAGAGGGGTAAAACAGATAAAATAAAAGCTACTAAAAGGCTAAAGGATTTGCAAAATTTTCAAGAATTTAAAATGAAATATGAGAAAAACGTTGTTTATATACATTAACAACTTTATCGACTCAAACGGTGTCTGCAAGGTTTAGTTTATGACATCTTAGTCTAGCAATGTAATGTCTTTTTCATTATAATCTAATGTTTCTCTCCAGGTCAAATATTTTACAATAGTTAAGAAACAAGGTTATTCTTTTCCTTTTGGTCCTATTAAAATGTAGGTTTATCCATCGACCCTCCTTTATATAGTTTTGAGGTTGCATTTATATATTGTATTTATCACGAAATCGTGTGGTTTGTATTCTTTATAAAACATCTTTTTTTCAGCCTGTCTCGTCAACAACCAAGAAAAACCTTTAAATAGCATATTTTTCGTAAGCTGTTTCTGTCAGGCACCTCTAAAATGTATTGGAAGTGGAGTCATAGACGTTCCTCTTGGCGAAATAGGTATAATCTGGCTACAGCTTGACGTTTTGAATTTGCTTCTCTTTTGCTTGTTTCTTCTTATTTTTGATAGATGAAATCCTACTACAAATGTACATTTATTGCAATAAGTGCTTCTCGCGTTTTTTTTGAAGCAGTGGTAATTTTTTCACGTGGCAGTTTAAGATAGGTAAACGATATCATGTATTCAAAAAAAAATCCACAAGGCTAAGTTTATACTTGGGCTAAAATAGCAGAAAATGCATTATTTGTTTTATAATTGATAATTTGTTCTGTCCTAAACAATCTTCTCGGGACTTAGTCTCATATTTTTCGTTAAAGGTTTGATAGGAACATTCCTTATAAAAATCGTTATGGGTTGAACAATCGAATTTGCGAGTGCTTTTTGTACGGCACGGGTTAACGAAAATATTATTTCATTTCTTAATTAAGTGTGGTTAACAAATTGTTTGAAATAAAATTTGTTTAAACGGATATTTATATATTCAAGAAAATAGCAGACTTTGAGTTATGAGTCTTGTTTATTTTTTTTTTCTTTTCAGGAACATGTGGATACCCCAGGAAAGGTTAACTAAATTCATCCTGAAATAATGAATAAAAAATATTCAGAATGGGTTACCTCAGTAGTTATTGAATTTAGGGTGAAATTAAATTCTTTTTATATGGCATCACATGCAAGAGGTCTTTCAAACCTTAAAAATCAATATCTATACTCTTTGGTTACATCTTCTGATATCAGACTCGGACTTCTGTTGAACTGAATTTTAATGTGCGTATTGTTATCTGTTTACTTTTCTGCATTGGCTAGAGGTATAAGAGAGGGTTGAGATCTCACAAACATGTTTAACCCGGCCGCATTTTTGCGCCTGTCCAAAGTCAGGGGCCTCTGGGCTTTGTTGGTTTTGTATTATTTTAACTTTTAGTTTTTTGTGTACAATTTGGAGTTTAGTATGGTGTTCATTATCACTGAACTGGTATATATTTGTTTAGGGGCCAGCTGAAGGACGCCTCCGGGTGCGGGAATTTCTCGTTGCATTGAAGACCTGGTGACCTTCTGCTGTTGTCTGCTCTATTGCCGGGTTGTTGTCTCTTTGACACATTCCTGATTTCTATTCTCAATTTTATTCTATTAATTCTTCATTTGAAAATAGGACATTAACATCCCACATTAAGATTTATAACGGATGTACAAAAAAAAAGAAAAAAAACTATTCACACAAAATCCAAATAACAACTTGATAAGATTAAACGCATAGAAAAATACTGTTCTTCATTTGAAAGTTACAATGGGACTTTCAAGGAACACAACAAATGATTGCATTAATTGTAATGGAACATAAAATGGTCTTTGGTAACCGTTTAGACGATCTCATGATATATGTCTATATTTTCTTTTCTTTGCAAACGGAAAAAACATTGGTGTGGGGTAATAATAATAGACTATGAAAACCAAAGAAATAACAAAACGCTATAAGCAACAAACAATAAACAACCACTTAGAACATGAAGATAGCAGTTAAACAGGACATAATCTTGGATTTACGGTTTTGGAAAACGGAGTTTACAATATTCTATTTGATTGTTATTGTGGTTGAAATATTTGGTCGACGGTTGCTTGCAGTAGTCTTTTTGTCTTTTTTGTTGGTTAAAGTTTTGTATATCTTTTATCAATTTTAATAGGTCTTTCCACTTTTCTGTGGAAAGACCTATTGTATTTGTTCTGTTTATAATATTTTTTTCTTCCACCTTATTTTGTTCTTGCAATACATATTTGTTTCGCAATATGTCCCTTAGATATTTTTCATATTGTATCGGATAATTCAGACGCTTTCAAATTCACCCTGCTAAGACAAACAAATTTCTTTGTAAGAGTTATCACTCCGAACACTGTTTCCTTGTGACTACATCTCCTTTAGATCTGTAAACGTAACAGAAAGCGACACATTTATTTTATGAAATGCTCGTTATATCCTTCGCATGATTTGTGCTATTTTGACCAAAGCGATATGAACACTCAATATGAGAGCTACTTCCCCTTATACATATGATATAAATTATATGCATTCCTATCTTGTAAACCATAAGTGAAAGACCTAGGATCTTTTGATTTGAGGTTCTTGATCCAATAATAAGAAAATGAGTTCAAGGTCATATTTTAAATTTTGATTTTTGCTTATTTTCAATTCTTTTACTAAAATGTGTAAGATATCGACAACATATTTTTACTAAATTGTAAGTTGCGACATGTCGTAACACATGAAATTTGGATGAAAGGGTACGCTAACATCAAGTTGGAGTTCTCTCCTCTCTTATTTTAAAAATTAGGCATATAGTGATATAACTCATTAACCATATATAATTTATACCTATGGTCTTTTGATATGAAGCCGTTGGTTTATGACCTTGAAATTGAACTCAAGGTTATAGGTTCAATTGACATTCTAGATTTTGACCTTTGCTCTTATCTCATATGTATACATGATAAAGCCATGGGACTTTTTGCGTTACGTTGCAAGACACTTGACCATGGAAAATCCATCCAGAAGTGACATTGTGTAAATCGGAAGACCTATTTTTTGTATCTATTTAATGTAAAGTAAATTGAACAATATATTTTTGGTATCAGTATCAAATAAATTATCAAATAAAACCGAAAGTAACATATTTCAAACCGGAAGTAACAATGTATCTCCCTTACTTAGAACAAAATGTAACGAAACCATATAATTTTTTTATATTTTTTTTTCAATCAGTGCACACTGAGCTATCATTTTACGCTTGATATGATATTTCAGACTGAATTTTAATAGTTCTATATCAAAATTGATCTTTATGGGTGGAAAGACCTTGGTTTTTAATTATTTTCCTTTTTGTTATTAAAAGTTTTTTTTTATACAATCAACATACAAGGATTCACAACTAGCGAGCATTCAATTTTCATTACTTTATTTTACATAGATATAGGAAGATGTGGTGTGAGTGCCAATGAGACAACTCTCCATCCAAATAACAAAAGTAAACCATTATAGGTCAATGTACGGTCTTCAACACGGAGCCTTGACTCACACCGAACCCTAAATTACTAGTGTAAAACCATTAAAATCGGAAAACCAACGGTCTAATCTATATAAAAACGAGAAACGAGAAAAACGCATAAACTACATAAACAAACGACAACTACTACTGTATATCAGATTCCTGACTTAGGTCATTTTTATAAATTTCCTGTTTATAAAACTTTGTATCTAGTGTTAAATTATGTATTTTTTTTCGAAAAACTAAGGATTTTCTTACACCCAGGAGTAGATTACCTTAGCCGTATTTGGCACAACTTTTTGAAATTTCGGGTCCTAAATGCTCTTCAACTTTGTATTTGTTTGGCTTTTTAACTGTTTTGATCTGATCGTCACTGATGAGTTCTATGCAGACGAAACGCGTGTCTGGCGTATCAAATTATAATCCTGGTACTTTTGATTAATATTAGGACAAGTGCAAACATTTGCAATGGGACTAAATGTTTTATGGTACCAAATCTTCTCTCTTTTTCTGAAACAGTAGCATAACATCACAACATAGACAACCACACGATAAAATATCAATTGGAAGGCTTAACTTAATCAAAAAACGTAAATTAACACACTATGAACGAATAAATAACATCTGCGACACCTGAATTCAAATTGCATAGTTAATAAAATATTAGAGTCAAACATTCAGGGTCAAAAAGCAAAGAAACAAGTCCAAACAATGCCATGGCAAGACACCACTGCGAAATATTTAACCCTTCGTAAATAATATCAACAGGTAAAAGAAAAATAACTTTGTCGTTTTAGGTCTACAAAATGTACTGTTTATGTGTATAAAATTCTTCAAATAATTAGGAATACCAAGAAAGTTCTGTCATAAAAATACATAATTTAACACCAGATACAAATTGGGGTGAATATCAACAATAAAACTATACAATTAGAGCTAGATAAAACTTCCTGTACAGATTTAAGGAATATAATCTTGATGTTTATAGAAATGTAGTACGAAGAGGTGAAAATAAGTAGATATTCCAAATAACCAAAGTTGGTTTATAGACAAGATCCATATTAATATAAAATAACAATTTGAGGATCTTTGGGTGGCTAGTTGCAAGACAAAATGTTGGTACTCTTCTTATTTATTGTATACTTAAAATGTATGAACTATTTGCAAATGGACATTACGAAAAACCAATCAATCAGACAATTACTCCTTTTACAAGTTGTCAACACTGCATTTTTAGGAGAGTGAGACATCAATTTAATCGTTCAATATTTGTATCATTGCTAATAACTATTTTATAATTGTGTTAAAAAAAATAACATTTCATTCTGTTTAACGGTTTTTGCACGGAGACCGACATATTCAAACTTCACCAGGAAGTAAGACTTACACTGATCTTTCAGATTTCATTTCATTCATCCCGATGACACAATTTTTTACATGCTACATTACATGACATCAACGAAAAGAGAAAGCACATTTTCTATCTATATCAAATCTAACCAGTTTTATACAATTTCATTAAATGACAAACCAATCTTAACATGAATTTTTCTTGAAATGTGCCGTTGCTGTATTTATGATTCGAGTTCTTATCGTATTTTATATATTTCGGAGTTTAGTTTCAGGTTCATTCTCAGTAAACTAGTACACATTTGTGTTTAGGGGCCAGCTGAAGAACGACTCCGGGTGCGGGATTTTTGCTGCGTTGAAGACCCATTGGTGGCCTCCAGCTGTTTTTTTGCACTTTGGTCGGGTTGTTGTATTTTTGACACATTCTCCATTTGCATTCTCAATTTTATATCTTCGAATAAAGTTCTGATTTTTTGTATTTTGAATAATTACTACGAATAATGATTTAGTAAATTATTGTAATTTTAATTATAATAAATAATACACCGGTATTATAACATGATTATGATAATAATAATGCTAATTACATATTTGATAATGATGCCCAATCGAATCAGTGAAGGAAATAATGGTACAATGCATCTGAAATCAGGTGATCAATGAAATGAAGATACACAGTGATGATATCTCTTCTTACAATTCAGGCGATCAATAATTTATTTTGAACGCACCTGGAATAGAGGACGTTATTAAGACACAAAATGTAACATGACGATATTTTGCTTCATGGTTTTCATCTTTATGGATTATTTCTAAACATATTACTATCTTATTAACACCAGAAGATATTCCAAACAGCCTCTTTAACCAAATTGATAACTATTTAAATTTATTTTATAAAAAAAATAATAGTAGAACAACAGCTTTTTTCTAAGGGAAGATAATTTTCGCTTTTTTTTTGCAAACAGAGAAATACACGTAACATTCATCTTAAACAGATATTCATTTCTAGCTAAATTTATTTTTGAAAACAATTTATCGCCTGTTTATGGGTATAAGGTTGCTCACATTAACTGGTGTTTTTCTCTTGTAAACAATATACCTGTATTATATCATGATAATGTAATTACAATATTTAAATTGACACTTTCATACAAATTGTCCGACACTTCATTGTATGTGAATGACCTTACATTTTGTATGATTCATATTTCTAAAAATTACAATTAACGGTTTACTGTACGTTGTAGTTACTGTGAAAATCTTTGATGAACTGACAGCTCAATAATAAATATCTTTATTTAAGAAAAATTAATGCTTCTTTTTGTAAATTCAGTGGGGTGAAAAAGCGTTGACCGACCGATTTTGTATGAAGTGCGAATGCGCTACATTCTAAAAATGTGCGCACGGTCAACGCTCTTACAACCCTGTGAAATTACTTAAAGAAGCATTCAATACTTATAATTACATTTTTCGTTATAATCATGAACAATTGTTTTTTATAATTTATTTCTTTAAATAATCTGTGCAATTTTTTGTGAGAGCACATGTCATCATGAATGTTAAACTTCATTGGAATATGAAGGTGAATTTGAGTATGACGGACAATCGTTGTTATCCAATCAAAATAACAGCCTTAGGCCACCTTTGGTCTGCAACACAATGAGAAAATCCTTCAGCCGTAGGCTCGCTACAGCTGTTCTCTACACTAAAATGTGTACTAGTTCAATTAAAATTGGCAGTCACACTAAACTCAAACACATAGAAATGACATAAAATTAAATCGTCAAACAAAAACATAATCCGTATAATTATCTGAATCCAAAATAAAAAGAATCATGACTATTTTACAACAGATCTATAAATGCAAAGACAATGTGTTGTACTACAGTCGTTATGATTATACTACATAACTGATTTAGGATCTGAAGGATTTATTTATGAAAACCAATTCAATTTGAGTGCTATTCAACGCATACAGTTTTAACATTCGGTCACCATCATATTATTCAAGATTGGAAAAATTGTAATGTAACCTTAATATTCATTGTTTTTGTTAATATACAACATCAAGTCACAATTTCGTGCTTATGTATACATGTATATGGCACATTCTACTGGTAGTTTTTTCTTATATAGTTTTCATCGACCAAGTTAAGATTAACAGTCTTTTAATGTCCTAATCAAATTGATAGTTTGTTCATTAATACACTTTGATTCAAATGTGTTATAATTATATCGTTCAAATTGTTATTCAAATAGTCAAACATTTTAAGTGTGTTGATGACTAAACTTTAGCTCGCTTTTAACAGACTGTTTATGCAACTATCTGAGGAGGTTGGGAGCCTGATAACATGTTTAATCCGTGACAGTCTTTATGTATATGCCTATCCCAAGTCAGCAACCTGTAATTCAGTGATTTTCGTTTGTTGATGTGCGACTTATTGGTTTCTCGTCATTTTTTTGTACATAAATAGGCTGTAAGTTTTTTCGGTTGAACTGTAACATACATTTGTGATTTCGGGGCCTTTTATAGCTGACTTTGCAGTATGGACTTTGCTCATTGTGGAAGGCCGTAAGGTGACCTATAGTTGCTAATTTCTGTGTCGTTCGGTATCTTTTTGAGAGTTATTTCATTGGCAATCATACCACATCTTCCTTTTTATATGGTATATGTCTAAGCACTTAATATAACTTATCAAGGTATTAATTAGGTGCAACACAACGTGTTCCGTATTTGTTCCGTATATGTTGCAAGATCTGATTAATCATATGGATAACATAATATAAAACTCGGGTTTTGTTGGAGTTCGTGTTTCTCAATCTTTTTTTCTATTTTGTTTTCATTTTGTTGGTCTTTTTTCGTGCCGTTGACATTTCGACTTTGAGTAATGTATTTGATTTTCACTTAGTTAATTTTCGCGCACTATATACAGTGTATTTGAAATTATCATATACAACGATTATAGTTCCCAATAATAATTGTCGTAATTTCATGTATTTTAAATGTCAAACAATAAAAACCAATACCCGATTCTCAATTAAGTGTTAGTTACATTTAATTTGACATTTACCTAATATTTAAGTGAATGAAAGTTATAAAATCATGTTAAGCAAGATATATTCGCACAGAGTTTCACTAAACACATGCAAGGTATCTTACTATTTTCTTTATTTACATTTTTGATACAAACGATTGTAACGATAGATTTAATTTAATTTGAGGAATATTTTAAGAAAATTGAAATTTGGATATTGTACAATTATTCATCAAATTGACATAATTGAAATTATTGATTAGACATAGTGTTATTTGTTGACTTCTTATAGATGAACATTTATTGTATATAATGTGCGAAATTTTGAAATGCCATTTTTACTGTACCCGTAATGAATTTCTTGTATAGAATGATAAATAAACAGAAGACAAATTCATGAGTAGAAAAAAAACATACTCAGACAAAAAGGGGGAATTAACTTATTCTTCTGTTTAAGATGTCTCTAGAAAAGAGGGAATTTTGGCTAATTAATGTTGTTTGTTTGTTTGTTTGTAAGTCATTTTAGCTCACATGGCTAATAGGGTCAAGTGAGCTCTTCTAATCACTTGTTGCCAGTCGTCTTCGTCGTACGTCGTCGTCGTTAACTTTTACAAAAATATTCTCCTCTTTAACTACTAACTTAAACAAACTTTAAGCAAACTTAGCCGCAATCATCATTTGGGTTTACGACGACGACGATGTCTAGTTTAACAAAATGTGTCTGATGACCTAACAAATCAAATAACATGGCCGCCATGGCTAAAAATAGACAATAGAGGCAAACAGTAGATTTTGGCTTATATCTTTGATGCCACTGCTGGTGGACGTTTCGTCCCCGAGAGTATCACCAGCCCAGTAGTCAGCACTTCGCTGTTGACATGAATATCAATTATGTGATCATTTTTATAATTTTTCTGTTACAAAACTTTGAATTTTTTGAAAAACGAAGGATTTTCTTATCTTCCTTATTAACTTTTTTGAATTTAGGGTCCTCAATGCTCTTCAACTTTGTACTTCTTTGGCTTTACAACTTTTATGATCTGAGCGTCACTGATGAGTCTTATGTAGACGAAAAGCGCGTCTGGCGTAATAAATTACAATTCTGGTACCTTTGATAACTATTTGAAACAAAAGCATGAAGAGCAAATCTGACGAAGTAAATTTGTAAAGGTCAAAATTTATCTGTCCAGAAATTTTCAGGCGAATTGAACAACAACCCATTGTTGGGTTTCTGCTCCTGAATTGGTAGTTTTATGGAAATTCTGCTGTTTTTGGTTATTATCTTGAAGATTATTATAGATTTAGATAATTTGTAAACAGCAAAAATGTTCAGCAAAGTAGGATCTACAAATAAGTCAATATGACCAAAATGGCCAATTGACCACTCTAGGAGTTATTGTTCTTTATAGTAGTTTTTTTGTAATCTTACAAAAATCTTCTCCTTTAAAACCACTGAGACAATTTCAACGGAACTTGGTCACAATCATTATTAATGTATATAGTTTTAAAATTGTGTCCGATGAACCCACATGCTAACCAACATGGCTAACAACATGAACAAAGCTAAAAAAAAAAAGAACTTACGGGTAAAATGCAGTTTTTGAAAGCAATTAGAGCAAATTGACGGAGATCAAAATGTTCATCAGGTTAAAATATATTTGTCCTGACATTTAAGGAAAAATCAGGTAAATTTTTGTTGGGTTGCTGCCCCTGAAAAAGGAACTTTAAGGACATTTTGTGGTTTTTGGTTATTATTTTGAATATTATCAAAGATAGAGATAATTTGTAAGTAGCCATTATATCTACAAATAAGTGTGCATGGTTCATACAAAAAAGTCTGCATGATTAATATGGTCATTTCCTTTAAAGTCCAATCTAACAATTTTTCATAATTTTTTGTAATCTTTTAGAAAAGTCTTTTCCTGAAACAACTGATACAAATTTATCCAAACTTGACCACAAATAAGCATAAGAGTATTCAGTTTTTAAAAATGTGTCCGATGACCCTGCCTGCCAACCAACATGGCAGACATGGCAAAAAAATAGAACACAGAGGAAAACTAGAGCAGAAATATAACGGTTGCATTATTCCATGCATTATTGTAAAAAATATATCATGTGAGCGACACATGCTCATTTTCGAATAAGGAAAGTTGAGTTTGGCACATGTCTGTGCAGACTGCAAGCAAACACTTGCTGCAATTAATCATATATATATATATATATTTGTTTTAAGTTTCTTCTTTTTTCAAAAGAAAGTTTATTATGATCTATACTCATTAGTGTTGAATTAATTTAGATTTTTTACTTGATAATTATTAGCAGATGCGTAGTTATCTATATTATTATGAGCATTGTCATTGTATGTAATAGTAAAACAATGTATTCTTGATATGCATTTTATTTCAGATGTATCATACCTTCACTGCTGTATTTTTCTTAGTGTTAATAAGTGTTACCATCGGAAGTAGATGCACACAATGTACAGCCGAAGGGAAACAACGTACTGGAAATTCAAGTTTTCAGATTAAAGACGGATGTTGGGAATATAGTTGCTTTTGTAACTGCGATGGAAGTTGGAATTGCCCTACTGAGGATGCAAGGGACGTCTGTTGGGGGACACACTTGTTTTCTACATGCGGACATTGTCAAGTAAGAGGATACATGTACAGGGGAGACAGTAATTTTACATATAAAGACGGCTGCTACAGGTTTTTCTGTACATGCAACTGTGATGGAAGTTGGAATTGTCCGCCTAGTCATAAACACTATCTTTGCTATAATAATTAAATTACGATTTTAATTTTATTTGATCTTCTTTGTTTCGTCATAATCAAAGTATTTAGAGCTTACAAAGCCAGGAGACTGCATGTCATTAATTTTCGTGTGTTACTGTTTATAGTATTTTGTTTATATTCATATTTTTCATAAAAATCAGGCTGTTAGTTTTCTTGTCTGAATTGTGACAGATTTGCCGTTTCGGGGTCTTATATAGCTTTGTGCAATTGTCGAAAGCCGTATAGTTACCTGCAGTTGTTACCTTCTTTGTAATTTGGTCTCTAGTGGAGGGTTACATCATTTGTTATAATAATTATACCACATCTTTTTATTTTCATAGATAAACTTTATTTTGTAGGCAATGCAAAGCAAATGTTGTATATTCCAGTACTACTTTTGTCGTTCTGGTTATCGTTGATTCTCTCAATAAAACATACCTGCTGCATATAATATAACACCACATACTTAATATAGCTTTTATAGCTGACTATGTGGTATGGGTTTTGCTCATTGTTGAAGGCCGTACGGTGACCTATACCTATAGTTGTTTATGTCTGTGTCATTTTTGTCTCTTGTGGACAGTTGTCTCATTGGCAATCATACCACATCTTCTTTTTTCTAATTAATACTTAGTTCATGTAATCAAGAATCATGGATACACTTTTGTAACCGGAAGTTTATAATATTCGGCTTGCTTGAAATTATGGATGAACGAAATTATAAACAGGACATAATAGACAAAAAAAAAAACGCACTTATAACCAAAGAAAATAACAATTAAAACCAAGGAGTAAAAAAAGACTCGTAAAACCATAAGACATTTACATCAACAGTCATAAATAAAAAAATAAGAAACAATACGAACTCCACTAAAAAGCGCGGGAGTAAAATCAGGTGCTCCGAAAGGGTAAGCATTTCCTGCACCGAATACGACACCCGTCGTGTTATGTCTTTCTTAAGTCCGGTAATGATGGGAGGTAATGACTGAAGAAGAATATCAGATATGATTTCAGACACACTTTCGTCATAATGGCCAATCAGCTCATGATTGCGACCGTAAAATGTCGTGAGTGATGACCTTAATTTGATCGATTCATAGGCCTGTCAAAACTAGAGAAATGCGATATTCGCCGCCAATTACATTGTACATGTAGAATACGAAAGCAACGACTACAAATAACCATAAAATAAAATAAGGAGACGTGTTATGTGTTTTGATTGCCAAAGAGTCAATTATTCAGCGGAGTCTAAATGACGTTTATTTAAGCAATAGGTCAACAAACTGCCTTTATCAATAAGCACCAATGAATATTAATGCAAAACTTTGTAATTCACTCTCAGTTGACAAAGTATCGCGCCATTTTAACATATAAGGAGTCAATATTTGAAATAACGTATGCATACAAGGTGCGATAGTATGTATGCACTTATGTACCAATAGTGCCAAAGGTCCAATAAGATTTGCTTATCCTTTCAAAGCACTTGAAATCTCGTCCCGTTTTATTAGGTTTGTGTTTCTCAGTATAATATTTATCGGTACTTTGTGTTTTGTGTATTGCTGTTTGTTTGTTTTTTTCGTTTTGTCAGTTTATTTTCAAATTGTTGGTTTGAATGTCCCTTTTTCCTCGGTTTTTCTTGAAATTGAATGTCATGTTTTTTATTATTTAAATGTTTGCGAAACAAAAACTGCTTTCATTACCGGAGTACCTGAGTGTAAAAAAATGTTGATGGGAGTTGCTAAATCTTTTCAATTTTTATGAAATATTGTGTAAGTTGCAATTGTTTTTTATGATCTTTCTTGGGGGGTTATGATTTTGTATTTCGACAATTTTATCATTTCCCCCTTTGTTTGCTAGACTTTGTCTTAATACGATATATCAATCAACTCACAAGAGCGGAGCGTAAAATCGACAGTTAACCAGTGCTAAATATTTGGGTCTGTTTGATTGTGTTGGATGAATTAATAGTGAGCCATGATCGTCGGAATGCAAACATAAAGTGATGGTTTATTAAAAGTGTCAATTCGAGTATTCTGCTCGGCAAAAAATCTTTTCAACAACTCTTTGAAAGATCATTATGTGGCTTGTTACAAGACAAAATGCTGGTCTTTGAAATACGTTCTTTTCTAATTCATTGTATTCGAAATATGGATTGAACTATTTGCAAATGGACGTCACGCATAAAACAATCAATTATAGTCAATGACTTCTTTAACAAGTTGCAAACATTGCATTTTGAGGAGAGTGAGATATCAATTTAATCGTTCATTATCTGTATTATTGCTTTTCTCCTTGGTTTTGTAATTAACGTTTACAGTTCAACAATCCTTTCCTTTTTTTATAATTATAATATCAAATAATTATTTATTTCTATTTTACGGTTTTGGCACGTAGACCAACACACTTAAAATTTACCATGAAGTAAGAATAAAACTGATTTTGCAGATTTTCCCTTTCATTTAACAAGACGAAACACTTGCTACATGTAACATGACATCAAGAGAAAGAGCAGATATACACAAACTGATGCACAAATGATATATCTTAATAGAATTAAATCAGTTGTTTATAATTTAAATGAGAAACCTTTTTTTACATGAATTCCTAATTAAAATGTGTCATTGCTGTATTTATGATTCGAGTTGGTAAGTTCTTAACGCATTTTATCTTCAAATTTTATTAACTTTTAAATAATTACAATGTATAATAATGATTATAATGATTATGATAATAACAATGCTAATTTCATATTTGATGTCGAATCAAATCAGTGGTTCAGGAAATTATCATAAAATGCACATAAAATCAAGGTTTTTATATATATATAAAAAAAAAGACACGCAGCGATTCTATTTCACCTCAATTCAGACATGGATCAAGAATCTGTTTGGATGCTCCTGAAATTGGTTTTAATTTTATGGCTTATTTCTAAACAGATCACTAACTTATTAACACCACAAGACATCCAAAACCGCAAATTTTACCAAATTGATAACTTTTTTTGTTTTTATTACAGAAAAAAATAAACAAAACAACAACTTATTTTCTAAGGGAAGACTCATGTGCACAATGATAGTAGACAAAGTTATTGATATTCAAACTGAAATTATTAAACAGAATACATTTGATGTAATTTTCTCTGATATTAATCAAAGGAATTCACAAACACGTTCATCGTAAAGGTTTAACCTCGTTGCATTTTGGCACCTGTCCCCAGTCAGGAGCCTCTGACCCTTGTTAGGCTTTTATGTTGTTTAATTTTAGTTGAGTTATGTGTTATAGAGCTGATGCCCACCTCTGGTTGCGGGATTTTCTCGCTGCGTTGAACACCTATTGCTGGCCTTCAGCTTTTATATGCTGTCCGGTCGGGTGGCTATCTTTTTGACATATTCATCATTTCCATCATCAATTTTATCGTAAATAATTTTTCATTTTTGTGCAATTTATTGTTAAATACAACTTATTGCCGTTTTATGGTAAAAGGTTGCTCACATTAACTGGTTATATTCTCTTGCAAACAATGTACCGGTATTATAACATGATAATATGATAAAATGTAATTACAACATTAAAATTGACATTTTCATACAAATTGTCCAATGCGTCATTGTATTTGAATGAAGTTTAATTGTACATGATTCGAATTTAAAATTCACGGTTAACTATAACGTTGCGCACGATGTTCCTACAACACGACGTTACACCACCACGTCAAAGAGAGTTTTCTGAAACTTTTGACGTACACTTATTCAATTTGCAAGTTTCATTTGCTTTTTTTATGTAGTTGGTTGATTCAAAAGCTGTCTCTATTAATTTTGTGATGTCTATTTACCATGAATTTATTTACCTCAAATTGTGGAAATCGATTAAATAATTTTTACCCTTAATTCACCTTAAAATGGTGTATTGTTGTAAGTAATGAACTTGAAGGAAGGAAAAATGGGACAGAAGTATACGGTTTTCAATAAATGAATGATAACAAAACTTTAATCGCAGGCTGCTAAAATTGCATGGTGCATATCATCTGTCATTGTAAATTTTTCATATCTTGATTCAACCCTAATACAAATATATCCGACACTCTGCAAGTAAATAAAAACATATTTACCCTTGATTAATTTGAATTGAATTGTATTAAAAATTTGCTTGACACATAACTTGTAGAAATACAACCATTAAATAAAATTATTATAACCCGATCTTGAAAATTATTTTCCCAGTCATTTGAAGTTGCTTGCTTTAAAAATGTACTATTATTTTTAAATTTCACCACGCGATTCGTTTTAAGTTTAACAATGGTACAAATTTTGCACATGTAACGTCGAAAAAAAAGCGTTTGTTTGGATTTTTCGACGTTTTTCGACGTTTGGACAAAATGGCTACCGTTTTGTAATGTTTCGTAGCATTTTATTCCTGTAAGACCCAAACATGCAGTTAATAAAAAAAAAATCTATACTTTATGTTCTTTTCGTGTATCTAACTTTTGTTTTGGTAAATTATAAATTACTTATTGAAATATCAGGTAAAAAACCCGCATGAATTGCTTGGACAAATGAAATATCAACTTGGACAAAATGGCTACCGCTTGAAAAACGACTGTGTAGAGATGGTTTTATAGAATCTACAATTTTGAACTCACGAACATTTAGGCAAATGTTTGTTCTTTCGGTAGATGTTATAACTATCTCACATTTTTTAGACAATTTTAGCTATGTCTTCTCATAAAACTACCTTTCAGCCGTTAAGTCAACGAAAAACGTCATTGGACATTTTTCTTATTCCAGTTTAATATGCAGCCACCGAGTCAAACGAAATTCGACAAAAGAACGGCTTTAACTGAACCAAGACCTGACACACTTCGTTGCCTCTGCCAAGTTTCGGGAAGATCAGAGAATAAGAAATAGGATCACTATACATAAGAGATAAAACAGTTGTTCAAAAATGTAACGTTGGACATCCGTTTTATTCACATAGCTTTGTTGTTTTGATCCTCAAATATACTAGATATTACTAAGCATATGACCAAGAGCTATAAGAACATAAAGGAAAACATATACTGAATTAGTTTTTATAGTGGTTAGTGTTTGTTAACATTTTATTTTGTTTTGCGGAGGAAATTTCGAAGATTCTGTTTTAAATCATAGGGATTGTAGGAACGAACAGCGTGCGTGACGTTTATACGTTGTAGTTACTTTGAGATCCTTCGATGAACTAACAGCTCAACAAAATCATGACATAGTATAATGGAACACCACCCTTTTAAACCGCCAAAAAAATTCATGTACATATATTAAATTGTGAATGGAGATGGGGAATGTGTCAAAAAGACAGCAACCCGACCAAAGAGCACAAAACTATCAATGGGTCCTCAACACGGCGAGAAAACTCAGCACTCAGAGTCGGGCATTCACCTGGCCCTTAAACAGAAATGTGTACTAGTTCAACAAAAATGTCACCTCGCTCTAAACCACATAAATAAACTAAAATTAAAAACTTTATACAAAAAACATGCACTAAAAAATTGAACATAGTGTATTCATATCATTTCCGTTGTACCATAACAATCCCGCGGAATATGTTGTATCGAACAAAATATTATCAGTCTTTTTACATAAGGTCCTAACTTAATTGATAGGTTGTTTATTGTTTCACTTTGATTCAGACTGTTATGTTATATCATTAAAAACGGTTTTTTTTTAATAATTAAAAAAGTGCGTTGATTTATAACTTATCTGTAGCTCGCTTTCAACAGTTGACTTTTATACGTCTAAGCACTTATTATAACTTATCAACGAATTATATATAGGAGCAACACAATGGCTTCAGTATTTGTTGCAAGATCTGATTACTCTTCCGGGTAAACTCAATCTTTTATTTTCTATGTTTTTTCATTTTATTGTTGATTTTTCCCTTGCCGTTGACATTTCGATTTTGAATTATGTATTTGATTTTACCTTTGTTTTTTTCGCCTTACGTGTATTTCAAATTATAATTTACAATAATAATAGATCCAAATATTAATTGTTGTAATTTGAATGAATTTTAAATGTCAAACAATAAAAACTAAAACCGTATCTCAATTAAGTGTTAGTTATATATAATTTTACTGTTATCTTTTTACGTAAGAGTATTTAAAGTTATGAAATCACGTTAAGTATCATGAATAGATTCACACAGAGTTTCACTAAACACAAACAGGGTATCTTAATTCTTCTTTATTCATTTTTGTTGAGGAATATTTGAATTATTCCGAAATTTATATGTTGTACTTATACAATTATTTATTCATCATTCAAATTGACATAATTCAAATTTGTAATATTTTTGATTGAACAAAGTGTTATTTGTTAATTTCTTATACTGTAGATAGAAGTACCATTTTTTCTGTATCCGTTATGAATTTCTAATGTAGAATGATAAGTAAACAGACAACAAATTTATGATTTAAAAAACATACGTATACATAAAGGTAGAATCAACTTTTTCTTCTGTTAAAGATTTTTCTAGAGAAGAGGGAATGTTGACTACTACATCTGAGAATACATATTGAAATGAACATTCATAAATCTTAAATTGAAAGCGGTATTGTTGTTTGTTTGTATATTTGTTAGTCTTTTTTTCATTTTATAACTGTTTTGATAAAAAAAGAGCTTTTTCGGGTCTAATAAGGAAAGTTGTGTTTGTCACATGTCTGCGCAGACTGAAAGCAAACACTTGGTCATATAAATTTTCTTTTTTTTTTGTTTAAGTTTTTTTCTTTTTTTAAAAGAAAGTTTAATATGACCTATACATATAAGAGTTGAATTAATTGAGATTGTTTCCTTAAACATTATTAGCAGAGGCGTATTTATCTATATTATTATGAGCATTGCCATTGTATTTAATTATACAACAATGAATTCTTAATATGCATTTTATTTTAGATGTTTCATACCTTCACAACTGTATTTGTCATAGTGTCAATAAGCGTTACAATTGCGAATAATTGCACACATTGTACAGCCGAAGAGAAGCAACGTACGGGAAATTCAAGTTTTCATTTTCAAGACGACTGTAGGGAATATAATTGCTTTTGTAACTGCGATGGTAGTTGGAATTGCCCTACTGAAGATGTAATAGAAGTCTGTTGGGGGAACACTTGTTTTCGACATGCGGACATTGTTAAGCAAGAGTATACATGTACAGGGGAGTCAGTAATTTTACATATAAAGATGGCTGCTTCCGATTATTCTGTAAATGCAACTGTGATGGAAGTTGGAATTGTCCGCCTAGTCAGAAATACTATCTTTGCTATAATAATTTTAAAAATGTTGTTGTTTTTTATTTTGATCTCTTTTGTTTCGTCATAATCGAAGTATCAAAAGCCTGTATTTCATTAGCATGATAAGTGTCCGTGTGTTGCCGTTTATTACGTTTGGTTTATGTCATTTTTTTTTCATAAATCAGACCACTAGTTTTCTAGTTTGAATTTTTGTTTTAAAAATGTCGTGTCGGGGCCTTATATAACTGACTTTTCGGTATAGTTAAATGTTGAATGCCGTATAGTAATCTGTAGTTGTTAACTTCTATGTCATTTGCTCTCTAGTAGAGGGTTGTCTTATGTGCAATGATAGTTATATCATATTTTATTTATTTTTATTTTTGTGTGCAACGCAAAACAAAAGCTAGAACTTCCTGTACTACTCAATCTTGTCGTTCTGATTATCGTTGATTCTCTCAAATAAAAAAAAAATGTTATGTGTAATCTAACACCTCATTATTTTACTTGATAAAATTGAAAATGGAAATAGAGAATGTGTCAAAGAGAAATCAACCCGACTAAAGAAATGAAAACAGCCAAAGGCTACCAATTGGTCTTCAACACAATGGAAAAATCCCGATCCCAGAAGCAGACTTAAGCTGGCCCCTAAACAAAAATATTTACTAGTTCAATGAAAATGAACGTCGTACTAAACTCAAAAATATATAAATGAAGTACACAAACACAAGACTAACAAAGACCAGAGGTTCTTGACTTGGGTAAGGCGGAAATATATCGTGGGGTATAATTTTGTCAGCTTCCAACCTTTCCTCCATACCCCTAGCCAATTAAGAGAAACAAAAACACAACAATACGCAAAGAAAAACTCAGAATAAACGAAGTTCGAGTCTGATATCCGGTAACAAAAGAAAACTAAGCCAATGACAATGTTATATAATTAACAAAGGACTATTAGCAGTTACTGACATGTCATAGGACTTTAATAAAGCTGATTGAAAGATTATATTTTCATCATTTGAAAATTAAGCACAACCACTCCCGTTAGTGGTTAAGTATTATACCATCATAAATTATACTAAAAAAAACATTACCGTATCATAACTCTTACATTCAATGCTCTAATTCCTTTCACGGATTTGGCTATACTTTTTGGAACTTTGGGATTATGCAGCTCTTCATCTTTTATATAAGCTTTGGATTTCAAATATTTTGGCCACGAGCTTCATTGAAGAGACATGTATTGTCGAAATGCGCATCTGGTGCAAGAAAATTGGTAACCATAATGGTATTACATGTTATGCTAATACTTCTACAAGGTCCTTGCCTCTAATGGAGGACTAATAGTTCCCGAAGATATCACCAGCCAAGTATCAATCACTACGATACTGACACGACAACACTTACTTGTTTGATTAAAATTAAGAAAAAATATAACCTTCTCGAAAACAAGACAAATTATCGTTACCTCTTTTATTCCAAAATGCCGTTCCAAATTCCAATCTGAGTAGCAACTAAGATACACTGTACATGTCACCTCGTATTTTTTCATTTTAATCATTACATGTATCTCAAGTGTACATGTATAAATTAAATATATATCACCATTTAAAGACGATTTAAACCGATATCACAATGACGTTATTCTAACTATATAATTTATAAATTGGGTCCATGATTGTTTAAATATACTTATTGAATTGAAAATTGGCAATTTCCTTTTGTATGAAAATAATCAAATGTTGTTTGACTGCCATCGAAACAACTGTTCACCAGAGTTCAAATAAAGTTAAGGTATGCAATTATAGGAAACCCAACGGCCTTCAACAATGAGAAAAACTCATTCCGTATAGTCGACTATAAAATACCGCGACATGAAAAACTAATGGCTTATTAATAATTTATACTAGTTTACATTTTCATAAGGAGATTTAGATTTTATGTATCCGTTTATTTCTTATTTTGACTCTAGTGGATAGTTGCTGAAAGGCAGTCATACCACATCTAGGGACTTTCCGTTTTGAGTTTTCCTCGGAGCTCAGTATTTTTGTGATTTTATTTTTTTCTCCTTATTTTGAAAATCCCAACTTTTGGTGTCATAAAGAAGTCGACATCTGATGGTATTCGGTAAATTCCGTTTGAATTATTTCAGTAAATCATGTATTGTGTTCTTCAGTAGACAATGTGGGGTGTCGTGCAGAAGTTTATGTCTCGTATCATTAAATAAATCAGTTATGGTGTATACGTAGATGACAACAGATGGTCTTTCAAGGACACGTTGTGTTACTGCACAACATGAAAACGAAATGCAAGAATCAATCGAAATGGCTTAAATTGGTGCGAAGAAACAAACACTTACCATAAAAACAAGGGACAAAAATCTCGAAATAACGGTCCGCGCAGTCTTTTTATGCTAGTTAAAAATGCTGAACACAAATTACAGCTGATTGATAAATTGTGTTCCCCAGGACTACAGCACCAATCACTGCACATTAAACGTAGTTATTGTAAATATATCAGAAGCAGTATAAAACGCATGTTCTTGTGTAAACCAAAATATTATATAAAAAAGACGTCCCAATGTGACAACTCTCCACAAGAGACCAAAATGACACAGAAATTAACATATATAGGTCACCGTACGGCCTTCAACAATGAGCAAAGCCCATTCGGCATAGTAAGATATACAAGGCCCCGAATAATATTGTTTAGGGGCCAGCTGAAGAACGCCTCCGGGTGCGGGAATTTCCGCTTTATGGTAACCTTTTGCTGTTGTATGTTTTTCTATGGTCGGATTGTTGTCTCTTTGACACATTCCCCATTTCCATTCTCAATTTTATGTTTTGAAAACGAGTATACAGGGATAATTTGCAAGAGCAAAAGAGCAAACCACAGATGACACTTGCCATCGGCGATGAAATATCAGCTCGAACACTGGATGACTTCAATATCATTAGATAAATGAAAAATTAAAAATTATTACAATAGCAAGAACATTTATTTGTATTCCTTTTACACACACACCTAATTCTTTCTATTTTACATAAAATATATTGTCTTTTATTATATTGTAATCTTCATGTCATATTTTACGCTGCTAATTGTTTATAAGTTTCGATGGAATACTTACAAATTGATCAATCACACAAGACTAGTAAACACACCGGCTGCAAAACTTGAGATGAAATCTCCCAATAAAATTCTGCAAAGTATTTAAAAACAATTCGTCAAATGTAAAAATCATAAAGGAAATCATGATTTTAGTATAGAATTACCGACGCGTGTTTAGTCGTCAAACGATCTATCAATGCTACTCAAGTCAAATATTTGGGAGGCAACACAAAAAACAAAAAGGAACAGTGGAAAAATGTGTCGAGTCATGCGAGCCCTTTTCAACTATTTTTTATAGTTTCTTCTTTTATTGTACTGTAACATCAACGTCCCAGGTATGAAGAGGGTTGGGCGCCAGCAAACATGTTTAACACCCTCCACATAATGTTTATACCTGTTTAAGTCACGAGTTGTCGTTTTTTTCTGTTTATCATAATATTATTTGTTTTTTCGTCCATTATTTTTTTAAAAAATCGAACCGTTAGTTTTCTCGTTTTAAAATGTTTGCATTTGTCTTTTTAGGGCCTTGGGCCTTATATAGCTGACTATGCGGTATTTGTTTTACTGTTTGTTGTAGGCCGTACGATGATCTCTAGTTGTTAATTTATGTGGTATTTGGTTTCTTGTGAAGAATTACCTCATTGGCAATCATACCACAAATCCTTATTTTTATATACTAGTATATGATTTTATCATGTGTTAATTTTTTTTATCTTTTTGACAACAATATGTACTTACAATTTCTGGAGCAGTGTCAATCCATCAAATGTTGAAGCATCTATTGAAACAAAATTATTTGCTTCAAGGAAACTACAAAAACAAGTACCAAAAAATTGCAAAGCTGTCAATTTAATCAATTAAAAACACATGAAGACATTGATTAGTCCAATAAAAGGTAAACATGATACATTTAAATTAAAAAAAAAAAAAATATTTATAATTTGGAGTTGACAATTTTCATTATATCTTATAACATGAATTACTGTACCAAAATAGTTGTCCACAAGGTGTGGACTAAGAATTATTTTGTGTGTTTAGACCATAAATCATTTGAAAAATACCTGAACTAAGTCAGAAGTACGATAGTTTGTTCGGTTTAGTTTGACTCTTCTATACAATTCACGATATTGGTTTGGAGAAAAATTAATGAATCGACACTGCGTAGGCTTCACGATCACTATCATTAACTTGTTGACCAAATTATAATTGATTGATTGACGTTTGCTTGTTACACGTCCAATTGCATCTATAACGTATCAATGTGTCTCTACTAAAAAAACACAGGATATTTCGCGGTCATAGATCTTTAGAAACCAGAATAATCGTATGATCTGTAAATTCACCGATTGTTTTTTTCATAGTGCTACATTTTGATGGAACGTATATTCACATGACGGATGACGCTTACATATAGCACGACACTCTAATCATGTCAAAGCATTCGATATCGCTATATTAAGAGCCTATGCGATTCTCTTTGATTTTCACCGTCTTGATTTTTATATTTAAGATTGATTTACGAGTATTGACCATCAATTTTCTCTTGCAATATGTTGAAACACTGAACAGCATAAGATTATTGTACAACGTTGATGGTTATAAATACTATCACTTTTAAAAACATGGTTTAAACTTTCTTGTCGTGGTTTCTTGAACTGTCGATACACTATATTGGAATATGTATATATGCGTTTCTAAAACATTCTTTACATATTACATGAATTTAAATGAGAGACAACAATTTTTTTTTTTTGTGGGCACAATAAAAAGAACTCACTATGAGTTGATGAAATAGTGTTGAAAACAACCTTGCTGACGGTCTGGTCTGCACAATTGATTTTGTATTTCATTTGTATATTAATTATAGAAAGCGTAAGGGTGTAGATCTGTAAGTTGTATATAGAGAAAATACGTTTATTTTCTCGCGTTATGGCTAGTAATTGCGGGAAAATATCTGTGTTAAGGGTTTGTTTTTTTAAATAAAAAAAATTACAGGTAAAACGGAATTAATGTGCATGTATTGCACTTCTTAGCTGTCATTCACAGGCACTTGTCTTATAATTTGTTTTCCCTATATACCATACCATACCGTTATATTTCGATTACCGGTCGTCAACCCCATTAAGACTTGGTATGCCGTAAATCTAAATTGATTTATATACACAATGGGGTATAACACGCTTACTTTTGTTGTCGGAATTATTTGTAGCAGGCCCACCAAAGTATGCCAACCGTAATTATTTCGTCTACCTACACTCAATTTGAAACATAAAACTCGTAGTTAAGGATATCTTCCAACTCTTTTTATATATCTCGGTTTCCAATTGGTCAAATTTTATGGGAAGGTCTATTGCTAAAAATAAATGTTTCTCGGAGTTATCTGATTTGATCTCATTTCAAAGTCCAGAGAGAGTCTGAATGACATTGCTGGAATTGAAAAATTTGAGACTAAAAATCGAAACTCGTAATTTATGAGACAAATCTCAAATAACACTTGTAAGATTGTTTTGCACGGGATCTTATACAATTTTATTAACTGGATGATAAGTACTATTCAGACAAAAACTAACAGATTTTTTTGAAAAATCGAGACAAGTGCCTATGCTGTCATTTGAAGCGTACGCATCACGCCGAAGCATGCTAGTTTCCAGTGTTTTAAATATATTTTTGACCGGATCAGTCCTAATCAAATGGCAAAATCAAAAGCTCAAACACATTAATACGATTAACAGTTGCGGTGAATACAGTTCGTCTTGAGCTTGTTTCGAAATCACAACAAGTTGACTGTTTACATGTCACTATATCTGTCAATGTGCTATTCATGAATGATATCATTGCGATTCAGTTTTACTTTTCAGGATAATTTTTGAAAAAAGTTTTGGAAGAAGGATCTGATTGAACATGTTGATAAATATCCCATTTTATTTCATCATTTTATCGATATCATGAATCATGGTAGTTATTTAGCTATTGGCTGCACTTATATACCCATCGCATATATATTACATTGGTTTACTATTCAAAATTGAAACATATGTTGAAGAAGTTAAAAAGACAATTTTCGAAAGAAAAAAAAAAGGACAATAACAACTAAATATCTGAACTTTTCCTGAACTGTTCTGCCATCTTCATCTTGATGAATAAATTAGTTTTAATCATATTTAGATTGACGGTTACTTTGAATAACTATGTAATTTATATACTGATTGCACTGCAATGTTGACACGATAAATACATAATTCCTGCATTCAGTCAAAATTATTTAAATTTGTTAATACAACTAAAAAAATGGACATTTATCGTTCTTTTTTCATTTTCAGAAGTGTTACATGTTATGTAGTTGTTTCATTTACTGTCTACTTTTCACATTTTTATGAATCATTTATATTCTTTATTCATCCCCCCTTTGTCATTGTTCTCTCGATAATCGTGCAGCCATTCTGTATCAATCAACTTATTCCTTCAACAATCTGCTCTCTTGGCAACATGATAACATGTGCTCTTTTTTTCTTTGATGCTGTTCAACTGCACGCTCTACTTGGAGGATAGATTATCGGATTCAAATTCAGGTTTTGAAAAAAACGTACTGGCTGGGGCAGGATATGTATGTACTCATCTGTCCGTTACATTTGTGTGTAAATTAAAATTAATACCAAATTCTTACATTGGGCGAAATTTAAACCAAATATGGCTTCGCACTAGTTGTTAGAGTGTTTTACAAAAATTCTTAGGCTTAAAACTTAGATATACTAAAATGGATAATGCTAGTAAGATTTTTTTGTGTACATGATGGCTGTCTTTTATGTGGATAACATAAACAAAAAGGGAAGTGGTGTAGAAATACATGTTATTAAATCCGTACACGCACTTTACAAACCCAGGTCAATTTACATTGCACTTAGATCAAATTGATGACATTTAATACAAAATTACATAATTACATAAATCTAGTTCTGAAACTAATTTTAAGATAATATACCACTTGTGCATCGCGGGTTATTGTTGTTTTCCTTGTCATTTGAGCAAAATTATAGAAGCTTGAAGACAAATAATAAATTCAAATAAAACTGAACATAACTCTCAGCATGTATTAATTCATGTTATAAAATCTGTACACACACTTCACATACCCCAAGTCGAATTACTCTATTGCACTTCAACAAATTTAATAACATTTTATACCAAATTGCATAATTACATAATGATAGTGCATAAAATAATTTGACGTTAATGTACCACATGTTTATCGCAGGTTTTGGTTGTTTTCCGTGTCATTTGAGCAAAATTTCAAAAACTTTGAAGACAAATTATAATCTCAAATACAATAGAACAGGACTTTGATATAATTGCTCACTCTTATAGCGTAACAGAGATGCATGCCAGAGGTAGAAATATGAAATGTGAAAGCGATTAGATGTATGTATATCTATCAAGTATAAAAATGTTTTTCTATGTCATTGAAAGGGCTACAATTGATAATTCAAGACACAGTTAAAAAAATCGGAACAATGTGCTTAATAGATGACAACAATATTGTTTTGCTCAAAGTATAACTAAAAGCCATTACTTATGTCCTTGCATGACAACATTAATATGTGACAAGGTCTGGCTCAAGATATGCCTCTTTTAATGCCAATCAATGAAATCATTAGATAAATAACATTTATCTATAAATGTGCTATTTGTGCAATTAAATTGTTTAAACCGTATCGATATATATTTGTGAAATACAGTTACGCTGACAAAACTAAACAAGTCAGTTGAAAAGGGCTTAACTCATCAGATCGACACAACACAGAGAACCATCTAATACAAGAACTTACATTGAACGGTAAATATGCATTCCAACAAACAAAAAAAATAATTAATTAATGATTTGAGAGCACTCGCAGTTACTGACAGCTAGTTTAAAGCCAATAACAACTTATAAAGAATCATGCATCTTAGACTAAAACCATTTTGTATTGTATTTCAAGTTAGACATCATGATTAAAATGAATCTTATGCATGAATAACGTCCAAAATTAGGTGAGGAGTAAAAGAAATTGAAACTATAAGTGAATATCCTGTTTAAGTCCATGGACGATAGCGTTTTTTTTCTTTATTGAACCGATCCGAAAAGCTTTATCACTATCAAAAGGAGGTGTCACCAGTATTGCACTTCTTGATTTATGCATACATGTATCAAGGGTATTATGATCATATAATTAAAAAAAAAACAATATATAAACCTCATTGTACGTACACGGCCGACTTTTATTAAATCAAATAAGGCCTCACTCCCTTGATTTTTGTTCTCTCAATCGATTTACGACTTTTGAACGGCAGTATACCACTGTTGTCTTGTAGAACACAGTAGTGGTTATATTATGTTGCCTTCCTGTTTTCAATTTATAATTTTATTTCGTATCTTACCTCTCTTGTTTTAATATTTTAAGTATCTTTAAACAATAATCATCAGGGATACAGTGTACTTGTATTAAGTATATACACATCTATGTACTGAATATAATAAACTAAAGATTGAGCAATGTGAACATTTTGAAAGTTAGACAATAGAAAAATTGAGTTTTATGTGGTCTTAAGGTTTATTTTTACTACAACAATCATTGTAAATTCTACGACCACCAAAAAGTCAAAAGATGAAGCAGATCTATTCTGAAGCTTATAAAATGGTTTATCACCTGAGCGTTTTAATTTTTGGTTCGATGCAAAAAAAATAAATATTCAGATCTGTCTCCGAAAAGAAATATATAAAAAATGATAAAGATTCACATATAAAGATATTTGACTCGAAAAGTGAGGCATATTCATTTAAATAATATAATTTGGATTCTTCTAGAATTTAATATTTTGAACCTCCGACGAGAGTAATGAGACAATATTAAGATTGAAAATAAAAAATATTATAAAAAAAACTTCACTTAAATTGAAAATCATGTCAACAAAATAATAATTCATCAAGATTTATTGAAAGCTTGCAATAAAAAGAATTCTGTTGGTACTACTTGAAGAAGGGCATTTATAATTTGACAAAATCCTAAATGGCATGAATGAATATGCTAGCCTTAGTTCTTAGGGAGGCGAAACGTAACAACGGGAAAAAACCCTGACAACCTCATGGCTAAAAAAATCAAAGTCAAACAGACAAACCACAAGATAGAAAACTAAACATTGATCACGAACCCAACCAAAAACTGGGGGTGATCTCTGGTGGCTCGGAAGGATGTGCATGTGGAATCCGTTGTGTTTGTCATGCTAGTAAAAACCCCAAAATAAGTTCAATACGGTAGTTCACATTCGGAAAAAAAATGACGGGCTTGCAGTTACGATATATGGAACATATCTCTATCATCTGTGAAACGGAAATTCCATAACGGTCAACCAACTCGTGATGCCGTCAGTAAAAATTACGAAGAGATGATGTCAATTTCATCATTTTGAACTCTTTGTTTAATAGCTTCCTTTTGAGCAGTACCCATATTGGAAGTCATGATAGGAAATACAACCCTGGAATATTGTATCAACTGGGATATATACTCCGTATGTAGGCGCTGCTAGAATGTTGCTACATAGAAATAGAAAATTCACAACTTGGAAACTGAAATCATCTATGTTGTCGTAAAGTTTTGTTTTGAACCGACCATCATTGTCAATGTCTAGTATAAGTCAAGATATGAGGCAGAGTTAACTGAATATGTTGTATCCGTATGTCAAGTACGATGGGATAGATGGGTTCAACATAGTCACAAATTTTGAATTATTTAGCGAGAGAACATCATCTAAATAGCAGAAATTAAAGTTAAACATGTTAAAGGATACTGCTAACTTCTGTACTTTCTTCCTAAGATTGATTGATTGTTGGTTGCTTTACGTCGCATTAGCATTCTTCCTAAGAAGTTCCTCATAAAGGAACAAGTCTGCAAGAAGAGACGCACAGTTGTTTCCCATAGGGATGCCGTGTGTGTGTGTTGAAATCTAATTTGAAGAACAAATGAAAAAAAAAGTACATAAATGAAGGATACAAATCTAATAGAACACAATTTAGAAAAATAAAGATTTAAGATATATATGTTTATTAGTCTATTGTTGAAAATTGCATGTTAATCTTGAATGTAATTTTTGAATTATCTTTTTTGGTGTCTTTAAAACAAAGATAATTGATATCGTTTGTGCTGCTTTTTTCATAAACCAGACATGTCTTTTTTGCAACAGATTAATAATTCATATACATTATTGCTACTAGTATCCATCATTTATATTTCGTATTGTAGTGATTGTTTCTATTTATGTTTTAAGAAATATCACAATATTTCGATTATGGCAATTTGTTTGTTTAAGTAGTATTTATGTACTAAATCGCTGTAAATGCTTTTGAAAATGGCATTTAGTTCTTCTTTCGGTAGAAAACATTACATGTTTAGTCTTACCCATAGGCTCATCTGAAAATTAGCTTTTTGGAAACAGAATTTATAACAAGGAATAATATTTATCCTATCATATTCGCTGTGATACAATGCATAAAAAGTAGATGGCAATATTCGCTGTGATACAATGCCGAAAAAGTAGATGGCAATCTGCTTTATGTATTCATTTTTATAGATTAATTCTCGAGTTAATTGTGCCCGAATATGACATATTCAAGAAAAACAGTCGTAAACGTTGAAGATGAACGAATTCGAACAATTATTATCAGACTTTCATGATCTTCTTGTACTTAGACTTCCAGTACCAAAAGTGTTGAAAATTTCAGAATTAAATATGCAGCAAATCTTTAAAATGACTACAGTTCAAGGATACGTCAAAACCGTGTTGATAATAAAACACGAAAAGCTCGCTATAATTAGTATTACGTGCATTGGTCTACATTTGATAATGTACTTTACAAAGATAATAAATCCTAATAGTAATTGTTGTATTTTGAACAACATGAAATGTCAAACCATAATGACCAAGGTTTTTTCCTCTATTACATTAATGTTTTGTACTTATATCTAATTAAACAATTATCATTTCATCAAATATATGTATATAAACCTTTAAAATTAAATCCAGTAGCATAGATCTGGACAGAGTTGTACTAAACACAGAACACAAGCAAGGTATCTTACTTATTATTATTTATCTACATTTTTTTATAAACGACTACTACTATAGACTTACAACATACAAATTGCTAAGGGAAATACTCGACGAGATCGAATTTTTTTTTTCACTAATTCCAAGATTTTTTTCACTAATTCCAAGATGACGTCTGTAGCAGTAGATTTTTTATCATTATTGTTTAGACTAAATGCATGATTTGAATCAGATGAACATTCGTCTATTAACTTTATCATGCAGACAAAATACTAGTCTGGAGTATAAAAAATTTAATCCCGGTATCTTTGATGAGTTAATTTATACGTTAGAATATACTATAAATCATGAATTGGAAGATTGGTTGAGGGCTAATCCAAACATTTGTTGGAAAGTTAAAATATCTTTTATAGTTTGCATTCAAAGTAAGTTACACTGTGTCGTATATCCTTACTGTTTGACATATTCTCAAATGTGTGTAAAGACTCTCGTTGATAAATAAATGAGGTCTGATTGGTGATCTTGATTTTTTTAATTCTTTAAAGTTTAGGGCATTTTTCTGGATCCTTATAACGCTTATTATGTTACATTCTCACGAATATTATGTTGCACTAAATTGTTTATTTCTTAAATCAGTATTGTATTGTTTTGTTTCTCTTATTTTCAACACTTATTCTTTATACTTTTGCACCATTACTTATTGCACACTCAACATAGTTGCGTGACAAACTCTTATTCTATGTTTCTTTTTCTTCTTCGTATTATTTTTCTTCAACTTATTGTCCAGCTTTTTTAACTAAATTGTGTCAACCAATTTTAATGCAAATATACCATGATGTTCACCAGCATGGGCAGATTTGCAAACGGGGTATGGCATTTTCAAGATGGCTATTGTTACCATGGACTCTACTAAAATTAGAAAAAAAAATCAAAATTCTTAATCCTTCATTATAAGACCTAACTAAATGAATCTTTATGAATTTGTTACCTGTTATGCCTAGATGTAAGGAAAGAATTTTGAATCTTCTAAATGGCTGCGATTGGCATGGAAACAGTGGGGAGGAAGTTTATCATTGACCCTATAGGAAAATACATTTAAACCTCATTGTCTTAAAGAATATAACACCAAACCCAATTAAACTACATAGGTATGTGTCATAGCATGTGCCAATATTATATCTGTCTTTGTACTTGGAAATGATCACCGTTACCATGGAAACAGTAAATTGAATTTTAAAAATGGCTGCCGTTACCATGGCAATTGGGGTGCAATACACTATTGCTAGCAACAGCAAATCTAGCGTTGTATTTTTTGCTCATTTTGTTATTTTTTCTCTTTTCTTTATTTTAATAGACCATTAAGGCCAATTCTGTAAACCACACCCAGACTCTTGTAAATAAACCATATCACATTAATTTTAGACTAAAAGATACAAAAAACTTATTGACAGACAAATGGAAATCAATGTCAGAAAAAAATCCGATAAATTTCGTTGATTTCGCTAAACAGCTAAATCTTTGTAAGAATACAGATGAGATTATAGAAAGACTTCTAATTGTCGCTTTTTCACCTAGTTTATGACCTTTAACATATGGACTTAATAAAACTAAGACAATGAAACAATAACTACTGGTTATTGATATCACCGACACCATTTGTATTTTTGTTCGTTGTAAAAGGAACGATCAATTTAAGTTAGAAAAATGTTGAGTTTTCTCAAATATTTACCGATACCAATTCGTATACAATAATAGTTTCCGTATACATTTACGTGAAATGGTCTAAAAAAGATTGACAAAGACAATATCATATTCAATTTGTTAGCTTAGTAAGCAGCTCGTTCATTATCATTTCAGCTAGGTTAATCAACTATTGGAACTGTATCAACGATTTCATGTTTAGTATCTATATTTGACATGTGTAGAGTCACGAGTATGTATTTTAAAGAGTTTTAATTAATGCGTTTTGCTGTGTGTTTGTTTATTCTACATTGGCTAGAGGTATATGGCAGGGTTGAGATCTCAAAAACATGTTTAACCCCGCCGCATGTTTGCGTCTGTTCCAAGTCAGGAGCCTCTGGCCTTTGGTAGTCTTGTATGTTATTTAATTTTAGTTCATATAAATGCACATGTTTTGGCGTTTAGTGTGACGTCCATTTTCAATAGTACACATTTTTCTAAGGGGCTAGCTGATTTTACGATCGTTTTTATGAACATTTGAATCAATGTTTGTACTTGTTTTATTTCCGATACAGCAATTTAAGCTACCATGTTTAAGAACGAGAACGTCATTGTTCTAAATGTTGGGGAAATTCCAAGCATGTTATTAAACACAAATTAGCATGTTGTCGTTAATGATAAAAATAAATATGAGAAAAAAATTATAACTAAATAAAAAACTTTCAAACAGTTATTTCGATTGCAAAACAGACTTGCGAATAAATAAGTATAAATCTGTCACAAGGCTGCGTAACATAGAAGCAGACACAAAAATTATGAAACAACACTCGTTTTGTCCTTCTTAAATATTTTTTTATAAAGTTTGATATGACTTTTAATTATATTATTTTGAGCATTACCATATGCATAATTACTACAAGAAGGTCATTCAATGATGATAAATGTTAATATAATGCATTTTATTTCAGATGTTTCACACTTTAATGGCTGCATGTCTCTTAGTGCTAATAAGCGTCACTACGACAAGTGGTTGCAGACATTGTACAGTCAATGGACAGCGATATACGGGAAATTCCCGCTTTCAGTTTACACAAGGCTGTTCGCGTTATAATTGTGTGTGTAACTGTGATGGTAGTTGGAACTGCCCTGCTCATGATACAACAAACATTTGTTCTGGATCAAACATAAGCAATGGCGGGTCTAATTCGAACTGCAGGACTTGTCGAGTTAGAGGACAAACGTACACAGGAAACAGTCGTTTCCAATATAACAGTGGCTGTTACCGCTTTAACTGCGACTGCAACTGTGATGGAAGTTGGAATTGCCCGTCAAGCAGGACACAAAACATTTGCTGAAAAGTTATGTTTTGGACATTTAATCGCATTTGATTAAACTTAATTATAATATTGATTAAAGGCTGATCTAAAATGTTTCTTTGTTATACAAATTACATTATTTTCTAATCGTTCAACACTTTGTATAAAGTTATTAATAAAACCGCTTTTAGTAGAAGATCAGTCCCCGAGCTAGTACAATCGGCATTGTACTTCAGTACTGACAAGATGTATACCAAACCATTCCATAATTGTCTGTTTATAAATTGTGCGTTAATTCAGAAACACAGGTTTCAGACCCCTCGATCGTAGTTGGTCTTCTGATAGATTTAGGTTTTATTTCTAATACGTTTTGATCATGTATCTCTTCGACTGATTTGGTTCTTATAACCTCTGGGGTTTCTAATATTCGGCTTTCAGCTTTCCTGGAGAAGAAAGATCCAGAAAAGCCAGCAGACGCATAACAGTGTTTTTATGGGGGCTTTTTTGTTTTGTTTTCACGCAGAGAATAATTGCTACAATGTATGTGCAAAATATACCAACGGCACATTCAAGCCAGTAATACGAAAATAAACTAACAGCACGTGTGCGAAAAAACAATAAAAGGGCCAAAAGACAAACAATTTCATACAAAACACAAAATAGAAAATTTAAGGTTGAGCAACACAAATTAACAAACACTTTAATTCATTTAATTAAGGAATGACTGTAATATTTTTTCTGTCTATGAAGAAATAACATAAAAAATGTGGTGCACACTAAATATCCCGCGTAGCGGGTTCTTTTAAAGTGTGCACCTCATTTTTTTATGTTATTTCGAATAGACATAAAATATTACAGTCATTTCTTATAATTTAATTCTAGATTCCATTTTAAACGGGTGAAAACCATGAAAAAAACGTTGATGACGTCACGGTCACATGACTAAATTATGTCTATGGGCTGATAAACTAAACAACGTTAGCCAATCAGAAGACGCGTTACATCTAAAATTAAATTATTTGTTATTATTTAGGGATTTTCATATCCTTCACTGTTGCTTTTTTATAGATATGCATTTTAATTGAAGAACTGATAATTACAAAACGAATTATCATGATTATTTAATTAAAGTATAATCGGACCGTAAATTCAATCCACGATATTTATTTAACAACAGAATCATAATGAAACCACAAAACCACCGAATCATTGTACACATGTTGTTTTTTTTTTTTTTAGATTATGTTTAACTTTATTAAACACAAAAGCTGTTCAAATCAATATTTATATATATTTAAAAAAGATGAAAGTTACCAAATGGATATACAATCTCATACATCCAAAATGGAACTGACAGTACGACGACAGAAAGCATAACGACGATAAGACAAATAAAAGCAAAAAAAAATAACAGAGAATACTAAAGACTATGCAACACCAAACCGGCTAAATTCCGGGGTTGATCATAGGAACTTTGGTCGAATAAGCAGGCCCTGTAACATAGTTAGCACCCGTCGTGTTGTTCATTGAAGTCCCTGACTGATTTGAATTACCGTCGCAAATTTTTAGACTGGATTTCTAGTATACGCATATTTATCTGAACAAGTCATGCTGATTATAAGGTGCACAGTGTTCTCTTTTTCAGAATCTTTCTGTATCAACAGGTCCTGGTTTTTTTCACTACACCCGGAGTGAATCCGTTGAGTGGGTGTGTTCGTATGTTTTATTGCATTGTGTTTATTCATGTTTGGGAACGTTAACTTTCTGGAAGTAAGTCCCGCTACGGCCAGGCTGTGGAACTGGGTAGGCAAATGCTCATATTGAATCTGTGCCGATACAGTGAACTAGATCCCCTCCTATACACCATAACTTATGGTGGTGCTCCTAATGAATGGAGCTTGTACGTAGCATTCATACTACAAGTTACATATATTAATATTCGACCGGAACTTTGGTGGATTGGTGTAATTTCTTAACTACATCATTGTCCTATATGAGTTATATATAAAGTTGAATTCTTTGATTCGTCGTATTTTCGTCATGCCGGCTAACAGATTGGACCTCGCTATTAAAGTAGTTTATATATACAATCCACGTTAGATTTTCAAACAAAAATGCATGGCATTTCATACTAGTCAAATAGTGTCTTGGGAAAATGCCTGTACCAAGCTAAAATATGACAGTTGCTTACACTTGTTCTTTGGTTGACAGCGTTTTTATGGAATTCCCCTATTTGAATTTGACTGGGTATTTTTGTGATACTTTTTTTATATATTAACTATGCCAATATGGTCAAGAACTTTGACAGTGGTGTCTTTGTTAGGATCGTACTGTATTTTTTTTTGGGGGGGGGGGGAGATCATAGTTGAATACGACTTATGAATTGTAGGGACATAATGTATATTTATTAGTCTATTGATGACAATCGCTAGTTTATCTTTGAATGTAAATTTTCGGTGTCTTAACAAAGATTACTTATATCTTTTCTCAAATACCAGACATGTCTTTTTTTCACGGGGTTATTAATCCCTATACAGTAATGCTACTAGTATCCATATTTTGTTTCTTTTTGTATTAAATTGCTTCTATTTATGGTTTAAGAAATAGCCCAAGATTTCGAACTTGGTAATTTGAATGTTTAAGTAGTATTTATGTACTTAATCGCTGTAAATGCTTTTAGAAATGGTATTTCGTTCATCTTTCTGTAGACAACATTACAGGTTGAGTCTTACCCAAAGGCTTATTATTTATTTTTTGAAAACATAATCTTTAACATAAATATAACAGATTTAAGATTCATACTATCACATTTGGTGTGATACGTTGCATAAAAAGAAGATGGCAATCTGATTTAATTATTCTTTGTCATAGATAAATTCTCCAGTAAATTGTGCCCGAATAACAGTCGTAAACCTTGAAGATGAACGAATTCGAACAAACATTATCAGCCTATCATGGTCTTCTTTTACTTACTATCTCATTCATTTCTTTCATGCAAACTAAATTTCAAGTACCAAAAGGTGTTGAAAATTTCAGAATTAAATATGCAGTATTTTTTTTTAAATGACTACAGTTCAAGAATATGTCAAAACCGTGTTGATAACTAAACACGAATAACTCGCTATAATCAGTGTTACGTGCATTGGTCTTCATTTTACAATGTACTTTACAAAGAGAACAGATTTTAATTGCAATTGTTTTACCTTAAATGATAAACCATAATAACCAAGGTTTTTTCTTCAATTACATTTTGTACTTATATTTAATTTGAAAATTATTTTTTCATCAACTATTTCTATTTAAACATTTTCAATCGATTCTTGTAGCATAGATTGTGACAGAGTTGTATTTAACACTGTCAAGGTATCTTAAATTTTTTTATGTATCTAATTTTTCATGAACTACTAATTCTGAAACTTACAACATACAAAATTATCAATGGAAATATTTTACTTTGGACTTTACATGTACACATTTTATCACATCTTCAATGATGGCGCTCCGTAGCTAGGATTTTTTATCATTATTTTTGGACCAAATACTTATTTGAAACAGATGAACATTCGTCTGTTAACTTTTTCATTCGAACGTCACTGTTGAATCTTTTGCATTCAAAACGCTTGTCTGGCGTATACAAATTTTATTCTTGTATTTATGATGAGTTCATCCATACGTTAAACTATACTATAAATCGTGCATTAAAAGATTGGTTGGGGTCTGATCCAAACATGTGTTAGCAAGTTAAAATATCTTTTATAGTTCTGGTTTAACATGTTCAAAGTAAGTTATATTTTGAATCATACCATTACTGTGACAATTATATGCATATTTCAATCAACATTCAAGGATGGACCAACCAATGTGAGATATGGTCCCAGATGATACTACACCATATACTTAAAACTGCAATCCGCATGTGTATTTGTATGAGTTAAAATCGTCACTATTCTTCCTTAATAGTTTATACCACAAATGATAGACATTTATTGCAGGATTATCTACTGCTTTCGATAAAGATGTTTGCTGTGAAGTGTGAATGTTAACTGCGCATTTGAGGTCTTCAACGTCTCTTGAAGAAGTCAAACGTATGCAACAAACTGCTTCTTGCTATGGGTTTTCTCCACTGAGTGTAGAGTCTTGTTAATTAATTAATAAGGTCTGATATGAGATCTTGGTTTTTGTATTTCTTTGAATGTTAGGGCATTTTCTGCATCCTTATGACGCGTATAATGTACCATTCTCATGAAAATTATATTGTACTAAATTAATTATTTATTCTGACCATTGTTTGTTACTTAAATCAGTATTGTATTGTTGTGTTTCTATTATTTTCTAAACTATACTTAAGATTTTTGCAGCCACTACTTATGTCACACTCAACGGAGTTGCTTGACATACTCAAATACTTTTATCCTATGTTTCTTTTTCGTCTTATGATTATTTTTCTTTCTGTTTTTTTTTGTCCAGCTTTTATCTCAGAGTTGTATAAACCAATTTTAAAGCAAATGTACCATACTATTTACCAGCTTGTGCAGATTTGCAAACGGGGTATTGCATTTTCAAGATGGCTACCGTTGACATAGACTCTACTTAAATGAGAAATAAATTCTAAATTCCAAATCCTACACTATAAGACATAACTTGATGAAACTTTATGGAATTGTTACCTGGTATGCATGTGCAGACGGTATTTGAAAATTTCAAAATGAATGCCACTATCGTGGAAGCAGTGGGGAAGTTTAGCATCGACCTTATAGGGAAATATATTTAAACAGCATTCTCTGAAAGATTATTACACGAAAGCCAATTAAACTACATGGATATATATATCATGGCATGTGCCAATGTGATATCTGTCTTTGTAATTGGAATTGATCACAGTTACGATGGAAACAGCAAATTTGTCCAAACTTTAAAATTGGTCCAAACCTAATGAAAATTTACAGATATGTTAATTGGCATATGTAGATACGCTGTTGAACTTGAACTTGAATTTTCAAAATGGCTTCCGTTACCATGGCAATTAGGGGACGAAGGTGATATCCGCTATTGCTAGCATCAGCAAATCTACTTAGGTTTTCTTTTAGTTTTTGCTAACTTTTCTTTTTTCTGTTATTCATTAGATCATTACTGTATATTCTGTAAACAACACCCAGACCCTTACAAAAACACTATATCGCTCTTATTTTAAGCAAATAGATAAAAAAAAACTTGTTGACAGTCAAATGGAAATTAATGTCAGAAAAAAAATCCAATAAATTTCGTTGATTTCGCTTAGCAGCTACATCTGAGAAAGGATACAAATGAAATCACAGGAACGACTTCTTATTGACGCTTAATGTGACATAGTTTATGACCTTTATCACATAGAAGTGATAAAGATAAGAAAATGAAACGATTACTACTGATTATAAACATCAACGACACCATTTGTATTTTTTGTTCGCTTTTAAAGGAACGATCAATTTTAGTTAGAAAAGCGTTAAAATCCTAGCGTTGAGTTTTCTCAAATCATTACGAATACCAAAAAGTTTTGTTCGTATATAATAATGGTTTCTGTATCAATTTACATGGAATAATCTGAAAATGATACTATTATGTTGTTAGTTAAGTTGGCAGATCGTTCATTGTCATAACAGCGAGGTTAATCAACCACTGGGAATGTATCAACGATTACATTTTTAGTATTTATATTTGATATGCGAAGACTCACAAGTTTGTAATTTAAAGACCTTTTTAAATTCTTCAGTGCCATCTTTATGTTGTTTTTATTTTCATTTCACAATTCTTATTAGTAAACATGAGAATCAGTTTTTGTACTTGTTTTATTTCTGATAAAGACGTTTTAGCGACTATGATTCAGAACGATAACATCATTGTTCTAAATGTTTGGGCAAAGCCAAGCATGCAAGATTAGCATTTAGTCGTTGATGATAAAAAATTACGGGAAAAAATTCTCTCTTAATAACACTACAAAGTGCTCAGAGTCTGAAAAGACCATATCTTATGCTCGACCAGTAAGGACGAGCACAGATTTTACTTGATTAGACTCGACATAATCTCGACAGTATTTAACTGTACTCGACTTTGGTCTCGAATTTACTTTAAAAGTCTGATTCAGCACTTGATAATCTTGGTATAGTCTGAAATGGTCTAGACAAATGCTCGACCAGTCGTGACCTGTCTCGCAAGTCTCGATCTGTTTCGACCAGTCTTGACCTTTAAATTTAGTCTAGATTGGTCTGAATCAGCCCATCTAACTCAGTTATATATTGATTTTACATTATTTGGTAGTTTGATTCATTGCTATCAAAACAAAGGATTTTATTAATAGGCAAAAAAAGCTAAAATTTTCAGTTTTGATTAAATTCAGATAATCACCTTTAATTATTTCTATAACTTTTTAAAATCAACTTGGATTTTTATAACACTCTACAGCTATCTCAATTATATTTTGATCTTACAGAATGCCAGTTTGTTTGGTAGTTTGATTTTTTGCTGTCAAATTTAAGGATATAATTAATAGGTTAAAAGAAAGCTAGCATTTTCAGTTTGGACTAAATTCAGACTGTCACCTTTAAATTTTTTTATAACTTTTCCAAAATAAACTTGGATCTACATAAAACTCTACAGCTATCTCAATTGTACATTGATGTTACAGAATGCTAGGTTGTTTGCTCGTTTGGTGTATTGCTGTCATATTTAAGGATTTAATTAAAAGTAAAACAAAAAAGCTAAAATTTTCAGACTTGACTTAATTTAGATAGAAACCTATACATTGGATATTTAAATTTGCAATTAACCAAATCACCAATTAGCCTGGTATTGTAAGATTAATATATATAATTGAGATAGCTGTAGATTTTGATGAAAATTCAAGTTGATTTGAAAAAGTATAAAAATTGTTAAAGGTGACTACCTGAATTTAGTCCGAATCATAAATTCTACATTTTTTTACCTACAATTTAAATCATACAATTTAAAAGAATTAAACCAAACTACCAAACGACCTAGCATAAAACAGTAATTTCCATTGCAAAAACAGACTTGCGAATAAAAAGGTATAAATCTGTCACAACTTTCACCAGACTGCGTAACATAGAAGCAGACTCAAACTTATGAAACAACTCTCGTTTTGTCCCTCCTATATATTTTGTTATAAAGTTTGATAGGACTTTAAATAATATTATTTTAAACATTACCATATTATGTATAAATACTACAAGATAGGTCATTCAATGACAACAAATGTAAATGATATGCATTTTATTTCAGATGTTTCACACTTTAACAGCTATTTTTCTCTTGGTGCTAATAAGCTTCACCATGACAAGCAGTTGCAGACAATGTAGTCAATGAACAGTAATATAAGGGAAATTCCCGATTTCAGTTTATACTAGGCTATTTGCGTTATAATTGCGTGTGTAACTGTGATAGAAGTTGGGACTGCCCTCCTCAGGATGCAACGAACATATGTTATGGGTCTAATTGCAGCACTTGTCTAGTAAGAAGACAAACGTACACGGGAAACAGTCGTTTCCAATATAACAGTGGCTGTTACCGGTATGAGTGTGACTGCAACTGTGATGGAAGTTGGAATTGTCCGTCCAGCAGGACACGAAGGATTTGCTGCAAAATTATGTTTAATCATTTAATTGCATTTGATTCAACGTTACAATGATATTGATTAAAGGTTGATCTTGAATGTTTCTTTGTTAGGCAACTTATTTCAAATCGATCAACACTTCAAATTTATATAAAGTTATTTGAACACCGCTGCTAAAAGACAATCAGTCCCCGAGGGTATCATCGGCTCAGTAATTTAGTACTGACATGATACCAAACCTTTTTATCATTGTTTGTTTATAAATTTTGAGTTTATTCAGAAACAAATGTTTTCCTCGGAGTTCAGTATTCTTGTGATTGATCTTAAGATAGATTTGACTTTTATTTTAGGTCGTTCGAACTCATTAAGCTCCTCAACTGATTTGATTCTTATACACCATTGGGTTTCTAATATTCGCCTTTGAGATTTAATGGAGATCCAGAAAAGCTCTTCGGACGCATAATAATTTATAACGTGTTGTTGTCATTTTACTACACCAGTCAATCTTATCATTCTGTTTTTTTTTTTTACATTTGGTCACGTTTTTGGGTTAGAAAATGTACATGACCAATTGTTAAGGTGTTCTTGATGTCTTATGATTATAAGAAGACAGTACAAATCATGAATTACTTGATGCCTTGATTTAACTGATCAATATTTATTTTGAAGTAATACAACGAATGCCACATGTGGAGGAGATATTTTATCATCCCAGACCACCGGCGATCCGGTTTCTGTGTGAGTATGATGTAGTTCGGTCGTTGTTTTCAATCCATTGTTGCTCTTTTTGTCTTTTTATCGTTTATTTATTTATGGTATCGCCAGTTTCTTTTTGACTTATTATTGTTTATGTATGACCCCTTGGTATCTTTGACCTCGATCTTAAGGTTCACTTTACAAAGTTTACAAGTTAATAATTCAAGGCACTGTTCATAATAAATATCTCTAATTAACCTTTTTTATCATTTGCCGGTCCAAATCTTCCCAGAGCATCATTTTCAAAACATTGAACAAATCACCTATTAACCCATCGTTTTATCATAGCATGAATCACGGTAGTGTTTTTTCGCTGTTGATTGCACTTATATACCAATCACATAGATGTGAGAAGATGTCAGATTTCAACACGAAACCTTGGCTCACACCGAACAGCAAGCTGCGAAGGGCCCCAAAATGACTAGTGTAAAACCATTCAAACAGGAAAACAAGCGGTATAATCTATATAAAAACCAAAAACGAGAAACCCTTATGAACCACACCAAATAACGACAACCACTGAACGACAGGTTCCTGCATATTTATTTCAATGGTTTATATGAAATAAAAATATATGCTGAAGAAATACCGAAAACAATATTCAAAAAAGATTGAGGATAAAGCAACCAAATAGCTGAACTTTACATTCACTTCTGCTGTTGTTTTTTTATTTGGTCGGGTTGTTGTCTCTTTGACACATTCCTCATTTCCATTCTCAATTTTACTGTTTTACCATCTTGATAAGTTGTATATTTAAAATCATATCTAAGTATACAAATGATACAGTTATTATCAATTACTATGTTATTAACGAACTTATTACTTTTTGCACTTAAATGTCAATGATGACACGATGCCTACATTATTCATAATTAACTAATTTAGTCATAATCGTATAAATGAGCATTGTCCGTTTATCTCTATTATTTCATTTAGAGAACAGATTAAGTAGTCATTTACTAGTTTACTAAATATTCTCCATGTACTATTAAAGTATTAATATTATTAATACTTTCAATTCAGCGCCCCCTCTGTTATAGTTTTCTTTCTACTACTTTTGTTTGTCTCATTTGATATTTTGTCCTTATTTAAACCTGGCGTTTTTTATCCTTCACTTGAAAGATTGAATTTAAATCAACAACAGATAAATGTGTATTTGAAAATAAAGCAGCAGAAAATTATATTAAAGATTGTGCATATTTTAAGGTTTTTCTTGTCGTATGTTGTCAGGATTGATCAAATGAAAAACCAACCGGAGGGAGGTCATTCTTTGACCCATCCTGACACCCCGAGTTCTATCTGAAATACCACACTAAAGTTGGATATTCTTTTCTGATGCGTTCTGATTTTGAGATGCCCTACATCTCGTCTGTAACGGGAAACAAAACTAACTTATTAATATAAATACAAGCTTTAGCAATCACTATTTAGTTATAACAGAAATATCACAGTAACTGCATGATGCAACATACAAATGAAGTTTTACGGTGTATGAAAAATACAAGTTACTTTGTAAGTAATGTAATATCAACTAAGTTTATGAAAGGGGGATGCTATGTTTTGTTCATTTATTTTTTCTACACAATTACATCGTGGAGAAGCAGATAATTTTGTCAAGAGTTTTTGACGAGCTGTTCAGATTTATTTGTTTTTTTTTTTCACTTTTGAATGACACTACCTTTTTTTAACAGAGAACTTAGTCATACTTTAATATCAACCCCCCCCCCCCCCCCCCGGCACCATGCCAACCCAACCCTATCATAAAGTTCGTGAATGTTCTATAGAAATTAAAATATTTTGTCATTTGATTGTTTGATAGAGTAAAAGGTATAGGTATATACAGATGTAAAAATAGGTGTTATGAAGAGTTTTGCATTATCAAATTCATCTCAGATATTGTTCCTTTAATGTAGCAATAAATTAACAGAATTTCATTTTTATTTCTTTCGAATTAGAATATTCGTCCACAACGATGTTTTGTAATTCAGTCTAATAAACGGAGGACAGAATTGTTTATGCCTTAATCAACAACACGATAATTATCAAACGAATTAAATATTTAAGTAAATTATAGTTTCATTTTAATCAAGGAAAATAATGACCTTACACAGGTCATTAATTGCAATACTCATATAATAAGAAGACCCTATATCAGTACTGAACTAATAACAATGAGATGAAGAACAACGATCAAGAGTTGTTGACGTATGTTCTAAACTATGTTAAAAATTAATCTAGAGTTGTCTCTCTTTGTCTGTTGTTAATTATAATTCACAAATACCAAAATTAAAATACTACAGACTTTCTGTATATTATACTCATTTGTGTAGAGGTTCCATTCTCTGTATTTCATTTACAACTTATACAAAACAATCCTTTGAATTAAACATACATTTTATTACACCAACTTGTATTTACATTTTCATGACAAGAATATACATTTTTACTTTGTGGCATTACTTTGGCTACAGAGTATTCTATAATATTTTGTTGAGGCGCCAGGGTGACTACCGATTACCTATACACAATGGCTATCAGCTGACCTATGTTGACATAGTGTCTTAAAACCCCTGGTAGTTAAACACGGTTACACCACCACCTACCATAGGGAGTGACCGGGGAAAACACTCGTATTACCAATGATTAACTTATTAGTGCCCCTCCTGTTGGCAGGTGTAGGCCTCCCCTCTATAAGATGAGGTGGAGGAGGTCCCAGAGTCACCCATCTGTAGACCCCAGCGTTACCACTAACCACATTTTCCAAACCTGCAAATTTCAGAACTTGTCAGGCCCAGAGCAAGGGCCGAGTGAAATAATCCCCCAATCACTACCAGTCTCCCTGGACCTCCCCCATTCAATTGACTCTGCGCCTAAGGATAGTAGAAGATAATCAATTTCTTAAAAATGTCTTGTTTTCTTTCCATTTAATAAAATTGTTAATAACTAAAAACTAAAATTAATTCTGGATGCTTAAATCACAATAGTCCATAAAGTGTTAACGGAAATGTCCAATTCATAGAAACGCCAGTTTATTCGAAATTATCCTGTATTGGTCCAATACTATGAAGGTCCTGCTTGGATACTGGTAACCATAATATTCCAATCAAATACAGCAAACAAGTGCCTGAAAATATAAAACAAAAACAGCAGCAACTATTCTCATAGGGAGGGTGGACGGGTTTTAAAAAGTTTAACTTATTTGTGTAACACCTGCTTTCTAGTTGACAGCAAATTAACAAGTGCCCGATACGGGAATTCCAAATTTCTAATTCAAGCTGATACGGAAATTTCAAAATTCTGATTCAAGCTGCGAGCGCCCTCTTTGGCCATGCCGAATATGACAATGAGCTACAGGCTGCAACACCCACGCACCCTAACATGTATTTGATTGAATTAAACCAGATTATTGAAAATATAATTTTTTTATAATCTCTATTTATTGCAATACTCATATAATAAGAAGACCCTATATCAGTACTGAACGAATAACAATGAGATGAAGAACAACGATCAAGAGTTGTTGACGTATGTTCTAAACTATGTTAAAAATTAATCTAGAGTTGTCTCTCTTTGTCTGTTGTTAATTAGAATTCACAAACACCACAATTAAAATACTACAGACTTTCTGTATATTATACTCATTTGTGTAGAGGTTCCATCCTCTGTATTTCATTTACAACTTATACAAAAACAATCCTTAATTAAACATACATTTTATTACACCAACTTCTATTTACATTTTCATGACAAGAATATACATTTTTACTTTGTGGCATTACTTTGGCTACAGAGTATTCTAAAATATTTTGTTGAGGCGCCAGGGTGACTACCGATTACCTATACACAATGGCTATCAGCTGACCTATGTTGACATAGTATCATAAAACCCCTGGTAGTTAAACACGGTTACATCGCCACCTACCATGGGGAGTGACCGGGGAAAACACTCGTATTACCAATGATCCAGTTATTAGTGCCCCACCTGTTGGCAGGTGTAGGCCTTCCCTCTATAAGATGAGGTGGAGGAGGTCCCAGAGTCACCCATCTGTAGACCCCAGCGTTACCACTAACCACATTTTCCAAACCTGCAAATATTAGAACTTGTCAGGCCCAGAGTAAGGGCCGAGTGAAATAATCCCCCAATCACTACCAGTCTCCCTGGACCGCCACATGAGAGCACAAGTCAGCTACCAAATCTGACATGGGTTCTCACCTCCACAATTTTTTTTCATTATTGAATCTTTGAAAAAGTTGATTTTAATGTACGTAGGAAAGACTCAACACCCCCCCCCCCTTTGTATATTATTTTAGAAAATCTGATTTCCAGTTTTGACAAATGAGTTCTATCTGTTCTGTATAAAGACACTTCACTTGCCCTAATGTTCTCATGTAATAAAGCTTTACCCCCGTTTTCTACAACAAAGTTTTTGACCACTAAATTCCTCTTTTTCTGTTCTGTTCTATTATTGCACCCGCATTCAAAGGTGCAAAATGCCAGTATCGCACTGTAGCATTGAAGACCATATGATAATTACCTTTTTAAATAAAGCCTGGTAACCTAGGGTAGACTATTCTACATTTTCAATTAAACCCTTCCCTGTCAATTCTAAATCTGTCAAATCATTAGCTCCACAGTGAATAATAATAAAATGAGGAGATGGTGAAAAAAAATAATTCTTTTTGCATCCAGTAGGGAGGGAGTCCAAATCTTAAAGAGACTATAGAGACAATAACAAGTGGAAACAATGAGTTATCGTTCATAAACTCGGAACAGTAACTTATCAAGTCCAAGTTGGAGATTTAGTATGGAAGAGACATATTGATCAGATTCGTGAATTCGTACCGCAGGAAAACAAAGACATACCAAACATACTTGAAATTACCATATCTGATATTGACACTGAATTCATTACAGTACCAACATGTAATTCAAACCGCGATACCAAAAACTCTGAAAATAACAATGAATCCGAACAAACTAAACTAACCGAAAATAAAACAGTTGAAAATGCTGATGACACTATCGTTACGAACCGCACAGAAAGAGTAAGCAAGGCACCATAGAGACTTATTGAAAACATGTGACTGTAAATATTTGTGGTTAAGTTAGTGTAGTGATATAACTGTAGGTTTAGGATTTCATAATTGAACATTTAATATATAGACAGTAACGCTTGTAGCTATTTAGTTCAATATTGAGTGCAAATTGAATTTATTACTTTCATTCACTAGAGAATAATCAAGTTTATCTTGATCTTCTAAATTAAAAGGGGAAAGATTGTTATGTTTACATTATACGTGATCACTATTATAGTTTAATTGGCTTATAATTAATACTGACAGTTAGGAATTTATAATCATTAAATTAGCGGGTGTTGTGTAGTTGGTCTATAACCCTGTGATTGCACTGACACACTGTTTTGTACTGTGGGAGATGTGATGTGTAATAGCCAATATTCACCGTGTATATTTCCCCAAGATAAATTTGGATTCTTTTCTATTTTTAGCCTAAATTGCTCGTCGTAGGAGGCCCAGTTTTCTGACCTCTTTGCCGCTAATCTTATATCGCGCATATATATTTTAACAATTCCTGTGCCCGTGTACTGTATTTCTCAATGTAGACACCCATAAAACCATGAATGCTGAAGTCCATTCATTTATGGACAAATAAACACTCGACGATCTTTTTTTCAATGCAAATTTTCCCCCTTTTTAATTTCAAATCGCCCTCGTCTACCTCTTCCATTGCTTTTAGCGTTCTCAAAAGAGAATGAAGCTCAATAAACTTTCCCTCCCAAATTTTTTCCTTAATTGTAAAAGGCACGTGTTCCCCCACTGTGTCATGAATGCTAGATTCTTGTGACGGAGTGAAATCAACGGAACTATTTGCAATTTCAAAGTTTTGGTGTAACGGGTCGTGCCTTAAAGCGGGGAACGCTCGTGCATCCTCCTCCGACTCATTACCTGATGAGAAATCAATAGTTTCCACCGGTCCTTCTGCCACCACGTATCCGACCCCTTGTGTTTTCTTGGCAGTTCTTTTCCGGCCAGCTCCGTCCTTCTTTTGGGGGATTTCTTCGTTCTGCCCTCTCTGTCCTCCTGTCCTGCTAGCCGCTCTACTCTTCTTTCCCATGGCCCTTGATGGCGATCCTATGGCATTTCTGTTGTTTGGTATCTTTCTTTTTCTTTTAAAAAGTTTAACTAACCAGCACCAGCCTTTGACGAACCTTTCAGCATCCCGAGGTGCCTAAGAACGTTTTAATCAAACCTTGAAGAACATGATTATAACTTTTTGTCTTCATTTTGACAGAGACCGGGATGATGGAGTTCACTTTCTACCTTTTGCGGTCCGAGAGACTGTTCAAGAATCCCTTGGTTTTAGTCCATTTCAGTTGGTATTTGGCTCTACTGAAAGGGGGACTTTTAAAATTGATTAAGGAAAAGTGGCTTGCTGAACACACTGACTTGAATCTTTTTGACTATGTATCTAGATTTAAAGAAAAATTGTATACTGCTTGTCAAAATTGCTCAGAAAAACTTTAAAATGTACAGAACAAGATGAAAATTGCGAAATGTTTTGCCAAATACACCTTAGGTTATCTATTCCTGAGGTAGAAATGTCTTAGTATTTCAAAAGTTTAAAAGTTTTGTAAACAGTTAATTTATAAATATGATCATATCAATGATAATTCATGTCAGCACAGAAGTGCTGACTACTCGGCTGGTGATACCCTCGTTGAATTAAAACTCAACCAGCAGTGTCAACGACCCAGTGGTTGTAAATAAACTCATTATAGATACCCGAATAAAAATGTGTACATGTGAAATGATAATTGGTTAAAAGTGTTTATAAAGTGATATAAAATTATTTCCAACTTAAATGATAGAATAATAAGAAACTGTGGTATGATTTTTAACGAGACAACACTTCACCAGATACCAAATGACGCAAAAGTTAACAACTATATGTCACTGTACGGCCTTCAACAGTTGCTAAACCAATACCGCATAGTTGGCAATAAAAGACACCAAAAGGACTTAAATGTAACAATTTAAACGAGAAAACTACGGCCTGATCTATATACAAAACCATAAAGGAAAAACAAATATTGAATATAGCAAAAACCACAACTTCTAGATTAAAGGCTCCTGACATGGGTCAGCTACATACAGAATGGTATGTCTTTCTTCAAATGAACCACCCGATTCAAAAGTCATTATTTTCTAAGCTTAGAATGCAAACTGCGATGTGTTGAAACATTATTCAATTGCTTTCATCACAATATATCAATTGTTGTGATCAATTGTTTTTTTGCGCTGAACCATTTGTTTTCTTTTTTATTCAGTAAATTTTTCAATCGCACACAATCAATTCTTTCATGTATCCGTAAACGTCATTATCGCTTAGTTAAACATTTGGTACACATAATGTGAAGTTCTGATGATTCATCGCTACTACAAAGGGACATAATTTGAGATAAAATTAACAGTGACAAATTTTCATAATATTTATAATTAAAAAAAAGCAGATACATAAAAAAATGCCTTTACCTAGTCAGGAATATGACAGTTGTTATCCATTCGTTTGATGTGTTTGGGTTTTTGATTTTGCCATTTGATTAGAGATTTTCCTTTTTGAATTTCCTCGGAGCTCAGTATTTTTGAGATTTTACTTTATACATAAGACTTGTTGGTTTACACAGTACTGCAAATAGTACTACGACATTAGGTCGATCGCTTATCGTATAACAGGTATATAACGATTTTGTGTCGCATCATATAAAAAAGGAGGACTTAGTGTTGTATGATTGCCAAGGAGACAAGTCTTTATAAGAGACCAAATGGCACAGATAAACGTATAAGAACTAAAAATCAGTCGAAATGGCTGAACTCATCAGGCGGATAAAAATAGAAATACAGTACTTGTACATTCTAACAATAGATCTGAGAGTACTTTCAGTTACTGACAGCTAGTCCAAAGTCATTTTGTGCTGATTAACATTTATGTAAAAATTACACAGGTCTAGATTTCCGGACGTCAGAATATATTTTCATGGTAATTTCCCAAACACAAGGCCAATCGGCCTTGAAATAATGATCAATCGACTGAATGAACGACAATGCATTGGCGGCTACTACGAGTTTACTACAAATTGAAAACACGTGGAACTAGTGGAAAAACTGTCAACTAATAAAGTGTCTGGGACTCTCAAAATAAATGTTTTGTTCTGCGAATATGTTTATTGTAAAATATATAACATAATCTTCAATTTGCATGCTCAGATTAAAAAGTATTGTTTACGGGCTTCAAAAGTAGTTTAACAGTTTATTCGCATTGATGCATTCTACATGTGAACAATTTTACGGCGTGAAACAGTGAGATTTAAGATGTATTGACCACTGTCTAGTATGAAAATTTGTTCTTTTAAACCTGTATAATGTCATTCCAAATACATTTCTGTCTCGAAAAACATGAAGACTGGCACTGAAACACTTCTATCCGTATTAGAAGTGTAAACTTTTTTTTATCAGGACCTTCACTAAAAGTAAGAGCACCATAATATTCAGTATGCTAAAAATAAGTGTTTTCAAAGCGGGGACGGTAAATAGCTTAACATACTTTGTATAGTTTCACCTATCGATAAAGTTCGTCTGTTGCTAATTTTATCTCAAAATGTACATCAGAGGTATTCTTATCATTCGGCTGCCCTGCTATTGACGTATATGCAATTTCTCTAATTATTTTAATCCTCTGGATCATAGTAGGTGCCATATTATCTATTGAGTTGTTTTTTTCTAAAACGTGCCATGTATATACAAATAAGAAGATGAGGTATGAGTGACAAATGAGACATCATTCCATCCAAGACACAATGTAGTAAAGTAAGCAATCATAGGTTCACTGCTGAAAAGTAAGATATAAAGGGACCGAAAAAGACTTGAATGTGTAAAAAAATCCAAACATCGAAAGTTTAATGACCTCATTAGATATTTGACAAACTCTAAGTCTACGCCTTTTTTACGAACACAAAATTCAAGAATCATATATTTTTCTTTAACTATCTACTATTATACAACAGTTTTTCTGATGGGTAATTGAGTTTTTCACTTTCATCACACATATTAATGGCTGTATATCGGGTTATTCAAAAACTCGTTTTTTCGCATAGAAACAACTCTTCGTTAATCTGAGTATGGAACAAGTACTTTATATCACGAACTATAAATGTGAATACAAAAATGAAAAACTAGAAATTGTTAATCCCGCATTGCACGAAAAAATGTGTTGTAGTTCAGTAAATAACACGCGTTTTTTTGGTTGATTGTAAACACGTTACGGTAGTAGTCCATCATGCATTGTTACTCATTTAGTGGATTGGTTAAAAAAACAGGTAAAAACAAATTTCGTCACACTACACGTAAATAAACAATTATATGTGCGAGAACATAAATATGCTACTTCATGCATTTCCATATAAGGCAGTTTTCCCGACCTGTTACACAATCCAACAAACTTCTATCTTCATATGTAATATAGGGAACTCTACTTATTGAGATTAGGGTATTAACATTTTTATCCTCTTGCTCATTTTCTAACGAAAAAGTGTATTGTCAGATCAAAAAGAGTAAATATTTTTAATTTCAACACTTATATTTGAGCCCCCTTTTATGAAGTTTATATAATGTACTTATCATAGTTATATATATTTTCATACAACGTAATGTTTGGTCAACACCTTTTATAACAAAACAAAAAGACATAGAAGGTTAACATGTCAAAAATACGGGTACATCAGTCACCATTGTGTTATAACCTTGATCACTATTAAAACAGCGAAACAAATATGTCAACAATGAAAAACAATACGGCATAGACACAAAGCACATAAACAAAAATTAAAGCCAATAATACATAAAATGTCCACGGCACAATATCACATTGGCGGGATGATTAAGTACCGAGCCACGTCAAAGGGATATTACAAAAAATGGACTTAATAGTAATGGTTAATATATCAATAACTTCTATACAATTCCTTGATAATGGTGAAGTCGTGACCGGTATGGAACATTTAATAAAAATAACTACTCTTATCCTGATTAATCATAACATATACAATTACCTAAATGTGTAAACGCTGATTGTGAAAACAATATCATTTCAAATTTTGAACCTCTCTCTTTTGAATATGAAACGAGATTCAACTTCTTATATAATGTCTGACACGTTTTGAAACAAATGAGAAGTATCCTTATTTCAAGTTACTAGTAGTTGAATCATGCAAAGGAAAGCCAAGAACATTAAAACACAGGTATCTGGTTTTAATTCAGCAATAACATGTAGGAATTTATACTTGACCTAAAAAAAGTTCGACTTAAATATAGATATTTCTACTTTATTTACCCCGTATAATCATTATCTAACTGTTACAATTAAGGCAAATTAATCTTGCTTTTAAACACAAAAACTATTGACCTTAATTCAAGTCATGTAATCCTTTTTTGGCTAATAAAAATGTTTTCTTAAAGAACTATTGAGCTTTCAAAGGGAATTCGGTACAATTGTATTTAAAAATTTCATAAAATATAGAACGTTTTAATTTATACCAACCAGGAATTTGCATTTTGTTAAATTCTAGCAAAAACACACAAAAATAAAAGGGACAGCGCATTTATTGTTGTTTTTCATCTCAAAGTCACAGTAAGGTCTTCACCACGGAGTAAAAATACTCTCACCTTATTGCAAATTTAAGACGACCCTTAGCACCAGCTTGAGCGGATTTTTTTTCTCAAAAATATCCCTAACTGTGTGGTATATATTTTAGTAATCACCATATGACATATATCATATGAAAGGCGGAGAACTGGTGAACCTAGTAGATCACACTCTTTACTGATACTTTTGAATAATACAAATATGATGTATAAATTCTAAAATTGATAGATCATACAACCTGTTTATGAGATATAACGTGCCGTGCTTGGTATATCCAAAATTCTGGTAATCAGTGCAGTTTATACAACAGGCATATGATTTGCATTATATAAAGAACACACATGATCAGTGAGGTGAGCAAATATTTTTGTAATGCATTCAAACTATGGCTTTAAATGCGGGATCAGTATTTGGACTAACTAGAAGAAATGTTAAAATACTAAATGAAAACCGAGAATTTTTTGCGTTCATATGTACTTTATGCTTTTTGTTTAAAATAAGGAACAGTGGTTGGTTTTGAGATAGAGCTTCTATTTTTTTCCGCAAAAAACAGAACTATGTATATGTGTATCAATTTTTTTAACATTGATTAGTACTGACATTTAAAATGAAATGTATATGCAACAACTAACTTATTTGAAGGTTTAGGAAATTTCATCTCTCTGATCAGGTAAAAAAAAACATTTACACAACCAATGATAAAGAGCAGATGTTATCCTGAAGCATTTGTGCACATTGAACGACGTGGCAGCATTTACGTGGAAGAGAAACATTATGCACAACATTGGTGAGTTTTTTGGTTTTAAATGGTTTTTTTTACGAAATTAACTACTGAACAAAATTTAGTAAATCTTTTATAAAAAAAAAGATTACAACAGCTACATTCGTAGTCTTTCCTTTTAAGAGAGTTCTTTCACATTACCCGCATTAAGTCGGATACTCTTTCGTACAGGTAGCACTAACATAGAATTAAATAATGTATTGGCATATGACACAAAATAGATCTAAACCAAAATTGATACGTTTTAACTCTGGCCTTCTTTTATTTCAATAGGCGTAAAGCACGAAAGAATTCATAGATTAAAATCATATTTTTTTAATTTTCATTATTATGATTATGAAGTTTTCACAACAGAAAAATCCATTTCAACTTAACATTAAGAGTTTTAATAAAGCATCTATCGACCCGGCAAGTTACGGTTTTTCTTTTGCTACAGGAACTACAAAATTGCCTTTAAAAATTCTTATGAAAACTAAGCTGGCATTAGTTACCAAAGTGTTCTTACTAATGTCATGTTCTTCTAAACTATATATTTTTCGCAGGTAGGTTAAGCAGACCTTGTATCCTTTAACAAATGCTCAATGTACTTCCATTTGGCCTTTTAAAATTTTTGATTCAAGAGTAACTTATAAGTCTTTTGTAGAATAAACACGTGTCTTTTGTAAAATAGTGTAGTTTTCTATCTATTTTCTTTATAGGTATATGTCAATTATAAATAGAGAATATCAAATGTTTTTTTTTCAATATCACACATGTGTCAACCCGAAATCAAATTTAATTCTGAGAGCTCTCATGGAGGGATTTTATTTGTCGAGGGTTGATGCGGTGTGTGATATTGGAAAACCATTTCTCTTATTTTTGTGCTATTTTCACATTTCTTCATCGGTGTGAGAAAAATAAATTCTCCTCACTAGTGAAATAATAAAGGCAACAGTAGTATACCGCTGTTCGAAACTCATAAATCGATTGAGGAAAAAACAAATCCGGATTACAAACTAAAACTGAGGGAAACGCATCAAATATAAGAGGAGAACAACGACACAGCAGAAAAACAACTTTAAAATGTAACACACACAGAAACGAACTATAATATAACAATGGCCATATTCCTGACTTAGTACAGGATATTTTAAGAAAATATGGTAGGTTAAAACTAGTTTTGTGGCATGCAAAACCTTCCGCTTTTGGCAGAATTATCTGTTCTCAGCAAATGATTAGTCGAATTTGATTATGACGTCAAAAGGTTTTGTTTTCATCTGAATTTTCCTATTGTAACATCATGAAAAAGGTGAACGACATATGTCTGATGACGTCGCATACAAAGAACACAAGTTTCTGAATATCTTTGAAAAAGAAGGATAAAAATCATCAGAAAACAGATTTCGACACTATTACTCGTGTATTACGATATTTCTGCACTCTCGACAGTTAAATTTTAATTCTTTAAAAAAACTCGATAAGCATCGCGCTTTTAATAATAAAATTTCAGTGTCTCGAGTTGAGAAATATCGTAATCAATTGTTGCAGTGTAGGAACCTATATATCATATACACTTTATCATAAACATCTACTAAATCACAACTTATTTCTGTTATGTATTTTCACGGCACATGACGTGATACATATAAGGGGTTTGATTAAGTTTTGTAACCGTGACTGATATTGATTACATGCCGTCATACATATTAGGGGATTTATAAAGCCTTTGCAAAAGTGACTGATATAGAATTCGTCACAAATGGCTGACACCGCATTATTGTCATTACTTTTTATTACACATATCATCTACCTGTATACAATGTATAATAAAAGACTGAATGTTTTCCTCGGTTTGTTTATGTGTGTGCATTCTTAATATAGTTCACCTCCTTGTATTCAAACCCAAAGATCAAGTGTTGATTAAGTATAGTAAAACTGTCATATCTGTAACCATCTGACATTTAATCTTTGTTAAAGTCTGGTGACCATTTGACTATGCAGTAGGTTTGAACTCGCAGCAACGTTCGATCGAAATAGGGATGACAAATTTGATGTCTTCTGCTCATAAACAGCATATCATTGTTCCCATTGGCAGTCATCCAAATTTACTATCATTTATTCCTGTTGTCCAATATTGCGTATTTTCTATAGCATTATTTGTAATAGTTTGTGTAGTATAGAATTTGCATGTAAACATTATCTTTTCTCAATCAACCAATAAGATTTTGTTTCATTTAAATGATTGTGCCCTACGACCAACAAATAAGTCAACCAGGGAGATGCTATGATCTTACAATTGCTCTATAAACCTTCAAGCAATGTGTTTTATAGAAACAAGATGAAAATCATAAAAAAAATCCACTACTTCTTTATAAGCCTTTACGCAGATATTATCAAAGCTGGTTTATTGATCTCAATACCTGTTGATAGTGTTTTCTAATAACCGTAAATAAAAGGACTAAGCTTACCGACAAATGTCAATTAGTAGCTTACAAATGACCAGACTTTAACACACGTTCTATATTATTAAGTCATCTGTCCAGATAACTTATTTACATGTAAGATTTAAGACCAAGCTATCTACAAAAATTACAAACTGAAGAAAAAAACAGGAAAGGAAAACATGAAAGTTATGTGTATCTAGTAGTATAAAATGCAAAATTGAACGGCATTGCAGATCTTCTTACTAAATAAACTAATCATAGTTACAAGGATTGAAACCAATTGATTTACGTTTGAATCCATTACCCAATTCACAAATACAGCTGAAAATAATCCAGTTCCATTTACTCTCAATGTTTTAACCTTAAATTTTTAAATCATATTCACAATTGAAACTCCGAAAAAAAGTTACTGTTTTATTAAAATGATTAAGGTGTATGTAAATATCAGTCGAAAGTTGAACGATTCAATTTCAAATTATATCAAATTATCAGTTTCATTTTAATCTATGAAATAATTCTTGCATATTTACATTTGTCGGTTTCGTTTTATTAAAGAAGACTTTGAACCTCTTCATAGAAAAGTAACAAGACAGATCCCACTAACATGTTTAACCCGGCCACATTATTTATGTATGTGCCTGTCCCAAGTCAGGAGCCTGTAATTCAGTGGTTGTCGTTTGTTTATGTGTTACATATTTGTTTTTCTTTCATTTTTTACATAAATAAGACCGTTAGTTTTCTCGTTTGAATTGTTTTACATTGTCTTATCGGGGCCTTTTATAGCTGACTATGCGGTATGGGCTTTGCTCATTGTTGAAGGCCGTACTGTTACCTATAGCTGCTAATGTTTGTGTCATTTTGGTCTTGTGTGGATAGTTGTCTCATTGGCAATAATACCACATCTTCTTTTTTATATAAAAACAAACATTTTGTCACAAAACAAAACCCAGAAAAAAAATACATAATATAAGGCATACGAATACACTTAAGATAACACTGCTGAATCTATAACAGCATGAAATAAAAAATGAATGACTAAATCGGAAGCGCAGTAAAGAGGGGGAGGGGATCTATTAAAAATTAAAAATAAATTTCAAAAGTGCCGCTGTCCCGAAACAGCGATCCAGGTGGTCATTTTCAAGCTAAAAAATGTCACAATTATCAGGCTTCTCACAAACAAATTAAAAAGTTGCTCAATATGATGACGGCACAATCAGTCAGGGGCATTCCACAATCAAGTCACTGTTAATTACTTATGTAGGTATTTGTGGTTTTAACAAATATAAAATTTCTCAACAGAGTAATTACAAATTTTAATAGAGCCATGGACTTAATGTAGTTTTGAGAAGTTTTAACATCATTTTGTATCATAAAATTATGAATTTATAGAGGAGTATAGACATATAGATTTACTTTATAAATTTGACAAAAATTATACTTGAATACGTTATTTTATACATCTTTGAAAGAACCAGTAATAACGAACATATGTTTTTGGGTTATTAATTCTATATAACTTCAAGTCTTAATAAATTCATCAGTTTCTTTCTATTTATATCTGCCTATCTTCAAGATTTGAAAGGAAAACGATATTTTAAATGTCCCAAGAGACCATGCTTTGGCCCAAAAGCGTCGATATGAAAAACAAGTGCGTCAGAAGGTTGATTGGTGCTTTCAGAAGGATTACATTTTATATCTCATGCAAAAAATAATTAGATGACTGTAAGCATTTGATAAAACTCATCTCTTATGATGAAAAACAGCACCCCACAGTGTAAGTGTAAACAATACTAACTGAAAGGGGTCTTTTAAGGTGTTTTATTTTCTTTCCAGTTTCCTCAAAATCTACAGGGGAATACCAGACAATGCAACCACCATAAAAGGACATAATAATTTTAGCAGTTTAGATATCAAATTACAGTAAGAAAATATAATCTGATCAATAGATCACACACGAACAGTATGTGTACCAATATATGAATAAGCTAACAATTGTAAATATCCCCCATGTACTTGTTGTGTTGACAGTGATATATCTTATGGAACCTCACCAAAATTAATTATTAAGTGAATCATACTTTGCAATAGAGTATGACACTATCACAAATGTTCTTTGTTATATCTTTTCTATATCAAAGGTGTTTTTTGCCTTTAACTGTATCGTTGCCTTTACCTGATCCTTTATCTTTATAATTGAAAGGTGTACAATACTAACAAAGATAAAGGACGCATTCAACATTTTAATTGAGAGTAAGCTAATCGGAAACAAATGTTGTTTGTTTCAATTTTTGAGTAGATTGATGGACGGAAAACAACCAAAAATTCAGTTAGACTTTGTAAATATTAACACGAAGGCCATTGGAAGTTATTTTTGTTGTTCCTGTGGAATTATTAAATAGCTACTCGTGCGTGAAGAGTGTAACATTTCTAGCACAAACAGGACCCTTCCAGCATTATTCGTTAAAAGTAAGCTCATAATTGGCCAATGTTGATGCCAAAATCTATCATATTACAATTTTTTCTATTTCCAGTTGCACTCATCAATTGTTTCCAATCTGTGTCTTTTCTCCATGTTCTCGTATTGATTTGAATTACTCCATTTCATGTTAATCGCCTCGGTTATGTCCTGTTATGCTGCTCGGACGTTTAGCACTTACAATTAAACAGTCAATTAGTTATGTTAGTCTACCAACTACAAATAGTTTCGAATCTTGCTGGCTTTTGTGAAAAAATTAATATCGTCAAGAATGTCACATTAATGATAAACGTTTCAATTTTGCCCCAGTATCTACAAAAATTAAAAACATTAACAACAAAATGAAAAACATGGTAAACATTCAAGACATTTACAACAAAATAAAAATGTTTAAAAGTCAAACACAAAACCAAAAATAAAACTACACAAACACAAGAACCATACACATTAGTTACATTCATCAAAAAATTCATAAACTTTTCAAGCTTTTCATGGAAATTATTTTTTAAAACTTAAAATGTAAACATTTATATAAAAAAAATGAAATTCCTCTTCAAAATCGGAAAATAGATAGATGTCAACATACTATTTGTAACATGTTCTTTTCGAGATGTTCTCAAATCTGGTTATACTGTATGCGATTCAAAAAACGTTTACGTAACTTCTAAACTAGTTTTTTGTTTGTTACAATACTTATATTGTTATATAATAAAAAGCAAATCAAACGCATCTTTGACTAAAATATCAATCAGTAAACATCCAACATTCAATGGATGTAGTGTAAAGACGTCATTCACAGTCAGAGAAAAAACGTGACATTGTGCAATGCCAAGATATCTACAGATTGAAGAGCCACGGATGCGCATATGTATATTGAAATAATATTTAGTTTGCTTTTAATTAACTGATAAGAAAATTAAAGTTTATACCAACTAACAATATTCAAAGATCGAATAACAGAGTTGAATTGGTAACCTTTTAGAATAAGCTTATCCCCGATTTTGTTTTTTTGTCCATGGACACGGGTATAGCGAACGAGTTATGTTATATTAACACCGTCCCTTTTCTTGTCATTTTTAATGAAAACTTTTCCGTGTAAAAGTGCAATATATAATATGGAAAATGACAGTTTTTACAGTTTACATTTGGTTTATTTAAAGTAAGTTCCTTTTGGGTAAAGTTCGGCAGTGTAATATTAAGAGAATTTCCAATTATTCAACGAATCATTATCATTAAGATATAACGGTAAGTGTAGTTAAATATATCAATTAAATGCAACTTTGGCGGATTTTTACTGAGTGTGGTCATAAGCTGTGTAATATTTGACGGCTGGACGGATTTGCAGTTCCCCCCCAAAAAAATTGAATCATTATGTGTTTAGGATCTACGCTCGAACGACTTGCAAAGTATAAAAAAAAACTGCATTTTATCTTGAAAATTGTTATGGCTGCTATATAGTCAAAAGTATTCTCGATGTCCATTAGACGGCAGTTACGTTCGCCCATTTACCTGTTCACCCGGTTCCGTTCGCCATTATGCAAGTTCGCACCGGGTCCGTTCGCCCAAATTATTATTATTTTGTTTTCGAGGACTATCTTACGTTCTCTAGACATAAGAGTTGATGTCTCTATTCAATATAGCATACTTCCCAGTGGCAGTTTATATCATATGTATTTGCCTTTAATGGAAACCTACTTTGCTGAAACAACCGATTGAATTTATCGTAGATTAATTCTCGTCCCAAATATGAATGAAATATTTTCGACTGGTCGATAAGCAATCATTACCTATCAATCCTTTTTGTCATTCTTTGGCATAACAGGCCAAGAAAAACTGTGATAGAAGTTATAAGTTTTAGTAAGTATGCCAACAGTTAAAACCAAATTGCTTTGTACTTTATTGAAAATGTGGCTGCATAGTAGATCTAACTTCGGTACAGCTAAAAATTATTGTAAGACAAAGTTGAATTCAGATGACTTTTTTTTAAAGGATATTTTCAATGGAGTGTCTAACAGTAACCATGCAACCGTAATCTCTTAGATAGGTACCATAAAAAGAAAGGATATGATTCAATTTTTAAACCTGTATAAAGTAAGCTATCGTGTGGCCCCTTAGTTATCCATCTTCTGTTTCTTTTTCCCACAAATTACCATTAAAATATGTATTTTTTAAATCAGCTCGACAATTTTTATCTTAGTAGACAAGCTGTCGCTTTGAATAAATCGGTGTTTTATTTCTCTCTTTATTACATTACAATGAACCACCGTGTATTTAACTATTTTGATATGAGTGTCACTGATGAGTCTTATGTAGACGAAACGCTCGTCTGGCGTACTAAATTATAATCCTGGTACTTTTGATAACTATTTACACTACTGGGTCGATGCCACTGCTGGTGGACGTTTCATCCCCGAGGGTATCACCAGCCCAGTAGTCAGCACTTCGGTGTTGACATGAATATCAATAATGCGGTCATTTTTATAAATTTCCTGTTTACAAAACTTTGAATTTTTCGAAAAACTAAGGATTTTCTTGTCCCAGGAATATATTACCTTAGCCGTATTTGGCACAACTTTTTGAAATGTTGGGTCCTCAATGCTCTTCAACTTTGTATTTGTTTGGCTTTATAACTATTTTGATATGAGCGTCACTGATGAGTCTTATGTAGACGAAACGCGCGTCTGTTGTACTAAATTATAACCCTGGTACTTTTGAATTTCGAATCCCTGCAATCTTTGCTCTTTCTGTATTCTTTTTCAAGTCATTTGGAACTTGTTGAAGATTTCATACTCCCCAAGTAATTAACCCTCTTCAAAGGTCAACACATTGATGTTGACTCGAATTCATCCGACAAAATTTCCAGCAAACGTTATGAGACTAAGGTATCTCTTAAGTCATAATCAAAAGTAATAAAAAGTTTTTATAAAGATGACAAGAGGTGTTAATTACAATTGGATCTACTGAACATATGAAAAGAAGAGATGACAAAACAAAACATGAGGCTTTTGTGTCGCTCACCTTGGTCTATGTGCTGCAGTGCATATTAAACAAAGGACACTCAAGAACTATAAAGGCAGGAATATAAAGAATAAAACTGCCAAATGTCCTAAAAATTACCAATTCAGGGAAGTAATCAAACAGCAGGTTGTCCGATGTGTGTGAAAATTTCAACGGTAGATAGATCTTGATGATTAAGTTTCAGAGATATAAGCTTAACTGTTTTTTACCCCCTTTTCTATTTTGAGCCATGGCGGCCATCTTGGTTGATGGGCGAGGTTTTCAGTTTAATTTGGCCCTGAAGTTTCTGAGGATAAGAATTTTGTAAAAGATTACAAAAGTGTACAAAAAATTGCAAAAAAAATGACTTCAAAGGGCAATAATCCTTATGGGGTCAATTAATAAGAATGTGTATCTCCCAGGAACTGAGACAAATATCCAGCAAATATCCAACATGAGGCGAATAATGGGAATAAAAACGGACAAATACAAATAATATGGAGAATGGAGTTGGTCATTTTAGAGAAACTTAACCCATAAAGTTATGGCAGATGCATTGTCGGTAAAATGAGCTGTCGGAATAATGAGCTGTCGGAGTAATGTGTTGTCAGAATAATTGGATGTCGGAATAATAGTTGTAGGACTAACGCAACGTCACCTTGCCGGCCCCTATCAGGCAAAACATAATGCAAGGTTGAACGGATGTTTTAAAGTTAAAAAATCGTTTTTGAGTTATATTGTCCGAAGTGTGGATGACGGACGGACGGACAACGGTTATACAACAATACCGTAATAGTTTTTTTTTTTTTTTAATTAAACTCACATATACAAATATTTGATTCTTTAAAATCTAATTTCTTCAATTTCTTCAGCTATTTCAATTTCAACTATTGAAATCTATCATCGGTTTTGATGAATCTAAATTTTACATTTTTGAAGATATTTTTAAGAAATTCTGATACATGTATAAAATTGATACTCATATAGTCCAGCTGGTAAATGTCCTACCGTACGTGTATGACCCGGCTTTTATTAATATACAGACCGACTTTGACAACATACAACTGTGTAAAGTCGGAAGTAAATAAAACAATGCATTCTCAAGACGCATTGCGACATGTGAAATAATAAAATTTCACCCAAAAGTCTGCAGACCTTAATATGACAATAACAACTGTGTAAAGTGTTAAGCCAATTATAAGAGGCATTTTCAAAATACAGCACGACATGTGCGAAATATATTCCCCCTTTATATATTTCGATTAAAATAAGTCCGTATCTCTTGTAACTAAATACCTAAATAAAAATGTCATAAAAAAATAAACAGACCTTAAGACTATATATAATAACAAAGAATTGTGTAAAGTTTAAAACCAATCCGATATGGCATTTTAAAGATATGTGAAAAAATACTCTTCCCTTTTTTTAACTAATAAAAAAAATCCCATAGTTCTGGAACGAAGAATCATAATTTCACCAAAACGTATACAGATCGGTTGACCGTGCCCTGATCGTTTGACCGTGCCCTGATCACTGTACCGGATAACGCGCACGGATGAGTAACATATCCGTTAAACTCCGTTACTCATCTGGTGTACCCCTTAAGTATATGTTGACGGCCGGTGGAGTCCGTCCTGTCGGGTGGACAATTTGGAGCATGTTCAAAACAAAATTATTTATTACAAAACTTCGCTAACTTTTTCTATATGTCTTCTTTTTTTTATTAAGTTAAATACAGTCAAGTCAAAATTCAAGATGCGTGATGAGGAAAATGAAAATTATCAACATGTGTTACTGTATGTCAATCAACTGTTACAAATAAACATTTCCCGCGCGTGCCTCCTACACACTCGTCATTAACTGCTGTATCATAAATTAAAGTACTAGAACAAATAATAATGATTATATTTAAAAAGATATTAACTATTTATTATCAATTATGAGTTCCAAAAAAAAGACATCTTTATATACAAGTCTGAGCAATAAATGAAATGTATAATTTGTTTTTATTTTTTATTTTCTACAGACAATCATTTATATATATAGCATGATATGTTCAAAGACTGTAATATCTATAATATGTGTTTTTGTGAGGGTCTCAAGGTAGATTAGTCAATGCTAATTGAGTCACATTCTTTAACTACAGTAATTATCATTATTATAATAGCTAACTTTCAACTGCGACCGACTTCAAATTAAATACAAGATAAAGATAAAGATAAGGAATACACAGGTTATTTACTTGTCAGATTATAGTATTAGAACCTTGAGAATTTGCTGGCTTAAGATAAACATACATAATGAGTTTAATAGTTCTGTAATTGATAGTCTATGATGATCGGTCATTGCTTTCCGTTTGTATAGTGAGGGTCAATTAAAACGCAACAACAAATGGAACATTATTATGTCTAAAGATTGACACAATTTATCTCCCATGAAATATATCAGTAGCTATGTAAATAACAGGACTTTATAAAAAATATTTGTTCAGGGAAGAATATATTATACCATGGAAGTAATATTTAAACATCCATGATTATACTAAACAAACTAGATGGTCTCGTTGTTAGCATGCTTGTCTGAGTACAGAATGTCGTAAGTTCGAACCTTCGTCCGCTAGATCAATCAAAAGACTTTGAAATTGGTAACCGGCTCCACATATCGGACAAACACAAAGCAGAGTTTATTCATCATTTATTCATATGTTCACATCAGGAATATGCATATAGTTTATTTGCTTCTGTACGTTAAGTCATTCACTCACTCGTTAAACTATTATGATCGATCCAAATGAATTAAGAAACATGTGCAATACCCCAGGTTATTATTTTTTTGTTGCTTTACTATAGTATTTAATGGAGTAACTGTAATAAAAGTTTCAAACTTGTTTTGTTGCGTTTTTGTATGTACTCAGTATTGTGTAAGTTTGCTTTCACCACATTAAAATCGTGGGAAATTGATATCGCCTTTCTCAGCAAGATATGTACACGTTCTTATCGCGTCAGTGGAAAGGGGATTGCAAATAAATATAGGATATAATATATCTCTGAACTTTTTTTCACAATCAAACATCTTTCCGAGAAAACGTTTCACGGAACTAGTAAATTCCCTTCAGAAACATGCGTTTATACAAGGACAAATGACAAAAAAGGGATTGTAGTTAGACTCCTAGGCATGTAATATAGTGTTGAGAGAGAGCAAGCCCAAAGCTAGAAAAGTGCTAGAATCCGCGTCACCTGTTTGTCGCCTTGCTTTTTCCCCTTAAATAATTCCTTCCAAATTATAGATATAAACTATATGGAGGTCTGTATCTACATGTCAAAATACGGATAATTGAGAATACTTTTTTTACAAAGTTTTGCCAGAGAAATATCTTTCGATCATGAAAAAGCTTTTACTACCTAAGTTTTATGTAATTCTATATTTAATTTTAACGCTAATCGGATTTTCGCTTTTTTGTTCGAAATAAGATATTTTCGGGGTTTGATGAACATGCATGTTTTTAGAGAGTAAATAAAGACAAGGAATATAAACAGCGTAGTGGTGTAGGTTTGGATGGTGGTGAGGGTGGAAGTTAAAACAATAGGATTACAGGGGTCGATTTCAAACCAGTAAACACACAAAGATGAAATGAAAGCAAACCCTCCTATATAAATTATGCCATGGGCAAATAAATAGAATTTCTTTATATAAGAAGGAGTAGATGATATAAAGACAGGTATTAAATTTTCATATCACAATGAAAACAAATAGTAATTATTACAATAATAACTAAGTTTATAACATTATAAAACGAATATTTCCGAATTCTGAATTCCGAATTCTGAATTCTGAATTCTGAATGCTGAATTCCGAATGTTGAATTCTGAATTATAGGTGAGCCTTCTCGGCTTTCGTAGTAATCTTATTTATTGGCCTGCGAATGGAACCCTTCTTGCCCACTTTTAAGATAAGAAAATATGTTGACGATTTTCGGTATTACGATCATTTTGCAAGATCACCAAAATACGTTGTAATTTATACAATACTTATATGATGTGGTATGTGTGTTGTCAATGGACAAATTTCCATAAGAAACCAAAGGAAGTATGTGTTAACAACCATACGTCATCGTACGACCTTCAACAATAACCCATAAAATAAAAATGTAAAAGGTTTTGCATAAAAACGGAGAGCAAAAATATAGAACAAAGGACTTTCTGCGCGTTTGAATCATAAGATAAGATAATAAGATAATTTTTTTTATTAACCAATCATGGTGCCCAAAATTTGAGCTATACAATCAAATGAATGAATTACAAAATAAAGCACAGAAAATGATTAGAATGATTAAAGTACATTTAAACAACAACAAAAAAACGCATGAATACACATTTACACTAATTAACCTGATATAAACCAAGTTATGGACAAAACATAGTTGTTATGGGTGCCACTGTGACCTGGAGAAATTACATAATTCTTTATAGTTCTAGGTCTATGGGAGACAACTCCTGATCAATTTTTTTTCCTATATATATATATATATATATATATATATATATATATATATATATATATATATATATATATATATATGTTACAGGCATTTTCTAAATTTAGGCATTTTGTAAAATGACTGAATTTTCAGGCAATTTAGAAAATGCCTAACCTTGCCAGGCATTATACAAAATGACTAAAAATACCTAGTCATTTTGTAAAATGACTGAAATTTTGATGCAAAATTCCACAAATTGCCTGTTGAGTTGAGCTGAAAATGTCAGGGCTGGTAGATCTTAACCTGAAGAAATTTTTAATCTGCATGTCAGATTTGATCTAAATGCATTAGATTTAGAGATACGTTAAGCCAAAAACTGTATTTTACCCCTATGTTCCATTTATAGACATGTTGGCCATGTTGTTTGGCTATCGGGGATTAAAGGGGCAGATTTTTTTTATCAAGATTCTCTATAATGACGATTGCGGCCAAGTATGGTTAAATTTGACTTGGTAGTTCCATAGGAGATCATGTTAACTTTGTAAAGTTAACAGACGAAGACTGAAGACAGCCGGCGAGATGAGAAAAACTCACTTGACGCCCTTTGCAAGGAGAGCTAAAAATCGACAAAGAAAAGAAAAATGACAGTGCTTTGACAGGAGAAACGTTTCCTATAAGCTATAAGTCAAAAGATGCGGATAAACGAGTCATGATAATATATAGATATAGGAAGATGTGGTGTGAGTGATAATATACTTTGAAAAAGAAGACATGAATGTGAGATGTGTGTGCTTATTGCGAAACCTTATGTTGCCTAACGTTAAGTATTTTATCAGTAAAGGTAATGAAAGACCTAAAAGTGTGATTATCCAGATTTCTCTAAATGTGGTCTGAGTGCTAAATCAAATTTTACGCCAAACAAAATAATTGCAAAAACTCAGGACAAATACTGTGTAGTTCTGTCGTGCAAACATTTTGAGAAATTAAAAAAAAAAGGTCAAGTTCTGTGCTTGTGTGAATTGTAATAATTCAGTAAAACGTATTCTTGATTATTTAGGCTCTTCTTTTTTGATTCAGTAATTATCACAAATAAAACAGCTCTGGTGTTTAAAGCTTTCAATTTTTTTTCTTAAGATTTTATTCTATAAAATAATTTCAGGCATTTTGTAAAATGCCTTTCAATTTTTCCAGGCATTTTGTGAAATGCCTAGAAAATTTAGTCATTATGTATAATGACTGAATCTTGCAGGCATTTTAGAAAATGCCTAAAGTTTTCAGGTATTTTACAAAATGCCTAAATTTAGAAAATGCCTGTAACATATATATATATATATATATATATATATATATATATTTTTTTTTTTTTCTATTTATTTTTTTTCAAACAACAATATTTTCTATAATTTTCTTTTGTTCTTCAAAAAGGGAGTGCAACAAGTTAGATAAGTTTGAAGTAACAAACAAATCTTCAGATGAAAGAATCCAAACAAATTTCATTTCATCAGATAATCTTGAAAATTTTTTGAATTTAGAATTTAAATTAGATAGATGTTGAGATCGAGTATCTTTTAGAACAGGACATTTTAAAAGAAAATGTAGTTCGTCTTCAAGCGTTCTTACATAGCTTACACTTTCTGTCTTCAGCTTTAATTCCAAAATACCTCCCTCTTTCGATTTCAAGATCATGACAGCTAGTTCTAAATCTTGTTATTATTTGCCTGTCTTTTTTTGAGTTCATTTTTAAATATCGGTTCAAACATAAAAATATTTTTTAAATTTTCTGTAAGTTCTTAATTTATTGCCAGATTGTAAATTAGTACACTCCCAGAATTGCTTTCTAAACTAGCTAACCAGCTTTCTTTAATCATATGTCTTTGGCAGGTTAAAATACATTTGTTTGTGAACAATTGAGTGCTGACTATAAGAATGACAATAGTATTGCGGGTTTGTTTCTTTGGTTTTTTTTTGGGGGGGGTGGGGGATAAGTTTGAGGTGACAGTGAAAGTTTTAAGCTTGGAATAGTTTCCCGTAAGATTTGAAAGTTGTATTTTAAAAGAAAAATGTATCTTATAGCTATTAAGAATCACTTGCTGTATCTGTAAAATTTTTCTTCATATTTTTTTTGTCTGAACGGTTATCAGGTATTTTTTTTCGAAAGTTCGATAGAACACTAAAAAAAATCACTATTTTATGAAAGTGCAGACTAGAATATGTCAGAGAATGAAGACGAGATAACCTAGAGAACACTAACAAAACTTAGATTTCTTAGCTTTTTTCATTTCAAAATTCCAAAATGAATAAATATTTTTGATAAAGAATTACGGGGGAGGAAGTGAACAATGTGTCCTACTTTTTTATATTTAAATATTTTTATGAATAAAAATCAAATGTGCCTTAATAATAATTGAAAATGAGAAATGGAAAAAATACCCAACTAAAATTCACTTTTATTTTAATATTGGTAATATCACTAACCTTTTAAGTTTTGTGTGTCAAACACACCATCTCTGTAGTAATGACTCCTTACTAAGATATTTCCCTTCATCCATTTTTTTTCTGCATTTTTTTATATTGTGAATTCTTAGTATTATTATATTAAAATGTAGCCTTAATTAGATTTAAAAAAACTGAATCTCAAGCCAGATATATCAAACATTTTTGTTTCCATCTATCCGTTTTCAGGAGTTATGACTTTTCTGTTCAGCAAGCAAGATAACCAAAGATATTCCCTTTGTCTACACACTCATTGAAATCGGCTTTAATATTGCAAAAGTTCAAACAATAAGGGCAAAACTTACCGAGTAAAAAAATTAAAATGTCTATCTACCTTGCACATTTCAAAAAATTCAAATCAGATAACGAAACTGGGTCCAGCAACATTTATAAGCAATTTAAGATTTTGACCCTCACAGTTTCCATTCACCACAAATATTCTCGTTACAACAAATCATTTTAAATACAAAAATTCCAGTTGCAGCCTTTTGTTATTAATATGTGTATACGGATAAAGTTATGAAAGGCAGCAGGGTCACCAGGGTGAGGAGTCCATGTCATCTGAAATAAATGCTAAGCATAGATCTAGAAAGCGACAGATAATCATGACATTAAAAAAAAAATCTCTTTTTTTTCGACTTTTTTCGAACAAATTGACACATAAAATGAATTATATAGTATTGTGGAATTTTTAACTTGTGTTCAATTCATTAGTTACACCTTTTACTAGGATAACAATCCTGTCAAGTATGAGCTGGGTAAGATATTTCAGAAAAGAAGATGGAAATGTGAAAGTTTCCGTGCGTCAGGTGCAACAACATACGAATAGCTAACATGCCTCGTCAGGGTGGAAGCTAAAAAGTCCACGAAAATTTGATTTAAAACCTTTATTCGTTCCAACAAAGTTATTGAGATTTTGTTGAGGATTTAACCATCTACGACAACAAGAATATTTTTTTTTAGAATTTACAGCTCTTCTCTAAATATATGCAAAGCAAACCATTGATTAAATTGCTTGCCATGATTGTTTGGATGTTTGTAAACGAACGGTAGGTAGTCTGATTACTATATACTAGAATTTGTTTGGACAATAAACATTAACTTCAATTCCTGTCAGTTTGTATTTGTCCAATCAAATCCCAGTATGTATTGAAACTCCTATACCTATTGTTTGAAAACATCCAAACAAACATAGCAAGCAAGTCAATCAAAGTTTGTTTGCATGCTTTTATAGAAGAGCTGTACTATATAATACAAAGAAGCGTTTAGGTCTTTCGCCAAACAATACTATCAATTTCTTTTTGTCCTATGTAAACTTCCGTACCATTTCCTTCCATTCATGATCATTAAATTGAACTGTAAAATATTTCTTGGTACCTTCTTAATTCCTTTATAAGTCTTTTGTAAACATAATTATGACAATAACTGTTGTGAGCACAGGTTTCACTGCACACTTTTAAAGTTCTGCTTCATCAAACATTAAAATGTGAACTTAAGTTTTGAGACTTTTTTAATCGACACGATTGGGATTTTTGTATATGAGAACATGGTTTATCTTTTAGTTGAAAACGCGGCTTTGAACTAGCTTTCAGTACCTGTGAGCATTTGTTGTTCAATAATATGTGTCTTTGTGTTATTATTTTATGTGATAAATTGTTGTGTTGGTACACCACTGTTACAATGAAGGAGGAAATAAGGAAGGTTGGTTGGGTGTAAGTGGGGAGGGGTATGCGGAGCGCTAACAAACATGTCTATGCGGCATGGGCTTTGATCATTGTTGAAGCATCAATGTAAGGGGCATTTAATATCTTAATAAAGCTATTCTTATTTTAGATACTATACATGTATATTGTAATCTGATATTTGACGAAATATGTTGCCCTGTTATGTAATTATGTAATACAAGTTACGATCATTTGAAAACACATATTAAACAGCCTAATGAATGCACCAGAGCTAAAATAGGAGTCATAATCCTATTGACAACAATTATCTGCCCAATTTTATTGATTTTGTAACATTTGTTTCAAATCTGACCAACTTCTTATCCAAAATCACCAGCACCGTATCAGGACCCACCAGCACAATGACAGGACCCACCAGCACAGTATCAGGACATGAATAAATTAAGAAAATGCTAAATTTTAATAAATTGCAATGTTTTTTCACAAAATAGTTTTGTCGTGTGGATTGCGGTATAGAAAGCGGACTCTATGAGCATTTTTGTTTTATTTTTTCAGTTCGAGATTTTCTGAAAATGAGCATTTTTGTGTTACGTTTACTGAAACAGTTTAGAGGGTCAACTTTTTAATGGTTTACATATGAACCCATAAGAAACAAAATTGAAAAATCTCAACTGTTTTCTTCCATTTGTTATGAGTGAAAACGTCAAAAATCATCATTTTCGTCTTTGTTTACATTTTTTCATTGATCACCAGCACCCGTCAGGACCGAATCACCAGCACAGGACGTTCTCCCGCAGGACAACCATACCCACCGTGAATAAAGATATTTTAAACTCCAAACAAATGATAAATCTTAGACTTCTGTTTTTAAAACATCATCTTATCCAAATGAAAACTTAATTATTAAAGCTGTGATAGTGTTAAGATCCATGTCAAATGTTTCAATCAATTTGGTCTTTTTCCACAGAAAGATAAATGAGCTAGAGAAACTTAAGACAATATTGCATTACATGTCATTATATTTGCAATTTTTATTATATAGATGCAATGCTTAAAATAGACCAAGAGGCTTTCTAAACTCATGATTCGAAGAAAGACAAAAAACGAAAAACGGCAAAAAATCAAAATGCACAAAACACGACAAAGAACACTACAGACTGAGCACCATGAAACCTATCATAACCTAGGAGTGCGTTCAGGCGCTCCGTAACGATATTCAGACTTGGGTATTATATTGCTCTCTGTTCTGTCGCTCATCCATGATAACTTGAAATTTTAGTGAAAAGTTCAAATTTTGGTAATAACTACTTCTAGTATTTTGAATACGATACGAATATTTAATAATAAACTTTCAATAAACATTTTTTACGTGCCGTGGTACACTCTTTTTTTTTTTATTTGATCGGAACACATTTTTTTCGAGTCATCAAAGTTTACATGGTTTTTATCATATACACGGCCGACACTCGGCTAACCGAGAGATTGGTCTGTTAATCGGTTTGGCTAAAGTCTGTTAATCAGGTGTTATCGAGAAAATCATTGAAAGTTCAGCATGTTACATTGTATAACTTTTTAAATATATTGTTATCATAAGAATTATTCATGTCTAACAAAACAATTCAATTTTCTGAATGCAGTGGTGTAGCTTCGATGTACGATCTATAAAATGAAAAGGCAGGTTACTCATCAATAAATTTATACACATATAACACACACATAAAGTACACAAAATGATACTTTGGTTGAATTTACTTGCATGCATTAATTTGAACATCGAAAAAAGACAGGCATTATGTTATAACTGTGTGAAAAATCTACACGAAAATCTGTAATTTGGTAACATATATCAATCTTTATTTAAAACCTTGGCTGTTAATGGGTTGGATGTATGAAACCCGGTCTGTTAATTGGTCTTCCAAGAGTTATGAATGGCAATAAAGTATAATTTTATTGCTTTATTGGGTGTGATCGGATCAAATGGGTAGCCTTCAAGACGAGCGGCTAAAATATACGGAAACAGCACATGGACAATGAAACATAAAATATACGGAAACAACACCACATGCACAATGAACAATTGAGACAATGGAAATTAAAAATTGATAAAAATGGTTTCAAAAAGTGTAATATTGTAGTAATATTAATTTCATCCAAGAATGGTTGCATATATCATGTGGATTATGTTTAATTGTCATCAATGCCACCAATTTGGTAACCAGTATATAGATCAGAGATAAACGTCGTCATGTAACTCAACATCAGTAAGTAAAATATATTGGGATGCTAAAATATAAAGAATAGAGAAAGAATAATGAGTAAGATAAATAAAATGGAAAGAAAAGTGACATACCAATTTAAATAGCACAGAAATAAACAACACCCCGATCCGTACCCTCGTGGTATACACGAGAATCTGGATGGAGACGCAGAATATAGAATAATAGATAAGAACAGTTGAGACTGATGCATTGCTAAAAAAAGAGAGAACAAATAATAATTGTGTAAGAATACAGACATGAAAACCCTGAGTGTTGAAACATTAACGGATTGCGATTTACATGTACTCATATTGGTGACAAATGCTAGAACTTTACATGTGTAGTTCTCCTCTGCACTTATGAAGAAAGGAACTAAATGAAATGAAATGAGTTAAAACTTAAAATAACCATATGTAGCTGCATTCGCTCCTTTCCATTTACTTCTTTAGAATGATTTGTAAACAACATATGATTAAGTAATAGAAGAAAACAATCAATTGGGTGATTCTGACGAATTAGGATTTAATATCCAGTGACAAATTTCATGTGCATATGAGAACGACAACACGTTATATGTACCCAGTGCTGTATTAGGAAGACACTTTCAGTCGGATTTGTGAACGTGCTACTCTGAACAGACACACACAAAAAAGGCTGATTGAAAACGTTATTTATAAATGCATGCATATTCCAGCGGACAATCTATAGACACATCGTTCAATAAAATGCAGAGAAAGTAAAAATAAAAATGCTCTTACTAGAAGGATACTGTTGCACCGTATTCAGTGTCATTTTTTTACTCAAGAACATCTCATTCTTAACTTTTTCAATGGGAAAATATAAAGGTAGCAAAACTATTGTCGAGTCTAAATAACTCTTAACTGACACAATTTCAATTGTCCAACCCATTAACAGACTTTATTTCCATAATTTTCACTAAAACGTGGTATTATTTACGTTATATTACAATTATGAACTATTCACTAATGTCGATTTATTTTTTAGAACCAAAGTACTATTTTGTGTCCTTAAATGATATATAAAAATGTTTGTTTCGCCTTTATTAAAACAATTGCTATGCGTTTAAGGATAAATAAATCATACTTGCGCGACGCCTTTTAGTTTTACTGAAAACTGCGCAGACTATGAAATGTTTTTACAGGTGGAAAATGTTCTATGATAGATATCATTTTGTCAGACACTTTTCTTTTTTTGATTTGGTTCTTATAATATGCCAAAAATCTGTAAATTAAATAGAGTTTAAAATAAAATTGTGCGTTTTACTCTTATCAGACGTATAACAAACCCGATTAACAGACCAATCGCCCATATAGCCTCATACTCAATATAGATTAACCGACCAATCTCTCGGTAAGCCGAGTGTTGTCCGTGATATATACACAAATTAATAATCGAAACTGTTAACGTTTTACAGTTAAGTCTTGCAATCTTTATTTTATTTTACCATCATCCTAATCAACATACTAGTAATTATTTTTATAAAACATATTAATCAATACCGACATTTTATCTGAAATATGTATTTAAAATGATATTTATCTGAAAAGAACTTGTAATTAGGAACAACTTTCATCACGAAACATTTGAACATATGGTTTCACGTGGCACAGTTTTAAGAAAATCGAATATCTGGTTGAACAAGAAATTGGTGAGTTTATGATTTTATCTTAAGAAAAAAATATTGTTAATTGACAAAGCCACGACTAAAAAATTGAAAGATAAACAGTCAAACACTGGTAAACAAAACACAACAAAGACAACTGGTATGATACTAAACCCCTAACGGGAAGGATTGTGCCTGATGTTCATATGATGAAATCATAATCTTTCAGTCAGTTTAATTGAAGTCTGGAGCTGGCATGTCAGTTAACTGCTAGTAGTCTGTTGTTATTTATGTATTATTGGCATTTTGTTTATTTTCTTTTGTTACATCTTCTGACATCAGACTCGGACTTCTCTTGAACTGAATTTTAATGTGCGTATTGTTATACGTTCACTTTTCTACATTGGTTAGAGGTATAGGGGGAGGGTTGAGATCTCACAAACATGTGTAACCCCGCTGCATTTTTGCGCCTGTCCCAAGTCAGGAGCCTCTGGCCTTTGTTAGTCTTGTATTATTTTAATTTTAGTGTCTAGTGTACAATTTGGAATTTAGTATGGCGTTCATTATCACTGAACTGGTATATATTTGTTTAGGGGCAAGCTGAAGGACGCCTCCGGGTGCGGGAATTTCTCGCTACATTGAAGACCTGTTGGTGACCTTCTGCTGTTGTTTTTTTTGTTTGGTCGGGTTGTTGTCTCTTTGACACATTCCCCATTTCCATTCTCAATTTGAAATCCTGAGCAACACAAAGCCCACAAAATCTGTGGGTGAACTCAGTGGTTCCAGAAGGGTAAGCATATCCATCTCCACATGAGGCACCCTTTCGTTCTGGGGTTTTGTTTTATATTGAAATCAAATAACTGGAGATAAAAATAGCGATATTCAATTATCATTTGTTATGAAACTGCAATTAATAAACTACCAAAGTAACCAAACCAAATGCTTAAAAAGAAAAGTGAAGTCATTGTATATCACATATGACTAGTATATTGGGTATATGTCAGATTATTTTGCGCATTTCATACTTTAGTGAAATCTTTACAATCGTATGATATTTAAGTCGCATACTAACTGAGATCCCCTCCAGCTTTTGATGGGGTTGGTGTTGCTTAGTTTACAGTTTTCCTTGTTTGGTTTAAACTTTTATTTGTCTGTTTATCTTTTCATTTTTAGCCGTATTGTTGTCAGTTTATTTTTGATCTATCAGTTTGAATGATCTTATTGTATATTTCGCCCCCCCCCTTTTAAGAAAGTTACATTTCTATTTTGTACCTTAGTCAAACCTTTGCCTGGTACTCATATTATTCATCCAAATTCTAAATCAAAAACTGTTTATTGAATAAAATCGAACCGTTTGTTGATTTATATCTTTTTTGTTTTTCGTTTTCTGCTATTTTTAAAACATAAATCAGGTCGTCATATTTTATTTATTGTTCTCGTTTGAATTCTTTAAAATAGTCATGTCAGGCCTGTTTTAAAGCTTGCTATGAAAAATGGGTGTTTTTCATTGTTGAAGAACATACGGATAACATTGCTTTAAAAGCGAGAGGTTTGAATAGCCACAAAACCATGTTCAACCCACCACATGTTTTTTAAAATGTCCTGTACCAAGTCAGGTAAATGGCCATTGCTATATTAAAGTTCGTTTCTGTGTGCGTTACATTTTAGTGTTGCGTTTCTGTTGTGTCGTACATGTAGTTCTCCTCTTATATTTGATGTATTTCCCTCAGTTTTAGTTTGTAACTCGGATTGGTTTTTTTCTCAACCGATTTATGAATTTCAAATCGCTGTATACTACTGTTGTCTTTATTTATCAACGTTCGATAAATCCTGCTCCATTTGGTTTAAGATGGAGTGTAATCTCATTTGCAATCATTTCATAATCATACTCATATTTTAATAAGCAATTGACAAGTGTTCGGTTTATTCATTATTCATGTCTAAAGATAATACAAACACCATATATAACTTGATAAACCTTTTTTTAACTGATAACTGGAAAGTAATACTCTATTATTTAAAGTAACTTTCTGCAATTCATGCAAAAATAATTGACTACCCAAAAATATATTATTGTACGTAAATTGTAGTTCCCCAAAAAAACATGCAATATTCATTTCTTTGGTGGTATCAATATCCACTATTGATTGCTTTTTAATATCTGTTTTTATCTATGATGATGTTGCTTTATATATTGACCGTTGTGACTAGCTTATATTGCTGTTTGATGTTCCTACCACAACGTCATGTCATCTCTTTCCAATATACATCATTAGATTTAATAGAATACATAATATTTCAGCAAAATGCAACTTTTTTTTGTGATTTGTTACCTGTTGGTCCTACTTGATGACTGTATTTATGGTGACCAGAATGCTCTGAGGGAGAAGTGGAAGACTGGAATTAAAGAAGGACTGATGAATGGGAAACATATTGTTGATTTATTTAGCACTGAACCAATGTCAAAGATTTTTAATCAAATTCACTTGTTGACAAATTTTATTGGAACCGTTGATAGTCTTGCTTCCTTCATTCAGGAATTCAACTCAAAAACAGAATTAGAAATGTTTAAAGAATTGAAACAGATTTTCACAGATATAAACAAAAAACTTGAACAAGCAAGTGACAGAAGGTTTGGAAGAGATTTTCGAGACATTTTCTTTGAGCTGAGAAATATTGATTTTAGTTTCGTTATCCTTAATCGTTTTTTGGAAAAATTAGAGGAGTTCGAATGTACAAACAAGGCCGAGTGTGAAGTAGGACTACCATTGATAATTAAGCTGTTTAAAAATGACTTTGATATTGGAGACTATTATTCACATATTTTAAAAGCAACTTTCAATGGTACACGGTTTTCGAAGGATTCACTAGTTCAGCAAGTGAAGAAAACATCTGGCTGCGATGAGAAAACTATTTTTAACTTTGGAAAACACATGCTTTTGAAACTATTCAAAGCGGAACAAATAATGATCGTGTATGGTAAGCTGGCAAAGAAGCATATTGATTCAACAATACAGATTTATCAATGGACTAATGATATCTATGAATTACGAAGGTCCTTATTACGAGTTGTAAAAGAATGTTTGTCACGTGATGTTTGTAAATCAAAGTGTCAAAATGGTAAATGTATCCGCCTGTCAGAGAGTAAACGTGACATATGCATGTGTCCTAAATATTATGATGGTGATAATTGTCAAATACGTAATCAAATCGTTTTGGTGAAAGATTTAGTGTCAGTGATGTCAATACTCAATAAAGTGCCTAAAATTGGCAACATGCTCGATCTTAAGTTAGCTAAAAACTATATGGTTTCATCCATGAAGTGCTTGAGTCTGGCATATGAAACTGTGCAAAATGTTAACAACGAAGTTATTGATAAACATTTGTTAACGGCAACTGATTTAGGTTCTTTTTATGGTACTTACTTAAGCATGAATTATTTGATTCTGCAAGCAAGTAAGATAATACCGTGTGATACATCCAAAATAAATAAAATTGAAAAACAGAAATTATTGCAAATTGCATACCATTTGCCCATAGTGTTATTTAAGATGAACTCTTTCTTCAACTTTCACCGGGTTTATGACATCTTTCAACCAAAATCATTACTTGTTACAGTTATCGATCGATATAAGGACGATGCTTGTTCAGCAGACTACAAAAGTAAAATAGACAATCTTTGGAGGCAATTTCATCTTGCTCAGTCGAACGGATTCTCTGTCTTGTTGCAAGTTCGTGATGCTTTATATAAACATTCCTCCCCTCTTGTTCGGCTTTTCAAACAAAGAGTTAAACAACAGATAAACTTTGCAATGAAATCTACCTGCAGTGCGTCAATAAACCATTCATCGAATGTTCATTGTGGTGAGTTACACTTAGTTAAGACTATGACATTAGAAAATAAATGCATAGAGGGATATGTCCGTGATGGCAACCAATATTTTACTTGCCAAAAAGTAACATCTGTTTGCAAGCCTTGCAACTGTAACACAACAGGTTCATTATCAACAATATGTAATTCAAAAACTGGAGAGTGTCAGTGTAAAGAACATTTCAGAGGACAAACATGTGAAAAGGAGGAACGACAAGACTGTAAATGGAGTGATTGGACATATTGGTCTGTCTGTAGCAAAGCATGTGGTATTGACGGGAAACAGGAACGATCAAGACACATAGTTTTGCCACAGAAGGGACAAGGAAAGCAATGCCAAGGAGATAGGGTAGAGGAAAGGACATGTTTTAAACGATGCTGCAACGGTACATTTGATTGTAAAGATAGTTCAAAATGTCCGATTGGTATTAAATGCCAACCTTGTAACTGTGATCAAAAGGGATCGACCAAAGACATCTGTCAGCCTATTAATGGAGCCTGTTCTTGTAAACAAAATTTTCACGGGAGGCGTTGCCAAGGTAATTTTTCATATTTTATACATGTGATTATGCATTTCAATATCTATGGTAAGAAAAGACAGAAATTGAAGCTAAGCCTAATAACAAGTGCACATTGTCGTTGTACACGCGCAAAACTGTGTATATGAAGCCAATATTTTTTACATAAATTTCCAGAGGTATAGATAGTAAAATTCCGTAGTAAACAGAACAAAATGAAAATAAAGAATTCAGAATTTTCAATTAATTGTTTTTTTTTCCAATCTATCAGGAATATGAAAATTAAAATTTTTATTTATTCCGACAATACTTCCATTATGCATCACGTTTTCAAAAAACACTTGTTCTTTATATAAAACATATTATCTTCAAATGATGAAGACAGAATTTTTCAATCAGTTCATTTGAGCTTTGGAGCTGGCATATCAATAACTTCTAGTAGTCCTTGTTAATGTTTGTATCATTGCAACTTTGCTTAGTTTCTTTTGTAACATATTATGACACGGGATTCCAACTTAATTATAACTGAGTTTTACTGTGCGTATTGCTGTGCATATTTTTCTACATTGGCTACAGGTATATGCAGAGGGTTAAGATTTCACTAAATATGTTTAACCAAATCGATCGCATTGCACTTTGCTCGAAGCGCTAGACCTCTAGACCACCTAGGCTCTAGCTACATATATATATATGTACTTTATACACGAATCAATATGACTTAACACATTTCATTGATTTTACAAGAATGAAATATGTTATCTTTCATAAAACGTTAAATGACTAAAAATATGTTATTATTTCTTATTTTAAAGCTTTAATCCATACTTTGAAAAACATCTGGTAAATTGGTTAAAGTATAGAGGTCCTGTTTGTTTAATTTATTTGCTCACTTAGCAATTTTAATTTTTAATTACTGCTTAACAAGTTATAAGTGATATTAAGATGGCTCGGGCCTAATCGAAGTTTCTATCGGAAGTGCCGTATTTTTTGTTATATACTAGCTTTACAGAAAGTGAATCAAATTGGTCGAAAAAAATAGCGGGTCACGGACTATTTAAGCTCACAATTGTACTTTTAAACAGGTATGTAAAAGGGATCACTTTTCAATGAAATGATAGGGAAAAAAGAGCTGTTAACATATATTTTTATCGGAATATTAAAAAAACATTCTATGACACTTGGTCCAAAACAGTAATAAACAAAGTTGAAATATAGCTTCAAAGAATGAGCAAATAAAACAGATACTCATAATAACGAAAATATTCTTTAAGTGAGATAACTACAATGATTTAACATTTCTAATCAATCAAAATATTAAAAAAAATAATATCGAATTTACGACATTTTTTTTCGTGTGCATTGTGATTCATGCGTGAAATTATGCGCAGTCGAATAGTTCGGATCCACCTTAAGTCTTTTTGTACAAATTATATAATTTGTACAGACACTGTTTATTCATTTGTGGTGTGTACAAACTAAAAATACAAATTGAAATTTGTTCCTTTTTACCTTTTAAATTGTAATTTGTACAGAATGATAACCTGTATGCAATAAAGTGATAAAATTCTTCTCAAATTTAACCTAACGTGCTTTAGTAAAGTTTTTTCGTCCCTCAGCGGAAATGAAATTTATCAATAGATTTATGAATGTTCCTAGTCGAAATAAATATTTGCTATAGTAAATATACGCTTAATTTAGAACAATTCCAATTGGTTAATTATATAAATTAATGTCATTTGATATTGTTTTATTTTTGTCTATTAGAAGAATTTAGACCAAAGGACTGTTCCGCATTAGATAAAAAGATTCACAAGAGTGATGTTTATAAGATCTTTCCGGATAGTGGTTCTGGCTTTAAAGTGTATTGTGACATGGACACTGATGGTGGGCACTGGACGGTAAATAGTTAGAAAGGCTTGCTTAAGCGATAAAAACAATATTGATAGTGCATAACATTAAAAGAATTTCATAAAGGCATATAATCTTAAACAACACATATCATCTTTCAAAATTTGAGAAACTCATAAATCAAAAAGGACTTAAAGTAAAAACAAACACGGTAAGGGAAAAAAAAAGAGTTTGAGGAAGATGCATTTCTCTTTGTTCGACACTTTATAGAATTGTTACATTGTGTGCGACATATCGCCTTAACTTACGTCGTCTGTATATTTTGAGATACAGAAGTCACATACTGACTTATATAAATTATTCGATATTAATAAAAACTATTTTCAGGTTTTTCAACGTAGGACAAATGGGACAACAGATTTCAATCATGGTTGGACGGGGTATAAAAATGGATTTGGTGATCTAAATGCGGAATTTTGGCTAGGTATAACTGATCGATCTATCTATATGTTTATTCATTAATGGTCTCTGGAGAAATTGTCCTCCACTTTCTTATAAAAAAAACATTCCGGAACAATTCGGTCGATGATGCACCAATACCCATACGATACTGGAATATAAGAAAAAATAAAAATGTTAATAAGGAAAACAATGCTATCCCTTGAAGCATTTTCAAAACGTCAGAATATTAAAACATCATTATATAAACCCTGTTTCATGTTAAAAACATCGATATTATACTAGTAGCTGGAAAAAGTTATGACGAAGATGTTAGTTCTGAAGTTTTTTGTTTAGTTTAAACATATTAATTTACTTAAAGTAAAATGGATTGGACACAAGTAAACCATACTTAGTCTTATGAAGTCCGCATCGAATAACAATAAGTTACAATAAAATATACAGGACGTTAAGCAATCAATTACACTATTAATATGAGCATGAAATAATTCCGAATATAAAACATTACGAGTTTATCTAGTTTACAGCAAATACACTTTGCTACTTCATCCCTCAGACCTTTGAATAAACTCAAGTACATGTTAACTATATAGACGTTTTGTTCATGCGAGATAACCAGATGTTAGTTACTTTACATTCAGCATAAGGTCTTTAAGTCCTGTAGACATTGTCTATTGTTTTCGCTACCATAAATTCGAATATTGTCGTTGACCTTTTGCTCAACACATTAAGATACAACAATTTTGTGTTCTGCAGTTACATGATATAAGGTCAAACTATTGTATTAATAAGAGTTGTTTGTGTTTAAAGAAAGAAGGATTGGAAACGAAAAAGGCATAAACTATAATATGAATATCTTTATAATCAGGAAACGACCATATACATCGTCTGACATCAGGAGGAAAATCATCGCTGCGTATTGATTTACGAGACCTTAATGGACGCATTGGATATGCTAAATACCAGAAATTTTCCATTGGTGACTCATCAAGTGAATACAAATTGACAGTCAGCGGTTATAGTGGAAACGCAGGTGATTTGTACATTTTAAGTGCATTCAAAAAGTTGAGACTCAGAAAAATGTAAAATAAGAAAAATAACACAGAGAATTTTTTTTTTAAAAGAATGACCCTACTTAAATGGCAAAATCGTCAGCTCATATACATTAAACAAATGAATAACAACTGTCATGGTCCTAACTTGGCATATACATCCCAGGCATAGATTACCTTAGCCGTATTTTGCACAACTTTTTGGAATTTTGGATCCCCAATGCTCTTCAATTTTGTAATTGTTTGGCTTTATAAATATTTTGATATGAGCGTCACTAATGAGTCTTATGTGGACGAAACCCGCGTCTGGCGTACTAAATTATAATCCTTGTACTTTTGATAACTATTTACACCACTGGGTCGATGCCACTGCTGGTGGACGTTTCGTCCCCGAGGGTATCACCAGCCCAGTAATCAACACTTCGGTGTTTACATGAATATCAATAACGTGGTCATTTTTATAAATTTCCTGTTTACAAAACTTTGAATTTTTCGAAAAACTAAGGATTTTCTTATCCCAGGCATAGATTACCTTAGCCGTATTTGGCACAACGTTTTGGAATTTTGGATCCCCAATGCTCTTCAATTTTGTAATTGTTTGGCTTTATAAATATTTTGATATGAGCGTCACTGATGAGTCTTATGTAGACGAAACGCGCGTGTGGCGTACTAAATTATAATCCTGGTACTTTTGATAACTATTAAACATTGTTTGACAGCTAGCTAAATTTTTCATTTGTATGACAGTCACATACAATTCAGTGTCAATTCAAATACCAGACGTAAAATGTCAGAACAAATATCGACGCTTTTTCTACAATATAAATAATAAAGAGATAACAATCAAATGTCAGACAGTCTTGTCAATTCGTACCTTAGTTATTTCGTACCTCTGCCATTCATACCAAACAATACAATTTCGTACCAATAATTAAAACCATTTAGTTCCACATAAAGTAAATTCATGCTTAAATTTTTGTACATTTATCTCATATTTATATATCGTAAAGGGGCCTCGGTGGCCAAGAGGTCTTCTACTATATTCACTAGCCAGTCAACACGCAGGTTGTGAGTTCGGACCGTGCTGATGCGGGTGCACTCGACTCCAATCTTAATCAACTAGGATTGTCAGTTATCGAAGTTCGGTGGTTTTCTTTGAAGACTCTGGCTACCTTCACAATTACAAATTGCTGCCACGACACGGTTAAACAAAATGTAATGGAGATTTTGTATATCACACATCTATGATAAAAAAAAGAAAAGATTGTTTCGTCAATTCTTCATTACAAATTTTTAATTGTTTTATTCTAAATGTAAAATGGTCCATTTAATGAATGAAAAGAATACGCTGTAAGTTAATGCGTCCGAAGTCTTTTACTTGAATTACCTTTATCAGTAACGCGCATACCGAATATCTTAAATTCTATGGTGTAAATAGGGGGGGTTGGACCTTTATCGGGACTCCGGGATCGAATGTTTTTATGCTCGTGATTTTGTGATCGGATGTTTCTATGCTCGGGATTTTGGGATTGATCCCTTTCGGATCCGGGAATTCTTTTTTCGAATTTCCGGATGTCGGGATTTAAATTTCTTTTAATTGGGGACCTCGGGATTCCATGTTTTTGAGCCTGGGATTTCGGTATTAGGACCCCTCCTATACCCTTCCGTTTAATCAAAACTGTTGATCTAAAATGACCTAAAATAACAGCCAAATCCTTCATCTATTGTATTTTAAGCTCCGACGGCATCAGTAATGGATTTGATTTGTCGCAAATTAAATTTACTGGCGATGCGTTAGCGGAGACAGTAAACGGGTATTTGTGACCATCAAATCACTAATTGATGCCCTCGGAGCTTAAGAAAAAAAAACTGTTATCTCCATTCTAATGAAACTAACAACGTTTAAAAATGCATTTAAAATCTGTCATATATATTTTGTGCTTCCGCGTATGTTCCATAGCATCAATTGTCAATCAAAATGAACGTTACAAACGTTGTTGCATTAGAATTTTGTTAGTCACTTTAAATGTTACAAGGATATAATTTTTCACATGATATCTGGCTTCACATTTTACCATAATATCAAGTTTTAAACAGTTTCACGTCGTATTAAATGTAAACATTGGATAGGTTCACTCTGATCTCATCTGGTATTTGAAAGAAATAGACTTAAATATTTAAATAGCACATGGTACCTAGAAAAATCAATTCCAGTTTGAAACAAAACTCGAAATCAAATTAAGAATGGTGAAAATGAGATTGACTGTAGTATGGCTTCATTGGTGTTAAACGCCACTTTCAGCAATACGGATCTATGTCGTGGTAAAAATCCTTTTAGGGGAAGTTGAAATGCCCTGAATGAACCATTAACATTCGGTTGAAAATCATACGATTCTTGTAAATTGATATCGGAGTCGAACGCACCTGGCACGAGCTAGATTTAAACTCAGAAACTTAGTGTTACAGAGTTATAGTAGATCGATTACTCAGATCATTCAGGCAACCTGATGCCCCTTGAAAATGAGAGAAAATATAAAACAAAATTAATGAACCTCAAGTTCATCAGTAGCCTCTATTGAATTCATTCATATTATATCTTAACTGGACGGGTCTTAGGGACATTTTCATAGACTGACAAAACTTTATTCATATTACTATATTTATGAAGTTCTTCACTCAAAAGTATTTTATGTTTATGATTTATTTTCATTCAAGAAATATATTTTTAGATGTAACTAATGAGTAGGTCCGGTAAGGACTGTTTTGACCTCAAGTTTCAGGTTCATCTGATGAAATAGTTTGGACACTTTCTAAATACTTAAGTGTCTTCTTTAGTCGATTCAATTAGTTTATGTGAAATATTTGAACTGATTTAGCCATTAAATACCCTCATATTCAAGCTAAAATAAGAAAAATCTATCAAATATGCCATAATATTTCACTTTTCAAAAAAAAAATTGTCAAAAAATAAATGTGGCCGTACCCGTGTTCACTCTAAAGCTTTATGTATGTTATGTATTATAGTGAAATACAACTTACATTTAAACATTAAGAATGGACACAAATGTTTTTGTAAAATTGCTACATTTTAGGGCCAAGAAGGGGTCTTACTGGACCTACTCCTTCAATGTTATTGACTAGTATAAAGGTTCGTCGACATTTAATATATTTTAGGTGACAGCTTGGCATATCATAACAACATAAGATTCAGTACAAAGGATAATGACAATGACACGATAGGAAGACAAAATTGTGCAGCTGCATATACAGGAGGTTGGTGGTTTGGTTCCTGTATTATTTCTCATCTTAATGGTTTGTTCAAAGGAAAGGGAGCACAAGGAATATCTTGGTACCGTTGGAGAAATTTACATGACACTATTCAGACTTCAAAAATGATGATACGAAATAGAAAATTGTAGTATTACCTTGCAATAAATACTTATTTCATCGTTTTACATTTATTTCTTTTATATATTTCCTTCTCAAAGATTTCATTAGTCGGATTTGGCTGTACTTATACTTTTTTATCAACTTTTGCAAAGTTTGTATTATGCTTTCGACTTATTATTTTAGTGGAATTATTTGGAAAAACATTTATTTAAAAGCAAAATCGCAAAAACTCCGAGGAAAATTCAAATTGCGATGTACAAATATGCAAAGATAACTCAATGATTGAAATTAAGATATATAACTACTTCATATTATCGTGTTAAATTGTTTATATACATCCCGGCCCATTGATTCGGTAGACACAGCGCAAAAATGTGTAGTTCATGGAAACTAGTACTGAAAGGCAATAGGTTCGACGATCAAATGTTTGTCTATTGAATGTCATCAAAAGTGCAACATTAGGATATCGTGTCATCATTTGAGAGAAAATCCTTTGTAACTTTACAACATAATCGGTCATAACTTCCCCTTACTATTTTGCTTTACCAGAACAATGCACACTTTACTATAAATTCATAAAATAGTACCATCTAATATTATGTACTTAACACCCATTAATATTCATTTTAGATAAATAAGGTAAAATGTACAGATGTAATGTTATAGATGTTACTTCGACGTGCAATGTTTAAAGCCCTAGTCACACTCTCACTTTTCAAGAACTACGTTTTACTTCGTTTTGAAAGCGTAGCGAAACGGGAATATACGTGACGACGCGTATCGACACATAGTGATCCTTTCTTCGAAAGGGGACCTGCTCCGTATGTTTTGAAAATTCAACAACAAACGTAGCGAAAATTGAAACAAAGTAGAAACCTAGTAAAAACGTATCAAAGTTTAGCGGAACGTAACAAAACGTGCTTACTACGTATCGATATGTATCAATGCATGGTGGAAAGTGGATCTACAGGTACTAGTAAGTAGCAAAACGTGATTAGAACGTAGCGCACACCTAGTAAACGCTAGCTTTCAAAATAAAGGGACATGTTTTATTCAAAACGCAGTTGAAACATAGCAGTTTAAAACGAAATAAAACGTGACAGTGTGATTGAGGCTTAAAATATGTACTCCTCATTCTGAATTTCAATTATTTAAGTTCAAATTTTAAAAAAAAATATTTGGGTATGAATACGAGGCCTATGGCATGACATGCATGTATCTAATAGACTTACTTATACTAAAACTATACAGTATTCTATATACTCTTTACAATAAAATGATGATATTTACCTGTGTACGGCGGGTTTTTTTAACGCCATTTTCTCAAAGGATATAGTCGTTTTTCTTATAGCATTATTGTCTTACATCTTCTCTTTCGTAATAATGTTGTATTTTACACTGTGTCAGAAATCAAATACATTCCTTCAGTGTATGTTTACTTGTTTATGTTTATATTAATTTTGATTGAATTAAGACATTTCAATTGATAATTATTATACGCATTGCTATGCTTTGATGTTAGACTGCTGTTTTAGGTTATGGTATAGGTTGGCGCCTGTCAAAACCTTTAAAACTGCTGCATTTGTTTGCACCTGAGTCATGAGCCCGTTGTTAATTTGTGTTCTTTTGTTGATGTGTTTTATTAGTGTTTCTCATTTTTGTACTTTAAAATAGTTTATATAGAAATTGACCTGATTAACATTTGTACCCTGTCAGATTTGCTCTAAATTATTTCGTTTCAGAGATAGAAGGCAACTCTGCATTTGACCTCCTTGCTCTTTTTATAGCTATATCGGTTATCTTGTTTGATGGGAGAGTCATCGGTTTCTTTTTTTTTAAACTAGATGTCATAAGGATTATTTAGGCCAAGTTTAATTTCGACCAGTCGTTTTAGAGGAAAGATTTTCGTAATTGATTAAAAAAAAAGGTGAACATTGACTTTAAAGGGCAATTACTCCTTATAGAGTTAATTGATAATTTTGTTCATTAGACTTATTTGTAGATTATACTTGTTGCTTACAGTTCATCTCTTTCTAGCATGCTATTTAAGACAATATTAAAAAAAATGCTGCACACTTTCCTTTAAATTACCTATTCTGGAACAGCAGCACAACAACGGATTGTAAGATGCATCTGCAAATTTCATGACAGATAGATTGAGACCTGATTAACAATTTTACTCCAGTCAGATTTGCTCTTAATGCCTTAGTTTTAGAGAAATACCCAAAACTGCATTTAATCCTCGTGTTCAGTTTGTAGACATGACAGACATATTGGTTGATGAGCGGGGTCATCGGAAACCTTTCTTTGAAACTAGATACCCTAAATATGATTTGGGCAAAGTTCGGATTAATTTGGCCCAGTAGTTTCAGTGGAGAAGATTATTATAAAAGTTATTTTTCATTGATGGACGCCAAGTTGTGAGAAAAGCTCATTTGGCCCGTTTTGGCCAGATGAGCAAAAACGCTATCTGACATTTTCTAAAAGTAACAATTATGTAATGGAACTAATTCACTATATGTTGAAATCACTAATGAGAAGCATTACATGCGATTAATCACGTCTCCAGCTTGTAATATAATGTTAAAAGTCAGGAAAAGAAATAGACCACAAGCTTATTCTACATGTACAAGTACCTGTATTGTTACTGGATTATAAACACATGAGTTGGATAATGGATAATGGAAAAGTACGTCTGATTCAATGTTATTATTCAACCTGTAGTCTAAATATGTAACAATAATATACTCTGAAGCGAAATGTTATACAGGTTAATCTTTAGCATATTTAAATAAGGACAAGTAATATATTGCAATATTAATGCATTATTCCCGACTTGTTTCTACCTGATTAACCAATATTAACTGTGTTTTTACACTTGTTGCAGTAATATGCCTTCTATAAATTACCAATTGAAATATTACATATTTTGAAAAATGAGAAACGTGCTGACATCCTTACTTATTTGTGTTGTAGCGTTACTTGTCATTCAAACTGGTAAGTTTTTTGTGTTCCTTTGTAAAACTACAATGTTTAATCATATTAATTGGCAACGTTATCAAATTAAGAAATATAAAGAAAAATCAGCCATCAAAATAACTCAATGAAATTGTAAAAATACCCAAGTTAGTTTTTTTTATATACAAAATGCAATTTTCAAGTCGGATCATTTAGCCTTCCAAATTAAAGGAAACCCATTTTAATCTGACAATTTCAAAAACATTTGCCCTCTCGTGTGAAAGTTTTCGTCCAACAAATTCCTGACAAATTCCTGACTAAGTATGTCGTTAAAAGAGGGACGAAAGATATAAGAGGGACAGTCAAACTAATAGATTGAAAATAAACTGACAAAACTGAAATAAAAATAAGAAGACAAACAGACTAATAACAGTACAGTCCCACAACATAGAAACTAAAGACTAAGCAACACGAACCCCACCACAAAAAAACACGAGGCATTAGTTGTCCAGTTTCATATCCATTTATAACAAATAAGTGAAGTGTTGTCTCATTGCCAATCATGCAGCATATTTATATTCTTATATCAATCCCTGATAACATTTTTAGTCGGATGCAACACCAACATGAAGAATTGCAAACTAATTGTGATAATAAGCAACACGGAAACGTAGATAGTTTAAAAAAAATGGCTTCTAAAATCAGCCAAAAAAAAACAAAACAACAAGACATATTCACAGTAAACAAGTGCCCTGAAATTACACATTCATATATCAATTGAAAATATAAAGCACTGCAAGAAGGAGAGTTAAGGCAAAAACAATGAAAACAACATTGTTTACAGTTTAAGCGGCCGAATTGCTTTTTTTTTAAATAAAATTTTAACAGGAACACTCAAACAATATTTACACATACCATGAATACTAGAAACAACCGATGTGTGTTTAAACAAAATAATGACAAAACAAAAATATATAAATACAAACAAAATAACAAAACAAAAAAGACAAATGTACAATACACAATAAATGCGACAGTAGTATACCTGTGTTCAAAAGTCATAAAATGATTGAGACAAAACAAATCCGGGTTTCAAACTAAAACCGAGGAAACACATCAACGATAACAGAAAAACAAAAGAACATCAGGAACACTTTTAAAAGTGCTACAAAAACAAACGTCAGCATACATAGAAATGAATTACTAGTATTGATAACATATTCCTTACTTGGTACAGATCATTTAAAATAAAATGGTTGGTTGAACTTTGTGTTTGGCTAGCCAAACCTTCCGCTTAAAAGACAATGTTAAAATTGTTTCGCTAAAATGACGATAATAGGTGACAAAAATGCAGCACAATCACATGCAATAACACTCATCACAGAGAAACGCACAAACAAATAATATAATAGGCGACACAAAAAACAAACTGCAAACAAAAACGAACAGTTTCCTTCAGAGACAGACATCACAGGCCATCATAAACAATGACACGCTAACGTAACGAACATGCAATCTTCAACTAAATACAATTATTTTCACAAAACCAGTCCAAACAATTTTCATGACAATGGTAGTTTTGAAAGGATATTTATGACTATTTGGACTACAAACGATAAGACATAACACATAATCTAACAGAAACATAAAAAATAAATGCATGCATTTTGGATGTACAACATAGCGAGACACATCGTATAACAATGCAAATTCACACTCGGTATAAGTATAACAGTCATATTAGGGAAAACATCTCGTTTGGTACTTAGCAGACATTCGACATCGATGTTAAACCACAATCATGACAATCTTAAACTTGGTAAAAATATCATACGTATTGGTAGTTTAGACACAGACGGGTCGTATAGATCAACCAATTTGTGATGGTGTCCATACCATTGACGTTACGCTATTCTTAATCTTTCCTGCTCATAACTTTATTGCAGCAGTTTATACTCTCTCCTATACATGGAGTCAGTTTGTTGTGAACATGCACGAGTACAACGTATCTATTGAGATATGTAAACACCCTACGAAGGAGCAAATGGTATGTTCCTGTTGAGAAATGGGAAATTGATTGTTGGGAAGTTTTAATCGTCCCTTATGTCATAGACTTTGATGTAAAGTCGTCCATCTGTGTCAACATTGAAGAAAGTACAAGGTATGAAGCAGGTCTACGTGTATAAATAGTAACTATCCTTAATTTCAAGTTCACGAACATATATGACAACAATGAATACATTGACAATGTGTATACAAAACTAAAAAAAAAACTTATATTCATACAATCGTGATACAAATATAATGTTCAAAACCTTTGAAAACAGTGCTGATGTTTTAAACATTTTTAAAAACAATGCTAAACCTTCAGAAGAGGGATTTTCTCGCTGTGATCAATACCCTCTTTGGTCGTCTTTTTGTCTCTTTGACACATTCCCCATTTCCATTTTCAATTTCCATTTTGATGTTTATACAACCTTTAAAATAAACTAAAATTAAAAACAAAATCAAAAACAAAAAACAAAAAACAAAATGTTATCAAAGAATGTGTGCTGTTATCAAAATTAGTTTTACTAGAACACACCCGCGAAATCGCGGGCATACACAGCTTGTAAACTGTTGTAGGATGAAGTTTTGTAAAAGATATTATGTCTGGAGATTTTCATAAAAGGTATCAAAAGCCCTCTCACTTTGTTCCCTTTCTGTTAAATACAATTATTTTCGTGTTTCTTGCCTCAGATCACAATTATTATTGCTACAAAGCATTTTTTGGTAAAAGTCAAATTAGATTAAAAATTTGCACGGCTTCAAACATGAAATAAATGTAACTGCTTATAGACCATTATTATTCTAATTAAATATTCTTCTAGGACAATCAATCAGTGCTTTTTCTTTTGAGAGCCCTATTAACATGCCAATGGTAGGATTTGAATCTTGTATAAATGACTAAGGCTAATTTGAGGGGTGGTAAGAGGAGACCTAATCCCGAAATCCCGGGCTTAAAAAACATGAAATCCCGAAATTCATATCCCGGCGTCCCTTAATTCGAAAAAATATTCCCGGATCCCGTAAGGGTCAATTCCGAAATCCCGAGCTTTAAAACACCCGATCCCGACGTACGGAAAAAGTCCTGCCTCCCTCTAATCTCTACTCTACTTTCATTTTGGACAAATCACTACTTTCACTTTAAACAATAATTTTTATGCTCCATTTATGGGCATTATGTTTTCTGTGCGTCCGTTCGTTCGTCCGTCCGTCTTTCCCGCTTCATGTTCAAGTTTTTGGTCGAGGTAGTTTTTGATGAAGTTGAAGACCAATCAACTCGAAACTTATTAAATATGCCCCCTATGATATAATATTTCTAATTTTAATGCCATATTAGAGATTTCACTCCATTTCACGGTCTACTGAACATAGAAAATGATAGTGCCGATTTTGCATCCGTGTACTAAGGACACATTCTTGATTCCACATGTTTTACTTACTTCAATATATATGTAACTGGTATAACCCCTTAGATAGTCATTTCAAAGAAAACAGTAAGTTTCTATATATTATAAGAGTATAATCATAGTTTATGTAGATAAACGCGAAAAATAATTGTCATATCTAAGGAGGTATAATAGTTGTGGTTCTTGCGATTTAAAAACCATAATATGGAGAACGTTCTGAGTGGCATATTAATTTTTTAATTTTTGTTATCTATCATACGATTGGCTGCACTTGTGCATGTGGTTAAAAGCGGATGTTTATCTAGACTAAAAGTCAGTTTAATGACGGAAACAATATCCGGATGCCTTTTTTGTCGTTTTTCTCCCAAAATAACTCCATCTGAATAATCATAAGAATGGATGACAAATGCGACTATGCATGTTACCTGTAGGAACCAGAGACATGATGATTAATTTATTGTGGAAGGAGGAAAAGCGACACACAAAATGAGTTCTTCTCGTTTAATAGTATAGATACAAACAACGTCAAAGTACAAAAGCAATACTTCTTGTTTACAATAAAAAGAAATGTTTAGTAATATATGCACAACAGAAACACCTGCAAAAATACGAATACAATCACAAGAAACAACACTTTAACTCAAAAGACATCTACAATCAATTAGACAAAACATGTTTACAAACAGCAGTGTAAACACTTTATATATAAACAACACTTAAAATAAGACAAACACAAAAAAGAATATAAACTCTTTGATGAAAATAGATGTGATCAAACCACCGACGATATAAGCAAATCGCAGAACAATGAACGTAAAAAGGAAGTTCCAAATTACGATATAACATGTCAAGCATTAAACTAACTGTCATATAAGGGCGAATCACACGTTTCAGGCTCCTTGAATATTTAAAAAAACTGATAAAAATGCGAATGTTCATGATGTTGTAACATAGTACTCATGCCGCTTTTTTGTTTACATATAACAATCTATAGCTCTACAGAGATAAAACAGAGTTATTCTACATTTGAATATGACTGTACCAAGTCAGGAAAATGACAGTTGTTGTCCATTTTTTTATGTGTTTTGTCATTTGATTTTGCCATGTGATTAGGGACTTTCCGATTAAATTTTTCTCGGAGTTCAGTATTTTAGTGATTTTACTTTTTATTCACTATTCTCGTTACTGAAAATTATTTACAATTACTGACTTTAAGGTTCCTTTGCACGGTCAAATTTCTCCTTTTTCATTGTCAGTCTAAAATTATCTGTGCTGCATTCCCCTTTGCAAAGTAAATGGACGGCATTGCAGTATTTTAATTTGTGTCGTTGTGAAAACGGAATCATTATTTGATTTGGACGCTTCGAATGAGCCATTTTCTGCATGTAAAATGTCTGGAATATTAGAGTTGTTATTCATTCTTTTGATGTGGTTGAGCTTTTAATTTTTCCTTTTGATTATGGGATTTCCGTTATGAATTTTTTTCTTTTGTTGTTATTTTCCTTTTTGGAACTAAATAATCAATGACAAGTTATCTTCAGTATTCTGACATTTTGTTGTACAACCAAAGAAGAAGAGTAATTAGGAGTCCGAAGTCATAACGGTAAAAAGGACTCCTATAAAGGGTAGTAATATAAGAATTGTTTTTCTCGTTTGGATATTTGAAAATTACGAGTAATCTGTGTTTTTATAATTTATTTTTCTTTCTTTCAGCGGAATGTCAAAACGTGGTACGTTGATACTTTTATATAACATTCAGTGAATATGAATAGCAATTTTGATGAAAAAAATCACACATAATTCGTAAAAACCTTTTCATATATCTATTGTGTTCAATTTTAATACCGTAACAAGTAATAGTTATCAGATGTTTCAAACGTTTTTTTTTCAATAGAAGTTCGCCTTTTTTGTTTTATTGTATGCTGAAGTACATATATTAAGTCCTCAGTCTACATGGTATTTCTATGTACTTAGTATGTAAAATATGTGACAATATTCAACCTTTTTATGATGTCAATAAATATTGGCATATATTCAAAGAACATTTAATCTGTTGATATGAGATATGTGTAGCTTAACATTTTATTATCGGTGTAATATTTATCAGTAGAATACTGTTTCAAATTTTTTTGCATGGGATTCTCCTTACCTTATTCGAGACGATTTTGTGTGTCCCTTTGAAAAAGGGTTTACAGTACACGTAAAGGAGTTAACCCTTTCAAAATCAAGCCGTTGAACGTTTTAAATCATATTCTATGAGAGAAGACAAATCAGGTTTCTCCAAGATCAAAATAAGTCTTTGTCAAACTAGTTAAAATCCAACAAAATGATACCTGTAAATATTAGGATTCAAATATTGTGAATTTTGTTTTAATAATTTATAAAAACAGATCAAAATTAATCAGTTAATCGTAAAAGTCGACCAATTTAAAAATTGAAAAAAAGGTTGGATGAAATTCTTTTTAGTGATAAAAGAAACAGTACGGTGATATGAAAACTGTGTTCCAAAAGTAAATAAAGTTTAGAAGAAACGCAAAGATAGTGATAATAATTTTATATGCACCAATTATACATGAAAGTACATTGGTACACACATAAATTTGCATCTAGTGGTATTACTATTGGCTATCAACAAAAATCTCCTAAAGAAGGGACATTCTAATGTTGAGTATCAGAGAGATGTGACAACAATACCTCTACTTCTTTTGCATGTAAATATACAGTATACATGGTATAGGTTTGATTGTTTATTAAACAAAACAACATTCAAGATTCTTTTTAGCGAACATTGTCAATAGTAACATCAATTAGTTATATTTCAATACAAAATTGTTCGGTTTATAATAAAAAAATTGAGATTGTTGCAATGGTCTACAAGTATTTTTATGATTCATAGGGGTCGCCATGTAATAATTTCTCTGAATGTGGATATTGAAATTATTGTTGTGTTAGTAAGACCCGACCCATGGGACGTAAGAGAAGATCTACAGACGCTATCGGAACATGTCAGAATATAGGAACAGAAGGGACAGGTAAGGCAGTCAACCGGTAAAGTTGAACTTAATGAATATGTTATGGAAAGAAAAGTGGCAGTAGCTACTAAAAAGCAAATTTGAACTCTTATTTCGAAAAGATAGAGGAAAAACGAACACAATTCTACAAATCACTACATGTAAAAAATTAATGACTGAAAAATGCGAAACTCACCTAAAAAAAGAGGGATCACATCCTATGATCCGGAAATAATGTTAGCAAATTCTGCTCCACATGATCACCTATACATAAATACGATAGCAACACACTGAATTTCAAACTCATGGTAAAGAACTACGAAGCATTTAGGTTATGTTCTTTTTTTCATTTTTTCTTGATATATACAATTAAGTTTAAAATGATAGAAATGAAAAATAAAATCTCATTTTAACTTGATCTACAAGTAAAAATGTCCGAATTTTTCATTATATTGGAAAACTATTGTGGAACTGTAAACATTTATTACAAAATAATTTTATTGAAGAGTACATTTGCGATGTTAGCTTAAAAATAGGAAGAAATGCAGAGGGGAAAACAGATAAATAAAAACTACTAAAAGGCTAAAGGATTTGAAAATTTTCAGGAATTTAAAATGAAATATGAGAAAAACTTTGTTTATATACATTAACAACTGTATCGACTCAAACGGGGTCAGCAAGGTTTAGTTAAAGACATCAAAGTCTAGCAAAGTATTGTCTTTTCATTATAATCTAATGTTTCTCTCAAGGTCAAATATTTTTCAATAGTAAAGAAACACGGTTTTTTTCCCTTTTGGTCCTATTAAAATGTAGGTTTATCCCTCCTTTATATAGTTTTGAGGTTGCATTTATATATTGTATTTATCACGAAATCGTGTGGTTTGTTTTCTTTATAAAACATCTTTTTCCGCCTGTCTTGTCAACAACCAGGACAAACCTCTAAATAGCATATTTTTCGTAAGCTGTTTCTGTCAGGCACCTCTAAAATGTATTGAAAGTGTAGTCATAGACGTTCCTCTTGGCGAAATAGGTAAAATCTGGCTACAGCTTGACGTTTTGAATTTGCTTCTCTTTTGCTTTTTTCTTTTTCTTTTTGATAGATGAAATCCTACTATATAAAAATGTACGTTTATTGCAATAAGTGCTTCTCGCGTTTTTTGAAGCAGTGGTAATTTTTTCACCTGGCGGTTTAAGATAGGTAAACGATATCATGTATTCAAAAACATTCCACAAGACTAAGTTTATACTTGGGCTAAAATAGCAGAAAATGCATTATTTGTTTTATAATTGATAATTTGATCTGCCCTAAATAATCTTCTCGGGACTTTGTCTCATATTTTTCGTTAAAGGTTTGATAGGAACATTCCTTATAAAAATCGTTATGGATTGAACAATCGAATTTGCGAGTGCTTTTTGTACGGCACGGGTTAACGAAAATATTATTTCATTTCTTAATTAAGTGTGGTTAAAAAATTGTTTGAAATGACATTTGTTTAAACGATATTTATATATTCAAGAAAATAGCCGACTTTGAGTTATGAGTCTTGTTTATTTTTTTTTATTTTAAGGAACATGTGGATACCCCAGGAAAGGTTAACTAAATTCATCCTGAAATAATGAATAAAAAATATTCAGAAAGGGTTACCTCAGTGGTTATTGAATTTATGGTGAAATTAAATTCTTTTTATATGGCATCACATGCAAGAGGTCTTTCAAACCTTAAAAATCAATATCTATACTCTTTGGTTACATCTTCTGCTATCAGACTCGGACTTCTCTTGAACTGAATTTTAATGTGCGTATTGTTATGCGTTTACTTTTCTGCATTGGCTAGAGGTAAAAGGGAGGGTAAAACATGTTTAACCCCGCCGCATTTTTGCGCCTGTCCAAAGTCAGGAGCCTCTGGGCTTTGTTAGTCTTGTATTATTTTAACTTTTAGTTTTGTGTGTACAATTTGGAGTTTAGTATGGTGTTCATTACCGCTGAACTGGTATATATTTGTTTAGGGGCCAGCTGAAGGACGCCTCCGGGTGCGAGAATTTCTCGTTGCATTGAAGACCTGTTGGTGACCTTCTGCTGTTGTCTGCTCTATAGCCGGGTTGTTGTCTCTTTGACACATTCCTCATTTCTATTCTCAATTTTATTCTATTAATTCTGCATTTGAAAATAGGACATTAACATCCCACATTAAGATTTATACCGGATGTATGTTGATGTAAATGTCATATGGTTTTACGAGTCTTTTTTTACTCCTTGGTTTTGATTGTTATTTTCTTTGGTTATAAGTCCGTTTTTTTTTGTCTATTATGTCCTGTTTATAATTTGACAATTTTTTCGTTTTGTCAGTTTATTTTCAAATTGTTGGTTTGAATGTCCCTTTTTTTCGGTTTTTCTTGAAATTGAATCTCATGATTTAATTATTTAAATTTTTGCGAAACAAAAACTGCTTTCATTACCTGAGTACCTGAGAGTAAAAAGGTGTTGATGGGAGTTGCTAAATCTTTTCAATTTTTTTCTAAATATTGTGTTAGTTGCAATTGTTTTATGATCTTTCTTGGGGGGTTATGATTTTGTATTTCGACAATTGTATCATTTCCCCCTTTGTTTGCTAGACTTTGTCTTTTAAAATACGATATACCAATCAACTCACAAGAGAGTACGATCGACAGTTAACCAGTGCTAAATAGTTGTGTCTGTTTGATTGTGTTGGATGAATTAATAGTGAACCATGATAGTCGGAATGCAAACATAAAATGATGGTTTATCAAAAGTGTCAATTCAAGTATTATGCTCGGCAAAAAATCTTTTCCCCAACTCTTTGAAGGATCCTTATGTGGCTTGTTGCAAGACAAAATGCTGGTCTGTAAAATACGTTCTCTTCTAATTTATTTTATTCGAAATATGTATGAACTATTTGCAAATGAACGTCACGCATAAAACAATCAATTATAGTCGATGACTCCTTTTACAAGTTGTAAACATTGCATTTTGAGAAGAGCGAGATATCAATAATCTGTATCGTTGCTTTTCTACTTGGTTTTGTAATTCACGTTTACAGTTCAACAATCCTTTCCTTTTTTTATAATTGAAATATCAAATAATTATTTCTTTCTATTTTAAGCTTTGACACGTAGACCGACACATTTAAAATTCACCATGAGGTACGCAAAAACTGATTTTGCAGATTTTTTCTTATATTTAACAAGATGAAACACAGAAATAAATAAGCAAAACAACAACTTTTTTTCTAAGGGAAGACACATGCGCACTATGATTGTAGACAAAGTTATTGATATTCAAACTGAAAGTATTAAACAGAATACATTTGATGTAATTTTCGCTGATTTTAATCAAAGAAATTCACAAAAACGTTCATCGTAGAGGTATACGGTGAAAGTTGAGTTCTCATAAAACATATTTAACCTCGTTGCATTTTGGCACCACCTGTCCCAAGTTGTTTAATTTTAGTTCAGTTATGTGTTATAGAGTTTAGTATGACATCAATTTTCAGTAAATTAGTACACATTTTTATTAAGAGACCAGCTGAGGCCCACCTCCGGTTGCGGGATTTTTTTCGCTGCATTGAACACCGATTGGTGGCCTTCGGCTTTTATCTGCTCTGCGGTCGGGTGGTTGTCTTTTTGACATATTAATCATTTCCATTCTCAATTTTATCGTAAATAAATTTTCATTTTTATGTTATATATTGTTAAATATAATTTATTGCTGTTTTCTGGTATAAGGTTGCTCACATTAACTTGTTATTTTCTCTTGCAAACAATGTACCGGTTTTATAAAATGATAAATATAATAAAATGTAATTACAATATTAAAATCGACATTTTCATACAAATTGTCCAATGCGTCATTGTATTTGAATGCAGTTTAATTGTACATGATCCGAATTAAGCATTACAATTCACGGTTAACTATAATTTGTAGTTACTGTGAAAACCTTCGATAAACTAACAGCTCACCAAAATCATGATATAGTATAATGGAACACCACCCTTTCAACCGCCAAAGAATTTCATGTACATATACTGACCGACTTTAAAAAACGCAACACTAGATTATTTTTTTGGTTATTTTTGAATGAATGTGTCACCGTCAAAAGCGATGACTGCCTGTTACAAAAGCCAAAATGATTGTCAGAAAGGTCAATATATTCTGTCTGACATGTTTTACACCTTCCGATTTTGCATTTGTTCAATCAATTAATTGGTTTTGTCAATTATGCGGTCGGAAATTTAGGGCTTTGAAGGTTTTCCTTCAGTCGATTCTTTGGCAATTCAGTTGATGGGAAAATATTTATGGCATGAATCTGTACGCAATGGCATTCGGCAATTTGATTAGCAGTTGAAGTTGCGGCCGTAAACATGTCTGGCAAATGACGTTGCGTAATGTAATTCTGTTGACGTTTCATTGTCGCTACACGTTGATCTGTTCATTGATGGCCAGCAACAAATCTTATCTACTTGTATCGTTGTCGAAAGGACGGTAAGACGAGTTTCTGCAGTCATACAGTATGGTTGCAGCACGTTTATGTTTTCCTGTGTGCAGTATTCTTAAGGGATAATTCAGTTTTTTATTTCTCAGTCTTGGAAATATGGAGATGCAACATTTTTTAACTGATTTAAGTGTGGAAAGGGATTGAAAAAACTGTTTCGAAAAGCAAAAAAAAACAAACTGAAACAATCTTTCATGGGTCCAAAATTTCGCTTTATAAAATTCGTGCGACATCAAAAATTCGGTATTTTCAATAACCACAGGTAAGTCAGATTTTGATTTTTTATAAAGAGAAAGAAGTATGGTAAGCATGAAAAGTAGTTGAAAGAGAATCAAACAAGAATCAACAAAATGAGTGTTGCGTTTTTAAAGTCGTTCAGTATATATAAAATTGGGAATGGATCTTCAACACAGCGAGAAATTTCAGCACTCAGAGTCGGGCATTCACCTGGCCCTTTAATAGAAATATGTACTAGTTCAACACAAATGTCACCTCGACCCAAACCATAAAATATAAACTAAAATTAAAAAACGTCATACAAAAAAATGATAACCCCTATATCTGAATCCAAAATAACAAGAATCATAATAAGTATTACATGTATAACTGATCCAACCAGTTTTTCACATGTAATCATTAAAACTATATTAAATACAGGACAAAATTCTAAATCAAGTCACTATTTCGTGCATATTTACAGTTCGTACATTAAACTGCTATGGGTTTTTTTCAATAAATAGATTTGCTAGTTATTTAGTTTGAACAAATAAGTCGGCGCCAAATTATACTACATGCATTCAAACGTTGAACATAGAATATTCGTATCATTTCCGTTGTACCCTAACAATCCCGCGGAATAGGTTGTATCGAACAAAATTTTATCAGTCTTTTAATATAGTGTGTTGAATTAGACCTTATCTGTAGCTCGCTTTCAATAGTAGACTTTATACGTCTAAGCACTTGTTATAACTTATCAACGAATTAGATAGGAGTAACACAACTGCTTAGTATTTGTTGCAAGATCTGATTACTATTCCGGGTAACCTCAATCTTTTATTTTCTATGTTCTTTATTTTGTTGTTGTTTTTTCCCATGCCGTTGACATTTCGATTTTGAATTATTGGAATTTAAGTTAATAGACTTAAATTCAGTTATCGCCGGGGCCACTCACGGATTGTGTTTCATGTTTTAGATTTACCCAACATGTGTGACGATATATTCTGTGACGTCATTTAGTCCTTTTTAGAATTTCATCGCAGCAAGCAAGCTGTTTAAATTTTGTAAGCGGTAAACTTGAAAACCCGCCCTCCCACTCCTTTTTATTGAACAAGATACTGCTCTTTTGTATTTATTTTTCAGGTTTGTGTCGGTGATAGTGGTGATACAGATTTGACTGATGATGTTAACTCGTTTGCTGTTGAGAAAAGTGACTTTTATTTGAAGTTTGAGCATCATAAATATATTCCCGTAAATGCCAGAATTCGCTGCATAGAATCTTAATGTTGACTATGAAGTTTTAGGTTTTTGGATAATACAGACTACACTTGTGTGTCCCACTGTGTTTTCTAAATTTAAAGCACCAGTGTATCCCACGGTGCATCTTTACATTTTCATATATATCTATCTTCACATCTATCTATCTACCTGGTTGCCATATTATCTTCGGGTAACCGACCATAAATCTATCTACATATACATGGTCTATGGTCTATCTATCTATCTCTATATATATATATAATATATTGTATGAATCTATCATATTATGAATAAAAGCTGTGGCCAGATATCGCCAAACCATATATGTATTTTGTTTTAATGGCACCATCTGAGATAAGTATTTGATTTTACCTTTATTTTTCGCCTTACGTGTATTTCAAATTATAATTAACACTGATAATAGATCCAAATTATAATTGTTGTTATTTGTATAAAGTTTAGATGTCAAATAATAAAAACTATTACTAAAACCGTATCTCAATTAAGTGTTAGTTATATCTAATTTGACTGTTATCTTTTTACGTAAGTGTATTTAAAGTTATGAAATCACGTTAAGTATCATAGATTTATACAGAGTTTCACTAAACACAAGCAGATTATCTTAATTTCTTTATTCATTCTTGTCACAAACGATGGTAACTTTAGATTTAAAATTTACATATTAGTTTGAGGAAAATTTGAATGATTTATATATTGTACTTATACAATTATTTTATATTGATAATTCAAATTGACATAAATCAAATTTTTTATATTTTTGATTGAACAAAGTGTTATTTGTTAATTTCTTATACTGTATATAAAATTCAATGTGTATAATGTGCTAATATTGAAGTACCATTTTTTCTGTATCCGTTATGAATTTCTAATGTAGAATGATAAGTAAACAGACAACTTTATGATTTCAAAACAACATACGTATACATAATAGGGGAATCAACTTTTTCTTCTGTTAAAGATGTTTCTAGAGAAGAGGGAAGGTTGACTAATACATCTCAGAATACATATTGAAATGAACATTCATAAATCTTAAATTTAAAGCGGTATTTTCATGTTGTTTGTTTGTCTATTTGTTAGTTTTTTTTTCATTTTACAACTTTTTGATAAAAAAGAGCGTTTTCCGGTCGAATATGGAAATTTGTCTTTGCCAAATTCTGCGCAGACTAAAAGCAAACACTTGTTGATTGTATAAATTTCCTTTTTTTTTAGTTTAAGTTTCTCCTTTTTTCAAAAGAAAGTTTAATATGACCTATACACATTAAGTTCCAAATGGTGAAGTTGAAATCATCGCTTCGTAAATTTTACGGACGCTATCACGAGTTGGTTGACCGTTATGGAATAACCGTTTCACAAATGATATCGGATATGTTCCTTACGTAGTAAATACAATCCCCTTCCCTTTCATGAATATGACCTACTGAATTAGACTATTTTCCGGATTTGTAATCACATAAGCAACACGACGGGTGCCACATGTGGAGCGTGATCTGCTTACCCTCCCGGAGCACCTGAGATCACCCCTAGTTTTTGATGGGGTTCGTGTTGTTTATTCTTTAGTTTTCTATGTTGTGTCGTGTGTACTATTGTTTTTATTGGTATCTTTCGTCCCTCTTTTAAATGAGATTGTTTCCTGAAACATTATTAGCAGATGCGTATTTATCTTTATCATTATATACATTAACATTGTACATGTATGTTATAATACAACAATGTATTCTTAATTTGCATTTTATTTCAGATATTTAATACCTTCACTGCTGTATTTTTCTTATTGTTAATAAGTGTTTCCATTGCAAGTAATTGCACACAATGTACAGCCGAAGGGAAGCAACGTACTGGAAATTCAAGTTTTCATTTTCAAGACGGCTGTTGGGAATATAATTGCTTTTGTAACTGCGATGGTAGTTGAAATTTCCCTTCCGAGGATGCAAGGGAAATCTGTTCGGGTGGACACTTGTTTTCTTCATGCGGAAATTGTCAAGTAAGAGGATTCATGTACAGGGGAAACAGTCAATTGACATATTTAGATGGCTGTTACCGGTTTTTCTGTACATGCAACTGTGATTGAAGTTGGAATTGTCCGTCTAATCAGAAATGCTGTCTTAGCTATAATAATTACATTTTTTATTTGATCTTCTTTGTTTCGCCTTAATTAAAGTATAAAAAAGCTTACAAAGCCAGGAGCCTGTACTTCATTTGTTTCCGTGTGTTGCGGTATATTAAATTTGGTTTATATTCATTGTTTTTTCATAAATCAGGCCGATAGTTTTCTAGTTTGAATTGTTTCAGATTAGTCATTTCGGGGTTTTATATAGTTGACTATGCGGTATGGGCAAATGTCGAAAGCCGTATAGTTGACTAGGCGATATGGGCAATTGCCGAAAGCCGTATAGTAACCTGCAGTTGTTAACTTTATGTAATTTGGTCTCTAGTGGAGAGTTGCCTCATTTGCAATAATAATTATTCCACATCTTTTTATTTGTATAAATAAACATTATTTTGTATGCAATGCAAAGCAAATATTTTATATTCCAGTACTACTCTTGTTGTTCTGGTTATCGTTGATTCTTTTAAATAACATACCGCACCTAGAGTTGGGATTAAGATAGTCCCTAAACAAAATGTGTACTAGTTCAATTTGTACAGAAAAACTCAGTTTAAACGAAGTCAAGGTCCCACGCTAAAATAGGTAACAAAAGAAACTAAGCAAAATGACAAAGATGCATAAATTAACAAAGGACTACTAGAATGTATTGTCATACCAGCTCCAGACTTCGATTTAACTGATTGATGATTATGTCTTAAAAAAAATCAAGCACGATCCCTCCCGTTAAGGGTTTAGTATTAAAGTACCTTCGCCTTATTTTCAGCCTGAATTTTTTAAGGGTTAGCATTGTCATCTGGTAAAATCATGCTGATTTTAATGCGTACATATTTCTCTGCTTTCAAATTTCTGTTTAAATCCGTCCGTTTTTTTTTTTCTATAACTGGAAACTATTTGTATATATTTTTTGGTCAATGACTTATTCAGTAGTGTCGATCCCTGTATAATGACGAAGTTCAAGTGTGATTATGGCCCATGTATATTAAAAATCCTCAATACCCCCGTTTTGTGGTGCGTCTGACAGAGGCGAAACGTACACATAAGGTAAAAAGTAACATGTACTGTTGGTATCGGTATAGTACATACATGTATGCTTAATTTTTAACCAGGATTATAAGTGTTCGTATTGCCATCTGATAAATTCATGATGCTTGCAAGGTGCACAGTTTTAACTTTTTTAAGAATTATCTGGTAAATCAGCCCTTTTTACAATAAACTAAAAAAAAATTAACATATAAACCATACTAGAACACACCCGCGAAATCGCGGGGAAATAGAGCGTATGTAAACTGTAAAAAAAATATACTGACTGGAGAATTTCAGGAGAGATATCAAAAGTCAAAGGTACTTAGGGACTGGGCACATTTTTTGCCCTCCCCCTATTTTCCAAATACCGATTTTTATACCTTCTGTTTTTTCTGTAATCTATGAACATGCATATATACTTTAATTACTATACAGAGAATTTCAGGAGAGCTATCAAAAGTCAAAGGTACTTAGGGACAGGGCACATTTTTTTGCCCTCCCTCTATTTTCCAAATACCGATTTGTATACCTTCTGTTTATCTGTACTCTATGAAAATGCATATATACTTTAATTACTATACAGAGAATATCAGGAGAGGTATCAAAAGTCAAAGGTACTTACATATATATATATACACCAGTGAACACCATGAATAGTAAAGAGCCCCCCCCCCCCCCACCACCACCACCACCACCACCGAGATAGCCATTGGAATTTATAGTCAATTATAACAAATACAGTTATTCATAGTAAATGTATGCATACAGAAATATATCCGCAGTGACCGCCGTTGATAATAAACCATAGGCGGATCCCAGGGGGGGGGGGGGCGTTGAAAAAAATTTGTTGATTATATGGGGAATCACTGAAGCATGAGAGGAACGCCCCCCCCCCCCCTTTTAGGTCAGTCAGTGCCCCCCTCCCTTATGAAAAGTTCTGGATCCGCCACTGTAAACTTATTGATAGTAAATAGCAAATATTATTCATTTTCGTTTTCCACCCAAAATAACCCAAACTGAAACACGTTAAGCAAGGATGATACAGGCTAGAACTCAAAAGGACAGCAGAAAACAAATGTATATACTTTATTCATAGTCTTTGTATGTTCAAAGTACAGAAAAACACAAACCGGAAGTCTAATCTGACTTAAGTTTTGTCCAATGACGGGAAAATATCCGGACGCATTCTTTTGCGTTTTTATCCCAAAATAACCCCAACTGAATGATCATAAGAATGGATGACAAATGCGACTATACATGTTACCTATAGGACACAGAGGCATGATGATTAATTTATTGTGGAAGGAGGAGAAGCGACACCCAAAATGAGGTCTTTTCGTTTAATAGTATAGATAAGTATGGATTTGGAAGAAGATTCGGTAAACAGTGTACTTTAGTGTAAATAAAGGCAATGGTAATAAACAACAGCTAGAAAATCGATTGACAGAAAATAAATCCGGGTTACAAATAACATCAATTAAGATGATCCTGGGGACACCGTGTAACATAGATATAAATCAACTACTGTAAGAATTAAAGGTTCAACTGATAGAGAAGGGATTTACAGAAAGGTAAAGGAAACCAAGAAAAGAAACTACATGAGCAATATACTAGCAGTACAGGTATCGGATTCGACACGGAACGTGTTACAAAACTGGTAATACTAATAATTATGTGGAAAACAAAAGGGCCAGTATTGGTGTAATTTCATACACACCATTGTTCTATTGATATATATGTCGTACTGACTTTTCTGCTGCGTCTGATGACTTTTAGCGCCTGGTGTAAAACAAGATGAAGATGTTTATTTGTTGAAATCAGTAATCAAAGGGCTAAACAGATTTTACACAATAAAATAGCAAGTCTCACTTGATAATAAATTTAGAATTTCACAACTGAACTAAATTAAGGGACATAACTCTATGCAAATTTTAATCAATTAAATAAAACATGCCCAAACTCTATTTTATCAAGTGAAACAGCTTTACAAAACTTAACGTACAGGTTAATGCATAATACAATATGTTAAATTAGCCGAATCGTTTCAACTTAAATGGATACTTAATTTTAAATGTTTTGCATAATAACTTGTTGCTATAAAAACAATAAACTTTTAAAATTAATAAAATCTTTGTCATACTATTTTAAAAATATTCAATCGCATAAAATCTAATACCAAATACAATTTATTTCTGAATAAATTAGTAAATAAAATAATTCTTTACAGTATTTACTCTTATACAGTTCTCTTTCATTTCAGATAGGGAGACATTTGAAAAAAAGTCTCACTTCCGGTAAAATCCAAAATGGCGGACATCATACTTAAATTAGCCCTATATCGAAGGCTAGTATGTGAAAAGGTGTTGTTAACATGCTACTATCATAATATTTAGTACAAACTTTTGTTTTGTACTACTTTTGGATATATGATATAGATAAAATGTCTTCAAAAACCCTACTTCCGGTAAAATCCAACATGGCGGATAAAGTACCAGAATAAGCTTATCTTCAGGGAGGGTAATTGAAATGTGTTTTAAAGTATTGCTGCTATCATTATATTGTGCAGGAACCTTTCTTTGGTGCTTCTCATGGATACAATGTATAAGACATATGTCTTTGAAACCCTTACTTCCGGTGATATCAAATATGGCGGACATAGAAATATTGATAATTTTTCCTTTTAATTTTTTTTTTTAATCATTTTTCAAAATGTAAATAAAATGTTTTTTTTTAGCTGGTCATTTAACTTTTGGCTTTACGTCATCCTCAAAACCCCTTATTCTATTCAGCTATATATGTTTAAATACAAAATTAACACTTCCGGTAAAAAAAACAATATGGCGTAAATTGCAAAGATGAGTCCTCAATCCATATCTTCGATGTAGAGTTTTGGATAGATTGATTAAAACAAAATAAAATCACTAAAGTTCTTAAACATCTCTAGAATGACTTATTTATGGCCGTAAATACATGTTTATTCAGAATGGGAGAGCTCATTTTCCAAATTTACAAAGATCGTGGTATTGTTTCTTGCATCTATAATGTACAAGCTCCTGATAAGATGAAGAGGCCTCACAAAGAATTGTCCAAAAGGGTTCCCATTGATCATATTTTCCCCTTCGCCATTCATAAGCGATGGACTAGTTAGCATAAGAACCAATACCAAGCTTGTTACTCATTCGTACCCGCCATGGTATATTGCACGTTTTACTTGCTGAAAAAGACTAGACCGAGTCGTGGGAATAGACTCAATAAGTATTTCCTCTTCTTCCAAAAACACATTTTTTCTTGCTTCGTTAACCCCATCTGATAAGTTTGTTCGATCTTACAACAAAACCACGTATCGTTCTATCAATGACATTGTCAAATCCATATCTGGTGATGTTGGCTGATCAATCATCGTTCTAAATGATAGAGTCACATCTTTAAACACCATCCATGTCACAAACGAAGTTCCTTTTCCAGCAAACGTGTAATCTCTCAATGCCTAGTGTATTTGGAAGGTCATGGATAGATATATATCTGAAGCTTTTCCCACTTTTAAATGCAAGCTAATGTTTGTCTGCCCCTATGTCACTGAAAAGCGAACCAGCAATGCCAGCAACATCAGTATCGACTGTTCGAGTAATAACTCAGTTAAGTCTGTGTTTCACTGCATCAGAAACATGCATCTTGATTCAAGTGTCAGCCTCTTCATGTAAACATGATGCTAAGCTTGGAACATCACCATGTGGTGGATAACACAGAACATCCTGAGCAATTGTTGATAAAACTACCCTTTCCTCAAAATCTATTGAGCAAGCTGTTCCGAATGAAAACTTAAAAGTTCTTTCTTATTGTCGTAATCTTGTTTTGACTCTTGCTTCTTATAACAAATGCTTAAGATATTTTATCTTATCTACCTCGAGATGTATTTTAAGTTTATCACCATGTTCACATTAAGGGGCTGACAATAGAATCATGGTGCATGTGTCTGATGCAATGAAACACGAACTAAAACGAGTCATGCATGATTCGAATAGTCGATCAGGCTCTAATGGATGGCGAAGGGACAAAGAGGATAACTTTTAAATAACTCTTTCTAAGGCCTCATCATTTTGTCAGAAGCTTGTACATTGTGGATGTACTGGGGAATGCGGTTCAATGCCAAAAAATGCTACATCCTAAGCATCAGAAAAAAAGCCATAAATTCTACAGTTTAAATGGAAACATAATACAACAAGTCAAATATAACACGTACATAGGCCTACAAATTTCGGAAGACCTCAAATGGACCACCCACATATTAAAGCGGCAAAGAAAGCAAATTCAACACTAGGCTTTCAAAGAAGAAACTTGAAATACTGCCCACAAGATTGCAAAAAAAACAGCTTACTTCTCGCTCGTTGATCAAAGATGGAGTATGGATCCACAGTATGGGACCCCTACACGGTAACAAACATAAATAAGCTAGAAAGGATACAACGGCAAGCGGCAAGATTTATCGCCATATATTACAAGTCAAGAGAAGACAGGTGTGTCTCCAATATGCTTGCCCAACTGGAACTACCATACCTCCAGACAATTGCAAGACGAACACAGTGGTTTAGGGGCTGATTCCCGCTATTGAACCAGACGAATTTCTCAAAAAGGACGTCCTATTAGAAACATAACTGCCAAGAAGTTCGAAGAATACCACGCAACAAATATTGTGGAAAAGCAGGTAAATAATCACTCTAAGTGTTTTGACATTCCACTCAGCAACACACCACAATACTCAATCTCATTCTTTGTAAAGACAAAAATCGCGTTGAATCAGCTAGACGACACTGTAGTGCGTGCATCAAGCGTAGAGAACGTCAAATCTGCTCTAACGCTTCGTCAATGAATCGGCGGCGCTCTCTCAAACCGTTATATTAAAGCCAGAATTGGTATCGGCAACGTATGCATACATATACAGATACAGAGGATGTCGCGGTCGTTGTTAACTTAATGTGGAAAATCGGGTCTCCAATGCACTGCTGTGTTTGCATGAGGTGGTGACTGTGAATAAACATATATTTTTTGCCAAATAGTAGTAATTTGAAAAATGTTTTTGTACTTCAGTAATTTCATTGTGTTTTAACCAATCTATCTAAGACTCATTTTTGAAGTTTACACCATATTGGGGGTTTTTTTTACTGGAAGTGTGATTTAAAAATTTACAATAGAATAAAATTAGTGGTTTTGAGGATAACTAAAAGCCAATAGTTTAATGACAAGCAAAATAAAACCAACAAAAACATTTTCTTTACATTTTGAAAAAAGTTGAATATTAAAATAGAAAATTGATATGTCTATGTCCGCCATTCTGGATATTACCGGAAATGAGGTTTTTAAAGAGATGTCCTATACATTGTATCCACGAGAAGCACAAAAGAAAGGTTCCTGCCCAATGTAATGATAGTAGCAATACATTAAAACACATTTCAATTACCCTCCCTGAAAATAAGCTTATTCTAGTACTATATCCGCCATGTTGGATTTTACCTGAGGTTGGGATTTTGAAGACTTCCCATCTATATTATATATCCAACAGTAGTATATAACAAAGGTTGGTACCAAATATTATGTTAGTAGCATGATAATAACACATTTTCACATACTAGCCTTCGATATAGGGCTGATTTAAGTATGATGTCCGCCATTTTGGATTTTACCTGAAGTGAGTCAATTTTTTCAAATGCCTCCCTATCTGAAATAAAAGAGTAATAGTTGCAGAAGGTCTATGCCAAATTTCATGCTTGTAGCAGGATGTGCACAATTCGTCTGAAATATGCTTGTAGCCGCCGGACTATTATTGCAACATATTAAAATAAAGAATATACATAATAAAGTAGAAAATAAGGTTTCATTTCTTTGTTATTCAGCTTTCGATCTAACTCTATAATCTTCATTTATCAACAAAAGACATTTCTCCCGGCAAATAAAATTACAAATTATCTCCCCTGTACATTATAATACTTAAAGTTAATATGGATACAATATGAAATATTTCCGGACTTTCACTCAACTTTTGAAAATAACTATTTAAAAATCAACTATATATTTCTAAACATGGAATAAATTTGTATAAAATAAATTCTTAAAACGTTTGTCAATTGTTTACAATAAATAAAAAGCATCGCGTCCTAAGCGTAACCAACACAAAAATAATTAATCTCAATAGAAACAAAATGAAATATATACAAAATATATACAATTAATTTAAGTGAATTTCATAAAATGAATTTTAACTTCTGTTAGCTTTACCCAAAATTATAAAGTAATTAAAACTTTGATTTAAATAAAACAAAAATACAAAAAATATAATTCAACTTACCTGGTGTAAAAAAAAAGAGAAAGTTCTGGTAAATGAAGATGTTTATTTGTTGAAATCAGTAATCATAGTGACCGTTGAAAACCTAAACTGTTTCCATGCGGGCGTGGTCACATGATCACTGATTTCTTAACTTTCTCCTGTTTTCACCAATCAAAAGGTACCTTGTATTTCTCCCTTGACCTCAACCCTCCCCTAACCTGTGACAGGTAATAAGTCAATAATTCATAGTCTTCTTTATAGTGAGTATCTTTATTTCACCTTTTTTGCTCATCGCCTATTGAAATCTTCATAGAGTAGCATTTTTAAAAACATTGAACAAATAACCTATTTCATTTTTGTTTTTATCATGAAATCGGGATGTTAATTCGCTGTTGACTGCGCATTTATATACAAATCACATATCTATGTCATTGGTTTGAATGAAATGAAAATATACGATGAAGAAAAACTGAAAATATTTTTTTGACAATCGCATGTTAATCTTTCAAGTTAAATTTGGGGTTAAATTCTTGCTGTTATCTATTGGGTGCATTTCTGTAAATATTGACAATGCATTTTCCCATAGAAGATCCCTTTACCGCTAAAACTGTACCACTTTTACTATGAAGTTTTGAAAAAAATCTTATCCTAGAATGGTAAGTTCATATGCTCTACAATTTTTTCAGAGGTCAAAATATAGGCCTGTGCGGCTTATTTTCAACGTTTATAAGCCCCGAACTTCTAAGAGTTTAAATTAACACTAACTTTCTAAACTATTCCTACCTCGACCGTAGGGTTACCATAGATTTCAATATCAACAACAAGCAATAGCCTTTCAAAACTGGCTAGTCGACTCTTAGCTGATGAAAATGGAAAGTGCTCTCGCTTTGTAGATTAATTAATTTACTAGAATAGCCACGTGCATCAATCAACAAATTTTACCACACACGTTAGGTCACACGTTATGAAGTAGTATATACCGTTTAACGTTGTTGTTCACGAAACTCCAGAAGATTCGACTATTTATAGATAAAAGTTACCTGTGTACCAATATCATGAATAATGACCAGGCAAAATCTAATTGCTAAAATAGAGAGGACAAATCCGATACTCTACGGGATTGAAGGACATAACTAGGTTTGGATTGTCCTAACCAATCAATAAACTTTGATTATTCACGTCTCGTAATATCTTCCAATCAGGTAGCAAGAAAAATTCACGCACTAACTGTCCATCGTTCAATTCTTAATCTCGACTCCTAGGAGTCGATAATAATCACATGCATATTTTCTGGTAACTTTCCAAACATATGTCTCTATGAGATGCAACCTACAGATCAGAACTGGGAACCAGTAAAATTAATTTTCTGTGAATATTCTAAATCCCCCATACTAGACATGTGTTTCTTCATGAGGTTGTTAATCTATATGCAGTATTGCTACTAGTATTCATCAAGCGATTTCTTTTTGCAGTACATTATAGAATATATATATATGGTTCATGAAAAAGCACAAAATTTCGAATAAGAGGATTTGATTGTTTTAGTAGTCTTTATGTACTCAATCGCTGTTAATGCTTTCGTTCTTCTTTCAATAGATACTATTCAATGATGAATCTGACAATAAAAACTCATCTGAAAGTTTGCTGTTTGGGAACATTATCTATAACAAGGAATGGCAGATATACGATTTCTCTTATCACATTCGTTATGATACAATGCCTAAAAGTAGATGACAATCTCATTCATATATTCATTTTGTTAGTTTGTTTGTCCATAAAATTTTGCCTGATTATGACATACCAAAGAAATGCAGTCGAAATCGTTGACGATGAAATAATTCGAAAAAAACATAATTAGCCTTTTATAGTCTTTTTTTACTTGATATATTCTTCATTTCTTTTATTCAAACTAAACTTCCAGTACCAAAAGATATTGAAATCTCAGATTATAATATGCAGCAAATCTTTAAAATAGCTACAGTTCAAGGAAATGTCAAAACAATGTTAATAACTTTACACTTTACATAGCTCTCTATAATTAATGTAACGTGCATTGGTTTTCATTTTACAATGTACTTTACAACATTGTACAAACGGCTAGATTTTAATTGTAATTGTTGTATTTTGAACAACTTTAAATGTCAAATTATTATTCCCAAGGTTTTTTCCTCAATTACTTTTGAACTTCTATCAATTTTACAATTATAATTTCATCCATTTTTGGTATTTAAACCCTAAATATGAAATCTTGTAGAGTAGTTTTGGACAAATTTGTTAGCAAAGGCAGGCAAGGTATTTTCTTTTTTTTTTTTATCTAATTTTTATCGACTGCTTCATAGACTTACGGCATACAAATTACTAAAAGAATTACTTGACGAAATCCAAAATTTTAACAATTGACTTTATCATTTTTAGCGCCTATTCCAACATGACATAGGATATTAAAACGATTACTCAATTTTATGAACATCACACACTCTATTTGCATTTACTCGTTTTTAAATTAAGAAAGCGTTAAAATTCTAATGTTGAGCAATATTGAGTGTCCTTATAAAATTACAGATAAAAAGTAGCTTTATTCGAATACAATTATGGTTTCCATATAGAATAACATGGAAAAGTCTCAAAACGTTTGATTCTGACAATATTTTGTTGTTAGCTTAGTTTGCAGGGCGTTTATTTTCGTTACAGTCATGTTAATTTACTATTGGGACTGTATAAACAATTACATTTTTATTATTTGAAATGAAAAACCTCACAAGCATGTATGTTCATTATTTTATTTCATTTTATTTTTTTATTTTTCAGTGGTACCTTCATGTTAATCATATCTTACCTTGTTTATGTTCATTTGAATCAGTTTTCATTTTATTCCTGGTACAGCAATTTTAGCGACTATGATTAAGAATGAAAAAGTCATTGTTCTTACGGCTGGGACAATGACTAGTATGGTTAAAATCAAATTGGCGAGGGATAAAAGTCTTTACAAGATAAGCATGTATACATAGTCGTTGATGATGAAAACAATTATGAAAAAATGTCACTTAATAAAAAGCGTTCAAGACAGTTACTTCGATTGCAACACAGATTAGCGAATAAATGGGTATTAATTTGCCACAACTAGTGTACGGCTTTGTAACATAGAATCAGACAAAACATTATGAACCACACTCGTTTTACCGTCTCATATATTTGTTTTAGGTATAATGTTTGATACGACTTTTGATAATATTATTTGGGCAATGCTATACGTTTAGATTATACAAGATAAGTAATTCAATGACATACAATGTTAATATAAGCTTTTATTTCAGATGTTTCCCACTTTAACAGCTGTATTCATCTTGGTGCTAATAAGCGTCACCACGACAAGCGGTTGCAGACAATGTACAGTCAACGGGCAGCAATACAGAGGAAATTCCCGCTTTCAGTTTACAAACGGCTGTTCACGTTATAATTGTATGTGTAACTGTGATGGTAGTTGGAACTGCCCTGCTCAGGATACAACAAACGACTGTTCTGGATCAAACAATGGCGGGTTTCATTCGAATTGCAGACAATGTCAACTCAGTGGACAAAAATACGCAGGAAACAGTCAATTTCAATATACCGATGGCTGTTACCGGTATAACTGTGACTGCCACTGTGACGGAAGTTGGACTTGCCCGGGAAGCAGGACACAAAACCTTTGCTGAAAAATGTATGCTTTGTCATTAAATTGCATTTGATTAAAGGTTGATCTTGAAAGTTTTTTTTGTTATGGAACTTATTTCAAAATGATCAACACTGATCAGAATATCGCTAGAAGTCGGTCCCCGGGAGTACTATCGGAACAGAACTTCAGTACTGACAATATTTATACCAAACCATTCTATAATTGTTTGTTTATAAATTGTTAGTTTATTCATAAACAATACTTTTAGTCCCCTTGTTCGAATAGATTCAGCTTTAATTTCTGGTACGTTTTCGGTCATGTAGCTCCTCAACTGGTTTGGTTCTTACTTCCCCTAGATTTCAAATATTGAGCTTTTCAGAAGAAGGTTATTTCAGAAAGCTCTTCGGACGCATGGAATTTATAAAGTGTTATAAATCATGTTTCTATACCAGTCAATCTTATCAATATTTTGAATGTTTTTTCGCTGTGAATGATTCGTACATGTACGTGCAATAACAAGTCAAAAGATACTTAAGGAACAAAAAAACCGCACTTATAACCAAAGAAAATAACAATCAAAACCAAGGAGTAAACAAAGACTCGGAAAACCATAAGACATTTACATCAACAGTCATAAATAAAACAAATAAGAAACAATACGAACTCCACTAAAAAGCGCGGGAGTAAAATCAGGTGCTCCGGAAGAGTAAGCATTTCCTGCACCGAATACGGCACCCGTCGTGTTATGTCTTTGTTAATGATGGGAGGTTATTCTGACTGAAGAAGAATATCAGATATGATTTCAGACACACTTTCGTCATAATGGCCAATCAGCTCATGATTGCGACCGTAAAATTTCGTGAGTGATGACCTTAATTTGATTGATTCATAGCCCTGTCAAAACTAGAGAAATGCGATATTCGCCGCCAATTACATTGTACATGTAGGATACGAAAGCAACGACTACAAATAACCATAAAATAAAATAAGGAGACGTGTTATGTGTTTTGATTGCCAAAGAGTCAATTATTCAGCGGAGTCTAAATGACGTTTATTTAAGCAATAGGTCAACAAACTTCCTTTATCAATAAGCACCAATGAGTATTAATGCAAAACTTTGTAATTCACTCTCTGTTGACAAAGTATCACGCCATTGTAACATTTAAAATATTTGAAATTACGTATGCATACTTGGTGCGATATTATGTATGCACTTTTGTACCAATAGTGCCAAAGGTTCAATAAGATTTGCTTATCCTTTCGAAGCACTTGAAATCTCGTCCCGTTTTATTAGGTTTATGTTTGTCAGTATAATATTTATCGGTACTTTGTGTTTTGTGTATTGCTGTTTGTTGGTTTTTTCGTTTTGTCAGTTTATTTTCAAATTGTTGGTTTGAATGTCCCTTTTTCTTCGGTTTTTCTTGAAATTGAATGTCATGGTTTAATTATTTAAATGTTTGCGAAACAAAAACTGCTTTCATTACCGGAGTACCTGAGTGTAAAAAAATATTGATGGGAGTTGCTAAATCTTTTCAAATTTTATGAAATATTGTGTTAGTTGCAATTGTTTTTTATGATCTTTCTTAGAAGGTTATGCTTTTGTATTTCGACAATTTTATCATTTCCCCCTTTGTTTGCTAGACTTTGTCTTAATACGATATACCAATCAACTCACAAGAGCCTATAAACGAAGTTAACCAGTGCTAAATAGTTGGGTCTGTTTGATTGTGTTGGATGAATTAATAGTGAGCCATGATCGTCGGAATGCAAACATAAAGTGATGGTTTATTAAAAGTGTCAATTCAAGCATTCTGCTAGGCAAAGAATCTTTTCAACAACTCTTTGAATGATCTTTATGTGGCTTGTTCCAAGACAAAATGCTGGTCTTTAAAATACGTTCTCTTCTAATTCATTGTATTCGAAATATGTATGAACTATTTGCAAATGGACGTTACGCATACAACAATCAATTATAGTCAACGACTCCTTTTTCAAGGACAGCGAGATATCAATTTACTCGTTCATTATTTGTATCATTGCTTTTCTACTTGGTTTTGTAATTCACATTTACAGTTCAACAATCCTTTCCTTTTTTATGTTTGTAATATCAAATAATTATAATTCTTTCTATTTTACGGTTTGGCCACGTAAACTGACACACCTAAAATTCACCATGAAGTAGGCAAAAACTGATTTTGCAGATTTTTCTTTCATTTAACAAGATGAAACACTTTGCTACAAGTAACATGACATCAAGAGAAAGACCATGTATGTATAAACTGACGCACAAATGATATATATTAATAGAATTAAATCAGTTGTATACAATTTAAATAAAAAAACCTTTTTTTACATGAATTCCTCATTTAAATGTGTCATTGCTGTATTTATGATTCGCGTTGGTACAAAATGTAAGTTTTTAATGCATAATATCTCCTTTTTTATTTTCAGATAATTACAATGTATAATAATCATTATAATGATTGTGATAATGATAGTGCTAATTTCATATTTGATGTCAAATCAAATCAGTGGATCAGGAAATTACAATAAAATGAACAGAAAATCAAGGTTTTTATATAAAAAAAAAAAAAGACACGCAGTGATTTTATTACACCTCAAAATTCAGGCCTTGATCAAGAATTTGTGGGGATGCTCCTAAAAATTGGTTTTGAATTAATTAATGGCTTATTTCTATCACTTACGTATAAACACCAGAAGATACCCAAAACCTCAATTTTTACCAAATTGATAACTATTTTTGTTTTTATTACAGAAATAAATACATGTAAGCAAAACAACAACTTATTTTCTGAGGGAAGACACATCTGCACAATGATTGTTGACAAAGTTATTGATATTCAAACTGAAACTATTAAATAGAATACATTGATTTAGTTTTCGTTGATTTTATTCAAAGAAATTCACAAAAACATTCATCTAGAGGTATGCCGTGAGGGTTGAGTTCTCATGAAACATGTTTAACCTCGTTGCATTATAGCACCTGTCCCCAGTCAGGAGCCTCTGACCCTGGTTAGACTTTTATGTTGTTTAATTTTAGTTAAGTTATGTGATATAGAGTTAAGTATGACGTAAATTTTCAGTAAATTAGTACACATTTTTATTAAGAGGCCAGCTGATGCCCATCTCCGGTTGCGGGATTTTCTCGTTGCATTGGACATCCATTGGTGGCCTTCGGCTTTTATCTGCTCATCGGTCGGGTGGTTGTCTTTTTGACATATTCATCATTTCCATTCTCAATTTTATCGTAAATAAATTTCATTTTTATGTAATTTATTGTCAAATACAATTTATTGCCGTTTTCTGGTATAAGGTTGCTTACGTTAACTGGTTATTTTCTCTTTCAAACAATGTACCGTTATTATAATATAATAAAATGTAATTATAATATTAAAATTGACATTTTCATACAAATTGACCAATGCGTCATTTTATTTGATTGAAGTTTAATTGTACATGATCTGAATTCAAAAATTACAATTTATGGTTAACTATACGTTGTAGTTACTGTGAGAACCTTTGATAAACTAACAGCTCAACAAAATCATGACATAATATAATGGAACACCACCCTTTAAACCGCCAAGAGTTTCATGTACATATATAAAATTGTGAATGGAGATGGGGAATGTGTCAAAAAGACAGCAACCCGGCCTGAGACCACAAGACTTTAATGGATCCTCAACACAGCGAGAACATTCAACACTCAGAGTCGGGCATTCACCTGGCCCTTAAACAGAAATGTGTACTAGTTCAACACAAATGTCATTTCGCTCCAAACCACATAAATAAACTAAATTTGAAAAACTTCATACAAAAAAAAAACATAACACCTATATCTGAATCAAAAATAACAAGAATCATGACAAATATTACATTTTTAACTGATCCAACCAGTTTTTGACATGTAAACATTAAAACTATATTAAACACATGACACCTATTAACTGTTATTTTTGACAAAATTCTAAATCAATTCACTATTTCGTGCATATTGACATTTCGCACATTAAACTGCTAGTATGTCTTTTTTTCAATAAATAGATATGCTTGTTATGTAGTTTGAACAAATAAGTCGGCGGCAAATCATGCTACATGTATTCAAAAGTTGAACATAGTGTATTCGTATCATTTCCGTTGTACTAAAACAATCCCGCGGAATAAGCTTCATCGAACAAAATATTATCAGTCTTTTTTATATAAGGTCCTATACTTAATTGATAGGTTGTTTATTATTTCACTTTGATTCAAACTGTTTTGTAATATCATTAAAAAAGTGTTTTTGATTTAAAATAGGTAAAAAAAAGTTTGTTGAATTATAACTTATCTGTAGCTCGCTTTCAACAGTAGACTTTTATACATCTAAGCACTTGTTATAACACAACGGTTTCAGTATTTGTTTCAAGATCTGATTACTCTTCCGGGTAGCCTCAATCTTTTATTTTCTATGTTCTTTCATTTTATTGTTGATTTTTCCCATGCCGTAGACATTTCGATTTTGAATTATGTATTTGAATTTACCTTTGTTTTTGCGCCTTACGTGTATTTCAAATTATAATTTACAATGATAATAGATCCAAATTATAACTGTTGTAATTTGAATGAATTTTAAATGTCAAACAATAAAAACTAAAACCGTATCTCAATTAAGTGTTAGTTATATCTAATTTGACTGTTATCTGTTTATATAAGTGTATTTAAAGTTATGAAATCACGCTAAGTATCATATTTTCACACAGAGTTTCACTAAACGCAGGCAAGGTATCTTAAGTTTTCATTTTTGTCACAAACGATGTTAACTATAGATTTAAAATGTAAATATTAGTTTGAGGAAAATTTCAATAAATCCGAAATTTATATATTATACTTATACAATAGCATTTATTGTTTATCAGCTAATTGAATTTATAGAGGCTACTGGCGTATGTTTTTTTTTAATTATAATGTGTTTGCAAGGACGCTATGTTTAGAGTTATTCACCACCTATAAACTTTACGACAAAAGAGATAATTTCAGCTTTCCAATTGTGAACTTTCCATTTCTAAGTAGCAACATTCCAGCAGCACCTGCATACGGGGTATATATCTCCCCATTGATACGATATTCCCGTGCTTGCATTTCCTATCATGATTTTCTTGATAGAGGGTTGCTGCTCACAAGGAAGCTATTAAACCAAGAGTTCCAAAAGGTGATGTTGAAATCATCCCTTCGTAAATTTTACGGACGCCATCACGAGTTGGTTGACCTTTATGGAATAACCGTGTCACAAATGATATCGGATATGTTCCTTGCTTCGTAACTACAATCCCCTTCTCTTTCATGAATGTTACCCACCGAATCGGACTGTTTGCCGGATTTGATATCACATAAGCAACACGACGGGTGCCACATGTGGAGCAGGAGCTGCTAACCCTTCCGGAGCACCTGAGAGCACCCCTAGTTTTTTGGTGGGGTTCGTGTTGTTTATTCTTTAGTTTTCTATGTTGTGTCGTGTTCTGTTGTTTATTTATCTTTATCATTTTTTAGCCATGGCGTTGTCAGTTTGTTTTAGATTTATGAGTGTGACTGTCCCTTTGGTATCTTTCGTCCCTCTTTTATCTTATCCCGAAAATTCATCCATCAATGATTGATCCAACAAAATGTTCCGTTGTCTAATCAAATATTGATGATGCTGTCGATGTTATAACATTATACTAAATTAAAACATTAGCCAGCAAGCCCGACGTCCGCTCAGCATTTAGATTACTCCCTATCTCGACGATTGATTTTGATCTTCTTGGTTTCAAAATTAATCAAGAATTTTATTTTGATAAAGCCCTCCCTTTTGGAGTCTCAATTAGCTGTGCTTCATTTGACAAGTTTGCGTCATTTCTACATTGGGCGGTTTCTGTAAGAAAATCTGAGGGCGCCATTGTACACTACCTTGACGACTGTATATTTTTGGGAAGGGGCGGAACCAGTCAATGTGCTGACCTGCTTCATACTTTCAAGGTTACTTGCAATGATCTGGAAATTCCTTTAGTGGATGAGAAAACGATTTCTACCACGACATTCTTGGGTGTAGAAATTGACATTACTGACATGACTCTCCGCTAACCTTCAGATAAGCTTGATGAATTACTTTTAAAAAAATCCTGATATCAGATCCCTGTACAATGACGAAATTCAAGTGTGGTAATGACCCATCTATATTGCAATTCCTCAATATCCGCGTTTTGTGGTACGTTTGACAGAGGCAAAACTACAGATAAGGTAAAAGGTAGCATGTACTGTTTGTATCGGTATAGCACATACATGTATGCTTCATTTTTAACCAGGATTATTAGTGTTCGTTTTACCATCTGATAAACTCATGATGATTACAAGGTGCACAGTTTTTACTGTTTTAAAAATTATCTGGTAAATCAGCCCTATTTAAAATAAAGTAACTTAATTTTTTTAACAAATTAATCATATAAGTATGGAGCTGGAAGAAATCAGACTCGGTACATAGTGTACTTAGGGTCAATAAAGACAATGGTAGTAGACCGCTGTTAGAAAATCGATTGAAAGAAAATAATTCCAGGTTACAAATTACATCAGTTAAGATGATCCTGGGGACACAGTGTAACAGATATAAACCAACTACAGTAAGAATTAAAAACCATTTTTTCTCTCAATTGAAGGTCTTTTCACTATAAGTTGAAATTGCTATTGAAAAGATGAAAGTTAAAAATGGCATTCAATCAAAAGTTTCTTCATACTGATTAAATAAATAATGGTTATCTATATACTTTGATGGGAAATAAGGGAGACAATTTGCTACTTCCTGTAGAGTAAATGTCAATTCTGGTCTCATATGATAGCTTCTTTCACACTGATTCCAAAAATATATAGTTTCTAATATTTTTGTTTGTAAACCAGGAAATAATTGGTCACTTCCGGTTTATCAAAAGTCAGTTTTAGTCTTAAGTGTTAAGAAAAGGTTTTAAAATTACAAAATATATGGATTTCGAGTACTTTTTCATGAAAAAAGTGCAAAAAAGGCTACTTCCGGTTTTCTCAAGATCACTTCCGTTTGTAATTTTTCAAGGTCATATGACACCCAACGTTTTGTTACAGGTCATTTTACTTTATAGGGAACCAAGTTGAAGTAATAATCAATTAACCTTATAATTAGACATTTCAGGGGCACTTACTCTTATAAGATTCCATGAAATTGTATCAGACCAAATGTAACATATCTTCATTACCATAGAGCAATCATTATGCACTTGTTCGTTCTTTTATTCATATCTTTTAAAGTGTTGGAGAAAATGCAAAAACAAGGAAAAGTCACAATTGAGAACTTGACCTTGACGTTTGCCCTTGACCTCATTTTCTACGTAAGGACGTAGGGGCCTCAAATAAAAACATTCAAGGGTTATACAATAAATGGTTTATAAGTTAATAACACATACCGACAAATTTATTTCGTAAAGGTATATAACTCATATAAAAGTTCATCAAATCGCTTCGATCCAAAATAGCTAAAAATTCCTGAGGATGTAATTTTTGTGAAAGAAATTTTGTCGATATCTTTTTTTTTTTGTTACGAAGGAGATGCACTCTGATGATAAACAGTGAATATGGAGATTACTCTTACAAAGAAAATGGTTCAGCTTAGCAGGGTCTCTAATTTAATGAACAGCAAAGATAAATTTGTTCTTGTTTGTAAAATTGTAATGTCAATTTACAAATTATATTTACCTTCCCATTTATTCATGCATTTGTAAATATGTTTGTTTATGTATTATTTCTTTGTTATATTGTTGTACTATCATGCCTCATGTGAGGCTTTTATTGAAATAAAATGTTTCATGTTCCATGTTTCATATGAAATTTAAAAGCGCATAAACTATACGATACAATATGAGAAATATCTAAGCGACATATTGCCAAAAACAGTAGAGAAAAGTGGAAAGACCTAATTTAAGTTTGGACTGATAGAAGAGGAATTTACAGAAAAATAAAGGAAACCAAGAAAAGAAACTATATGAGACATATACTAGCAGCACATGTATCAGATTCGACCCGGAACGTGTTACAAAACCGGTAATATTAATAGTTATGTGGAAAACAAAAGGGCCAGCAATGGTGTTATTTCATACAACACCATTGTTCTATTGTTTTATATATATATATAAAGTTAAATTCTTTGATTCGTCGTCCTTCGTCATGCAGGCTTACGAATTGTTCGCCTTTTTAGAAGTATAGATTAAATATTTTGAAAACAAAAGACAATGGATTACACATTTATTCAATTGATCGGGCGGAGCTTAACTTTTCATTTGCATAGAGAAAATTTATTTAAAGATGTGTATGATAAGAATGCATGCCGTTATAACTATCGTTGATTCCTAATCACTTATCAGTGTCCTCAAACGAATTAATAACACAAAAATGATTGTACACTTAAATGTCATTGATGAGTTTAAACCAAAATGCCTATCTATAGATGGACTGGTCTATGATAAGCGAACCGTTAAAATATCTCTTTGAATTTGATAACCCATTGTAAATAAGAATATTTGTGTCCATTTAAAGGCATTTTGCCAAATTGGGTCCAAAAGTAATGTTCTTTCACTTCGTACTTAATTAGCCTTTTTAGTTCTGATGAATATTATGTAGACGAAATTAACGTCTGGCGTACAATTCAGTCGTTGAATCTATGATGAATATTTGTTTTTACATTTTGCTGTTTAATTATAGACTAGGATGTGTAATTGCAATGGAAAATTCAACATGAATAAATAATTATCATTGTTGATTGTTTACCTTTTTCCAGAACAATTCAACTTCGAGTAATATTTATGATTTTGACGTAGGCAGAAAATGTTTCCTATCGTCCCTATTTAATTAACTCGGATAAAAATCTGTACCCTTGTTTCTGAACGAATATTCTTATATATCATATTTACTCCTTACGATATCCGGAATAGCAGTCAATGTTTTTTTTTTTTTATTATTTTGGCATAATATACAATCGTCAGATTAATTAAACTTAAAATTTATCACTGTATCTAATAAATCTTCAAATTTAAGTATTCAGGTAACTCATTTACTCCCTACGACGATGAACACCTTTGGTTTTCATTACATGATATAGATACAATGTATTAGCGTTGATTCTTGAAAAAGAAATCATGAGTCCTGAGGGCGAATGGTTTGTTTTTCATGAATCAACGCTTATCCATTGTATCTATAACATAAACTATTATTTTAATATAAAAAAGAAGATGTGGTATGATTGCCAATGACACAACTCTCTATAAGAGACAAAAAAAAAACACAAAAAATAATGTCTTTTCAAAACTAAAGACTAATTTTAATTAGAAGGTACTGTAAGTGAGTTTAAATAACCATGTTATCGTTTCAAACTATGCATTAAAATAAATTAGATTTCACAATCAAATGGTTAAAATAATACAAATATTATAAAAGAACACGGCTACCCTTTAATATTATCAGGCATCTGAATATTATCTGTTTTTATAAAATGAGACATATTCGAACTTTTTTCTCATAAAATATAGAATTGAAATTGCGAATGTGTTAAAGGGACAATAACCCGACAATATGTTGTACTGTTACACCACTTTCCCAGAGTAGGGGTGTGGTGGGATCTCACTTACGAGTTTAACCCGGCCACATTCTGTATTTATGTGTGTGTCCCAAGTCAGGAGCCTATGTTTCAGTGTTTATTGTTTGTTTATGTCTTACATATATGTTTTTGTTAATTATTTGTACATAAACTATGCGGTTTGTTTTCTCGTTTTATGTTTTTTACATTTGTCATTCCAGGGCCTTTTAATTTATAACTGATAATGCAGTATGGGTGATGCTCATTGTTAAAGGCTATACGGTGACCTATAGTTGTTAATTTCTGTGTCATTTGGTCTTTAGTGGAGAATGGCTTCTTTGACAATCATACCACTTCTTCATTTTTATATAAGCTTCACCACTTTTATTCCCAAATTCCGTTCATAATTTATACTTGAGTAGGAACTTAGATACATAGAACAAATCACCTATTAATTTATTAGTTTTTTTAATATCTAAATGCACAACTTAAATGCTTGTGCACTTATTTCCATCAACTAAATAGATAACATCGTTTACATACTTGCATAACCGAATTCATAATGACGACATTCTATCTATATAATTTATCAATTAATTTCATGATTGTTTAAATATGGCTATTAAATTGAAAATTGGCAGTTTCCTTTTATATGAAAATAATCAGATCTGATATGATTGCCAATGAGACAACTATTCGCCCAAGTTCAAATCAAGTTGAGGTATGCAGTTATAGAAAGCGTATGGCCTTCAACAACGAGAAAAACTCATACAGTATAGTCGGCTATAACAGACTGCTACATAAAAAATATGTAACATTTTAACTAACGGCTTAATTAATGTTTTATACTTGTTTACATTTTCAGATGAGGATTTTTATTTTATATAACCGTTAACTATTTATTTAGTCTCTGGAGCGGCAATCACAACTGGTCTCCTTATTTGGAAATTAAAACTTTTGGTGTCATAAAGTAGTCGACATCTGATTACAATCTGTAAATCCCGTTTGAAGTATTTCAGTAATAAAAATAAAATTAACGGTACCAATTTTCTTGCACCAGATGCGCATTTCGACAATACATGTCTCTTCAGTGATGCTCGTGTAAATGATGTGTTGTGTTATTTAGAAGACAACATGGGGTGTCTTGCAGAACTTTATGTCTGGTATTATTAAATAATTTAAAATCAGTTATGGTGTATACGTAGATGACGACAAATGGTCTTACAAAGGTATGTTGTGTTACTGCATAACACGAAAACAAAATACAAAAATTAATTGCAATTGGCCTAACTTGGTGCGAGGAACAAACTAGTTAAACATGTTAAAAACAAATTATAGGTGATTGATAAATAATGTTCCCCAAGACTACAGGAACAATCAGTACACATTCAACGTTGTTATTGTAAAGATATCAGGAGCAGTATAAACGCACGTTCTTGTGCAAACCATATATGAAAGTATACAATATCGAAAGGATGAAGAGTGGACATCATTTGAGGTGATACAAATGTGAAGCGATTCGTTATCTTTTTTGCAGCATCTTTTTTTAACAAATTTAAATATTTTGTGTGTGTAGAAGAATATGAATAAAGTATTTCCAACTGAACGATAAACAACTTAGTGTTACACTCATTCAGTCAACAAAACAGTCATTCTCGTCAATGAATTCCATTAAAGTTTTTTGTCTTTATCTGGAAACATAGCATACAGACATTTAACGATGTTAATACTGATGCACCGTTAATAAAAGATCAAATAAAACATTTCCAGATAAAACAATTCAACCGTATCATTTTTTTAATCCAAGAACACATTATCATACAGTGTGTTCAAACTTCTAATTTAAAATTAGTATATAGTTATTCAACATAAATGTTCCCCATAGTGTTAATATAAATAACAAATAATTTATAATTATAATAATTGACACATAAACAAAACTAAAAAATAAAATAAAAACTTCTGATATATGATAACCTAACAGTTTCTGTTATTAATCCCTCGCATGTGCATGTTCGCACTGTATAACCATGATAATTGTCGTATGTATCTTTTCTTCTATTCATCGGTCTTGTATGAGATCTCTTTCATTTGGGTATCTTTCATTTTCTTTCTTATCTACAAGTCATGAAAGAGAATTAGAAAAAGATAAACTAGCAACCTGGCAGCTTTGTCCGATCAAAATATAATAGGAATGTATTTCAGATGCCCGGTGCAGTGAGAATTCCACGCTGTCTTTACCTTAAAAAAAACATTAGAGGGAAAGACGATCTACGCACTAGTTGAATGATTGAAATGTGTAAACAACAAGAAAGTTCAGCTTAGTCTTTTTAAATAAGTCGCATGGCTGATTTTAACAACATTTTTTGTGACTTTTGCTAGAACAATAATAGATGAAAAAAATATAGCAAAACCGATCAGCAAGACAATATAAAAACAATGTAACGCTCAAAATAAGTTAAATCTTTTTAAAAAATTGTTGTCAACCTTTTTTATCATTTTTTTTTTTTTTTTTTTTTTTTTTATTTTTTGACAACTATTATTTCTGTGTGTGTTGCGTTTCGGTGTTGTGTCGTTGTTCTCCTCTTATATTTAATGCGTTTCGCTCGGTTTTGGTTTGTTACCCCGATTTTGTTTTTTGTCCATGGATTTATGAGTTTTGAACAGCGGTATACTACTGTTGCCTTTATATATACCAGTCTGAGATATAAATAAACTTGAAACAGCAAATGTTGTCACCTAGACGAGACAGTCGTCATTGTACGCTTCAATATATGAGTTATTGCCACTCAATGAAGATTGTTTTTCTGTTCTAGTCGCTCCCCTATTAGTTTTGCTGGAAATTATACAATGTAACCCATGATGTGTACTACAAAAATGTACGACAACGTTTTTTTTAATATTAAAAAAACAGATTAAATGCAAAGAGAAAAATGATGGAAGAAATGCTAAGATTTACGCATAACAATTCAAATGTAAATAAAAATGAAATATATAAAAATTGGAAAACTGTTTGAGACTATAATCAACTGAGGAATCACTAAATGAAGCTGATTAATTTATTGCTCCTTTGTGTCTAGTGGCAAATATATCATGCATTTTCACGACTAGATTCAAATTCGATCAATTTGAAGCAATGTTTACAAATTTAGAGTGACACTTTTTACAATAAGGCAGAGCGTTCGCTAGAGGTAAAACATATGCAGTTATAGAATAGATTTGAACCATAATGATCGAACTCGTAAGTTAAACCCTCCTTCTCTCTTTTTTCTCAACGATGGAAGAATGCCATTAACAAAACGTCATGAATTTACAATCAATAACGGCCACTATAAGAAGATGAGATATGAACTTATTTTTATAAATTAATTCTTATTGCAGCCAACATCTCCCGGTTCGGGATAGGTTATTTATTTCCACAAAATACCGCCTGATTATTGATCGAAGATATTTAAACAACCAAAAGCATTTTTAATCAAACAAATTTTTGAAATTGTAAATTAAGGTATTTTGCTGGGTGTTTTTCCCAATCCTATTTCGGACCCCCTGATTTTAAGAGGGCGTATCTAATTAGTCATGCCCGATTAACTTTAATTGAATTGAACCTCAACCTAAAGACCTACATCGGGTAAAAAAGTTCGAGGTACAATAAGTAGACAATAGAAATCCTTTGTGAAATAAGATCGTCCCATGGGTGGTGTTTTCGAAGTTATCTTAGGATTAGGACGTGTCCTAAGACCATCTTATGACTGACTTTCCCGAAGCTCTCCTAACTTAGGATTTATCACATTTTTCGTACTAACTTTGGACACCTAATTAGGTGTCTTAAGATCATCATATCTTCATCCTAACTTTGTGCATGCCTTTTTTTTCTTCATTTTTTTACGTGATGAACGTGAAAAGTAACGCACCATCGATTATTAAATCGTATAAAGAAATCGTGCATGATTTTCAACTTTGAACTTTGCGTTTTTATGATACGATGACACTACGATTTTAATATTCTCATTTTAAAGCAAATTGTTTTACAGTTTATATCAAAATCCGATTTAATATTATTTAATTATAACATTTGAAATCATGCATTTAATTAAATACATGTTATTACAAAATTTTATAAACAATTTTATTAATTGGTTTCGTCTCTAATAAATGTTTTATCAAACCATTACCTTAACTATTTAGACTTTCGCACATAGGATATGTTTAGGACGTCCTAACATAAGATGCATTTGAGATAGCTTTGAGACGTAACTTAAGAGTGTCCTAAGTCGATCCTAAGTCCATCCTAAAATCGGTCTTATTTATGACTTAGGACGAATCTTAGGATACTTTCGAGAACACCACCCCAGGTATCTTAGAAAATAAATTTGCGTTGAATAACAATGAAAAATGCACGAGCAGGTTTGTAATAAGCAATAACAACGTTTATAGAATATCGAAAATATATCATACATGTAACATTCACTGTGTTAACAATCAGAATTTAAAATTATTCAGAACATGTCGGATCAGCGTTCTTGTAAACAAAAATAAATTATTGAAATATCGTTTACCTATTCGTATGTCACATTTTTGCACGATTCATGAACTGTAAAGACAAACATAGAAAATTAAATTTAGTGTAGTTTGAGGAACGAGTAATATTAGAAAAACATGACTGATATATTGATGTAAAAGGTAAAATGAAAATGCCTAATTAAGGTAAAATTACTTCATTAACGGTGAAAATTAACTTAATGTGCACATCTTTCGAAATTAATCCTGGTTTAAATGTAATTTAGCCTGATTCAAAGCTTAACTATTTCAATTCCGCTTTTAAGGCGGCTTTCTCTGCCTAGGAACAATATTCGGAAAGAGTAAACTGTTGTCAAAAAGGTAAACATTTTTTTCATTCATTTCGGTTGATATGATATTATGGCTTTAAAGGTTCGCAAATACTAGCCTCACTGGACACAATTACGAACGATTTTTGAACTTTAATCACTTTTTTTTCTTTGTAGAATACTTTTCTTGAATTGTTTGTACCATAGAATTAAAGATGTATGAATGCTTTTCATGTTGAATCATAACACACATAATTTTCTATTTACATTGGAATACTTTGGTAAGATTTTCATGACCTGGTTTTATGGGTCTAGCAAGCCCAATATGGACGCAATTACGAACGGCACTATATTTATATACCTGGCAGAAAAATCAATTACAACGATCTAAATTTATGAAACATACATTAATCTTAACACATTTCCTAAGAAAATAAGAAGTGTAATATGGTATTTTACTTCAAATTCTTCAGCAGTAGGTGAAGACGAAATTAGTGACAAAAAATTTTCTTTGAAAAGGAAATAATTCGGATTTTTTGTTTTTATGCAAGTTCTTCCTTCTATGAAGCACTGAATTCTCTTTTTAGTAAGTGAACCTATGAATTTAATTTATACTTAACCTTTACTTTCGGAGTTCTCGGGACTTTTTAATGAAAATCCTATTTTCTTCTGACTATGCTCAGGGTCACCCGAGTCTGGGAAAACGTTAATGTTTGGATTATTTGGGCAAGATAAAGGGTATCACACATATGAACAGATTCAGGAGATATTTTTCTATCTATATAATGACAAAAGAAGGCAATTTGCACTAGCTTATGTGCTTTATTCATGTAATGAATACAAGAGAGGGAGTCATTATTTTGACATTTACGAAACTTAATTTTTCGTCATCTGCAATATTAACCAAGTGCGCATGAACTTTTTTTTCGTGAAAACACAAGTAATGTAGTGGGTTTTTAATTAATAAAAACATTTATGAATTATCAAGCATAAATATAATATAAGGGGGCCAACATTAAAAATCGTTCGTAATTGTGCCCAGTCGTAATTGCGTCCGGTAAGGCTAATAAGACCCTTTTTTGTGCATCTTTATTTATTGGGATTAGGCAAATGTATTTAACTACTACTTAAATCAACATCCGTTCCTTAAAAGTTTCGGTAGAGATTTAAAATTACTGGTATCTTTTGAATTCTGTGTTGAATTTTGAAAAAAAAGAAGGCAGCAGTACATATCAAAGAACATGCTTTTATAGGTCAATCTTTCAATCTTTGCAGTGTGTCATTTCTATTTGATTTTTAGCTTCAAGGTTACACACATCAACGTTTGAACCCACTTCTGGCGAACATTATATGTCAACTACATGGATTTTTGTTACTGTTGCATATGAAGTAATATCAATTGCAATTCTTTAAATGTACCTGGACATTTCTCTACGTTACAGGCTATTGAACTCATATTAGAGCAAAAACAATATTTTCCGTTTTCAGATGGCGAAGGGTGGTCACAAGATCTACTTCTGTTTCCAATGCCATCTCCACATGCTACTGAACATGAAATAGTCGACCTGGCGCCCCATTAACCATCAAATTTAAAATAAAGATTTTGTTTCAAATATTGACGTGATAGTTCTTCATATTGAGTAAAAATTTGATTATTTAACAAAGATTGTCTCGCTCGAATGTTTCATATATATTTTTTCATTTTGTACTTCAGAAATATCTTGTCTTTTATCACAACGTATATGTTTTGATAATTGATAATCGATTCCCATCCAGCAGAACCTTGACCAAAATTTAACCTTGCAATAGCTATATTATATAAAAAAAAATTAAAACAAAAAAGGTTGAATGTGTTTGTTTCTTTTCTATATATTTTATCACCAAAGCATTTAAACAATAAGATAAATACCTGGAATAGCATTCGAACAGATAAGTGGATTGAAAATACAATAAGACACCCTTTTGTTATTAAAAATCATTTGCATTAGTTACATGTATTTTAGTTATATTTTTATCATCAATAGTCCCTTACAATTTTGGTATAGATTTTAAATTAGTGATGTCTGTTAAATATCAGTGAATTGAAATGTGGTGGATTTTGATAAAAAAGTAAAATAAAAGGCGACTAAACATATCAAAGAATATGTTTTTACAGGTCAACCTTTAACCCTTTGCACTGTGGTATTTCTACTTCATTTGTAACTCCAATGTTACACACAGCCAAGTTTAAACCAGCTTCTGACTGACTTTATATATCAACTTAATGGAAAATTTAATAGTTGCATAGTTAGTAATATTAATTGAAATCCTTTAGCTTATATTGTACATGTTGTACATTGCATTTTACTATACCTTACAGCATCTGAATACTGATAAAATATACACAAAGTGTTTACATGTTGCAAAGACATTAGGAACTTATCACATATACATTATAATACTTACAATATCTCCATTGAAACCAGGTCTTCAAACGTACAGGCGTCTAAAGTAGATAAGTCGTTGTTCGATAAGTCTCTTAAAAATATTTACAGAACACTTAAAACATTTTGAAACCGTTTTCGTTTTACTTGTATGAACCAAGAAATAAGTGAAAAGGAATACTTGTATATTAGCTGTATAAATAAAGGCAACAGTAGTATACCACTGTTCAAAACTCATAAATCTATGGACAAAAAACAAAATCGGTGTAACAAACTTAAACTGAGGGAAACGCATTAAATATTAGAGGAGGACAATGACACAACATTAAAATGTAATACACACAGCAACTTACTAAGCATTAGACAACATCCGATGAGAAAAACCAATATAACATCAAAACCAAATACATGAATTTGGGATAGAAAAGTACAGTGACACGTCTTATAGTAATGTGAATTCACACTCAAAAATAGGAGAAAACAAACGACACAACGGAAACTCAACGTAAAAATGTTACACACACAGAAACGAACTATGATATAACTATGGCCATTTTCCTGACTTAGTACAGGACATTTTTAAAGAAAAAAAATGTTGGGTTAAACCTGGTTTTGTGGCATGCCAAACCTAGCACTTTGATGGCATTGTTAAATATAACATTAAAATGACAACATAATAATACAGGACTACAATACAAATAAATAGCAAAACGTATTAGGCATAGAAACACATGAATAATAGATAACAAAAGGCATCAGGTTTAAAATTCATTACGTCAAAAACGCGCCCCGTCCAAACAAGACTTACCAGTGACGCCCAGATATAAAAGTTCGAAAGTCAAAAAAAGGGGGGACAACGTTGTACAGCTCTGAGGATCAAAAGTTGTAAAAGGATGTGCCAATTACGGCTAGGGTTTTTTGTTTGCTTGTGATAAGAACAACTCTTATTATATAGAACAATTTATGCTATTGCAAACAGTAAATATTATCAAATGAATATAAAAGATTTACATAATTAAAGAGGGACGAAAGATACCAAAGGGACAGTCAAACTCATAAATCTAAAACAAACTGACAACGCCATGGCTAAAAATGAAAAAGACAAACAGAAAAACAATAGTACACATGACACAACATAGAAAACTAAAGAATAAACAACACGAACCCCACCAAAAACTAGGGGTGATCTCAGGTGCTCCGGAAGGGTAAGCAGATCCTGCTCCACATGCGGCACCCGTCAACAACTATATCAGATATATATTTTTAAACTGACGTTAACTAATTACAGAAAACAAAACCATAATACATAATGCATTGAAGACCAACACAGAAAAAAAGACACACTCGACTCAGTGACAAACCAAGCCTGAACGCAAAAAAAAAGTCATAACCATGACTTCACATACTAAGTGTTGAAAAGGTACAATATAACGTCATGCAGACATTTGAATTTCTGAAACAGCACAAATATGACGTCATATTTGAAAAATTATTTCTAAAAAATAAGATAGAAATAGGATTGAATTAAGATTATAATATAACTAAATACTGATATTACATTTAAACACAATGTACATTGCAATACTAATCAATAGCAATTAACTATGTTATATATATGTCCGGTTTGTTTTGAATCTAACTTCAAACATAAAAATCGTACAGATTACGTTGAACAAAATCAAAACTAATAAATGAAGGCGGTGATTAATTTTCTTTACCATAACACATGAATTTAATAGAAAAGACGTCAACCAATTTGACAAAATCCGATGAAAATTACAAATATAACATCAAACTAAATACATGAATTTGGGATAAATAAGTACCGTAACAAGTCTTATAGTAATACGAATTCACACTCAGCAAAACAGTCACAATCGGGAATAGTTCACGTTCGGTAATTAAAAGATTAGACGACGTAATGACAAACCACAATCTACCATGTGGTAAAAATGTCCTTAGCTAGTTTGGTAAAAGACACATCATATGGATCAACTAATTCGTGATGGTGTCCATAAAATTTACCGAGTGTCAATTTTAATCTGTCCTCCTCATAACTTTGTTGAAGCAGTTTCTGTGTAAGGAGCACACTTCTGGATATGAAGTCCGTATAGTGTGAACATGCACGAGAATAACGTATCAATTGTGATATGTAAACACCATACGAAGGGGCAGAGGATATGTTACTGCTGAGAAATGGGAAATTGATAATTGGGAAGTTGAAATCGTCCCGTGTATGATAGATTTTCGTGTGGAGTCGTCCATCTGCGTCAATATTGAGGAAAAGATCAAGGTATGATGCAGTCCTTCTAGTGTCAGTAGTATCCTTAATTTCAAGTTCGCTGGGATATATGAGATGTAAGTATTGGCTGAAATATGGGTTATTAAATGATAGAACATCATCAATATATCGGAAAGTAAAATTAAAGAATTTCGCAAGGTGTTAGCCGTTTTAAGCCCAAATCAATCCAAACTAAAAAAAATACCTATATGATAGCGTCTTTTTAATGAACGGTCATACCATATGAAGAGTTAAGAAGTATTAAAAGTAAACCGTAACAGAGTGTTAATTACCCCGACCATACGCGTCCGGTCGGGCCATACGCGTATGGTCAGACCATATGAGTATATACCCATATGGTCATGGTCCAAATACTCATATAATATAATATAATATATAATATAATAAAAAAAATATGTTTTAGTAGTAAACATGGTAAATGAGACAGTTTTCTAAAAAAAAAAGAGAGAGAGAGTATAAAGCAACAAAATATTTGGACTTTAATTGAACTGTTCTGCCATGTTGATTAATAAAATTGTTAAAATCATACTTGGATTACCGTTTACTACGAATAACTAGGTAATTGATATACTGATTGCACCGCTTTCTTAATGTTGATATGATTAATACACAACTCATGCATTTATTCAAAGTTATTTGAAAGTGTTAATACATATGAAAATTAGACATTTCTCGATAACTGTAACTTTCAATTTTAAAATTGTTCTAGTAGTTGTTTCCTCATTTAATATCTACTTTTTACATGTCTTTAAACCATTTGTATTCTTAATATTCACAAATTTCCTCTGTTATTTTTCTTTCGAGACTTTTTCTGTATCAATCAACTTCTTTCTCCACCAAGCTGCTCTCTCGGCAACATTATGCCGTGTGCTCTTTTTTTTTTCTTTGATTCCTTTCAATTTCACGTACACCTTGGAGGATACATTATGCTAAATTATGATATGGAATTCAAGTTCAGTTTTGAAAAACATAGTGGCAGGGACACAACTTATATGTATTCATCTTCTGATACATTATTTTATCTTTAATAAAAATAATACCAAAACGTTGCAAGGGGCGACATTTTCAAACAAATATGGCTAGGCCAAGTTTTTTTGTACTAAACGTCTTAGGATTGAAACGAATTATAGTTAAGATAATATTAAATTGTAAACGCTAGTTAAATTTTCATGCATATCCTGGTGGATTTTATTTGGATAAAATGAACAGAAAGGGAAGGGGTGTATTAATTCATGTTATAAAATCCGTTCATGCACGTTACAAACCCCAAGTCAATTTACATTGTACATGATGCACTTGAATCAAATTTATTTTGGCATTTCAAAATAAATTTCATAATGACATAATTCTAGTTTTCAAACTAATGCAAAGTTAAGGTACCAAATGTGCATGTTAGTTGTTATTTCATGCCAGTTTAGCAACATTTTAAAACCTTGACAAGGCATAACACACTCATGTAAATCGAACTGGACTCTCGGAGTTTAATTGATATAATCACTCACTCATATTGCGTAACATTGATATATGCCAGTTGTAGAAATGTGAAATATAAAAGCGATAAGATGATTAGATGTGTGTGTGTATCTACGAAGTATACATATAAGTTTCTACGTCATTTAAAAGGCATGCGATTGAGAATTCAAGACCAAGTTTAAACAAATTAGCAATTAATATTTAAACAATAACACTTCATGTCTAATGATTGCAAGCAAATAATTGTGAATATGAAAATGTTTATGCAGTTTTTAAATCTTGTGATCGCTACATAAAATAATTAGAATAAAACTAAAATAAATGAAGATTGTAAGTCATGGCTGCAGGTATAACTAACATTTGTGCACAACACACAATGATGTATTCGTTAGTCTCAATAGTCCTTATTGTAGTTAGGGAAACTAATCAAAATAGTATGTGCCGAACCTTTTTAGATGTATTAAAAATTGGAACATAGCATATGAATTCGCGGGTTCGTGACACATTAAAAGGGTTTCCTACTATACCCGGGGTTTAACAAGTAGGTGGGTGTATTCGGTTTTTTTTTTTATTTGCATTGTACATGTTGTATTTACTGTGGATTCATTATTATTCGTTGGATACCAATTTTCGTGGAATTCGTGGGTAAAGGTGAACCATAAAATTAAATGCTCAACGAATAACAAATTTTCTATAGAATTGTAGGCAGACTTCAGCAAAATCACAAAATTGAATATCCACAAACATGTAAGATTTCATAATCCATTAAAATTTGTACCCACGAAAATAAATGAATTCACAGTATTTATGTTTTGGAAATGTTAAACTGTCTGGATAAGTCCGTCATGGCCAAGCTTTGGAACTTGGTAGGCAAATTTTCATATTAAATTAGTATTCAGTATTTTAAACACCCGTCTATACACCACAACTTATGGTGATGTTCTTAATGCAAGAGGCTTTTACGAACCATATAGATACTTCATGTATTGGTATCGGATTTAACCTGGAATATGTTAATCATAGGGAATATGAATTATGTGGAAGAATGGAATGGTGTCATTTTTAATCTACATTATTGTTCTATATTAGTTATATTTAAGTTCTCTAAGTTGTCGTTTTTGCGTCATGCCGGCTAACAAATTTGAACTCGTTATTTGAGAAGTATAGACACATTATCAATGCAAGATTTACAAACGAAATTTGATCCATCGCATACTTCGGAAATACCTTCTTCAGAAAATGCCTGTACCAATTCAGAAATATTTGGTTTCTTTCAGTTTTGCTTTAACTTATTCTTTGATGAAATTTCCCTTTTAAATTAGTCTCGATATTTGTTGTGATATATTTATCTGTGCCAATATAGTTTAGAACCTTGACAGTGGTGTTTAAGGAGTATACAATTGTGTGTTTACTAGTCAATTGTTGACAATCGCATGTTAACCTTAATTTTGGTTTACATTCTGGTTGGTGTCTAAACAAAAATAACTGCCATCTTTTGTGCTGCTTTTTAATTTACCAGACAAGTATTTTTTTTAAAGGTGTTGTTAATTCATATTCAGTATTGCTGCTTGTAAAATGCAGAATGGGAATGGGGAATGTGTCAAAGGGACAACAATCTGACCATAGAGCAGACAGCAGCCGAAGGCCACCAATTGGTCTTCAATGCAGCAACTCCTGCACTATCTTTTTTTTTCTTTTTGTAGTGAGTTTATATCATGTATAGATGGATTAAGTAAAGCCACAATATTTCGAATAAGGTAATTTTATTATTTCATATTCTTTACATAAATAAGACCGTTAGTTTTCTCGTTTGAATTTTTTTACATTGTCATTACGGTGTGCCTTTTATAGTTGACTATGCGGTATGAGCTTTGCTTATTGTTGTAGTCCGTACGGTGACCTATATTAGTTAATTTTTGTGTCTCTTCCATATTTTTATTTTAAATTTCTGTAAATGCTTTCGTTCTTCTCTGGGTATAAAATATAACAAGTTAAGTCTTATATTAAAGGCTCATCATTTTTTGAAAACATAATCTATAACAAGGAATGCAAGATATCAGATATATCTAAACAAATGATACAATGCCTAAGAGGACATTAAGATGAAAATCTCATTTCGTTATGCATCTTTATAGATGAATTGTCGAGTCAATTGTGCTCGAATATGACATATAAATTAAGATTAACAGTCGAAACTGTTGAAGATGAACGAATTCGAGCAAACCTAAACAGACGTTCATTGATTTATTTTACTGATATCATATTCATTAAGTCCATGCAAAGTATTGTTAGATTTTAGTACCAAAAGTTGAAAATGTCATAATTAAATGCAGCAACTCTTTCAAATGACTAGAGTTCAAGAAAATGTCAAAACCAGGTTGATAACTTAACACGAATAGCTCGCTATAATTAGAGTAACGTGCATTGGTTTTCATATCACATTGTACTTTAAAACATTGTACAAAGCGCCCATATTTTAATTGTGGTATTTCGAACAACTTAAAATGTCAAATGTCAAATTTCTTAATTAAATTTGTACTTATATCTAATTTTACAATTATAATTTCCTAAAATTTTGTATTTAAACCCTAAAAACCTTGTAATCTAGTAGCATAATTCTGGACAGAGTTGTACTGAACACAGAACACAAGCAAGGTATCTTACTTTTTTATCTATCTTATTTTCAACGACTGCTTTTATAGACTAACGACATACAAATTACTATCAGCATTACTCGAAATCCAAAATTTAAACAATTGACCTTATCAGTGTTGTCGCCTATTCCAAGATGACAAAGGATAATAAAACAATTCCATCTGTTTATCAACATCACAAACACTATTTGTATTAGTGTTCGTTTTAAAAGGAATGGCCAATTGAAATTAGCTTAGCGTTAAAATCCTAGCGTTGAGCAATGTTGAGTTTCCTCATTACATTACGAATAGCTTTATTCGTATACAATTATGGTTTCCATATAAATATATGGAAAATTCTCAAAACGATTGACACTGTCCATATTGTGTAGTTATCTTAGTTTGCAGGTAATTTGTTATCATTACATCCAAGTTAATCAACTATTTGAACTGTATGAATGATCATATTTTTTGGTATTTGTATTTGACATAAAAGACTCACAATAGATATAGGAAGATGTGGTGTGAGTGCCAATGAGACAACACACGCATGTAATTTCATGATTTTGTTTAATTCTTCGGCGGTATCTTCATGTTATTTATATGTTATCTTGTTCATTTTATAATCCTTACTAATGTTCATTCGAATTAGTTTTTGTACTTTTTTTTATGATACTGTAACCGTAACTTTAGAAACTATGATTGTTCTTTAGCTTTGAGCAATGCCAAGATATGTTATCAAATCAAATTTTCGAGAGACAAAAATCTAAACAAGATTAGTATGTATACGTCGTTGTTGATGATGAAAACAAATATGGAAAAATTATCACTTAATAATAGTATTTAAGATAGTTACTTTTATTGCAAAACAGACTAGCGAACAATAAGGTATAAATCTGTCACAACTTTCAGAATGCTGTGTAACATAAAAACTGACTCAAAATTATGAAACCACTCTCTTTTTACTTCAATCTTATATAAAACAAAATTGTATAAAGTGTGAAATTACTTTTGATAATATTAATTGAGCAATACCATATGTTTAAGTTATACAAGATCGGTCATTTATAGATACAAAATGTTAATATAATGCACTTTATTTTAGATGTTTCACACTTTAACAGCTGTATTTCTCCTAGTGCTAATAAGCGCCAACACGACAAGCGGTTGCAAACAATGTCGACTCAGTGGACAAACACACCCGGGAAATACTCGTTTCCAATATACCCATGGCTGTTATATATATAAATGTGAATGCAACTGTGACGGAAGTTGGAATTGCCCGGAAGAAAGAAGACAAAAAATTTGCTGAAAAGTTTAAACTTTGACATTAAATCGCATTTGACTCAACTTGATAATAGTATTGATTAAATGTAGATCTTCAATGTTTTTTTCGTTATGCCAGTTATCTCAAGACGATCGACATTTAAAATTTGTATACAAAATACTACTGCTAGTAGACAATTAGTACATGAGGGTATCGTCGGCTTAGTACTTACATGATTTATACCAAGCCTTTCTATAATTGTCTGTTTATAAAGTTTTTTATTATGAGGTTATTAAGAAACAAAGGTTTTAAATCCCTCAGGTATAGTTGATATTCCCTTTTCATCGATGTGGCCTACATAATTGGAATATATCCGGGTTTGTTATTACATGAGCAACACGACGGGTGCAACATATGGCGCAGGATCTTCTTACCCTTTCCGGAGCACCTGAGATTACCTCCAAGTTATTGGTGGGGTTCGTGCTTAGTCTTCAGTTTTCTATGCTGCGTCATGTGCATTATTATTTTTCTCTTTGTCTTGTTTTAGCCATGGCGTTGTCAGTTTATTTTCGATCTATATGTGTGACTGTTCTTCTTGTATCTTTCTCCCCTCTTTGGTATTAAGATAGATTTGACTATTATTTTATGTCCTTTCCATCATATAGCTTCTCCACTGCTTTGATATTTTACCTCTTGGGTTTCAAATACAAAATGTTACTGAATAAGTTAATCCAGAAAAGCTCTTTGAACGCTTGAAATTTATTAAGTGTTGTTATCATTTTTTCTATTCGAGTCTAGTCTGTTTCTCAGGACATTTGGTCACGTTATTTAATTAAAAAATGTAAATGACCAATTGTTAAGGTATTCGTGATGTCTTGTATATAAATTAAAAAGAAGATGTGTTATGATTGTCAATGAGACAACTATGCAGAAGAGATGAAAAACTCAAATATTAACAGCTATAGGTCAATGTATGGCCATCAACAATGAGCAAAGTCCATATTAATAAGTCAGCTATTAAAGGCCCTGAAATCACAAATGTAAAATAATTTAAACGATAAAACTAATGATATAATATGTAAATGTACCTTAAAAGAGAGGATTACGTTATAGATAATGCATATTTTAAGGTTTTTCTTGTCGTAGAACACACCTCGGGGTGTCAGGATTGATCAAATGAAAGACCGACCGTTAGGGAGAAAAACCTTAAAATATGCATTATCTGACTTATATACCTTCAAAAAAATATTATTTTTAATCAAGATTTACAAAATCTAGTATCCTATTTTACCGACCACACTAAAGTGGGATATTCCTTTCTAATGCAGTCAGGTTTTAAATACGTCCTACGGCTCAGTTAGAATGTGAAATAAAAGTCACTTATTAATCTGGATATATACCTTTTAAAATTTATTATCCATACACAATACAAATATTACTGCAACTGCATTAAGAAACACACAAATGAATTATTACCATCCGATAACAGTGTTTGAGAAATACAAGACACATTGTAAGTAAGTTATTGTACCAACTTATTTTATGGAAAAAGGAGGGGTATGTTTTTTTCTATTTGTAATGACATTTCTATGGCGGGAAAGTGGTTATTTACTCATCCATTTTACTTGAATCGAATAAAATATTTAGAAAGATTGTCTTTGAATAGCAATACATTGTTTAACATATAATTAGGATATAATTATATACCCTCCCCATCCGACCCTATATTGAGTTACGTAAAGGTTATTCAATAGGATGTAATAATATCTTAATAAGTTGATCATTTGATAGAGTAAAAGGTGTACATAAATTTAAAAAAGTTAAGAACTGACACGAAGACAAATATAAATACATGTAGGTCAGAGTATTCAGTGTGTATTGTCCTGTACATGCATGAAATATTTGCCACTGGACGTTAAACAAGCATCCAACAATCAATCAACCTATTCAGTATGACTCAATATCAAAATCTTGTACAGTTATATGTTAAATCTGGCTTTATTTAATGAAAGTCTACATTAAAATTCATCTCATATATTTGATAATGTTTCTGTATTGTAGCGATAAATTAACAAAACTCCACGTTATATTTGTTTTTTAGATCAAAATGCGGGTAATGACGGTTTCTGTTACACCTTATCATTGATTGAACTTTTAAAGATAAATTCCCAAATCGGCAACAAAAAACTATCAGACGAATATAATTTTGAAGTAAATTATAGATTGCATTTTTATCAAGGAAACTACTGACCTGAAACAGGTCATTATTTTATGCCTTGCAGCATATTTTATTGAAACATTATATCGCCTGGGTTGATTCTGAAAAGAATGACCTATGGTTCTGAAAGAAAATTACTCCATATAGATATATAAATAATAAGTCAGTATCAATAAGTGAATACCTTATGCCTTGATATAAATATTCAATATTCATTTTGAAGTAGAACAACGAATGTCACATGAGGAGAAGATAATTGTTTCATTCCAGACCACCAACTATCCAGTTTTTTCGGCGTGTATGATGTATGATAGGGTTTATATAAACGGTAATGGTTCTTGTTAAAAATATTTACTCAATTATTAAATATAACGTGATACCTTACAAAGTAAGCAATATGAAAAAGAATATGTAATATGATTGCCAACGTCACAACACTCCACAAGAGACCAAATAACACAGAAATTGAAAACTATAGGTCACTGTACGGCCTTCAACAATGAGTAATGCCCATACAGCACAGTCATCTATAAAAGGCCCCGAAATGACAATTCGATAAAATTCAAACGAGAAAACTCACGGCCTAATTTATATACAAAAACTGAACATAATATTAATATGTAACACGTTCACAAACGACAACCAATAATTCACACAGGAAGTAAGTCAATACTTCAAAGAATTCTTTATAGTGAGTATATGTATCTTTATTTCACCTGTTTGCTCATTCGCCTGTCCAAATCTTTTTAGAGCAGCATTTTTAAAAACATTGAATTACCTATTAATTTATTCTTGTATTTATCGTGAAATCGGATAGGGATTTCGCTGTTGAATGCACTTATATACAAATCCCATATCTATTTTCATTGGTTTAAATGGAATGAAAATATACGATGAAGAAATACCGAAAACTTTTTTTTGACAATCGCATGTTAATCTTTGAATTTAAATTTTGGGTTATATTCTGGCTGGTGTCTAAACAAAGATAAACATGATAAATGACATCTTTAATGTTGCTTTTTTCATATACTAGATATGTGTTTTCTCATGGGGTTGTTAATCTATTTGCAGTTTTGCTACTTGTATCCTTCAATTTTTTTTATTTTTTTTTTGTAATTCATATATATTACATATATATATATATATATACGGTTTTAATTTTGATTTAATAAAAAACATAAAAATTTCGAATAAGATCATCTGATTGTTTAAGTAGTCTTTATGTACTCAATCGCTGTTAATGCTTTCGTTCCTCATTCGTAAGAAATTTCCATGATTATAGAAAAAGAAGATCTGGTATAATTACATAGGTCACCATACGGCCTTCAACAATGAGCAAAGACCATACGGCATATAGCCAACTATAAAAGGCCCCGAAACGATAATAAAAGCCCAACTGAAAATTTGTTTTTTGGACACAGAATCTATAACAAGGAATGAAAAATAAAAGATTTCTCCAATCATATTCGTTATGATACAAGGCTTCAAAGTAGATATCAATCTCATTTATATATTCATTTTTTTAGTTTGATTGTCCAGTAAATTGTGCTCGAATACGGCATACCAAAGAATAACAGTCGAAAACGTTGAAGATGAAATAATTCGAACAAATATTATCAGTCTTTTATTGTCTCTTTTTACTTGTAATGTTCTTCATTTCTTTTATGCAAACTTAACTTCCTGTGCCAAAAGGTATTGAAAACTCAGAATTTTATATTCAACAATTCTTTAAAATTGCTTCATTTCAAGTAAATGTCAAAATAATGTTGATTGTCAAATCATATATCCAAAGGTTTTTTTCCTTAATTTCATTTGTACTTATATTTGATTTGACAATTATAATTGCATAAATGTTAGTATTTAAATATCGAAAATCAAATCTAGTATCATAGTTTCGGACAGAATCGTACTCATCACAGGAAGGCAGGCAAGGTATCTTACTTTTTTATTTATCTAATTTTAACGATTACTTTTATAGACATACAAAATACAACTTGTACAGAGAATTACTCGACCAAATCCCAAATTTTAACGATTGACCTTATAACTGTTATCGCTTATTCCAAGATGAAATAGGGTAATGAAACCATTACTGCTGTTTATATACCTCACAGGCACTGTTTGTATTTGTGTTCGTTTTAAAAGGAACGACCATGCAGTTAAAATTGGCTAAGCGTTAACATCCTAGCGTGGATTTATGTTGAGTTTCCTCGTTAAATTACGGATAAGAAGTTACCTTATTCGTATACAACTATGGTTTTGGTATAGATTCACATGGAAAAGTGACAAAACGATTGATTCTGACGATATTTTTATGTTAGCTTAGTTTTCAGGGCATTTATTTTCGTTACAGTCAGGTTAATTTACTATGGGGACCGTTTCAACGATAACAGTTTTAATATTTAAAATTAAAAGACTCAGAAGCATGTATGTTCATGATTTTTTTTTAAATTCTTCAGCGGTTTATGTTGATCATATTTTTCCTTGTTAAAGTTCATTGGAATCAATTTTCGTTTTATTTCTGATACAGTAATTTTAGCGACTATGATTCAGAATGAGAAAGTCATTGTTCTTACGGCTGGGACAATGTCAAGTATGGTATTAAATCGAATTGGCGATAAAAATCTATACGAGATAAGCATGTATACATAGTCGTTGATGATGAAAACAAATATGTAAAAAATTGTCACTTAATAAAAAGCGTTCAAGACAGTTACTTCGATTGCAACACAGATTGGCGAATAAATGGGTATTAATTTGTCACAACTTGTGCAAGGCTTTGTAACATAGAATCAGACAAAACATTTTAAAACCACACTCGTTTGACCGTCTCATATATTTGTGATAGGTATAATGTTTGATACCACTTTTGATAATACTATTTGGGCAATACTATACGTTTAGATTATACAAGATAAGTGATTCAATGACATACAATGTTAATATAAAGCTTTTATTTCAGATGTTTCCCACTTTAACAGCTGCATTGTTCTTGGTGCTAATAAGCGTCACCATGACAAGCGGTTGCAAACAATGTTTAGCCAACGGGCAGCAATATAGGGGAAATTCCCGATTTCAGATTAAAGACGGCTGTTTGCGTTATAATTGCATGTGTAACTGTGATGGTAGTTGGAAATGCCTTACTCGGGATACAACAAACGACTGTTCTGGATCAAACAATGGCGGGTCTCAATCGAATTGCCGACAATGTCAACTCAGTGGACAAACATACGCAGGAAACAGTCAATTTCAATATACTGATGGCTGTTACCGGTTTAACTGTGACTGCCACTGTGACGGAAGTTGGACTTGCCCGGGAAGCAGAACACAAAACCTATGCTGAAAAATGTATGATTTGTCATTAAATCTCATTTGATAAAAGATTGATCTTGAATGTTTTTTTCGTTATGGAACTTATTTCAAAATGATCAACGCATGTACAAAGTTATCAAAATATCGGTAGAAGTAAACAATCAGTCTTCGAGAGTATTATCGGAACAGCACTTCAGTAATAACAAGATTTATACCTAGCCATTCTATATATGTCTGTTAACAAATTGTGAAAACATTCCGAGAAAAAAATTTGAAGACCCCTTGTTCGTAGTTGTTCTTCGAATACATTCAGCTTTAATTTCTGGTAAATTTAGCTCCTCAACTGATTTAGTTCTTTCATACCCTTAGGTTTCAAATATTGAACTTTTCGGAAGAAGGTTGTTCCAGAAAAGCTCTTCGGACGCACGGAATTTATAAAGTGTTGAAATCATGTTTCTATACCAGTCAATCTTATCACTGTTTTGAATGTTTTCTCGCTGTGAATGATTGGTACATGTACGTGCTATAACAAGTCATAAGATACTTAAGGAACATTCAAGCTAATATGACAAAAATAAACCCACAACACGAGTACAAAAACAGCGAAACGAAAAACAATTGCATACAAATCACAACATAGAAAACTAAAGATTAAGCAACACGAATTAAAAATCACTTTAAATCATTTAACTGTTATTGTTATTTAATATCCTTTACTGTCTAGCAGATATGCGTTTTACCTAAAGAATTTATTGAACACAAAAGATGTGCAAATTGATATGAATATATATAAAAGACGAAAATTACTAAATAATCATACAAACTTATACGTCGAAAATGAACTAACAGTGCTATGAAAGAAAGCATAACAACAATAAGAGAAACAAAAAAGAACAGTTTAGAAAATATCAAAAGGAAAGCAGTACGAAATATGCTAAAACACATAGTTGATCATTAAAACTTCTGATGTACAATGTATAGGAAGATCCTGTTCACCACTGTTCCTGTAGACGAAACGAGCGTCTGGCGTACTAAATTATAATCCTGGTACCTTTGATAACTATTGATAACACTTGTATACCAATTCCTTATCTTTTAAATTATCTTTTACATTATAATAAAGAAGATGTGGTATGATTTCCAATGAGACAAATATCCACAAGAGACCAAAATGACACAGAATTATATGAAATGAAGAAATTTCGAAAACAATATTAAATAAAGATAGAGAATAATAAAACCAAATAACTGAACATTTGCATTCACTATTTTAGCATGTTAATAAATTGTATATTTAAAATCATATCTAACTTTACAAATGATACATTTATTACCAATTACTATGTTATTAACGGACTTATTACCTATTGCACTCATATGTCAAGGATGACACGATGTCTACATTATTCGTAATGAATCAATTAAGTTACAATCATATAAATGACCATTTTCCATTTATCGTCTAATCTTCATTTAGAGAATAGATTAAGTAGTATTTTACATGTTTACTAACTATTTTCCATATGCTATTGGATATTGAATACAGGCAACAGTAGTATACTGATGTTCGAAATTCATAATTCGATGAGAAAAAAAAACAATTACGGGTTACAAACTAAAACTGAGGGAAACTTATCAATTATAAGAGAACAATGACACAACAGAAACACAACACTAACATGCAACATACACAGAAAAAAGTAAAATCACAAAAATACTGAACTTAGAGGAACATCAATTCGGAAAGTCCATAATGACATGGCAAAATTAAAATACAAAACGCTTCAAAAAAGAATGGACTAGAACTGTCATATTCCTGACTTGGTACAGGGATTTTCAAATGTAGAACATGGTAGAAAACAATATCTACAATTTAAAGACCCCCGTGTTATAGTTCTCTGTATATTATGTTTTTGTGTCATTTGATAGTGTTGTCTATATACAAACCTGGCATTTTTATTTTTTATCTTTTACTTGAAAAATTTAATTTAAAAAAAACAACCAAAATGTCTTACAAATACTCTGGAAAAATATGCATTGGAAAGAATAGTAGCAGGAAATTATGTAAAAGGTGATATATATTCTAAGGAATGTAGGTCGTCAGGAATTATTAAATAAAAAACGGACCGGAGGGAGGTAATTTTTTTGCCCATATTGACACCTCCAATTCTAACTTAAAGACCACACTAAAGTGCAATATTTTTTTCTGATGCATTCGGGTTTTCTAAGCAAAATGTAGTTCATGAAATGGGATGTCATTTTTTTTCCATTTCTTTTCATGACAAATTCATTGCGGAGAATATATATATTTTTTAAAGAGTTTTTAGCGAGCAGTTAATGATTATTGTATTTCTTCTCATTTGAATGACACTGCATTGTTACATCAGAGAGAGAACTAAGTCAGAACTGACAATTATACCCCATCCCCATCGCTAATCCAACAATCCTATTATAAAAGAGGAACGATAGATACCAGAGTCAAACTCATAAATCAAAAATAAACTGACAACGCCATAGCTAAAAATGAAAAAAACAAACAGACAAACAACAGTATACATGACACGACTTAGAAAGTTAAAGAATAAGCAACATGAACCCCACTTTATTCTATAAAGTACGTGACTGTTATTCTATAGAAATTAAAAAGGTGAGTTATTTGAATATTTGATAGAGAAAAGAGTATATGCATGTATAGATATAATAAAAAAAAAGTGTTATGATGAGTTTTGCATTATTAAATTCATCTCAGATATTGTACATCTATTGTAGCAGTAAATTAACAAAATTTCTTTTTTTATTTGTTTCGAAAGTTAAAAAGTTCGTCCACAACGATGTTTTGTTATTCAGTCTAATAAACAGAGGACATAATTGTGTATGTCTTAATCCACAACAAATGACCGGTATTATACTAATAAGTTGTTTAAGTAAACTATGTAAATTCTATTCAAACTTGATATCGTTTCAGGTTTATTCTTTAAAAGAAAGACCTGTCGTTCTGAAAAACAAATTAACTCAACATAGGTTAATAAGCATTGCTATTCCATTTTGATAAAAATTTGGTAAATTTTTCTAAATGAATGGGATTTTGAATACATAATCATATTCACCTGCGGTAAAAGTATATTCACCGCGCAAATCGTCGCGTGCTTTTACTAGCATAGTTTACGTAAAAAAAAACGTTTGTAACGCAGTAATTGTATCTTTTTGCCCTTTCAAATTGTCTAGTTGTTGTTTGTTTTAACTTTTATTTCCCTCTTTTTTGTACCAGATAATAATTATAGCGTCACTGGTTTCTTTCCTATTCTAGTCTTTTACAAATCAATAATTTTTAAGAAATATTGAAATATATCTCCTTTCTATTGATACAGGTGTGCATTGCATTGGAGCCAGAACGTGTAAAAAAGGTCTTGTGTCTTGCATTTTGAAAATTGTTTTACTTATTTTCGTGCATAACAATGTTTAGCTGGAGCATGCCATCAAGGGATATGGCATTTGTTTTCCATTGTTTCTTTAGTTGGTATTGCTAATTTTTTTACCCCCTTCCCTTTTGACTATGCCTTGGTGTTCAGTATCTTTGTTATACTTTCTTATACGTAAATTGAGCTTTAGCAGTTAAGAATCTTGGTCTTGTGTTTGGAGTTGTCTCATTGCCAATAATGACACATCCTCCTTTTGAATCTAAACAAATTTTGTTGATAAAAAAATACATTGGGTTTTTCAAATAGCAACAGTTCATATATATGTCAAAAGCGTGTTGATAATGACACAAGATTATTCTGCTATAATTAGTATTACGTGCACCGCCGGTCTGCATTTCATTATGTGTTGACAACAGAATAGAACATTATAGTAATTGTTGTATTTTGAACAACCTCTCAATCAATAATAACACAGCGTTTACCCTTTATTACTTTTGTAGTTATATCTATTTTGCAATTACCAATTCATAAAAGATTTGTATTTAAACATTTTTAACGTTCTTTGTTATCATCTGCCTCTGTCTACTCTCGTTTAACAATTTAACAATGCCTAAATTATGATTTCAAAAGGTGTGTTGCTATATCGTTTTCGTCGGAATGTAAATTGCATATGTTTTGTAGATAACATTTTAAACACAATATACAACTTTTTCGTAAAGTCCTTCACTCTTAATTGAAATGCAATGAATCACACCTTCATATATATATATAATTGTATTTATAGTGCATCCTGATATAACATTTATACACATATTAATACAAAGTCAATCAGCCAGCCTGCAAAGGCTTACGTAGCACTGTCAATTAAGATCTATAATTTGCGGTAATATCAAAAATACGAAATTTCTACTTCGAGAACATTTTTAAACAAGATTATTTACATGTCATGATGAGAAAGTAACTGAGTCCTGATTTTTGAAATATTGAATATATAGTTTGACACTAGTTTACAGTCAGTAGGAAGCAATTTAATGAGTAATTCGTCATCAGAAAGAACGGAAAGGTCTATGTTGTTACGTTGCTGAAAGTCACCAAAGGCATTTTCTTTCATGCAAATATAAAGGACATTGAACTAAAAAATGATTTTTTGTCCTCAACGGATACATTGTCATTACAAACTTTACAAAACGTCTATTTGACGGGATGCAACGATAACGCCCAAGTTCTAATTCAAATTGAATAGTTCCACAAGGAATTCTGACTAAAATCGATCTCTGTTGTCGTGTCATATTAGAGGTTATATACTGCTATATTTCAAAATTTGTTTCAAGACATTCAAAAGTTAAAAATTTTGGCATGTTCACAATATCCAGTTTCCATTTTTCGTAAAGTTTTTGACGGAGCAAAAGTTCTGAGAAGTTTTCATTAATTTTACGCTAAGTCCATTTGTGTAATTATTGTTTAACATTTTCAAAGTTCACATTTTTGTATCACTGATTTTAGCTCGTTGTACCATGTTTTCTTATATTTTTCTGATAAAGTTGAATCCCATTGGAAAATACGATTTGGAATTCAACCTGCTATTCTATGCCAAAGTCTTATTATGTTACACTGGCAACGGATACATGCAGGAGTCCAACCAATATCACCACAAATTGCAGGAATCCAAATCCCATAAATGTCCTGATTGCTCTGTATTGGAGTCTTTCAATATTATCGTAAGGTTTGTAACCCCAGACACCTGATGCATAGTCCATGATCGGAATATATAACTGTACTTGCAAATAATTTTGTGTATGTTTCGTAATCAAAACCATCCACCAGAAAATATTCTGATGATCAGGTCCCAAGTGTTCTACTACTAGCTGTAATGAGTTCGTTCACGCACTCGTTGTATTTTAGAGTTTCAGATATTGTAAGTTCTAGGTCTCGATATCTTGTTGTGCATGTGTCCTGTGTTTGAGGTGAAAAATAGTAAGGTCGTTAAAGAGATATGTTGAGCCCAGAAGGCGAAATGTATCTTTTTAACGTGCTTACGCTTATCTGTTTTCTTTTCTACTTTAACTATATTTTTGGCGTTTTTCTTGTCGTTATAACCCCCTTTTATTTGTAAGTTTGAATACGCTATCTATTATTTACGCTACAACTCAATATGATCTAAACAGTAACGTTGAAGTTTTGATAAATATGAAGATGAAAATTGATACAAAACATATGAGAACAACAGTATAAGGAATATGATGCAGACAATTGTCCTCTTATAGTTCATTTTATTCCCTCGGTTTATTGTTTGTAACCCGGATTTGTTTTTCCCCATTGATGTATGACTTTTGAAATACTATGTAGAACTGTCTCCTTTATCATCAATTTATACTTGTTTCCGTATCATGTTGATATATATAAAATCGACATTTTACTTATCTGATTGGTGACCGAGAGGTTTTATCGATGTGATCATGAACAGTGAAACATATTTGTTTTACTTCAAGGAGAGTATTCGACCCCAATCACAGTATGTTGAAGATTGATAAGTAAAAGATAAGTTTTAAAGTATATTCACTTAAACGGAAATTCGTTAAAAAAGGGAATGATTGAATATGATTTAATAGCTTCATTTACAGGCTGAAGAAACGCTTAATTGACAGGTTGATGTCCCAGCAGTTGTTTTATTAAGTTTAAACTACATATTCTTAAGTTTATCACCGAAAATATATGAGAACTGTTATTTTGATACAACTTGGAAGGTGTGAGTATTAGTCACGTATAAAAAGAATAACGAGGACATTCTTCACCAACTCATAGTTTCTATCGAAGGATAACTATGCATTATCTTTAAGCTACAAAATAACTCGTTTTTGTTCAGGTAATAGTTGCAGCATTTTTTTACAAAACATTTAAATTGTTATTCTTGTTTTAACTGTAACAGCAATGTGTAACGATTAGTATTTTCCAATTTTTTTATGGAAAAACGTAAATTTATAAAACAAAACTTCATCCTTCGGTTTTTATTTGATTCCTGATCATTCTTCTTAATCAGTTTATGATTTTAACATCGATAAATTACTGTTTATGTATGTAATGAATTAAAATCCCAGTGAGTTCCGATAGTCTTTGCATAGGAATATGGCCTTATCTTTACACAACTAGAATTCAAAAACATTTGACTGACATTTAGTCAGATGATATCCAATGGTAAATTTTATACAAATAACTTGATATTCCTAATTATTTTGAGGAACACATACACTGAAATTATATTTAAAAACTCGACAAACCTATTGACCAACCAAACAAACATTTTACTCTTCTTCTTGTTTGTGGTAGACTTTACCTTAATTGTTACATTAGTTAACTGGTTTAAAGTTTTTTTTAAATATTTATAGTTACAGGAAAACTCTACATAACTGTTCTAGAGATTTGGGAAAATAGATTTTCGTAAAATACAATCAACACCAAGGTGTCGTAATAGATATTAAACCTAACAGATCACACCTTTACAAGAGACGAATCTACAGCACTACACGTTACATTTACTTTGTGTAACGTATATGTCAAAGAAGGGCAAATATTTGCTACAGCTAAAAGGCTAATCTTACGTTGTCGGACTGAAATTTTGTGAAAACATCATTTTAATCCTTCATTGTCGAACTGAAGTATTGTAAAAATATAGTTTTCACTAATGTACTATTGCTACCAAATTTTGATTAAAACAATAGTCACCAATTGCTAATCATTGAGGTTCTGGTATAGGGGATGTTTACATATCCAATGTTAAAATGATAATTTTACACAATAACAAAAATGCAATGTTAGTTGATGGCGTACGTGGTTTATTTCAGAAAAGCAGTTTAAATCTCTTATCATAATAAATCAATCATAATGTTATTTTTTTCTTAATCGCACACAGAAAGGCATGTATATTAAATTTAATCCTTCTGTTATTTCAATGGAAATAAAATTTACAATGGAGAGAAACTCATAAAATTGTTATTCTAGTAACACCAATAATATTTCCTGTTAACAGCTGTTCTTTTCATTTTAATAATATTATAATTATTAAATAATAATTTCCATTCTGATTAAGCAAAATCTTTCATGTATAAATGAATATATTGAAAAGGACTACAGTATTGCATAACTGGTTTTGTAGTCTTGCTAGTCAAAATGGAAGCCCGTCTTAGACTAATGGTGTTTTGTTTCTTTGTGACAATTACCCTTTTCGAAGTAATAGAAAAAAGTGAGTTTTAACTATAATGCGCTTTTCGTGAATGCTGGATATAATTTGTTTTTAAACATTATATCGTATTTTTGGAATATTTAAATGTTATCATCATTGAATCAGGATTTCAAAACGTAGGTATGACTGCGAACATTTTACTGTAAAAGTACTTATAATTCGTGGGTATCAATTTAAATGGTTGGAGCAAAAGTTACATGTGCGTCGGTTCTTAATACTTATATTTAAGTTTTCTGGGGGGAATCAAATTTGAATGCTCTAGAGCGAATATTCTTCAAATAAATCATATGTATATTGATTTTTCGGATATTGCAAGATGAGGTGTTAGTTTTCATTCATTTGTTCGTCTTTCATTACTAACAAAATTCATAAAATATTTGATAGAATAATTGCTTTCGGAATAAGCTTATATTTTTATGCTTATAAATTGTCTAGTTTGAAGGACATTGCAAAGTAAACTTTTAAGTAGTTTCACACGTGTAATCACAAGTGATTCATTATTTTAAAATAAAAGCGTAAGTACACTGCAAAGGACTGGATAAGTCGGTCGATTAAATAGCAACATATTACAAATGACCAGTTATTACATATTTGTCTGATGTGAATATATTTTGAACATCAATCAATCAACAGACAAACAAATGTTTTGGTCCTGTGTTTTGAACAGCACCTCTGCATTTTAATAGGAGTATACAGTGTGTTTTCTCTCAGTCGACTTGATTCTTTTTTATGAGAATAGTACGGGATTTGAGCTACGTCGATTCGAAAAGGTTCGTTGTTATTTTCGACACACTCAACTGACTCATCAATGTGTGCTGAATCCTTTAAAGGGATGACATCAACCTTACATTCACCAAAGATGAAGAACTGGATCTTCCATCACTGTATTGGATACCTGAACTACATAAGTGTCCTTACAAACAACGGTTTATTGCTGGGTCTTCCAAGTGCTCCACGAAACCTCTTTCTAAATTATTAACATCTATTTTATCAGCAATCAAAGACGGGCTTCAAAGTTATTGTGAAACTGCCTATTCTAGAGGTGGCATGAATCAGATGTGGATACTTAAAAATTCCAAAGATCTTTTAGAGTACATACAATCTAACTCTCTTTCATCTTGTAACAGTATTAAAACCTTTGACTTTTCTACTCTTTACACAAGTATTCCACATTCCAAACTAAAAGACAAATTGAAAGAGTTGGTATTACTTTGCTTCATAAAAAAAGATTGGCCAACGTAGATACAAGTATCTTGTCTTAGGGAGGGATAAATCATACTTTGTAAAGAATCACTCTTATTCAAACAAAAAATTCTCTGAAACCGATATTATCAAGATGCTTGATTTCTTGATTGACAACATATTTGTAACGTTCGGAGGACGTTTTTTTCAACAGACTGTCGGCATCCCAATGGGAACAAACTGTGCCCCTCTACTTGCCGACTTGTTTCTTTATTATTATGATGAGGCTGACTTCATGCAGGAACTTCTTAGGAAGAAAGATAAGAAGTTAGCAATATCCTTTAACTTTACTTTCCGCTATATAGATGGCGTTCTTTCACTAAAAAAATCAAAATTTGGTGACTATGTGGAACGCATCTATCCCATCGCATTGGAGATAAAGGATACTACAGATACAGTTAAGTCAGCTTCATATCTTGACTTACATCTAGAAATTGACAATGAGGGTCGGTTGAAAACAAAACGACAAAAGAGATGATTTCAGCTTTCCATTTCTTATTAGCAACATTCCAGCAGCACCTGCATACGGGGTATATATCTCCCAATTGATACGATATTCCCGTGCTTGCATTTCCTATCATGATTTTCTTGATAGAGGGTTACTGCTCACAAGGAAGCTATTAAACCAAGAGTTCCAAATGGTGAAGTTGAAATCATCCCTTCGTAAATTTTACGGACGCCATCACGAGTTGGTTGACCGTTATGGAATAACCGTTTCACAAATGATATCGGATATGTTCCTTACGTCATAACTACAATCCCCTTTCATGAATGTGACCTACCGAATTAGACTATTTACCGGATTTGTAATCACATAAGCAACACGACGAATGCCACATGTGGAGCAGGATCTCCTTACCCTTCCGGAGCACCTGAGATCACCCCTAGTTTTTGGTGGGGTTCGTGTTGTTTATTCTTAAGTTTTCTATGTTGTGTCATGTGTACTATTGTTTTTCTATTTGTCTTTTTCATTTTTAGCCATAACGTTGTCATTTTGTTTTAGATTTATGAGTTTGACTCTCCCTTTGGTATCTTTCGTCCCTCTTTTGGAACCTTTGGTACATTAGCTTCATTAATGGCAACAATTCTCTATCAATGAAATCATGCACGTAAAGGCAAACTCTGAGAAATATCGTATCAACTAAGATATATTTACTCTATATGTAGCACTTTCCAAACGTAAAAAAGGTAAGTAACATTTGTAAAGCTGAAATAATCTCGTAAAATTTGTTCTCGACCGATCTTCATTGGCAACCCGACTGAGGGAACACACACAGTTTACTCACATTTTCCTCTTTTTCGATTGTAACTTAACCAAATTAAATTTATAATCATATTTGTATTGTACCACGTCTGTTGCCACATATGTAGCAGTGTCTTTTTAAAAAATCCTGAACCTCTGATCGATGGACGTCTGCAAAGCTTCAAATACAATACAGTTATCTCTAAATTAGATATTTTAGGTTATATCCTCAATAACCCCTTTAGCACCTCCACCTTTTTCCCCTGTAGTCAAACCTAATTCGATTTGACAGAGAACCCCCCTTTTACCCAAAGTCAAACACAGAGAAAAGAATTCGAAAGGTTGGAACAGTGATCAATTTTAATTATGCATTTTAAAGGGAAAGTGCAAAATAAAATAAAAAGCCTGAATAGTTCCCGTTTATTGACGGGATGTACATGTAGGTTGTTAAAATATTTGACACGCTCTAGGAAGAAATTATGGTATAAAAGTATAAAAGGGTCAAGGTATAAGTTGTGCAGATTAAAATCTGCTTAGAAATTGTTTTTTTGAAACCTACAAGCAACTCCATCAGTTGGGTCATCACCCACAACACCACTTGTGTCTACGTCGTCTGCTGTCACCACTGCCGGCACTGCCATAGGTTCATGTTCATCAGCTTCTGACACATCCCCTGTTGTTTTCCTTGGGTACAGTCAGATAAGCTAATTCTAACCCATCCAACTATTAACTAGAATAAAATAAAACTATATACTAGAATAAAATACAACTATATACTAGAATAAAATAGAATACAATATAACAGATTTATAGAACAGAATAGAATAGAATGAAATGGAATAGAATGAAATAGAATGGATTAGAATGGAATAGAATGGAATCCGCTATCAAATTGTTTACATTTATTTGTTATCAGACCTGATCTCCTTAATTCAAAGCATTTGCCAATATAACATCCTTTTTTCATAAAATATACATGTTCTTGCGTCAAGAACCATACAAATGTGTTATATGTGCATATTATACTTTCGTCTCTACATAATTCGTAAGTTCACATTCTATGACATTTTTTTTTCAGCCGAAGCAACGACAACAAAGAAGGTAAACGTACTAGTACTGCTATTCGATGTGAATAATTAAATTTACAAGATATTGAATAATGAAAAACCGAATTTTTAGCTGCCATCGAAAAACACAGATATATTGTTCAATTATAATACAAAAACTAGTAACCAAAATGATGACCTATGAGATCAGGACTAGTAGAAATGCCATTCAAATAATAGTATTCCACATTTTATGTCTTGTCTAAAATCTCCCAAAATACAATAGGAAAATCCAAAATATAGGAATAAATGAATAGAGATGAAATGCCAAGGATACTAAAGTCACGCTTTTAATTAACGATAAACTTAATACGCTCTTGTTAAAAATGAAAAAGACAAACAGACAAACAACAACACAAACACATACAACATAGAAAACCACTTTGTGTGTCGTTAAATTTTGGTCACATGTACATTTGTGTTTGTTCAGTTGGCACGCCAATACTGTTGTGTTCAGTGTTTCGTAGGTCAAAACAGCATACTGCAATGGCCATACAGCATGTTACTAAAACATACATTCTACAAACCATAAATTTTACATTGTTCATGCCATAGCTGTTGATTAATAATATAACAATTGCCTTTGGTTGAGTTCAATTCGATTTTATATCAACATATATAGAGAAGCAAATTTGAACTCGGACTTTGTCCTCAGTCAATATACTTTTAATAGTTCAATATAATCTCTACGACCTCAAAGACAGGCTATGAATGTATATTTTTTTCATAAATTTCATAGTGGTACAGAAACCTAAACGATTTTTTGATTCTGATCAGATGACAGTTCAATTGAATGATTATTGGAATACCATATATATTTAGCGTCCGAATTTTGTTGTATGCCTTTACATTATGTTGGATGAAAAAAACAATAAACATTTCAGCCTATGAAATGCAATACTTCAATAGAATGTGGACCCAACCAATGCTGTGCTGATCTTCGAAGACTAAAAGGAAGGAAAAAGAGATCCACGAGCTATAGAGGGACTTGTAAACCATTTGGCATAGAGAAATCAGGTACATGTAAAACTTTTGTCTCTCTCTCTCTCTCTCTCTCTCTCTCTCTCTCTCTCTCTCTCTCTCTCTCTCTCTCTCTCTCTCTCTCTCTCTCTCTCTCTCTCTCTCTCTCTCTCTCTCTCTCTCTCTCTCTCTCTCTCTCTCGCTCTCTCTCTCTCTCCTTTTCCTCTCTTGAAATAATTCAAACCAAAAAACCAACGACCTTATTTATGACAAATCAATAAATGAAAACCAAACACACTGGATAGCACCAACTTAAGGAGCAGTCCATACAAGGTTGGAACAGGGTTTACCAAATACGTGTGAGTACTGAACCCTTCCAATCTGAAAGTACGCGCTGTCTCTGAAAAACTTGTAACAAATCAATTCCAACTAACATAATTCAGATTCTTTTGCGTTGGAAACAAGTTAAATCACACAAATGATAAAATATTTAGACAGACGGAGATAGAACAAAAACACCAGGTGCTATTGAACCAAATGTACTTAGCATTTGAAAAAATCCCCCCTTAACATTTTCATTTTTAAATATATACGTATATTCAGTTCATATAAAAAAAAATGAGAATATTTTTTTCGAAATACTAAGAATTTTCTTATTCTAGGCAAAGATTACCTTAGCCGTATTAGACATACATTTTTGGAATTTTGAGATCTCAATGCCCTTTCAACTTTGAACTTCTTTAGCTTTATACCTATTTTGATCTGAGCGTCACTGATGAGTCCTATGTAAACAACACGTTTGTCTGGCGTATTAAGTTATAAGTCTGGTACCTTTGATAAATATGATAGAACACTTTTTAAAATTAAATCTGCTATTTTCTATATAATTAAGGACGTTATATTTTGTAGAATGTCTCGTGAGAAATCAAAATGCCACTACTAAAACCGGGTACCTGATTTAGTGTCCATGTAGCAAACAATTTGATTGTATTGGATTAGGGTTTATTGATCCACCGTATGGTGAAAAGGGTAAGCAATTTGGGAACATTTTTCTATTGGAACAAGTTATGTTTATGTTCCATAAGGTTTAAAATGTGAGAGATTCTTGTGGTTCTTTTTCTGTATTTTAGAAGTTGGATGTTAGATGATTGGATTAATACATGAAAGCTGCTTTTCTGCTTTCAACGATATATACACTAGTAGCCACATTTATATATATGACGAGACGAAATTAAAAAAGTGAGACAACTTCCGATTGCCAGTCATGATATACAGTCAGTATCAGTCACACATGGTGAAGAGACCACCTCTATGAACAAAACGCTGTGTTATACAATTATAAACCATCGATTTTAGAACATACAGTTTTTAGATCTAGATTTTGCTCTCCGTATAATTGTCGCGTAATGTAGATTGTACTATGATTCGTTGTGATACAATATTTGCACTTTGGTACTATGTTAGAACGACGTTATAAACTTGAAAATATGAGTATTTGCAAGCAAAAACAAGGGAAAGCATAAACATATTCTTCTATATTCAAACCAAAAAGTTGCAATTGTCTTACAGAAACTATATATCGTCATCTGTATTTCAATATGTGCCTGAATGAAGGTAAAAACGGTCAAATTCAGAATTTTTTCGTCAGTTTTTGTCTTTTTTACTTTCTTCAAGAAGATACACTCAATCCTATCAAACTAAGTTACCTATAGTGACTTTTTTAATCAGTGCAAGTTCTTGCTAGTACTTATGCTTGCCGAAGCACTAAACTGATCAAGGTCATGCTTACAACCAGACCGTATTTGTTTTATTTCTTTTAAAGAGTTAGACCAATGTTACATTTCAGATAATGTACAACGACAACCAACGATCTTATTTGAATCAATCATATTAACTATGCAATCACTGTGATACTAAGATTATGACAACCAGATGGCTATATATGTGTTTTTGTTTTTCACAAATTAAGACTAAAAATAGTTTTCATTACTTGAAATATATTTAAATTGTGTAATATTAAGAATATTTCACCCAGATTATTAATAAAACGACATAAATTAGGCCAGTAGTGTTCTCGTTTGAATTTGTTACGTTTGTTATTTCGGGACCTTTTATGGCCGACTATACGGTATGGCCTACGGTGACCTATAGTTTAGTCATGATTGGCGTTTTAGCGGTCCATGCTATATTTCGTTGCCAAATTTTACTTTTGTTTTTATTTTGTAGGGGAATGCAGATATAGATTCAAAGATAGACTGAAGGATCGTTTACTTTGTTTAAGAGATGGCCAATGCTAATATATATTATTTATTCAAAAAGTCATTACGTATTTTATCATTTCAAAATAAAAGATTGTGTATTCCCCAACAATAGTTCATGCTGTAAATAGAATGGTGTGTATCGTATCCCTAAACTTTTGTAGCACTTTGTATCAAATTTTATCAACAGATCAATCGATCTCAAATAAATTCTAGTATCCGGACTTATATGCTCAAAATACTTGTTCGCCTTTGGTCCCTAAGGGGAGACCTGACGAAGCCGAATTTTTCGATGAAGTTTTTATTTTACTTAAATATATTATCTATACGTTTTTGTAACGTTAAGCTTCTTAAATAGATATGAAACAGAGTATAAAAGAAATAAGCAATTGAGTTAAAAAAAAACAGTGAAAGCTTTCTCGTAATTGATTAATGTCATATCATAGTGAACACTGTTGGTTCATAAGTGATATGTCCTATTTGTACTTTTTCGGAATTGTTCTCAAAGTTCGACAAGAGATATCAAACAATCCCCTATTTATGATATGTAACCTTATTTCAGACTATGCTATATAGGAATATGTAACTGTTATTGTTATTGGGGATCTGTTCACAAAACCTCTTACGTCAAAACATTTTCGCATTACTAAGTTCTTCTTATTATATGCTACTTCTGAGAAAAAACGATTTTATATCTAAGGCTAGTGTGCTATGAATTGCATAATATTTGCTTATTAACTTTTAAAAAAGTATTAACCCGATTAATGGTTTTAACATCATGTTTCCCGTTTTGTCCATACTTACATTGTAGTATTTGACATAAGAAAAACAATGAAGTCATTAAATCCCCGCGTTGCTTATGATTGTCTCGTGGTAAAGTCTAACAGAAAATATCGAATACAGAAAATCAACATATTGTTAAATCTGATAACTTCATGTTATGATCTGTTATGAATTAAGTATTTTAAAGTCACGTGGCGGCATAGTTCTTAGTTGTTACTTGTATTAATCCTGTTCCGAAAGGAATCAAAACATTTCCGTATAAATAATAAAATCAGAACCTTTTTCCTTGTCAGGTGGCCATTAATAGTACCCCTCCGTTTAATTAGTTTGATGTATGAATTTTATAAGATATTATGTCAAAATCAATGTATTTTCCATGTCTTTTTTAACCCCAACACATTCTTAAAGTGGCCGTCTGGAATGTCAATGAGACAGAAACAGGAAACAAAAGACAAGCTTAGCCAAAACAACATACGGTTTTTCATCATAGACTTGTGATCAGATCGCATATTGAATACTTAATTGCCGCGAGTCTATACCAGTTTGTAAATTAATTAAGAAGAAATTACCAAAAACTCTGACAATGATACTTATTTATACCTGATCAAAATAATGAATCATTGACTTATTAAAATACATTTTAACATTCAAATATTTAGTTTGAAAACAAACTGACAAGGCAATGGCTAAAAAAGATAAAGACGATCAGACAAACAGACAAATAATAGTACACCACATGCACCATAGAAAACTAAAGACTAAACAACACGAACCCACCAAAAACTGGGGGTGATCTCAGTTGCTCCGGTACTTGAAATGCATTTATTGAAAATCACCTGAGTATAATTTACCTAATGTTACGCAGGGAAGTATACACAAGGGGCCCTGTGTTTTGGTAATTGTTTCAATTGCAATCATATTTTATCTCCTTATTGTACTTTATTTGATATTTGGTTTACTTTTTTCCTTTGTCTATCTAAACTTTTAAGTTTCCTTGTTTGAACCCAAAATGTGAAGAGAATTTTAAATTATGGTTATTTAGGTTTTATCAGCATCTACGTACTCGTTAGACTCATGTTGCGGTTAAGTCTGTTTGAGAATTTTAAAATGCAGCCAAATCAGGTCATGCTGATCGTCAATTTGGAGCTGAGGAATTTTCTTCAAGAGTCAAATTGTGAACTGTTGGAAGGCAAAATGTCATCCTTTTCCAACAATCCCTAAGATTAAAATACAATATTTATCACCAATATAGTTCAGTTCAAATTTGTGCTACTTATTTTGCGTTATACTTTGCTATGTAGAACGTTCTAAATATATAACTAATGAATTTATGATAACAGTGGTTATGGCTTGTCTTGGCTATTAAATTTTATGAGTATAAATTGCAAAGCTATCTTTCTTATCTTTTCTTTAATTGGTCATTTTCCTCGTTTATGACATGTTTCGTAAAACATCTGATATAAATACTTTTGTAGGAATATTTCAAACATATTTCCTACTGAATGACACGTAATACAATACAGGCATGTTATGAACCGGAAAATTTGTACTTAACTAATACGTTTTAGTGTTGTTTTTGTCTTAATTTTGGTATATTTATTTGTTTCGGAGTTATGTGTGATGGCCATTTGCATTGAACTAGTACACATTTTTGCGTAGGGGAAACCTGTAGCGCGCCTCCGGGTGCGGGTTTCAGTTGCTGTGTTGAAGACATATTAGTGGCGTTTGATTGTCTTCTGGTTATTGTCTATATGACACATTCCCGTTTCCATTTCCGTTTTCTTTGATTGTATAATTGGCAAATAAGATAATCAAAATGCGAAAAAGAAAGACTACTTTTTAATCGAAATTATAAAAACAAACACATTATTTGATAACAAACTACAAATGTAACACAAATAAGAACACCATCTCTTATTGACCTGGTTTTTTTTTATTTGCAATCATTCCACGTCTCTTTCATGTGTATTTTATTCATATTAAATGCTCCAATAGTTTAATTAGTCCCTGATCAATTATTGACACCCTTGCATAACGACATATTTAACATCTTTAAAATTACATAGTAAATAGATATGTAGTCTGCAAAAAGGGCATTGATTGATGCATCCAAAAAAAAATGGAGTATAGTTATAGTATCAATATATTTTGGAATATAATTTTTTTTCGGAAGTCGTGTAATAAGGGTTGTACATTCATACAGGTCTTATTACGATACATATGAATGACATTAAAATTTTAGGAAAGAACGTTAAATTGCATCACTGTTTTTCCAATATTTTGTCGTGTTATATGTGACCTTTTTTGTTAATTTGTGTTATTTGTTAGCATAATAGGCCTTCTTAAAAATGTTGTATTTGTCTTATAAAAGTTAACAATAGTCATCATCTTGAAATGCCTCGTTCAAATGTATGATTATATATCATGTGTATACCATTCCATCTTTGGCAGTCTGATTTCCCAATCATATCTCCCTGTTGACCATGTTTATCTGAAATCTACTATTTGTAATATCCTATCAATAGATTTCAAAATATTTAACTTTTAACATGCTGAATCGTTTTAAAAATTGTTTGATTTAAATTTATGCAAAGATATGCAATTGATGGTCGATGATACCTATTGATGACAATAAACTGAAATATGAGACCATGGGTTGGGATGGTCTAGTTGGCAAAGTGAGAAGAGATCGGTAAGCAGAATGTTGTAGCAAGTTAACTTTCCGGTGAAAAATGATAGAAATAGCTAAAACTGAAATGTGGTGTGATGACTCTTGCTAAAGGCGTTTCGCTTTGTTGAAGATTGCTATGTTTTACATTGCTGTGTGTTTAATTGAGTTTATTGAAGTTATTATTGCTATTTTTTCATGGCTCGCCTATTTGGTTGCACAGCAATTACAATGAATAAGTTTTTTAAAAAATCTTTTTGCCACGCTAATATTAACAAAGAAAAAATATTGCCCCACTTCAATTTATTGAAAAGATTTTGTTTTACTATAAGATAATATAAGATAATAAAAAAACAAAAAAACAAACCGAAACTTAACATGATTTTATTAAACTAAAATGTGAATACAATTCAAGTTAAATTGATGTAAACATTGTTCTGATTGTATTCTGATCCACGTTATAGCTCTTTTAACCAATACAGTAATCAAATAACAAAATACAAGATTTTCTACAACATTTGATTCCAGGATTTTTCTTTTCGACCCTTTTTCCTATGAAATCGGATGTGTAGCACTATGATTTGTTGGTATTATACCTAAATAATTCAATTGTGGATGTAACGCGTCTTCTGATTTGTTGACGTTATTTTGTTATCAGCCCATAGACATAATTAAGTCATGTGACCGTGACGTCATCAATCTTTTTTTTCATGGTTTTCTATGGTTTAAAATGGAATTTAGAATTAAATTATAAGAAATGACTGTAATATGTTTTCTGTCTATTCCAAATAACATAAGAAATGTGGTGCACACTGTTAAATAACCCAATACGCGCGTTATTCAGTATGCACCAAGTTTTTTATGTTATTTTTTCATAGACAGAAAAAATATTACAGTCAATTCTTACAATTTAATTCTAAATTCCTTAAATATATATTCTATAATTCCATAACTGACTAGGCAAACAGAAGTATAGAATCTTAATTGATAACAGACATGATCACAAATAACAGACATTTTGACCTCCATGTAAATATACTGCATTCAGATAGTATCACCAGTACATGTGCTCAAAGGGATAGTTAAACTTTAGTTATAGAAGGAATGGGGCTGTCCAATCTAAATGTCCAATATTAATTATCAAATTATTTTCAGCTCATGCTGATCACCAATCTTATATTATGCCGTCCTAGTCAGTAAGAAAGATCAAGATTACATTTTAATATGATACAACCAAATCATAGTGCGTCACATCCGGTTTCATAGAAAAATGGGTAAAAATATTCTCTTAAAAAGTTGTAGGGAATTAAACCGGTATTTGATTGCTAAAAAAAGTCTGAGTCCACAACATACACATTGGATGTTTTATTCTTTTATTTAGTTGGTGTTTATATAAGAAATGAAAACAACACGTTATTAATTTAATGCGACCAAAGCTTTTTTTCTGGATTGACCTTCATCAGGAATGCTCAAAGCCAAGTATTTGAAAGCCAATGATGTATAAAAACCGAAACATTTGAAAAACTTTATAACAAAAAGTACCATAAAAGGAGCCAAATTCATCTAAGGTCAACTTTGGACAACCTAAGGGAGTTAAAACCTCAGTTTCTGTAAAATTTCAGAATTTTAAAACGAGCAATTTTAGAGAATCATGTCAGTATATAAGTAATAACAACTGAGCTGACGATTCACGCGAAAAATATGTTTATTCTTGAGATGACATATATGCTTCCTGTATCTATGGTTACTTAAGCTTTTTGAAAGGAAAAAAAAAGAGATGAAAATTTGATGGGTTAACTTCCAGTGATGGTTGTCATCTTATATACAATAAACTGTTATGTAAATTAAAACTTTATTTAAACTTATATTCTGACCACTGCATAACATATAATGACTTTATTCCTAGTTTCCCATAAAAAGAAAAAAAAATTAAAATAAAACAAATCAAAGTAACACTATAGGCAGATGCCATTAAGGTAACAAAATTACAAAATTATTTGTTATCTAAAAATAAAACTAAGCAAAATTATAATAAGTATTAAAATACTATCTATTGATATAAGAAGATGTGGTATGAATGCCAATGAGACAACCCTCCATCCAAGTCATAATATTTTTTTAAATAAACCATTATAGGTCATATATATGTTGGGTTTTTTTTAAATCTTTACAAGAAATATGAGAAGTTCGTAATCATCATACGACCGTGAATTGCGTTACAATGCATTTAAATATAGACAACTTTGCGAAAGCGATACTAAATATATTTAAACAGTTGTGTATGATTGAATTTCCTTGTGAAATATAAATGTCCTGGTATTCTATTAAAACAACATACGTAAGTGTGAAATTCAAGTTTCGGAATAAAACAAAAACAGAATAATTCAGAAATGAACATTTTTAAAAAGATTTCAGTTATTTTGTGTTTTAACTACCACATAACAGGTAGGTGTGTTACATATACATTCTCGGGTTTTTAAATTTTAATTGAATACGGTGAGTTCAAATGTACATTTGGACATGCACCTCTCAACTTTTATATTTCTATACACCCCAGTTTATAAAAGAAAAAGATGTACATACATAAAACAATACAACTTTATACTTGCAGCATCTACAATGTCTATTTCCATACATATGCGATATAAAATTTAGACAATAACTGTTTAGTGTTGTCAAATAACAGCCTGTATATAGTACGAAGCTAAAACAAACAGTTGTAATGCGATTTGTTGGGCTTTTTATGTATGGTTAGACACCCTATTGATGGATACATGTCTTTACTCTTCACATCAAATCACGCCTTGTTTCTATAGTCCAAAATATATATCTCTATGATTGTTGATTGTAGATGCTATTTATACGCTTTATGTTGCATTGGTGTTCATTTTTGTTTTGTTATAATTTTGACAACTTCATAAGAAATTATTTTACAATGAAAAAGAGAGATGACTTCCATCGGTATAGTATTCATATCAAATAACCTTTCTTTTGCGTCCAAAACCATATTTTATTTCCGCCAAAATAATTTATGTTAACTCTTCAGTTTTAATTATTTTCTTAAACTTCTATTTCTTCTGTTTTCTATCATTACATATTATCTCCTGTCCCTTAAGGGAGAAGGTAGGACATCAAGCGAAATGGTTTTAAAAACTTAATTATAAGATTTAACACAATATACATTCACCTCATTTTATTCGATTGAAAAACTAGGTACTATGTCCCCTTTTGTTCTCACAGTGATTCTCTCTTTACATGTATTCTGCATTACCCTGTATAATATGTATCAGGTGTTGTCACAAAAAAAACCTGACGTGTGTCCTCAGTTTGTTTCTGAAAGCTGAGTATTTATTTTGTCACTTCATTCGTCACAGATAAACTGTTCATATTTTATGATAAATAAAGGCAACAGTAATATACCGCTGTTCAAGAGTCATGAATCGAATGAAATAAAAACAAATCCGGGTTCCATACTTAAAACCGATGGCAACACATCAACTATAGAAGGAATTAAACGGAACAACAGAAACACTGACAAACATAGAAACGATTTAATTGATATTAACTGTCATATTCCTGACTAGGTACAGGACATTAAAATGTCATGGTTTTATGGCTAGCTACCTCCCGCTTATATGACAATGTTAAAGAAATATCGCTAAAATGACAACACTATGCGACGGGAATACACCACAAACAAACACAAGAACATTCAGCACAGAGAAACGCACAATGAAATAACATAATATACGTTACAACGTGTAAATCGCAGAATAAAAACGAATAACAGCTCAAGACACAGTGACGTTATATTATCTTGAATTTAACACAATTATTTTCACAATACTAGTCCATTCTAACACCAAACACGCGAATCTCAACTATAGTTGATGTGAACCTTGTCATACAGCCACAGGGCAAATATTTAGGTTGATTTTAAATACATATATAAGTAAGCAATGCATGTGGATTTCAAATTTTATGTATCCTTATTTGTGCTTCTTGTGACAGTTGTCCATTCGTTTGGTGTGTTTTATCATTTTATTTTGCCATGATTTTGCTTTTTATCATGATTATGACGGTATTTAAAGTATAGTCCGATTGTTTTCGAAATGATGTCTGTTGGGTTTCCCGTTAGAATTTAATCATGTTTTATCATGTATTTTTCTTTTATAGTTTACTTTAATGCATTGATTTTGCTCATTGTACAAGACCGTACGACGACTCATATTCGCTTAAAACAACGTCATTTCGATTATGGCAAAATGATATGTCTCATTTGCAATCACACTTATCTCCTTATCTTAATATAAACGCACTTTAATTCAAAGAGATGTACAACTTGCAATACAACCTTCATTTTTATTTATTGAACCTTAAACATCGTGAAAATAAGTAATTGTTTTGAAGCAATTGAAATATAATTTTGTAAAGTAAATCACGTTTTGCATGTTTCATAATCAACAAATGAAATGCACTCAAATCAATAAATAATTGAGTCCATTTTTATTTAAAATATTCATACTTTCTGATTAAGTATCCTTCTTCGCACTAACAGTTTTGACAAAACACACACAGGTACCAACAAATGAAAGAATTCTTAAAAATATTTTTATGAAAGTGCATTTAGATTTTCTTCAACACCACTATATTCAGACATTTTATTTTTATCTCAATTGCAGAAAATTTCACAGAAAGTGCTGATGTTGTTATGTACCCATCTTCACCAGCATACGCTGATCTTGATCAACCTTTTACATTAATGTGCAAGACAAACGTAACTGACCAGTGGAAAAGTACTTCAATTTATGACGAAACAAATTCAAATGGAGTCCCTAATGTATTATATTTTGAGAAAACGGTTGATGGTACATGCCGCATATCAATTTCAAATCCAAATGTATACAATACTACTTGTAATTTTGCTATCGGAGAGTTTAATGTGACTTTACTTTCCGTAGAGCGAAAATATCATATGATGTTTATAAGATGTAGTGTAAAATTTTCCGACGGAGCATCAAAGGTAATTGAGAATGCAACCACAGTGATATCCATTAAAGGTCAGTTTGCTTTACTGAGTTGAGTATCATCTTTTTGTATCAACATAAAACCTACTTTTTGTAGATTAGTTACTGGGTGTTTGAGAGAGAGAGAGAGAGAGAGAGAGAGAGAGAGAGAGAGAGAGAGAGAGAGAGAGAGAGAGAGAGAGAGAGAGACTGTGATCTATACATTTTCATTCATCACATTTGCAGATTTGTGTTAGCAATGTGATATCACTTTCGTTATCAACTGCTTCAGGTAATTATCATATATTTGTCTAAAGCGTAATAGCATTTCGACGTAACGTAAAATATTAAAAAACAAAGAAGGATAAAAAAAACAAATATTAGGAAACAGGAACATACATAATTTATTAAAAAATGCAAAACAAATATTCCTCCCTGTGTTTTTTTTTTTCTTCAGAATTTTGATAATGGTTTATATCTGTATGTCATTTGATGTAAACAATATTTTTATTATGAATTATACAAGTTCATTTATGTACGCATTCACAAAATGGAGTCAGAAACAGGGAAAAACTGCTTGTATTAATCTATTTCCTGACTTTTGCTGAAGTAAATTGTAAATAGAACATAACATGTCATTTTCACATCAGACACCTTATCAGCCTATGGTCAAAATCATGACCTAGGGCTTATAAGGGTCTGATATGAAAAATACCATGTTAAAATTTATCTACATAAACTCACCCGAAGCAATATTTTATTGAATTTATTGCGAAATTGACTGAAACTGCACGCATATAATCACTAAAAGAGGAGCAAATGATACCAGAGAGACAGTCAATCTCATAGATTGAAAATAAACTGATAACGACATGGCTAAAAAATAAGAAGAAAAAACAGACAAATAATAGTACACAAGACACAACATAGAAAACTAGAGACTTAGCAACACGAACCCCACCAAAATCTGGGGGTGATCTCAGGTTATTTGAGTTATTTCTCACATACAAGTAAATCAATATAATTTCAATGTATATGTATACTAGGACTTATTATTTTGCGGAACAAAATTAAAGAATGCTTGAAGGTCGAAAGGCAAATATTAAGATACAATACATTTTAGCATCTATCTACTTGTCAGTATGATAAGTGTTATTTATCTAATAGGATAGTTTTTTCTTTCAAAGATACTAAAAATCAATTTAATGTGCCTTTTTCAGAGGCTCCGTCGTCTAATACAATTCTTATCACGGCGAATCCAACAGGACCAATTAATTCCGGTGAGACATTACATGTGACCTGCTCTATATCTGGTGGGAATCCATTAGCAATTCTTACTTGGAATTGTAGTGGCACTGCTATCAACAAATCTTCAGAAAAATCCGCTTTTCTGGATATAGAATTAACAGTAGGACAACAGGACGATGGAACGATCTGCACATGTTTTGCAAGCCATCTTATTGCGTCGTACAACGCTACAGCTGAAAAGGTTGTTAGCCTTAAAGTGTACTGTAAGTTTAATAAACAGACACTAAATAGATTAAAAACACTGATGTGTCGTATAAGCCGTTATGATTTCAAACTTTTACTTTGAACACAGTAAGGCCTTTTTAGCATAATGAACATACAACAATCTAATTGAATACAGTAACAAATATCGATTTACACTATAATTTAAGTATTTACCTACTAAAATATTTGTATATGCAGAGTTTACTGTTGTCATTTAGCATGCATTTTAACAAAACAGTAACAAACTGGAAGTCTCATTCTAATGAATAAAAAGAATATACGGAGTATACTTTTAAAATGAGACTCCAACTAAGCGACACAAACGACAAAAACATTTCTAAAGGCTAATATAAGGTTTCGACATTTGTTCTATTTCGGAAAGGGGGCGATTTATTCGCATGTCAATTTTATTACACCCCTTCAAATTGTCTGCTTCTACCAACTGAATCTCCCTTAATCTTGTGTTGGTCAATATTAGTTTACATTGTTGTACATCAATGTTCTGGGAAGAGTTAAATTCTGATGGTTAGTGAGGTCAGTCGTGCAACCTTATGTGTTTAGTATTTCTATTGTTTTTAATTTTTCAATAAAATTCCACAATAGGAAGATTCTATACACATTTTAAGGCTCATAATCTTTCTCGTCTAATTATATAAGAAATTGAATCACTTAGTTAGATTGTTTAAAGCATCACTAAAATGTGCAATGTATTATTGTTGACCACTATAAATTATGAGTTACCAAATTTGTCTGAAAACAAAATCTTTTCTAGATCATCCTGAGGATTCACCGACAGTTACACAAGTTCCAGAAGGAAATATTGATACTGGAGACCCTGTACTTCTGAATTGTACTCTGAACGGAGGAAATCCTGTTGTCACTTTATCATGGAACTGTAGTGGTAACACTCACGTTACCATTTCAGGGAACACTGTAGTTAGTACAATCGAATTTAATGTTAACAGATCTTACCACCATACAGTATGTACTTGTATGGCATCACAAGATACTATCGACAGTTATTCAGATAGTGCCAGTCATATGTTGAACGTTATCTGTGAGTACAATATAAATTATAAATCGTTCTTCAATTGATAAGCAATCGATAGTTTTTAATGCACAGTAAACCTATTGCAAGTTCGGTAAAACAAACCTGTTCTAGAACCTTAATTATACGAAAGTTAACTCCGCAAGGAGATTTATTACATATGTAGAAAAACTATGAAATACAAAGGAAGAATTATATAAAAAAAAATACACCCGGTAGTAAACTGGAAAGAATGTGCTTTGTTTAAATGGAAATCTTTAAATAACATTATTGCTCTTAAAATTTTCTTGAAATTTGTTAACCTTTTAGAACTGAATGTTCTTTGTCCTAAGTTTGTAGTTCATTGATGCAAACTTGTATTTTTTTTAGATCAGGATAACGCACTCTAATTTTTGAGGATGAATTAGCACTTCAGATACTAAAAATTTCGTCAACTCTTTAGGAAAATATAAATAAAACTCTTTCCCTGAAAAATGAGAATTGCTAAAGATAAAAGCAATGTGTGGCTTTGTTTATTGGCTTTACCATCATACCAATCCATACTAATTAAACATGTCAAAACATAATTATCGGAAACAATCAGTTACTATATTGATCAAAACTTATCACCAGATAACATGATTATTTTTCAACGAGTCAATTTATTTGTTTTAGATCCACCAGAAAGTAACCCTACAATACAGCAAGCCACACCTGGTCCAGTTGATTCAGGGAGCCCCGTTTCACTGATCTACTCACTGTCTGGAGGCAATCCCTTGGCTTCCCTTACCTGGGATTGTAAAGGGATTACACAAAATTCATCTTCCAACACTAAAACGGAGTATATTGTCACATTCACAGTAAATAAGAACTTTAATGAAAGAGTTTGTACCTGCTCTGCTACACATCCTATTGATTCTTACAGGCCGAATGTACAACATCAGTTGGCTGTGTATTGTGAGTATAGTAACCTGCTAAATACTGTTTGCGTGTAATTATTTCACTGTGTAACTTATATTATGTATTCTGCTGACATAGTGTTCTAGAAATCTATATTAGTCTTTTGTCAATTTCTTAGGCATAGTTGGTACCCATGGGAATGTCGATTGTCAGTTGAAAAACACGTCCTCCAAACATAACAAAACAGTTGTCAATTAAGTAATCAATCATCTTGATAATGACTTTTTTATGGTTTTTGTTTTGTTTAAGGTAGATGGGGTATTTAAATTATAATCTATAGAATTTTTTGATAATTTGCCAAAATGTAGTTTATAACCTGGTTGTTTCAAAACATTAATTAAAAGAATGGGTCACCGGACTTTTTTTCACACTACAGGTTGTGCAAAATTGTCAGATTTAGTATAGAATATGCATTGGAAACCCAATTTCCTCATTAAAACGAAAACTACACCATAGAATTTTTAGATAAAATATGAGAAGATGGCTGCAATATTATTCTTTCAGATAAGAAAAAGAAAATGGGGGTCACCGAACTCGTTTTCTTGCTACATAATAAAATGGGTAAATTCCTAACACATTATATTGTAAAAATAACACAATCTGAATTATCTGCCCTTGCATTTGCGTTATCTCCCCTTATTTAGCAAAGTTGGAAAAAATTGAATCAAACAAAAGTATTTGATTAATGGTAAAATACAACCATAAATAAGATAAAACATTGCATTTTCTATATTATAATGAAAAATCTTACACATGAATTACCTACGTACCTGTCTCAAAATTTGCACATTTTATCAAAGATATAGACCTTGTTTTCTGGTATTTCAAAATCCAAGATGGAGGAAGACATCCTATCTACCTTAAGGCAGAAAAGTAAGATTTATTGATCCCTTAGACATGATACTTGCATCTGTGTTGGCCATTCTTATTTGTGAATTAAAGCCTGACCAACTCTTTAAATATGTCTTTTTGTTTGTTTAGAAATGGGAATTTTTGTGTAAAGTGTATAAAAGTCGTAATGTTGTAAAAAGATTGCAAGATGAAAGTGTCAACACCTGATTTAGCAACCTCTATTAAAGGTTCTAAATAATTTGTATGAACTAAATACCTTGTTTGATAACATAAAGCTACCAGCTCATTAAATCTCTTACCCTGAGTGCTCCCATCAAAAACCTAAATTTGTTACGCGTTTCCATTATGTAAGGAGGGAGTTTATTCCCTCGATAATAGAAGAAACCGATTTTTGGAATGACCTAAACCACTCGGGTTACAAATCTATCCCCGTGTTTACCGTACTCTGTTTTCAATGATTTGTTTAATAGTTTTACCAAAACTGTTACCACCTGTTGTCATGCTAAAAAATAAATCATACAATCATATTCTGATAAATGCATAAAACGGATATTACATATACAATTAAGTGATTCACGTCAGTTTGTTATCGATCTTCAAGTGTTCAACTAAACAATGGCATTTTAAAAGAACAAAAAGAAAGACAAATAGATGATCACATGATTTTTTTGCGTGGTTTTAGTGGCATGGTGTCGTATCTCCAACATGATCTAGTTTTCAAAACTTTTAGCACCCTGACCTTACTCCATTATCCTTATTCTAATTATTGTCATTCCCAGATGCACCTGGTGAACCAACGTTACATTTAGGAGCAGAATTTCCGTGGTTTGAAGGAAACACAGGAATAGTTAATTGTTTAGCTGATGTCGGTAACCCTGAGTCCGTTTACCATTGGATGATAGGCGCACAGAAACAAATGCAAAACGAGTCACTTCTACAAATCCAACCGCTGTCAAAGGCACACAATGGCCAGGCAATTAAGTGCTCTGTCAATAACGATTTCACGTTAAGAAACAACATACCATTGCAACCAGCATTATTGAAACTTGACGTTGAATGTAAGTAAAACAATTACTTGTCATTATCTTTACAGTTAAAAAAAATTAAGAAAACATTACCTCCAGTAAATTATGCCTGATTCTTAGAATTATTAAATATGCGCCATAAACTTGAGACATGTTAAATTATTGATGCTACTGTCACGTAAGTGAGAGGTTTAGTGTTATAAAACCAGGTTCAATCCACCATTTTCTACATTTGAAGATGCCTGTACCAAGTCAGGAATATGACGGTTGTTGTCCATTCGTTTGATGTGTTTTGTCATTCGAATTTGTCATTTTATTAGGGACTTCACGATTGAATTTTTCTCGGAGTTCAGTATTTTTGTGATTTTACTTTTTCAATACTGACTATTAAGTCGTTATAAACCATAATTTCCACGAAATTTCATAGTACATGTTGCTGTCATCTTCCAAAATAATTTAATTGTCATGACAAAATTCTTTTCAATCATTAATTTGGTTAGTAAACTATACATATTGCGGATACATTTTTTTTAATAATAAGGTATTGACAAATATTTGCTCACCACATACAACACATATATCCTAATAATTGTAGATTTTCCTGAGATTGAATTTGACAGATTCCCAGTATATGTTGTAGAAGGCGAAAATACATCAATAACTTGTAACACACGTGGTAATCCGCTACCATATACTCAATGGTTTATCAATGGTATAGAAATGACCCAACCACAGCTAACGGAGTCGGTATTATATCTAACCGACATCGATCGACTGGATCAGGAAAGAAATTATACATGCACAGCTACTTCCAACAGTTCAAAATATGACATCTTGACATCAAATAGAGATTTGATTATAGTTGTGTTCTGTGAGTATGCACTATCTTTACTTATTACAATTCGTTTAGCTTTGCCTTACCGTGCATGAAATATGTGTTGCATGTGTTGTATGTAGATGTGTGTACTTGTGCATTGAAAAAGCTTAAAATGTTTATGGTTTTGTTTTAGTTGCATGCCGACTTGAAATAAAGTTTTTCATCTTGATTTGATTTGGCGAAGATGATAAAGTGTCCACGACCACATTACAAGAACACAAATATAAAAATAAAACTATGCCAAAGAACAACGCTTGTATATGTGTCTTTAATTTTAAGGTCACTTACCGGTAATCTTTGTGAAGCAACATCACTCAGCTAACAAATTAAAGACGATCTGTAGCATATGTATAGCTGACTTCATTGCAAGTTGTCAACCATTCTACATCATTCTGTGAATTGGGGTACATAGCTGGAAATTTAATGAACATAATCATTAATTTGTATTCATTTAATTACGTTTGATATTGTACATGCTTAACTTTTGCAATTGTTTTAGTTATTTGTTCTACGAATATCAACGAAACTGATCTTTTTAAAAAAAAACTAAGGCTTTATGCATTTGAAAAAAGGAGGATTGCTTATAAGACAAATTTCCATCAGAGTAAAAATGAAACTAACAACAGACACTCTCTCATTAGGATTCCATTACTGTAGAATATAACAGCATCCACAAAACCGCAATTACACAAAATAATAATAAAGAGATTTGATAATGGGATAATAAAGTTGGCTTATTCATGTTTAATATAAGAGTATACTTTGAGTCAAAATTTTGCAAAACTTTGACCAGTATAACAGTAAATTAATTCAATGGAAACAAGCAGTGGTATTATTTTTCAGATAACACGAGTGTAACAGAAGTAACTGTTTTGAATGGGTCAACATTTTCTGAAAACCTAACAGCAATATTGCGATGCCAGGTAACTGGAAATCCACTACCGAATGTCACTTGGTATTTCCTATCAAATGAAACCAAGCAAATACTGCAGAGACAACACCGAATTGTCGAAAGCAGTTATACAATTAACACAACTAACTGTATGCATACAGGAATATACGAATGTGCAACTGAAAATACAGTAAATGGAACGAAAGTAATGAATAGTAAACAGACTGAACTGAAAGTTACGTGTAAGTACATTAAAACTTTGACGATGTTTTTATGTTATGCGGTGACAGGCATAATCAATTGATATTAATTATGATATATATTGTTTTTAATTGTTGAAATGTATGATGATGATAATGATGTTGATAAAAAAAACTATTCAAACAAATACACACTACTTTCAAAGCTTTCGATTACATGTATCCTATATTGGAGGTTATATTGAGACAACTAGTAGAAACTTAACATTCTATAAAATTTATAAAGCAAAAATGTTGTGCTGATTTTATTGCAGGTTCTCCCCGTTTAGATATACGTTACATGGAAATTCCAGCCAGATTAACCACTGAAATTGGCAATGATTTGAATCTAACCGTATTTCTTGTTGCTTATCCACTGCCAGTGATTCGTTGGGTCTTCAGCAAAACTATAAGCTCAACATACATCACACGGACAGTCAGCACTTACACTTCGACCCTGTACATTTCAAATATCAAAAGCCGTGATTTTGGGATATATACAATGGACGCCAATAATGCTAATGGTGATTTATTCATTCAGGTATCCGTGTCAAAAAAAGGTAAACCAATTATTAATTTTGCAATAGATAAATATCTTTCATGTCATTGATAAATGATATACTTGTAACCTTATAAGAAAACTAATTACGCGGATGATTTCTGTCATGTTAAGCATTTATCCAATATTCATAACAGAATGGTTATTTTGTATTCATTCGATTAATTAATCGTATACTTTAATCTTCTAATACACTATATGCTCCTTTTTCATGCTCCTTTTTTACATGTAAAAAAAGAGAGAAAACCAATAATAAAAACTTATTGTTATGAAGGTTTATGTCCATATAAAACAAGAAAAACAGGGATATGTGGTATAGTTGACAATAAGACAAATATACAACATAGTCCAAGTCGACGACAAAACCAATATGTAACTTGTTGGGGAAAAACAGACACATTCACGATCAACTAATGCGTGGTGCGATACTGTCCTCTTTTTATTCTAGTAACACTGCTTATAGTTGAGACTTTAACTTTTTTAACTAGTACATTACAATCTCTATGATAGTTTACATACAGCGAGACATATCTGGGAAAGAAAATATAGAGCAACATATCAACTCAAAATGTGTCGACAGTTTCATCTGCTAATCTTACATCTCCTATTAATTACACATCCTTAGTAAAAAAATTCTATAAAGTCTTGCTAGATTATTAATAAGGTATGTATGTAAGTATATTGCTATAATATAGAAAAATGTTGTGGTTGATCAATTCAACGTTGAAAGGAAACACGTGAAAAGTTTGGGAGATTTTGGCATGGGTTACTTGTAAAAAGCCCTGATTTGTGTTCCCATGTCTTCAATTTCATCAGGTAGAAGATCCAGATTTGAAATATTATATCTTGTAAATGCAGCATTCCTAATTTCAGAAAATGTTTAATAGTTTAGGAGTGACAGATAGTGTGTTTCTTTTATCAATGTTCAAATATTTTCACCAATCATCATTTTCACGAGGAAAACAGATCCAAGATTTGAAGTTATGAATCCCGCCAGCATTCCTTATTTAAGGAATCCTATGGTATATAAGATCAAACTGTCGCACTGAGAGAAAATAAATTTGTGTGTACCAAAATTTCATGCATCTTTGAAAGAATTTCATATTCAATTTATATTTAAGGTACGATTTTTATTTTTTTTTCAATCTAAAGGAGTTCCTATAGCGCCTGTACATATTTATGTTATTTGTAAGACGAAATCTCTACACGTTTTATGGATGTCTGAATTTAATGGCGGACGAGAACAAACATTTTTTGTTGAGTACTGGATATCACTACAGCCAAACAACAAATCTAGATCGGGACCAGTAATGGATTTAGGGGAATCAACTTCTATCAAATATGACATCAAAGGATTATTGCCTAGAACAAATTACAGCGTTCGCATCTTAGCATCGAATGCAAATGGTATATCTGTATCAGAAAAGGTTGAGTGCTTAACTGACTTAGAAAGTAAGTTGGTCTTTAATGTGTTAATACTGTTGGTCTTAGGATAAGATACGTTTAATTGCTACAGTTTTCGATGCTAGGACCAACGAATTTAAAATAGTTGTTCAAAGACGTAAAGCTTTTTATGTATTACTTTGAATCAAATTTTGCCAAAAACCAAGCTCGAAAAAAAAACTGGTAAAGAAATAGGTTAAACAACTTGCTCATCATTTCTTGGGAAAATATTTCGTCTTAGCTCTGTTCACTCTCAAAAGTGGCGCTAGACAATATAGCTATTAAATTCGTTCGTTTTAAGAATAGTGCATGTTAAGACCCAATGGGAAATACATACACATGTCTTCTTTTAGAGAACCACTTAATTGAATGAAAGCAAACATAGCATAAATGTTCCTTTCTTAATGAGGTGCTGGCCAAGTGTTGTTACTTTGTAGCCAAATTTTATTTTTGTATATGATTTCAAAAACCCAAGTAGAATCAGGTGAGCGATACAGGCTCTAGTTTTTGTTGTTGTTAATTTTGTTCATTTACCATGGTATAAGCTTTTAATTATAGAATTACGAGAGAAGGTAGATCGATATGTGTGGGTTCCATCCATTTGAAAATGTATTAAACAAAAACTATATGGTCTTTATACTAGTACTCATATGTTCTGACTCATTAATAACCAAACGAGAATATATAGTTCAACTGTATGCATATGGTCCAAAACATTATATGATCCGAAACTTACACTCAAGCAAGTATGCAATGTTTTGGTTACTTCAAATCGTTTAAATGAATTTTATTCTACTATAGTATTTACAGTAAAGACCAACATCATACAAGTGGAAGGAAACAATGATATAGCGTATGCTGGTATTGCCATGCTTACTATAGGAGTAATTATAAGTGTAGTTATCTCTTTAGCATTACTTGTCCGTAAGTATTGCTGGATAACTTGCAAAAGTTTATCAGATCATTTTTTCAATATTATTTGTCGTTACTTGGATAATTTTGTAATAATGTAAAATCTTAGATATATTTTGTGTTAATGATCAAAATTGTCTGGCAATTGAAAAATTGAAACTATAGTGTTAAAAAATAAATGAGTTTTATCAGTTAAATAATCTTATGTTCACGTGTTTACATGTACTCTAGAAAACAATGTTTACTTCAATTTGCGAGACTTGCTTTACTTTCACCAGATGTACTATGATATCTAGTGAATAAGAGGCATCATTAGCTTCTCAAGTTTCAAATTTCATCTTTAGAAGATATCTAAATGCTTATGAAAAAAATTCCAGTCTTACAATTTTTTACACCTGACTCGGGTTTTTTTCTCAGATGACCTACCAATGACGTTTGACTCTTAAAGTTAATAGGACACAAACAGTTAGACTTTGAAAACCATTGACATGATTGTGGAACAAAGTATTGAATAAACAAAGTCTTCCAGGATTGCCAAAATCTTTACTGCTATCCATGCATTTATGGCCATGCAAATCCACACTAAGATAAAATGTCAAAATTGCAAATAGGACACAATCTGAAATTATACAGATAATACGATTAGTCTAATCGTTAGAACTAGACAAACTAAAAGTCAAAAGTGTTCGTCATTATTTTCGTAATAAAAAAGGTTTTCTTATGATATCTCTAACAGAGCAGTTTTTGTATGTTCGGGCTCAACCAGTTAATGGATTACAATGGATTACTCGTACACTGTTTCCAATAAGCTGGTCAATAGAAATAGTTTGTGTTAAAATTGCCGAATGATAAGTAAGACTCAAATCCTTTCCTTACAAATAATTGACAGGAGAAAGATATACATTTGCAGTTTTTTTAATTTTTGATATTTTTTTAGGTTTCAAAAGAAACGCAAAACAAACTGTGTAAGTATTTAAGATGTATATACTAATTGTAAACATTTTTACCGCGGGTATAGTTTGTCGGCCACGATGGTATAGAGACCTGCGGTAGCTCGCCCGCGTCTAACGTGCGACTTTTTCTTGTTCATCGATTTTAGTATTAATTTGTCAGTCGAAAATTTCATTTACACGTGTTCTTATCGAAAAAGAATGCAAGTTTAAAATAACAAAAAAAACAAAAATACTGAACTACGAGGAAATTCAAAACGGAGAGTCCCTAATCAAATGGAAAAAACAAAAACATTAACACATCAAACGAATAAATAACAACTGTCATATTCCTGACTTAATGCAGACATTGTCTGATGTAGACAACTGCATCTAGGGATTGAAGTCTTAAAACTTTGCTTAGTGCCCGGAGGTCAAAAAATCATGCTCGAAACATGAAATCCAGCATTTTGATTGGTTTATTTTCGAGTACGAGTACAAAAAACTGACTCGAAAGTTTTATGACCGCAAGGCCAGGTCTTCCACTTCTCAAAACAAAATTAAGTGGTTTTTTCTTCTCTTTACAAGCATGTCGAAGAGGTCTCTATTCCATTACCATTACATACAATTATTTAATGATTGATTTATGCGTAAAAGTACTTCGTTTTGTTCTAAACAGGAAAAATAACAATGTCGATACTTCAAATCATCCTAGTAATTGTTCCTTAGAGTTAGCTGTACAAAGTAAGTTATATTCGCATTTTTGTCGATTAGATATTTACTACTTATTCTTGATTCTACAAAAAGAAATCTTTGTATTTCATTATAATATCTATTACTATGACAACCAGAGATTATCAAAACTATTGATTAAACCATAAAAGGTAAAATTACAAAATACCAAACAAATGGCAAAATCAAAAGCTCAAACACATCAAATGAATGGATAACAACTGTCATATTCCTAGCGTGGAACGTCGTATGTTTAAAATTGTTAGTTAAACCTGGTTTTATACATAGCTAAACTTCTCACTTGTATAACAGAACAGAAATAAGACTGCAATACTATGAAATTTAATATAAAGGCCATTTAAAAATTGGCTCTGGTGTAAAAAAGATCATGTTAAACTTACCACATAGATGTACCTTGAACGTAAACGGCATTTGAATATCAATATATATAACAAAAATATTGACAAATTATGTTTACAGATGCGGTTGAGGAGACAACAACAGAAAGGTATTTTGTCTAACAATTAATATGTGTTTAAAATATATCATTTTTACAAAATAATTATTTTTGAAAACTGTGAGTGCATGTAGAAAAATACACTTCAAACATTTGTGTCAAAGGTATTAAATAAACTCATCATAGATACCAGGACTAAATTTTGTATATACGCCAGACGCGCGTTTCGTCTACAAAAGACTCATCAGTGACGCTCGAATCCAAAAAAGTTAAAAAGGCTTAATAAAGTACGAAATGTTTAAAAAATACCATTCTCTTTCGTTTATTGCAGCATTGAATTGTCCTGTATTATAACTATTTTGATTTAAGCGTCACTGATGAGTCTTATGTAGACAAAACGAGCATCTGGCGTATTAAATTATAATCCTGGTACCTTTGATAACAATTTGCAGAAAGAGACAAACGTTTCCCCGTAGTGTTCACTGTTGATAGACGTCACTAGCTCATTTTGAAATGCATGCAATATATTGAAATTATGAAGGGCGAAAAATAACTTTTACTTTAAACTGCAAAAAGAAATATCTTCGAATGCAAACTTCTTTTAAAATTAAGTAATCGACAATATGAGCAACAGGATAACCATAGCATGGTTATGATCCTGATTTTGACCTCAATGGTTCCTAACAAGTTCAGTTATCAAAAACGGTTATGGTTTAATCGGCCGTTTTAAATAAATCATGAGTGTTCTTTATGATGATAAATGTACCAACTCGGCAGAAGGTATAGAAAAGTACAACTTCTTTTATGGAAATACATAAGACTGTATGAGTTTGCAAGTTTTTTTTATCTTTTATGAAATGAAAGACAAAACACACAATTCGGACATTCAAACACATATTTTGAAAATAAACCGGTTTTCATATTAGGGCCCTAAATAGCTTGCTGTTCGGTATGAGTCAAAGATCGGAGTTGAAGACCTATAATGGGTTACTTTTTACATAAGAAGAACAAATGTACACATAACACATCATTGAACACGTAAGACTAATCAACACAATTCCATCAACACGGATGGTCTGAAGTGCATCTGCTAATGATAACCTTTATGTAATGATGCCCGCCAAATGTATAATGATTAAACAAAAAAATAAATACCAATAAGAAATTAAAATCAAAATGTTCTTTAACAATCCACTTCTTTAATTAACAAAAGTGTTTTAAATTTAGAATTAGTGATCATGAGTATGTAAGTCTCCGCCAGGACAATGGTGCTTCTGACCAAGGTATGTAGTTGTTGGAAGAAAAAGAAATATAAAAGATAAAATATTACTATAACATTTTATTTTTCATATTTGTGCTACAAAACCGGTAAACTATCTGAAGTTATCTTTCAATTTTTTTAAGCAATATTTGAATTACACAATGCCCTCTTCGTGTAGTTAAATAAATGCTACAGCAGTTTATCGCTATTCAATAATCGTAATTAATTAAGCAAAATCAAATCTGGATTAAAAAGAACGTGCAATAATGATTGCATGAGACAATTCGGAAAAATATGTTTTACATCAAACAAAAGATTATCATAGACATCACGTTTCGCCATCGAAATTCACTTATCAAAAACAGTTACGGTTGAATATGCAGTTTTTATTACATGGGTAGTTCACAAACCGTATATCTAAAATAAAACAAATTAAAGAAAGGCACAAGTACAAAATGTAGGATTATTCGTCTTGTGTCTTAATACATTTGAATTTATAAGGGGATTACAAGAACACAATTTGAATAAATGAAAAGAAAGATCTAGCAATGACCATGTCCAAAAGTAAAAGGACAAGCTACCAACAGTATATAAACAAGGAAATCTTAGTAATCCTTAAGAATCCCTTAAGAATGAAAATTACAATGCAACACAGTAGTCTTTGTAATGTATTTGGCGACAAATAAAGGTGATGATCAAGATCGAGGAGATGTGAATATATTAGTAATGGTGTTTTATATAATGCTTTAATAACAAAAAAAAGTAACAGCTTGATTTTGAATTGCTTAGTAACTTTTTTGTTCAAATGTTAATGATTGTAGAATATGTAAACGGACCGGAAATAAGCAGGTAAGTTTATTTTTTACTTTAGTTCACGAATAATTTATTTAAAATGCTTATGAAATGATAAAAGTTATGAAAAGATGGAAAATTGTACAAACACGTGCAAAATTTGCGATATTTAACACACGAAGTCGTTTTAGATTTCATGCTGTCTTGAAATATAAGTAGCATAAGTATAAAAATTTACAAAAATACTACGGCAAATTTATATTTTGGGTAATCCATCAAATCTAACAAATAAATATATAGTAATGTTCATTTTTTTAATTAAACACTAACAACAACAAATAATGGGTTGTCAATCAGTCGTTAAGAATTTTTATAACATATTACATTGTACATTTGAATATGAACTTAACGACCCGATTTGCAAATTCTTTGAAAAGAAGGGCGATATAAATCGAAAAACGAGATAAGTGACTAATTAAAATTAAATAAATGTGTTATTGATAGTAAAGAGGGGAAAAGATACCAGAGGGGAAATCAAACTCATAAATCGAAAATAAACTGACCACGTCTGGCTAACAATGAAAGAAGACAAACATACAAACAATAGAACACATGACACAACATAGAAAACTAAAGAATAAACAACACGATCCCCACCAAAAACTAGGGGTGATCTCAGGTGCTCCGGAAGGGTAAGCAGATCTGCTCCACATGATAGAAACGAGTTGGATGACTAGTCTTCAAAATATTTTTAAAAAGGAATACAAACAATGACTGAAATCATTTTGTTACATGGTAACAGGTGAATTTTACACAAAATATTCCTGATTTTAAGGGAGCAACTGTCCTTTCCTATTACATATTTCAGTTTTACAAGGGAGAATCAAAAGATTATTAGTATTCTATTTTTAATTTTACTTTTTTGGACCTCGATGTTCCTTTGGCACAATGTTCGCTATGCTCGTGTATGTTGTAACGATTTGGATTCAATATAGATTACTAGTAGATTTTCAGTTTGATTTTAATTTACTGATAACAAAATCAGTATTAATAGCAATACATAGTCTTTTGTAAAGAGTTGTCTCATTCACAATATCATACCACATCTTATTTTTTTATAGAGATAACAGTTGGAGAGAAGTACAAACATATGAAGAATTGACAGTACAAAGAACAGGTACACATATTAATTTTATATTACCTGGATTGATTAAACTAATACTTGACGAAATGCATTATTGCTACAAAATGTCAAGCAAACATCATAAGCAAGTCTTTACGGTCGCCGTTTCAAGTGGTATGACAAATTAGTTTCCCAACAACTTGTGTGTTGGGTTCGCATGAATAGTGATGCAAATATAACACGTTTTCTGTCGACGAACTAAAAGTGCCTCTGTTTTGGTTCATGCGATTGATTTATTGTATTGATCGAGTATTGATGACTGAATGTCGATACCAACTTGATTATTTGACACTCCTTTTTTTAAAGTGTATCTTTTTAAATTTCTTCACTGCAAAGTACGTTTTCTTTAATATTACGAGATTCACTTTTCCTTTTATAAATAAGGGCGAACAAATAATCAAGGACATAAATCAGCAGTTTTATATTCATGTTAATTATTGCTATAAGAAATACAATAACCAAATTAGAATTAATTTCTTTAGCTTTTAAATCTCAAATATAGGTTTGTTGAAACATTTTAATTCATTAAGAGCAAGGATATTTGAAACATCATTAATATTAGAAGAATAAAAGAAAGACGATATCATGGGACTATAAATACCATTATTCCGATAGAGAGAACTACCTATACAATTAATGAATGATTAATATGGTCTAAACAAAACCGGGTTATCATTAGCTGCACCAGTTTTCAAATTTTCTATAATATGATTTCCTATTCTACTTCTTGAATATGAAGATTATTGCAATATTAGTACACATTTGATATAAAATACTCATCATGTGTTATGACAAGATAACCATTCGAGTAAATTTTATTATTTTCCGTTTATTATAAAATTAGACAAAACAGAGAATGGCTGCAAACAAAGGTAAGTGTTATTTTGTAGATATCCGATATAAGTATGGACTTACAACTTAAAAAGAAAATAATTTTGGTTAAAAACAAAAATAAGTAAATGCAAAACATAATAAGCAATATTTCAAATTTTGAATTGTATTTTACACCGGAGTATACTTAAGTCAAATGAATGTATACATCAAAATAATAAAACACATACAAATAGGATAAACAAAACCTCGAAAATACAAACGGCAGTGTTTTAAAATGTGTTGGTAATGTTTTTGTTCTAGAAAGTTTCCTATTTTTCTTGGGAATCAATTTTATTATATAAACGGATACATTTTAAATAAGAACCATAATTTCTTTGAACCCATCTCTAAGCATTAGCTGCCTGACAAACTTTCGTCCTCTAAAAGCGTGATTGGGAAGTAAGAACATGCATTTAAGATTCAATTAATATGATTTTCCTTTTTTAAATATTGTGGCATATATATGACATGTATGTGTTCGCGACTTCTGGAACTCATGTAATTCATCTAACTTGACATTGTGACAAAGACCGATCATCTCTAGATCTGTTTTTGAAATTGAATCAGTTGAATGACTTCAAATTGAGATCATCGAAAAAGCATGACGAATTCAGCTTCAACAAAGACGTGCTTCTGACGAAAAATCTCCTTATCAGTGTTAAAAGGGAGATTGATGTATATCAAAACTTCCAAAAAAAAGTTACTGTGGATTAATTATTACACTTTGGATACATTCGTGGGTTTCTTTGGAACAGATGTACCATAAATTCAAAAATGTAACGAGTTACAAATTTTCTATAGGCTTAAATGCAGAGACAGAAAAAAAATCAAATATCCACGAAAATATCCGTGTTCCTCAATCCACGAAAATTGATACTAAAGGAAGCAAATGTATCCATAGTAATAAAACGAAACTAATCAACTAATCGAATCGAATTTTCTATGTTTTTACTGACGAAAGACATGATCAGATCTTTTGAGATACCAGAGATATCGTCTAAGCTGAAAATCTACAAAATCGTGGTCATTTCGTACGTGAAGTTTTGCCTGATTGTTGATTTGCATATAAGGTTTAACATGCAAAGCAGGAGACACTTAACCGGTCGACATACACAGTTTCACTTCGTAATGAGTTTTTTTTTTTATTTCCTTAGCTTTCAATCTTGACTAGTATATCAATTTAGGAATAATGAGTTTTGAACATGTTTGGCATAATTGCTGCTGCTTATTTGTCACTATTTTATCTTTTAATTTTTAGAGAATATTATAATACATGTATTTTTAAACAAGGCACTATTGAAGGTAATATACTTATTATTGATTCCTAACGAAACAATCTTAAAATACAATTAATAGTTTTCACAACACACATACTTGTTTAATTTAGGAAATGGACTTATTGATTAAAATGAGCAGACACAAGCCGTTGCTTGTTAAACTCTCTGTGAGTTCCCAAACATTAGATCTTTTTAGATGATAAATTGTCATAATAATGCACCAAAAATATAAATGACACACAATCAACAATTGAATTTGAAAACGTCTGGTTCCTTCGAGCTATGTTCAGCTAGTTCAATTTCTTACACCTTAATATGTTTTATTCATCGCACCTTCTTTCCTAACCATATTGAATATACATTGATTTTTTATGTAACATGTCTTTATTGGTTTAAAGTTTTTCTTGTTTATCAGCTCATCGACATTACTGTATCATGTGATTGAGACGAAATCAATGGATTTACTTATAAAAAAACGATATTTAGAATTAAATCATAATGAGTGACTGTAATAGTTTTCTGTCTATTCGAAATACCCTCAAAAATAAGGTGCACTCTTTAAATAACCTGCTACGTTTTTTTCAATTTAAAGGATGAGGGGGATCACATGTGCTATATGAAAAATAACTTAACTTAAATAATTCCCATTGGAAAAAAAACACATAGTCTGTAATCATCTATTTTCGACTTAAAGTCCCGTATATATACTTTTTTCTGAAGAAAACTCTAGTATTTGTCCACATTTAGAAGATATTTTTTTTTTAGTTATTGACTTTCTGGAAAACAATTCGCGGAAATGTTTATGTTTTCTGTATGCAGTTACCTAAGCATGACCTTTCTCGTTTAAATCTGGCGATCGCAATACGAGTACCTTTTTTTGGGCTTCGTGACTTTTTTATTCGAGCGTCACTGATGAGTGTTTTGAAGACATGGCGAAAATACAAAATTTTAATCCTGGTATCTGCAATGAGCTTATTTATTGTACATATCATACACGTTTTCACCTCAAAATCCATGCTTCTTTGTTGATTTTTTACCAAGGTAAAAATCGGTAAACTTCTGTTTCTAACACAACCATTAATTTTACTTAGCTGCTAGATTTTCACATTAACACTGACCGAGTGAAATATATTTTTACTACAAACTGTATGGATGCGTTAAAAATGATAAAATCGTGCATAGAATACTACGTTTATGGTATATCTATGCATGCATTGGTTTAAGAATCAATTTATATTATTATTCACACATTTACTCGTTTCATATGACTTTTATGATCTTATCTTATAATAATTCATACAACGTACAAAAATTATTTTGAATAATAATTAACACCTGTCTTTTCAATAGCAACATAAAGGGAACTATATGATAAGATTTGTTAATGAAATTACGTTGCTGAACGGTAATTTTACTAATTTACGTCATGTCAACAACATGCACACATTTATGATATTAAAAGTTCCTGGAACCTCTCGTTTCTACGCATAATTACAGATAACTTTTTCGTTTTTAGACAATGATTATTCTAAATATCCTATTTTGGTTACGATTATTATACAACTTTGACTACTGTACCAATACATTTGATATTTTTACCTGCATTGTTGTCAATATAATCGAGATTTATGCGACTGTCGTAATAGAGAGATTTTTTCTATGGCATATTCCTGTAGGTGAATGTTTAGATGGGAAAATGTATATTGCGTTGACTTAGAGTTATTTCTTTTATTTCAGGCGACCAAGCAGACAGGTAAATACTATAAAACAATATACAAAACACAACAAAGAAGCAAATTAAAACGAACCCCATAAAAAAATGGTGATCTCAAATGCTCATGAAGATAACGCAGATCCTGTTCAAATGTTCCCCTTGTACTTGCTAGTGTACACACTAGGTAATAAGTTTTATTTGGTAGGTCACATTGCATGAAAGTAGGATATGTATATGATCTCCAATTGAGCATACTGTCATTCCTTTTTAAGTGAATATTTTTCATAAATTCTATAACGGTCAACCAACATATGATAACGTCCGTTCAAGTTCAGGAATGATGATTAGAGCTTTGCCACCTGGAACTCTTCGTTTAATATTTTTCTATAAAGCACTACTCAAATACAAAGGAAATCATGATAAGAAATTCATGTTCTGGCATAACGTTTTAACTGGGAGATACAAACTTTGAATAAGCAGTTTCACATTTGTAAACTATAATCATCCTTGTTGTCGTAAAAGTTCATCAAACCGACCCTCATTGTCGATTTCTAGATGTAATTCAAGATATGAGAAAGAATTGAATGTTTTTGTTGTATATAAAGGCAGTAGTGGTATACTGCTGTTCAAATTTGTTATCGATTATGAGAAAACAAAGTAAAATTGAGGTAAGCACATCAACTGTACTATAAGAGGAAAACAATGGAACAACAGAAAAACTGAACTACAAACTACAGTGAAACGGACTATTTTATAACAACTGTCATATCCCTGATTTGATACAAGACATTTTAAGAGAAATAATGGATTGAACCTGGTTTTATGGCTAGTCAAACCACTTTGATGGATATGTTAAAAGCTACTGCTAAAGCTACGTGACAAATACACAGCTCAAACGAACGCAAGAGCACAGAGACATACATATAAATATGTAAAGCACATAACAGCATGTAAACCGCAGAATAACAACGGATATCTCCTATAAATAACAACTGCACAAGACACCACGAACTGTGCGTCAATTGAATGGATCACAAAAAGAGGCGTATATATTATTACAAGAAATGTGTATCCTATTTTCAAGTTCGATCGGATAGATGATTTCATCCTAGTAACTAACCTCTAATGTGTTTTCCCTCTAATGTTCTTCATAGAGACAAGACTTCCATACTTCCTTATCGGTATAACATGACTTCAATTCTTCAAACATATGTATGTTATACTAAAGTCAAAAACAGAATTATCGAACTAGCAAGTCTCTCTTACAGAAGTTTTATGATTATGGTTTCTCTTAAAAATTTTAGCACCATACATGTATATGGCAATTCTAGGAGAGAGTACGAAAATACAGATATTAAAGACAATGGTATGTTGAAAGGTTTGGTAAAACGAAACAATTAACGAAAACTCCCGTTCAGAATAAGAAAAATTGTGAATAATTACATTGCATGTACACCCAAAAAGATAAAGGCAACAATAGTATATAGTAAATTTATAAATCGATTTGTGAGAAACCAACCTCGTTAAAAACTAAAACCGAACGAACAACATTAACTTTAATAGGAAAACAAAGAAGAAAAGGAACAAACTATTTTATAACAACTGCCATACTCTTGACTTTGTACAAGACATTTTAATAAAAAAAAAACGAAAGGTTGAACCTGTTTTTATGACCCCGCATATATGACAATGTTTAGAAATATCGCTAATATGAAAACACTACGTGACAGAAATACGGCAAAAACACACAAAATAACAAAAATAAGAAGGACTGTCGCAATGGGGAGTTGTCTCATTGGCAATCATACCACATGATCATATTTTTATAAACCCAACGTTTTTGTTGAAATTGATATGGTTTTAAAAAATTTGTTAAAGTCTTATAAATTGAGAATGAAAATGGGAAATGTGCCAAAGAGACAACAACCCAACCATAGAACAGACAACAGCAGAAGGTCAACCAATAGGTCTTCAATGCAGCGAGAAACTCCCGCACCCGGACGCTTCAGCTGGCCCCTAAAGAAATATATATACTAGTTCAACGATATTGGACGTCATACTAAACTCCAAATTATACACAAGAAACTAAAGTCATAAATCAAACAAGACTAACAAAGGCCAGGAGCTCCTGACTTGGGACATGCGCAAAAATACGGCAGGGTTAATCATGTTTTTTTTTATATCTCAACACTCCCCTATACCTCTAGCCAATGTACAAAAGTAAACGCATACCAATATGCACAGAAAAATTCAGTTCAAGAGGAGTCCGATGTCATAAGAGGTAACAAAAGAAAATAAACAAAATGACAATAAAACATAAATAACAACAGACTACTAGCAGTAACTGACATGCCAGCTCCATACCTCAATTAAACTGATTGAAAGATTATGTTTTCATCATATGAATATCAGGCACAATCCCTCTCGTTAGGGGTTTAGTATTATATCATCATAAAATATATGAAAAGAACATTACCCGTGTTATGCCAACAACTGTTTTTTTTAAATAAATGTGTTTAATTTCGATTCAAAGACCCTATAAGTGAATCAATATTAAAGCCAAAATATGCAATCTTTAATGACCTGACTACAGTATCGTAACTATATACCCCTTCGTAATAAGGCTGTTTAAAGGTTTTTTTTTTGCTTCTGAGATGAATACTGACATATTTATGCTTTGTAAAGAATATAATCATCAAAGATTGGATGTGAAATACCTGAACTTATAAGAAGTTATGTTTACTAACCAAAGTTTGTAAACGATTTTGAAAAACAACCTTACTTATAATCTGGAACGGTGAATTCAAATGCCGTCTTTCCCAAACATATCTGTACTTTCCTTCCTGTTTTATTATGGAAAACAATACATGATTAAAATACTACTCTATACATGTGCTTCTTCTGGAAGGCTGCTGCTGATATAATTTATCATGTGTCGAGGATGTTTCAGTCTTAAGTGTATGCCAGAATTTATTGCATGGGTGCAGATATGGCTTGAAAATTGTTAGCGTGCGAATCGCACGGGTGAATAAAAGAAAACCGTGATAAAAATCTTGTTTTCATGATTCCAATTTATTTTTCTTATATCTAATTTCAGACCTTCAAAATAGCAAGAAAAGAGATGAATATGAAAACACAAACATAAAAACCTTGAAATAACGTTTCAAACTATATATCTCAATTTACAATGGTTGACATAATAACTACAAATTGATAAATATGATGGCAAATAGCTCAATTTAAATCAATAATTAATAGATTTTTTTCACTTATTATTTTTAAATATCAAATAATTATTTGAGGTTTTCTGAACAGTATACTATACATGTCTACGAAATATGATAGTCAGTAATGTTGATGCAATAGTTTTATAAGGCAAAATGTCATATAACATGAACATCCTTTCTTCTCAATATCATCATTATTGAAATTCAACTGTCATGTACAGCAATAAAACGGTTTGATTTCCTTACTTTGTTAAATGAATATACACTGCAATAGCGCGATTTATTTCTTGCTCGTGTTTATCATTTCTTTTTATATGCACAAAAATATGAATAACTTCGTCAATTAGGGATTTAAAAATTGGAAATACCTGCTTTTGCATCGCTAATTAAACTGCATTTGAAATGGTTTTGACAGCAGCAACTATTTTTACAACTATTAGTTTTATTTATATTTATGTCATAAAGTTTTATTATTGTACAAAACCATACAAAGTATTTGACTGACTTTTTGTGTATATTATGACATATACATAAAGAAAAATATCTATAACACGGTATAATAATTTAAACATAACTACATATCTCTGTATCTTAAAATTATCGTGTTATTTGTACTCTAATACCATATAATAGTTGTATTGTATTTTAAATTGTGTTGCGTCTTTATTGATCATTATTATTGAATGTGTACTATTTATGTATTATTATATAATAATGTGATTATTATTGTATTTAGAGAACCTTACTAAAAATTGGTGTAATTCAAATGAAGTACTCAATCTTCATAAATATATCAATATAATCATTATTATTGTTTTTATTATTGTCATATTTATGGTTTCATTTAATAAACATTTTGTATAGGGGAAGACCTCTTATGTTTACGTAAAGTGACATATATATGTCAATTATAATAAGTGTTGCTTTGACAATAAAATAACCTGTTCTGATGTTGTAGCAAAATGTTTATGCATCTTTTTAGAAAATCATAAAAAAACTAGAAGGAATTCATTAACAGTCAAAAGTATTTACGTCGATAGTAAAGCTTCTTTTTCTGTAAATTTCGACAATGCAATTTTCCAACGGAACTTCTTTTACGGCTAAAACTGTACCTCTTTTACTATGAAGTTTTGAAAAAAAAACCTATATCATAGAATCGAAAGTGCTTATGCAATACTATTTTTAAAGGTCGAAATATAGGACTGTGTGGCATTTTTTCAACGTTTCCATGCCCCGAACTTCTACGGATTAAAACTTACACTGAAATTCTTTACTATCCTTACCTTAACTTTAGCTTTTCCACAGAATTCGATTTGACTGTATGCATTTGTTTATCTACTGGAAACATTCCTTGTTAATTCTCTTCGAGAAGAAACATGGAATCATATCGGAGAACCATTACGTAAACAAAATTGATTATCTATGAATATAAGATATACATCTCCCAAAAAAAAAGAGTGGTTTGAGAAACGGCTGTATTTACAAAGTGCAACCTAAAGATGCGATTAGTCTTTGATTAATATCCCTGACAAAAAAAGAAACAATACAACGCAATGCATTTTCGATATATATCATGACATTGTATACACTGTACCAAGGTTAATAATTGCCCAATTGGTCAAACATTTACAGGGGGTGTTTTTTTTCTTCTTATCAAAACCATTGATGGAAGGCAAACACGCGTTTCTTAACCCCAGTATTCAAAAATCGATCTAAAATTTTTTTTTTTTTTAAACATTAAACTGTATCATGGTCTGTATAAAACTTCGAATGCCTTTTCAGACATTTGAATTAATAATTCTCATCTTCGCAATTAAGTACCGACTTTTCCATCTTTTTTTCTGCCTTGTAAAGCCCCGGTTACAACAGATCGCACGATTTTTTTGTCGTGGAAGATCCATAAGATAGTTATTGTGGCACTGTCGTGTAAAATGTCCAAAAAAAATATTTCGAGTGGTCACATCTACTACGACATCTCCACGATGGGTACACGACAGAAATAAAAATTGTAATTGTCCTGTCGTGGGTTTGTCGCAAGTTGGTCGTGCGACAGTCGAACGACAATCATGAGTTTTTTTTAGGCTATTTTTCAGGTTTTCCTGTCATGGGATGCGCGTATCACTGTCGTCTCATTGTCGTGTCACTGTGGTATCACTGTCGTATGACTGTCTTACAACTGTCGCACAACAGTCGTGGGTCACTCGTTCGTTTGACTCAGGGACTACCAGTATACATAGAAGGCCCAATGTATTGCAAGCTATTTGCCATTTGCTTTCAATATAGTTAAGTGTCATTATAAGTTCGGTCCAAGTAAACCACGTTTTTTTCTTATTAGTTTATATTACAATTGTTCAACGAATTAAAACCAGGATGTTTCCGAAAAATGGATGTTCATTTTGCTCTTGTTGGAGTTCAGCAAGGCGCATTTTTAGCAGGGCCAAACGTAATCTTTCTGGTGGAAAAGCCATCCTCTTTAAACGGCAGACGGTATATTTTCCAAACATTCATTCCTGCTGAATTATATTCTTCTAAATAAAACGAAAAAATGTTGCACGACGAACGTATCACTATCGTACGACAATATTTCGAGTGGTCACATCTACTACGACATCTCCACGATGGGTACACGACAGAAATAAAAATTGTAATTGTCCTGTCGTGGGTTTGTCGCAAGTTGGTCGTGCGACAGTCGAACGACAATCATGAGTTTTTTTTAGGCTATTTTTCAGGTTTTCCTGTCATGGGATGCGCGTATCACTGTCGTCTCATTGTCGTGTCACTGTGGTATCACTGTCGTATGACTGTCTTACAACTGTCGCACAACAGTCGTGGGTCACTCGTTCGTTTGACTCAGGGACTACCAGTATACATAGAAGGCCCAATGTATTGCAAGCTATTTGCCATTTGCTTTCAATATAGTTAAGTGTCATTATAAGTTCGGTCCAAGTAAACCACGTTTTTTTCTTATTAGTTTATATTACAATTGTTCAACGAATTAAAACCAGGATGTTTCCGAAAAATGGATGTTCATTTTGCTCTTGTTGGAGTTCAGCAAGGCGCATTTTTAGCAGGGCCAAACGTAATCTTTCTGGTGGAAAAGCCATCCTCTTTAAACGGCAGACGGTATATTTTCCAAACATTCATTCCTGCTGAATTATATTCTTCTAAATAAAACGAAAAAATGTTGCACGACGAACGTATCACTATCGTACGACAGACAATCAATGTTGTGCGAGAAATGTACGAATTTTGGTATTCGTGAGACAGTCGTGCGACTGTATCACGAATGTATTGCGACAGTCGTACGATTGTTTTTTTCTTAAAATGGTTTATGTTAGTACCCATGACAATGTGTTTATCGCACGACAGTCGCACGATTGTGGTAAGCTAACCTAACGACAGCCAAAAGACACTAACACGACAAAAAATCGTAGAGAAAAAAGTGCATGTCCAATTTTCGTTCCACGACGACATGTTCAAAATATCGTGCGACTGTCGTACGAAGATCACAGATGACCCGCGATTTGACCAAATTTCTGGTCGTAGCGCTGTATAAATGTGTTGTAGGTTCGTTGTGACCAGGGCTTAAATTAATGTATTTCTTTGATTATTTAACAGTTTTGTCAATTCATTATATTTCATGATGAACTTGAGTTCAAAATTCGTATCATTTGTTGGCTACTATAAAAACAAATTATTAAGATGCACGATTGTTTTTCGATTCAATAATTTACAAAAAAAATCTAACAACTGCAATATAATATATAAATTGTCTGCAAGTGAACAAACTAAAAAACAAATAAAAGCTTAACAGAATATTGTTGATTGCAACATTTTCAATTAATTAATCGTTTTGCGATCGAAGCGGTTTTCTGTATTTTCCTACTGCAGAAGTGTTCAAAACCGAATAAATGAGGCCATACCTTTAAATATTTATGTTTTTTATCGGGTGTCCACCACAACAAGGACACGTGTAATTCATTGACTAGAACTGTAGTAGAAGGAAAGCAGTAACGTTATAACTGGCGCTTACCAAGATTTGTTTCTACTCTTTTTAACGTAATTCATATTCATCGTTAGAACACGAAGAAAAACCCTTTTTAATAATATTAACCACTTATTTCACGACTTCTGGAAAATTCTGTTCATGAAGAAATAGCATAACAAATGTGTTGCACACTGAATAACCCGCTTAGCGGGATTTGTTAAAGTGTGAACCTCATTTTTTTTATGTTATTGTCGTTGAGAAAAAGTAGTATCCTGTTGCAAATTGCAATAGATAAACAGTCTGTTATGAGTTAATGTCTGTGTCTGTGTCTTTGTCTTGATTTTTTTCTTTGTTTTTTTTCGTTTTGATGAAGGAGTTGTCTATCTTTTCCGACTTTGGTTTTTACATTTTCATAATATGTGTTACTGCCAAAAATCATCTTTAACAACATGACAGTAGAAACGATATTCCAGGGCTTGAATATCCTATGATAATTTCCTTCCAAGAGGGTTGCTGCTCACAAGGATTCTATTAAACCAAGAGTTCACATTAATGAAGTTAAATTCATCCCGTCGTATGGTCTATTTTATAGATGATAACGAATATATTACTAATGTCGTCGTAAGTACAATCCCGTTCCCTTTTCCCGAAGGCAACCTACCGTATCAGACCTAATACCGGGTTTGTGATATCATGGGCCACACGATGGTTGCCAACGGTGGATCAGGATATGGTTATCCTTTCGAAGCAACGAATTTATGAGATTTCTATTCTTCAGTCTTTGTTTTATTTTTCTATGTTGTGTTTTGCGTACTAGTGTTTTTCAATCCGCCATTTTCTACATTTTAGAATGCCTGTACCAAGTCAGGAATGTGACAGTTGTTGTCCGTTTGTTTTTGGTGTGTTTTGTCAATTGATTTTGCCATGTGATTAGGGACTTTCCGAATTGATTTTCCTCGGAGTTAAGTATTTTTTTTATTTTACTTTTTTTCTGTTGGTCTCTTGAAGCCCTGCTGTTGTCAGTATATTTTCGACTTATGGACATCCCAAAATTAGAAGCATAGTATATGCTTTATTACACGAAGATCAAACAGAATACTGGATCGGAAGTCGCCCAGTATAACAAGGTCCGGAACAGACGTCACAATGGACATGGTATCATCTGATATTGCAAGTGTTCCCTAATTTCCCGACATGACAACTAGTATATCACTAACATATCGCACTTAGATCATAAAGCCTATAACAACAGCAGTAATTTCAGTTCGTCTACAGGCATTATGGATGTTGATGACACTTAACAACACCATCTATTTTACGAAATTTGAAGCCAATGGCGGCAAAACCTGAGGCATTTTAATACATGTAACAGATGCTCCATTCACTAGAACATTTACCAGAAGCAACGATGGTCTGAATAGCAAAACATCAAATGGTATCTACTGATTAGAGTGTTACCTTTGCGGACTGGTATACGTTGATGAAACGAAAGGAAGGCGAAATAAACGTATGTGCGGTCATAGATGATCGAACATTAACCACATTGTAAAGTACACTATTTGCCAGCATTTCAACCAGCCCGATCATTCAATTCGTTCTATCCAGGTTTTGAATCATCGAAAAAATATACCACATGACTATCAATGTTCATCTTACAACTCCCTTTGCAGACAAAAAAAGAACACTACTGGAATCGGCAAATGGGAACTTCAACACCATATTGTGGCACTGACAAAATGGATGTTATATCTATACTTTACAGTCCTTCATGAAGCTCGGTGAATGTGATGAACACTTTCAACCCTGGTTAGTCAAATTAAAATGGCTTTCTTTCTAGCGTGTAACTTAGTTCCACTTCAAAGTAAACACGTTCAAAATTTTCCTATCAGAAACGGAACTAACACTAACGCTCGGTATTAAGATATTGACAAATATAATGTCTACCCATGTTAAAATGAACATAGCACATGGCATGAAAGAATTATTTCTTAATGCACACCAGTACAAACGCACAGCTGTCATTTCGGATATTGCAAGTCAAAGACATTAAGTTTGCATGATCCTTTCTTTAACGTTTCTTTCTTAACAGAGATCTGAAACAATACTTCTGATCAAAACAACAGGGAAAATGTGCCCTCCTGTTAAAATTGTGTATTACTCTTTATTATTCAAAAGAAACTTTCAACAAGGGTATTACAGTCATCCGAAGTTCCCCAGCTTTCATTTGATACCGAAACTACACAAATATTTCACCTTTTGACATCATACAGCTATGCGAAAGAAACACTTTATTTGAAATATGTACTACTTTCTTATATGTTCCTTCCGAGCTGGTCTGAATACCTGTCTAAAAGATAAAAAAGACAAAGATACAAAACAAATATACAGACAGGTCCGAAAAATCATGAGACTAAATCTATCAATAAGAAACACAACTTCAATATTTTCAGTCGAAAATTATGTCAGGCAATGGATAACGCAAGAACGAAGACGTATATACTCCCTACGAATGGATCAAGGCTGTGAGTTTGTTGATACAAATCGGAATTAAGAAACTGAATGGCTATAATAATATTAATGATGCATCGAACTTTAATATGACAAAACACTTGTCCTATCTAAAAAAACAAATATGATTTTGTTCTCGAAGATAAAGCCCCAAACAACATATGTGTGTGTGTATAGATCACATTGAATATACTGCTTGAGAAATACATAAAGTATTGACCCTTCAATTGAAACCTCAACAATACTGTCACGAAACTTTTTACTAAAGAGGAAATCCTGGATAAATATAAGTCTACTTTATGTTCTTTTATAATTTCAACCAACGACAAATAACTAGATCTGCCATCACTGTATTGGATTTTAAATTACATAGGTGCCCTTATAACAACAGTAGATTGATGGATCTTCAGCAATCAAAGCCAACCTTCAAATTTAGTCTGGAACGACCTGTTTTAGAGATGGCGTGCATCAGATGTGGAAACTAAAAAAATCTAAATATCTGTTAGAATACATATAATCAAATAAAATTGAGAATGGAAATGGGAATGTGTCAAAGAGAAACAACCCAACCATGGAACAGACAACAACAGAAGGTCATCAACAGGTCTTCAATGCAGCGAGAAATTTCCGCACCCGGGGGGGAGGCGTCCTCCAGCTAGCCTCTAAACAAATATATATACTAGTTCAGTGATAATGAACGCCATACTAAACACCAAATTCGACACAAGAAACTAAAAGTAAAAATGTAAAAATAATACAAAACTAAAAAAGGCCAGAGGCTCCTGACTTGGGACCGACGCATACGGCGGGGTTAAACATGTTTCTGAGATCTCAAACCTCCCCTATACCTCTAGCCAGTGTATAAAGTAAAAGCATAATAATACACACATTAAAATTTAGTTCCAAGAGAAGTCCGAGTCTGATGTCAGAAGATGTAACCAAAGAAAATAAACAAAATGACAATAATACACAAATAACAGCAGACTATTAGCAGTTAACTGACATGAAAGTTTCACTCATCTTGCAATAGGATAAAAAAAAATATGACTTTCATACACATTACACAAATATTGTGTTCAATAAACAATCGGCATTCCCTTAAGAACCAAATGTGCCCTCTTAAGAACCAAATGTGCCCTCTTATTGCCAACTTGTTTCTTCATTCATATGACACTGACTTTACACAGGATTTTTTTTTAGAAAGAAAGAAATGAAGTGAGCAATATTATCAAATTTAACTTTCCACTATATAGATGATGTCTTCTCACTAAATAATTTGGTGACTTTGATGAACGCATCTATCCAATCGAACTTGAGATAAGGAATACAACAGAAACAGTTAAGTCTGCACAAATCTTGATTAACATCTAGAAAATTACAATGACGTTCGGTTTAACACAAAACTTTACAACAACAAAGATGAGTAAAGCTTCCCTATTGTGAACTTTCCATTTCTATGTACATGTACCTGCATCCCATCAGCGTCTACATAAGGGTATATTTCTCCCTATTGATAACGATATTCCAGGGCTTGATTTTTATATTATGATTTCCTTGATAGATGTGTGTGGCTATTTCTAAGTAGCAACATTCCAGCAGCACCTGCATACGGTGCATATATCTTCCAATTGATACGATATTCCCTTACTTGCATTTCCTATCATGATTTTCTTGATAGATGTTAAGAAACAGGGAGTATTTTGATGAATAGAATAAAAGAACATGTTATGTTGCACTTGTAATGTATGAATATAGATATTGTAGATTCTGCAAGAATAAAGTTGTATTGGTATTTTTATATACATTTTAAAAGATAGGGATATGTAGAAAATGGATGTTAAGAGGTGATGGTTACAATTTACTCCCCGACATTTGATTTTGAGTTTGAATATTCTTGGGATAATCAATACTAATCTAAACTCCAGAAGGGGTGAAAGAAAAATACTTACTTTTATGATGTAGTAAAAATACAAAATTATTGAAAGCTTTTTCAAAATATTCAATTCTAGTTTTTCCGTTTTGTCACCTTGCATAGTTGTAGGACTTCAGTTTGTTTGTAATTTATTTTAGTTCTGCACCCTTCCCATGCCTAGATATATATTCACGGTGGGTATGGTTGTCCTGCGAGAGAACGTTCTATGCTGGTGATTCGGTCCTGACGGGTGCTGGTGATCAATGAAAAAATGTAAACAAAGACGAAAATGATGATTTTTGACGATTTCACTCATAAAAAATGGAAGAAAACAGTTGAGATTTTTCAATTTTGTTTCTTATGGGTTCATACGTAAACCATTAAAAAGTTGACCCTCTAAACTGTTTTAGTAAGCGTAACACAAAAATGCTCATTTTCAGAAAATCTAGAACTGAAAAAATAAAACAAAAATGCTCATAGAGTCCGCTTTCTATACCGCAATCCACACAACAAAACTATTTTGTGAAAAAACATTGCAATATATTAAAATTTAGCATTTTCTCAATTTATTCATGTCCTGATACTGTGCTGGTGGGTCCCGTCATTGTGCTGGTGGGTCCTGATACGGTGCTGGTGATTTTGGATAAGAAGTTGGTCACATTTGAAACAAATGTTACAAAATCAATAAAATTGGGCAGATAATTGTTGGATCTATCAATGACTCCTATTTTAGCTCTTGTGCATCCATTTGGATGTTTTTAAAATATGTGTTTTCAAATGATCGTAACTTGTATTATATAATTACATAAAAGGGCAACATCTTTCGTCCAATATCAGATAACAATATTAAGTATCTAAAATAAGAATAGCTTTATTAAGATATTAAATGCCCCTTACATTGATGCTTCAACAATGATCAAAGCCCATGCCGCATATACATGTTTGTAAGCGCTCCGCATACCCCTCCCCACTTCCACCCAACCAACCCTCCTCATTTCCTCCTTCATTGTTACAGTGGTGTACCAACACAAAAATTCATCACATAAAATAATAACACAAAGACACACATTATTGAACAACGAATGCTCGCAGGTACTGAAATCTAGTTCAAAGCCGCATTTTCAACTAATAGATAAACCATGTTCTCATATACCGAAATCCCAATCGTGTCGATTAAAAAAGTGTCAAAACTTAAGTTCACATTTTAATGTTTGATAAAGCAGAACTTTAAAATTTTGCAGTGAATCTTGTGCTCACAACAGTTATTGTTATAATTATGTTTACATAAGACATATAAAGGAATTAAGAAGGTACCAAGAAATATTTAACAGTTCAATTTAATGATCATGAATGGAAGGAAATGGTACGGAAGTTTACATAGGACAAAAAGAAACTGATAGTATTTTTTGGCGAAAGACTTAAACGCTTCTTTGAATTATATAGTACAGCTCTTCTAAAAAAGCATGCAAAAAAAACTTTGATTGACTTGCTTGCTATGTTTGCATGGATGTTTTCAAACAATAGGTAGGCGGAGTTTCAATACATACTGAGATTTGATTGGACAAATACAAACTGACAGGAATTGAAGTTAATGTTTATTGTCCAAACAAATTCTAGTATATAGTAAACAGACTACTTACCTGTCGTTTACAAACATCCAAACAATCATAGCAAACAATTTGATCAATGGTTTGCTTTGCACATATTTATAGAAGAGCTGCAAATTCTAAAAAAATTATTCTTGTTGTCGTAGATAATTAAATCCTCAACAAAATCTCAATAACTATGTTGGAACGAATAAAGCTTTTAAATCAAATTTTCGTGGACTTTTTAGCTTCCACCCTGACGAGGCATGTTAGCTGTTGGTATGCTGGTGCACCTGACGCACGGAAACTTTCAAATTTCCATCTTCTTTTCTGAAATATTTTACCCAGCTCATACTTGACAGGATTGTTATCCTAGTAAAAGGTGTAACCAATGAATTGAACACAGAAGCGGATTTAGGGGGGGCAGGGGGCCCGGCCCCCCTTTTTTGGGAAAAAAATTGGTTGCTTATATAGGAAATCATTGAAGCGTGACTGGAGCGGGTCCCCTCTTAGGTCAGTCAGTGGTCCCCCACTTATAAAAATTTCTGGATCCGCCACATAACACAAGTTAAAAATTCCACAATACTATATAATTTAGTTTTGGATGTAACGCGTTTTCAGATTGGCTGACGTTATTTTGTTATGAGCCCATAGACATAATTTAGTCATGTGACCGTGACGTCATCAACGTTTTTTTTTATGGTTTTTCTACGGTTTAAAATGGAATGTGTCAATTTGTTCGAAAAAAGCCGAAAAGAAGAGAGTATTTTTAATGTCATGATTATCTGTCGCTTTCTAGATCTATGCTTAGCATTTATTTCAGATGACCTGGACTCTTCACCCTGGTGACCCTGCTGCCTTTCATAACTTTATCCGTATACATATGTTGATAGATAAACAAAAGGCAACAACTGGTATTTTTGTATTTAAAATGATTCGTTGTAACGAGAATATTTGTGGTGAATGGAAACTGTGAGGGTCAAAATCTTAAATTGGATATAAATGTTGCTGGACCCAGTTTTGTTATCTGATCTGAACTTTCTGAAATGTGCAAGGTAGATAGACATTGGCCTTTTGATTTTTTTTACTTGGTAAGTTTTGCCCTAATTGCTTGAATATCTTTGGTTATCTTGCTTGCTGAACAGAAAAGTCATTGTTAGGTTATGTAAACTACCCTACTTTAAGAGTAGACTAGTCGGACAAATGACACATCTTTCTGTCTGTAGGACCAGGCTACTTCGAAAGGAGGGTAGTATACCTTACCTAACAATGACTTCACGGTTTAGCTAACAAGCAAGCTAACCAAAGATATTACCTTTGCCTACATACTCAATGGAATCGGCTGTAACTAAAAACTCGAATACATTTTAACAGATAGTGGTCATGTCTGTTGATGAATATTGTTTTTCCTAGATTCACTCTTGAAAAATCATTTGGTAACATTGGTCAAGTAATTTCAGAAAATATCTTTTTGTAATTGCGGACGCCAAGACAATACATGAACCTCACACGACCCCTCGACACAGGTGAGCTTATATATGATCTTATAGCGATTCGGGTTGAAATTAAGCCAGTTGTTTGTGTGTGTAGATTTGTATTGTTTTAAACTGTTATGACCTTTTAAAGTTAAATGTAGGTGTTTAATCTAAGAATTTCTTTTTTAAACTTATACACTTGTTTTATACTAAATTGGTAGTATGAAGCTACGAGATATTTTGATTTTGAAATTGACATATTCTAGTCTGCCCTTTCATAAAATAGTGATTTTTTTTTAGTGTTCTATCGAACTTTCGAAAAAAAATACCTGATAACCGTTCAGACAAAAAATTATGTTGAAAAAATCTTACAGATACAGCAAGTGATTCTTAATAGCTATAAGATACATTTTTTCTTTTAAAATACAACTTTTAAATCTTACGGGAAACTATTCCAAGCTTAAAACTTTCACTGTAACCTCGCTCTAACTTATCCCCCATCACCCCCGCCCCCCCCCCCCCAAAAAAAACCAAACAAACAAACCCGCAATACAATTGTCATTCTTATAGTCAGCACTAAATTGTTCACAACCAAATGTGTTTTAAGCAGCTAAAGACATATGATTCAAACGCTCAGAAAGTCCTTTGTTCTATATTTTTGCTCTCCATTTTTATGCAAAACCTTTTACATTTTTATTTTATGGGTTATTGTTGAAGGTCGTACGATGACGTATGGTTGTTAACACATATTTCCTTTGGTTTCTTATGGAAATTTGTCCATTGACAACAAACATACCACATCATCTACTTTATATAAGTATTGTATAAATTACAACGTATTTTGGTGATCTTGCAAAATGATCGTAATCCCGAAAATCGTAAACATATTTTCTTATCTTAAAAGGGGCAAGAAGGGTTCCATTAACCAATAAATAAGATTAAAGTTAATTTAAAAAATAAATAAATAGGGGTATTTTTTCTCTCATAATAACAGTAAACAGATTCACAACAATGTCAATTTCAAGAAAGCAGACAACAGTTAATTAGTCAATAACAGTACAGCATCAATGATCTTGAATATATGCCCCTTTTAACTAAAACATAAAGGCACAGAACCAGGACATAGGAGCACAGAACCAGGACCGTTTTTCTTATCACCAGCACAGCGTCAGGACAATTCCGTTTAACGAACTTGCACGACGTTTGCAATATAATATTGTTGTAATATACTTTGCATGGTACTTATGACGCAACAGAGAAAATTTAAGCAACAAAACAGTCGTTTTATTGCCGTTCTGATGCAATGTAAACAAACCCACCAGCACAGAATCAGGACCCACCAGCACCTGACAGGACCAAATCACCAGCACAGAACGTTCTCTCGCAGGACAACCATACCCACCGTGTATTGACCAGTTCCTAAAACTATAACATGTATTGCTGTTCATTCGAATTGCCCAAATATCAACGGTATCTAAAAACACCGCAAAGGACCTCCTTTGTGTACAAAGGAACTCAAAGGAGCACTAAGGACCCCAGAGAAGTTAGTTTTGAGCACAAAGGACCTGAAATTCCCTTTTAAGCATAAATATATAATAATTCCTGAAAAAAATGCTAAAAAACGTAAATAATTACAATAAAAATTGCGATTTTTTATAATGTACGATTTGGTGTTATTACCGGTATCGGTTTTGAACCGACTTTATATCCGGACTTTGCGATAGCTCATATATGTGAAATTTAAAAATAATATGATATAAATGATAAAAAAAAACGTCAATTATTATACTTTATAACTTATTGTAATATTTTTTAAGAAAAGAGACTTTACCAGAACTACGAAAATTATGTAAGGATACCGATGTTTTGCTGGATTTATTTGGTTTCGTATTTCATCATCCGCTTGTTTTCTTATGTGACATGTATTACATTTACATGTCTCTGGTTATATGTATTGATATGACGAAAATGTTTCTAAAGGCACAAAGGGAATAGTTCGGCAATAATTATAAAGTAGGAAATAAGTTTGAATTTGTCAGTCCGTATTTCATAAATTTCAATATACACTTTGTTTTAAAAAAAATTATTCTGCACAAAAACAAATATGTACCGAAATTTTGCCGATTCTTAAATTCCTTTAACGAAAACGTTCTTAAGACATAAAGGGAACATTGTGGGAGATATTCTAAAGGTAGGAAAATGATTTGAATTTTTCAATCCGTTTTTGAGAAATTTCAATGCACACTTTTTTTTTGTCAAATTGTATTATGCACAAAGCAAGGTGTTTCTATTGAGAGTGAATCAAGTTGAATATTGTAAAGCTTTGATTGTTCCATGAAGAACTCTCTGATTTTTAATTCTTTTATTTCTTATAAAATTTTGAGTAAAAATGGTTTTCCCATATATTTTTTTTAACATAAATAGACGATGTATTTGATCAACGGTTGTGAGATCTATATCTAGAAAACCGGTATATTATTAGAATATTGGACAGAAAGTCACAGGACAAAAAGTCACAATTAATTTTTTCTGATCATTTTCTTTGAAAATAAAAACCGTTTATTTCTACAAAAATATTTTTTTTATTTTTCTTGAACTATTGTATATGTACCAGACCGTATGAGTATTTTTACAGTACGCGTACGGTCTAACTAACATTTAGAAGTTGGTCAAGTTTTTTCGATACAAATGTATATAACAGATCAACATAACTCAAATCTTTAGGTAGCAATAAACAGTTAGGAAAAATATCAAAATTTGCTCTCATAAATTTTACCATCCCCTTTTCATTGCTTTCTTACAATATTAACCTTATTATTTGTGTCATATAAGTGCATATGTATGTTATCAGAATCTTCCAAAGATTTTATATCCAGTATATAAAATGGTAAAATATAGTTTCTTTTGGGTGTATCCATGGCAACAATCTGCATTTATTTGCTATAAAATATTGCAAAAAGGGGGGGAAAGATGTCACATATTTTCACAAAATTTGGCTAAAAGTAGAATTTCAATCGCTTGAAGCAATACATGTACCTTTTCTGAAATTGTTTACATATATCTTTCAGTTAATCCAATGAAAATCATATGTCTTTCGTCTTATCTTTTTGTAAAATTGCGTCCAAAACTTCGTGTAGAAAAAAAGTGTTTGTAAACTTTACATTAATGTCTGGACCGATGGCTGGTCTAGCTATGAAAATACGGAGTGTCAAACAGAAAATAGCTAATAAAACATGTGAAATATATCTTGATGATCTTATAAACCATCTTTGAAGGCTAAATTAGTACTCAGCTGTCTAAAAAAGAATTTTATTACACAATCACTTTCATATTTGAAAAATCCACCGGGGCCAAAATGCGAAACTAAACTCCTAACTGTCATGACTGTGTATTGCTACCTTAGCTTCATAAAATCTTATAAAAAAGGACCGTAATATTATGCATATCCGTATAATAATATTATAAAACACGGTTCGTAAATCGTCAACTTAATACCAATTGAACACAGGATTTATTTCTAAAAAATATCATTTTTTTCGTAAGAAATCACTTTTGATGCGACTGTCATACAAGTGAGAGGTTTAGCTAGCTATAAAACCAGGTTCAATCCACCATTTTCTACATTAGAAAATGCCTGTACCAAGTCAGGAATATGACAGTTGTTATCCATTCGTTTGATGTGCTTGGACTTTTAATTTTGCCTTTTGATTTTTGATTTTCCTTTTTGAATTTTCCTCGGAGTTCAGTATTTTTGTGTTTTTACTTTTTTCTCCCATTCTATTAACAATTTCCGTTCCCTTTCATATAAAACTCCGTTGTGGTCCTTTGTGCTGACTTATACTTACATAATGTTTGTAGTTTCGGTAAAGTCTCTTATCGTAAAAACTATTAAAAATAATAATTGACGTTTTTATCATTCATACCATATTAAAACTATTTGAATAATTTACATACATGAGCTATTACATAGCCCGGATATAAAGTCGGTTCCAAACCGATACTGGTGATAACACCAAATTGTACATTATAAAAATCGCAATTTTTAGTGGGTTTTTTTTTTGGTTTTTTTTACATTTTTTCTTCAGAAATTATAATATGTTTATACCTTAAAGGGAATTTCATGTCCTTTGTGCTCTTATCAAACTTCTTTGGTGTCCTTAGTGCTCCTTTGTGCACAAAGGAGGTCCTTTGCGGTGTTTTTAGAGACCCAAATATCAATAAAGAAAGGTACAAATTAAGAGACAAATTGAAAGAAAGGTTCAACAGCCGTTCAATAATCCTATTTAAGTAAAGCTTGCCCATACAATATCCCAAATTCTTTTTAAAAAAAATTACGAAAACAAGTTGCTCACCATAAAACCAACAAGGTACAACATTATGCATACCAATCTCTGCATAATAATCCTGTCAACCCGACCACTCCAAATTGTGATTTCATACCTTAGCTTTATTGTCATCAATATGCAACATCGACTATATCTACATTATTTCCATGTCTTTCCCAAGAGGAAATAAATGCGATTTTTAAAACAATTTATCATGTTAAAACTGAATATTTGACATTTAATATTACAAGTAGAATATTTAGAATATAATTGGTCAGTAGCAGATATGATCGGAAACTCTGACTGCCAAAGATGGAATGGCATATAGGAGAATATCTTTCGTCGTGAAAAAGGCAACTAAGTCCCGGCCTCCTGTGTGTTTAAGCTAGTGAATGTTTCATACATTAGAAAGACAATTTACAACATTTTTAAGAAAACCCATTATCCTAACATATTCACAAAAAAATCATTTATAACACGACAAAAATATTTGAATAAATTTGTTACAACATTTGGTAGAAACACAACGATCAGAAATCAATTACATTTCGATCAACATGTTTTAATTTTTACATGTTGTTTTGTACGTTAATTTCTTCATTTCAAGATCACCTTGTAAAATAGTAATTGAGCTACTGTGGATTCATTAATATTCGTTGGATACCAATTTTCGTCGGTTTCGTTGGTACAGGTGATCTTTCTTCCTCAATGCTCTACAACTTCGTACTCTTAATTTCATTATAACGTTTAGAGTCGATTTTTAGTCTGGTATCGTCAATGAGTTTAAGTTGCCTTTTTATTTCGTCAGAAGATGAAATTTGAATACAGGTTAACTTATGTTGCCTCTAATTCACTAGATACCGTTTCTTTTGTAATAAGTAAACCTGGTAAAGCTAGGTTAATCGAACATCGCAATTTTCGTTTAAATGTACATGCATATACGTGTATATAAGAGTATTGGTAATTGATATATCTTGTATATTTATGAAAACTATTGATAAATTTTAGGACAAATCATAGTTATTATTTAAAATCAATACCAAATTATCAAGTTACGAAACAAAATCTTCCCTCATGACAGACGATAAGCATTGACGTGAAACCATTAATTGAATAACCATATGTAGTATTGATTTCATTTCAATATGACCTAATAAAACTTTACCAGTTTATCCAAAAGTACTTACGGATTAGGAACGCTAAGGAGATAACTACAATTAGAATTGCTCCAAACCTGAGCATGGCATTACCAGCATGCACTAAACCATTATTTCCATCCTGTTTTATGCTGTTGGTCTGAACTGTAAATCAGAAAGCTTAAAACAAAACTTGCAATTCAAGTAAACAGATCAGTACATATATGTTTATATTTTTATTCAATTAAAGCTTTCAGCTGACATCATTTCATCATTGATATATTGTCTGAATCCTGGGATATCTTTCATCTTCCCTTCTCTTGAAGCACTTCAAAGATCTAACACGATGGGTGCTACATTTGAAATAGGATCTGCCTACCCAACAGGAGCACGTAAAACCTCTCTAGGTTTTGTAAATATCGTGTTGCTCAGTCTCTAGTGTGCTTTGTTGTGTTTATATTCTTATTGTTGTCTGTTGGTCCTTTTCTGTTTTGCCTTGACGTTGTCAGTTTATTTTCGACTTATGAGTTCAAATATTCGTTATATGTCTCTCACATGTCTTTTATACTTTCAACTTTCCACCTAGACTATACCATGTATACGTGTCTGCTCGGATTTCATGAATATATACGCATATAGTCATATATCTTAAGTTGTATTTTGAATATTACTCGATATGTATTTGTAAGCATAGCAAATACTATATATAATGGGGAGACATGTGATAGACAACATTAAAAAAAAACATTGGAGAGAAAAAGGAAAGATGATCAGATTTGTTAAAAAAAAATAAAAATTGAAGTGACTGGTAAAAAAATTTAAAAACAAATTTTGAAATATGATGTTATGTTGAAGTTTTAAAATATTTTGTTAGGACTGAATGTAAACTAACGACTGTATTTCCATTGTTAATTATTCGGATTACTTGTGCTTTTGTGTAATGTTTTGGTGCCTTCCTGTTTTAAACGTTGTTAACAGTTTCTAATTTTTCGATCTTTGGTCTAGATCATAATATAAAGGAAATGTATTACTGGTCTGTTTTGGAGTCTTTCAATATTTTCGTAAGGCTTGTAACCCCAGACACCTGATGAATAGTCCATGATTGGAATAACTGTACTTGCAAATAATTTTGTGTATGTTACATAATCAAAACCATCTACCAGAAAATATTCTGATGATCAGGCACCAAATGCTCTACTACTAGCTGTAATGAGTTCGTTCACGCACTCGTTGTATTCTAGAGTTTCAGATATTGTAAGTCCTATGTACCGATATCTTGGTGTGCATGTGTCCTGTGTTTGAGGTGAAAAATAGTAAAGTTGTTAAAGAGATATATTGAGCCCAGAAGGCGAAATGTATCTTTTTAACGTGCTTACGCTTATCAATTATTTATTTTGTAAGTTTGAATACACTATCTATTATCTACGCTACAACTCAATTTGATCTAAATAGTAACGTTGAAGTCTTCATTAATGTGAAGATGAAAATTAATACAAAACATATGTTAACCAGTTGTTAAATTATGTTTAAACTACATATTCTTGAGTTTATCACCGAAAATAACTCAGAACTGTTACTTTGATACAACGTGGAATGATTAAGTATTATCCACGTAAAAGAATAACGAGAACATTCTTCACCAACTCATAGTTTCTATCGAAGGATAACTATGCTTTATCTTTAAGCTACAAAATAACTCGTTTTTGTTCAGGTTATAGTTGCAGCATTGTTTTAACAAAACATTTAGATTGTTACTCTTGTTTTAACTGTAACAGCAATGTGTAACGATAAGTATATTTTGTATTTTTCGATTTTTTTTATTTAAAAAAGCGTAAAATTAAAAAAAAAATACGTGTTCCTTCAGTTTTTATTTGATTCCTGATCATTCTTCTTAATCAGTTTATGAGATTTTAACATCGATAAATTACTGTTTATGTATGTAATGAATTAAAATCCCAGTGATATCCGATAGTCTTTGCATAGGAATATGGCCTTATCTTTACACATCTAGAATTCATAAAACATTTGACTGACATTTAGTCAGATGATATCCAATGGAAAATTTTATACAAATAACTTGATATTCCTAATTATTTTGAGGAACATGTACACTGAAATTATATTTTAAAACTCGACAAACCTATTGACCAACCAACCAAACATTTTACTCTTCTTCTTGTTTTTGGTATACCTTAATTGTTACATTAGTTAACTGGTTTAAAGTGTTTTAAATATCCATAATTACAGGAAAACTCTACATAAGTGTTCTAGAGATTTGGGAAAATAGATTTTCGTAAGATACAATCAACACTATGGAGTCGTAAAAGATATTAAACCTAACACATCACACCTTTACAAGAGACGATTCTACAACACTTCACGTTACATATTCTTTGTATAACGTATATGTCAAAGAAGGGCAAATATTTGCTACAGCTAAAAGGCTAATCTTACGTTGTCGGACTGAAATTTTGTAAAAACATCATTTTAATCCTTCATTGTCGAACTGAAGTATTGTTAAAATATAGTTTTCACTAAAAAAAAAATTACTATTGCTACCAAATTTTGATTAAAACAATAGTCACCAATTGCTAATCATTAAGGTTCTGGTATATGGGGATGCTTACATATCCAATGTTAAAATGATAATTTTACACAATAAAAAAAAATGCAATGTTAATTGATGGCGTACGTGGTTTATTTCAGAAAAGCAGTTTAAATCTCTTATCATAATACATCAATCATAATGTTATATTTTACCTAATCGTACACAGGAAGGCATGTATATTAAATTTAACCCTTCAGTTATTTCAATGAAAATAAAATCTACAATGGAAAGAAACTCATAAAATTATTATTCTACTAACACCAATATCATTTCCTGTTGACAGCTGTTCTTTTCATTTTGATTATATTAGAATTATTAAATAATAATTTCCATTCTGATTAAGCAAAATCTTCATGTATAAATGAATATATTGAAAAGGACTACAGAATTGCATAACTGGTTTTGTAGTCATGCTAGTCAAAATGGAAGCCCCTCTTAGACTTCTGGTGTTTTGTTTCTTTGTGACAATTACCCTTTTCGAAGTAATAGAAAAAAGTGAGTTTTAACTATAATACGCTTTTCGTAAATGTTGGATATAATTTTTTTTTCAACATTATATCGTATTTTTGGAATATTTAAATGTTATCATCATTGAATAAGGATTTCAAAACGTAGGTATGACTGCGAACATATTACTGTGAAAGTACTTATAATTCGTGTGTATCAATTTACATGGTTTGAGCAAAAGTTACACGTGCGTCGGTTCCTAATACTTGTGTATTTAAGTTTTCTGGGGGAAATCAAATTTGAATGCTCTAGAACGAATATTCTTCAAATAAATCATATGTATATTGATTTGTCGGAAATTGCAAGATAAGGTGTTAGTTTTCACTCATTTGTTCGTCTTTCATTACTAACAAAATTCATAAAAATTTTGATAGAATAATTGCTTGCGAAATAAGCTGATATTTTTATGCTTATAAATTGTCTAGATTGAAGGACATTACAAAGTAAACCTTTAAGTAGTTTCACACGTGTAATACAAGTGATTCATTATTTTATAATAAAAACGTAAGTACATTGCAAAGGACTGAATAAGTCGGTCCATTAAATAGCAACGTATTACAAATGACCAGTTATTAAATATTTGTCTGATGTGAATATATTTTGAACATCAATCTATCAACAGACAAACAAATGTTTTGATCCTGTGTTTTGAACAGCACCTCTGCATTTTAATAGGAGTATACAGTGTGTTTTCTCTCAGTCGACTTGATTCTTTTTTATGAGAATAGTACGGTATTTGAGCTACGTCGATTGGAAAAGATTCGTTGTTATTTTCGACACATTCAACTGACCCATCAATGTGTGCTGAATCCTTTAAAGGGATGATATCAACCTTATCATTTGGAACCTTTGGTACATTAGCTTCATTAATTGCAACAATTCTTTATCAATGAAATCATGCAAGTAAAGGCAAACTCTGAGAAATATCGTATCAACTAAGATATATTTACTCTATATGTAGCACTTTCCAAATGTAGAAAGGAAAGTAATTTTTGTAAAGCTAAAATAATCTCGTAAAATTTGTTCTCGACCGATCTTCATTGGCAACGCGACTGAGGGAACACACACAGTTTACTCTCATTTTCCTCTTTTTTTGATTGTAACTTAACCGAATCAAATCTATAATCATATTTGTATTGTACCACGTCTGGTGCCACATATGTAGCAGTGTCTTTTAAAAAAATCCTGAACCTCTGATCGATGGACGTCTGCAAAGCTTCAAATACAATACAGTTATCTCTTAATTAGAAATTTTGGGTTATATCCTCAATAAACCCTTTAGCACCTCCACCTTTTTTTCCCCTGTAGACAAACCTTATTCGATTTGACAGAGAACCCCCCTTTTCCCCAAAGCCAAACACAGAGAAAAGAATTCGAAAGGTTGAAACAGTGATAAATTTTGATTATGCATTTTAAAGGGAAAGTGCAAAATCAAAGAAAGCCTGAATAGTTCTCGTTTATTGTTACGGGATGTACATGTAGGTTGTTAAAATGTTTGACACGCTCTTGGAAGAAATGATGGTATAAAAGTATAAAAGGGTCAAGGTATAAGTTGTGCAGATTAAAATCTGCTTAGAAATTGTTTATTTAAAACCTACAAGCAACTCAATCAGTTGGGTCATCACCCAAAACACCACTTGTGTCTACGTCGTCTGCTGTCACCACTGCCGGCACTGCCATAGGTTCATGTTCATCAGCTTCTGACACATCCCCTGTTTTTTTCTTCGGGTACAGTTAGATCAGCTAATTCTAACCCATCCAATACATCTGTTTTCAAGTTAAAATTTGGTATCAACGGTCACAAAAGATCCAGTTCTGTCATGTCAAAATCGTCATCTGACGTAGTCATTGTTATTGTTTTGCGAAGTATTTATGTCACACGATTCATACGCAAGGTATTTTGTGAATCGGCTCCGACGGTTGTACGCTTGACAAGAGCCAATGAGAAAGCGTGTTTCATCACGATTGCATTAGAATAAAATAAACCTAATATATACTAGAATAAAATAGAACTATATACTAGAATAAAATAGAATAGAATATAACAGATTTATAGAACAGAATAGAATAGAATGGAATGGAATAGAATGAAATAGAATGGAATAGAATGGAATAGAATGGAATAGAATAGAATAGAATGGAATAGAATGGAATAGAATGGAATGGAATAGAATGAAATATAATGGAACAGAATGGAAGAAAATGGAATAGAATGGAATATAATGGAATATAATAGAATAAAATGAAATAGAATGAAACAGAATAGAATAGAATAGAGTAGAAAAGAATAGTGTACATATACATCTAGATATCAGTACTGGTCAGAATAAGAGCCATTAAAACAAATGATAAAATTTATTAGATGCATTCGCTATCAAATTGTTTACATTTATTTGTTATCAGACCTGATCTCCTTAATTCAAAGCATTTGCCAATATAACATCCTTTTTTTCATAAAATATACATGTTCTTGTGTCAAGAACCATACAAATGTGTTATATGTGCATATTATGCTTTCGGCTCTAAATAATTCGAAAGTTCACATTCTATGACATTTTTTTTCAGCCGAAGCAACGACAACTAAGAAGGTAAACGTACTAGTACTGCTATTCGATGTGAATAATGAAATTTACAAGATATTGACTAATGTAAAAGCGAATTTTTAACTGCCATCGAAAAACACAGATATCTTGTTACAATACAAAAACTAGTAACCAAAATGATGACCTATGAGATCAGGACTAGTAGAAATGCCATTCAAATAATAGTATTCCACATTTTATGTCTTGTCTAAAATCTCCCAAAATACAATAGGAAAATCCAAAATATAGGAATTAATGAATGGAGATGAAATGCCAAGGATACTAAAGTCACGCTCAAAATTGACGATAAACTTAATATGCTCTTGTTAAAAATGAAAAAGACAAACAGAAAAACAACAGCACACAACATACAACAAAGAAAACCACTTTGTGTGTCGTTACATTTTGGTCACATGTACACTTGTATTTGTTCAGTTGGCACGCCAATACTGTTGTGTTCAGTTTAAAAGGTAAAAACAGCATACTGCAATGGCCATACAGCATGTTACTAAAAAATACATTCTATAAACCATGAATTGTACATTGTTCATGCAATAGCTGTTGATTAATAATATAACAATTGCCTTTGGTTGAGGTCAATTCGATTTTATCAACATAGAGAAGCAAATTTGAACTCGTATTTTGTCCTCAGTCAATATACTTTTCTTAAAATGTAGTTCAATATAATCTCTACGACCTCAAAGACAGGCTATGAAAGTATATTTTTTTCATAAATTTCATAGTGGTACAGGAACCTAAACGATTTTTTGATTCTGATCAGATGACAGTTCAATTGAATGATTATTGGAATACCATATATATTTAGCGTCCGAATTTTGTTGTATGCCTTTACATTATCTCTCTCTCTTTCTGTCTGTCTCTTGAAATAATTCAAACCAGAAAACCAACGACCTTAGTAAGGAAAAAGAGATCCACGAGCTATAGCGGGATTTGTAATAGAGAAATCAGGTACATGCAAAACTACTCTCTCTCTCTCTCTCTCTCTCTCTCTCTCTCTCTCTCTCTCTCTCTCTCTCTCTCTCTCTCTCTCTCTCTCTCTCTCTCTCTCTGTCTCTTTCTCCTCTCTCTCTCTTGAAATAATTCAAACCAGAAAACCAACGACCTTATTTATTACAAATCATAAATGAAAACCAAACATACTGGATAGCACCAACTGAAGGACCAGCACATACAAGGTAGGAACAGGGTTTACCAAATACGTGTGAGTACTCAACCCTTCCAATCTGAAAGTACGCGCTGACTCTTAAAAACTTGTAACAAATAAATTCAAACTAACATAATTCAGATTCGTTGGCGTTGGAAACCAGTTAAATCACACAAATGATAAAATATTTAGACAGACGGAGATGGAACAAAAACGCCAGGAGCTATTGAACCAAATTTACTGCCTGAACTTAGCATTTGAAAAAATCCCCCCTTAACATTATCATTTTTAAATATATACGTATATTCAGTTCATATAAAAAAAAATGAGAATAAATTTTTCGAAACACTAAGAATTTTCTTATTCCAGACATAGATTACCTTAGCCGTATTAGACATACAATTTTGGAATTTTGAGATCTCAATCCCCTTTCAACTTTGAACTTCTTTAGCTGTATACCTATTTTGATCTGAGCGTCACTGATGTGTCTTATGTAAACGACACGCTGGTCTGGCGTATTAAATTATAAGTTTGGTACCTTTGATAAATATGATAGACCACTTTAAAATTAAATCTACTTATTTCTATATAATTAAGGACGTTATATTTTGTAGAATGTCTCGTGAGAAATCAAAATGCCACTATTAAAACCGGGTTCCTTATTTGGTGTCCATGTAGCAAAACAATTTGATTGTATTGGATTAGGGTTTATTGATCGACCGTATGGTGAAAAGGGTAAGCAATTTGGAAACATTTTTCTATTGGAACAAGTTATGTTTATGTTCCATAAGGTTTAAAATGAGAGAGATTCTGGTGGTTCTTTTTCTGTATTTTAGAAGTTGGATGTTAGATGATTGGATTAATACATGAAAGCTGCTTTTCTGCTTTCAACGATATATACACTAGTTGCCAGATTTATATATATGACGAGACCAAATTAAAAAAGTGAGACAACTTCCGATTGCCAGTCATGATATACAGTCAGTATCAGTCACACCTGATGAAAAGACCACCTGTATGAACAAAACGCTGTGTTATACAATTATAAACCATCGATTTTAGAACATGCACTTTTTAGATCTAGATTTTGCTCTCCGTATAGTGATCTCGTAATGTAGATTGTACTATGATTTGTTGTGATACGATATTTGCACTTTGGTACTAAGTGAGAAAGACGTAATAAACTTGAAAATATGAGTATTTGCAAGCAAAAACAAGGGAAAGAGTAAACATATTCTTCTATATCAAGCCAAAAAGTTGCAATTGTCTTACAGAAACTATATATCGTCATCTGTATTTCAATATGTGCCTGAATGAAGGTAAAAACGGTCAAATTCAGAAACTTTTCGTCAGTTTTTGTCTTTTTCAATTTCTTCAAGAAGAGACACTCAATCCTATCAAACTAAGTTATAGTGACTTTTTTAATCAGTCCAAGATCTTACTAGTACTTATGCTTACCGAAGCAATAAGCTGATCAAGGTCATGCTTACAACCAGTCCGTATATGTTTTATTTCTTTTAAAGAGTTAGACCAATGTTACATTTCAGATAATGTACAAAAACAACCAACGATCTTATGATCTTATTTGAATCAATCATATTAACTATGCAAACACTATGATACTAAGATTATGACAACCAGATGGCTATATATGTGTTTTTGTTTTTCACAAATTAAGACTAATAATAGTTTTCATTACTTTAAATATTTATAGATTGTGTAATATTAAAAATATTTCACCCAGATTATTAATAAAACGACATAAATTAGGCCAGTAGTGTTCTCGTTTGAATTGGTTTACGTTTGTTATTTCGGGGCCTTTTATGGCCGACTATACAGAATGGCCTACGCTCATTTTTGAAGGCCGTACGGTGACCTATAGTTGATTTATATTGTGTAATTTGGTTTCTTGTGGAGAGTTGTCTCATTTGCAATCATTCCACATCTTCTTTTTATAATTATTCATGATTGGCGTTTTAGCGGTCAATGCTATATTTAGTTGCCAAATCTTACTTTTGTATTTATTTTGTAGGGGAATGCAGATATAGATTTAAAGATAGGCTGAAGGATCATTTACTTTGTTTAAGAGATGGTCAATGCTAATGAATATCATTTATTCAAAAAGTCATTACGTACATGTATTTTATCATTTCAAAACAAAAGATTGTGTATTACTCAACTATAGTTCATGCTGTAAATACAATGGTGTGTCGTATCCCTAAACTTTTGTAGCACTTTGCCTCAATCTTTATCTACATATCAATCGGTCTCAAATAAAATCTAGTATCCGGACTTATATGCTCAAAATACGTGTTAGCCTTTGGTCCCTAAGAGGAGACCTGACGAACCCGAATTTTTCGATGACGTTTTTATTTTACTTAAATATACTATCTACAAGTTTTTTTTTTGTAACGTTTAGCTTCTTCAATAGATATAGAATAGAGTATACAAAATAAGCAATAGAGTAAAATGTTTCAAAAACTATTAACCCGGTTAAAGGTTTTGACATAATGTTTCCCGAATTTGTTCATACTTACATTTTTGTATCTTACATTAAAAAATGACGTCATTGAAACTTTGCATTGCTTAGGATTTTCTCGTGGTAAAGTAAAACAGAAAATATCTAAAACAGAAATTCAACAAATGTTTAAATCTGATAACTATATGTCTTCTTATATCTAATACTAAACAAGACACAACATAGAAAACTAAAGACAAAGCAACACGAATCCCACCAAAATTTAGGGTGATCTTCAGGTGCTCTCGAAGTGTAAGCAGAACCTGCTACACACCTGCTTCATTTTAAAACTGTTTGATAGTTCTTTCAATTGCAATCATTCTTATCTCCTTATTTAACGTTATATTTGATATTTGGTTCACTTTTGGCCCTTTGTCTATCTAAATTTTCAAGTTTCCTTCTTCAATCCCAAAATGTGATTCGAAGTTTGAATTACGGTTAATTAGGTTTTATCAGCATCTACCTATTAAGCTCATGCTGTAGTTCTGTCCGCTTGTTACTGTGGAGAATTTTTAAATGACGAGCCACATCAGGTCATGTTGACCGTCAATTCGGAGCTCAGGAATTTTCTTCTGGAGACAAAATGTGACATGTTTGATGGCAGAATGTTAACTCTTCCCAACAAACCCTTCTTTTTATGAGGAGTTAAATATAGGTTGACCACTCGGCAGATTTCTATTAATTTTACATCGTCTTTCAGTGGCATGAGATACCATTACTAGACGTTACGTAAACAACAATGTATCATCCATACTTTTTAGTTCAAATTGCTGCTACCTTTTTGGCGCTTTGCTTCTCTGAGTGTCATGATAACTGTGTGAATGACTTGTCTATGCTCTTTCAATTTATGAGTATACATAGTAAAGCTATCTTTTTTTTTATCTTAGCATTTATTGGTCTCGATTGGCATAGCTTTTCTCGTTTATGAGTTGTTTCGTAAAGTTTGTGATGTAAATATTTTTATGAGTATTTCACTCATATCTCCTTCTAAATGGAACGAAATACAATACACGCATACCAGTATTATGTACCAAAAAAAAACACTTGATAAGTAGGTTTTAGTGCTGTAGGATTTTTTTTTAATTTTGAATCATTTATGTATTTCGCAGTAACTGGGACGTCCAGTTTCATTGTGTAGAAGACCCATTGGAGACCTTGGCCTGTTTTCTGATTTTGGACAGATTATTTGTTTCTTTGACACAACCCCTGTTTCCATTTTCAGTTTTCTTTTATTGCGTATGAGAATAAGAACTAGATATGACCCTAAACATTCAAAAAGTTATTTTCTAATTTGCAATCATTCCACAATTCTTCATATTTACATCAAATGCTCCTGTAGATTTATCAGTCTCTGGTCAATAAGTTACTTCCCTGCAACATGTATAACATTTACGACATATCTGACATCTTCAACTATATATACATCGTCAGTAGAAATCTAGTCTTAAAAAAGGATATTCTTTAATGCATCCCTTTGGCGATATAACAAGAAATGTACTATCCGAAACTAATTTCAGTGAATTCAACATGTTCAATATCTTCGATTTTATTTTTACAAAGTCTTGAAATAAGTGTTGTTCATAGATCCATATTGGTCTTTCTGACGACAAAAAGGTAGATTGCGTTTAAAAGTGTAGAATAAAATCTTTAGAGCCGGTGATAAATCAACAGCTGTCTGTCTACCACTAGTGAATTTATCCAACATTTCGTTGTTTTGGTGATGGTCTGCAGAATAGCAAGAGAACAATAAAATTTGGTCTCGAACGCTCCTGTTGATTGGAAATGCAGAAAACAGCTTCGGCTGCATAACAATTATTCCCCTGCACTCAATTATATTCTAATAATTTATTTCTGCTACGTAGTTTACATCGTTCTTGCAGACAATTTTTGTATGATATTGCAGTGTTCGCCTGTTTTGTTTTATATAATTGAATCGAAAGACAAATAAAATTAACGGTACCAATTTTCTTGCACCAGATGCGCATTTCGACAATACATATCTGTTCAGTGATGCTCGTAGCCAAAATATTTGAAATCCAAAGCTTATATAAAAGATGAAGAGCTATAATCCAAAAGGTCCACAAAGTATAGCCAAATCCGTGAAAGGAATCAGAGCTTTGCATGAGGGAGATACATTCCTTAATTTATAGTAATTTCTATCATTTTGTAACAGCAAATTTTAATAACACAAACAATCCATATTTTCATGCCAGTACCGAAGTACTGGCTACTGGGCTGGTGATACCCTCGGGGACTAATAGTCCACCAGCAGAGGCATCGACCCAGTGGTAGTAATAAAATTAACGGTACCAATTTTCTTGCACCAGATGCGCATTTCGACAATACATGTCTCTTCAGTGATGCTCGTAGCCAAAATATTTGAAATCCAAAGCTTATATAAAAGATGAAGAGCTATAATCCAAAAGGTCCAAAAAGTATAGCCAAATCCGTGAAAGGAATCAGAGCTTTGCATGAGGGAGATACATTCCTTAATTTATAATAATTTCTATCATTTTGTAACAGCAAATTTTAATAACACAAACAATCCATAAATTTGTTAATGAAAGATAATTCACATCTTTACTATCGATCGGTGCAATTAGTTTGAATTGTTGATAATGTCATTCTACCTCGTTTAATTGGGTAGATTATGGAAACTAATAGAACAGTTTTTTTACCATTTTTTTCAAAAAAAGTCATTTAAATAATGCTACAAACTCAAAGCATACATTTTGTTTTATTGTAAAAACACGACATATTACAATGGATAATAATTAGACACTATATTAAAACAAAGTTTTCATCTTTACAAAATCATTACTTTATAAATCATAATAAAATACATGGCATAATACACACATAAAACACAAAACACAAAAATACCGACTTCCCAGGACAATTCTAAACAGAACGTTCCTGGGCGAATGGCAAAGTCTAAAGTTAATAATCATCACATGAATAGATAGCAACTGTCGTTAAACATGCATTTTGTAATGGAGAAAATAATGAATTTAACCTGGTTTTATAGCTAGCTAAACCTCTCACTTGTACGGCAGTCGCATTTTTTTTTATTATATTGACAGCGTTTTGTGAACAGAACAAACAATTATAATATGTCAAAATTTAAGAAATAGAGGAACATCAATCAACACTATGTATATATGACAAACACAAACAATTATGGCAACAAAGAAACACAAACTTAATATGAACAAAGACAAAACTATTGCAAATGCAAATTTACTGGCGACATAAAACAGATATTTTTTTATTGTTATGCATAAACAAATAAATAATAATAATAAACTAGGGAAAAAATGCACTATTACAGTGTTCATTCACTTCATAACGTTGGCAAAAGTACATTGCAGTTCAATATTGGTTGTTACTAATTGCGCAGATATTTTACCATCATTATAAACCTATTGCACCAATAGTTATAGATTATCGTTGATCATCTCAACAAGATTAATTTTCTTGCTTAAGCCGGGACGGCGAAAGCGAGAAAAGCAATCGAGTTGAGATGACCAATTCTAATCTGTTTATCGCTATTTTACCTATGACGACCTTGCCAATTTCATTAGCAAAGCCACGTGCCTCCTTAGTTTCTAGCGATACTTGTCCATCTCAAGCGAGTAGCATGATAAGAAAAATTATCACAAAAAAAGATCAAAGAAAAAATGCACAAAAAGCGATAATGGTGAATATCATATTGTGTATACTTGCATAGTATTATGAAGCTTTTATAATATGATAATCTGCAAGAGACAATGTTACTACTTTCAGTAGACTTCAAATTTTAAATTCAAATTATTTTTTAAACTGTTTTTTTTTTTAACAATTTACATAAATTCTATTAGTGTTCATTTCAATTAAATTATTCAAGATTATTTTTATTAGTTTGTAGTTAAAGTATCAGACATTGTTAATTGATATAGATAGTTGCAAATTTTACTCTGCTGGTTTGACGTTTACATATTCCGATTTTTGCTTGCTATTTGAGAGGTCTGAAAATAAATATTAGAAAGAATATATTACGGAAAAATGTTTTATGAAAATAAGAAAGTGTTGTGTACATGTATAATGGCAATTCAAACAACAGTAACTATTCATTAGACAACGAAGAAGAATAAGCATTAGTGCGTATTAAGTCTACCAGATACAGTGTACTAGTAATTCCAAAGAACAAACACTTTTGAAAAGAAAACCGATGACACAAACCATGATATGTTGATACTTGTTTAAATAAATTGTATATTTATTGAAATTGTTGTAAGTTTTAAAAAGACTTTAAAACTATTTCCAATCAATTTTGTCATATTGCTGTTTGTTTAATCAAAATAAAAATTAAGGTTTTTTTCTGGCTATTCGAAATAATATAGAAAATGTTGTGCAGTTTTAATATAACCTGCTACGCGAGTTATTCAGTGAGCATCGCATTTTTTATGTTATGTCTTCATGAACATAAAGAAATATTACAGCCATTCTTTAGATAGATTATCACCGATGTGTTGCAATTCAAAAGTAAACCCACAACAACATTTTGAGAGTAATACATGTATATATTGGTATTTGAATACTGTTTTGCAAATAAGACATTCAATTCACTTAATTTTCCGAGTATGTGGTCTTTGTCGTATTCAGAATCGCTTAAAACATTGAAATATATTCCAATGAAGTTGAAAGGTAATGCGTGAAACATTAATACATGTCTTGCAATGCAATTACCAACAATTCATTTTGTTCTTAAAGGACGAGTTCGTTACCTTCTTCAAATAACAAATTTTTCAACATACCATTTTCTTTCAAATCTGTATTTTCGTACGCCCTTCTAGGAACATCATATATCTGTCTGGTGCTAAAAATATTGAAGATAAACAACCATAATATTTCTATAAAGGAGACTTGCTGGTTCGATCATTTCTATGTGAAGAAGTGAAGTAATATATGCGTTTAAGGAGATTTGAAATACACCAGAGGGAATTAACACATTATTGGTTGGTCACTGGGTTGAACGCATATATCATATCAAACATGAAAAGATGAAAGAACAGAAACTGTTAAGTCTATCTCATATCTTAACTGACATATAGAAATTAACAGTAATCTTTGGTTTTGAACAAGACTTTACGACGAATGAGATGATTTAAGATTTCCAATTGTGAATTTTCTCCCGGCTGATATGAAATGACAACATCAATTTTCTTTCATGACTTTCTGGTTACAGAGTGGTGCTTTCTAGGTACAAATTAAATCAAAAGTTCCAAGTATTTAAGGTCTAATCATCCCTTATAAAATTTTGCTGACGTCTTAGTTAGTTAACCGTTACAGATAATCTGTTTCATTTAGGACGACGAATATGTTCATTTTGTCGTTGCCACAAACATGTCCATTTTTTCTCGAATGAAACTTATTATTCCTTTTAAAATTTTATTATGTCTGTTTAGTTCACGCATCACTGTAAATATAACGGACTTGATGAGACTGTCATCAAAGGGAGATGTTTAGCACTATAAAACCAACTTTTATCCACCATTTTCTACATTTGAAAATGCCTGTACCAAGTCAAGAATATGACAGTTCTTGTCCATTCGTTTTTTATGTGTTTTGTCATTTGATTTTGCCATGTGATTATGGACTTTCCGATTAGATTTTCCTCAAAGTTCAGTATTTTTGTATACTTTTTACCGAGTTAGACTTATCACCAGTTTTGTGCTAACATGACCCATACGACAAAGAGCACCGGATGAGCAGGATTTGATTAACCTTCCAATGCATCTGAGATCAGCCATAGTTTTTGATGGGGTTCGTGTGCTCTTTACTTTCTATTTGGTTTTTTTTTGTATATTCATGATGTTGTTCTTTTTATCTAATTGTTTTTGATATGACATTTTCATTTTTCTTGTTGACTAATGAGTTTGAATGTACATTTGTGTTTCCCCCTTTTAATAAGATAAGTTTAATATAACTTACAAATGTAAATCTTTAGTTCTTTGTTTACCTCGTTTAATCGATATCAATCAGACATAACAAATGGCATGAGGTTTGATTTGTCCTTCAGGCTTCAAATATTAAAACCAAACCAAAATATCGACCTTTGCATTGTGAAGTCTATCCCATCTGCGTATTACCTTTTTTTGGTTTTTCCAGTTTGTTTGATTTTTTATTAAATTTTTTTTGCAGAGGGATTATTGTAAGGATCAGGAATACTTTTTTTCATAAAAATTTGTTCAAATGCTACTGTCCATATCCTTTTTCTTTTTTCTTTTTTCTTTTTCTATCAATTCGTATATACCAGTTTATTCTAAGATTCGATTCGTACCTTCAATTATCTAAAGGCAATGAAGAGTTTGTATTGTTCTGTTATTTATCTACTCAACATCGACAACAAATCCTTCTTCTATATAAAGTCAAATTTTGTAGAGAAAGATCAAAAGAAATTAGTGATATTTATATAATTTGATAATTCAATTACCTGTCTGTTTGGTCGCCAACGACATTTTCTGAAATAAAAGCAAAAAATCTTAGTCAGTTAAATATACAATTTTTTACTTACATTTTTATCTCCATGATTAAAAAAGTCAGAATATGTTACAATACAAATTAGATCTAGAATCTTCTTAGTATAAAGTAAAATTCCAGCATTCGTTAGTATGAATTTCTATGTTGTTTAAAATTACAAAATGTAACAAATATCGATGTATGAGAACGAAAACCTTGCAATTACACTACATGCATATTGCAAAATAACAAAAATACCGAACTCTGAGCGGAAATTCCCTAATAGAGGAGAGTAAGACCAGAGGCACATTAAAACTCATTAGTAGAAAATAAACAGACAACACCATGGCTAAAAACGAAAACAGACCAATCGACAAACAATAGTCCAGATAACACAACATAGCAAAATAAAGACTTAGCAACACGAACCCAACACATACTGGGGGTGATCTCATGTGCTCTGGAAGTGTAACCCGAGCCTGCTCCACACTCGGTTAGTTGCTTAGCTTATTACTAACCTATAACGAAGTCTAATTCGATATGTCACATTCGGGTAAAGGGAACGGAATTTAAGTTACTACTTTGAGAACATATCCGTTACCATCAGTGAAACGGGTATCCTATAACGGTCAAACAACTCGTGATGACGTCCGTAAAATTCATGAAGAAATGAATCTTACTTCCTCACTTGGAACTCTTGGTTTAATAACTTCCTTGTGAGCAGCAACACTCGAACAAGGAAAGCGTGATAGGAAATACAACCCTATCGTATCAATTGAGAAATATATCATGTAAAATGTAAATGGCAAAATAAAAAGCTCAAACCAAGCAAACGAATGGGTAACAACTGTCATTTCCTGACTTGGTACAACTATATTTCTAACTTTTAGCACCACCATTTCATCTACTTAGAATATACGGTAATTCAGATCCGGATAAACATTCTACTATAAGGCCCTGCCTATTTTACGAAAAAAAGTAAATAATAAAAATACCAAACTCCAAGGAAATTCAAACGGGAAGTCCTTTATCAAATGGCAAAATCAAAAGCTCAAAGAAATCAAACGAATGCATTTGGAAAATAATGTTCCTGTTTTGGTACAGATATTTCCTCTCAGTTATATGACAGTCACATACACTTTTATTAAATTGACAACAATGTGTGAACAAAACAAACAGACAAGAAGCATTCAAGAATATATTTATCAATCGCATGAACCAAACACATACATTATTTCTGAGTCGACATGAAACTTGCTATATCTGTACCACAATTCATACAAATCCATACACCAGTGTGTTGGGAAACTAATCGGTCCATCAATCTCGGATTGTGACCGTAAATTTATTCAAATGATTGATATGATAAATAAACCTAGTATGTATACCTGTTTGTTGTAGAGTCATTTCTTCATATTTTTGTCCTCTTGCATCGTTATCTCTAACCCTGAAACATCAGTAATATTTTGGTTCAAATTCACTTGTTCTCATAACAAAATATTCAACAGTTGTTTAACTAACCTCGTTTGTTTCAATTTTTACAGCCCTTCTTTTCAAATTAGCAAATCTGAACGTTAAACTGGTGATTATATTTGCAGTATGATATTTCGTGAAAAGTCTAAATGACTAAATGAATTCTCATAATTATTTGCTTGTTTGTGTTCAATTTTAATAAATGAACAGCAATGTACAGTTGGGATTGTATACTTTTTCAGTTGAATGCTGGCTTTGATTTTATGCGTGTTTATGGACTTTCCCTTTTTTCATTATTTTTTGTTATTAACTACAATTTTATACTAATGCTACTAATTAAGAAAGCCATACATACAATCGGAAATAACAGTCTGAACGAAAGTACTACGATGTACGAATTTCTTGATGAAATTATCGATTTACCTAATATATCTGCTTATATTTGGTGACGAGAAGAGAGAGGTTTTCTGCCTTTATTTTCAAATGAAGAATTTATATATAACTGATATAGCAGAAAGACAAGTATATGTTTGTATATTGACAGCATAGATAGTGAAAGGAGGTAGTCTAGAATGTCTGCAATTCTATGTATAATGTTGAATTACTTGTAAGGATTTCAATTAATAAGAACTAGGCTAGTGCCGAAAACATAATGCATTTTTCAATCTTAAGTCAGCATTTCTATAAGTGCTAGATAATTTACAAATACACTATAGGAATACCATTCTTCTAAAGATTTCATGCGTTTGTGCAAAATGGCAACTTTAGCATGGTGTTGTAGAATATATTTTTCATAACCTTAATTAATTAACAAGCAGTTTAAATTAATAATTCGCAGTAAGTATAAGTGACAAATAAATTTACCTGCTTATTTCAGGTCTGTTTTCATTTTCTACAATCATGAACATTTCGAAAATAAAATAACTAATCTACGCAATTAAAATTATTTATTTTTTTATCAAAATGGCATTACCGTTTTACCTTTATAGCTTGCTGTTCGGTTTCAGTCATGGCTCTGTGTTGAAGACCGTACTTCTCCCTATAATGGTTTACCTTCATAAATTGTGACTTTGATGGAGAGTTGTCTCATTGGCATTAATACCACATTTTCTTATATCTGTTGTTCAAAACTACAAATATATCCTCGTCTCATAGATCATAATCATCATCTTAGAATCCACTAATTGATGCACTTAAGTTTTAAAATCTCTAATTTGTAGTTTTTGTATATTATATGTCGTTGTATATCCCTTTATCCTTCGATGTGGTTATTGTTTGTTCCTTTCTATAACTTTTATACTTCTGGTCCTCTCATTATGTTACATAAATAAAAACAAACATGACATAATCATATTTGCGTCTATCTCTTAATTTCTCATTTTGATATAATGTTTGGGAACTGACCTATCGCGATACCCGAGGTCAGTGTTTTGTGTGAATTAAAGTTGATTTGTTATAAATTGTTTCATGCATTAATTGATGCAAAATTTTAGACTACATGAAGAAAGCGTTTTGTAAAGTAAATGTTTCTTAAATGAAAATACAAAAATAACTCGATATATTTTATTGAAGTGGTAGCACAAATTTAAATGCTGTGATTGCAAATTATAATTTCGTCTTTTAAAGAAACTTCCTTCTACAAGTATATACCTAATTCAGGAACACCATTTCCAAGGTGGAGACTCATATCCATATAAGCTCTAATTAGAAAATAAAAACATTTCAATATCTGTTTTCTTAATCAAAGAATTGGATTGTTAAAGAATATTTTAATTTTAATTTCTTATGTGATTTGTATAAATATGATACATTTTGCGGTCGTCATTCTGTTAAGGTTATTATTATCAGGAGCACCGAGGATCATCCCCCGGTTATAGATTGGATCTGTTTTGCTCAGACGTTAGTTTTCTATGTTGTTGTTTTTTTGTACAGTTGTGTGTCCTTTGGTTGTTTTTTCTTCTCTTTATATCATGGTGTTGACGGTTTATTTCGACATATGAGTTTGGATGTGTCTCCTCTTATTTGAAAAAGAAAAAATCTTTGATGATAAAATCTTCTTAGTTGCATGATCATGTCATCTTATATTATAGAAATAAAACTGCTATTTTGAACCGTTATTGTTTTGATAACAAACTTGTAAGGAATCCTTATGTTACAATCTTGATTATAACCATGTTGTGGTTGTATTGTCGCTGGTTTCGTTGACTGAACCATATTTTTACTTACAGTCTAAGGTAAACATGATTTTTGTTTTATCTACATTTTTTTTTTGATGTTTTTTTTTCCTCATAATTTCAAAATATTGAATGTATACCAGAAAGTTTAAACTATGATTACAGATTGTACCTGTTTCCAAATACGTTGTTGACTTTATCTGAAATAAAATCAAATTATGCAATCAATATAAATGTATTACTAAGATGATACATTATTTTTGCAACTAATCGTATTTGACTGAAAATTGATAGATACATGACAATTTATATTTGATGTTGAATTTATCAATGTTTCGGATATGTTTCTATTTCGTTTTATCATGCCACCGTTTGAATATGTCACAAAAAAGTCATATGTTTTACAAATTACGTATTTGTATTATTTTGGTTAAATCATTTTGATTACAAGGGCAGACATTCGATTGTGTAAAACCTCACCAAAGATACCATGCTTCTTATTTAGTTCTTAATATGTTCGAATCAAATTTTCAAATCCAAATCAAAAATAAGTAAATCAGCATTTGAAACCAAACATTACACAAAATTGCGCTACATCAAATTGATCATCAAAACTAGATTGACTGATGAATCACAAATATTTAGAACAACATTCTGATTTTATAAAAATAATTTACCTGTTTCGCTAGCATCAATTTGTAAATGTCTGAAAAATATAAATAGTATATCAATCAATTTTAAGTAGCTTCTTCCTTATATAAACAGAAAACAGGAGGAAACAACTATTTACCAGTTAATGAATAAAATATTTGTTTTGTTGTCCAAGTAAATAATAGGATTAAAATCTTATACGGCAAATTTGTATTTCGTCGACAAAAGACACACCAGCGATGCTTAAATAATAATAAAAAAAGATGAAAGGTTTAAAATTAAGTACAAAGTTAAAAGCATGGAGGACCCAACATTTTGTCCAATGCTCTTCCACTTTGTACTTGTTTGGCTTTATAACTATTTTGATCTGAGCGTCACTGAAAAGTTTTATGTAGACAAAACGCGCGTCTGGCGTATTAACTTATAATCCTGGTACCTTTGATAACTATTTGAAAGGTTTTGAAAAATATGGATATCATATTTCAAGTTATTAATCAAGCATATTTGTGATATTTCAATCAACTGATAGGGCTTTTAAGCGAAGTTAGATAAGAAAACTTTCTTTGCACAATAGTTTGTTGGTACATGTAATTTGTGCCTATTCAAAGTTCTTGAAGATATTGAAACTAATATCCTATAACATGTATAAAATGCTATAGAAACGAATTATAGTTTATCGTTTTGTAAATGCATCTTTACGATCATACACAAGTAAATTCATTTCCATTTTCGCTTTTCAATATTCATAAATCAGACATTTATTTTGATTCATATCAACAATTTGATGCAAAATCTATCCAGAAGGTATTTTTTATAACACTAATTAATGCACCCAAACAAATATCAACAGAAATGGATTCACCATAAAACGTCAAGTGCACGAATTTAAGAAAACAAGTGAAAGAAATTTTAACATTGGTTTTATCTCCATTTTAACATTATTGAGGTCATGAAGTTCATATGATACTAACTATGTACTAGTGACGTCTATCAAAAAGGAACACTACAGGCAAATGTTAGTCTCTTCGTGCATAGGCGAGAAAACTTGATATTTACTGCATAAATAGTCATTTCGAATATTTGAACAACTTTTTAATTGTTATAAAAAAAAATCATTTACCTTCCAGTAATTGTCTCCTCAACCTCATCTGTTAATATAATAAATTTATTGATTATGTCGATGTTTTTGCTAATATATATTGATATTTAAATGCCGTTTACATTTGAGGTACATTGGTACGGACTGATTCACATAAATTTCTTCACACAAGAGCCTTCAAAATTTTCTTGATATTGACTTTCATAGTATAAAGCAATGCGTGTGTTCTTTAAGGTTCTAACAATAGTATGACTAATCACTGTTTGTCAATTGCAGCAACTATATATAAATGCAAAACCTTGTTTCGTAGAATCGAGAGCAAACGGTTAATATTTAATAGAAATTGAAATCAAATCTAACTTACTTTGTAAATTTAACTCAAAAGAACCATTATTATGCTGATTAAAGGTATTGTCATTGCTAGTGTTCCTGTAAAGAACAAAACGAGGTACTTTACGCATCATGCAATCATTTAAATTTAGAAAACTTCTACGGTATGCTACGATAGAAATAAAACCAATGTTTTGAATTACAAAAAAGTCATAAAACACCTGGATGCAGTTGTCCCTTAAAATTAGATTTTCATTTATTTATTTTTTTCATATAAAGACATGTACAATTGAAATTATTTACTGATAAATTAATATTGTAATCGTTGAACACAAAAACATCAGTAATTTAAACATCAATACACCTTTTCTATACATCCGTGTCTTTCAAATATTCGGCTTTGCTTGTTTCTGATGGAACAAAATCCAGAAAATCGCTTTGCACAAATTCAACTTATAATGTGTTGTTTTCATTTGTTATATTCTCACTTTATAAATCTACAAACCATTAGTTAACAAAGATGACAAGGCAATGGTCTCTCACGCAAACATTGACCTCGTTGATTTTTTTTTCATTTTAAGATTCTTTTTTGATACTTTAGGTAGACAAGTGGGCTGAGTCGGATAGAAATCGACCTTGTGCAAGTGCACGTATATATATATACATTCGCATGTATGAGACTTTGATTGACCTTGAAACATTCAAATACGAAGTAAAATCACAAAAATACTGAACTCCGAGGAAAATACAAAAACAAAAGTCCTCAATCAAATGGCAAAATCAAAAGCTCAAACACATCAAACGAATGGATAAAAACTGTCATATTCCTGACTTGGTATGGGCATTTTCTTAAGTAGAAAATGGTGGATTAAACCTTGTTTTAATGCTAGATTAACCTAGCTCTCAGTTGTATGACAGTCGCATCAATTTCCTTAATATTGACAACGATGTGTGAACAAAACAAACAGACATATAAGGTAGAAATGTCAAAAATAGGGGTACAACAGGGAACACTGTGTTATAATCTTAATCACTATCAAAACAAACACATATGTAACAAAGAAGCACAAAATGTCATTTAGACAAAGCACATTAGCAAAAAGCAAAGTCAAGAATACACAAATAGATAATAATAACACAATTTTCAAACAGCTACAGACTTTTCTTTAGAGATTTTTTGAACCCGAAATAATGTAAACAGATGTATTCATATTCATTTGCCTAAGGTCGATTTCTATCCGACGCAGCTCAAGTATCTTAACTGTGTATAACTCTCCTGTGTTTTTTTTTTTTTATTTTATTTCTTATTTTATTTTTGTTTTGTATTTGAGCCTTCCTGATCGAGAACAGCGCTTCTGATGTACCAAATTCATAAAGTAATATAGTGTTGTAGCGATGTGTAGATACAACCACCGTTGGTTTGAAAGTCTCTGAGTCAGTGTCTCTGTTGTGAAATGATATGTAATATTCCTGTTCTTAATTTTGTGTTGATTATATTAAAATTCCTTCAAGTAAAGTACACTTTATATTGAATTGGCTTTTATGTATATGTTCCTTTTGGTCACAACCTTAACAATTATCATATATTCAAGTGTAACACAACATTTGCATTCAAGTTTTTGAATTACAGCGTTCCATATCAAGTTCACTCAATTTATAAAGGCCTATTTTCGATTGTATGAAGAGGCAAATCCTCCATTTACGGGAATTGATATATAGGCACATATCATAGGAACATAATTATACACTTCAACATGTTCAAGATAGTATTTCAACATGTTTAATGTCATTTCAAATAGATATAATCTTTGATGAAAGCTAAACAAAAAAAGGTAATAGAAGGCATTTACATGTACCCGGCCACGTCCACTCTGTGTTTTTGTTAGTTGAATTCCTATTTGCATCCTTCTGATGAGTTCAGCCTTTTTCAACTGATTTTTATAGTACGTTCTTATGTTGTACTGTTACACCACTGTCCCAGGTTAGGGGAGGATTTGGATCCTGCTAACATGTTTCACCCCGCCATATTCTGTATGCATGTGCCTGTCCCAAGTCAGGAGCCTGTAATTCAGTGGTTGTCGTTTGTTCATGTGTTACTTATTTGTTTTTCGTTCATGTTTTGTACGTAAATAAGGCCGTTAGTTTTCTCGTTTGAATTGTTTTACATTTGTCATTTCGGGGTCTTTTATAGATGACTATACGGTATGGCCTTTGCTCATTTTAAAGGCCGTATGGTGACCTTTAGTTGTTAAGTTCTGTGTCATTTGGTCTCTTGTGAAGAGTTGTCTCATTGGCAATCATACCACATCTTCTTTTTTATATTCAAGTGACAGAGGGGAATAAGGCTAATATAAAGAATTGTAGGCATATTAATTGCACTTGACAGCTTCATTTTCACTACTTTTTGCATTTATCTTACAGCTATAAATAGTTAGACTTTATGCTAATTTTATAGCAGGGAAGTGTATCAATTCCGCGAGAAGTGTTGAAATGTTATGCATTATTCAAGACATTTTTTTAATGAAACGGGAATATTTCTCGAAATGTTGGGTTTATTTCTTGCTTTCCTGATTTATTTCAAAAATGAATTTAAAGCCCACAATATCTTAAATGTTTTAAATATGTTTATACCTCTATTATACTTACACCGATTGTTTTGCCTGTCTTTTGAAACCTAAAACAATATCAAAATATAAAAAGACCCTACTGCCATTAAAAATCTTTCACCTTTCATTTGTATGTAAATAAAATGTGTTTGGTTTTTCTTACTGTTCGACTTTTTTCAAATAAAACATTTCTATTGGTAGTATTATGGGAAATATGGCACAAGTTCATACATTAACAGGATTTAGTCCCTAACACACAAAATATTCCTTAAGAGTTATGATGAAAAACGACTGATATTTTTGACGGGAAAAAATGACGGATACGATGCGTCTGTGTTTCAAAACTTTGATCTGATGATAGCAGAATGAACGTATGATCTGTATAGTTTTGGATTGCGTTCCATTTCCGAATGTGACATTTTGATTTAGTCTTGATTTACATTGCAGGTGATGCATACATAGCAGTAGATTGTATCTAATTCGATAAGATTTCCTTTTCTTACTTTTTTTACTCACTTCTCTTCAACTTCGTGCTTTATTCGTCCTTTTAAAGTCGAACGACACTTACAGTTTTTTTGTGGAAGAAACGCGAGTCTTGTGCTCAAAGTTATTATGGTATCATGAATGAGATCGTGCTACTTTTTTTATATCGTCTAATATTTGAACATCGATACACTGACGTTGTCTATAATTCACTAGACATCGTAGCTTTTGAAATATGTAAACCTTTTAAAGGTAAATTGAACATCGAAAATTTAAGTGAAGAATATTTTGTTCCAGAGAACATGCACATACGTGTACATAAGATTCTTTTTAATTGATAAATCTTATATATTTACGAAAATTATGGTTTTTAATATTTCAATAGTCAGACAAAATTGATTTTTAACACAGAACATATTTTAATTTGGAATTAATACCAAATTATCAAGTTACGACAAAAACATTCCTTCATAATTGAAGACATGCACTGAAGAGGATTCAACAGTTGCATTCCCATTTAAAAGTATTGAATTCAGTGCAATATGATCTGATATTACTTTACCAATTATCCAATGCTTCTTACGGATTAAGAACACTAAGGAGATAACAATAATTAGAATTCCTCCTACACTAAGCATGGCAATACCAGCATGCACTGAACCATTATTTCCTTCCTGTTTTATGCTGTTGGTCTTGACTGTAAATAATAAAGCTCAAAACCAAAAACTTACAACATGTTACAATTCAATATAACAGATCATTGCATTCTTGTATGTGTATATGTGACGTCAATAACAAGTTCTAGCTGAAATGCTTTCATCTTTGAAATATATCCGAATTTTGGTAATATCTGTCATTTATCCTTCTCTGGAGACAATTCAAAGCTCCAAAACGACGGGTGTTACGTTTTAGAAAGGGTTTGGTTACCATTCCGGAGCACCTCAAATCTCTACAGTTTTTCATTGAGTTCGTGTTGCTGAGTCTTTATCTTTTTTTCCAGAGATAAGACATGTCAAAAGGAAACATTTTGTTCTTAAATTTTAAATGAATTCCGTTCTTGTTTGTATTGGAAATCATTATGCAATATCTGAATTGTGAGTAAATGTACTTAAAAAAACAATTTCAACTTTTCTATCATACGTAAAATCGAGCCATATGATACCAAAGGTATAACAAAAAATCATGAGTCGAAAAAAAACGACAAAACAGTGACAAATAAATAACAACAATAAAAGTACGATCATCTGTCTTTTAAACAATATGCACTGTTTTCATCTTGCTGAATTATTTTTGTATTTCATTCTTTCTTTATGCTTATCGTGCTTGTTGTTTGGCCCCTTTTGACGAAGCCGACTGATATTTTCCTACATCAGACATAATGCAGATTATATCTTTTTTATTATTATTATTTTATTGTAAACTTTGCAATCTCTTTTTAGTTTTATCAAGTCGTGTGTAGTGTTTATGTTTTCGGTCTTTGGATCATCATCAGGTAATCAAGTCAGTTATCGTAATTTTGCAGTAAAAAGTCGCAAATTGAAATGCTTACATGCATTGGTCTTTTAAAGAACAAATTCACTACACTATTTACAATGTATAATGAGTTTTTATTGTGTTTGGAGCTAATGCGTACTTATTTTCACATGAATGTTGAGTTAACATTCGTTAATTATTTAAATCATGGTTCATTTTACAATTTTCTTCTAGCATATTTTTTTTGTCAAAAATTTTAAAAGTTGATTCGAATAATACCTGGATAGATTTTAAAATGTCGACAAAATATTTTAACTTTTTGATCTTAACATCGACAACTGTAGCATTACCTTCCTGGTGGGGGCAACTAAATGTTACAGTCAAAACACATAAAAGACTAACTTACTATCGAAATCAGTTATGCACTTAGACGTTTCTGAGACAGATATACCCTTTGCATTCGATGCTAAGATGCGAACGCTGTAATTTGTTTCTGGCAATAATCCATTGAAGACAAAATTGAGAATTGTTGATTCCCCTAAATCCATTACAGGTCTAGATCTCGTTATGTTTCTTTTCTGTAGTGATATCCAGTATTCAACAAAAAATGTTTGTTCTCGTCCACCATTAAATTCAGACACCCATGAAACGTGAAGAGAATTTGTCTTACAAAAAATATTGATGTGTACAGGCGCTGTAGGAGTTGCTTAAAATAAAAAAAAATCCTATATAAAATAAAAACTGAAAATAAAATCTTATCAAAGAAGCATATATTTGATTTTACTTTTGTATGCTTCCCATCGTAGGTAGCAGGCGCATTAAGTATTACCTTTGACCGCCCGCTTTTCAGTCCATCCATCTTTCTGTCCGTCCCATTTTTGTTACCACACTATAACTTAAGTTTGTCTCATACCTCATGCAACCTTCAGGATATTCATTCGAATGTGTGCAGTAAACGTATTACGGTACTAAACTCATGCCGCTTTATAAATTCGAAAAATGCAGTTGTTTCCGTTACCACACTCTTACTTACGTTTTTCTCGTCCAAATTTTACGAAACGTATACCTCAACACTCAAAGTTTCTGTTGTAAGGAATTTGGAATACTACCTTGACATAAAATATTACTTCTTATTTGGGTCTTTTGGTTGTCAGGAAATTAACGACTAGCGGGAAACTCAAAGGAACATGTTATAAGAAGAAACACTTCATCTGCCAAAGCTAAATTGTGTGAAAATTTTCCTGAAATTAGGAATACTGCATTGACAAGATATATAACTTCATATACGAATCTGTTTTCCTTATAAAACTGAAGACGATGAAAAACAAATAAGAATTGTATAATGAGAAACTCAGCATCCAAGTTTTAACATTTCAACATGGAAAGGATACATCAGAACTTATTTTTCCATTATAGCGATATACTTACACATATTTATGCCGACATTCCAATAAGTGTGTAACATATGTCCCAGCTCGAGACTATTGAATTTAATTTTTATAGCTCGAGGCTTTCCGAGCCTTTTAAATTTAACTGTTGAGATTGGAGATATATCGTTATACACGGGTAATGGTATTGAAATCTGATTCTCTAATGATTTGTGTCAATTTATTTAAAAGATTTACAGTAAGTCATGTTCTTTTTATGTGGACTCATCAGGTATGATCGCCTTTTTTCATGACATTATAATAGAAAGTTCATCAGAAAACAAGACAATTTAACATCATAATTAAATTTCGACCAATTGTTTGACGAGAATAGTAATTTTAGGTGAGGATGATAATGTTTTCACAGTCGTTTGAGAAATAATATAAAAAAAGAAAACTACGTTAAAAGTAATCGAGCAAGATTTTATGGATAAAGGTTCTACGATGACTTTACAAGAGGTGTGCAAGTAATAGAATATGCATGATTAGAAGGAGACGGTGATCTTCTCGACACACTTTTAGTTCATTCGATGCCGTATATTTTCACTTCCAATTTGTTTCGCTGTATATATCCTGGAGATTGTATTTTACATAGTGTTACTAGTTAAACAAAGTTATAGTCTCAACTAATAAACCCCTCGAGCAATGGTATAAGAGGGAAAGTGGACACTTTCGTACCATGAGTTATTTGATCATGAAAGTGGCTGATGATTTTTCAACTAAATAGTTACATTTTGGAATTCCATCGATAACGCAAATGTCAAACTGACATTATGACATGTTTGCTTGAAAAACTCACTTATATGTTGTTGTGTCATTACAAGTGCAACGGGAAATATTTCTCCTTGTTAAAGGTTGTATAATATCATACAATTGCTTAAATCTGCTTCATTTAGACCTGATGGATAGTTGTCTCAATAGTAACCATACCATATCGCTTTGCTCTATATTAATATAAGCCTTCATTACAACGGGTATGATTCATTATTTTCTTTTTTTTTCCGGGCTAAATATAAAAATTGCTACCTTGATATATAATCGGACCATATCATGTAATAGAAAATTAAAGTTTGATATTTGAGTTTTTTTTATCAAAATTGTAATGTATTTCGGATATTTGTATAAATGAGACCAAAATTATCACATACGTTAGTAATTCTACATGTAATATCAAGTTTAACAGTGTGTTACCTATATTGTGCATCCCTGGTATAAATGCATTTTTTAATTATTTCAAAAAGACATAATTGGTTTACCTTTTTCTGACACAGATACCTGAATGAATAAGTCCCCATTGTCATTATTGGCGTGCATTGTATATACACCAAAGTCAAAGCTTCTGATATTAGAAATGTACAGGTCCGAAGTGTAAGTGCTGACTGTCCGTGTGACGTATGTTGAGCTAATAGTTTTGCTAAAGACCCAACGAATAACTGGTGGTGGATAAGCAACAATATATACTGTTAGATTCAAATCATTGCCAATTTCAGTGGTCACTGTTGCCGGAGTTTCTTTGTAACGATTATCTAAACGGGGTGAACCTGCAATAAAATCAGCACAACATTTTTGTTTCAAAGATTGTATAGATTGTCGGTTTGCATCATCTTCATCATTATCGTCATCTCATCATCATCATCATCATCATCATCATCATCATTGCTATAATTTTTGTTGTTTTTTATTTCTTATATTTTTATCAATGTTATCATTATTCTTCGTGTCAACGAATAACATAAGAAAACATAAAAGTTTCAGTGTACTTACATGTGACTTTCAGTTCAGTTGGTTTACTATTCATTACTTTCGTCCCATTTACTACGTTTTCAGTTGTACATTCGTATATTCCTGTATGAAGACAGTTAGTTGTGTTAATTATATAACTGCTTTCGACAACCTGGTCTTGTCTCTGCAGTATTTGTTTTGTTTCATTTGATATAAGAAACCAAGTTACATTCGGTAGTGGATTTCCAGTTACCTGACATCGCAATATTGCTGTTAGATTTTCAGGAAATGTTGGCCCATTTAAAACAGTTACTTTTGTTACACTCGTGTTATCTGAAAAAATGATACTACTGCTTGCTTTATTGTATAAACTTATTTCAATACTTTTTTTAAAATATGTCATACTCATAATATATTTTATATAATAATATCAAAGACCAACTTAACTTTCTCATTAGCAAGTACACCACATCTCCTTTGTTATATTGATTGCAGGTATTGTGAATGCTATTATCTTCTCCAGTTATGGAATACAAGTGAGCAAGTTGTCTACCGTTAGTTGGGTATTTTTTTTTTAACTCTGATGGATATTTTTCTCATTGGCATTCACAACACATTTTCATGTATATTCTTATAGCTACAGATTGTTTTTAGAATACTTAGTACAAATAACCACAAATTGATAAAATTAAGCATGTTAAATATCAAACTTCATATCAAAGGTGGTGAAAGGAATACACATTTTTGAATTTTTGTTATTTAACTCCTCAGCTGTGTCCCTCAATGCACAGATGTAGAATGGTTGACATCTAGCAAAGATGTCAGCTCAACAATGTTCAAAAAGACGTCTTGTGAGTTGGTAGTGTATTGCTTCATGTAGACTACCGTACTTTTTTTCAGATTAAAGACTCTAACACAAGTTCTTAATCTTTTTCTTTTTCTTATTAATATCAGATTATTACATGGCATTTTTCATATCGCATGTATTATCAGCCCTAGGTTCAATATCAGCCCAAGAGCCGCATGGCTCGAGGGCTGATATTGACCGAGGGCTGATAATGACCGAGGGCTGATAATACATGCGATATGAAAAATGACATGTTATGATCTTTTTATCATATGCTTCAACAGCATGAACAGTAGAGAAAAATAACAGATTCATATATTGATCCTTCTACGTGGTTCCCGAAAAGAAGTTGAAAGAGTAAAACGGTTCACGGACGTCGGACCCAAAATTTAATTAATTCAATATGAAATCTTTCTATCATATGCCTCAATAGAGAAAAAAAAACACATTTTAATATGAAAAAATCGACAAAAAAATAATTCAACAAATATACATAATGAACATTGTTTAGAAAAGTCAACTTTTTTAAAGTAACTTTCTAAATAATGTTTCAGAAAAACTTCAAAATGCATTTATTCAATATTTTTTTTCTTTCTTTTTTAATTTAATCTTATTATTTTACACAACATACTTTCCAGTATTCAAATAATTGTTTTGTACACTACTTTGTAATGTTTTTCACGTAGCATTGAGGTGTAGTTTCCGGAATTTGCCGAGTATCACCGGAATGCCATGTGATAACGTTACGGAAAGGCATGTGATAACAATCGAAGCATGTGATAAACTTTTCATATCAGCCCGCTAAGCACCAATTCGAAAAATATGGAAAATACTTTAATTTAATACTATTATCATACGGTAAAAATCATGTGTTATTTAGTCTAAGTATATGATAATAGTATTTATTCTCTTCGTTCGTGTTTGCTGTGGTCGTGTTATCATTTGACACTTTATCATGTTTGCCAAATCAAATTAAAATAAAAAGCTTTATTTCAGATCAGCATGTCACTGAACAATACAATTAGCACTTTCAGCTTTTATAATCGACTTATACCTACATATACTCAATACCCATACATATTAATCTTATTACTGCATAAGAAACATACAACACACATTCAGTGAATAACTAGGCAAAACAGAACAAAGTAAAATATTCAATCAACAAATATTGATCACCCACAGCACACAATTATACTCAAGTCTTTATCTGAAGTCAAGATGTCAAAGTTTTGAATATTTTACCAACAAATATTGCATACTCACAAAATACAACTACACTCAAATCTTTATCTGATGTCAAGATTTCATATTTTGAACTGTTGGAAGTAGCTTTGCATGTATAATTTCTTTCCTGATCCAGTCGATCGATGTCGGTTAGATACAATACCGACTGGTTTTTCTGTGGCTGGCCCATTTCTAAACCATTTATATACCATTGAGTATATGGTAGAGGATTACCACGTGTGTTACAAGTAATTGTTGTATTTTCGCCTTCTACTACATATACTGGGAATCTGTCGAATTCAATATCAGGAAAATCTACAATTATTGTGATATGTTAGTTGTATGTGGTGAGTTGGTTAATGAACAAATATTTGTCAACACCTTATCACTCAAATAAAATGTATCCTCAATATTTATCTTTTACTAGCAAAATTAATGATTGAAAAGCATTTTACTTGTTATAACAATCAAATTTTTTCGGAAGATCACGATGCATGTGCACTGAATTCGATGAAACTTTTTGGGTATTATGATTGATCATAACTTAATGGTCAGTCTTGAATTTAAAAGTAATTTTTACTTGTCTGATGTTTATGGCGTATATGAAATGACTCTAAGAATCATGAATAGTGTCCTGTACGGAGTGTTGTCTTTATTTTATGTTGGAGACTCCAGAAATTGTAAGACCATGACAACTTATTGCTTGACTTACATTCAACGTTAAGTTTCAATAATGCAGGTTGCAATGTAATGTTGTTTCTTAATGTGTAATTGTTATTGACAGAGCATTTTATTTCCTGGCCATTGTGTGCCTTTGACAGCGGTTCGATTTGTAGAAGTGACTTGTTTTGCATCTGTGTCTGTCCACCAATCATCCATTGGTAAACTGACCCCGGGTTGCCAACATCAGCCAAACAATCGACTGTCCCTGTGTTTCCTTCAAACCATGGAAATCCCTCTCCTAAAATTAACTTTGGTTCACCAGGTGCATCTGGAAATGAAAATCATTACAGAAAAATGAAGTAAGGGCGAACTTGGATTAAACAATTTTTCAAACTAGGTCCTGTTGGAGTTACGACACCATGCCACTGGAACCACATGGAAAAAATTCATGTGATCATCTATTGGCGCAGATCAATATTTTAAGGATGATGTTTGGTGTTTTTCATTTTTGCTATTCAAAAAGGGTACTATTTAGTTGAATACTTGCTGGTTTGAATCACTTTATCTGTAATTTCCGCACAACAAATTTTATTCATATATCAGAATATTTTTTTCATTAATTTCGTAATATGAAAACAGAGGCAACATTTTTGGTAAAACTCTGTGATAATGCATTGCAAACAGAGGAGGTGAAAATGGGGGTAGATTTGTAACCCGAATTATTCAGGTCCTCCCTGAAATCTAAGACGATGGCCTAATACGTAAATTAAGAAACGGTCCGGGTAACTTTATCGATCCTTTAAACTTATTATCCTAAAAGGTTACTAAGTCAACACTACATAATGTTATAATCAGATCTTTGAATGTTATTTTTATCGGAATGAATAGTGATTTTGTTATCAGGAAATTAAAGCAAAATACACATATTCAAATTTATAGTTCAACAGTTTTTCGATACCTTTATGTTGGCATTGCATAATGTATAATCTTCTGCTTCTATTTTACCACAACCAAATTGGAAATTAAAAATAAAAGTTTTTTTATTTATCATGGATCCTAGTTTGTTTCACTTTCTTACTTTCTCATCACGCAACACCTCTCCATAGACAAACAAGAAGTCTAATTGATTTGAATTTGGAACTGCGATACCAAAGGCTACAACGGCAAATTAAATGGTACAAGTATTATATCTAGTCCTTCCTGTATATCGGTGAATGTGATGAACATTTTCAACTCTACCCCTCGACGTAGACGCAGTCACGGTAATCTTCATTATACATCTCCTATTTTCCATGATGTCTCTATTATTGACCTGCTACTATTTATTCATAAGTCGTTATGTATTCATCCCACCTATTCATCGCACGAAGCTTTACTCATCAAACCTTTTACAACTTCATTCTCTGTACAAATTATGTTTGGAAACCCCAGTCATACAAACCAATATAAACTTACAGCTATCATTTCGGATATTGCAAGTCACAGACTTTTCAAATCAGTTCGCATTGGAAAAGTTAAAAAGCCAACAAAGGTCTCCATGCCATCAACTTTGGGAAATATCCTTAAACATATATCAGTTCATTCGAAAATACCTCTCAATTTAAAGATCAGCCTGTACCTACCATTTTTTATACATATACCAAAAACAATTGCAACAAATATTTTCAATTACAAACACGTGCTGCATGATTTCAATGTTGACGTCGCCCAGTCTTTAACTCCTGATTTCACCTGCGTTTGTACCCCATTCATATATATTGGCCACGTTTTTACCAGTGACCTTATCATTCTTCATTACACTACTCTGCGAAATGTGTTATCCGAAATATTGTGAACTTTAATCCATCAATTAGAAAAATAACTTGAAAATGCTGATGGATTCAGTCGTAGATTATGCAAGGCATTTGGTTAAACACTAGAGAAAAGACGTCAATAGTCTTTCCGAAAGGATAAAGATGTGGTATGAGTGCCAATGAGACTACTCTCCAACCAAGTCACAATTTGTAAAAGTAAACCATTATAGGTCAAAGTAAGGCATTCGACTCGGAGTCTTGGCTCACACTAAAGGTATGTTATATGTTCCTTTAGGGTTTCAACCAAAGATGAAGAACTGGATCTGCCATCTCTGTATTTGATACCTAAACGACAAAGTTGTCCTTACAAACAACGGTATATTGTTCGGTATTCCACAAAACCTCTTTCTACATTTACAAACATCGACTTTATCAGCAATCAAAGCCGGGCTTCAAAGTTATTGTGAAACTACCTATTCTAGAGGTGACGTGAATTAGATGTGGATAATAAAAACATTCTAAAGATCTTTTAGAGTACATACTGTGTAGTATTTCTCTATGTTTTGTGAAAATTTTTGCTATAGGTCTGATTCGTACAAATACAATAATCGAATCGGAAAATACTAAAAATGATTTTCTAGAACACTATGTCATGAATACATTAGAAGTCATCGAACACAATAGTTAAAGTGAAATAATTAATTACTCCCAAATAGTTTTAATCTGGTTTCTTAACTTACAAAACACAGCCAACTGATGTTGAGCATTCGGTCTGTATGAATCAATAAGGTGTGTTGCAGAACAGGTACAAACTCTTCCATCAAAGTTCTTGTTTACAGTGAATGTAACAATATATTCTGTTTTTGTGCTGGAAGATGAATTTTGTGTTATTCCGTTACAATCCCAGGTGAGGAAAGCCAAAGGATTGCCTCCGGACAGTGAGTAAATCAGTGATACGGAGCTCCCTGAATCAACTGGACCAGGTATAGCTTGCTGAATTGTTGGATGACTTTCTGGTGGATCTAGAAATAAGATGATGGATATATGAAAATGTGATATGAGTGCCAATGAGGCAACTTTCCATCCAAGTCCCAATTTGTAAAAGTAAACCATTACAGGTCAAAATACGGTTTTCAACAAAGAGCTTTGGCTCACACCGAACAGCAAGCTATAAAGGGCCCACAAAATGACAAGTGTAAACCCATTCAAACGGGAAAACCAAGCATGGATCTGTACTTTGACACATTTTTTCCCAATACTGTGGATTCATTTATTTTCGTGGCTATCAATTTTCATGGATTGAGAGAAACTTGCATTTTCGTGGATAGTTGATTTCGTGATTTTTAACAATCTTTGAATTTAAAGGTTATAGAAAACCTTTAATTCGCTGAATAAGTAAATTCGTGGTTCACTTGTACCATAAAATGCACGAAAATCCATAGTAACCATGTTTGGAGATTTTGAATTAGTGTGGATTGGTATGATGCAAAGTAATGCGTAACATGAGACGCTTTTCCTGTCGACAAACTAACACTCTGCCTTGATTTAAAGCGATTCTCACTTTTATTTCAGTTTTGAATATTCCTAAAGAAATTAACGAAATTTGATTATCGTTAAATTTCTTGTTGATTCAACATTTAACATTATATTGCGTTTTCCTCATATCGTGACAAATATATGTTTGCACCAATGAACTTAGTATTTAAGGATAAAGAAACTTCATTTTCAAAAAGTTAACAAATTTTAAGAAGATTTTTTGAGTTTCAAGATAAATGATTTAATATAAAGACTGTCATTCAAAACAGAGCACATTTTTCCTAGTCTACTACCGGATGTATTTTCAAGTTTTTTTTAATCTGTTTTATTTTGATAAGTTTTTAACATATATCATAAATCTTCTTTTGGAGTTTACTTTCGTAAATTAAGATTCTAGATCAGCTTTTCTTATTTTCTTTTATTCTTATTTGACCGAATTTGCAATGGTCCTTAGAAGTTGCTGTAATTTATCAATACCAACTACCTGGGGTTTATACTGTACCTTTAATTTATCGATAATTTATTATTTGAGTAATGATTTATTATGTAAAGTGTACTCACAGATGACGTTCAACATATGACTGGCACTGTCAGAATAACTGTCAATTGTATCTTGTGACGCCAGACAAGTACATACTGTATGATGATAAGATCTGTTCACATTGAATTCAATTGTACTAACTACAGTGTTCCCTGAAATGGTAACGTGAGTATTACCACTACAGTTCCAGGATAAAGTGACAACCGGGTTTCCTCCGTTCAGAGTACAATTCAGAAGAACGGGGTCCCCAGTATCGATATTTCCTTCTGGAACTTGTGTAATTGTCGGTGAATCGTCAGGATAATCTAAAATACATATTTGTTTAAGACATGTATGTGAAAAAGCAGTCGGTTCCTTATCGATATTCGATATTCAATTTCCAACCGGCTGCTAGCAGTCCATTCGATATTCCAAATTAGTTGAAAATCATTAAAATAAAATACTGGGTAACATTAAAAGCATGATTTTTTATAATTAAGAGGACGGATAAGATACATAGGCAATCGTTTAATGACCTTTTCAAGCTGTCGTTAATCCTCATTGTCCTCGAATATAAACCCTTTTCTAAGTTACATACATGTATTTGTCTTTATGTTATATAGATTTTCATCAATAAAACACTTCCAAAGATGTACTTTTATATATGATATTTCTTAAAACAAAAAGAAAAACCGATAGAAATATTTAGAAATATACATAGAAATATTTATGAAAGCCCAAAAATGAAATATATAGTGAAAACCTACCCGAGACCGCTTAAATGAGGGTGAGACCCCCCTGGTCTTTCAATGTCAATAAAATTGAAGTAAATAATAGACTCTGTATATATATAAAGGTTGTATTAGAAGGATTTCTCGAATAATGTCATCTTCGATATCTATGGAGGACATAGATTGTCACTTACCAGCTAAAAATTGTAAAAATTTTAGGACAAAGGGCACAGGGCAATGGTGAGAGCCCCCTGATTTCTCAATCTTTCTAATCTTATGCAGACATTTAGTTAGTAGGTAGATACAAACGTGACTAAAAGGAATTTGGGTACACTTCCAGTTTGCTAGGTTTACGGAGGGCCCAAAGTGACAGTTGGATATTAAAAATATATAACGAAAACCTACCTGAGACCGCTCAAATAAGTGTGAGACCCCTTTGTCCTAAAATTTTGACCATTTTTAGCTGAAAAGTGACAATCTAAGCCCTCCGTAGATATCGAAGATGACATTAGTCGGGGAAATCCTTCAAATATAATCTTAATATATACCGATAGTTGTTATAGTTCACACACAAATTAATTGGGCTAGTTTGAAATCTCCTGCATGGTTTATTCCATTGGCAATCATATTCAAGAAAAGTTGTAAATCTGTAACATATGTATGAAGCTTGATTGAGACGTAGATTCACACAGATACCGATCATTGTTATCTTTTCTTCATTTACACAAATGAATGTCGGAGATTCGGAATATGGCAGTTATACATGTATTCTCAGTTTATATTTAGTTTGAAGCATTATCGAACTAATACGACTTTCATCTTTAAAATTTACTTTGCACTAAATATCTAGTAAATGACATTACATATGAATAACTTGTGGTGTATTCATGTATACTAGTATGTAATAATAATAAAAAGAAACCAACAGCACTATTTGACGAAGACGAAATTAAGGATTGAGTTTTAACGTCCAGTGACATATATTACAATGATGTCGAAACAGAACTTGAAATTGACAATAGGTATTCATAGAACCGTCGCTTTTCCAAAGAATTCACGCTCAGTTGCGATTTCACGTTTTTTCACAACCTCGGGTTCGCATTATAGTTATATTTGTACAAAATAACTAACAATAAAAAAATTGTGATGATTTCTTTAACTGTTCTTGACACAGCTCCTGGCTAGTATACCTGTAGGATAGTCAAAGATAATGGCGTTAAACAAATATTTTCTTTATTTATGTTTTTATTCCATTCAGTTCTTCAATTTATCGATTGTTTAATACAAATATCGAATCAATTATTTTAGTTAATCTACTAGTAATTAAATGTCAGTACGATCTTTTTGATAAGATTGTAAGGCCTATATTGCTATATGGCTGTGAAATTTGGAGATTTAGTTTTACTGATGCAATAGAAAGTGCATTTCAAGTTTTGTAAACTTTTCTTAAACTTGAAAAAATCAACCCCAAGCTTTATGGTTTATGGAGAGCTAGGCGCTTATCCTATGTCAGTATATGTGGTATCTTTTTGGTATAACATTGTAAACAGTTCCGATAGTAAATTATATAGATATATTGATAAACTCAACGTAGATGGTGGATTTACTTTCGATTAGTTGATTTGTATTAAAAATATCTTGAATAAATATGTATTTTAAAATATTTGGTTAAATCAGAGTAACTATAGTTTTAATCCAAAAGGGTTAAAGTTGAGCATTAAACAGAGATTTTTTTTACCAATTTCAGCAGACTTGGAAATCAGAAATGGAATATTCTCCAAAAGTATTATGTTAAAAACTGTTTAAAGAAATCTTTGAATTTGCAGAATATTTAGACTTATTACGTTATAAAGATAAGATAACGTTGTATATGTTTAGAACTTGAAATCATCGGTTACCTATAGCAACCGGTAGATGGCATATAATTATGAGACAGGAAAGGTACTGTGTACTTTTTAACTCTCAAGAGATAGGTTGATGTATTTCACTATATTCTAAACTGCACAACTCTAACAGAAAGTAGAAGACCTTTTCTTAAACCTAGCTATGTAAGCCGAGTAAATGTTTCGAAATTGGGCACTTTATTTATTTAAAAAAATATTGTGTTTTGAACAATTTGTGTAAATTAATTTGAATTATATATACATAAAAGTATGTTCTCCAGGCTGATCACCAATCTCTCATTCTTGTTGCTCGCTTTGTGCAAACTTGTCATACGCAAAATCTGTATGTTAATATTATATGTAAAAATATCTTTCTTTTTACCGTTCACTTGGTTTTATAAGAAATAAAGAATCTAAATTAAATAATACAATTAATTTTATTTAGTTTTTCGGATTTAATTACCTTAAATTAAAGGTGCGAAAAGATATATTAATGTAACTTTTTCAAAGTTCACGTTGGTGAATTATTGATTTAAGTGAATAAATGAAATTTATTTTCTCGAGGAATAAATTAAATCCGGAACATATATATTGTTAGGTATACTGTTCCCAGATTGAATAGTATACAAATCCTAGTTCTTATATTATAGTTATAATTATTCATCAGCGAAAAGGATAGTATATTTATTGTGTTGGAAGAATCGTAAAAGTGTTTAATTTTCTAAATTCTATTTATTTACTCGGACATCGTAGAGTGTAAAATTCTTTTTTTTTACCATATTGGACTTCATATTGTGTATTGAATTGAAACACGAACGCGGACCTCGATGAGAGCACCTGGATTGAAAGTTTGCAAATATTCCGACCAATGAAATTCATTTTACTATGTAACGCAAACTTTAACAAAAGCACCTAGATGAAATATTGTGTATTGAATTGAAACATGAACGCGGACCTCGATGAGAACACCTGGATTGAAAGTTTGCAAACGATTCAACCAATGAAATTCATTTTGATATGAAACGCGAACTTCAACGAAAGCATCTAGATGAAATATTTTATGCATACGACAATCAGTTTTTATTAAGACATTACCGCTCAAATATAGTTAATAAAAAATAGATCAGAGCAACAACGCATAATTGTTTCTTTTCCTTTCTTGTTTATTTTAATAATGTTTATGTTGATTTTAATTTGGTAGGTATTCTTATATTAAATGCCCTAAACGTAAATATACGGGTTTTTTTAAATGCATTAGACGTAAGATAATGTCGACTTAGAGCAAGTCAAGGTCGTAAAACTTAAATAAACCAACCCATCGTTATCGCAGACTAAAATTTATCTCATATAAACAGAATATATGTTCATTTATAGCAAGACTTTTTGTACGTCACGGTGCATGACAGCACAATAATCCCTTTACAGAATCGGAACCACAATTCACAATTTTCGTATTGTGCTGCTTTTCCACAATTAACGCCCGTTTCGCGTCAGTGACCGATATTACAATTTGAAACACAGTTTTAAAAGTTTATTGAGCTGTTCCTTCATTTACAAAGTTGTGTAAGACTTAACTGTTTATTAAATTCAACAAATGTTAACATTATCTTCATTAATTTTATTATTTAACACAACATTGCTTTTATTACAAGCTATTTCATATATCAATATACAGCTAGGGAATATTTGTTGTTGACCGAAAATATAAGATATATCGATTTTAACTATATGAAAAATAAATAATTTTTGTAAGTTACTTTAATTTCCGTGTCTATATATAATTTACGAGTACACTATAGTAAGACAGAAAAAGAGAAACGTAAATATACAGGAATACCTAAAGTTTCGTAAGTCATTGCAATGGACCATACATTACTGACATGTCACAAGTTTTCATAGCACTCAGCAAGTTTTGAAACGAATATGTGAGATAAAGATCTACTGCATTATGGCAAATTAAAAATATGTTAAACACCTAACTATTTTATTTTTAACAGATTCACAAGTTTTAAATTTTTTAAACCGTGCATCAATATTTTATTTTTTTATTTAAATTCCTTATATGTTACGTGTATTGATCATTCATTTGTTTAAATTGTGAAGTATATGACTTCAAGAAGAATACACGCATTTATAGGTATAAGTCGATAAAGTTTGAAACAAATAAACGAAAGATACATCGATGTTGTTTTGCTTGAGTGATTTACCTGTTAAAAGCTCGGGTCTCAACACGGTTTAAAACGAATTAATACCAGTTTGAAATAGTTTAACGGGGGCGTGGCCTATTTGTTTGACGTAACTTACCGCCAACTTGAATTAAATTGAACGACTGCAAGCGAATCTATTTGACTGGCATTAAAATGATTTGATATGCATTGAAATAAATTAAAAATGATTTTTAATTTTTGTCAATCTTTATCAAATGACGATTAATCTCATTTAAACAGCGTTAATGCGTTTTTGTCCGATCAAGTTGAATTCGGGTTACTAGTGAGAGTCTATAATTAGTAGAATGTTATGGACATTGAAAGTCCAGTGGTCTCATACTCATTTAAGCGGTCTCAGGTACGTTTTCACTATATATTTTAAATATCCAACTGGCACTTTGGGCGCTCCGTAAACATAGAAGATAGGAAGTGTACCCAAACTCCTTTTAGTCACGTTTGCATATACCTAATAATAAAATGTTTATATTATATTAGAAAGATTGAGAGATCATGGGGCTCTCACCATTGCCCTATGCCCTTTGTCCTAAAATATTGACATTTTTAGCTGAAAAGTGACAATCAAAGCCCTCCATAGATATCGAATATGACATTAAATCCTTCTAATACAATCTTTATATATACAGAGTCTACGATTTAGTAGAATTTATTGACATTGAAAGTCCAGGGGGTCTCACACTTATTTAAGCGGTTTCAGGTAGGTTTTCAATATATATTTTGAATATTCAACTGGCACTTTGGGCGCTCCGTAAAAAAAGAAGACAGGACGTGCACCCAAATTTCTTTTAGTCACGTTTGTATTTACCTATTAACTAAATGTCTGCATTATATTAGAAGGATTGAGAGATCAGGGGGTTCTCACCATTGCCCTGTGCTCTTTGTCTTAAAATTTGACAATGTTTAGCTGAAAAGTGACAATATAAGCCCTCCGTAGATATCGAAGATGACATTATTCTGGAAAATCCTTCTTATACAATCTTTCTATATACAGAGTCTATGATTTAGCAGAATTTATTGACATTGAAACCCCAGGTGGGTCTTACACTCATTTAAGCGGTCTCTGGTAGGTTATCCCTAACATTTCGTTTTTGGGCTTTCTATAAATTATATTTCTAAATGTTTCTTGTGTTATCGGTTTTTTGTTTTGTTTTTAAGAAATATCATTTATTTTAAAGTACATCTTTGAAGTTGTTTTATCAATAAAAATCTATACTACATAAAGACAAATATGTAGCTTAATTAGAAAAGGGCTTATATTCGAGGACAACGAGAGTTTAAGACAGTTGGAAGGGGTCATCAAAAGATTTCATACGTATATTATCAGTTCTCTTTACTATGTAAATCATGCAATTAACGTAATCAAGTATTATTTTTTTTACTAATTTTGGAATATCGAACCGACTGCTAGCAGCCGGATGGATAATGAATATCGAATAACGAATTACAAACCGGCTGCTAACTTCACCGACATACATCTTTACTCATACTTTATATGAGTCGAATACATTGGATTTAAAAAATCTTTTGATGCTTTAAAATATCAAAATTAAGTAGTTCCAGTTCGTATATAACTAAGAGTGGACCGATACATACATTTTTACTCATACCTTATATGAGTCCAATACATTGGATTTGAAAAATCTTTTGATGTATTAATATATCAAATTAAGTAGTTCAATTTCGTATATTACTAAGAGAGAGGCGATTTTAAGTCTAAAGATTTGTATAGAAACATGTCTATTGTGAGTTGATACATAAAGTTGAAATAAAATAGAAATATAAAACATATGGATAGCACGACAGACATCACCATCCATCAAATCTCAACTCCTATCAGAACATTGATATACAACAATTAAAAACTAATAACGAGCAACACATAATCAAAATAACTGAACTGGTAAAGGCAGAAAATTTAGGGGGGGTTAAAAAATTTGACCTGCGCAAAACTCTTTCCACTTTACGATGTAGACCATTTGTCTACAAGTTTCAAAGGCCTGTAGAACTCTTTTGTCGTTTATGTCACTTATTAGGTGACGTCTCATTTTTAAAGGTTATCCCATATATTCTGTTCATTCATTCAGAATAAGACTTCAATTATGTTCGTTGTTTCGTTCAAAGACATGATAATTGAAAACAGTAAACTCAACTATGTAAACTAAAAATGTTGGTAGTCCAGTAGTCAAATTGTAGTGTAAATCTATATTTGTTCCTGTATTTAATGAAATTGTAATTTTTGTTACGTTATCTGAATGACTGTTAATGCTTGATATGGCATTACTGTGGACTGAGTCGGAAATTGGAATTTAAACGGCTGATGTAGATATGAATTTATTTTGTTAAGTTTCTGTTTATTAAACTTACAATACACATTTAGTTTAATAACTTTTTCCGCTGTAGCGTTGTACGACGCAATAAGATGGCTTGCAAAACATGTGCAGATAATTCCATCGTCCTGTTGTCCTACTGTAAATGCTATATCCAGAAAAGCGGATGTTTCTGATGATTTGTTTATAGCAGTGCCACTACAATTCCAGGTAAGAATTGCTAATGGATTCCCACCAGATATAGAGCAAGTCACATGTAACGTCTCACCAGAATTAATTGGTCCTGTTGGATTCACCGTGATAAGAATTGTTTTAGACGACGGAGCCTCTGAAAAAGACACTTTGAATTGATTTTTAGTAGCTTTGAAAGAAACAAATTGCCCGTTAAAATAAATTATTTTGATCATACAGAAAAGTAGAGAAATAATAACATATTTTATCTAAATATTTGCCTTTTCACTTTTAAGCTTTCTACAATGTGGGACAATATGCTTGTTCTGCAACCTAGTTTACATCGAAATTATATATCAGATTTTCCTGTATGTGAGACTTATTTTTAGTGATTATGTGCTTGCAGTTTCAGTCAATTGTGCAAAACTACAACAAATCCGTGTAAACTTTGGTTGAGGTTTTATATATACATATATATTTATAATCACTTTAAATATCAGCAATTATAAATCTGCAAATTTTTTTTCTTCTCTCGCCGAGATTCGAACTCATGCTATTAGGGTGTCGAGACAACATCGCCTGAAGTATTTCTATCGCTCTAGACCACTCGGCCACCTAGACTGAACTAATAATTCAGCTTTCAGTTGCCTAGTGTTACCTTTCCTCGTCAGTAGAATCTAGAAATGTAACACAGAAATGATATATTAGGCATGAAGATGGAAATTATTTATATATATATGAGTGTGTGTCGGTTTATATGATACGGATTTGCATGTGAAATGTCCAGACTGATTTCTCTGATACGAAAACAAAAACGACAAAATAAAAACTTACCTTTAATGGATATCACTGTTGTTGCATTCTCTATTAACTTTGATGCTCCGTCGGAAAATTTTACACTACATCTTATGTACATCATATGATATTTTCTCTCTACGGAAAGTAAAGTCACATTAAATTCTCCGGTAGCTAAATCACAAGAAGTATTGTATACATTTGAATTTGAAATTGATATGCGGCATGTACCATCAACCGATTTATCAAAATATAATACATTAGGGACTCCATTTGAATTTGTTTCATCATAAATCGAGGTACTTTTCCATAGGTCAGTTACATTTGTCTTGCACATCAGTGTAAAAGGTTGATTAAGATCAGCGTATGCTGGTGAAACTGGGTACATAACAACATCAGCACTTTTTGTGAAATTTTCTGAAAGTGAAATAAAAATGAAATGTCAGCATTACGGGGTGTTCGTGAACACTGTAAAAAATATCATTGAGAATTATTTCATTTGATTAAAGCTGTGTGTGTGTTATCAAAACTGTTAGAGAAAAGATGGATACGTAATCCAAAAGTATGATTATTTAGTGATTTCAATTACTAATTGAGTTGTGTGCACTGCATATGTTAATGAAAAATGCAACATGTCATTTGCTTTACAAGGTCATATATCAATTGCATCAAAACAATTACCTATTTTGCATAATCTTAAGGTTCAAAAAATGAAGATGGAAATTCTACTGTAGGTTGAACACAATTGGGAACTTTAGTGCGTTCATATAAAGGAAAGGAGATTATGTGTTATTGCCAGTAAGACAGCTAACTATCTGCAATATTCAAAATGACGTGATAGTAAGCTACAATGGGACGTCGTACTGCCTTCAACAATGAGCAAACGTATGCAATAAAGTCAGCTAAAAAAGACACATGCATTACAAATTATGTACCAATTCAAGCGAAAAATCAACGACCTCATATTGTATACATTGGCCATGAAATGTGTATTGTTTACGTGTTCAACTCCAAGGTGACTAAATAGACAAAGGTCTTTCTAAAAATTCGATCATACAATTTATTGTCGAATAGATGCATGCGTTACATATATGCAAAAAAAAGAATCTCTGTGACAACATAAGGGACGTAGAACATAGTTTTATGATCGAAACAAAAGCTGTTGATTTTGTGTTTAATCTCATAATCTAAGCTTTTAGACAATTATTCTGCTCGATATCCTACTTCTCCTCCCTGTAGCGGCAAGGTATAATATGTAATGATGGAGGATGGAAGATTTAAATTTTAAAGTAAATAATATAAACTGAATAGTAAAAATAGATTACTATTGTATATGATTTTTAAATGATTGGTGCAAACGATATATTCTATATTTTGCAGAAATAGAATATGGTTTGTGACACAAAAGGAAGTAATTTTGGCATGCTAAAATAGCCAAAGAAAAACATATATCGTTTTCATTATAAATTATTTCCTATGAAATTGTAAGAATTATAACAAAACAAAAATTAACCATCAAAACAGAGAACCTAAAATATATAAGTAACACCTGAAGTTAATAAGCAGAGAGAAATATATTTTGGACAATAGAAACAGGGTGTGACTTGATGAAAAGAATAAAGGCATATGTTATGTCGCATATGTAATATATGAAAATAGACATTGTAGATTCTGCAAGAAAAAAGCTGTATTGTTATTTGTATATATATTTTTTGAAAGAGTGGGTACGTAGAAAATGAAAGTTGATAAGTGAATGTCAAAATGTACTTTCCGGCATTCAATTTTGAATTTAAATATGTGTTGGTATTCTATACTTATTTAGACCCCAAAGGGGTGTATATGGTACACTTACCTGTTATGCTGAAGTAAAAACACAAAATTAATGAAAGCTTTTCAAAAATATTCATTTCTAAATTCTTCCGATTTTGTTTTATTCCGGTACATGGAATTAACTCTTACGTGTGTTATTCTAATAGCATGCAAAAATATTTATATTTAACACGGAAATTCAATCTTTGCTAAAAATAACTATAGCTAATGGTTTAAATATCTAAAGTGTCGTTTTGCATAGTTGGCTACATTTAAATTCATTGTGATGCAATTCATGGTGATTATGATGGTATTATGTTTCTGGTTAAAATTTAAAAAAATAAAAATTGTAATTTGTATCTATAATCATTTTCTTTTGTTTTGTTTAAGATGTAATACTTCAAAAGGAATTTTGTAATGCTGTTAACTACTTAAAGCTTTGCCTACAATGATTTTGCGTTAAAAAAAGTAGCTTTTTGTTTTTTGATTTGAGGGCTGGGTATGTGGAGTTTATAATTACAAATATAGTCAATATTTTCGGTCAGAGAACATTAAACGTATATAAAGGCTTCATTTCACATAACCTTTCATTGCATATAAGGTAATTACCAATAACGGAAGTAAACACAGTAATTTCACCTCTTTTTCCTAAAAAAAAAAAAGCTCAACTAACCATGTCATCTCAAGTTTCTAAAATATTTCATAGAAACACCAAATAATAAAAAAAGAATTGTGCTTTGAAACACCCAAGATATATGTTATGACTAGTTAAACTTTTTCTGCATTGAACATGTTGAAATACAGGTTTGATTGTCTAAAACTTTCATATTCAAGGGACTTTTTTGCGACCCTTTTTTGTATGAAACCGGATTTGATGCACTAAGATTTGGTGGTATTTCACTTAAATATATACAATAATTTTATTACTGACTAGGCAAACAGAATTAAATATTAATTATTTAACTGATGTATGCTTGTCTGTCATATTGTTTTAAAGAGCTGTATGAATTAACATGGAACACCAACATTTTTTGTTAGAAAATAGATTTTGACATCACCTTGCATAACCATAGAACTTCAGTTTGTGTTTAGTTCATTTATGTTCTGCGACGGTGCAATGACTTGATAGATTTTGGCCGGTTCCTAAGAATTATACCATGTATTCCTAATCATATTTATAAAGAAAATTACGAATCAAAAGAAAAATTGAAAGAAAAGTTCACCAGCCGTTCAATAATCCTATTTAAGTAAAGCTTGACCATACATCATCTCTTAGTCTTGCCAAAAATATAGGACGAAAACATGTTTTGTTTACCATAAAACCAACAAGTAATATCATTCTGCTTACCAATCTCAGCCTTCTAAACCTACCAACCGGACCACTCCAACTTGTGATTTTGTATCTTAGCTTTATTGTCATCAATAAGAATCACCGACAAGATATACATTATTTACATATCTTTGCTATAAAGAAAAATAAGACAATTTTTAAAACAATTTATTATGTTAAAACTGAATATTTTTTATAACTATTGATATTAGATACTACAAGTAGAAAATTTAGAATATAAATGGTCAGCAGGGAGATAGGATCGGAGACTCCGACTGCCAAAAATGAAATGGAATATAGGAGCATAAATTCATAATTTTAATTAAACTGTTTATAAAACTTTGAATTTTTGAAATAATAAGGCGTTTCTACCTCAGGAATAAATTACCTTAGCTGTATTAGGCAAAACTTTTAGAATTTTTTGGTCCTAAATGCTCTTCAACTTCGTACTTTATTTGGCCTTTTTAACATTTGTTTGGATTCGAGCGTCACTGATGAGTCTTATGTAGACGAAACGTGCGTCTGGCGCAAAAACAAAATGTCAATCCTGGTATCTATAATGAGTTTATTTATATCGTGGAAGAGGCTTATTATGACCGACCTTCTGTGTATTTAAGACAGTGAATATTGTTTACATTAAAAAGATAATTTACAAAATGTTTACGAAAACCCATTATGCTAACAAATATGATGTATTTACAAAAACAAGTCATTTGTAACACGACAAAAATATTTGAATAAAATTGTTACAACATTTGGTAGAAACACAACAATCAGAAATCAATTACATTTCGATCAACATGTTTTAATTTTTACATGTTGTTTTGTACTTTAATTTCATCATTTCAAGATCACCTGGTAAAATAGTAATGGAGCTATAATCATCACGTCTGGTCTGTTAAGAATCAGGGTCCTTCTTATTTTTCATTAACACAAGAATGTATGAATAATGAAGTGCTGGCTAATGTGCGATCCTGAATACAATAATTGAATGGATTACTTTTCATGAGTACTAACTAAGTCAGGTATATTTTCACGGGTAGTAAGGTCGTCATATCAAGGAGCGTTTAGTACAGTGATTTTGTCATAGTTTGGATAAGTTTGACATGGTTAATTTATGTTGCTTCCCTAAACTATTGCCTCAGTTCTATTCACACGAGCAGATAAAAAGCAAATAAGATGCTTGAATCTGTATTGGAGTTCAAACGATCTATATTGAAATTGTTGTTTCACGAAATTAACGCAGAATAAGCAAGATATCGGAATTGCTATGGTTTGGTTAAGCGATTGACATGGTTCGGTTAAGAGTCTAGAAATTCGTCATGGTTTTGGTCAAGATTGTCATGGTTTAGATCGAAATAAATATATATGTATTTCACTTTTAATACTGAAAAGTTGATTGATAGCGCCTGTTATTGAACTAAGTTACACTATATATTAACTGTCTGAGAAGAAAAAAAGCCTGTTTAACCAAATTTAGTGGTATAATCGTCAAAGCGTATGTTAAACATGTCATGTTACTTTTCGTAAGTTTTCTACAATATAAATTTAAAAGTCACTGCTCTTTTAAACTAGCTTTCGATATAATTTAACAAAAAAAAAGACAAAGCGTTGCTTCTGTTTCACATATAATCGTTTGTCAATATGTCCATGCTTGACTCTGCCGGGGATATCATGAGCGGCATCACTAGCCAAATAGCTAAAGACTTCTATTCAAAAGTGGCAGCCAGTCCAAAAGTAATTCTTGTTATTCATTTTCTTTTCTAGAAAACTATTCATTTGTTGGTTTTTCTTTATTGTAAATTTTGAACTAGTTAATGATGAATAAAAGGAGATGTGGGGTTATAGGTCCATGATACAGTAACCAAACTACAAAACTAACCAAAGGATATTAAGAGGACATCATAAGTCTTCAACCATTTACGAAACCGAATAGTTACGCGTGACATGGACAACAGTTTTAAAACTTATTGGTTTTAAAACTATAATAGGTGAAATTACAATAAAAAGTACTTTCAAAGTTTGAATTTAAAATATGAAAGATCACAACTCCAATTTTGGATTTAAGCCGATATAATGTTCAAGTTTATCAATTATTATTAGGAATCAATAAAAATCTTTGTAATATTGTATAAATGCATCGTGTATAGTAACATTGAATTATTTCAAATATTTTACTTTTTATGTAATACAGTTTCTATACTATCTGAAAAAAACTCCTGATATCTAGTTTTAAGTATGAGGTGGTATATTATTAAATGTGATAGAGAACAGGATTGAAATTCAAAGAAACACGTGTTATATTGTCTGCTACATGTACATTAATTAAACTGTGTACGACCTTAATTGTCTGGCTAGACAAGAAATCATCGTTTGTAATAGGACAGAACGCATTATAAGATGAACGAAGATGAAACAGATGGTAAGTTTGTTGATATATATCACTAGTACACTTCATTTGAACTTCTTAGAACATTCAATGCTATTTTTATGCTATCTGTATTTGCCCTTTATCCTTTTTGCTTATTTGATTTTCAATTTACAAGGTAATATCAAATGTAAGATGACGTGGAAATACATAAATGAGACAGCAAACCAGCAACACAAACATGAGTTCTTCAACAATAGGATGAATTAAATTGGCCAAACTCTATATCTGCCTGTTTCTATAAAATGGGTAAATAAATAGAACAGAGACAACCAGAAATCTGAAACCATCAAACTATTCTCAGTATAGCGTAAAACAGTAAGGTATGACATATAGGACAACTTGTCGCGTCACTAGGTTCTGGACTTTTTTGGTGAGTCGCAACTTCGGAATTCAGTAACTAGGTTTTTGAAATGAAATGTGTAAAACCCTTCCTTTCACAATAGTTAGCACTTATGAATGCCTAAGTCCGGCGGCTACAAGCATATTTCAGACGAACTGTGCACATCCTGTTACAAGCATGAAATTTGGCATAGACCTTCCTCAACTATTACTCTTTTTTTTTCAGATAGGGAGACATTTGAAAAATGTCTCACTTCCGGTAAAATCCAAAATGGCGGACATCATACTTAAACCAGCCAAATATCGAAGGCTAGCGTGTAAAAATGTGTTATTATCATGCTACTATCATAATATTTGGTACAGACCTTTGTTTTTTACTACTTTTGGATAAATTAAATAGATAAGATGTCTTCAGAAACCCCACTTCCGGTAAAAATCCAACATGGCGGACATTGTACTTAAATAAGCTTATTTTTTAAGGAGGGTAATTGAAATGTGTTTTAACGTATTGCTACTATCATTACATTGTGAAGGATTCTTTCTTTGGTGCTTCTGATGGATACAATGTATAAGACATATGTCTTAAAAACCCTTACTTCTTTAAATATCAAAATGGGACCCTCTTTGTCCCTTCGCGATCCATTAATGACTAGACTAGGTAGCATAAGAGTCAATTCCAAGCTCGTCTTTCTAAACACCTACATAAGTATATTGCACCTTTTACATGCTTGAAAAGACTAGGCCAAGTCGTGGGAATAGCCTCACTGGGAATAACTTAAAGCCAAAAGTTTAATGACCAACACAAAATAAAATCATTTTCTTTACATTTTGAAAAAAGTTGAAATTTGAATAAAAAAAGGATATTTATATGTCCCTCATTTTGGTTATTACCGGAAGTAAGGGTTTTTAAGACATATGTCTTATACATTCTAGCCATCAGAAGCACCAAAGAAAGGTTCCTATACAATGTAATGATAGTAGCAACACGTTAAAACACATTTCAATTACCCTCCCTAAAAAATAAGCTTATTTAAGTACAATGTCCGCCATGTTGGATTTTTACCGGAAGTGGGGTTTCTGAAGACACCTTATCTATTTAATTTATCCAAAAGTAGTAACAAAGGTTTGTACCAAATATCATGATAGTAGCATGATAATAACACATTTGTACACACTCGCCTTCAATATCGGGCTGATTTAAGTATGACGTCCGCCATTTTGAATTTTACCGGAAGTGAGACATTTTTTTCAAATGCCTCCCTATCTGAAATAAAAGAGTAATAGTTGAGGAAGGTCTATGCCAAATTTCATGCTTGTAACAGGATGTGCACAATTTTTCACAAATCCGCCGGACTACCTGTTTGGTGTCTGTGTTGAAAACTTATATTTTCATGATTTCGTAGTTTATAACTTCTTTTCAATTTGTGTAACTAAATATGTTTAGCATAAAAAACACGCAGCCAAATTCATAATTGTTTTTTTTTGCTGAAAAAGGCTCCAAATTTTACACAAATGCATTGAATTGGACTCGTACAATTTTTCAGAGGCAATTGCATCTATTGCTCCTTTAGACGGGTCATTTGAAGCTGTTGGTGATACTGATTTAATTGAAGAAACAGTGGTTTCACTCAATAAAGATGATGACAAATTAGATGAAAACAATAATGAAAATCAACAGGGTTTGCCAAAAAACAACTAAAGTTCAGTGCGACATCTGTTCTAAAATTGTGAAAAAAAGAAGATGTCTAACACGCCACATGAGAACACACGGGGATCAACTGATTTGTTCTCATTGTCCAGCGAAATTCTCAGATAGATGGGCCTTGACGGAACATGAAGCACGACATTCAAACCCTTTAATGTGCGATGTTTGCGGCAAAAAATATGCTTTAAGAATCGATCATTCCGTGACCAGACACTGTAAAATATGTAAAACAAAATAATATTTTATTAATAAATTTAACATTTGATTTTTGATTCTTTTCTAGCATTCATAAAGTTTAAATGATATATTGTCTCATTTTCAAGATAATGACATTTTTAGATATCATAACATGCTCTTTTATGAGGAAGGATTTTTTCTTAATCTTTCCTATGGTACTGACGAATTCCTTGAGCACCATGTGCAAATCCATCATATGGGTTCACGATTGCACTATTTACGTTTAGCAGTAGATCTTCGGGGTTGGTCAAACTTTGCATGGCTTCTGTAATAAATAAACGTAGTATTGTTTTATTAATTCTTTTGGATTTAAGTTTATAATATGACTGCAGCAATAAAAGATTTAAAGATTAAAAAGCAAATATTGAAAAATAGGATCCTCTCAATATTGTTTCATATACTGCTATTCAATGAAACTACAGTGTTAAATATAAATCGTTATTTATTTGTGTCTTTAGTGATTCTGTTACTTGAATTTCTTGTTTAAACCCGATCTGGTGAGTTTACATTTGTGGCATGGTTAAGGCGAAGAAGAGGTTGGGGAGCCCGCAAACATGTTTTACTCCGCAATATTTTGTATATACTGTCTCAAGTTAAGTGTCTGTAATGCCGTGAATATCGTATGTAACTGTGTATCATATTTTGCTATTTATTTTGGACAGAAATTAGGCTGATGATTTTCTAATTGGAATTCCTATACATTGAATTTTGTCGCAACCTTTTATATCTTGCTAAGAAATATGGTTTTGCTCATTGTTGAATGTTGAAGGCCTCTTGATGACAAATAGTTGCTAACATCTACGTCATTTGATCTCAGGTGGATAGTTATCTCATTGGCAATCATATTGCATCTACTTATAACATATTACTACATTGTTTGTGCGTTTTTAAGTCCTTTTGTGTTTCAAATGGAACGATTTTTGTTAATTTTGATAGTAACTCTTCATTATACACGAGAAGAACTACATAACTGAACCATGTCGAACATGCACTTAACAATGACACTAATGAACCAAACCATGACACAGATATTTCAGTAATTTTGAATTGATTGCAAATGTAGGTATTTTTCAGATTAATTGACCGCAGTGTTATATCACGAAGATATATGTGATGTAACAGACTGTAAGAAAATAACTTTTTTTATGCACGATAAACCAATTAGCAAGTTTTAAATTTTGACATACGCAAGCTTTGTTCTGTGTTAAATCATTAACTATATGATACAACTTGTGATGTACTAACATATTTACTTTATACAAAGGTACTTACCAGCTTGAATTAATGATTACAAAATATCCCCCAATGTTTACATTTTTGCATTGATTGTCATCAAAAAGACTTAACACCGTCATGTCAAACTTATCCAAACTATGACAAAATCACTGTACTAAACGCTCCTCGATATGACGACCTTACTACCCGTGATTTTAGGTGAAATTAAACTTGAATGAATTTCACATCTGTGTCCTTTTTTTCAAGTCTTCCTGCAAATGTATAAAATCACAGTTTAATGTGTGTTTTGAGTTTGAGATGGATTGAAACGTGTTAGTTAAATAAAACGATACCTTTAGCTTGGAGGACGAGGTGTATCTTTTTAGCGTAATAACGCTCATCAATTGTGTCTCATACTCAACTTTTAGTTGCGAACTTTTTCTGATTACAGCTCCTTTATTAGTTAGCCCTAATTGTGTGCAAGTTTAAATTACCACCTTGTTCTGTACACTACTATTTATACTGATCTATGCAGTCAATATGATGATTTAAGTGATTGGTGGAAATGAAATTAAAACGTAGGGACCTACAACATTAATACTTAAGAGATTTGTCCATTAATTGCAGATACGGCATAACGATTAGAATAGGTAGGTTGAAGTGGCTTATTGTTGACATGAAATGGTTACCAGTACTATATAATTTTGAAAAGTGTTTTCTTACTTCAAAAGAAATTGTTTTTTCGACTAGCAATTCCTGATCAATATAATTTTACTTAATCGCACAATGAAAGACAAGCACTTTCATTAACCATTAAGGTATTTTAGTCAAAATATTTTACAAAAAAATAATTTTTAAATGTATAAAATTTATGTTCACCAACATTTCCTGTTGACAGCTGTTCCTTTCCTTTTGATTTGATAATTAGTAACAAATTAACATCTACATCCTGATTCAGCAACATCTTTCACGTATTGATAAATATATATAGAAAGACTATAGTATTACATAACGGATTTTGCATACTTATTAATTATTAGTCAAGATGGAAAAACGCATCAAACTGTTAGTTGTTTGTTTCTTTGTGATAATAACTCTCTTTGAAGCAAAAGGAAACGGTGAGTTTTTAATTTTAACATGTATTATATTGTCATAAATTCATCGTGTGACCTCAAAAGTGATAAGCATGCGTATTTCTCTACAACAATTTGTCTTATTATAGTGAATTCAACAAATAGATATCTTCTTATTTTTCTAATACACAAGTTTTCTAATTTTGTTGATCAATTAATAATCAACAGTATATCCAAGAAAAGCAAATCAAATTGTGCTACGTCGCATGCCACTGCTGGTTGAGATTTATTTCCCAGAGGGTATCACAAGCCCAGTAGTCAGCTGTACATGACATGACATGAATTATGATTGATATGGTTATATTTATAAATTATATGTTTCCAAAATTTAGAATTTTTGAAATACTAAGGCTTTTCTACCTCAGGCATAGATTACCTTAGCTGGATTTGGCAAAACATTTAGGAATTTTGGTCCTCAATGCTCTTCAACTTCGTACTTTATTTGGCCTTTTTAACTTTTTTTGGATTCGAGCGTCACTAATGAGTCTTTTGTAGACGAAACTCGCGTCTGGCGTATATACAAAATTTAGTTCTGGTATCTATGATGAGTTTTTCATTTACTACCACTAGGTCAATACCACTGCTGGTGGAGATTTATTTCCCCGAGGGTATCACAAGCCCAGTAGTCAGCACTTTTTGTGCTGACATGAATTATCATTGATATGGTTTTATTTATAAATTATATGTTCACATTTTAAGAATTTTTGAAATACTAACACTACAAACTCCTTAGAGTCTGAATTGACCAGTTTTTGTGCTCGACCAGTAAAATCGAGCACACATTTTACTCGACTAGTCTCGACATTGTCTCGACTGTACTTAAGTGTACTCGACTAGGTCTTGACTTTACTTAATTAGTCTGATTCAGTACTTGATGATCTTTGTGTAGTCTGAAATGGTCTTGACCAAGGCTCGACCTGTCTCGACCTGTCTTGACTAGTCTCGACCTGTCTTGACTAGTCTCGACCTGTCTCGACTAGTCTCGACTCAGTCTCAACCAGTCTTGACCTGTCTCGACTAGTCTTGACCTTCAAATTTAGTTTTGACTGGTGTAAATCAGCCCATCTAACTAAATTAAATATTGAACTTACAAAATTCAAGCTTATTAGGTAGTTTGATTTATTGCTGTGAAATGAAAGAATTTAAAGTGTACTATCTCCATTTTGTTCGAACTGCAAATTCTAGCTTTTTTGACCTAGATTAATTTAATTCTTAAATTTGACAGCAATACAACAAAAAATAAAATGACCTGGGATTTAGTAAGCTTAGTATACATTTAAGATAGCTGCATAGTTTGATGCAAATCCAAGTTGATTTGAAAAAGTTATTAAAAACATTAAAGTGTACTATCTCTATTTTGTCCGAATTGCAAATCCTAGCTTTTTATACCAAGATTACTTTAATTCTTCAATTTTACAGCAATACAACAAAAAACTAAATGAAATGGGATTCAGTAAGCTTGATATATATGTAAGATAGCTGCATAGTTTGATGAAAATCCAAGTTGATTTGAAAAAGTTATTAAAAAAATTTAAGTGTAATATCTCTATTTTGTCCTAATTGCAAATCCTAGCCTTTTTTTACCAAAATTACTTTAATTCTTAAATTTTACAGCAATACAACAAAAAACTAAATGAAATGGGATTCAGTAAGCTTGATATATATCTAAGATATCTGCATAGTTTGATGAAAATCCAAGTTGATTTGAAAAAGTTATAAAAAAAATTAAAGAAGCCTATCTGAATTTTTATATAATAATTTTTTTTTTACATATTGTAAAATTAAATTCTTTCATTTCACAGCAATAAATCAAACTACCTAATAAGCTTGAATTTTGTAAGATCAATATTTAATTTAGTTAGATGGGCTGATTTACACCAGTCAAACCTAAATTTGAAGGTCAAGACTAGTCGAGACAGGTCGAGACTGGTTGAGACTGAGTCGAGACAGGTCGAGCCTTGATCAAGACCATTTCAGACTACACAAAGATCATCAAGTACTGAATCAGACTCATTAAGTAAAGTCGAGACCTAGTCGAGTACACTTAAGTACAGTTAAGTACAGTCGAGACAATGTCGAGACTAGTCGAGTAAAATGTGTGCTCGATTTTACTGGTCGAGCACAAAAACTGGTCAATTCAGACTCTGAGGAGTTTGTAGTGTAAGGCTTTTCTACCTCAGGCATAGATTACCTTAGCTGGATTTGGCAAAACTTTAAGGAATTTTGGTTCTCAATGCTCTTCAACTTCGTACTTTATTTGGCCCTTTTAACTTTTTTGGATTCGAGCGTCACTGATGAGTCTTTTGTAGACGAAACGCGCGTCTGGCGTATATACAAAATCTAGTCTTGGTATCTATGATGAGTTTATGGATATTTTTCAAATTCAAAACGTATTTAATTTGTGGTCAACATACTGTACTTTTGATGGATACACATGTTCAATTTCGTGGTTTCTAGCCATAAAAGAACGTATCTGATTAAAAATACGAAGAAATCGGTATTTCGAATTGTTTTATTTGATGTATACGGTTTAATTTTATAGTGTTTGCCAACTCAGAACATCAGTAAAAAGACATGTATTAACGGTAGATCAGGTTTTTAAACAAAATCAATTAAGAGGGAGGGGGCCTTTAAATTACATTTTATAAGTATGATAAAAAAAAATGATTGCTCAATTAACATTTGTTTGTGCACAGGTTCGGAATAATTTCAATATTTTCTATAGGTTATAGGGTCTTTGCATCGGAACTAAACACATTTATTTAAAAACCAGTTGTTGGCATGACACGGGTTATGTTCTTCTCATATATGTTATGATGGTATGATACTAAACCCCTCACGGGAAGGATTGTGCCTGATATTCATATGATGAAGACATAATATTTCAATCAGTTTAATTGATGTCTGGAGCTGGCATGTCAGTTAACTGCTATTAGTCTGATGTTATTTATGTATTATTGTCATTTTGTTTATTTTCTTTGGTTACATCTTCTGACATCAGACTCGGACTTCTCTTGAACAGAATATTTATGTGCGTATTGTTATGCGTTTACTTTTCTGCATTGGCTAGAGATATGGGGAGGGTTGAGATCTCATAAACATGTTTAACCCCGCCGCATTTTTGCGCCTGTCCAAGTCAGGAGCATTTGGCCTTTGTTAGTCTTGTATTATTTTTAATTTTATAGTTTCTTGTGTACAATTTGGAGTTTAGTATAGTGTTCATTATCACTGAACTATTATATATATATTTGTTTAGAGGCCAGCTGAAGGACGACTCCGGGTGCGGGAATTTGTCGCTGCATTGAAGATCTGTTGGTGACCTTCTGCTGTTGTCTTCTCTATGGTCGGGTTGTTGTCTCTTTGACACATTCCCCATTTCCATTCTTAATTTTATGAGAAAAAAAAACAATTGATTGAAAAAATACTGAACGATCGTATTTTAAACTATGAGAGAGGGTTATTCTGAAATTCTACGCTGTCAGAAAATACAAGAAAAATGTAAATAAAAATTATCACGGGACTTGTTTTTATGCTACAAATAAATAGGTTAATTCTCAACACATTCTTTCATAATCGATTTTAATGCGTTGCTGATTAACTTTTAAAGAATTATATAAACAGTTCACATTTTATGACATTTTTTTCAGGCGAAGCTTTAAGACCACAGAAGGTAAATGTTATGCTAATTTGAAATTATGTTATTGCATTTTCTTTAAATAAAAAAAGAACAAAATATTTTCTATTTTCCAATATCGATAGATGAGGCTGCCCTAAAGAAAACAGACAATTTTAACTGCTATCGAAAAAAATACATATCGTGTTTAAATCTTATACTAGAATTAGTTTTCCAAACTGATGACTTATAATATTTCAAAGTATAGTAGAATTTAAAATTTGTATTCCAAATTTCATGTCAAAATACAACAGGAATATCCCAATATATAGGTATGAAAAAAGGAGATGAGGGCTTTACGTTAACGAGGCAGCAACCCAACAAACATTGCTGGTAAACTTAATTAGAGAAAAGCATCCAATACAAACGCGTACAGAGAATATATCAAGAGCTATTAGGACTTATTTGACTAAATAAAAGACTTTAGATTTTCTCACCAAACATTATACAAACTAATTGGGAAGAAAACAGAAAGATACTATCAATACATTCGCAACTGGTTTTCTATATAATAGTGATATCCGACATTTATGATGTCTTTTAATGTTGTCATGCATTTCATTGTAAAACAAATACTTACATGATTTTTTTATTCTGATCAAATGACAATTTATTGAATGATTATTGGTATAAATGATATATCTAGCGTTCGAATTTTGTTGTATGCCTTACTGAAAAATACATTTTTCAGCCTAAAGAATGCAATAGCTCAAAGGATTGCGGCTATAATCAATGTTGTGCTAACGACCAAGTTAAAGGACGGAAAAAAAGATCCACGGGTTATGCTGGAATTTGTAAACCATATGGGCAATGGAAATCAGGTACATAGACAGCTTTTATTGAGTTCTTTTGTATAATAACGATGTAAAATTATATGTGTTGTTTAATCACAGTGCATGTTTATCAATTTATGCAAATTTCCATCCTATTTCGTCCTGGTTAAATTTAAGGAAAAAAAGAGCAGCTATGACAAGTTTATCTATCTTGCGGTTGTACACTGATGTGTGTAGCTTACCATGCGGTATGAGTTTTGATGATTTTTGAAGTACGGGAGGTGACCTAAAGTTGTTTAAAAACGTCTTCGTCATTTGGTCTCTGACAGTGATTTGTCTCAATTGTAATTATAACACATCTTATTTGTATATTAATTTATCAGATTGGCAAGAAGAAAGACATAACATAATACATAAAGACAAACAACACAAAGAACAAATCAGAAAGTATCCACGGTTACTGAGCTAGTTCTAAGCCAATTCCAATAAAAAAAAACTTAGCTTCGCCTACGTTGGAAACCTGATTAAATCACTTAAATAAATGAGTATTCACTAGTTATACAGATGGGGATAAAACAAAAGGGGGCACCTGAGGAGCTATTGAGCCAATTGTACAGCCAACAACATCTAAATTTGAGAAACCTAAAGAACTTTTGTTATCTTTAACATATAACTAATATATAGTATACACCCTTTTGATTATTTTTTTAGAATTGATACGTGTATTCACTTCATGTATAAAAAAAATTTAAAAACAGGACTTAAGGTAGAACACTTTTCAACATAAATCTCCGTATTTGTATTTTTAAAGGACGTTATATTTTGTAGAATGTGCAGTGAGTAATCAAAATGCTAATGAAGTTGTTTTCCTTGGTTGGTGTCCATGTAGCAAACCATTTGATTGTGTTGGAACAGGAATAATTGAACCACCGTTTGGTGAAAAAGGTAAGTAATTTTGATTTTATGACTTTGCTTTTTTAGCTCACCTGGCCCGAAGGCCCGAAGGGCCAATTACTTGGCGTCCTTTGTCCGTCGTCGTCGTCCGTTGTCGTCGTTAACTTTTTACATTTTGAACTTCTTCTAGAGAACCACTAAATGGAATGGAACCAAACATGGCATACATGTTCCTTATAAGATGCTGACCAAGTGTTGTTACTTTGTAGTCGATCCATCATCCAAGATGGCTGCCAGCGGGGGACTTGGTTTAACATAGGACCCTATGGGAAATGCATTCAAATGACTTCTTTTAGAGAACCACTGAATAGAATGAAACCAAACATAGCATGCATGTTCCTTATGAGGTACTGACCAAGTGTTGTTACTTTGTCGCCGATCCAAAATTCAAGATGGCCACCGTTGGGGGGACTCAGTTTAGCATAGGGCCCTATAGAAAATACATACAAATTTCTTCTTTTAGAGAACCACTGAATGGAATGAAATGAAACATAGCAAGAATGTTCCTTATGAAATGCTGACCAAGTGTTGTTACTTTGTAGCCGATCCATCATCCAAGATGGATGCCAGTTGGGGACTTATTTTAACATAAGACCCTATGGGAAATGCATACAAAAGTTTTCTTATAGAGAACCGGTGAATGGATTGAAAACAAACATAGATTGAATGTTTCTTATGTCATGCTGACAAAGTGCTGTTACTTTGTAGCCAATCCATAATCCAAGATGGCTGCCAGCGGGGGACTTAGTTTAACATAAGACCCTACGAGAAACCACATTCAAATGTCTTCTTTTAGAGACCACAGAATTGAATATAATATTAACCCTTTAGCCTCAATCATTATTTAAGTATCTAGATCTGTTTTGATTTTTATCTTTTTTTAAATGATTTCAAAAACCCAATTAGAGTCATGTGAGCGAGACAGGCTCTTGGGAGCCTCTAGTTTCAATTCAAGGCAATATTTCTTTTCACAAATCATGCGAAACTGCGAGTAATAGTCTTCATGCGATCAATTTCCAACCATTATATCTCAATATTGCAATAAGTTGCCACAGGTGATGCTTACCAACGAAACTATACAATCACTATAATACTAAGATTGTGACAACAAGAAAGCTATATGTCTTTGCATAAATGGAGGTGTTCATTACTTAATATTTATAGAAATTAAGAAAATAATTTTCACTCAGATCATTATAATATTCAGTTTAAACAAGCTCATTGGCGTATTTGTGAACAATGTTATATTAAGTTGCCTAATATAAAAACAATGTTTTATTTTGTAGGGGTATGCAGATAAAGATAAAAAGAAAAAGGAAAAAAGAAGAATCGTTGAGCAGACTTTGTTTTAGAATTCGTCAATCTTAAGAACATTTTTTATTAAAATAGTCCTTAAGTATTTTATTATTTCAACATAAATGGTCTTTTATTCATCAATAGTATTACATGCTATAGAAAAAAAACCAATCCGGCCATGCGTTTGCAGCAATTTGCTTAATATTTTCCTAAAGATCGATCAGTCTCAAATAAAATCTAGTATCCCGACTTATATTTTTATCGAGATACTTGACTCAGAGTTGAAAGGTCTAGGTCTAGACGAATTAGGACTTTTCAACGAAATCTGTTTTCTACCGATATTTTTGTAGCATTAAGCTTCTACAATTGAGGTATAACAGAGTATATAAAACGTAAGCAATAGAGTTAACAAAACACCGTTTCGGCTTCTTCGTAATTAATTAATGTCATATCATAGTGAAAATTGTTGAAGAGATATCTTATCTTCTATTTGAGCATTTCCAGAGTTGTTCCTAAAGTTCGACAAGAGATAACTCATGATAGGAAGCCTTATTACAGACTTTTTAAAATGGGATCATGTTATAAGGACACAACATAACGGCTATTACTATTGAATCAAAAACTTTACGTATTCTTTCGAAGCACCTTGCGCTCTTTTCAAAAGTCATACGACAAAAAATAATCGTATGTCATACGGAAATGTTCATGTCTTACAGTTTTTGTGCAATGCGTCTGATTTTACCTTCAAAATTTAGTTGGGATTCACGTTGGTCAACTTATACTTTGTTTGAGATTCCAATAACAAAAATCCATCAAAATGTCTTATTAAATGCTGCTTATGAGGAAAAACGATTTTAAAGCGAAGGGTAGTGTGTATTTGTTGTGTATAAAAGTCATGTGTTTGTTGTTTCATTCCATAATCCTTTCACAGACAATTTGCATGTTAAAGATTCAAAAATCATTTTCCTGGTTCCCAACCAATATATATTATCTAATGGCATGGCTAAAAAAACTTCCACTAGATTGAGCAACACGAGCCGCACAAAAATCCGCGGAGGGGGTGTAGGTGCTCCGGATGTGTAAGCAGGTATTGCTCCGCTAGTGGCTCTTAAGCGATCGCATTTCTTGCTTATTATCTTGCTCTTCTTCTTGTGTTCGTTTAAACATTGTATAACTCACAGTAAATAAAAAATAATACTAAAACAAAATCAACAAAGCTTTCATAATCAGTCGTTTCTTTTAACTGTAAAAAATGCATTGTTACTGCTTCGAAGTATCTCTGTCCTGTGATACACAGTCACAATGACATTGATGCGATCCATAAGGAGGAAAGATGAATGTACAATTACAAGGGAAAACATTTTCGAAATTTGTTTGTATTAAATCCAATTTAAATAAGTAGCTGCCGAACATAAAACGGATGGCATAACGTTTAAAACAATCGAAATTGGGATAAGATATTTTTCATCTGAGGTTGTTTCCATCTGGTATCAAAAGTATATTCACAAAAATACTGAACTCCGAGGAAAATTCAAAACGGGAAGTCCCAAATCAAATGGCAAAATCAAAAGTTGGAACACATCAAATGAATTGACAACAATTGTCATATTATGTAGAAAATGATGGATTAATATACAAAAAAAAAAGAAGATGTGGTATGATTGCCAATGAGACAACTGTCCAGAAGAGACCAAAATGACACAGACATTAACAACTATAGGTCACCGTACGGTCTTCAACAATGAGCAAAGCCCGTACCGCATAGTCAGCTATAAAAAGCCCCGATAAGACAATGTAAAACAATTCAACGAGAAAACTAACGGCCTTATTCATATAAAAAAAATGAACGAAAAACAAATATGCAACACATAAACAAACGACGTAAAACAATTCAAACGAGAAAACTAACGGCCTTATTTATATAAAAAAAATGAACGAAAAACAAATACGCAACACATAAACAAACGACAACCTGGTTTTATAACTAGCTAAATCCTCACTTGTATGACAGTCGTATAACATTCCATTATATTGACAGCGATATGTGCAATCAGACATAAACGATTAAAATGTCTAAAATAGGGATACAGCAGTCAAACTGTAATCAATACACCTGCAAGAACAAAACATGTCCAATCACCCAATAACAATATAAACATACGAGACCGCAACATGATTCATATTTGTTTAATTTCTATCAACGACCAATTCACAAAAACAGTCTTCTAGAATGTTGCAGTCGTTCTTAAAATTTATGTCGTATGTGCTATGTCTAAAAGAACTTAGGGAAGTGCTATACAAATAATAACCACATTGTTTTCATTTCTATGACAAAAAAGTATTTTACATTGAGAATTTCTCGTTGCATTGAAGACCTGTTGGTGACCTTCTGCTGTTGTCTGCTTTATGGTCGGGTTGTTGTCTCTTTGGCACATTCCACATTTCCATTCTCAATTTTACCTGTATATTGTAAGTCTCTACATATACACATATACCTTGATATTATACCTAAGTTACTACTTTTTTCTATTGAACATTAACCGGTCCATATAAAGTGTATTCAACCAACACCACACATTTTGTACTGTGATGTCATAGATTTTAAGAGATCATAATAGTTTGAAATAGAATTTTTAAATAATTGAGAATTTTCCTCCGCTTGATGTTGTTGTGAAACATCGCTAATTTTATTACCCTAATGACCACGAAATGATTTTAAGAGTGCTAGTATATGATTTATTTTATATCAAAGAAAACAGAAACCAAACGACACACAAAAACATGAAGCAACGTATCAATGGTATAGGTATTTACTATATTATTACACGGTAAGTAACCAGATTAAATCACTCGGTCATGTTAAGAAATTAAATCATGATGTATTAATGCATTCACATCCTATATCTCAATTTCAATTTATTATTCATCCATTTTAGAATATGTTTGAAGGCTTCATATAACTTCGACCTTGCAAATGTTGGCACGAGAACACAGTTATTGCGTAGTGCATTTCATTTAGACAATAAATTCAAATAAAAAAAATTCCTCCTGCTATATCTTAAAAACATTTTCCCGTGTAGTTTACTAACTTCTATGGGGACAAACAATATCAAGATAACAAAAAAAGTCTAGCAGCTCTAACTGTAAATATGAACAATTATATGTTAAAGAGGTCTTAAACTCAGTTGGACAGCTTCAGATATACTAATTTCTGACCGTTTTTGACTGGACCAAATCACTACTTAACATAACGATTTAGCTCCCATTTTTTTAAACATGTAATTTCATCCCCTTTACATTTCATTCATAAAATATCAAGAAATTAATTGGGAAAGTGTTTTGAAACCTAAGAACGATAACTGTGTCTTCATACCTGTTAAGGTTCTCACTATAATCATTTTGTGGATTTTACATCAAATTCCAAAATATGAATGTATTGTTCATTTTCTAAAAAGACGTTTGCAGCCGTTATAAAACTCTGTATCCAAGCAAGCATAAAGGAAAGGATTTATGATACTGTTTATAATAAATGTTCGATAAAACCATAAAATAAAATGACTTTCTGTTGACGTAAAATTTTCCCAAAAATCTGGAAATATTCCTTCCAACAGAACAACTGCTCCTATTGGACAATAACATATTATGGCCACAAGAGTGATTGCTATAAACGTAAGGGAGAAATTCCGTTTAACGCGCTTGTTTCTATGGTTAGATTGTTCATAGTAAGCTACTGGTGTTTTCGAAAGATGGTTGTCCTCATTGGAAGGGTATGATGGCAATCGGCAATCCTCGGTTGACTCCGCTACTTTCCGTTCGTCCGAGTTGTGACGAATGGGTTGAGAGTACGGAATCGGCCGAGCTGTGACGAATGGGTTGAGAGTACGGAATCAGCCGAGCTGTGACGAGTGGGTTTGATGGAGGACAAACAGTACCTGCAGATGCTTCGTATCCTTTGCATTCCAAGACGCAATGTTTTTCCTTTATGGATAACATTGACTTGGTGATATCACTTGGTACCATCATTTCTTTTTCCTTGTGATTTTTATCCTCTACAGTTCTACGAGAAGAGTCTTTATTTTTGCGTTTTCCATACTTTACATCAGAAATCATTTGATTATCCGATGTAGTTTCTCCCATAATTGTATTACAAGTGTCTTCGTTCTCAAGCTGTTCCATTTTGTCGGCAGATGAAGAAGTAAGGGTCGGTTTCTTTACTCTAATATGATTCAAAATCTTCCACCCTACCATTCCATAAAGAATGAAAAGGGCAAGCACGACAAAAAATACATAAACGGCAAAAGCAATAGCAAATGACAATCCTGATGTAAAAATCAGGATTTTTTAAGCGATCACATCGTTTGCCTACTATGTTGCCATTCTTTTCATATTTGTTTATTCCATAGTTAACACCAAACGGTGAACAAATAACCATACTGAAAAGTATTGAAAACATTATCATCATCCTTCGAAACTGTAAACTTAATGTATAGTTTCCACATATTTTCATGTATCTTTGCACTGCGATACACAGTAAAAAACAAAAGGACATTGAACCGATAAATGGAGTAAAAAGGTATATCGTCGCTGTTATGCAGAAACCACGTATCTAAGGTTTTGATAATTTTTCACCAGGCATTAAAAACTGAAATCTTTTAATCGATTATTTAGAATTAAATATGTATGTTCAACTGTATGCCAAAATATCTGATCTTCTAACCAATCAATTACCAAGACGAGCAAATATTTCTGCACCTATATTGTTTTTTCAAAGCTTTTCATTATTTTTAAGCTATATTAGCTTTGAAAACCTGAAATTGATAAAACTGTACCTGTTATAATATAATCTGCCGTGCCATGTGTTTTCTTTTGAGATACGATATTTTCGCACAACAAAATGTATCACCGATCCGACTACACTTTTTCGTCTCGTGTCAGAATTCGAGTAAATGATTGGTTAGAAGATCAGATATTTTCGCATACAGTGGATCATACCTATCTAATCTTAAATAATCGATAAAAAGATTTCCGCAAAAAATTGAGATACGAGGTTTTTGCATAACAGCGACGATATGCATTTACACAAAATTACATTTTCGAAGTTAGTCTGCATCAAATCCCAAATTATAGTTTCTAACGAACATACAATTGATGCTATTAGATCCATAACAGCCAAAATTGGGATAAAATATCTTTCATTGGACGTTTTCTTCATCTGGTATCTGTAAACGGCCAAGACAATAGAATTTCCAATCACACCAATAACCATATAGATAGAAGACATCACAATGTGAGGTGTAATGGTTTCAATAAAAGGCCACTTCCAATCCACAGAAGTATTTAAACCGCCCGTAAAATTCATTTTTATGTACTGTGTTTCTCACAGAACTCGACCGCATAAGTAGTATAGTTTTATTTTATTAATGTGTTCACAGGAAGAGGAAAAATGAAAGTTATGAAATGTATTGGTAAGTTTATTGTTCAATAATAAAATTGAGAAAGGAAATGGTGAATATGTCAAAGCGACAACCACCCGACCATAGAGCAAACAACAGCCGAAGGCAACCAATGGGTCTTCAATGTAGCGAGAATTCCCGCACCCGTAGGTGTCCTTCAGCTGGCCCCTAAAATATGCATAATAGTACAGTGATAATGGACGTCATACTAAACTCCGAATTATACACAAGAAACTAAAATTTAAAATCATACAAGACTAACAAAGGCCAGAGGCTCCTGACTTGGGACAGGCGCAAAATTGCGGCGGGGTTAAACATGTTTATGAGATCTCAACCCTCCCCCTATACCTCTAGCCAATGTAGAAAAGTAAAACAATAACAATACGCACATTAAAATTCAGTTCAAGAGAAGTCCGAGTCTGATGTCAAAAGATGTAACAAAAGAAAATAAATAAAATGACAATAATACATAAATAACAACAGACTACTAGCAGTTAACTGACATGCCAGCTCCAGACCTCAATTAAACTGATTGAAAGATTATGTCTTCATCATATGAATATCAGGTACAATCCCTCCCTATACTTTAACCTTCCTATTTCGGTTCGATAGTACAGTTGGAAATTCCCATAACAAAGGTACTAATGAAGACTATAGATACGAGTACTTAGTATGATGTATATTTTTCCTTGCTGGTCACTTCTAGCCAAGCATTAGACTTGACAAGAGTGAAATAAATTCCGTTTTTAGTTAAATTGTTTTGTTCTATTTTGTATTTAGTAGACATTATATATTTTACTAAAGAGATACATTTAAAGTTATAAATTAATAATATATAGTATAATTACTTGATATACTTTCCAAAGTATAACTCTTGAGGCGGTCTTCCGATCGCGAACAATTTGGTTTTAGTCACAGGTTTCAGATATTTTCCACATTATTTAGAATGCAGTCTTTGACTACACGTTAAAAAGAGTTTGACCAAGTTAACTCGTTTTTTTTTATTCTCAGTTAATTTCTATGGGTTTGTAATAGGGGAGTTCAAACTTCAAATTGTCTAAAATTTTGGCAGTTTATACTTCAATTCAACAAATGAGATATTATGCAACCTTCAGACTCCTCTTTCCGTTTATCTTTTTTATATATGTCGCAAAGTTTTACAGGAAATGATCTTCTAGAAACAAGGATATAGGACTGAAGTTTAAAATAATAAAAATTTTATGTCAGTCTAAATGCAAGTAATTCATGAACATGCTTTAGCACACATTACTCTATTTTTTCAACTGAGAAATAACCAATGTTTACACTGAAAACTTTGTTGTCAATGTACTCAAGTTTATTCCGAGGTGACACTTTGAAGCTTCTTCTTATTTGCTTTTAGAACTTAAACAATAGTATTATTGGAGAAAACGCACATATATCAAATGTAAAGGCATGGTAGGGATATTGTCTGCCACTTAAAACTGAAAACTAAAAAACACACACTTAATTTATCATATTGGCCTTCAAATGTACATAGTCTGTTACAAGTTTTTATTAAAAGTCGCAAATGGGTATGATGCCACAGTGTTATAAGTCATGATAATTTTGTATTAAATTGACCACAATATATTACCAATTTTAAAATATACTACAAATCCCCGTCTTTCTTTTCCGTTGTCGTCGTTTGTGATATTACAGAATGTGAGTATTATCAGATATAAGCGTTCCTACAGCAACATAATCGTGAATCAATTGAAACCGTAGCTGTCTACACTTCCGGAATACCCGACTCAAGATCAGATTATAATGGGGTTTTTTATTATTAAGTTCATGTTGGACAGTCTCAAATTTAACGTGATGCGTACATTTTACCGTTTTTAATGTGTCCCTTAATGAATGGAAAAATCGCTAAAAATGTCGTTTCCGTTCTCTAATTTTAGTTTCCCTCAACAAAATGTTATGACATTTATACATAGTACTATTTATCGCAAAGGGGGCTTAACCACATGAATCATCCATTTTTATATGGAAGCTTACTTTTTGGAGTTCTTGCAATTCCCTCAATTTTTGTTTTGCACTTTGATTTGTTCCTTCTTTATATGGATTTTGTCGATTTTCAGTAGTTGAATAATTTGTGTTGACTATACGACACTCATGCTATTTAGAATTAGACGTTGGATAACAATTACAGAAAAATTCTTGTACAATGTTAACGAAGTATGCCATCGTCTTTTTGGGAGATTTTAGTTTCCATATCAATAAAGTGGTCATTTCTTGAAAAGGCGTTTGAAAGCTTCATTAAACTCTGTATCCTAGAAAGCATAAATAAAGGGATTGATGATACTGTTAATGATAAATGTTCGATGAAGCCATAAAACAATATGACTCTCTGTTGCAGTCAAATTAGTCCGAAAATCTGGTATAATTCCTTCCATTACAGCTACAGCACCTAACGGACAATAGCTTATCAAAGACACAAGTGTTATCACTATAAACATAAAGGTAATATTCTTCTTGACACGATTATTTCTCTTTTGAGATCGGTTGTGATAAACTTGTTTTTGTGGTAGGTTTGGCTTGAGAATATATAGTTTCGGCAGATGCTTTGCAGTCATTTGCTTGACTCTTCAATGTGTGTTGCTTTTTGTTTTTCAATTTCATTGACATTTCATTTGGCCCCCCTCCTTTCTTAGTCTCTATTGCATCACTGAAAGATTCTCTCTTCGTACTTTTTCCCTCAATTGCCACAATTTGGTTATCGGATGTAGTGTTTACATTGCTTGTTTTATTTTTGTCTGCATATAAAGGTAAATGTGTCGGTTTATTACTTCTCTTATGACACAATATTTTAAATCCTATCATCCCATACAGAATAAAAAGGGTGAGAACGACGCAAAATAGTATCACCGCAAAGACAATTGAATATGCTTGTTTTGATGTATAATCAGCAGTTTTTAAGCGAGAGCACCGATTTCCAATTATATTGCCATCCTTTTCATATTTGTTTATACCATAGTTAACACCAAATGGGAAACCCAACCCAATACTGAACAAAATTGAAAAAACTATCATCATCTTTCGGAGCTTGAAACTCAATGCACATTGCCTGCATATTTTCAAGTATCTCTGTACGCCGATACAAAGCAAAACACAAAAAGACATAGATGCCGTAAATGAAGCGAATAAGTATCGGCATTTACACAGAATTACATTTTTAAAGTTTGTTTGCATTAAGTCCCAAATTATAGTTCCTAACGAACATAAAACGGATGCTATTACGTCTAAAACGGCCAAAATTGGAATAAAATATCTTTCATCAGAAATTGTCTTCATCTGGTATTTATACACTACCAAAACCATTGAATTTCCAATCACACCGATCACCATATAGATAAAAGATATCACAATGTGAGGTGTCATATCTATTTGGAACGGCCAATCCCAGCCTTTAGGAATGTAAGAGCCATTTGAAAAATTCATTTCTTATGGAATGTTCCTGATTGAAGTCCGTCACGTAAGAATATATATAAATATGTTTTTCTCAAAAAAATACAGACGTTCTACCCTATGCTTTTAAACGAAATTTTTCGCTGATTTTGCAAGTACATAATGCATGATATATATATATATACATTGATATTTGTTTAAATCTAGAAATCCCTTGGTTAAATGTATAATAGTATTACTTTAGCCTTCCTTATTTGAGAGGAAAGTCCAAAAATCAGTCCAAAACTTGGAACATCAATGAAATGAAGTTAAACGTTGTCGGCATTACAGATACTATTTCATTCTATGTTAGTTCTATACTTTATAAATCAAAGTCAGTGTGATCTTCAAATATGTCAAATCATTAAAAAAAAAAAGGAAAGGAGAAGGTTCGATAATTAATTAATTATCTAATAGTGCCCCTTTTTTTACCTTAAACTTCGAAAATTTATTGGCGTCTTTTTGGATGAATACAAACGCTTTCATGTTTAGTTTGAATGAGGATGTCATAATCGACTACTCTCATAAGGAGAGTAATATTAGCGCGTTAAGATTTTCTTGTACCAATTATGCATGCTACATGAGGTGTCTAAAGGTGGGCTGTATAGTAACATATCCCCTTTTGCAAAAGCAGTTTGAAATCCCAGTTTTTATGTCGATTAAATTTTTTTTGTGTCTTGAATATGCACGAAACAAGTGCCATCGTATGATCAGCAAAGACACCTACTAGAATGTGTCCATAGGAGGAATGGCATTCCTTATCATCAAACGTAATGTGTAGGTATAAAGAATGTTTCAGGTATCAACGAGTACCTCTCGTAGTCTTCTTTTAAACAGTTGTTGTAAGATTTGGTTTTCGACGGTTTTTACAGCTCTTCAATCTTTTAATACGATTTGGATTTTCAAGTATTTTGCTCTCGAGCACCACTGACGTGACACTGGTTGTCGAAATGCGCACCTGGTGTTAAAATGAAATGCACAGCAGTAAATCAATTTTTGAAATAAAAATAACGACTACTTGGCAATGCCCCTTTCAAAAAATGCATGAATTTAAAAGCAGTGTTATTGGTGGAACGTCCTGTTAAATATCAGTTGAAGTGAAATAAGCATGTTTCTAAACAATCTGAAATTCTTTTAATTGTCTCAGATCTATACAAAACAAAGTCCTTCAGAATAAAACAAAAAATACATACATTTCCTAAAATGTAGATAATAACCGACATTATAAGGCAATATATATATATATATATATGTGTGTTGCCTTATAATGTCGGTTATTGTCTACATTTTAGGAAATGAATTTATAGTTATCAAAAGTACCAGGATTATAATTTTATACGCCAGACGCGCGTTTCGTCTACACAAGACTCATCAGTGACGCTCATATCAAAATAGTTAAAAAAGTCAAAATAAATACAAAGTTGAAGAGCATTGAGGACCCAAAATTCCAAAAAGTTGTGCCAAATACAGCTAAGGTAATCTACTCCTGGGGTAAGAAAATCCTTAGTTTTTCGAAAAATTCAAAGTTTTGTAAACAGAAAATTTATAAAAATGACCATATAATTGATATCCATGTCAACACCGAAGTGCTGACTACTGGGCTGGTGATACCCTCGGGGACAAAACGTCCACCAGCAGTGGCATCGACCCAGTGTTGTAAATAGTTATCAAAAGTACCAGGATTATAATTTTATACGCCAGACGACGTAAACATTGTTTTAACTTGACAATTGATTCTTTAATTATTGTTTCTTGCGAGTATATTAATTCTTTATTAGTTTTACGATTTTCTATTACGGAATCATACGTTCTCATTTAATTTTTGTTTTATCCTGTCGGACTTTGTTTTGTATAGGTCCGGGACACGTTTCAACTAGGTCGATTTCATTGAAATTTAAGAGCCAATGATTTGTATTTAAACAACTAATACTCAAGTACATTGTAGGAAATATGAAATTCATTTGTATGCACTTTCGAAACAGTATGAAAGCGAGGCTCGCTGAGCTTTAAATTTCTCCTGTTTCATAGCGATTACAAATACATTTTATATTTTCCGATAATTTACATATATTCTTTTAGCCTGCCATTTACACCCGATATACTTGAGTATTATTTGTTTAAATCCAAATCATTGCCTCTTAATTTTCAATAAAATCGACATATTTGAAACGTGGACTACGAATATGATCTCGAAATGAACTGTTCCCCAGAAAGAAATATCCATATCCCCGCTTACTCAACATGGAAGCGTTTAACAGGAGACTTTATTTGTACAATTGTGCTGATTGCAGGATAAATTGTTTTAATCAGATATTAAACTATTTCTTTATTTGCATTTGTAAACCAATACCATCTTATTTTCGTTTAATCCAACATACAGTTTACTATAATCTGGACTAAATCGCAGAGCAAGCGGAGAACCAATACCTTCTTCATTACCATTTTCAATAGTGTCAATGAGTGAACCATCTGGAGCAAGTCGCAGTATTCTCTTACTTGTTTTATCTGCAACATATATACATCCGTATCTATCTTCAACTATTCCACGTGCTTCTTCTGTTGCCGTGTATTCAAACACACTTGAACCATCAAATAACCGAATGCAATATAGCTTAAAGTAGTTCGTGTAAAGAAGTGTGTCGTCTCGCCTTTTAACTATACAACGAATGGAGCTATCTTTGGGCATTTCAATAGTCCGATTTACTTTACCATCCATTGTTATCATGTCCAAAACATCTCCGCCGACAACAAAGGAGTTATTGAAGGTTAGTATAGCAAAATACTGTTTTTCCGTATCGATTTCTCGAATAGATGCTAAACTTGAAGAATCAATTATCAAAATACCACTCTTAAAGGGCATCGTTACTGCGGCTTGTGTATCGTTAGGCATAATTTTTATTTGATATGGATTGGTATTTAAGGCCTTTTTCTTTAAAAGTGTACCATCGTCATTATACTGAAGTATTTCTTTGGCAATGTAGCTGCATAAAAGTAGTTTATTATCACTCGTCACTTCTATTCCCGAGATTGAGCTGATTCCATGCGATGATAAATCAATGCTGGTATCTAGTGTGAGTGATAACATGGAAGGTACAAACTGGGCATTCTTTTGCATTTGAGACTCATGTTCGATGCTACAAGACTCGTTTTCTAAACTAATGGCAGCAAGAGCCGAAATAATGTTGGACGAGTCTTCTCGGACAACGTATTTGACACCGACATTTAAAGTGTTTGCAAGCTTATCTTGCAGTTTCCTCTCTTCTTCTGATATTTGATTTTTCAATTTTTCCACTAGACGAAACAACTGGCTATTCGAACCGTGCTTTACATTGAAATCAAATTCTAGCTTCGTTTTTTGCCAATTTTCACTCATCAATTTGGACTCGGTTATCTCCACATCAAGTTGTTTTACGGTTTCCTCTTTTAGTTTCGTCAAATCAGCGAGAAGAGATTGTTCAAGTGTATCAACATGTTCCAGTAAACATTGTTTTAACTTTACAATTGATTCTTTAATTATTGTTTCTTGCGAGTATATGAATTCTTTATTAGTTTTACGATTTTCTATTACGGAATCATACGTTCTTAATAAAGAAGACACTGCTTTCGATACATCTTCAACTAAAGCCGACGATTTAATTCCATCACACACGTCATCAATTAATGATATCTGCTCACATGCCCGATGACTTTCAAGAATGCATGTCTGGCAGCAAACGGCATCATGAAATACACAATAAAAGTCAATTTTTTTTCCGGATGATTATCACAGAAACGTAATTGAATGTTTGGTTCTTTTGGAATACGTGATAGGTCTTGTATGTTAGTAATGTAGTGTGACAGTGTCAGTTTACTTATTCTGTGAGCTTTGTCGCACGGGGCACATAATATTTCTTCACAGTCAGAACATCGGCTGTATCCTGATGACACAGTATCACCTCTCGAACATGGGTCGCAGAAAAGTTGGTCGTCTGATGCCATCTGCAGAAATACTGAAAAAATTATAAGAATTATAACTTGAGTTTAAATTACAATTCGATAAAAGAAAAACAGGACTTAAGTCTAGAGCCGGATATAACTTTGCCTACAAATGATTACACGGCTCAGCTAGCCAGCAAGCTAACAAAAGATGCTACCTTTACCTACAAAACAAGGTCCATGTGCTGTATTTAAAATAAAACTAAGACCCTTTTCATCAATGTATTGTCAATCTCTGATCTTACTAAAGAAACTCAGCATAGATACCAGGATTAAATTTAGTATTTACTCCAGAAGCGAGAGAGCATTTCTCCTCCATCACCAAGATCAATATTATTTAAAATGACATCTGAATTACATTTCTCTCACAAATCAGTGCGGCCAACACAGTCAGTTATTGCAAAAATGAGTTATCAATAAAGCTACCATGTATATCAATGTAAACGTATAACGGTTAGCGTTTTTTCTTCTACTATTTCTTTCTAATACTCAAGTACATTGTAGGAAATATGAAATTCATTTGTATGCACTTTCGAAACAGTATGAAAGCGAGGCTCGCTGAGCTTTAAATTTCTCCTGTTTCATAGCGATTACAAATACATTTTATATTTTCCGATAATTTACATATATTCTTTTAGCCTGCCATTTACACCCGATATACTTGAGTATTATTTGTTTAAATCCAAATCATTGCCTCTTAATTTTCAATAAAATCGACATATTTGAAACGTGGACTACGAATATGATCTCGAAATGAACTGTTCCCCAGAAAGAAATATCCATATCCCCGCTTACTCAACATGGAAGCGTTTAACAGGAGACTTTATTTGTACAATTGTGCTGATTGCAGGATAAATTGTTTTAATCAGATATTAAACTATTTCTTTATTTGCATTTGTAAACCAATACCATCTTATTTTCGTTTAATCCAACATACAGTTTACTATAATCTGGACTAAATCGCAGAGCAAGCGGAGAACCAATACCTTCTTCATTACCATTTTCAATAGTGTCAATGAGTGAACCATCTGGAGCAAGTCGCAGTATTCTCTTACTTGTTTTATCTGCAACATATATACATCCGTATCTATCTTCAACTATTCCACGTGCTTCTTCTGTTGCCGTGTATTCAAACACACTTGAACCATCAAATAACCGAATGCAATATAGCTTAAAGTAGTTCGTGTAAAGAAGTGTGTCGTCTCGCCTTTTAACTATACAACGAATGGAGCTATCTTTGGGCATTTCAATAGTCCGATTTACTTTACCATCCATTGTTATCATGTCCAAAACATCTCCGCCGACAACAAAGGAGTTATTGAAGGTTAGTATAGCAAAATACTGTTTTTCCGTATCGATTTCTCGAATAGATGCTAAACTTGAAGAATCAATTATCAAAATACCACTCTTAAAGGGCATCGTTACTGCGGCTTGTGTATCGTTAGGCATAATTTTTATTTGATATGGATTGGTATTTAAGGCCTTTTTCTTTAAAAGTGTACCATCGTCATTATACTGAAGTATTTCTTTGGCAATGTAGCTGCATAAAAGTAGTTTATTATCACTCGTCACTTCTATTCCCGAGATTGAGCTGATTCCATGCGATGATAAATCAATGCTGGTATCTAGTGTGAGTGATAACATGGAAGGTACAAACTGGGCATTCTTTTGCATTTGAGACTCATGTTCGATGCTACAAGACTCGTTTTCTAAACTAATGGCAGCAAGAGCCGAAATAATGTTGGACGAGTCTTCTCGGACAACGTATTTGACACCGACATTTAAAGTGTTTGCAAGCTTATCTTGCAGTTTCCTCTCTTCTTCTGATATTTGATTTTTCAATTTTTCCACTAGACGAAACAACTGGCTATTCGAACCGTGCTTTACATTGAAATCAAATTCTAGCTTCGTTTTTTGCCAATTTTCACTCATCAATTTGGACTCGGTTATCTCCACATCAAGTTGTTTTACGGTTTCCTCTTTTAGTTTCGTCAAATCAGCGAGAAGAGATTGTTCAAGTGTATCAACATGTTCCAGTAAACATTGTTTTAACTTTACAATTGATTCTTTAATTATTGTTTCTTGCGAGTATATGAATTCTTTATTAGTTTTACGATTTTCTATTACGGAATCATACGTTCTTAATAAAGAAGACACTGCTTTCGATACATCTTCAACTAAAGCCGACGATTTAATTCCATCACACACGTCATCAATTAATGATATCTGCTCACATGCCCGATGACTTTCAAGAATGCATGTCTGGCAGCAAACGGCATCATGAAATACACAATAAAAGTCAATTTTTTTTCCGGATGATTATCACAGAAACGTAATTGAATGTTTGGTTCTTTTGGAATACGTGATAGGTCTTGTATGTTAGTAATGTAGTGTGACAGTGTCAGTTTACTTATTCTGTGAGCTTTGTCGCACGGGGCACATAATATTTCTTCACAGTCAGAACATCGGCTGTATCCTGATGACACAGTATCACCTCTCGAACATGGGTCGCAGAAAAGTTGGTCGTCTGATGCCATCTGCAGAAATACTGAAAAAATTATAAGAATTATAACTTGAGTTTAAATTACAATTCGATAAAAGAAAAACAGGACTTAAGTCTAGAGCCGGATATAACTTTGCCTACAAATGATTACACGGCTCAGCTAGCCAGCAAGCTAACAAAAGATGCTACCTTTACCTACAAAACAAGGTCCATGTGCTGTATTTAAAATAAAACTAAGACCCTTTTCATCAATGTATTGTCAATCTCTGATCTTACTAAAGAAACTCAGCATAGATACCAGGATTAAATGTAGTATTTACTCCAGAAGCGAGAGAGCATTTCTCCTCCATCACCAAGATCAATATTATTTAAAATGACATCTGAATTACATTTCTCTCACAAATCAGTGCGGCCAACACAGTCAGTTATTGCAAAAATGAGTTATCAATAAAGCTACCATGTATATCAATGTAAACGTATAACGGTTAGCGTTTTTTCTTCTACTATTTCTTTCGACTTTAATTGTTTTAAGCTGAATATGTTATAAATTAAGTGTGTCAAGTTGGTGTAATCTTTATCCATTGTGATACTTTGGAATAATGTTGAGATCTTCTGTAAAGTAGAATGTTCAACTAATTAACAGAGAATAATGGGCAAAAAGTGCTGAATAAATTGTCCAAAAAAAATAAAAAATATTAGAGAAAAGGGACAGAAACAAGCTACGAGAAAACAAAATGAAAAGAATCAAAAGAATAGAGAATAATGGCGTGAATGGGGATCTGAAATTTCAAGTAATGGGCAAAATAAATAAGAATAAAGACAAACATATAAGAATAAAGAAATGAATGAATCCCATCCAGTCCCTCATTGACTTTAGCAGATTATTTATAACCTCATTGTAAAATATGTACTATAGCTATTTTTTATTCATTTAATTTACTACATATAAAAGTATCCATACATATATACGTATATAATTAAGTGAAGGGTCGATAACATTTTTCAAACAAACCAGATTGAGTGGTGTCATTTCGATATTAAAAATAGGGGTGGCATCACGTGCAAGCGGAAGTAAAATTAATACATTTGACTTTGTTTACATGCCTACTATTTTGTATTCTACATTATTACATCTGTTACACATGTTACACTAATAACATACCTGTGTCAGATTCGGTCCATGACAGTCTGAAATAAATAGTTTGATTCTTGCAATATTTTGTTAAAAATAAGAGGTAGGAAGTTAGAAACTTTAAGATAGTTCCTGGCAAGCATGCGCGCACCTTTTTATCAATAATCAAAGGTGACGCAGTGACGTAACAGTAACCTTGTTATTTAATTTGCCTATCGACTTCAGTTAGGGAGCTACCATTTGATTTTTATGGGGGGGGGGGGGGGCTAGGATGAAAAATTTTGTCCTGCATTTTTTTTTAGCTGTAATCTCTGTCCTGCCTTTTTATTTTTCACTCTGTTCAGTCCTGCCTTTTTTTTTTTATTTTATCCTGACTTTTTTTTACCTAAATTGTCGTCCTGACTTTTTTTTTTTGCAAGTGTCTCATCCTGCCTTTTATTTTTACTCAAAACTCCTGTCCTGCCTATTTTTTTTTCAAATTTCATCCTAGCCCCCCCCCCCCCCCCCCCCCCCCCATAAAAATCAAATGGTAGCTCCCTTAACATGGTTGATAACTGGATAACATAAATGTAGTATTATTTCGATATAAAAAGACAGATCAATGCACATTTACTTATTCTAAATAGATAACAGATAGTGTAAGATTTTCCGCCTTAATAGGATACTAATTTAGCAGATATTTTCCAAATATGCCTGGTTAATTGACCACAAAAAATATACTGAAAATTATTAATACTAAACCAAATACATTGTAGTGTAAAATCGAAAGTTTAGAAGTTTTTCGTTAAAAAAAATATACTGCTATCATTTTAACAAAATTCGGCATTTGAAACAGTTACAGAATGTAGCATTGTTAGAGATATTTAAACAATGTTTAAGATATTTCTTAAATTTAGTTACAAAATTAGAAAAAAACTTCGGTAACAGAATATGTGATTTATGCAACATAAACTGATGTACAAAAATAAAAAGACCGTACCTCCTTTTTTTTCCAAAAAATAAAGCATGTCCTATGGTAAATGATTAAACAGTGCATGGATAGTTCGTTGTATATAGATCTTACATATTCAATTTTCCTCAGTATATACATTTTGTATATGAAGGGTTTTGATGGGGTACGATGAATATAAACAATATTTCGACATGTCAATTATCATAGTGAAAGAGAACAATGTGGTTCTTAAAATGAAAGGTTCCTGACTTGGTACAGGCATTCTCAAATGTAGAAAATGGTGGACAGTCGCATCAAATCCCATTATATTTATAACGATATATAAGAATTCATGCATTTTAATCAAACAGTTTATAATTATTAGGCGGGCCATATAGTCAGGAATACAAGTCAGGAATATGACAGTTGTTGTCAATTCGTTTGATGTGTTTTAACATTTGATTTTGCCATTTGATTGGGAACTTTCCGTTTTGAATTTTTCTCAGAGTTCGGTAATTTTGTTATTTTCCTTTTTTCTCATAATACTGTTATATGTGTATTATATATTTATATATATAAAAGAGACACAAATTAAGAAGAAATACGTTGTGTATAACATTTTGGCAATAATTGGATGTTGATGTTGATTTCGACGTTGATAATGGACCACTCAAGTACCAATAACAATTTGTATACATATGAAATATTGCTTTACGGGTGTTCTTTTTAACTTGGTTAACTTCGATAATGTCAAGGCCAAACAGTTTGTGCAAGCTGCAGACGATTTCAGCAAATTAGGAATGTGTACAGATTTTCCCCACACACAATCATTGATTTGAACCATGCAACTACATGACAAGTTAGCGAGTTGAACAAAATGGAATACTAAACTTTCATTGAAAACCCATCAAAAAATCAACAACACTGATTTTAACAGTGTGTTCTTGTAAACAATGAAGCAGTTATTTGTCAATTTACAATATAGTCCATTAATTATGCAATATGTAATTGTTTGAAGAATGGATCGATGACCCTTTTCAAGAAAATTATAGACATGTCCCAGTTGATCAATACGAATGTTAATTTGCCTTTTTGTCTCTTTTGACTCTTCCAAGTGGGAACGGATGAGGTTTTATAAGCAGACAATAATGAGCATAGACTATATGGATACAGAGAAACGGACCAAGAAATGCAGAAAAGACCAAAAAAAAAAAGAAATACAAATAACAAGACGGTTTTATCATGTTATATGGGCGTTTTTCAATAAAAGCGTTCCTTTTAGACCTAAAAAAAATGGAAAATCAACTAGTCTAAAATTTATTTTGAAGAGTTATTTTGAATACCTCTATTATAGACCTGTTGGTAAACAAAAAGTGCAATCTTAAATACTCTTTAAAATGATATTATTTTCATAATTTGTGTACTGTTTCGTAGGGGACAAAAACGAAACTGCTTCTAAACACACATATTTTTGCAATTTTAAATGTTTCCTATATAGACATTCCAGTTTGTTTACTTTATATACTAGAACAATCTCACTTTTTCTGAATTGGAGAACCATTTTTATCGATAAAGATTACAGTACTTCACATATGAAGGTACAACTCATGTTACGTAGTGGACATTTTGATGCGTTTCGTAGTTGACAAAACCGTTTCGTAGTGGACAAAAAGTTTCGTAGTTGACATCAACCCTATTCTATGTTAATAAAAACATAATAAAAATTACATGAAACTAACCTTTGTTATTTGCTTTGCACGAATATAATTGAAAAAAGAGTAAAAAAAGACTTCATGGTAGTGGTAGTGTCCACTACGAAACGTTTTTCTCCCAAACTTGTTTCGTAGGGGACATATTCACATGCTTTATTTTTTTCTCACAACCCCTATATTGCAATAGTAACAAGACTGACTGTATTCATCAAAGCATTATTAAGCTGTACACTGATATTTTTTTTCATAATTTTAAAACCAGTTACTGAAGGAGATTTGACCCATTTCGTAGTGGACATTTACAAAAATACGGTATCACTCTGGTCCATTTGATGTGCTCAATTTTTCTTACCAACAATTTCATTCCCGTTATAAAAGCATCACTTCTTTTGTAAGACCCTAATGTTTATATCTCTTGCAAACAAAAAATTACATTGACTTTATAAAACTGTTTATTAGCAAGTTTTAATGACTTCGTTTCGTAGTAGTCATTGTGTTAGGGACACACCTTCTGAAATAAACAAGAGGCTCTCAAGAGCCTGAATCGCTCACCTTAATTTTTTTGGTTAAATCTCTCATCAATGATTATTTTGGTTTTTCAATTTATTTAAATGTTCTTTGAATCGTCCTATTTTCTTCAAAAGCAAAAAAAAAATCATTTTCTCCTATGTTCTATTTTAGTCATAGGAGCTATGTTTCTGACATACAAGGAAATAAAATATAAAATTTATACTAGATACTCTGTAACTCATTTAGCCTAAGTTTGGCTGAAATTGATACAGCAGTTTCAAAGGAGAAGATTTTTTAAAGTAAGTCAACATGATGAACAAATTGTGAAAAAAGTCTTTAAAGGGCAATAACTCCTTAAGGGGTCAATTGACAATTTTGGTCAAATTGAATTATTTGTAGATCTTACTTTGCTTAACATTTTTGCTATTAACAGTTTATCTGTATCTATAATAATATTCAAGATAATAACCAAAAACTGCAAAATTTCTTTAAAATCATCAATTCAGGGGCATTATACCTGAAAAACCAGTTACCCAATTCGGCTGAAAATTTCAGGACAGGTAGACCTTGACCTAATAAATACTTTAACTTCTTGTCTTATTTGCTCTAAATGCTGGAGTTTTTGAGATATAAGCCAAAAACTGCATTTTACCCTGTGTTCTATTTTTAGCCATGACGGTCATGTTTTTTGACGAAATAAAAAATAAAGCACAAACTTTATTTTATACACCCTACTGATCATTCAGTTGAAGTTTGGTTGAATTTGGTTTAGTAGTTTTAGATGAGAAGATTTTTTAAAGTTAGCAAATATGATGAACAAATTGTGAAAAATTGTCATTAAAGGACAATAACCCCTTAAGGGGTCAATTGACAATTTTGGTCATATTAACTTATTTGTAGATCTTACTTTGCTGATCATTTTTGCTGTTTAAAGATTATCTTTATCTATAATAATATTCAAGATAATGACCAAAAACTGCAAAATTTCCTTAAAATTACCAATTAAGTGGCAGCAACCCAACAATGATTTGTTTGATTCATCTGAAAATTTCAGGGCTGATAGATCTTGACCTAATGAACATTTTTACCCCATGTCAGATTTGCTCTAAATGCTTTCGTTTTTGAGATAAAAGCCAAAAACTGCATTTGACCCCTATGTTCTATTTTAAGTAACGGCGGCCATGTTTTTTGACGGATCAAAAATCGAAGCACACACTTTGTGCAAGATAATCTAAGGAACAATCATGCTAAGTTTCATTCCAATCCATTAAGTAGTTTCAGAGGAGAAGATGTTTGAAAAATTGTTAACGACGACAGACGACGACGGACGCCAAGTGATGAGAAAAGCTCACATGGCCTTTTAGGCCAGGTGAGCTAAAAATCCTATGTTAAAAGCTGTTTATTAAAATATGTTGGCTCTAAACATACGTTATGTAAACTATACGTTACCTTTCAAATAATGCATGATGTTTATACTTGAAGCAAATAAAAAGCATTTATGTAGCCTGCTGACATTAAATCATGCCGCCCTAAATTCTAATATCGAAATGACTGCAAAAATGTATACTGACAAATCAAACTATATTTCACGATTTATTTGCATTTAAAAACTGCCAACATTTTATGTTGATGCATTCCTATATACAGTTTACTATAATCGACACTGAAGTGTAAAGCAATTGGTATACCGATTCCGTCATCTTCCGTTAGTACAATATCAATGAAAGCTCCATCAGGAGCGAGTCTATGTATATTTTTCTGCTTTTTGTCTGCGACGTAAATATTTCCATACTGATCTTCAGCTATGCCACGTGCCTCAGTTGTTGAAGTGTACTCAAAAACGGTCGAGCCATCTATTAGCCGGATACAATATAAATTATATGAATTTGTGAACAAAAGTGTATCGTCTTGTCTTTTCCGTATATAGCGAATTAAACTTTCATCCAAATGAGGAACAATAAAAGAGCGGTTTACACTCCCATCAAACGATATAATGTCTAAAACATGGTCTCCACCGACAATAAATGCATGATCGAGTGTTTCCACAGCAGTGTAAGATTTTTTTGTATTTATCATGCGAATCCTATCTAAACTTTCACTGTCAATTATCAAAATAGTTGAAGATTCGTGTGTCGTCACTGCAACTTGTGATTCATTGGGCATCTTTGAAATTTGATATGGCTTGATTTCAGTGCATTTTTCCTTAATAAATGTGTCATCATTTTTGTACACTAATATCTTGCCTGCATTAAAATGGCATAACAATAATCTATCAGCTATTATTTCAATACCAGATATTGTGCGTGTTCCATACAACGACAAGTCAATTGATTTTGCTTGTGTAAAAGACAAAACGGCTGGTACAAACTGGGCATTTAAATGTAATTGAGATATATGACTAATACCGCAATGATGATTTGCAATATTTACTTTGCAGTGCGATGAAATTATGGTGCATAAGTCTTCCTTTACAAAGTATTCCAGATCTAAGTTCATCGTTCTTGTTAAATTGTCTTGAAGTTTCGTTTCTTCGTCTGATATCTTATTCTTTAGATTTTGAACCAAACGAAATAACTGGTTATTAGAGCCATGTTCGATGTTGAAATCAAGTTCTTGTTTAATCTTCTGCCAACTTTTGCTCATTGATTTTGTTTCGGCTAAATCTGTATCAAGTTGGGATACAGCGTCAGATTTCAGTTTTGACAATTCATAGAGGAGAGATTTTTCAAGAGATTCAACGTGTTGTAGTAAATCTTGTTTTAACTTTGCAATTGACGTTTTGATAATTGGTTCTTGCAAAAACACTGATTCTTTATTATTATTGCGATTTTCTATGACTGACTGAAATGTTTTCAGTAAGGATGACACTGCTTTTGATGCGTCTTCCACTAAAGCCGACGACTTTATTCCACCAGATACATCATCAATAACTTTAACGTGATGACATGCTCGATGACTTTCAGCTATGCATGTTTGACAGCAAACGACGTCATGGAATGCACAATAAAAGTCAACGATCTTTTCTGGGTGATTGCCACATAATCGGAAGTTAATAACAGTTTCTTTCGGAATAAACGGTAATTCGCGTATCTCCGTCAGATTATGCGACAGAGTCAGTTTGTTTACTCTGTGAGATTTGTCACAAACATCACATAATATTTCCTCGCAGTCAGAACACCAGCTGTAACCAGATGAGACGGTTTCACCTCTTGAACATGGCTCACAGACATGTTGATCTGCTGATGCCATGTGGAAAATGTCTATTAAAAAAAAGAATAATAACAAATTGAATGACAATCCAATTAAAAAAAGAATACAAACGGATCAATATCCAACGTAGTGGTTGAAAAGCAAAATGGCTTTGAAAATACAATGCCACGTTAGCTCAACATGTTCAGCATATTTGAAGAAGAAAAATTAAAAAGTTATTTAACAAAGTTTGTAGGCACCAAGACCGTTGACAATTTTCTCTACAGCAAGAAAAATAGGGGTTTATTACTTGTAAAAATGCAAGCATGCGGAAGTAAAATAGTTTTTGCATTCTATAAATACAATCATATATTATACAATACTTAAATTCTCTGATATTATTACAATAGTTTTTAACAATCACAAACCTGTGTCTGATTCGGTCTTTGCCATCATGGAACAATAGTGTTGTTTCTTGCAAAAATACCTGTAATCATTGGTATGCAGAGATTAGAAGAAAGAAAAATAGTTCCTTGAAAACATGCGCACACCTTAGTATTAAAAATCATTATCGAGCAGTGACGCGACTTGAAACATGAAACCTTAATCAACTTTTAAATGCCTTAATCGTATTTGGAATAAATTTTCTTCAATTTAAATGTACATGTACCTTGTTTTAACTATAAATATCAAACCCACTTTATCAACTATATTATGATTAAATCCTCGGAGATTAAAATTAAAAAGTAAAATTTCCGCTACGGAAATAATTGCCGTACTATCATTTAAACATGTTAAACATGTCTGTTAACGTAAACAAAATTCGACATTTCTTTTTACAGAATTGTGTAATATTTTTTTATATCAAAATAGATAATATATATGTGCATGTACATGCTTATTCAATACGAACTACTGTTAAAAAAAGATAATTAAAATGCCCAAAATAGCATTTATTTTGATCTTCAAGAATAGGTTTTTAAATTTTAAGTATTATTATGATTCAGTCTTCCTCAGTACTTTCATTTTGTAAAATTAATAAAGAGTTCTGATAAGCTATAGAGAAAAATACGGTACAAATAATTAACAGAAAATAATCATAGTGAAATTAAAAAAAAATAATCCATGCCATGCTTTATGCTCATGGGTATGCATTACCGTATATTTGTCAACCGAGCGTTAGCTAGCTGTAGGCAGGAACATATATATTAGATTATTGTTCCCAGCTGCATGTAGGGAAAACCCTTTCAAGTTTGCATAAAATCCGTCAATATAAATTCAGTAAAACATTTTTGTTTCATGTTCAGAAACTGTCAAGATCTAGAATTCGATAAAGATTACATATGAATATAAGTAGCTTGCTTAAAGTCTTCAAAAAATAATTAACTACACGCACAGAGAATTTGCTCTTATTGCAACTAATTGAACAATCTTACAGTTTCCATACTTTCGCTTTTTGTAACTTTTATTGTTGTCCTTTTAATTTTAGGCGAGTGACTTTAACCATAAAAATAAATTTTTAATGCACCTACCTAACACACGGCTAAATTATATATCATTTGAAAGCTACACATCTGTACTATCTGTTTTGCCTGGTCGTAAAAAAATCGTACGGTGCAATTTCCGTCAAATCAAGATCAAAGGCCAAGGACGAATAAGTGCATATTTTCTAAGATTTCAGCCTGATTGCATAATATGACTTTTATATACTAAATTCACATATGCAAACTATTTAAACTTTTAGCAGAGAGATTAACAGTCATTATTCAAATGCATTTTTTAATGTTTAAAGCGTGTTTTTGACAGATAGCACATGTTTCCTGAAATTCGAGTAAAAGTTAACAAAATGTGTGAAAACCCAAATTTTTCTTTCTGGTGCAAATGCTAATCAATTAAAACTAAGTAAAACCCTGTAATGACTATCAATGAAGTTTTTGACATCTTTAAATTTCCTAAAATTATGCTTACTTCTAATCAAACAGCAAATTATAACAACTCATACAGTTGCCCAAAATACCACCATCTGCGAAAAAAAAGCTTTTAAGCATTTCTTCCTATTTAAACATTGTATGTGGTCAATATAAGATTTATTAAACAAATTCTTAAGAATCTGAGAAATTTAGAGTAGAAAAAATATGTGCGCGAATCATCTTATTGCTTGAAATAAAGGGGGTGAAACTAAGAGATTGTAATCTGCATTGTAACTACCAGACTGAAATAAACATATTTCGACTTTTCTAATTGTTTGATTTGTAGCTTCATTATAAATATTGATGTAGTGAAAAGACACTTTATTTATTTAATGTGAATAGAAAATTTAGACCAAAATAAATAGAAAATAAATTGATGAAAATTGAAATTTCAAAGAATTTCAAAAACTAGTAAAAACATTATAAAACTTGACTACTTGATTGCTTAAATTGCGTTGTTCATTGTTTACATGCATTAATTCGTCAAATAAGAATAATTTTGAAGGAAAAATATCCATTAATACGCAACGATTCTAGTTACAACTAGGCTTCCTGAATAGCTTGAATGACTAGTTCATTTTTCATACGAGGATACTTCATGCAAGAGTTTCTGATGACGACTGAAAAGAAGCTATCATTATCTTGAAACTTCACGTTCCATTATATAGATGATGTCATCTCACTGAATATCGCAAAATTTGTGACAATGTTGGACTCGTATTTTCAATAAAAATAAAAGACTCAAAAGATACAGTTTACTCTATCAAGTATCTTGAAATCGATGATGAGGGTTGGTTGAGAACAAGTTTTACGACAAAAGAGATGAGTATAAAACAACCCATAAAAACACCCCTTACTACCAAATTATAAACTTTTCATTTCTATGTAACAACATTATAGCAACGCCTGCCTATCTATACTACTAAAGGAGAGACCGATATGAGCCTCAACTCCTCTGAAATAAAGGCAACTATAGTATACCGCTATTGAATAGTCATCAATCGATTTACTAGTAACTGAAATAAATCCGGGTCACAAAGCAAAAACTATAAGAGGAACACAACGATATAACAGAAACACAGAACTGCTACAAAAACAAACGCCAACATACAAAGAAACAGATTATTCGATACCAACTGCCATATGCCTGACTTGGTACAGGACATTTGAAGAAAAATGGTGGTTTAAACATGTTTTAAACCAGAGTTCAAATGCAAAGTTGAAATCATCCCTTTGAAAATTTCATGGACGCCACATCGAGTTGATTGCAATTATGAGATATCTGTTTCGCCAGATGACGACTGATAAGTTCCATCGACGTAACCAAATTGCCGTCATTTATGCCGTGAATGTCACCAACCGAGTTAGGAAATACATGAGCCACAAGACGGGTAAAAGAGAGTCGTGGTGTAGTGATTAGTGCATCGGACTACTAACACAAAGGTTTCTGGTTCGTTTCCGTTCCGTGATGAAAATTTCAGGGACTGAATTTTCGGCTCTTCCTTGATGCCATTTGTGAGTATGGTCTTGAGGAAACGAGGAAAGTCCGTCGGAAGGGGACGATAAATGGCTGACCCGAGTTAAGAGAGAGCCATATCTCTTGCATGTTGAACACACCTTTGTAGATTTCGAAAAAGAGCAGACTCATGCCGCTACAAGGCAGCACTCGCACCCGCAAAGTGGAAAGCGATTAATTTAAGTTGCAAAACTTGTTTCCCAATCCAATATAAATAAGTATGTTTAAACTAAGACGGGTGTCACTTGTGGAACATGATCTGCCTACCCTTCGGGAGCCCCTGAGTTCACTCAAAAAATGTTTTTGGGGTTTATGTTACTCAATCTGTAGTTTTATATATGTTGTGTTTTGTATACTGTTGCTTGTTTTGTTCGTTTTTTGCCTGGCTTTGTCAGTTCGTTTTTAATTATGAGTTTGATGTCCCTTTGATATATTTCGTCACTATTCAAGTAGTAAAAGGTTTAAAAAATGTAGATCAGTGTAGCTAAATGTATTATGATAACGATTTGGTTCTATATATATATCATCGTGAGCAAATTAAGTTATTTTCGCGGATATTTGTCTTATTGCGTTAATCTTCTTCACTTTACTTTGAGGTGATTTTTTGGCTGATTTTCATTACTGCAAGTTAATGTGTTTAAAGTAAATTAATACCAAAGGGACATCTCAAACCATGAATCAAATAAAGTTAATTAAAACCATGAACAAAATAAGATTAAAGTCCAACAGATGAACAACAGTCCAAAAAACACAGCATACCATGAAAACGAACACTCCTAAAACAGCGAATGATCTTATGAGGTCAGGAAGGATATTTAACTTTTTCATTTTGTTATTTCACAATTGCTTATAGTGTTTTACATACACAGTGACATGCATTTGTATTGTTAAAGCTTCTGTAGAAAATACTCAAAGCATATTTTATTCAAATAATTAAAGCGATTAAACTTCTAAACACATTTAATATGACTTACTAAAACACGATTTTAAACTAAATAAGAAGCAGCCGCATTTTATTTAGTTCGTTTACATCCCGCTTTAGACAACCAAGTGTTTCTTAACAAGGTTACTTATTTCAATGTTGCCTACGATTCAGTTGCAAAGTAATGTTTGCACTTAAACAAGATTACAAAAAGTAAAACAGTTTGACTTCGTAAAAAACATATTTTAACCTCAATTACCTCGCATATATTCTTTTCTTACTTTAAATACCCCTTCTTTTATAATGGAAAATCATTCTCCTCCCTGATATTTACAATTAGCGATGTGTGTGCTATTTTAACATAGATTAACAAAATGATCGCTATTTGCAGATGGCAGATTTTTGGGCAACTGCAAAGACTTCAATAGAAGGCTGTTCCATGAACAATAATTAATAATTGCATCTTGAAATTACAAAACAAATATTCCTTGACCTAAAACATATACATTTATCTATTTTTTTAGCATTCAAATATCGATTCCCCAAGATATATTTTGCTTTTTGAATAATTTTTCATTTTTTTTTAGGATTTGTGATAAATTTCAATTTTCGGGAAATTTTGCGCATCGAATCTCTTATTTTTTGTTTGATTTGGAAATAATGTATCATGTTCCATAAAGTTCATATGATCTTCTGGAAAATTTTATGGTACAAGATTTAGAAAATGGCGTTTTATTTAGTAATCGCAAAAATTGGAATTTTTTTTCATGACCTTTGACCTTGATTTAACAAAAATTGCACCGTACGATTTTTTTACGACCGGGCAAAACAGAAAGTACAGATTAACAGCTTTCGAATGATATATAATACAGCCGTGTGTTAGGTGGGTGCATTAAAGTCGTTAACTAAGCGTCTTTTTGAAATAAGTCACTCGCCTATTTGTTTGGCACTTTTGTACACAGAAACAATCTGGTATCCACCTCTGCATTCACGTCTTTGTGTACCGATCTGAGATTGGTCAGCTAGCATTAAACTGGAATCCGCTTAATTGTATTTAATTTACAGCAGATTTTAGTCAGTATGTAGCTAATGGTAATATCTTTGGTTAGCTTGCTTGTTAGCTGAACCGTGAAGTCATTGTTAGGTAAGGTATATACTACCCTTCTTTTAAAGTAGCTTAGTCCTACAGAGAGATAGATTTGTATCTGTTGGGCTAGTCTACTTTTAAAGGAGGGGAGTTTACCTTACCTAACAATGACTTCACGGTTCAGCTAACAAGCAAGATAACCAAAGATATTACCATCAGCTACATACTGACTGAAATCTGCTGTAACGCTTCGCTAAAAATTGAATGATAGCTGTACATGTCGGCAAACCTCAGGTTGGTGCACATAGAAGCGCTTGCAGGTGTGGGTGCCGCACTCAGTGTGGAGTTAAAAAAAATACTTAAATAACTATAAATAACATTAAATAAAATATATCCTTTCTAAAAGCTTGTCTCTGTTTTGTAATTATTCATACAGGATACTCTCTGAATATTTACGTGATAGTCAGATAAATAGCTCTTACTCTCTGGTTCGATTCTATCGGCCTGTTATTACGGGGCGCCGAATGGGACTCTTGTGGTTTTGTACTCAAAATTCAATTTTGTACGGACAAAAGTGACTTTTGTTCAACAAAAATAAGTTCAGTTTAACAAAATTTGTATCATACTACAAATTTAAAATTTTGTCATACAAAATTATCTATCAGCGGACAAAAGTCACTTTTGTCATGACAAAATTCATTTTTGTTACACAGACTTGAATTTTGTTACCTAATTTGAAAATTGGGCGACAAAAGTCAATTTTGTATTCAAATTAGTTTAGTTTGGTTTCTGTGAACTAATTTGCATACAAAATCGACTTTTGTTACACAAAATTGACAAAAATGAATTTTGTCTCAACAAAATTGACAAAATTGACTTTTGTCTCAACAAAATTGACAAAATTGAATTTTGTCTCAACAAAATTGACTTTTGTCTCAACAAAATTGACAAAATTGACAAAATTGACTTTTGTGAGACAAAATTGACTTTTGTCTCAACAAAATTGACAAAATTGACTTTTGTCTCAACAAAATTGACAAAATTGAATTTTGTTGTCTCACAAAATTGAATTTTGTCTCACAAAAGTCAATTTTGTCTCACAAAAGTTAATTTTGTCTCACGAAGTCAATTTTGTCTCACAAAATTGAATCTTACCTCACACAATTGACTTTTGTGATTTAATTTCCATATCAGGTAGCAAAAGTCAATTTTGTATGCAAATATGTTTATATTTGCATACCTTTTAGACAAAATTGACTTTTGTCATGACAAATATGAATTTTGTCTACAAAAATGAATTTTGTCTACAAAAATGAATTTTGTCATGACAAAAATGAATTTTGTCTACACAAATGAATTTTGTTATCACAAAATTGAAGTTCTCACAAAACAAGTCTGTAGCACATAGTTTTGTAAGACAAAAATGATTTTGTTATGACAGAATTGAATTTTGTACAAAACCACAAGAGTCCCATTCGGCGCCCCGTAGTTATAGCCTCCGTCCACAAATCAAAGTTTCTGCTATATTTATAATTTATAAAAAAATGTGTTTCCAGACAAGTTTCTTTTTCAGGAGATTTCACATAAGAAACCTTCGTAAAGTTATCTAATGAAAATTACCGTTTGCATGATGCAAGTGAAAATCTAATTTAAAATTTAAAAAAACTGACTAAATAGTTATCAAAGGTACCAGGAATATGATTTTATACGCCAGACGAGCGTTTCGTCTACATAAGACTCATCAGTGACGCTCATTTCAAAATAGTTATAAAAGCCAAACAAGTACAAAGTTAAAGAGCATTGAGGATCCAAAAATCCAAAAATAATGTGCCAAATACGGCAATGGTAATCTATGCCTGGGATAAGAAAATCCTTAGTTTTTCGAAAAATTAAAAGTTTTGAAATTTATAAAAGTGACCACATAATTTATATTTATATCAACACCGAAGTGCTGACTACTAGGCTGGTGGTACCATCGGGACGAAACGTCCACCACAAGTGGCATCGACCCAGTGGTGTAAATAGTTATCAAAGGTATAATTCAGTATAATAACTGTAGCAGCCTTCAATTCATTTAAGGAACATAGTGTATCTGTCTATGGGTTGTTCACTTGTAAGGTGTTTTATACTCTTATCGGCTGTATTACATGTAAGTATGAAATGTATGTGGTACTAAGTGTGTTTTTTGAGACGTATATATGTTTCATTGACGGCATAGCTGGTGGTATTGAGACACCTTTCTTTAGATATCGCTATTATATTTTTTTTTACAAGTCTAATGTCCTTTCTTTGCGTTGTGGAAGTGATAATTTTCATTGCATGTGATCTAACATTTCTGAGACACTAGCAGTTTAAATTAGTTTGTACTATAATCACGTATTCGGAAGCTCTTCTTTGTGTATGCAGTGGCGGATCCAGAACTTTTCCCAAGGGGGCCCGCTGACTGACCTAAGGGGGGCCGCTCCAGTCATGCTTTAATGATTCCCTATATAATCAACCAAATTTTTCCCACAAAAGGGCCCCCCCCCCCTGGATCCGCCTATGGTATGTTTACTGTTATATAGATAGAATCTTTTGTGGCTTGGTCCAAAACAGTTGAGGAATATTCTGGTTGTGGTCGTATTAATACTAGTACAATGCAAGCTTGATTTTTTACTTCTGTCTGCAAAAATCCAAGGGTTTCGTTTGCTTAAATTCAAGAAACACATGCACTTTTCCTTCTTTTGTAATTCACTCCTATTTAGGAGCACTCGAATGAGACCGAATAATCATAACAGTATTTAAAAGATCTTAAAAGACTTTACACAATAAATCCTCTGTAAAATATGAATTATATAATAATTATGTAATATATTCTGGCAATGTATATATATACAAGAAGTCGTGAGTTTAAATATAAGCACATGTCTCTAAAAGAAAATACATATATACAATATATTAAAGTATATGCAAGGCTTTGTATAAAAAGGTGATCAGATCTGTTTGACATGTTTGACACCATGTTTGTCTTATGCTCGGTCTTGTGTCTGTATGCGGCGAATCCAAACAAATAAAGTTTATCTTACTAACTTATTTTCCGAAAAATTCGTTGTCTGTTCCGTCATTCAGTTTTGTATTTAGAAACATTTATTTATTTACGCAGCTGACAGAAGTTCTCGTCAATTTATTTCCCTGAGAAACAATTTCCCATGTTTTTAAAACCACCGGTAGCCGATGGAAACACATACGCACAAAATAGTGCACCGTTCTTCTATTTTAGCAGACACTGTATACTGATTGCATTACGTAACACAGATGACAAATAATGTATTATCTCTTCTCATTCTTTAGCAGTGGAAACTGGACGCTACCAAAACATTGAGCTGTCACGTCGTATTTGTTCAATTTGCCGTCAGTGTATTGAAGACGAATTCCATTTCATCTTAGTGTGTCCGAAACATAAGGAACTTAGAGTAAAATTTATAAAGAAATACTACTGGTCTAGACCAAGTGTGTTTAAATTTATTGAACTTTTAAGTTTAAAGAATATCAAACAGTTAACCAATTTAGGAAAATACATTTTTAATGCATTTAAAATCAGAGACAATATTACATGAACATTCTCTGTCTGTTTACTTGTTTACTATGAAAATTTGTATTTACACCGATGAACTGTAAAGTTCAAGGTAATAAAGAATTAGATTACTATTAATAATGTTTAAATTTAAATTTAAAAAAAAAAGGGGTCATATTCATTTTTCATAGATTGATTAATTATTTTCTTAATGGTTCTAGTAGATAGTAGGGGAAACATTGTTTATGTCAAACTGAGACTACTATAATAGTAGCAATAGTTATAGTAGTCTCAGTGTCAAACAAGTTTGCATTATGTCCGCCCATTCACTAGTGATCACTAGTTTGTTTGTCATTCTGTCCGTCAGCCGGACAATTTTCCAAACAATTTATTCTCATGTTTGAATATATTTATTAGATATTTGGTATATACTATGAACATTTTATAATACTATCAGGGGGGGGGGGGTAATTTTTTGTGTTTCCAGTGAAAACATTTTTTTTTGTGTTTCCAGGGGAAACATTTTGGTTAAGTTTCCAGGTTTGTCTAAAAATTTGTTAACTACTTGTCAATTTTTTCCCCCTCCGAGGCTAGTATGGGTTTTTCTTAGAAAATTTTAATGTTTCCAAGGAACACTTTTGATTCTTTTTTTATGTGTTTGGCAGGAGGAACACAGATTTTTTTTTTCTGTTTCCAGAGTTGTCTAGTAATTATTTTTTAACTACTAGTTAATTTATAATGATGTCGCCTAGTATTGGTTTCTCTGCTCCTGAAAGATTTCATTTTCATGTTTTTAAGGACACATTTAATTCTAATCATTTTTCGTTTTTCCAGGAGGAACATTTTTTCTGTGTTTGCAGGGGAAACATTTTTTAGGGTGTTTCCAGTGCAAACTATTTTTGTGTTTTTCCAGGGGAAACTTTTTTTTTGTGTTTCCAGGGGAAACATTTTTAATGGTGTTTCCAGGGCAAACTGTTTTTGTTTTTCCAGGGGAATCTTTTTTTTGTGTTTCCAGGGGAAATTTTTTTTTAATGTTTACATTTTTGTCTTGTCTAGTAATAACTTTTTAACTACTTAGGAAAGATTTCATTTCATGTCTACAAGGGACACATTCAATTCTAATTTTTTTTTTTTTTGTATTTCCAGGAGAAGCATTTAGTTTTTGTGTTTCCAAGGGAAACATTTTATTTTGTTGTTTTCAGGGGAAACTTTTTTTTTTGTGTCTCAAAATAAAATGTTTCCCTTGGAAACACAAAAAAATGCTTCTCCTGGAAGCACCAAAAATAATAAGTATTGAATGTGTCCCTTGGAAACATGAAATGAAATCTTTCCTAAGAAGTTAAAAAAATATTACTAGACAAAAATGGAAACATTAAAAAAATGTTTCCCTTGGAAACACAAAAATAAAAGTTTCCCCTGGAAACACAAAATGTTTCCCCTGGAAACACCCACAAAAAAAGTTTCCCCTGGAAACACAAAAAAAAATGTTCCTCCTGGAAACACGAAAAATATTTAAAATTAAAGCGGGTGTCCCTTGAGAACATGAAAAATGTCTTTCAGGAGCAGAGAAACCAATACTAGGCGACATAATTATAAATTAACAAGTAGTTAAAAAATGATTACTAGACAATTCTGGAAATACTAAAAAAAATCTGTGTTCCCCCTGCAAACACATAAAAAAAGAGAATGAAATGTGTTCCTTGGAAACATGAAAATTGTCTAAGATAAACCCATATTAGGAGGGGGAAAACATTGACAAGTAGTTAACAAATTTTTAGACAAACCTGGAAACACAAAAAAATGACCCCCCCCCCCCCCTTTAGTTATATTATGAAATGCTCATAGCTTATACCGAATATCTAATAAATATATTCAAACATGAGGATAAAATGTTTGAAAATTGTCCTAACGGACAGAATGACAAACTAGTAATCACTAATGAATGCAAACTTGTTTGACATAAACAATGTTTCCCCTACTATATACTAGAATCATTAAGAAAATAATTAATCAATCTTTTCTTAAAATTTAAACATTATTAATAAATTATCTGTGATTTGTGTTACTTAATGTAATCAGTATACAGTGTCTGCTAAAATAGAAGTACGGTGCACTATTTTGTGCGTATGGTTTTCCATCGGCTACCGTTTTTTTTTTAATTACATTGTTTCCCTGGGAAATTGTTTCTCGGGGAAATAAATTGACGAGAACTTTAGTCAGCTGCTTTATTTACAGGAAATGACGTAGTACACACAAAAATCGGAAACCACGTTTTTCAATGTAAACAGATTCAGTTCATCAAATATCATAAAATATGGGCAAGAAAAGTAAAACAGGAAAATCCAGAAAAGATAAATTTTACAAACTAGCTAAGGAAACAGGTAATCATCATTTTTCAAATATAGTTTTCACTATAAATATGATTTGATATTTTTAAATGATCAACCCCCACCTTCTTCTGGTGAGTCTGTGCCTGTGGAGTTCAAAAAGAGTGGTGTTAAAAGATTCTCCATTTCTGATTTCTGTAGATATGTGGACTCTTAATCTTTTGATTTGTTGAATTAATTTCTGAAATACTATATTCAGTTCACATAAATTATAACGATAAAAGACAAATTGATAAATTTGTAACAACTGTAATAAGGATGTGGTATCTAATGACAGAGCCTTATCATGTTCTATTTGTGATAAATGGTTCCACATCAAGTGTGAACTGGTTCCTGTCGCAGATTATGACTTCTTACAAAAATCAGATGATAGTATCCAGTGGGTTTGCAAGGGTTGCAAAGGGGCCTCCCAGAAAATTTGTAAGATGTTGACTTTAATGCACACAAGACAAGATAAGATTGAAACAGAAGTTGTTGGTCTTGCAAATAGTCTGAAACATTGTAATGAAAGAATCAATTCAGTGGATAAAAATTTATCCCAACTTAATGAAAACTTACCCAAGATGGTGTCACAACAAATAAGTCAGATTATTGATGATACATGTAAGTCAGAGGAAGAGAAAAGAGAAGCAAATGTTATTATATTTGGTATTCCTGAAACTGAGGAGGGGGATTCTAAAATGAAAGATACTGAATTTATTCAGGGGCTTTGTAGTGACTCTTTAGGGATTGACAATATTGCTATTGACGAGATTACACGTTTAGGTGCAAAGCCTAAGAAAGGCTCTGGGAAATTCAGACTTACTAGGTTAGTCGTTAAGGATAATACCTCTAGGAACAATCTATTCCGTAATGCTTACAAGTTGAAAGATACCAAGATAGGTGCTCACAAGAAAATTGGCATAGGCAGAGAACTCACAAAAAAACAGAGAGAAATTAATAATGCTCTACGTATTGAATTGGGTCAAATGAAAAAGGATTTTCCACATAGGAGTTGGGCCATTCGTAGAGAAAAGATAGTTGAATTGCCAAAATCGGGGATTCCTCCATGGGCCCCCGATACATAATGATAACAAAGATCATTCAGATACTTCAAATGTAAATATGTTAACAGTTAGTGTTGATAATTTTGTTCCAGTTAATAGTTATGTTACAGTTACAGTTAATGACAATACAAATGAGTTAAATATTTCCCAGGGTGTTTCCGATACCCAATCTGTGAAGGAGGATAAGAAATTTACTTCGAAAGATAATATGAAGTCGTTGAGAGTTTTGTTTTCTAATGTTGACACTCTGTCAAATAAGCGTTTAGAGTTTGAGGCACATTTATCGATTGAAAAGCCACATATAATAGGTTTATGTGAAATATATCCTAAGAACTCTATGGATAAATCTATAGCATCCATGCTAAATCTAGCTGATTACGAAAAGTATTTACCGGACAAAGTGGGGGATAGAGGTGTAGTTATTTATATTCACAAGTCTTTGACCGCTTTTAAAGTAGACATTTTATCAGAATCTGGTTTTAATGAATCAGTGTGGTGTGAAGTTAAATTAGAAGGAACTGATAAACTGTTATTGGGCTGTATTTATAGGAGTCCATCGTCTGTATCATGTAATAATAAGAAATTGAATGATTTAATATGTCATGCTCGTAATCTAGAGTACAGCCATTATTTAATTATGGGAGACTTTAACTACCCTGAAATCAAGTGGGTTGATAATGAAGTATCAAGTGGTATTAACACAGATCCTTTTAAATTTTATGAGTGTATGCAAAACTATTTCCTTTTTCAACATATATGTACACCGACACGTTTTCGTACTGGTCAAAATGCCAATTTACTTGACCTGGTTTTTACGAATGAAGAAAATATGATACATGTAGCCAAAGACTCTATACAGTCTCTGGATTCGCCAGTTGGGAAGAGTGACCATTGCATGATAACTTTTGATTTTTGTTGCTATTTGAATAATGAGAATACTTCTGGCGATCGTTTTTCATATTTTAGAGGTAACTATGAGCTTTTTAATGAGACTCTAAACAACATTGACTGGGATGTTCTGCTAAATAATAAAAGCATTAATGAAATGTTGAAATGTTTCTCTTCTGTTATGTCCGATAACATTGATAGATTTATTCCGAAGAAAAAAACTGACCGTAAATTTATAAGCCCACCTTTGTGGATGGATAGAGCTACTAAGTCTGCAATTGTCAAGAAACGTAAATCATGGAAAAAATATAAATATTCAAGAAATAATTTGTCATATGTTAAATATGTGAAGGATCGCAATGAATGTACAAATGCTGTTAAAAATGCTAAACTTAGTTTTGAACAAAAAGTGGCCTTAGAATCAAAGTCTAACGTTAAGTCGTTTTGGAATTATGTTAACAGTAAACTCAAGACTAGATCAGGAATAGGCACGCTTGAGAAACCGGATGGTACTTTAGCATCCAGTACTGCTGACAAAGTTGAAGTTTTAAATCAGTTTTTTACTAGTGTTTTTACTCAAACAGAGGACTTGAAAGATTATGATACTAATTCAGTGTCGAACAATTTTTTAAATGATATTAATATTTGCCAGGAAGATGTGTTAAAGAAACTTAATAAATTAAAGACAGATAAATCTGCAGGACCTGATGGTCTTCATCCGAAAGTTTTATATGAAGCTAGAAATGCAATTTGTTATCCATTGTTTCTAATTTTTAACAAGTCTATCATAGAGGGTAAAGTTCCAGACGATTGGAAAAATGCCATAGTATCACCGATATTTAAGAAAGGGAAAAAACTGAAACCTGGTAATTATAGACCTGTAAGCTTAACATCAGTGGTATGTAAGATATGTGAATCCATTATTAGAGACAATATTATGAAGTTCATTCTCACGAACAATCTTTTCACTAGCAGTCAATATGGCTTCCGTCCCGGTAGATCATGTGTTACTCAACTCCTAGAAGTTCTGGATGAGTGGTCAGAATTAATTGATAGTGGTTTTCCACTGGACTCGATTTTCCTTGATTTTTCCAAGGCGTTTGATACCATGCCACATCAGCGTTTATTTTTGAAACTTGAAAAACTTGGAATAAAGGGCTGCATTTTGAATTGGATAAAAAGTTTTTTATCTGGGCGTAAGCAATGTGTTCGTATAAATAATACAACATCAACATGGTCAGACGTGGTGAGCGGTGTACCTCAGGGAAGTGTTTTAGGACCAGTTCTTTTCTTAATATTTATAAATGATCTTCCTGATGTAGTAGAGGGTATAGTAAAAGTTTTTGCTGATGATTGTAAAGTTTATTCTAAAGTCTCGTCAGATTATGAGCGATGTAAGTTACAGGAAAATTTGGACAGATTATGGTGCTAAAGTAAATAGGCTCATCCAGTCGATGTCATCTATACCATGCAACGCTTTGTAGACTTGTATCATATCATTCCTATCCCTACGATATTCCAAGGTTGGCAAACCCAATGAACGTAACCTGTCTTCATAATTAAGATGACAAATATTTTTTACCAGCCTATTTACTTTAGCACCATCTAATAATACTAGAGGTCACTCATTAAAACTTTTTAAAAAACAGTGTAAGACAACACATAGACTAAATACTTTTTCAATTAGAGTAGTGGATCAGTGGAATAACCTGTCAGATTTAACGGTGACGGCAAAGACTCTGAATAATTTTAAGTCTGCATTAAATGGCGAAAATTGAAACATATATAAATTCATATGTTCGTGTTAAGTGTTTAAGCTGCGCACACCTAAATAAGTATTTTTTGATAAGTTTAAGGCGAAGTGTACGTAATTAAACTACACTATGGATTTTTTAAAAATTTTACATGTAGATTCTGCTTGTAAAAATAAATCGGAAAATAAAATAAAAAAAGGGGGTAACCGTTTTCGTTTTTGAGATACGAGCTGTTGAAGTTAACAGCATCATACACCAAAATTACAAAGGATATATAGGGAAAATCGTGAAATTCGGCAGGAATTGTTACATTTCCAAGATTTTCTATTATATTAGACAATCGATTTTGTTTTAAATTTATGAGACGATTCTAAAATGTCTGAGGAATCGATTGGTGCAAAGAAAGTCCTTAGCAACCGTGCTACTTTTCAAGCTTTACCCTGTTAAAGTTGAATCTTGAGTGTAAAAAAACAAAAAAACAACGACAACGTTATTGACGTCGCCGCAACAGTTACGACGCTTCATATAGTTCTATACTTGTATAAAATATATACCGTTTTGTTGGAGTTCGTGTTGCTCGGTCTTTAGTTCTTTATGTTACGTTTTGTGTACTATTGTATTGTATTTGTCTATTATATTCGGGTGCGTGCAGAGATCGCCAAGCTAGAAAACGGTTGACATTTTCTTCATTATGAACTAAAACTATTTTCGACCTTGGTGCCTTATTTTTGTTAAAATCTAAACACTGCGACGTGTTTTCAAAATCTTTGTTCCCATAAAACTTCATTTCATCAAGGTCTCTTTTCAGAATATCAGCCTTCTGTCTGGCACAGGATAACAAATCAATATTTAAGTAAATTTAAGTTGTGTGGTAATTCTTAGTACATTTGGGTAAATTAATCTTATCTTTGTGCCGCATAAGCATCTCTATAATTCAACACATTCCTGACCCACGACATTATATATTTTATGCATTTCATGCGCTTCTTTTTATCACAATCCAGACCGGTTAGTAACCGTTGTACTTTACACGTCTGAAGACGAATATTTGCGTGAAACATTTTTATTTCTGGAAATCAATCTGAAATCTACAACAGTCCTTTCCCGAAAGTCGGGCTGGACCTTTACTTTTATGTGCATTCGGGATTTACACAAATTGTAACCCGAATAATTCAGTCGTATTATTCAGCTAATGCACGAATGCTACATTTCTCATGTGGGAGAAAATCGGACATGGAAAGGGCTTGAATTATTCGAGTTACTCAAATTGAAACTCTGGAATATATTTCTAGCTGTACGGAATTCGCGGAAACAAATGATTGTTTTTCGGCATTACGGTATTGAATCAATATGAGAGATATTTTTTTCTTTTAACAAATTCGAATACCAGTCAGTTTATAGGACTTAAGTTTGAAATAGGGGCTGTAATCCATTCATTCATTTTATCCAATCAATTTGGGGGGGGGGGGGGATGTCAACATTGATAGTCAAAAAGCCTTGAAATATTCGATAAAAAACGTTGAATGTAAATTATATGAACTCCAAAGTCACATATTATAAGACTAATATAGTAAACCACAGGCTTCTCAATTCTTGCATGATCATGAACTAGGGGAAAACCTAGAGCTGACCGAGTGCGAAATCCTCATGGATAATCATCGAGGTCGATAAACACCCCTTGCAGTAAACTTGGGTTAAATTTAAAAAAAAATAGAAATGTAATAATGTCTGAACACATTTCATCTCTCATTCCACTAAATATTAAATTACAGTTACAAGTATTACAAAACTTCCCTGACCTCTTTTCTTTAACCATAATAGAGGGAGGAGGGACGGAGGGATCCAGATCCCGAAATCCCGGGCTTAAAAACACGACATCCCGAGTTATTGAATTTAAAAAAATTTAAATCCCGACTACCCGAAATTCGGAAATAGAATTCCCGGATCCCGAAAGGGTCAATCCCGAAATCCCGAGATTAAAAACACCCGATCCCGGAGTTCCGATAAAGGTCCTACCCCGCCCCCCCACCACCCGACTTGATACTTCAAAATTACATTCTCTAATTTTGAATGATGCACACAGGCAAAATAAAAGAAAACAGATTTCGCTATATATCTCTTCGAAATTGGAATTTGTGAAAGAAGAAATGACATGTTATATTTTATCTTACATGTGTACTTTCAATTTCAATATGGTTCTAAATTTAGATTAAGTTTTCCCATCAATTGCGGACGGAATAGAAGACACCTGTTTTTCTGCACATGTAGAAAAAGTTGAAACTGGGAGTTGAATGACATAATTTTTACTTACTTTTAAGATAAATGTTAGAGTGAGACAACTTTTAAGTTACTGAATAATTTTTGGGGCCTAATTTGTTAATTTTTTGTTTGTTTTCCGTCTTTGTTCTTCCGACCTGTAAGTGTTGCACTAGTGGTCAAATTATTCTCTTGGTATCGTCTGATTTCTAATATGAATATAAATCATGTCCTTAAATTTTCAATTGCACAAAATACGAACATTTCAACGTCTTTTTAATTACTAGTAAACAATTAAATTCACACGTCTTTCATTAATTATTTGTAACCTATTATAAAACTTTACGTTGAGTACTGTGTTTTCCGTTCAAGACTACGGCTTTTTAAAACGATATTGTTGGGTCAATTCAGGTTTCATTTTAATTAATTTGATATCAATAGAAGAAAAATTGTTACATGTTTATTTGTTTATTTGTGTATAATTTTGTTGTGAGGCGTTTTTTCTTTCTGTTGATATCATAAACACGAAATGCCTTCTCCTAGCGTCTAAAACAAACAAAAAAAAACAGTGTTTTTAAGTCAGGCTGCACACAGAATAACGTACAGAATGCTGTGACTTCTAATTGGAGTTATTTAGATAATTTCTATGAGGTTTAAGACAGCATAGGAGTGCTTGTTGGATTCATTATAGACCGCAGAAAGTAGTTTCTCTTTCGTGTGTCCTTTCTTGGAGTAAGGGAGATAACTTGCGTAACTAACGACGAACGTTTTTAATCCCGTTTTCCGCTAGAGGCGTGCAATTACGTACACTTCGCCTTAATATATTATATATAAATATATTATAATGAGATGAGAAATCATATACGACAATCCAAGATGAGGGGTCAGTAGAAGCCTTTGGCTTATGTAACGACCCGAAGATAAAGGTATAAAGGTATAAAGGTATAAACTTTTTGGGGGATGAACAAACCTACTGTTGCCTTCCTGTTCTTGTCTCCGTATAAGCATCAGTTATAAGGATCACCACCATGAGTTATGGCGTTTAAAGGAAGCATTTGGAGCCTGTATCGGTACAAATTAATGTGAGCATTTCCCTACCCAATTCCCCAGCCAGGCCGTGAATGGGTCTTATTACCAAAAAGTTGACCTTCCCTAAACATAATACAATGTAATAAAATAAAACATACTCAAAAAAAAAACACTACACTTTTGAGTCTTGTGTCAAATTAACTCGATTAAATTGAAGCTCATGAAAGCAAATTCTCGCTTTGGTAGAGTTAGGCAATGAGAATTTAGAGAGGTCGTGTAGTTTTATTGTGTCTGACCACTGATTCACTTTCCATTCCAATCAACAAAGCATTATTCAAGATCTGGTTCTAAAAAAATCCAATAATGCAGGTTGTACTCGTTTTGATGATTTCAAAATACAAGTATTTCTTGTTACCTGACTGACTTTTACTATGGTCATTTTGCATACTCCCATTGAACAATATTATATACATGTAAGAGGTGTGTGTGGGTGTCTTTAAATTATTGTGATTCAAAATCAACTGCATCTGTCTCACTATATACTTTTTTTTACATTACATCGAAGATGCTAATTCTGGCTTTTATTCAACAAGAAATAGAGACACCTATTTGGTATTGGAGGCTGCTTGAATCTTTAAACTGTCATGACTGTAGTGTAAACAATACTGTCTTCAATATATAAAAGGATGTGGTATGATTGCCAATGAGACAACTCTCCACAAGAGACAAGATGACACAGAAATTAACAGCTATAGGTCACAAAGTTGGTTTTAATCTGAAAACAGTATATCTGACTGTATTAATTTTTATTTAAGACTCAGATTGACATCTGTTCCCCAATCTGATCTCCAAATCTTACCCTCAATTTTTGGATTTACCATAATTGATGAAAAATATTGTTAATATTCTTCTTCTTCTTCCTTGCTAAGGACTGGATTCTTAAAAGAGTGTTATAACATGTACATGTATAAGTCCACTAGACGGAGAATGAGACTAATATTTAATATTAATTAAATATCAAGGTTGTGTATTAAGTTTCTGCAGTTTTAAGAATTCCCAAGTGCCTACAAAAATTTAAAAATTATTTTGATTTTTTTAACAAATAACAAATGTATGTTAGAACAAATCTACTACAAATTTAGAAAATTTAAGGAATTAAGAATAACAACTCAGGATTGAGGAAAGTACAATGTATCTGTAATAATACATGTACATGCAAGATATTTTCTCTAAAAACCATAGAGTTAAAAAAAAATGTATATCCCTGACTGAACAGACTGATGTAAGGCATGTTTTGTTGTACCTGTACATGTCCATCAAGGATAAAATGGCCAGTCCCGAATCCATGGCATTGTCTTACAAATTGTGAAATTTAGTTTTGTATTTATTTTAGGCTACCGAGCTAGATCAGCTTTCAAACTTATCCAGCTGAACAGAAAATATGAGTTCTTACAGAAGTCCAGAGTAGTGATTGATCTATGTGCTGCTCCTGGAGGATGGTTACAAGTCTGTTCTGAGAATACTCCAGTATCCAGTCTTATTCTTGGTAGGTTTATATACATTAAACGTTTGCTGTCACATCCATAAGAAATGTTCATACCAAATTTGCTGCAAACATGTAGATAAACATGTATAATAACACACTTTTGTGTGATAAACATGTATAATAACAAACTTTTGTGTGATAAACATGTATAATAACTCACTTTTGTGTGATAAACATGTATAATAACTCACTTTTGTGTGATAAACATGTATAATAACTCACTTTTGTGTGATAAACATGTATAATAACACACTTTTGTGAGATAAACGTGAGAAAAGCTTTCAGATTATATAATTGCTGAATAAGTATACTTAATTGTCATGAAATAAATTTTCCTTTACAACATACGTTTCAATTGTAAGTAGTACTCAGTAGTATATTTTCCATTGGAACAAAAACTTAAAAGGAACTAGATTATATTTTTAAAGATCAAACACAGAGATAATAAACATCAAAATTGAAGTTACAAAATTAACAGAATTAAAATATGAATCAACAAACAACAATGTCTTGTGAAAAGAAATGATATAAACTATCAGAAAAAATAGCACACAGTACATGTATGTCATTATGACTTTTGTTGGGGAACATGCAACTTCACAAGTATAAAATGTTCCTTCTTTGTCAAACTCAGAAGCTGAGTACCATCATGTATTGGAAACTTTGGTTGCAGGCTGAATTTTTACAGTGTGTTTGAAATATAATAGAATAACATTTTCATGATTTTATGTACATAAAAATCGGCACGGGACGTTTGCGCTTTTTCATAGGACATTTGCGCTTTTTTTTGTGGACACTTGCGCTTCAAAACATAGGACATTTGCGCTTTTTAAAAATGGACATTTGCGCTTTTTACATAGGACATTTGCGCTTTTTTTTATATATATATCTATAACTTCCCAGCCTCCTCTTTTATCCGGGCTTGGGACCGGTAGGTTTGACCTGGCAGAGTTAAAGTCATCTTTATGGTTAAAAGTTTAAAATTCATAGCACCTTCATATGTCATAGCACATTGTTGATATATGTTTAAAGTGTATGTACAGAAATAAAATCAAGTACTGTCATCACAATTACAGGTCAGTTTTAGCTTGATATTTGAAGCCCAATGAGTGAACAAATTTTGCTCTTGTTAACTGTCCTGATTGGTACTTATCCCACATCTCAAATAAATGAGCGAGTTTCTCATTTTCAACGGTACATCTCCTTAAAAGGTCTCCAATTTTTAGGGTTTGGTCGAAACGATATAAAAATCCATCAAGACATATTCATTTTTTTTCTTTACTAGTCACTATAACTTTAAAATCCATGTTCACTGTGTAAATGTGAACTAACTAATGACAAATATAAGTTAAATTTATTTATGTAATGATTTACTTCTCATTAAGATTACAGGTAGTCGACTATAGGTAAAAAGCGCAAATGTCTGGTGAATTTAATACAGGTGAATCAAAATTAAAAGCGCAAATGTCCATAGTATTTGAAGCGCAAATGTCCTATCGTTTTACAGGTAAAAAAGCGCAAACGTCCTGTGCCCATAAAAATATCTATATTATGATTATTTTATTTTTTGTCACCAGGTGTAGATTTGGTTTCTATAAGACCTATACCCAATGTCACAACATTTCAGGAAGACATCACCACAGACAAATGTAGACAGGTTAGTAAGAAAAGATACAGCTATTTATTGTTAGAAAATAATATCCTCTGTCAAATGCTTGTCCATCCAACTAAATGTTGACATTTTTCTACAGTATAAAGGTTTTAATGAACTATTTCTATAAGTATATAAGACTAAGAAGATACATTTGTACATGGTATAATTGCCAATGAGAAAACTCTCCACAACAGAACAAATGACACAAAAATAAACAACTACAGGTTTTCGTACAGCCTGCAACAATGAGCAAAACCATACAGCATAGTCAGCTACAAATTTATAAAAGGCCATGAAATGACAAATGTAAACAATTCAAACAAGAAAACTTGCGGCCTAATTTATCTACAAAACAAAAAACAAATACGTTCTATTTGTCTCAACCAGTAGCCTAATGCTACCAATCATCAACAAGTATTGTGTAAAACCAAGTATGAACATAATTATATGAATTGACCAACAAATTCAGTTTCTAAAATTTGCCTTTTTATATGTTTAACCAATAGTCCCGTTGTCAACTGATTCTATACTGGGCAGAATTGGCTTTTTCCTACACAAAGCATGATAAGTTGAAAGTGATATATATCTACGTTTTAACAAATTTTAATTAAAAATAACTTCTGGTATATGTATCAAAAGTATTTAGATTGACAACAAGTAAAATGTAATTAAAAGATTTGAAAACCTTAAATGTTACACACATTTAGCACAGATAAATTTGCTCTTTCTGCTAGCTCTCTTTTGTCAAAAAAATGTATGTCCCTGCTAAGGGAGACAACTAAAAAAAGGGATCTCTAATTACAGGGTCAATGGTTGGAATTGGCAACACGAGCGTTACTTATTTGTTTAAAACCTATGCATAATGCCTAATAAAGATTAAGACATAAGCATGAAAGAACTGTAGCTAAGATACATATTTTTAGCTGTAACAAACAATATCACATAATTTTATCACCATATGCATGACTGCCATGTATATAACAAACATTGTTGTACAGTTTTGCATATTATCAATATCATAAAAAGATTATAAGTAATAATTGAAAAGTATACTCTTCTTAAACCATTGACAGATGTAATGAAGTTTGTTAGATTCTGATGTAATGCCAGTGTGCAATTTTTTAGAATCCATTGTTTTCCAGGAGGCTTTTCTGTTGAAAAAAAAACACAACAATGAACATGTATATATGTATTTGCCATACAAAATGTTACAATGTACTCAAGCCATTTTGTTTCAGGAACTTATCCACTGAATGGATTTCAATGAAACTTTCAAAGAATCTCTTTGAGTTTTGCACTTCCTACCAAGTTATAATATTTTAGTCTGTAAGCTCTTAAAAGAGTATTTTTTTCAGCTGATTCAGATTATTATTTATCATCATTTAAATGTACAATCTTCTAATTATATCAGTGACATATTTTTTGTTATTTTTTTAGACATTGAGGAAGGAATTACATACATGGAAGGCTGATGTAGTTCTCAATGATGGAGCACCTAATGTTGGTAAAAATTGGCTGCATGATGCTTTCACACAAGGTATTATATTATTATATTAGTAAAACATTATGCTTGAATAAGTTCCAAGAAAGATTGATAGTGTTTTAGTAACACTCTTTGCTACATGATGCTTTTAAAAAAAATGTTCTGGTTTTGATCAAATCAAACTATGTTACTTTCCAGCATTTGTTCAATTAAGAAATGACTGTAATATTTTTTCTCTCTGAAGAAATAACATCAAAAATGTGGTGCACACTGTATAACTGGCATAGCGGGTTATATTAAAGTGTGCACCTCATTAGCTCACCTGGCCGAAGGGCCACCAAGTGAGCTTTTCCCATCACTTTGCGTCCGTCGTCTGTCGTCCGTCGTCGTTAACTTTTACAAAAATCTTCTCCTCTGAAACTACTCGGCCAAATTAAACCAAACTTGGCCACAATCATCATTGGGGTATCTAGTTTAAAAAATGTGTCCGGTGACCCGGCCATCAAACCAAGATGGCCGCCATGGCTAAAAATAGAACATGGGGTAAAATGCAGTTTTTGGCTTATAACTCAAAACCCAAAGCATTTAGAGCAAATCTGACGGGGGTGAAATTGTTTATCAGTTCAAGATCTATCTGCCCTGAAATTTTCAGATGAATCGGACAACCCGTTGTTGGGTTGCTACCCCTGAATTAGTAATTTTAATGAAATTTTGCTCTTTTTGGTTATTATCTTGAATATTATTATAGATAGAGATAAACTGTAAACAGCAATAATGTTCAGCAAAGTAAGATTTACAAATAAGTCAACATGACTGAAATGGTCAGTTGACCCCTTTAGGAGTAATTGCCCTTTATAGTCAATTTTTAACCATTTTTCGTAAATCTTAGTAATCTTTTACAAAAATCTTCTCCTCTGAAACTACTTGGCCAAATTAATCCAAACTTGGCCACAATCATCTTTTGGGTAAGTAGTTTGAAAAATGTGTCTGGTGACCCGGCCATCCAACCAAGATGGCCGCCATGGCTAAAATTAGAACATGGGGTAAAATGCAGTTTTTGGCTTATAACTCAAAACCCAAAGCATTTAGAGCAAATCTGACACGGGGTAAAATTGTTTATCAGGTCAACCTTTATCTGCTCAGAAATTTTTAGATGAATCGGACAACCCGTTGTTGGGTTGCTGACCCTGAATTGTTAGTTTTAAGGAAATTTTGCTGTTTTTGGTCATTATCTTGAATATTATTATTGATAGAGATAAACTGTAAACAACAATAATGTTCAACAAAGTAAGATTTACAAATAAGTCAACATGACCGAAATGATCAATTGACCCCTTAGGAGTTATTGTTCTTTATAGTCATGATAGTCAATTTTTAACAATTTTCATAAAATTGGTAAATTTTTACTAACATTTTCTACTGAAACTAATGGGCCAAGTTCATTATAGATAGAGATAATTTTAAGCAGCAAGAATGTTCAGTAAAGTAAGATGTACAAACACATCACCATCACCAAAACACAATTTTGTCATGAATCCATCTGCTTCCTTTAATATTCACATAGACCAAGGTGAGCGACACAGGCTCTTTAGAGCCTCTAGTTTTTTTTGTTATTTCTAATAGACAGAAAAAATATTACCATAATTACATTCATTTCTAATCATTTTATTCTAAATTTCATTTTAAACCAGGGTAAACCATGAAAAAATTGTTGATGACGTCACAGTCACATGACAAAATTATGCCATGAGCCAATAAATATAACAATGTCAGCCAATCAGAAGACACGTTACATTCAAAATTAAATTATTGAGGTATGATATTCAAAAGTAGGATGTAACGACTATTAAAGATCATCTGATGGAACCTACATGTAACTTAGAAATTACAAATTCATTGTTTGTTTCAAATATTTCCTATTTTTGCTTAAAGAATAAAATATTTCCATGCAAATATGCACTTTTGATTCTTGATTCTTATGTCATGTTATTTGAATGCTTCTTTGATTTAGAAAAGAAAAGAAAAAAATATCAGCATACAATTGAAATGAATTTTCCTGTTTTGTATATTTTCAGTTCAGCTTGCCCTCCAAGCATTAAAACTAGCAACAGAGTTTTTAAAACCAGGTGGATGGTTTGTAACCAAAGTGTTCAGGTCCAAAGATTACAATGCACTTCTCTGGGTCATGCAACAGTTATTTAAACGTGTACATGCTACCAAACCACAGGCATCACGTAATGAATCGGCTGAAATATTTGTGGTCTGTGAGAAATTCTTAGCACCAGATAAAATAGACCCAAAATTTGTGGACCCTAAGTATGTTTTCCAGGAGTTGGAAATGGAACCTAAACAGACAATAAGTTTGATCCATCCTGAAAAAAAGAAAAGGTTTGTTCATATATTTTCTAAGGATAATTTGGTAAATACCAATTTCTTATTTTCAATAAAGCTCTTTTTTGCAAAACCTTATTTATGTATTAAAGTCACCACAGCGATAATTGCTGCTGATGATGTAATCACTGAAAAGATGTAGATGTTAAATGAAATTTTCATGATTCCAACGAATGAGGAATCTGACTATAAAACAATTTTTATCAATGCAAACAGACAATGACAAAATTTTGGTAAATCTTTTACAAATCAAGGCTTTAATAAAATATTTCTTGGTAGATCTTTCTTCTATTTAATCATTTGGTTTATATGTTTATATGAATTCTATATTTCAGACAAAGAGATGGTTATGCTGAAGGAGACTACACACTCTTCCACACATTAAATGCTTCAGAATTTATACAGAGCGAAAATTATTTAGAACTGTTGGCTGCTGCTAATCAGGTTTGTCATACAATTGGCTTTAACAAAAACTTAATAAGCATTATCTGGCCTTAATTTATTCTGCTCAAAATGTGAACTATTAATACATATAAAATTCCGCTGGATTGACAACAACACTTAAGTGAACTGCAACTTTTAATGTGTCGACTAGTTTAGCCGATTAGATCAGCGTCTTCAGGACAAATTATATAGATCGGCGAAACTAGTCGACACAATAAAACTTGCAGTTCACTTAAGTGTCGTTATTTTTTATTGACAACCCTGCATAACATCGAGTATCCACTTTAGTGACTCTACTTTCACTTCACCACAAAGGCATTGGTTCAGCAGCGCTTTATTAATAATACATTTGCAATTTTGCATATACTTTATATTCAGATACATATCTCAGATCATTATGATGTACTTACCATTGAAAACAATTTGGCCATGTGTTTGTTCTTGGTTTTCTTCATGTGATTAATAAGTGCTTGAATTATAAAACAAAGGTTTCCCAGAATTATATTTGGTTGAGAAAAGAGCAATGCAATTATTTGCTTCATTGTTGTTTGCTTAACGTCCAGTTGAAATTATTAATAAATGCATTTATTGTACATGTCCTTTCTATAAATGATAGGTTGAAGTGTAACTATACTGTTCTCAATGTTGTAAATAGATAAGAAGCTGCTGAACCAACGCCTTAGTGAAGTGACGGTAGAGTCACTAAAGAGGATACCCGATAGTATGCAGGGTTGTCAATAAAAAATAAAATAAAATAAAATAATTTTAATATTTGTTCTCAATGTTGTAAATAGCTCAAATTTAATATTTTCAAATATTTTTTAAGGAGGAAGCATATTGAGACTGTTTGTTGACATGTTTTAGTGATTTTAAGATTTACTGATTTTTGTCGAGCCTGCAACTTTTGTTGCAGAAAGCTCGACATAGGGATAGTGATCCGGCGGCGGCTACGGCGGCGGCGTTAGCTAACTTCTTAAAAGGTTTATATTTTAGAAGGTGAAAGACCTGGATGCTTCATACTTTGTATATAGATGCCTCATGTTATGAAGTTTCCGTCAGTCACATGTCCAATGTCCTTGACCTCATTTTCATGGTTCAGTGACCACTTGAAAAAAAAGTTCAGAATTTTTGTAATGTTGATTTCTCTCTTATTATAAGTAATAGGATAACTATATTTGGTATGTGCGTACCTTGCAAGGTCCTCATGCCCGTTAGACAGTTTTCACTTGACCTCGACCTCATTTCATGGATCAGTGAACAAGGTTAAGTTTTGGTGGTCAAGTCCATATCTCAGATACTATAAGCAATAGGGCTAGTATATTTGGTGTATGGAAGGACTGGAAGGTGTACATGTCCAACTGGCAGGTGTCATCTGACCTTGACCTCATTTTCATGGTTCAGTGGTTATAGTTAAGTTTTTGTGTTTTGGTCTGTTTTTCTCATACTTTATGCAATAGGTCTACTATATTTGTTGTATGGAATGATTGTAAGGTGTGCATGTCTAGTGGGCAGATGTCATGTGACCTTGACCTCATTTTCATGGTTCAGTGGTCAAAGTTAAGTTTTTAAGTTTTGGTCTTTTTATCTAATACTGTAAATTCAGAAATTATTGCGTGCATTTATTATTGCGAATTTGTGATTTTAGACTTAAATACGATTTTAATTTTTACGATTTTGAGAAAAATCCTGTTAAATTCATATAAAAAATTTCAAAATGCGAGTTTAAATTATTGCGTTTACAACTCAGTCGCATTTTTCGCAATAATAAAAACATCGCATTAATTTCTGAATTTACAGTATTATATGCCAAAGGTCAGCTATATTTGGTGTATGGAAATATATTATGATCTATATGTCAGTCCCGCAGGTTTATTTGACCATGACCTCAATTGCACGGTTCATTGCACAGTGTTAAGTTTTTGTGTTTTGGTCTATTTTTCTTAAACTATAAGTAATAGGTCAACTATATTTGTTGTATGGAAGCTTTGTTAGCTGTACATGTCTGTCTGGCATGGTTCATCTGACCTTGACCTCATTTTCATGGTTCATTGGTCTTTGTTTAGCTATCTTGGTTAATGTTAAGTTTATGTGACAGTTGTAATAAAGCTTTATACTTAGGACTTTCAACATAATATCAATGATTAGTAAAGAAGGCGAGACATTTCAGTGTGTGCACTCTTGTTTTATATTAGGTCATTCTTGATGAAGATAGAATAGCAACCCATCCTGCATCCACAGAAGAGGTGAAACACTGTTTAGGAGATATCAAAGTCTTGGGCAAGAAAGAATTACGGTAATTGTTTATATTGACCTCAGTGAAAAACAGTTATTTCCCAGTCAAATAAAAATGATAATTTCATATATGATAGAAATTTAGTAATTTTACAACACTAACATTATAAACAACAATACAAGAAGATGTTGTTGAGACATTTTGTATCGCCTTGCATCAAAACAAAGTGAAAACACTAGAGAAATATAGTTCCTTGTCATTAATTAATATTTGCCATGGGATTAGACCTAGAGCCTTAGTAGGAAGTTGTCAGAATATGACAATATTTTTTTAAAGTGTGAAAATTTATATTTTTATATCATAGTCATTATTTAAATTTTTACAAATAGTTGGATGGGATGACTAAAAGTAAAAATATGTATGGTCTTTACTTTGTAGGAGTATAATTAACTGGAGGAAAAGACTGAAAAAGGATTTCAACATAGAGGACAAAGTAGACGAACCTGTGTAAGTAGTTTGTATGTTAATAAATAAATTATTGTATATCATATTCCATAATAAAACCAAGATAATTCTAAGATTGTTATAGTTTCTGTAATCCCTGAAAATAATTATTGGGATGCATTCCAAATTAACAGTGTCATAGACTGCATTTACAATGTGTGCGTAAAGGATATCATTTTGTGATTTTTGCTAGTAGTCCATGTATTGCTTGTTGTTATTCCGTCTTTGTAAGGCCAATTAAAATTAATTGATAGATTTTCATCCCCGCCCGCCCCTCTGAAATCGCCCCGCCCCGAATTTTTTTATTTTATAAAATTTACGATTTCCGGATTTTGTTCCTTCCCGTTACCGGTAACCGTTAAAATTTCGTTTCATTCAATGCTTCCTGTTTCAAATTTCGATTTTGTACCTCGAGTATATCTAACCAAAATGATTAAGTCGACCTTTCCGCTGCTCTATGATGACAACATCATCTTCCGAGAGTAAAGATTGATAACGAGAATGACATGAAATATTGGTGTTACGAGAAAAACGCTGTTTCCAAGACTGCAAATCGCGGTATGTCACAAATTTCTGTGGTTAGAAAACTGCGGATTTTTTTATTTATATATCTCAGATCTGCAGTGACATCACAACATGTAACTGACCAATCAATGATAATAATTTGTGTTATGTAAACAATGCTGAGAGGTGATGCGGATAAGAATCCTCTAGATTTTCCATAGACTTCAATGCAAATTAATTTAATTGATATATATTGACACCAGTTGAATGTAGTAATTTCACCCGCTTAATATTGTTACAGACACTATAAAATATCTCCATTTTGATTTTTATCATATTATCTCCTCTGTTAAAAAATAGTCAGCAATATAAATAATCAGTTATCACCTTCAAATAGATGAAAAATCTAGAGGAATCCTGTCTGCATCACCTCTTGAAAAATTTAAATACCAGAATGTCCGGATCTCAGGAAATTTAAACTGTAAATGATACCCAAAGCACAAGATTCGTGGAAACCATTGATACAGAAAACATGACTGAATTATAGATATTGAAACACAAGCACGAACTTGTCAGATTTATGACCGTTTATTGAATTTAAAAAGTCGACAAACATACGCATTTTATTTATGCAAGCCCTTTGATTTTACCCATGGCTGTCTTTTTATGTTGACAAACAGCAAATGTCCCAATACACCCAAAAAGACTCATTAAACAACAACTTTTTTTAATTATTTGTTCATGTTTTACATGATAATTATATTTTCATCTTGCATATGAAGTACCAACCCTATTATTTTCAACACTCTCTGAGTTTTCATTTTATTCTGTACTCATAATAATTGTGTTGCATACCAATGCATTTGCTTCATTATATATGGTAATACAAACCATTGTTTGGAAACCCAAATACATTTTGTGTAGGTAGTCTATAAACTGAAGAGAGTATTTCTCACACATTTTTGTTGTTAAGTTTTTAAAGCCGCAATTAGATATATTTATTTAAGGATTTGAAATATTATATAAGATTCCTCATACTTGTGTATACATGATATAAGCTTATTATTACACTTGCATATATGCATGATATGAAGAACTCGTCACAAAATGGTTTCATATGAAATAAAATTTAAAAAATAAAATCCTCCCACTCACCCCATTATTTTCAGAAATTTGCATCTAATTAATTTTACTTGGCCTAAAGTCTGCAAAGACATCTTCAAGATGTGCTGACTTTTAATTAGGCGGGTCGCCCTATAGTGATCAGTCTGTCCGTCCGTCCGTCCGTCCGTCCGTCCGTCCGTAACACTTTAACTTTGTGTCCGCTCTATATCTTAAAAACCGTTATGATTTCAAAGTTTATACTTGACATCCATTTTAACCAACACCAGAGGGTGTGTCATGATGTATGTAAAACTTCCTAGGTCAAAGGTCAAGGTCAAAAACTTTGGTTTCAGTTGACAACCCTGTGTCCTGTGGTGAAGATCGTGTCCGCTCTATATCTTGAGAACCGTTATGATTTCAAAGTTTAAACTTGACATCCATTTTAACCAACACCAGAGGGTGTGTCATGATGTATGTAAAACTTCCTAGGTCAAAGGTCAAGGTCAAAAACTTTCATTTCAGTTGACAACCCTGTGTCCTGTGGTGAAGATCGTGTCCGCTCTATATCTTGAGAACCGTTATGATTTCAAAGTTTATACTTGACATGTATATGAACCAACACCAGAGGGTGTGTCATAATTTATGAACGACTGCCTAGGGCAAAGTTCAAGGTCAAAAACTTTGGTTTCAGTTGACAACCCCATGTCCTATGGTAAAGATTGTGTCCGCTCTATATCTTGAGAACCGTTATCATTTCAAAGTTTATACTTGACATGTTTATAAACCAACACCAAAGGGTGTGTCATAATTTATTTACAACTTCCTAGGTCAAAGGTCAAGGTCAAAAACTTTGATTTCAGTTGACAAACCCATGTCCTATGGTAAAGATACAATTTTTTAATGCACATTATTCACAGCGGGGCCCACAGAGATGGCGCCCATCTCAATGATATCTAGTTTGTTTAATTTTGTTGAGTTGTCTAGTTGTCATCTAAACTCTGATTGATGTAAACACTGCATGTTCTTATACTTGTTTTCCTTTATAATTTAAAACAGATCAGAGGATAAATAGCATTGGGACTATCAATACACATTTATCATATTTATATCTTACACAAATCTATTTTTATGCCCAATCTACGATAGTAGAGGGGCATTATGTTTTCTGGTCTGTGCGTCCGTTCTTTGTTCGTCGTTCAGTCTGTCCCGCTTCAGGTTAAAGTTTTTGGTCAAGGTAGTTCTAAATGAAGTTGAAGTCCAATAGACTTCAAACTTAGTACCCATGTTCCTTATGATATGATCTTTCTAATTTTAATGCCAAATTAGAGTTTTTACCCCAATATCACGGTCCATTGAACATAGAAAATGATAGTGCTAGTGGGGCATTCATGTACTGGGGACACATTCTTGTTACATTTATTTTGAAAGCTGATTAATTGCTATATTTAGTAAAATAATTGTGTGACCCATTGAAGCACAAAATTCTAGATAGACATAGACAAGGTACACAATGTTATAGCAACAACCACTGATGATTTTCCTAATTGGTTCTGTTCAGATACAGAATTATATAGTGGGCTTAAACTTGATTTATGCCATCTAATATCTCAGTCAGTGATGGAACAAATGCCACAGTTTAAAGTTCTCATAAAGATTACACAGTTGGAAATACAGCTGCTCCTGGCACATTCAGTGTAGGCCTGCTTTCTATACTGGAAAAATAATTTACAAAATTCCATTGCAATATTGCACAATATGATAGTTCTGGTCTGTACGATCATTTGTTTGTCAATCTGTGTCACTTAAGGGTAAAGTTTTTGGTCAATGTAGTTGTTGATGAAGTTGAAATCCAATCAACTTGAAACTTAGTACACATGTTTCCTATGATACAATCTTTCTAATTTCAGTGCCAAATTAAGAGTTTTGACCCCATTTCACAGTCCGCTGAACATAGAAAATGATAGTGCAGATTGGGCATCCATGTACTTGGGACACATTCTTGTTTATACAATAATTATTTTCAATTATATATCAGGAAAGAAGAAGAAGTGATAGAAGAAAAGGCAGAAGATTCAGAGGAAGGTGAGGCAGAGTTGTTGAAGAAAATAGCAGTGGCTGAGGAAGAGGAGAAAAAAGCTTTAAAAAGGTCAGACTTTAATCTTTGAGAAGTCGTGTTAAGGAACTGATAAATATATAATCAAATACTTTATGCTTTGCATTCTCCAGCTCTAGTTTACATCAACAAAATATTATGCAATTACTTACTTCCATGAAACACAGACCAAGTTGGAATTTGTTTGCCATTACTTTTAGAGGTCTGTGGAAATGTCCCTTATTAAAAATGTCTGATGGACACATTATTCATTTATTCTGTGTAAGACATTTACAGAATGCATAGGAATATGGCTGGTGGCATCTCTCTGTAGAACAGATATTCTAATAAATCAAGGCGTCATGACTTGTTTAAAGCTTGCTCAAAGAACTCAACACCCTCTGACTTAAAATAGCTTTCAATATTGTGGAAGGATTGATAATTGCAGAATATGCACTATTACAGTGAATAAAACTTTTGAATTGTTATAAATCTATGCATATTTATTTTCATTGCAGGAAAATAAAGAAGATTAGAAGGGAGAAAGCCAAATTACGAAGAAAGATTGACATGAAGATGATAATACCTGGCGATAGACATGACTTTGTTGATGATATTGGAATGTTCAGCTTACAGAAAATCAAGAATAAAACAGTATGTTTATTTGGAAAAATATTTATAACCTATTTCAGGCCTCATGGTCATAAAACTTTTGAGCATGATTTTTGTACTCAGACTGGAAAATCAACCAATCAGATTGCTGGATTTCATGTTTTGAGCATGATTTTTGTGCTCCGAGCACTGAGCAAAGTTTTATGCCTTCAAGGCCTGATGTACCATATATAGTATGAACATACTGCCGATGGATGAAGGTGTGTTAGTAGATTAACAAACGAGGGTGGGGGGAGAATTATCACTGAAGACAAAGTTGCTGGTGATAGTTTGTTCATATGTTAATCATCCTGACACCTTTGTCCAAGGGCAGTAAGCTTTTTTTTCCACAATGTTATGAAAAGGACAATGGTTAAAAAATACAGTCATAAATTAAGAACCTTGACTGTAGCAGGTGTTAATTTTTCCGTATCAGCAAACTTCAGGCTCAGACTGGTGTTAATATTAGACATTAACACCCTTTGCTAATATTTAATGATGTTGCTTTGGGTAGACAGGGCTTATGAAAGGTTAGTGAGAATTAATAAATCCCACATGTCCAATGAAACTATTGGATATTACAAGAAATTTGCATATAAAAGTATAAGCCTGTGTCATATCAATATTTCCCTGTTTTCCCCCTCCAACTAAAAACCATGTTACTTTGCAAAACCATGTCACTCTAGGTTTTTTAAAAGAAACATATTTTTTTCAATCATGACCCGTCATAAAAGATTTAATTTTTTTTCATGTTGGGTTTTTATCAGTGTAAATAATTTTGATGAATCTAAATTTGACTTTCTAAATGATTTTCTAACAAAACCAAAAATGTTAAAAAAAATAAAAAAAAGGGTATTGCAAATGGAGTATTAGTTGTAGTTCCATGGATTAATTATTATGATCATTGATCTATTGATAAAAAAAAATGTTAGCTAGTCTTATTATTTGAATAATTTATCAAAATCTGAATAAGCAATTTTTATGCCAAACCTAGGGGCATCATGTTTTTCAGTCTGTGCATCATTGTGCCGGTCCATCAATTCATTAGTCTGTCTATCCCCCTTTCAGGTTCGAGATTTAGGTCAATGCAGTTTTGGATGAAGTTGATGTCCAATCAACTTAAAACTTAGTACCCATATTCCCTATGATATGATCTTTCTAATTTTTATTCCAAATTAGAGTTTTTACCCTAATTTCACAGTCAACTGAACTTACAAAAATGATAGTGTGAGTGTGACATCCAAATCTATGGACACATTCTGGTTTATCAAGAAAAAGGTGAGAAATTGAATTTTAAGACACATATCTCTGAAATAAGATATTTTCTTACATACAGACCAATTCTATTTTTAGCAACTGGATAATGTTGAGGAAGGTGATACAATGATTGCTGATGAGTATGCTGCTGAACAAGATGTAGAAGAAGACGATCTTAATGCTCAACAGAAAAAGCTGACATTTGACCGAGAAGACAAAGAGCACCTAGATTCTGATCTATACTCGTCAGGAGAGGAGGGAGAGGAGGAGCCAGAGTTTGAGGACATGGATGATGGGGATGATGAGGAAATTGAAGGGTATGTTTACAAAATTCATATTTGCAAGAGTTACTGTGGATTCATTATTATTCTTTGGGTACCAACTTTTTCGTGGATTTCATTTATAAAGGTGAAACGAATGACATATTTCCTATAGGCTTATATGCAGACTTCCTCTTAACCACAAAATTGAATATCCATAAACATGTAAGTTTTGCTTAATGCATGAAAATTAGTACCCACAAAAAAAGTAAATTAATCCACAGTATGGAGGCCATGAATTGGTTATTCTCTGCAGCTTTTATCTTATGTGTATGTAATGTAATATTATTGAGTAAAAAATTTCCTGTAAAAATAATGAAAAAAAAGGAATTTCTTATAGAGGTTTCTGTAAAAAGACTTAAACATTCATTGTACTTTTTCTTTCTGCAACATAAACCTGGTAAACATATTTATCTAATGCTGACTGTCATTGTAGTGATCTGGAAGCAGAGGATAATGATGAGAATCCATTACTGGTCAAAATGGAAGATAGAGATCAAAGGACAGAGAAAAAATTAAATAGTTGGTTCAGTAAGGTATGTGGCTTATTTGAAGTACAATATTTTTAATATTGTTTTATAAGAGAGATTTCCAATTTGCTTTATAAGGTAGAGAGAATGGAAAATCTTGGGGCTTGAATGCATATGGTTAGTATAAGTAACTTGAATACCTAAGATTTTGAATTATTTATTCTTCTGGTCAAACCAAAAAAGTTATTTGATGCTTACCAAGAGGATTTAACAGAAAATAGATGCTAACCTTTAAGACAGAAATTTTTTTGGGCTAAATGTTCATGAGAGAATATCCCAAATAGATGGAGTGAAAATAAGCAAATGAAGTTATATCCTTTTGTCTTCAATTTTGAGCTTAAAAATCACACTTTATAGAAAAGATCCTTAGATTGTTAATTTATTACCTTACATTAAAAAAAACCCTGATAAAGTCCTGTTTAAATGTTTCTTTTATCCTTTATATTAATAGAGTTTTCTTTTGGTTTAGACATTATTGGATCGCATGCATATGAGATATTAGAGTTGCTGTTGCAAAGGAATTATGTTGTTGTTAGCTTGTAGCTTGTTTTCCTTCAAAGTAACTTGACTTCATTTTACTGTACATGTATAAATTGAATTGTTGAGATTCTATAAAAATGCATTAGTTCATTTTTCATTCCGGAATCTAAAGCATTATCTGTAATATTTTTAAATGTAGCTCAATTTCTTTGCGATTGGTTAACAACTTATTAAAAAATTGACATTCAGCCAATGATGGAATGTCATTTTCCTTTTGATGTACACAAGCAATAAAAATGAGTTTTATAAATAGCTAATTGATATTTTTGGTTTGATTTGTAGGATGTTTTTGCTGATCTAGTTGATGATGATCATGAAGACATTGAATTAAAAACAATGGCTAATGAATATGTTAAAAAGGGTGGGAAAATTCTTGATCAAAAACCAAGTGTAAAATTAGCTGCAACTGACAACAAAAAATCCAGTGAAACATTGACTAATGGCAAACCTCCAAGTGATTCAGAAACTAAAAAACAGTTGGTTGATTCAGATGATAGTGGTTTGTCAGATGACAGTGATACTGAAAGTGAAAGTAGTAGTGATGACAATGCTAGTGACAGTGATTATGATACTTCAGAACTTTATAGAAAAGAAAAGGAAAGTAGAAAAAAAGAAAAAGCACAGACAAAAAAGGATGGTTTTGAAACAGTGCCAGTAGATTCAGGTAAGAAATTATGTATTGTATTTCTTCTGTATAGTCCCTGTAGTCCCCGTTCCCAATTATGTGGGTCTTAGGCTTAGCTCCTGCATCCCCAGGATATGGACTAAATTCAAGGAAGGTAGAGTCAATCTGGCTGGGCCCTTCTGATAAGTTCTGAGGGCCTGGGACTTTGCCCCTGGTGCCATGCTTCTTGCCTAAATGCAGATTGGCCTTGTACTTGGGATGGTGTGCCCTGTGGGGTAGGATTTCTCTTAGGCACTTTTGCATTATTTGTACAGCTGCATATTATCATGATTATAGTATGTCTATCCTTTTACATTTTGAATGATAGTCTGAATTATCATGGAATTTTAATCATAATTTTATAAACTTAACCTTTAATAGCACAGTGAAAGTAAGCTCTGTTTGTTCCAACTTAATGATGTTCTAGAGATTTAGAGTAATGTTGATGTAAAAAAAACATTTTTTTTTCCGCATTGTAAAGTAATGGAAGTCACCTTGTCAAAACAATTGTTATTTTACAATTGTAGAGGGCATAATCTTTATATTTTCTTATTATTTCTTCTTTCAATAGGCACAAAGTGAAAGTTAATTTTTGAAACCCTTTTAACTGACAAGTTGAGGTTTTGCATCTAAGTGGGAATTTTATGTTCCAGTTGGATAGAGAGACATAGATTCATACGTATATGCCTTTAAGTCAGTTCTTAAATCTGAAAAAGGGAATAAGGAAAAAGAAAATTTGTTCTGTAAAATTCTTTTTATGCCCCACTTATGATTTTCAGTCTGTGCGTCCATTCGTCACTCCGTATGTCTGTCCGGCTTCAGGTTAAAGTTTTTGGTCAAGGTAGTTTTTGATGAAGTTGAAGTCCAATAAAGTTGAAACTTAGTACACATGTTCCCTATGATATGATCTTTCTAATTTTAATTCCAAATTAGAGTTTTGATCCCAATTTCACAGTCCACTGAACATAGTGTGGGCATCTGTGTACTATGGACACACTCTTGTTAAAATTATTTTGAAATATGAAGCTACTTATTTTATAATAATTCTTCATTGTAGCAGCCAATATTCCAAAGTTGAATGCGGTAGGATTAGCTATTGGAGCTGCCATGGTAACATCAAGAAAGAGAAAACGTGATATAGTTGATGACGGATATCATAGGTAGGACACTAAGACAATCTTTTTAAGCCTTTTGAAAGTAGGAAATTTTTCCTAAAAATTTTTTTTTGTTTTTTTTGCCTTACCCCCTTTTCTCAATTCTTTATTGATATTATACATTACTTAACTTGTTGCTGTCAAACGAATGTTCTCAGTGATGGAAAAAGTGGTGGAATATATATTAGGAGATACTGTTTTGAGACAGTTTTTCAAAAAAAAATTGATATATTGGAACTATATTTTTGGTTGATTGTTAGCTACTCGTTTCACAATTTTTGATACTTCTTTTTTTTATAGCTGATAAATAAAAGTTAACTCTCTACATTCTTTACATGCTTCTGAAACAACTTATGTGAACCACTACTATATAGGTATATATATTTCAGGTTCATGTATGATGATGAAGGCCTTCCAGAATGGTTTGTGTCGGATGAATCAAAGCATACAAGAAGAGATTTACCTGTCACAAAGGTAAGTTATTCCATGTGTTCCTTCTCTCGGTACATATGTATCTTCGGCAATTTTAGTTTTGTGAAAGTTTCATTTTTGAAGAAAAAAATTTGGTTAGGCTGGTATTTTCAGTGGTATTCCCTTAGTGTGATCCTTTTGTGACATTGTAATGGAAAAGAAGTTATGTCACAAAACACTTACAGACACTTGAAAAAACACAAAGCACAGGAACAACACTTTTATTGAATGTCTTAACCCTTTCACCGATTGCTGCCCAGACAGAAGCTACTCTGAGACGATGGCTTCCCTGGCTATTATTGCTCAAGTGGGAGATCTTCATAATAAATGTCAATAAAAACTTGTTTGGAGTTTTATTCATGTTTTGATAATTTTTTCCTCATAAAATATTCAAATTTTCGGCATTATCTAGGTGAAATTCTCAAAATTCTGCTCTTTGACCCCAAATCGTAATTTTTTAACCCAAAACGGCAAACTTTTGAAAAATTTTATGAGGCTGTACAAATTCCTCACACTGAACGATGTCCATTCCAAGTGTTTTGTACATAAAACGACATTTTATGTCAAAAAAGTATACTAGTTTTGCTTCAATTCTTCCATATTCTTTCAAAAAAAATGTTCCCTCATTTCAAATTCTCGTAAATTCCGTAAATTTCGTCTGATTTTGACACGGTTTTCAACAAACAGAAGCGTCATGTTTACACTTTAATCCGGGTATTCATCAAAGAAAGATAACTCATGTTTGCACTGTTTTGAGCGGGAAACATAAAAGATGTATTCCGATCCCGGTAAAACGGGACTCATCGTCAGTTGTCTGAAGGGTGAATCCCGGTAAACCGGGACTCATCGGCGAAAGGGTTAATGTCATAGTCACAATGAGGCCTTCAACAAAGTGCAATGTCTCACTTCTCAATGCTAGTTCTAAACAGCTGGTGACTTCGGTTTATTCGATGGATGATATACCTACGGGAAGTCTGGAAATTGTTTATTACAAAAGTTGATATGGATGATGCATAAGTCAACATAACATAATGGTGTTTCAGTCTTAATTCCAATTGGAAATACAGAACCTTGTCAGAGACTTAAAGAAAACCATTTTGCCTTGTTCAGATATATGAAGATGTCCTGTCACTTTATAACCCACATTTCAGTCAGTGCTTACATTTCATATATCCAATATCTTGCTTCCTGAAAACTGCACCATATTTTCTTTTGACGACCAAATTATTTTTTAAGTACAAAATTTGGGAATGGAATGATATATGATGTAGCCATGAAGTAGTCATGGCAATTTAATTTTGAAAATTCTGACTGGTCACCAGGCTATGAAGGATGAATTTCAGGAACATAAAATGATATACTATTTGCATGTAAATGTATGATTGAAGGATGAAGTCCAGGGGTATAATATAACTACATGTAAATGTTTATGATTGAAGAATAACGTTCAGGGGTATAATATAACTACATGTAAATGTGTATGATTTTAGGATGAAGTTCAGGAGTATAAAATGAAGATGAAAGATATAGATGCCCGTCCTATCAAAAAAGTGGCAGAAGCCAAGGCTAGGAAAAAACAAAGGGTGAGTATAAGCTTTGACTATCATTTTTGTCGAGCCTGTGACTTTTGTCGCAGAAGGCTTGACATAGGGATAGTGATCCTCCACCTCCAAAAGCTTTATATTTTAGAAGGTTGACCCCATTTTCATGGTTCAGTGGTTATAGTTAAGTTTTTGTGTTTTGGTCTGTTTTTCTTATACTGTATGCAATAGGTTTACTATATTTAGTGTATGGAATGATTGTAAGGTGTACATGTCTAGCTAGCAGGTGTCATCTGACATTGTCCTCATTTTCATGGTTCATTGCTCAGTGTTAAGTTTTTGTGTTTTGATCTGTTCTTCTAACTATAAGCAATAGGTCCACTATATTTGTTGTATGAAAGGATTGTAAGCTGAACATGTCTGCCTGGCATGGTTCATCTGACCTTGACCTCATTTTTATGGTTCATTGGTCAACGATTTCCTCGGTTAAGTCTGTTATTTAAAAATTATAAGCAATAGGTCAACTATATTTAGTGAATGATTGCAAGGTGTACATGTATTTCTTGTTTGGTTTATATGACCTTGACCTCATTTTCTTCGATCATGTTAAGGTGATGTGATTGTTGTAGTAAAGCTTTATATTTAGAACTATCAACATAATATCAATGATTAGTAAAGAAGTCGAGACATTTCAGTGTGTGCACTCTTGTTTAAATTATTTAATTGTGGTTTTGAATTTATTGGGAAGGAAAATTTTATGTTGAACTTTACATAACTGGAAATTCTACAAAATTTGAAAATATTTTTTGGTGGGACTAGGTTATATTATTGATTGCTTTGTGTAGGTTGATTTATGAAAGTCTGTTTGACAGAAAAGAAAAAATTCTATCAAAAATATAAAGGGCTAAATACATTTCAGAAATAGTACAAATACTTTCAATATATTTGACCTATAATAGTTTAATGTTATAAAAGTTCCACAACCTTAAACCTTCATATCTTTGGACCCTTTCTTATTTAAGGAAACTTAAACATAGTGGACCTTAAAATGGCTTGTTATAATCTTACTTTAAACTAGACTATTGTTAAACCGAACCTCTATATATAAGACATTGTAATTTCAAACTCCAATCTTAATTGACTTAGTCATGTTAGTATTGTCAGTTTTTCTGCCAAAGATCATGATTCTCTATGGGCACTCTGACTTCTTCCACCATTAAAAACTGACCTCCATGATATAGCCAATAGGAAATCCAATAGGGCTGAAAATGGCATTAAAATCAATCAATCAGAAATTTCAATTCTAAATGTGAAATCCTTTTTATTGTTGATTGTAGGAAGGTAAACGGCTAGACAGAGCCAGGAAGAGAGCTGAAGCAGTCTCTGACACAGTAGATATCAATGAGAGGGACAAAATGCAGCAGATTAAACAGTAAGTTTATTATATATTGGCAAGACCTCAAGCTGTTACTGCCGTTTATCAGTACATGTCAACTCAAGGTTTTTAGCTCACATGTCACCACTTGGTGTCTGTTGTGGTTAAAACTTAATCACAAATCTTCTCTGAAACCACCAGGCCAATTTGAACCAAAAATGGCCTGAATGATCATAAGAGCGTCGTTTGTAAAGTTTGTGAATTTTTACTGCTTCTAACAAACGAACATGACTGCCATGGCTTATAATAAAACAGAAGGATAAAATACAAGAAGTGTCTCCTATCTTTTAAAATATAGCATGCATTATGCAGTATTCATTTTGTATTATTTTGTTAATGTTACTAGAACTACATGTCTACCAGGCTGAAAAGCCGGAAAAATTTGATGAGGTATGGGGAAAACTGAAACTGTATCTTGCACAGTTTAAAAATTGTACAGAGTTGTAAAACAACGACATTTTAAGTACTAAATGATAAAGAATGGTAAGCAGGAGTATTGTGGAGTATGGTGCACTAATAAGTTTTGATATTAAGTTGCATAAAATTGTGTCAAGCCTTTTTTGATAAAATAATAGAAATATATCGTTGAATGTGATGTTCTATCCTGGCTGCGTAAGGCCAAAATAAATAAATTGTGTGTTTCCTATTTCGCCTCTTGAAAAAATTAGGTAGGGTAGGTATGTAAAACATTTTATTCAACGAATTTATTTTTTCTCTCAAATGGTCGTGCAACATTGAGGATTATTCCAGCCGGTCTACCAATGCTAAGCTGAGGTTGATTTTGAGGGGTAATGCTCTGCACCTGCATCCTCTTTATTTAATACAAAAAAAAGATGTGTTTTTTGCTCTGAATTTGAGATTTGTCTAAATTTACTAATCAAATAAATTACAGATATAAATATGACATAATTTTTTTTTCCTTTTCTTGTATAAATTGTTAAGGGAACAGCTGGAGTAAATATCGAAGAATAAAAGTTGATATGGTGCCAGGGAAATAAAATTGAGAAAGGAAATGGGGAATGTGTTAAAGCGACAACAACCGACCATGGGAAAATTCATTATAATGTCTACTTCCTGAGGACAGCTTCTTTTTATGCCCCAGGCCTAAATTGAAATATTGTTTGTTTGCCCTTTTCCGACCCTATTTTTTGAAAAAGGGTAGGTAGGTAGGTAGGTAAAATATTTTATTTTTCTTTCCCAAAAAATAACTTTCCTTTTTTGTCATGGGTGGGCAGGTAGGTATAATATTTTATTTTATAAATACAAAATCTGCATGATATCATTTTTGTCTGTATTGCTTTTGTTTAAATATGCTTTTACTATTAAGTTTCTGGGACTATTGGTATAATGTAGAATGTGAAGTTAATTCATGTGCACTACTATTTTGTTTTCAAATATCAAAAATATAGGGCTGTGTGGCATATTTTCAACGTTTATATGCCTGGAACTTTTAAGAGTTTTAACTTGCACTAATATTCTGTACTACGTACCTTGTCAATGTTGTACGCTTACCTCGACCTAAAGGTTTATTAATATTATATATCTCCCCAGCATGGTTTGTAAAACAGCTGTACAATGTGCAATCTATAGCATGTTTTATTCCGATATTCTAACAATTTTATCAAAATTTGATAAAATACCAGAGATACCAGAGATATCATGATATCCATTATATCTGTTTAATAAAAAGAATATTTGACTAGAATATAAAGCCACTGCCCGGCAGTGCAATTCCCACCATCATCATCATGCAACCAGTTGGAAGAGCTAAAACTAACCATTTGTCTTATTTTACTTACAACTTCAGGCACTTGTCTCAGAGAAAAATTCTGAGACAAGTGCCTGTGCTTGCAACCCTAGAGTTTTTAAACTTTTGTGTGTGCCGGTGTTTCCAATGAAAATGCTACAAGACTTTAACACAAACGTATTTTACATGGCATTTATAAATGGTCTGTATGGAAAACTTGGCGAATTTACTGCCAATTATTCTCCACTTTACAGGCCTTTGGTTCATGTCAGATATCAATATTATGTCAAAGCTGGTCGAAGGCATCGTTAACATAATCATCCTGATATACGTATCACCAAAGGCCAACCCTACATAGGATACAACGTCTGTTTATAAAATATTTTGTACACACGTTAATAATTTTGTATTGGACAAACTTTTTTTATTGAAACCCTGCTCTTCAAATGATAAAGACACAGGGCAACCATTCATCATATCATGATTTCAAAACTTTCAACATCCATTTCAAACAAATGCTTTAAATCTCTTAATCCAAGTGTTCATGTCAAACGCTCACATGATACCAAACGGACTAAATCTTATGCAGGGAAGATAAAACCTGAGGATTCCGGTAAAAAAGTTTTGAGCGGGAAATACAAATATAAGATTTTCGGTAGGAACAAAAAAAATAAAATGAAATAAAATATTGCTGGTAAATACAAATAAAAGATTTTCAGTCAGAATGAATTTATAGGGTCGGTCGGTAAAGGGCACACAAATTATATTTTAATTTAAGCCCCACCTACGATAGTAGAAGGGCATCATGTTTTTCGGTGTGTGTGTGTCTCTTCGTCCTTTACGTACATCTGTCCCACTTCAGGTTAAAGTTTTTGGTCATGGTAGTTTGTGAAGAAGTTGAGGTCCAATCAACTTGAAACTTAGTACATGCGTTCCCTATGATATGATCTTTTTTAATTTTAATGCCAAATTAGAGTTTTGACCACAATTTCACGCGGCTGAACATAGAAAATGATAGTGCATCCTAAGCACAATTCTGTACAACATTCGCAAGAGCTTTTTTTTTTACAACAAAAGCTGAATTGATTTTACACATTTTACAGAGGTATGGTTGGGAAACTGGAAACACACAATTTATTTATTTTGGTGTAAGTTTCGTCTTTGTATAATAGGTTGACTATGTACATATCAGTACAAAGGATAAAGTAAGTTTTCAAGGTTGTCAGTCTATTTAAAAAAAAATAATAGGTGGACTATATAGGATCTATAGAACTTTGTATGTTGAACATTTCTGTTTGACAGTGATTTCCAGACCTTTAAATCATTTTCATGGGTCAATGCATTATTTACATATATCACATTGGTTTTAAAACTTATGCATGCTGTATTAAATAAAAATGTTTTTGAAATATATTGTAAAAGTAAACTTTCTGATCAATGTTTTATAAGTCCCCTACTGACGAAGTCAAAGGGGCAGGGTTGGCAAAGTATTACCCACCCGGGAATTCCCGGGCGGGAAAACCCGGGTTTTCCCGGGCTGGGCAATACTCCCAGAAATGGGTAATAGTGGGCATTACTGGGCAATATGATTTTTTGAGCTTATTTTAACACAAAATAGTAAAGATTTGTTACAGTTTCATAGTATAACAGCTAAATATATACTTTTTATACAGATAACCATTGACAGTCATTTCTAGAAAATTCAATTTTATTCTCTTCTCTATTAATTTTATATGCAGGCAGAATACAAGATTTGCACATTTAAAGATACCTTTTAATTACCAAGTATTGTTTCAATAATCCAAACTTTGAAAAATGCATTTTATTGCAGTGTTTAAGTGAATTGTTAATTTTTATTGTTATACATTCATATTGCTAAATAAACACCCTACAGGGTCATGCCATTAACACTTATAAAATTGAAAGGACTGATTATTGTTACACAAACAAATCTGTGTTCTAATCTGAATAATTACTTATTAATTAGTGACAGTACATATACATTACTTAAATGTGATGTTTCTTTAATACATGTGATTGTTAATTCTTAATAGGAGCTATATTCATTTGAAAAAAAAATGATTTATTTGCTTTCTATTTACAGTTTGTCAACTTAGACAAATGCTAAACAAACAAAATAGGGTATAAATATCTTATTAAATGTATTGCATTTGTGTTTATCACTGAATCCTCTTTAAAATTCAGACAAATATTTTATATTACCCAGTATTGCCCAGTATTACCCACTAAAACCCAGTAAAACCCGGGTTTTCCCAGTATTTCCCACTGGGCTGGGCAATACTCATAAAACCCGGGTTTTTGCCAACCCTGCAAAGGGGACTTTAGGTTTGCACTCTGTCCGTCTGTCTGTCTGTCCATCTGTCAGTCCGGTAAATCAGCTTTCCACACTTTCTTTCTTCATGCTTGAAGATATTGATTTAATATTTTGTGTATTACTTATGATCAAGTTCGAATTTTGTTCCAGTCTGATGATTTTGTACAGAGTAATGGGCCTTTGAGTTAGACAATTCACTAAAATAATACTTAAAGATATTGATTTGATAATTGGTATCTAGTTTTATCATGACAAGTTACAATTCAAGTTTGAATTTTGTTCTGGTCTGATGATTTTGTGCAGAGTTATGGTCCTTGGACTTAAAAATAAATTCACTGAAATAATCAGTTTTTTCAGCACTTTTTACGTAATGCTTGAAGATATTGATTTGAAAATTGGTATTAAGTTTTATCATGACATGTTAAAGATCAAGTTCGAATTTTGTTCTAGTCTAATGATTTTGTACAGAGTTGAAAATTGGTATTAAGTTTTATCATGACATGTTAAAGATCAAGTTCGAATTTTGTTCTGGTCTAATGATTTTGTACAGAGTTATGGTCCTTGGACTTAAAAAAATCATTTAGATAATCAGTTTTCAACACTTTTTTTCGTCATGCTTTAAGATATTGACTTGATATTTGTTATATAGTTTCACTATGAAAAGTTATAGATCAAGTAAGAGTTTTGTTTCAATACAATGATTTTTTAACTGGTAAGGGACTATGTATTGCCATGCATTACTCACAGAGTGCTAGTTTTTGAAATGTTGGAAATATCACAAACTTTGTAGAAATCCATGATTAGTTTAGTTTTTCCTCAATGGATTGAAAACAACCTGTTTTTGACTTTGATATTTGATATTTTGTTGGATTATATCTGTCATTTGTCTGTAGTAATAAAAGAAAAGAAAAATATGAAAAATATTGATTTTTGACAGATTTATAAACATGATAAATAAATATACATATTTAAACATTCCTGTTGATAAAAAAAATAAATCAATGAGCGATAAATAAATGTTCAACGTAATATATGAAAAACTATAAGTATAGTTTAATATGAGTATGAATGTCAACAAAAAGTTTTGAAAAGCATAGTTTAAAATTAGTGTTTACTGCATGCAAAATAAAGTATATTTTGAAACATAGCATTTTAAGTTTGACAATTAAGCACAATGCACTAGTACTGTGCAACAGTAACCTAATGATACAAGACATTTAAAAAAAGACAGCCAGACATCATAACAATAGACAATTGTTGATACATCAAACTATAACAAGTTCTCAAGTATTGTAGGATCAATGATAAAACAAATTTGTTCTCATATTTAACAGAAAATGAATGGCCATTTTGAGGATCACACTTCATAACATTAATAACTCTTTCCATTTTTACATTACTAAATTATCCAATTATTGATCATGTAAGAGCCATTATTGACGAAGGCTATGGCAACTTTGGACTTTAAACCTAAGCTAATTGACAATCTTCATTGGATTATTGCCTAAGATATTGATATTCTATAATTAATAAATGACCTAATCCTATTCCAAATATTCATATCAGATTCCTAAATTGGTTAATGTGACAAAATTGATTATTGGTACATGTATTAAGCATGTTATTTATAAGAGATCGTAATTGCAATGAGTTGAGGAGGGTTGTTTGAAGGCAAAAAATATTTGCAGTTTTTATTACTTTTATTTATATATTTTAGAAAACATGTGTAGTATTTTATAGTTAAGATTTTGCATAAACATCTTGTAACTTGGTGAATGTCTTTTTAAGACAAACAAGATGCAGTATAGATTCACATATTAGATATACCCAAGTGATAATTTGTCTTAAAGTGAAACTGATGTAATGTTAGCACTTCTATCTTCACACATTAGGCACAAGGTTGTATAATGATGTAAACAATGAGTGCTCTCTTTTAGAGATGACTTAAAAATCAAGGTTGTATGCATAAAGATGATATAGAGAGTTAAAATTACTATGCCATTGCTTAATTAACAAGTCTTGGTTCCAAACTAAAACCGGAGAAAACACATCTGAGTTTAAAGAGGAAACCACTGATCTACAACAAAAGCACCCCCAACATACTGACTTAAATATAAACAGACTATTTAATAACAGCTGCCAAATACATGTAACATTCATTATTTTTGTTGCAGAATCTACAAGAAAGCAGGCTTATTATCAACCAAAAAGAAAGAAATTAAATATGTGGTGGCTAAAAAAGGAATGGGTAAACGAGCAGCTCGTCCATCTGGTCATAAAGGCCCATATAAAGTGGTAGATCCAAGAATGAAATCAGATAATAAAAGACAGAAAGCACAAGATAGAAAGAAAGGTGGAGGAAAAGGGAGAAAGAAAAAATAAATATTTATATCAATCTAGTACTTTTCATATTTTTTATATTGAATATCACACTTAAAATCATTAGATGCTGTCCATATTCCATATTGATTTTCTTTTTCAAAAACACTTATTTTGGGATCTTGTTTTTTTCAAATAAGTAAGTACCAGTAGATGTTGTTAACTTCCGAAGACCACTGTCCATCACAGTCACTACATTTTACGATGCAGTATTCCGCACTAGGTAATGATTGATACCATTTATAGGTCAGTTTGAAAAGAACACTCCTTACCCAATGTGAAAAGTAGGGGGGGGGGAGAAGACATCTAGTTCTTCAATTAATAGGGTAATGTTAAAAAAAATATTTGTCATTTAAATAAAACAGGACAAAAGCAACACAAGTGCTACATTCTACAGACTTAATATAAAAATATGTGGTATGATTAGTTATAATCAGATGATAAGTAGGGGTTGAAATTTGGACTTCTTTTACTTTAAGGGTCCCCAAACTTTAGAGTAAGAGTTCATTCATGGTTTTGGTTAGGTTAGGGGATGTTTTAGGTTAGGGTTAGGTTTTAGTGTTAGGTTTTGGTATGGGTTAGGGTAAGGTTTGGTGTTCAGGGTAGTTTAGTATAGCTCTATGTGGGTTGGGACCCCTAAAGAAAAAGAATGCCCGAAATTTGCGCTGGTCTGATGGTGTAAGTCCAGAAGAATTTGCATCAGACCAGTAGATTTTGTCAGCAGGTGGTCCGGTGGACCAGTACAAAATTGTTGATAAAAATCACTGACTGCAATCACAATGGAAAGAATTGTATAAGATGTGAAAAATTTGCAGTGACAGGACTAGATAAGAAATGTTTTTGTAACGGGATCTTCGTATTTTAAGTTTAATTCTTTTCTTGCTCATGAACAATCAGAACAGCAAAAAAATCCACGGAAATAAAGAAGAGGAATGCACCAGAGGAATTAAAGGCAGGGAAAATCATTCAGACTTTAAATCAAAACATTTTCAAAAGGTTGGTGAACATATTAAGAAATGTACATGCTATTGCTAAGTATAGACGCCTGTTCACAGATTTTCTTTGGATGTGTGAACTTGATGATATGAAAGGTGTAAATATTGGACCGGCATACGTTAATGACAAGCAAGTTATAACTTTTGTTAATTTCATTGCAAAAGTGGAATGTCAAAAGTTTTAAATTAGTCCTAAATTAATATTTTGTTGGTTTCCCCAATCCCAACCCTGCCAAGCAAGGTGTGGGTAGCTATATAGGTAGGTAGGGAAATAATTTTATTTTTTCAAAAGCGTAAATAATATCGTACGATGCAGCAAGCCTGAATATGAGAAATGAATAAAATAATTTTCTACTTAGTTTTGACAATAATTTTTTATGAGTAGCACTGTTTTTGCAGGGGCAGTTGGGATTGAGGAAACAAACAATATTTATTGTAGGCCTTATATAAATGAAAGTAATTTTATAAACAATAAGTCTATTTTAGTGAGGTGAGTGTTAAGAGCCAATGCGTTTTTCCTACATGTTGGTATCTTCAACATTTTTTCAAGTGGCAAAACTCTGTCACAACAAGGTTAAGGTATTAACAAATGTTACTAGAATAGTTTTTTAAGATCCTACAAAGATCATCTCCTGTTGATTGGGTGGCATAAGTTCTACATAGTTACAATTGAAATCACTTTTGGCAAATCATAAGTTCATCTTCTCTTTTTCTAGGCATGCCTATCCAAAACTTTATAAAACTGTTTTAATGGGTTCCTCCTTTTTGTCTTATATTTTTACTGATTTGAACTTATTCTTGGTCCTTTATGTTTTGAGTTTGTAAGGGATCAAAAACCATTGCACTGAAACCAGATTTTGAGAAAGTTGGGGCACCAGGACAAGACAATGTTAGAATTTGGATTTGTAAATATATTATTAAACATTTATGTAGCTACAGGATGTGTCAAAAGGAGCATATAAAGATTGCAATGGTTTTTAATTACCTAAAACCTAATTGTTTGCCATGAACATCGTAATAGATTAATACATAAACGAGGTTGCACTCTCTGAAATGTCTCGCCTGTCAAACTCCTGGTTGATTTATGTCGAATATGAAGGGTTTACAACAAGTATCAAATACAGTTAACATTATCTATGACCAATGTTATTGAGAACAAGGTCAGGTGAACGATGTCCTACAAACATGTGCACATATCATACAATCATTTCATTTTCTAAATGTAGTGGTCCTGTAGCTTATAATACTGGAGTAACAGCTCAAACCCAAAATACTTGACTTGACATTGACCAATGAACCGTGTAAATGAGGTCAAGGTCAAGTGAACCCTATCAGACAGACCTACACTCATTAAAATCATGTCATTCACGGTCACCAAATACAATTCATCAGTTACTCAAAATTTGATAAACTGACAAAACCATGAGAAGACAGCATTAACCAATGAACCATATATGTAACAAATGAAGTCAAGATCATATTCCTTCTATACCAGTCGGACAAGAACACTTTTTAATCATTCCATACATCAAATATATCTGCCATATTGATTAGAGTTTTTGATATAAAATTAAGACAAAGGCACAAAAATTCAACCTTGTTGAATCAGACATGAGAATAAGGTCAAGGTCAGATAAAACATGCCAGCCGGACATGTACACCTTACAATCATTCAAACACCACATATAGTGACCCTATTGGTTTTTCTAAGATATAAAACAAACCATAAACTAAACAATGTCCAATAAACCACGACAATAAGATAAATTGTCAGATGAAACCTGTCAGTCGGACATTTAAACTTTACAGTTCTTCCATACACCAAATATAGTTCTATTTCTTATAGTACATGAGATACTTGACCACGAAAACATAACTTTGATCACTGATCCATGAAATGATGTTGACAGGCATGTAGACTTTGCAAATAACCCATATATACCAATTGTTTTTCCATTCGTTTGACGTTTTTAGCTTTTAATTTTCAATTTGTTTAAGGGCTTTTGGTTTTTAATTTTCCTTGAGTTCGGTAGTTTTATTATTCTACTTTCTACCAGATAAAGTTATCCTATTACTCATAAAAAGAGGTTTTCATATGACAAAAAAAAACTGTTAATTTTTTAAGCAGTAAACCATGAAAACGATGTCAAGGACAATAGACATATGACAGACAGACATGTCATTACATAAAAGGTAAATCAGTATACAAGGTATGAAATTCCGGGTCTTCCACCGTTCGGAATATTAAGCTTTGCACAAAAGCATGCCCTATATTACACAAATTGTTGATGCCGCCGCAAGATTGTAGATATGTCTTGCATTCTGCGACGACTCGATCTTTCGGTGACATTTTGATTGTTTTATATAGATAAAACGGAAATTCATTTAACAGCAACTTATCAATTTTCAAAAAATCTTGTACAAATATGTGAGATGACATTTTTACTAAAATCATAGATAAATAACATGTCTCTGTAGTTATAAACCTGATCTTAATTTTAAATGTAGTTTGCGTAAAAACCAATGCTACATGATGGAAGTCAAAAGGTCAAATAGGATGGCTAATTTTGAACTTCTGTTCTCAACTCGTCGTATGGCAATGTTTATAGGAACAAACGATGACCGGCGGCAGACTTGCATTAAATACTTCATGCTCAAACTTTCATCAGTCACTCCACGAAATATAGTCACCATATTAATTTTGCAATGTTACTTCCACTGAAGAGATTTCCATATGTGTCAATTTTAAAGTTTTTTTTCCTAACTGTGTATTGCTACCTAAGCAACATGACGGGTGTCACATGTGAAGCAGGATCTGCATACCCTTCCGGAGCACCTGAGATCACCCCCGTTTTTGCTGGGCTTCGTGTTGCTTAGTCTATGAAAGTTAATTATCAAAGGTACCAGGATTATAATTAAGTACGCAAGACGCGTTTCGTCTACATAAGACTCATTAGTGACGCTCATATCAAAATATTTATAAAGCTTAAAAAGTACAAAGTTGAAGAGCATTGAGTATCCAAAATTTCAAAAAGTCAGTTGTGCCAAATACGGCTAAGGTAATCTATGCCTGGGATAAGTACATCCTTAGTTTTTCGAAAAATTCAAAGTTATGTAAACAGGAAATTTATAACAATGACCACATTATTGATATTCATGTCAACACCGAAGCGTTGACTACTGGGCTGGTGATACCCTCGGAGACGATTTTACGGACCGTCAATTCGTCCCCGAGGGTATCTTTCGCCCCTCTTTTACCTTAGCTCCATTTGGCAAAACCTTTCGAGGATTTTTCAATCTAATTAAGATTAAATCCTTGAATTGCTCTTGTTCTGATATGTCACGCATCAGGGACAAGAGCAATTCAAGGATTTAATCTTAATTAGATAGGGGATTTTTGGGACGTCCGTATTGTTGGCTTACTTCGTATTTCATTTGGCTTAAAACCTATGATTAGAGCGATACTGATGAGTCTTTTATAGACGGAACCAGAGGTGGATTTAGGCCCCCCCCCCTTTTTGGGAAAAAATTTGGTTGCTTATATAGGGAATCAATGAAGCGTGACTGGATCAGGCCCCCTCTTAGGTCAGTCAGTGGGTCCCCACTTATGAAATTTTCTGGATCCGCCACTGGGAACTCCCGTCTGATGTTCATTATCATTTTTTAGTAAGCCTGATATCATCAATGTTTTTCCCAATTTGTAATAAACCATTTACTTAGTTTTGTCTACTATTTGAAACCCGTTATAAATACAGAAATATGGGCGCAAAAGTTCAGAGTGTTTTGCTCTTCAAATATATATATATAGTCCGGCGTTTGCATTTGCGCCGATTTTTTCTTTCATTTGCGCTGATTTTTTTATTTTTTTTTCAATTGCGCTGATGCATACTTAAACCCCTTTCTTTTTATGCAAAATCCTCAGAATTCGGTATTTTCTTAAAATAAATTCAGCATTTCATTGAAATATAGCCGCTTTGACAAAACTGCATTCTCGAAGAGATTATTTCCCTGAATTGTACGATTGTAGATAGCCTGGACCGTATTAAACTGCATGAGTTGCCTTGAAATGACACGAGAATATTGCCGATCAATATTAATTTAAAGACACATGTTGTATGACAACTGACTTATGATCTGATTAATCAGATTGACTAAAATTTGCCGACCAGCTTGAACCGGAATTGCTTAGCAGACAATGATCTGACTAACACATTTATTTAAAATACTTCTTCTCCGCAATGTTTTCCATCTGCTCAGTGATTTTTCGAGTTAATGCGTTAATTTTGACCTACAAAACGCCGGCTGCATATTTTCAGAGGGTCTCTCACGAAATAGACATTCTAGCTGACAACCTAGTTAACGCAACCTCCTCCCTTAGTCAATCGCTGCGTCGTATTTGTTCATAAAAATTTAAGAAACTGTGAACAGCAAGAAGCGAAAAAAAATCAGTATTATATCATCGATATGTAAGAAAATGTTGTGTCTAGTTGCTTTTTATGATCTTTCAATAAATTACTTTGTTTTGAAAAAAGATTTTTTGACATAAATGACTAAATTTGTACATTTTTTGCATTCATATTGAAGTCAAGGTCACAAATTGACAATCGTAAAATTATTAATATATCGTACTACGTCCGTGTGCAAACGGTGAGTAAATGAATTAATCATGAATGGGCTTGTTCCCGCGCATGGATACAACCGTTAGTAAGGAACTACTTTCATTGGCGGCATCGGCCATTTTAGAACAGTTTACGATAGTAATTTACAATCTTTCTGAATCTTTGCTAAATTGTGGTCATCGAAATGGCTGATAGAGAGGATTTAGTTTACATGGCCAAGTTGGCTGAACAGGCCGAGAGATATGATGGTATTTATTCGTTTACGATACATGTCAACGATTCAATCAAAATATGTCGGCTATCTTGCATTACTTCCTCTCGCATAATTTAAGACGAGGAAGCAGTTAAAACTTCTATTGTGTGCCTCTTATTTACCTTTATGTCTGATTTTCTGATTGCATGTCATGTTTAATACTTTACTGGTAAATGTTTTAAACTGTTTTTGTCCGTAGAGGATAATATTTGCAGTTGTGTCCATGGATATTGACATGACACTGACGGTCGCCATTTTGGGTGATTCTAGTTGTTTCTAAATGCAGATTTTGAATATTAAATGCCAGTAAACTGTTCTAAATAAATGTAAAATATGCACAACGTCCATGTATCGTTAGGTTTCTTGAAGTTGAATCTACAATTATATATTGTTTTGCAATGGTGTACATTTGAAAACCATTTGAAATGTATTACACATTTGAACAGTTATTCTTTAAACTCCCAGACATATAGGAATTTAATGTTAAATGGTCTACCCTTCTGACTGCTCATAATTCAACGAGTTTTCCTTACATGTGTATGATATGATAATGTTCAATCCACCTGCAGACGAGTTATAACTTTTGATTGTAATAATATAGGAAATAAAACTTGAAGGAGTGGCCTTGGTAGAAACCTAATTGCAAATTTTTACTATCCCAAAAATCTGATTTACTATTTCAATGGTGTGATGTTCTATAAATAATGCATCCATAGACATACAGCCAGTCCTGAAATATGTCCTGTCAAAAATCTTCCATTGTATATAGTCCAATGAAACGTCTGATTACCCTTTATTGAGTTTGTCACCATCTTTTCTAATGAACATTGATGAAACAACTATTTGGTAAAAATCTAAGGCCCAAAAGAAGTTCACTCGATGATTGTTCAACCAAAAACTGGTCTTGGATACCATTTTTGTTCGCTGTAATACAAGTGTTGCTTCCACCCCATATGTAGTGCAGAGTTGTCCAGAAGTTGTTAGGATCTTATTGGTAATATTGGCCAGCTAACTTTAAAATGCCAACTTGAGTAAGTGAGCTTATCTTTTGGTTGATAAAATCAAACCATAAACTCTAAAGGAAAGATTTATGGCGCTGACAGTTTAACCTTTAAAAAATGCTCATAAAAATCAATGCAAGCAGTCAAAATATAAATCATGATCAACTGACTATTATTGCGGTATGTAACGGGAACCAAACCTATTTTTTATTTTGTAAGCTCTAAAAGTCTTTACTATGCACTTTTGTATTCCAATGAACATAAAAGACCCCTTTCATAATTAATTCTAGGAAGTTTATAGAGCTTAAGCTGTTGCTTTATTACAAAATAAAAAGATTTCTTGTATCCCTACATACCCCAACATAGTCTTCACACATGGCCACAGACTCTGCATCAAGGCTTGTTAAATCATCTCTACAGACCATAAGTGTAACAGTAAATTTGGTCCGGTAGTAAAATTTGTCCTCCAGACTTTTTTTATTAGTTAAGTCCATGTCCATGATTTTACTAGTAATATAAGTCCTATGACAAATGTTCCTAGGAAAATAAGTCCATAGCTAGTAAATTATGTCTGGCACTTGTTTTCCTAGGAAAAATTGTCCCAAGACTTGTTTTTCTTATAGTTTTATTAAATCATAAAATATATTTAAAATAGATGAAAAAAATGTTCGATAAGATTGGAAAATTTCCTTATTTTTTTCCAATTAAAATGAAGGACATTTCCTTTATAACCTAATTAAATCATGAATATTGAGTTCCCATTGCTTATAACATTTTCCTTTTATAATAAAAGACGGACATTTTTACCTAGGCATACTAATGACATAGACATGATTTCCTTGGAAAATTAGTCGGGGGACATGAATTTTATCAAAAATATAACTATGCAATTCTTAAACATTACTAAAACATAACATTTGAATTTCCATGGTTTAAATGTAATTGAATTTATTATATGATTTTAAAGGACATGATTACCTAGGAAAATTAGTCCGGGGACATATATTACTAACATCGGACTAAATATACTAGTAAATTCTGTAACCATGGACTTTTTATACTAGTAATGTTTGTCCGCCCAGACATATTTTACCAAGACAAATTTATCACTTACATATACATCTTAAATAAAATTATATGAAAAAGCGAGACCTAGCAATCCAACATTCCGTCACCAACAGTGTCCACAAATATTCACTCTGTTGTTATTTAAATAACTTTCTAAAACTATCCTGGATTTGTACTAAACTTAAACAGAAGCAAGTATATGATCATAAGATAGTATTCAGCAGTAAATTTTGTAAAAAATAAAATTCCATTCTGTATTTTACTTATAAATGGACTTAGTTTTTCTGCCAGGAAACAAGACGTTCACTCTGAGGTTAAAGTTTTTATAATTTTATTTACTTTCTTATATTATCTTGGATTTTTACCAAACTTGGACAAAAGCTTGTATATATGATTAAAAGCTAGTATCTAGAAGGAAATTTTGTACCTGTTTATCTGTATTTTACTTACAAATGGACTTATTTTTTCTTCCAGTTTAATAACATGACATACATACAAATGTAGTCTGCAGTAAAAAATGCAAAACATTTTTTAGATTCATAACTATGCTGGATTTTTCGAACTTAGACAGAAGCTTCTTAATCAAAAGATAGTATCGAGAGGAAAATTTTTATTGATTTTTTTCCTCATTTTTGTTCAGTCCGCTTTTAACCCTTTCAACGCTATACACGGCATATGCCGCGATGACATACGCTGTCCGCCACTGCTATTCGCGGCATATGCCGCGATGACAACGGATTTTTCATAAGGACTCTAAAACCATTCGGTTTTCATTCGGATCCTCTCTAATTTTTCCTTGTATGAATCGAGGATATGCAAGGTCTCATTTGCGCTTGAAATCCCGGGAATTTTTATTGTAAAATCATGCAGTAGAAGGAAAATTGAAGGAAAATAAAAACAAATATTTTGACAAATGCAAATGGCGGAAATCGGAAACGAAGCTGTAAATATGGAAATATTTCAGCATTTCTATGGCGAAACTGATGACAAGGATTAGTTAAAAGGTTTCATGTTATCTCAATGTGTTTATTACATTCAATTCGTGTGGGAAATATGATTTGATCGATCATTACGAGACGTAGAAAAGGGGGGAAAACGGAGGTTGACTGAAATTTTTGAAGACGGAGCCACTGATTTGTGCCATGATTACATAATACGTTGTGTATGGTGCAATACGCTACGGAATCGAGCAATTGGTGTCTTCTTTATTATATGGCAGATAAAAAAACAAAATAGATGAAGACAAAAAGTAGTTTTTATTCAAAATTCAACACAAATGTAACAAATTACACCTTTTACCTGTTAATTACCTGAAAATGCAGGTAACCTAATAAAATTTTACTGAAATAACTGCCTAACATTACAGTTCATACTCTCCTGAGCATTTTTCATGCAATAACTTTTTCTGTATCTCTTATAACAAAAAAGATACAGCAGTCTGAAAAGGAATATACTGTTCTAATGAATGAACACAAAAAAAATGCAGCAGCAGCAGCCATTTTTCTATTTTTTTGTGTAGCGTTGAAAGGGTTAAAGCAAAAGTAGGCAAGACACTGGGTTCGGAACCCTTACAAAGTTTTATGTCTGTCATAGGTCTTTGTTGGTCTAAGTCTTATGTTTTATGTCCCTGCTGTAGCAGAGGGGGCATCAAGTTAAACTGCTTGTAGGTCCTGAAACTGGTTTCTGTTCTTAAACTTTAGTTTGCCTCAGCCAAATGCAATGAAACTTATACACAAGGCTTTTAACCAAACAAACAAACAAATATTTTATTTGCCAATCACGGCGCCCAGAATGAGCAGAATAATTATAATATAATTTTCAAACATAATGTAGAGTAAATTCAAAATAGGTTAAACAAAGTACATAATATGATTGATTTTGATTTGGTTGATTGATATAATATTAAAGAAAATGAAGTAGGCAATTTGTAAATAATAAACATATATAATACAATATGACCAATAGTCTGTTATTCTGGTCCCTTTATTGGACAGCACACCTCGTAGTAAATACTAATAATTTATCAAATGTAAAAGAAATAACTTATGTAAATGCATATTTGATCATACATAATTTTATATAGAGAAATCTAATTTAATATTGTATTTCTGTTTATATTTAAAACCTCTAATAACTGACAAATTACTATAAACATGATCAGGTTTGAATCAATGCTTCCATTTAGCTGTCAGAACTAGCATACTATATTTATTAAGCTGGCCTCGCTTAAGTTATTTTCTTAGTTGTAGAATCGCCATATATATATTAAGCATTGAAACAATTTTTTTTACAGAAATGGTTGAATGTATGAAGAAGGTTGCACAAATGAATGTCGATTTATCTGTAGAAGAAAGGAACCTCTTATCTGTAGCATTTAAAAATGTAATTGGAGCAAGAAGGGCATCATGGCGGATAATGAGTAGTTTAGAACAAAAGGAAGAATCGAAAGGGGAAAGTGAAAAGAAAGAACAAATGAAAGAATATAGAACTAAGGTACAATAATGATAAATAAGTCAAACTTTGTAGCTTAAATATGTTGAGTCCATGAAGTTAACACTTGGTATCCAGTTCAGATTCTACAGGTCTAATTTGTTGGTACACAATGTATTAGAATTACAAGTTGTACAGTTTATTCATACAGCAAAAAACAGAAGTGCAGAATATTTGAAACTATCTTGAGAAAAAAAAACATGATCATCAGAAATAAGTATGGTTTTATTACGAATTGTGACAATGTACAAATTTAGCCTCCAGCTAAACAATATGGTTCAGTTTTGTTTTGTTGTACTCCCACATTCTTTTATAACATAGGTCATGACAGTGTGCAAAGGAAGTCGACAAAAGTTTTCTGAAAATTGAAACCCCTATGTTATTAAATCAGATCTTTTACTTTGTCCCTTATGTAGCACTGTTGTATTAAATAACTTTAGATCATCACTCTCAAACACTGGTCAGTCCAAAATTGAGTTGGTAGATATCTAGCCAATCTATAGGCTATATTTTACAAGTCTATGACACAGTTGTTCAGATTCAGGGCAGTCTAAATGCAAATCAAATTTAAAGTTAAATTTTGAATCAAATTTTACAATCCATGATTTTTTAAACTTTCTGTTTTCCAAATACATCAGTAAGGATTCATTTGCTAGTTTTACGTAGTGTAAGTTAGGACTGGATTTAAAAAAAAAAAATTGCACATTAAATGACTTTCATTCCTGGTTAACTTTAACGTTTTATTTCTTTTATAGATTGAAGAGGAGCTTAAAGGCATTTGCAACAGTGTTTTAGATATATTAGATAAAAATCTGATCCCACAAGCAACAAATGGTGAATCAAAAGTATTTTATTATAAAATGTGAGTGTATGATAAAGTACTAAAGTAGTGGATTAAGAATTTTCTGCATATTTATCATTTGGATTATATTTTGTTATGGTAGACTGAAGTGACAGATTGCATTATGAAATAAACTGAATGTTTATACATAGTCTTCCATGATATAGATTAGATAGATATATCTAGGAATCTTATAGTACAGTGCAAGTTGATTTATTGTTGGTTTTCAATTTAAAAAAATGTCTTTCATAATTACTGAAAGTGAATTAATGTAAAACAAATTTATTTAGTTCTAAAAGACATTTTCATTTATAATTGATATTCAAATGTAAACCATGCATCATTAATTTAGTATTTGCAAGAACTCTTCTACTGACAAAAAGTTTTCTTTTTCTTTTCCGTATGATTGATGTACATGTATGGGAAGGGAAATTGTGAGTTTCGTTCATTCAGGTTTCAAATGTGTGTTTTCAGACCGAATCAGTTTAGAAATTAAATGATCTTAGCAATTTCAATCATAATCATCATCTTTTAAAACGACCTGTGATTCCCTTCCAAAACAGACCTTCATTCATGATCCAGTCATAAATTTTTAGTTCATTACTACAGTCTGCACCAAAAACTTTTTCAGCTACTAGTCCGAAGACCAATATCCTGACATTTTTCTTGTTGGTCCAAACAAATTTTTGCAAAAACTTACTAGTCGAATGAAATTTTACTAGTCTGGGGCATCAGACTAGTGGCTAACCGTGCAGACTGCTGATTACCCAATATTTTCAACCATGATTGGGGATTTCTTTTTGATAGATATGTATATCTGATTATTCACTGATTATTAATGACTTAATTATGGATTAAAGTATCAAAAAACAAACATTTGAAAGGAAAATTGAAATGGATAACAGCATTCATTATTATCATACATTGTAGTTTAAAATTCCTATTCGTTGTCTATGGATTTTTATTGAAATGTAGATGGTTGACAACTTTGAGTGGGTGGGTTAGGCTACATACCACTTAGTTCAGCTTGAATTTTTATTATTTTCATAACACCTTGTGTATTCTACATAAATCAAAATACATGTACACTTGTATTGTACTGTTCAAGACGGCCTATAATTTTTCAGGAAAGGAGATTACCATAGATACTTGGCTGAATTTGCTACAGGAAATGATAGAAAGGAAGCTGCAGAAAACAGTTTAGTCGCCTATAAAGCTGCTAGTGATACAGCTCATACAGATCTAGCACCTACTCATCCTATACGTCTAGGTTTAGCACTGAACTTTTCTGTCTTCTATTATGAGATCCTAAACTCGCCAGACAGAGCTTGTAGGTTAGCAAAAGCAGCATTTGATGAAGCTATATCAGAATTGGATGCTTTAAGTGAAGAGAGCTATAAAGATTCAACGTTAATAATGCAGTTGCTAAGAGATAATTTAACACTTTGGACATCAGATATGCAAGGTGAAGGTAAGCATTCAACAAAGGCATAACACAGTAGTATTTATATCTTTATTGAACAAGAGACTTGTCCAATTATTTATTGGGAAAGACGTCTAGGGTAAAACAATGTCAATGACACATTGAAAAAGACTCCTGTATATTATAAAAATGTCAAATAATTTTGATATTCTTATAATTAGTTGGGCTAGACAAAGAATTATATATGGGTGGTCTGACCAGAAACCCTTCCAGACAAACTGCTTTTTTCACCAGCTTCAATTGCACTCGAGTTGATAGCAGACTTATAATTATCAAAGTCATGAATATAGTATGGCTAAATGGATTGATTTGAAATCTCACTGTCTACAGTTCACAATGAAAACAAGTACATATTTTTAAACCAGTTTTCACTTGTCAGACGAGGAATGTGATTATTGATTTGTTGAAGTATTTAAGTGACGCCAGCTGTTTCCTTGCAATAATTTGATAAGAACTTTTTAACCAATGCTTTTCAAATTTTAATATGGTGTTACTGATGACAAAATGGAGGTAAAAGATTTTAACTGGATATTGACAATTTTCTTTTTTTTTGTCAGAACACTTGTTCTAAAGCCTTGACAAGTTTTATTCTGTTTCTCAAAAAAATCTGATCAAATGAAGGTGTTCATAAAGAACTATCTCTAGAAGTAGAACTTGACGACCTCCTCTTCAAAACAAGTCAAACATATTCTCAATAGACAAGAATAAAAAATTTAAGCAGTCCAATGAAATCTCATTTTCAACATAAACAAGCAGACCTACTCTAAGCTTTATGAAATACTCCCTTTATGCTGAGGTGGTGTCAAGCCAAAGCCAACACCAATCATTGAAAATCATTTTTTGCAACTTAGCAGTCTTCATGCTAAGCCACAGGCCTAGCAGCCCAGGCTTGTAAAATTGCTCTTGGGCCTGTAAAAATTGGCTCTGCAGGCTAACAAAATCTAACAAAAAAAATCCAAAAATTGAGATCAGGGCCTGCAAATTTTTAAGTTCATCATAAAGACTGACTTTAATAGTCTATTGATGTGTAAACATTGAATGGGAAACTTGTTTTAACAGTCCAATCACATTCATGTACACTGTATTTGTAAATTTGCAAATCATGGAAGAACTTTTACAATTTCTTTTTGCAGATACAGAACAGAAACAGGAACAAGTACAAGACCTAGAAGGAGAGGATGCATCATAAGGAATGTAGTGACCTAGTTAACGATGAATTATTCAAATTTTTATTAAATTGACACATTAGTGTGATTGAAGACATCATCTGTATGGAAATGAGGAAAAGGTCACCTGCTTACGTCACATGGAATAGTTTAAAAAAGACCATATTCCTACAGGTTGTAACTGTGACGTACCCTGTATTGCCCCCCATTTGTAATCTTTCTTTGTATTGTTCAGAAATCTCATTAGTATGTGAAGCATGGAATATTTGTCAGCTATAGATTTTTTTCAGTGCACATGACTCAATGTACTTTTCCGTTGTTGTCGATTTAGCACCTTGAAAGTAGCTATCATTTATTTTATTTTATAATTTTCATATTCCCTGTGTCTATTTGAAGTGCTCTATCTTAGTTGCATAGTATTCCATGCTTCTTTCTGGTCTTTTTTGTTTTTTTTATCAAATACCTTTCGTTAACAGTAGTAGGTTACTTTCATTGCTTTTGTAATTGTGCTTTGGAAAGATGTATACTAGTAAGAGGACCAAATACTTTAATCTGTGACGTTTTTGATACTATTGTGACACGTAACGTAGATTTGAAAAAGCAGGTGTGTATTTGAACTTTTTTTTGTGGGGATATCTGTGACATTATTATTGCGATATTGTCAAAATGCATGATATATATGTGTCCATTTATTTATTATCAGAATTCAGACAGTTGTAACCAGGTAAATTGATGTTTAAATTCTCTATTCTGCTAAATTTTATGTGTTTAACAAATATCGATACCCCAAATCTATACCTCCATATTGAAATTGAATATTATAGTGCTTATGAGAAGGAAAGCAGTTAAATTTGAAATCTGGATGTATTTCGATTGGAATTAGGCCAGTACACCTAGAAAATATCAAGTCATCTTTATCATGTTTTTTGACAAAATCCTTGCGCATTTCGATCGATCGATATTCCTTCTTGTTGAGGGTTGAGATATCTCTTTACCTGGATTAAAATTGTAATATCTATTGTTCATATATAGTGTAGACAATTTGATGGAGTTTATTATATTTATATGTACTTTTTAATTAAGTGTGAAAAGGAAACAGTATTGGATGTTTACTTAAAACAGCAGCACACAATGTTGTACCTCGTTCTTCTCCGTAACAGCAGTACAGTGACAGTTTTGAAACATTGCCAGAAAATTGGCTTTTGGAAGAAAAAAGGTGTTTGAATAATAATTGACATGTAGACCTTTATAAATGGAACGTTAAAAAAAACTTTATTCTTCAAATGTTACCATGACAATCTGGAAATTCACTCTTGTGGTAGAAACTATTTGAAACAAAAATCTGAACTAATTAAAACCTAACTGTAGTTATGAGTGATTTGTTAAATGATCTGATATAATAAGAGAAGATAATTTTTGTGATTATTTTTTATATTGTTTGTTTAGTCTGGCTGTCTGGTGTTGTGATCAAATCTCACAATCTTCTCTCTCTCACCATTATTGATAGTTTCAAAGCATAGATTATTCTAGATAATACATTTATATATGATAAATTTGTAAAATGTCATGCTTTTAACAGTAAAACATGCTGATCATTACTGTGTCATGTCTATCTGCTTCATTCTGGAAAATAAAGATAATTAGAATATGGGGTAGAAACTGAAGAACTGGCAGCTAGGTATTACTAAAGAGCAATAGCTCTCAGATTCACTTGTTGGTATTGGTACATTATCAATTCGGGGAGAAAAATTTGTCACTTTAGAGTTAATTTCAAATATTTATGCAAATGTATAGTAATAAGATGTGATATGAGTGCCAATGAGACAACTCTCCGTATTAATCACAATTTGTAAAAGTAAAACATTATTGGTCATAGTACGGTCTTCAACATAGGGCCCTGGCTCACACCAAACAGCAAACTATAAGGTCTCCTAAAAACTAGTTTTAAACCATTCAAATCCAATAACCAATTCTAATCTATACAAAATGTATATAATAAGTGAAACACTTTTGAACCATATCAACAAAAGACAACTACTGAACATCAGGTTAGGACAGGTGCAAACAAATGCAGTGGAGTTGAATGTTTTAATAGGTACCAACCTCCTTACCTTAAAAATAGTGGAACATCACAACATAGAAAGAGACATGATCATTTACATTGTTTTTAACGAAGAGTAAAAAGATGACAATACATATGTATTTGTAAATGATTCTAAAACACATTCAAAATCACAACAAAAACGGAAAAGTTGTTTTAGGAAACGGTAAAAGCATGCATATGACAAACAAATACAATACTAGTAAGAGGGTATGGAAATTCCAAAACTTGTGTAATCATCTTTAAGTCAATATATTGCTAATGATATACAAGAAACATACAAAATTATGAAAACTTCTATTGACTAACAGACCATTAAAAAAGAGGTCAAGGTGGGATGAGACCAAATATAGATTACCTTTTGCTTAAAGAATAAAGTATAAGAAAAGGGAACCAATATATAAAAACTAAATATTGAGAACTGAAATTTAGGTCAAGGTAAAAAAAAAATAAAACCTGCCTGACTGATATTTGCATCATAAAATGTTTTCCATACCCCAGATATAATGTCATCCAATTTCAGAAAAACTGATCTAAACACTAAGAATTTAACTTTTACCACGTGCACTAAAACCAGGAAAATGAGGTCATGGTCAATGACTGCCAATTAAACATGTACCTACAATCATTTCATAACCAAATGGAGACCTGTTACTTAATGTATCTGTAATGTAAATTGGATCACAAAAACCTTCTCGTTCATTGCTCCATGAGATGAGGTCAAGGTAAAGTAAACAACTATTGACAGGCAAGAGGACCTTGCAAGGTAAGCACATACGAAATATATCTCCTGCTGAAAAATATTACACGAAGTATGAAGCTGCCAGGTCGTCATCCTGCTATAATAATTTGCATTTTGTGTCATATTGAAGCTGCCACTGCTAGAAAACTTTCCCCAAGTCTTGCTTTCTGCAACAGAAGTCATAGGCTTGGAAGATTTTACTCGTTTACACATGTTTTTTCTCGTCTTAAAAATAAATTGAAATACAAAAAGGTATATTGTTAAAATTCTAAACAGCACTAAGAACTGCAGGTTATGATGATAATCAATCCTTGCTACAGTTTTCATATGAGCAAGTTAAATAAGTTCAGTCGGATTAAGCCTGCCAGAATTACATTCTTTGCACTAATTAGAGACTAGTTGTCCTATTGCTAACCGTATCTGAACACAAAAGTGCACAAATCAAAATCTTGCATGCTTAATTCATATGACCATTAGATTAGTATGAAAGTCTACTACAACAAGTAACATTAACAATAATCCATTAAAATGAGCTCTAAAGTCTAATAACCCTGCCAAACAGATATATACACTACCAAACAGATATATACACCTTTTAACAATCATACCAAATACCAAATGTAGTAAGCCTACTACTTATTGTATATATGAGAAACGGTGATGTTGGCCCTGTGTAACATGTCTGTTTGTTCATTATTTTGTACATAAATTAGGCCGCTAGTTTTCTTGTTTGAATTGTTTTACAAATGTGTCATTTCTGTGATGTTTGTAGCTGGCTATGCTGTAATGGCTTTGCTCATTCGCTTTACAGTGAACTATAGATTTTAATCTCTGGTTCGTGTGGTATCTGTGGAGAGATGTCTTGATGGCAATCATACCATATCTTTTTACAATTGATCACACTTAGGATGTTCTTATCCCAGGCATAGATTACCTTCGCCGTATTTGGCAGAACTTTTTTGAATTTTGGATCCTCAATGCTCTTCAACTTTGTAATAGTTTGGCTTTATAAATATTTTGATATGAGCGTCACTGATGAGTCTTATGTAGACGAAACGTGCGTCTGGCGTACTAAATTATAATCCTGGTACCTTTGATAACAATTTACTATAACAAAGTTTTACAAGACCTTGACCACCTATGAGGGTCTATCTCGGCCAGTAATTAAACAGATTAATGAACCATTAAAACTAGTTCAAGGACAGACAAACATATATACCTTACAATCATTCCATACACCAAATACAGTTGGATCTATAGCTTTATAAAAGTATCTGATATGCCAACGACAAAAAAGTCGTAACCATGATCACTTATCAATGAAACATTCTCAAGGTCAGGGGAACCCTTTTTGAAAATCATGTCGACCTGGCTAAGTTCCAATATATCTGGTTAATGACAAAAAATAACTCTTCCATAGACTTATACTATCAAAATAAATAAAATGTTAAAGAATTCTGAATGGTGGAAGGCATCATTTAATGTATTTTCCATCCAATGTTGCATAAAATGGAATAACATATAGAACAAGATATGCAACTAAAATTCAATTTTTATTGACAAGTTTTAGTCTCTTTCAATATCTTCCACTTGACAATCTGTTCTTGTTAAATGTCCATGAACACATGTATGCAATACTGAGAAAATGATGATTTTTTTTTGTAAAAATTTGTGCAGCATTTACATTGAAGTTGAGTTTTTCTCAAGCGTTACAATCAATTTTTCATTTCAATTCTGAAGATTCCAACTGTTCCATTATACTTGATTTCTTCATCTTCTTTCTTGGGACATCTGCAAAATATTAATAAATACATACAATTTGTTAGATTTCATTTTTATTAACACAAATATATAACTGCATATTTATATAACACCAAATTTTTTGAAGAACTGTCAACAAAAAATTATACAAAAGTGGTTCAGGTCATCATGACAACAAGAATATTAATTTATTCTATTGGCATTAATTCAGTATTTTATTATTCATGGTTTCTAATCATGGTTTAATGCATTTTTAAAGGTTTAGGCATTTACAATTTAATTAATTGAAAATAATGTCTAAACAAGAATGTGTCCGAAGTACTCGCTATCATTTTCGTTTTTAAATGGACTGTGAAAATGAGATAAAATCTCTACTTTGGCATTTAAATTAAAAAGATCATACCATAGGGAACATGTTTACTAAGTTTCAAGATGATTTGCCTTCAACTTCATTTAACTACCTCGACCAAAAAATTAACCTGAAGTGGGACAGATGAATTGACGGACAGACCAGAAAACATAATGCCCATAAATGGGGCATAAAAATTAGTGTTAGAAATTCCAAAGATTCAAAAAACAATTTGCTGTGGCGAAACATATTTTGTACCATTCATTTTTGAAAAAATTGGATGATCTGCATAATCTAATCAGTTAAACAAACATCAACTCTCCAGTATCAAACGTCTCATGCACATTTCAGAACAATCACTCGGAATAGAAGAATCAATGCCAAATATAAAATCATCATTGTATCTTTTCAAATATTACATAAATACTCTATTAACTTTATTATTGATGTGTACCTGCAGAAATAACATGATGCTGGAAAATACGTTTTAAAATAAACCAATTCATCCAAAATGTATGCATTGTTTCAAAGTAATTTGAACTAATCATTTTCATACTGATCATGTTTCCTTTATTTTTATAATCTCAAAAGGACCCTTTCGTGATACTAGTACTCAAATTATTGATTAATTGATGGGTTTTATTTCATGACAGTCATTTTGTATTGATGAAAGAAGCTGGAGAGTCTGGAGAGAACATCTGATTTCTGTAGGACAAACCTTCTGAAGCTTCTTAGCTGTATCAAAATTTAATACAATACATAATAATTGAATATTTATAAAGTTTATTTTTTATCTCTTATCGCCAAAACTAGGCTAAAGTCTTATCATGACTTTTTAAAGTGCACTAATTCAATATAATTCAGCACTAGCAGATATTATAATGAGGGCAAGTTAATATACAATATTAGGTCAATGTCAGAAAAATATCAATTATGAGGCAGCGAAACTGGGGAAGAGCAAGATTCTACCGAACCCTTCTTCGATTTTGCGCCGAGTACAAAAAAGTTTATATTTGTCTGACATTGACCTTATATTGTTTTTAAACTGCTGCTTAAACAAATAAATTGATAGCTTTTATATATTGAAACACAAATTTCAAACTTATTTTCATCTCTTTATTAACCCCTGACTGTGGAAAAAGTGTTCCATGATGAAATTGACATTGCACAAATTATTTCTTCGATTTTGCGCCGAGTACAAAAAAGTTTATATTTGTCTGACATTGACCTTATATTGTTTTTAAACTGCTGCTTAAACAAATAAATTGATAGCTTTTATATATTGAAACACAAATTTCAAACTTATTTTCATCTCTTTATTAACCCCTGACTGTGGAAAAAGTGTTCCATGATGAAATTGACATTGCACAAATTATTTCTTCGGTTTTGCGCCGAGTACAAAAAAGTTTATATTTGTCTGACATTGACCTTATATTGTTTTTAAACTGCTGCTTAAACAAATAAATTGATAGCTTTTATATATTGAAACACAAATTTCAAACTTATTTTCATCTCTTTATTAACCCCTGACTGTGGAAAAAGTGTTCCATGATGAAATTGACATTGCACAAATTATTTCTTCGATTTTGCGCCGAGTACAAAAAAGTTTATATTTGTCTGACATTGACCTTATATTGTTTTTAAACTGCTGCTTAAACAAATAAATTGATAGCTTTTATATATTGAAACACAAATTTCAAACTTATTTTCATCTCTTTATTAACCCCTGACTGAGGAAAAAGTGTTCCATGATGAAATTGACATTGCACAAATTAAAGCTGTGTTACTATATTTAGGAAATAAACTCAACTAGTTGTAGTATAAACCTATATATAAATATGAAAAGCACAGGAAAAGATCATGAAGGGTTGTTCTAGAAAATACTATATCTCACCCACAGAAGTAAAAATAAATTAGAACAACACTCCCTTTGCATTTTGGTATTTCAAATACAACCACTCACAGAAAAAAAATGCCTTCCCTGAGGAGGGGGGACATCCAATTTTCATCTACAGACTACAGTCCTTCATATTTCAAGAACTTTCCCAACATACCTTCATGGAAATGTTCTGCTGTCTTTTTACGTAATTCATCCAAATCTTCAGCACTCTCTGCCCATTCTAGAACTAAACGTCTTCCATACAAATGAGTACTATGACACAGTGCTGCAAATGCTCTCTGTAAAATTAAACATAAGTTCTAATCATTTTAAAGTAAAAAACATTATTTTTTAGACCTTTGATTAAGTGGTGCAGACATATGTTTAATTTTTGCAACATCAGACCAAAATAAAAGCCAAATTGTTTTCTAGGAACGAAATGAACAATAGTTCTATTCATTTTGCTAGAGCATTTGTACACTCCACTCCAAGGAGAGTTGCATATTGGTTTACTTTTCTGTTCATAATAGATTTCTGTCACAGCTTTTTGATATGTGGTATTAAACTTCATCTGGTTTATATACATATGCAAGCATGTGACACATTTTCAGTATGCTTGATATTTTACTTCCAATTTGTTGAAAACTTGTTCCTCTAAAAAGTTCATAGAGTCAATAACTTTGAAGGACAATAGCTAACAAACAATACATCTATTGAATAGAAAGGATAGGATATGGAATATACATCCATCACACAAAATCATTAAGCACAAAACACAATAAGTAGAGGAATAGAACTTTTATTGCTGTTCATCATTTCAATAGTCCCAGTGAGGCCTTCAACACAGAACAAAAAAAGTCTAACCTCACTGCAAGTTTAAAACGGCCCATAGCACAGGTTTGGGCAGAATTCCTTGAAAATTAATTTTTATCTTTTCCAAACAAATGATAACTCTAATTCCTTTATTGCAAACCCTTGTTTTAACCAACATTGGGGTAAATCTGAGGTAAACTGATATCAATAATTATATTTCCAGACTGATAATATTACACTAAACTGATCATTCCAAAGAAGATGAACATTGAATTCAGGAGCATGATAATGTATGACTTGTTAGTTGCAGTTTATCCAATAAGCTTTATGTTTATTGCTGGTACAGTTTAATCTTATGTTGTTCTGTTGAACCAATGTCCTAGGTTTAGGGAAGGGTAAGGCCCCATCTTACATAATTGACTCTTCAACTTTTATATGCATCTGTCCCAAATCAGGAGCCTGTAATTTAGCGGTTGTTGTTTTTTGCTCTTAATCTTAATTGCTCCTTATTAATTGTTTTGTACACCTTTCAAGCCAATAGATATCTAACTTCAATTATTATACATTTGTCAAATTGGGACCTTTTATAGCTTGATATGGGGCCTAGGTTTTGCTCATTTTCAAGGCTGTACAGTAACTTATGGTTCCTTTACTACTATAACTCTCAGTGGCGGATCCAGAACTTTTCCTAAGGGGGGCCTGCTGACTGACCTAAGGGGGGACCCGCTCCAGTCATGTTTCAATGATTCCCTATATAATCCGCCAAATTTTTCCCATGAAAGGGGGGGGGGGGGCCTGGGTGGATCCGCCTATGACACTTGGCTCTCTGGAGGATGTTGTCTAATTAACAGTCATACAATATCTTATTTTCATACGTGACTTTGGAAAATTCTTACCTTAGCATCCTGTCTTGTTAGAAAATCTACAAAGCCAAATCCTCTATGTGATCCTGTACCACTAAGTTTCTTGGGTAATCTGACAGACTTCAATTCCCCAAACACTCTATAAGTAGTAGCAGAGATATATTACAATATGATAACAAAACATGCAATTTCAACCTACACACATTTATAATAGTTGGTCTTTTAAGACATACATGTAAAAGCTTGAGGTATAGGGGGAGGGTTGAGATTTCATAAATATGTTTAACCCCGCCACATTTTTGCACCTGTCCCAAGTCATGAGCCTCTAGCCTTTGTTAGTCTTGTATTATTTTTAATTTTAGTTTCTTGTGTATAATTTGGAGTTTAGTATGGCGTTCATCATCACCGAACTAGTATATATTTGTTAAGGGGCCAGCTGAAGGTCGCCTCCGGGTGCGTGAATTTCTCGCTACATTGAAGACTTGTTGGTGACCTTCTGCTGTTGTCTTTTCTATGGTCGGGTTGTTGTCTCTTTGACACATTCCCCATTTCCATTTTCAATTTTATATTTAATTTAAATGAATGGGAAAATGACAAGATACATTTCTGGCTTATATATAATTAGGAGATGTGCTATAATTGCCAATGAGATAACTATTAATTTATAATTTACTTGTAATCTGTCAGTGTTTTCAGCTTGTAATAAAAAATGCATGTCTGTTTTAGACAGCAAGGTTATAAAATTGCAGTTGTATTGATAACCAAAGCATTCCTAGACTGCTTTATGTGTTCTGTTGTCTGTTTTACCAGAGTTAACTATGAACTGCTGAATTTTATAACCAGTTTCATGTTATAAAGTATGTACTTGTTGGTGCATAGTACTTTAAGCTATGTTATACTTATAAAATTCTGCACTTACTTAAAAAGCTCATATATTTCTCTCCGTGTAGCTTCAAAGGGTACATTCCTTACTAAAATCTTTGAAGTTTTGATTTCTTTCTTTGACTGTTTCTTTTTCTTGTCTACACCTGGCTGACTACAAACATGAAAATATGCATATAATAAATAAGTCTTGTGTTTGCAATAAAAACAAGAACGTGTATCAGTACACAGATCATGATCATTTTATAAGTTCAGTGGACCAGATAATTGGGGTAAAATTCTAAATTGGCATTAAAATTCAAAAGATCGTATCATAGGGAACATGTGCACTTATTTTCAAGTTGATTGGACTTAAACCTCATCAAAAACTACTTTGAAAGACAGATGAAAGAATAAATGGACACACAGACAAAAAAACATAATGCCCCACAACTATGGTAAATGGGACATAAAACATAGAATATAGTTTCAAATTTGCATATGCACATGACTGACCCTGTTCAAGTGAAATTTATTTGAATATGGTGTTTTGAAAAAGAAAAGATGTATTCATTTTACTGACACAAAATGCCTACATTTACATGACTGATAGAAGTAAGGTCGTTAATCCCTTATAATATTTATATAGATTCTACCACTGCATCGAGTGTTATACAATATTTATCCACTCGAGACAGTTAAATTTTCAAATTTAAAACGCGAGGCTTGGCCGAGCGTTTTAAATATTTAAAATTTAACTGTCGAGAGTGGATAAATATCGTATTACACGAGATTTGGTGGTGGAATCTGTTTCTCTAATGATTTCCTAACATTATGCAGGCAAACTTATTCCTTTCTTTTCGAATAATCTGCAAAAAGATGTGTTCTTTCTATGTGACGTAATCAGACATGGTCGCCTTTTTACATGCCGTCACAATAGGAAATTCAGAGGAAAGCAAAAAAATTCGACGTCATAATAGGATTTTAACCAATGAAGTACTGAGATCAAACAAACCACACATTGAATAAATTTTTTATATACAATGGGTGCAGAAAGGGATAAATTGACGACGAATTAGAAAAAAGTATATTACATGGTAGCTTTGTTTGATATTTTCAGTTCTAGCTGATGACCATCCAAGTCAGTATGTTGTAAGATTTTCATGGCCTTTTCAGCACTCTGTTTCTTCATATACTCCACAAAACCATATCCCATAGACAAAAATTTACCTGAAAATAATAAAACAAATCATTTAGGACAGTAGATGAGAAAAGTAACAAGAATCCCTTTCTAGTAAAAAAATTGGCAAAATGATACGATTCCAATACCATTATAGCAAATACTTTTTTCTCTTTAAGTTTTACAAAAGTTGTATTCATAATGTGAATTAGATATAAATCAATGCCACAGCAGCTTGATGACACAAAATAACTTAAAACATCTAAAGTTTAACATAGGGTCAATATAGCTTTTATCAAAATTTCACACTCGTGAAAAAAATGAAAATCTACAAGTATCCCTTTTTTCTTTTTTTAATTCCTAAAAATAAGTTATTATAAAAAAAAACGCATCAACTTATTTTATTTTACTCACCATATAATGTATGTACACGAACTATAATTCTAGAAATCGAGCAAAAATCATATACAATTTTATGAAATTCAATTTCAAAACGGAAATGGCTTTAATGTCAAGAACATTTAGGAAAAATTTATGAATCATAAATTCAAGTGCCTATCTACCAGAAGTACTTTAAATAGTCTAACTTATAATGAAACAAAGCCAATCAATGATTAAAATTAAATTTGCACACACAATCTTTTTTTAATGCTTTCTTGCTGCTCTCACACAGCTAACAAGCATAAATAATATAATTGTGTAGAGATTTAATTTTTACCTGGATTTTTCATATCTTTCTTTTTAGCAATGTAAGCTGCCTTTATTTTGCCACATTTCTCAAATTTCTGAAAGATAAAAATTAACCGTAATATGACCATAACATATGTAAATTGATTTGTATGATGCATGAAACATAAACATGATAAAATAAGATAGTCCTTAGAGGTTTTCAAATTTTACATGAAATAAATTCATGTCAATTTTGCCATCTAACAACAAATGGGATATTAGTTTCCGGTTTCTTATGCTGTCATGTCCTGATATATCATTTGGGTACTTTTGCTAAAAGCAAGACAAAATATTTTTTAATTTAATATATTTTTTAGTAGAGCAAAGTAATTTTAAAGATTTATAAGTTGTATCAAGCATAAGGTTCTACATAATTAACTTCCTGATAGATGTATAAATAAACTGACCTGTGTAAAATCCTCATCTGATGTATCAAAGTTTACGTTCTTCACAAATAATGTACTTCCTGGTTCTGCTGATTCCTCCTCATCTTCTTCATCCTCTGACTTCTACAATAAAAGTTTTAAAGTTTAGAAAAATTTGTCAATAGTTACATTGGAAGAAATTCAAAATATAAGATGTATCACTTACTGCCAAATGTTTCCCTCAGTTCTCTTAGTTTTATTTATCATTCCTCAAAGTTGTTAAAAACATCAGATAAATGTCAAAAATACAATGCAACAATATGGATGTTTTCCAATTGAGATGACTGGAAACAAACATTTTCTTAAATGCATTAATCCTATGAAATAAAAGAAGATTTTTAAATGGTATCTGATGGAAAACAATGCCATTACTATTAGTAAGGTTGAAATTTGAGATTCTTTTACACAAAAAATCTTCTAAGTTATACTGAAATGGTCATGACATGGACTTTTTCTTGTACGATTTTTTTGGTGAAATTGATCACAGAACTTTATCCCATTCTGTCACTATGTTGACAGATAGCTGTGCATTGACAATTTTGTCTTACTGACCTGAGAGGTATCTTCCTCCTTTTTGTCAGCTGGTTTGTCTTCCTTTCCTTGGTTAAGTGGTTTTAATGCCTCAGTTGGAGCCCATTCTAAATACAATGGAACATGCTGAAACTGGAGATAAAAATAATCATCACCATTAGAATTCAAATACTGTAAGTATAGAAATTATTGTTAAACATATTATTTTTCAAAAAGATCCTGTTGAAATTTTTTGGCAAAAATAAAAACAACACAAAAATTTGCGAATTACTTTATCCAATTTAACTTAAACTTAAACTCAGCTACTGTCTGTCCAATGGATCTTATTTAGTGAACACTTTATATAATGTTCTGGATTGTGTCAGATTTTGGAACAAATACATGTAGTTTCTGTGCTAACAAAATGAAATACAAAATAATTTGTAGCAATCCATTTGAAATTAATCAATTGATTTTTTTCACCCTGAGTATACCTACTTTTGTGTATGCTAGTTTTTTATATGCCAATTTAGCTTCCGTTGGTTCAAGAAATTCGACTATAGCTGTAATACCAGAAGGAGGCAATATCACTCGACCCAGTGTACCATGTTTAGAAAACACATGTTGTAATTCTTCTGTCTTGGTCCCAGAAGGTAAATTCTTCACTAATATCACTGTTTTACTTCTTGGACCATCAGCCTGCAAGAAATTATAATCAATGGCTGTTTAATATCAAGTGGTAAATTACATATTCAGGACAAGAACATGATAATGTGATATGAATATAAACTTTGCTTTGTACTTGACCTACATGGAATATTTTTAGTGTGCTATTACACAAGGTAAAAGTCAATGGGAGGACAAGTTACCCTACCCAGACACATTATTCTGACTCTCAGCTGACCAGTCTTTGTTCTTACTCCAAATATTGTGTGTTCAGTGGAGAAGTAGAGAATACCATTTTTTTTTAAAAGTTTTTGGTTTGACAAGACTGTATTTATAATAATGGAAACTACAAGAAGTTTAAACAGAACCCATTCATGTATTAACCAAATTTTTGGCTAAGTCAGTTAATTCAAAATTATCCAGTGCTACTGCCAAGCAATAATTTGAATGGTACATTAATTATTGAAAACATTTGAATTTAAATTTTGCTACTTTGTAAGTCCGTTTAGATCATAAAACTCTACTTGTATTTTGGTCTTGTATAGTCTTAGCTTACATTTGATTAGGTTAAAGCATTCCTGATAAAAGTAAATCAAAATAATCTCTTTGGACACATGAAAGCAATAAAGTGTCCTTTTAACCCATTTATTTACATGTTACTATAACTAGATATTATATATTTACCTGACTAAAACTATCTAACACAACACCATTATCTATTAAGAAATCTCTTGTTTCTGACACAATCTGTGTTTCTCCGAGAGCCATCCGTACACCTAAACTACCAGATATCTCCTGTAAATAAATTGTATTTTCATGATATTTGGTACTTTAATACTGTGGATTCATTATTATTTGTTGGATACCAATTTTTTGTGGATTTCGTGGGTACCGGGAAACCATGAATTTAAATATTCAACGAATTGCAAATTTTCTAAAGGAATATATGCATACTTTGTCAAAACCACGAAATTAAATATCCATGAATATGCAAGTTTTCCTCAAACCACAAAAATTGGTACCCACGAAAATAAATGAATCCACAGTATTAAGCATACAAATATAAATGAATATTTTAAAAGATGTGTGCTCACTAGTTTTATCTAAGGTCAATTCCATTTTCAATTTGAATCTGACAGTTTGTTCAATAATGTTTTAATGTTCACTTGTACAAATGTATGTTAACATTTAAAAATCCAATTTGTAAATTTAAAATTAATGGAATTCAGTTTTAAATTACACTTATTTTACAACAAGTTTCTAATTTTAGACCTCCTTGATCTGTTTTGTTGCGACAACATTTTCTACAATACCATGTGTGATTTCAAATAATGTCTTTAAAAGTCATTGGAATATGTTAAAAACAAATATCTAAGACAACAATAATTTTTGTGTTGGTGCATGTTAAAAATTCATGTTATAATAGAAATTACTTACTGCATCAAGAATTTGACTCTTTTCTGTTCCATATTTTTGTGCCATTACATTAGCCACAGCATTAGCACCCATAAATAATGTATTCCAGTTATGAGAGCTGGTAATATAAATTTAAAGCTACAATTATTACATTCGTTTTGGTCTTGTTAATCTGTTTATACATTCAAAATATTCTATAAATTTTGCAATGATAAAGTTTGTTAAGTTTTATATGAAGTCAATTTAAACAGCTTATCTATAATTTAGAAAGGATCAATAAAGGCAGAATATTCACTTCGTATGTATGTCTAATAATTTCTTTATAAATGATGAGCTCTGAAGAAAAATTTTGGCAAATTATTTATCAATCCATCATTAGAGAGGATGCCTCAAATGTTATTGATCCATTGCAATATGTTTGCTAAAATTTATTTTTCTAATGTAATATGTTAATACCGGGTACTTATTTCTCCTTTAAAAAGAGTAGCTTCAAGGTTTAACTTTTCACTTTTTACATGCCAAATTATTTTATACTCTGTCATTAATCATGAACCCTTATGTCTGTCATAAACGCTATTAGCTTTAACCAAGCAGAAAGTTAACTTTTTCACATTTCTCATTTTTTCATCCCCTTTCTAAGCTTACTATACATTATTGTTTTTTTTTCTCATTATTGACGGCCTTAATCTCTTCATTTTTTCAAATTCATTATATTTATTATGTTATGGTTGTACCTACCTGCCAGCCATGGCTTTCTGTTTTGCCTGTTTTTGTGTTTTAAAAGATGAACCTTCTGAAATAATATTTAATAACAATTTTTCATACATTTATTTTAAATAGCTAATCAAATTGATCTAGTTGGTGGCAAAATGCTACAGTGAAAAACTGTATGGATCAAATTAAGCTATGATTTGATTTTCTGCACAACCTTAACATTACTATCATTAATTGCATATTTATTTATTCAATACAGAGCAGTGTGCAAGTCTTCTGTGTTCAATATATAAAGTGGTATTTTTTTTTAAATTTTGGACACTCTGTCTGAGTCTGTCTACAATCTCAGGGCTTTCCAAAGAAACCGGTAGACGGCGGATTTCCGCCGTTTACGGTGGCTTCAAGTGCAGGCTACTTCACTGACAAAAATATAAATTCAAAAAGAAAAAAATATCTTTTTCAAATGTTTACAGGCAACCGAGAGACATATTGTCGCAAAGTCGCGGTCACGATAAACAAAAATGAAAAGTCAGTGTTTACCTGGGGCTAAATATAGTTCACATGAATTCAGGTCACTGATTGGTTGTCTATTTGAAGTCAGAATGCATCGTTTCTTTTCAAAGATAACAAGAGAGACGTTCCAGTGGTCATTGAACATCAACAATAGAGATGTTCCGATGGTCATTAACTCGTTGATTTTGGCTTTTAGAACGTGAAGACAATCAGATAGGTTGACAGTATAGCAGATCATGTTGTTCAGAATCTAGAAACAGTATCTTTTGAAGTTCATTTTTCAAAGCCTACGGGGTGTTCAGAGAATCAATGTAAAAAACGAAAGTAGAATATTGTAGACTCGACCACAAATAAATAACATTTCCAAATGATTTATGTATCCGACTTATTGAGCAGTTTACAAAAAAAGAGAAAATCAGAGGATATATAAATTTTCTGTCAATGCTTGAGAAATAATTGTATGATTTAAATACACATAACAGTCTTTGGAGAAAAAAGGGGGGGTCATTTGTTTACAAATGCACGTAGTTATGCAAAATAAATCGATCAAGATTTCTAACAAATCGGATTATTAAATAAATAAAACTCCTTTAAAGACAAATCCCTCTATTGTTTATGCGCATATACAAGCGCAACAGTACTATGCCGTCAGCTGTTTATGACGTCGCGGTTTCCGCGAACTGGAAACGTTTATTAGAGTTATTCCTCTTTGAGCCGATGGAGAGATTGACAATCGTTTTGATAGGTTAATTTTCCGAGAAAAAAATTAAAATTGTTTTATATAATAAACATGTTCCAGAATTGGATAAAATATGAGAATGAAAAGAGAAACTATACAGCAATCTAACAACAACAAATACACAAAAATGACTGCAAAGAAACGATACAAAATCTGGATACTCGACAGAAAGATGAGCCAATCAAATTATAATATAATACTTTTTTCCTTAATTTTCTATATGTATAGACTTTCGTAGGTTCTTAATTATATCGATATTTTACAAATCATTAAGAAAGTACGAAAATCATCAATCATTCTGGACATGTCCTCAAAAATCAATGTATCTTTAGCAATAGGTACATAACGTGCCTATATATGGATATGGCAAATTGCACTGACGTATTTTGGAATATAATACTTAGATTTCTGATAAACACCAACAAAACACTAACCTAACGACGTATACATGTAAAACAAAGTACATCTACAGAAGTTAACATAAAAGCTTCTAACATTCTAGGTTTTTTATATGACCATTCCGAGTTTGTTCCGCTTTACCAAATTTGATATTTATGTGCAAGGTGTGCAATTTTTGTATGAAAAAACATAATCGTGTCTGTGTTAAAAAGTTGTCGGAATGAAGAATTACAGAGGAATGCATATGGAAAAAAATCAATTAAAAGAAGATTTGAGAAAAGAGGTCGGACTAGGTTTTATCCATACTCACGGTATGACATCTGTATGAGTATACTTAGACTGAGTTTCTAGCAACATTACGGAATACTTTGACATTCATTGATGCCTAAGGATGAATGATCAAAACCGATATGATGTTAATTAGACCCCGTTAACACTTGCACGGAATTGAAATAAAATCTATTTCTGAAGAGCATCTCTCGTTTTCGATCTTTTAAGAACTTGTGCGTTTACATTTAGTATACATTGCATATCTAATATAATCGGTCTAACCATTTCGATAACAAAAAATCGTAGAAAATTGAATAAGAAAATATTTGGTTCATGAGATAATTATATGCTTACTTTATTAAGGTGTTGAGAACCTTAAGTGACCCCATAGTTTAAGTGTCTTTAAAAAGTACATAGTGAGCAGTGGTCGTTACATACAAACGTTCACCTATATTGTCCCAGTCAATGGATGAATTTAATGTGTCAATCAATGACCACAGCCACACTGTTTTGAAATCTACATAAAACACTTGGAATTTTATATCGATTGATTGATTGAAAAGTCGATCGCGATGTATATAAAACGTTTTCACTTGAAGAAAAATAGGTCTTTTAAAACTACATCTGGAGATGGAATGTTTACGTCCGATTGAAGATCAATCTTTCTCATTTTTGCAATACTAAAGATCGGCGATCTCAGAAATGATCGATCTTTATTGTTAGTGGAGACGGAGTCTTATATTTCTAATGATTTTAAGTAATTATCATCAAAATAAAAAGGAACAACATTTTTAAACGAAATTGAAATTCATGATATATACCTGAAGCTAAATTCTGTCTTGTCTTTCAGATATACTTTGATTGAACAATGATATTATATAAAAATGTCTTCACTATTTTAAAAAGAATTTCTGTTAAACACATAAGCACTATGAATAACCTGAAATGAAATGTTCATAGAAGCATTCGTGTGTACATTTGTACAACGCATTGTTTTCCAACCACCGCATTTATATTACGTGTCTGTGATTATATACTGACTTAAAACTAAGTACTATCATGTGTAGATTAATGTGAATTTATCGTAGTTTAAAACAAACAAACAACAAATCAGCAAATAACGAGAACTGGGTTGTCCCTAATTTATAAGAATATAGCCTAAACCGGCCGAACGTCTTTCGACGTTGTTTTTAGAATTGGCGCAATATGTTCCCGCCAATTCAAATTGTTACCACCTTTTTACAAATATCTCTTTTTCCATTACGGTGACCCCATCTTTTTATTTCCTTATTTTGTTTAGATATAAACAACGCATATTCTATTGAAGACTCATGGAGAAATTATTGGTCAATTTTTTTTAAACTTAATTTTTTTATAGGTATTTCACAATAAAAAAAGGCGGGAAAACTATTATAGCAACTTATCATTATTATTTTCCACTCAGAAAATGGTGATATTATTAAAATAGTTTGTATTAACAACTAGGTTAACAAAACAGACAAGTTTTTATTGGATACGGACTTTAAAAAAAATATTACACTGCTATTGAGTAGAAGTCCCAATTTCCAAATTCCGTGAAAAAGATGGCGTTTTAAATCGAAAACGAGGTCGGTGACCCCATTTTTTTATTTGCTTATTTTAAAGCTTTTACCTAGCCTAAAGTAAAAATAAAATATAAAGAAAATATTATTGGTAGATCTGAATAGAAGGATTTGTCTTTAAATGAAAATGAATTTTAAGCATAAGGTAAAGAAAATCAAAGCCTTAAAGGCTGTAAAAGCAATTGCTGCCATGTTAATGGTTGGGGACTTTTATTTTTCATCCACATATATACAAGAATTAAACCTGACATGAGTGTTGTCTAGTTAAAAGTAAGAAGGTTTTCACTTTATATAAATAAAAGACTTTAGCAGAAAGTCATTTTTAATATGTTTTATATTTCACAAGGAGACAACACGTTTACCAGGCTAAAGTTGGGGTCAAATATACATGTGCTGAAACATATAACTCAAAAAGAAATCATCATGGATTATCCCCTGGTAGTGTTTGTAACTTCCTTGGCAATAATTTCCTTTATTGATTTAATTTTAACAATTTTCATTATTAATTTATATTTAACCATTAACACAAATGCAGACACAAATGTTAAAAAACGCCTTATACGGGAAAGAAATAAAATATCTTACAAGACATAAACATGTAAAGAATAAATGTATATTTCAGCTTAATAAAAATATTTTCATAATGTTACTTTGTCATCATTTTTAAAACTAAGTTCCAAACATTATTGCTCAGTAAATTGAGTCAGTTGATATGTGTCCTTCTGATGCGGTACGAGCACAGGCACTTGTTTCTATCCATAGGAAGGTCGATTATCCATATAAATAGTTTTATATGGATAGTCGACCTTCCTATGGATAGAAACAAGTGCATGTGGGTACGAGATAACTACAATTCTCATGCAATCCGAAAAGGGGGGTCATCACAGACAAACATGACATTAAATCGTTATCACTGAACTAGTATATATATTGTATAGGGGCCAGCTGAAGGACGCCTCCGGGTGCGGGAATTTTTCGCTGCATTGAAGACCTGTTGGTGACCTTAATTCTGCTGTTGTGTGTTTTTCTATGGTCGGGTTGTTGTCTCTTTGACAAATTCCCCATTTCCATTCTCAATTTTATTATACGAACAAGAACAAACAGCTCTACGTTGCTTTGATATTTATCAATTTTCAGGAAACATTGCGAAAAATGATCTTCAATATTTCGAAAACATGTGAAATAAAATTGCTAACACGGTGGACCGTCGAGTGTCAACAAACGTAGTAGACTTGTTCACTGAAAAGACGAGGATAATGGTTTCATCTGACATTTGTTATGCAAACCCAGTTTTGATCATGATATTTAAAAAGACGTACTTTTTTTTCAATCTATGTATTAATAAACTAGAAAATTCCAAATTGTAAATATCTCTTCATCTGGACCGACTTGGCATCTACTACGTTTGGACGGGTCCATTTCATTAGTAAGGTGATCGATAAATATTACGGAGTTTTGACAGAAAAGGAAAACGGACTTATTGTTATGTGTTTAATTTTCAACAAGGGTTTCGTTCCGCTAAATTATTTGCGCAAATAAAGTTTGTCTATTTTTAGATTACAGGTAATAATTTGACACTACGCATTAACCTGTGTAGTGATTTTGATTTTACGATAAATGTATGAATGAACGATAATTTTTTGAATGAACAAGAGCACCTGACCTCTTAAAGAAACACAAATTAAACATAAAAAACCGTATTTATTAGGAGATAATTCAGTTAAATTTTCAAAACTAAATCAACAACTGAAATGAATCCATATTTTGTTGAAACATCGTACGAACGGCGGAAAACGGAATCGCATTTATAAAAATGTACTTTTTTTCACTCGGACTTCTATGTTATTTGATAGTCAAACGGTTGACCCTTTAAATACAAAAATACATCTACAAGAACATATTCTGAAACTTCTTAAATCCACTAACTTTTTTTAAAGTTTCAAGCTATGTATTGCATTAGAAAACATACATAGGTGTTAAAGAATGACTGACCAGGAGCCTGTTTAACAAAATACTATGGCTTGATCTGGGCGGAGTCTCTGATCTGGGTCACAAAGATGGCCATACGCGACGGCATAAAAGCAATTGCTTTAATAAAAAACAAACCATTACATAAATAAAAAAAATGAAATTTCTTTTGAGATTTTTTCTTCTTCTTTAATTTCATACATAAAATATGGTCATTTGAAAGATGAAATTAGGTGCCAGGAGATTGCGAGAATGCAGGATTTTGCTCTATTTATGCCAGAGCTTCTGGGGACTTTGAGCGGCCCCCCCTGACCCCCTGCCGTAAAGCACCAAGCTTACAGCTTGGTAGGCGTCCGGCTTCGCCGAACGCATCTTACAGCCAACTATAATTGTAATTTAGCCTACTACTTCAATTTCAAGGAAAAGCCCTGCAATCTACAACTTCTTCACTTTGAACAATTCTTAATGTCAAATTTTTTGTTTGTATTCTAAAAAAGCTCTGTTCATATGGAATTAACTGCTGAAATGGTTCAGCCATTTAAATTAATGGTAATTTTTCTACTCAAATGTAATGTTAATATATATATTGAAGGGGACTTTTAAATGACTTTTATTCACTCAGATAATTTCATAGCTAAGAATAAAACCAAGGACTACAAAAATGTTTTCAACACCTGAATAAACAGCTGCGCCATGAGCGCATGATACGCCCGACGTCTTGTGTGGAAGTTTTATGCAATAATCATAAATAGTTTCTGAGAAAGTTTTAAGCAATAACCATATATTGTTTTTGAGACACGGCTGGACCCTGTTTTTTTTTTACAAAAAACTAAATATCACTAAAATAAAATTTTGAATCAAAACCAAAAAGTATACAGATCTTTAGATTAATATAACAAAGAAGTGTGTAAAGTTTTAAGCAATAATCATAAATTGTTTTTGAGATACGGCACAACATGTAAAAAAACCCTCCCCCTTTTTTACAAAATACTCAATAACTCAAAAATGAAATTTTGAATCATCACCAAAAAGTATACAGATCTTCAGATTAATATAATAAAGACATGTGTAAAGTTTTAAGCAATAATCATAAATCGTTTTTGAGATATGGTGCGACATGTAAAAAAAACCTCCCCCTTTTTTACAAAATACTCAATAACTCAAAAATGAAATTTTGAATCATCACCAAAAAGTATACAGATATTAAGACTAATATAACTAAGAAGTGTTTAAAGTTTTAACTCATAATCAAGAATCGTTTTTGAGATACGGTGCGACATGTGAAAAAAACACACCCCTGTTTTAGTTACAAAGTGCCGTAACTCAAAAAGTTTTAATCTTATTTTCACCAAAAAGTATACAGATCATTTGACCATCATAAGAAACAACTATGTTAAGTTTCATGAAATTTGGATAAGTCGTTCTCAACTTACGGTGCGACATGTTTACGCCGGACAGACAGACGGACGGACACCGGACATTTGTATACCATAATACGTCCCGTCAAAATTTTGACGGGCGTATAAAAACACTTTAAAAACAAACCAATATTTGAAGTGCATCATTGTAATTTTTTTGTTTAAAAATGACTGATGTGACTTTAGTAGTGTCCGTCAGCCAACAACACTACACAGCTTGTGTTGCCTTGTTTAACATGTTTGTATAATATTAAGTATGTTTGTGTTATAAAAGCTTAATACAAACCTGATGCAACAGTGTCTTCATCTTCCTTCGACTTGGATGGTAAAATGTGTAACATCCTCCCCTATAAAAGACATGTAAGAATGATTTATACCGAAATAATTTAATTTTGGATGTAACACGTCTTCTGATTGGCTGACGTTATTTTGTTATGAGCCCATAGACATAATTTAGTCATGTGACCGTGACGTCATCAACGTTTTTTCATGGTTTTCTACGGTTTAAAATGGAATTTAGAATTAAATTATAAGAAATGACTGTAATATTTTTTCTGTCTATTCGAAATAACATAAAAAATGTGGTGCACTGTTAAATAACCCGCTACACGCGTTATTCAGTGTACACCAAATTTTTTATGTTATTTCTTCATAGACAGAAAAAATATTACAGTCATTCCTTAATTGATGATTAAAATGCTTAACTTTTTTGTTATATCTTTGTGGATTTTTTTTGGTTACTATATCTGGTAAAAAACAACTCACTTCAATATCTTTCCAAAGAAAGAAAAATTAAATCAAGCCAAATGTCAACTAAATTGTTGCAGTCAAATAAATATCATTAAATTTCCATTGTTTAGATTGTTTCTAACCTATCACAATGTTTCGGTGTACGCTTTTGAAAAAATAACTTGAATTCCATTATATTGTGAAACGAGGAATTACTATTCCATGTGACTTAAGAATACCATTTACTCTGCCATTATAAAAAAATCTTCATAGATGAAAATTTCAAAATTTCCAGACCTGCCCCCAGAGTTTGAGATAAAATTAGACTTACCATAAAACTAGTTCCATCAAGGAATGTAAAAGCTCTAACAGCATGTTCAGGCATCATATAGGTTATAAAGGCAAAACCTTTCAGTTTCTTTGTTAAAGTATCTATTGGTAAGTGTGTCTCTGTCAAAGGACCTATCAAGATAAAATATTCATAACTATAAATAGAGGAAAATTTAAAGAATGATTTTAATGCTTATACATTCTATGTTCATTAACATGCCCAAAATTGAATTTTGAATGATGCTATAAAATTCATCTGAAATGTATCACTATAAATGGAAATACGATTTCATATAAAGAAAAATCTTTTAAAATTTTTTTGTTTTGACAATTAATGTACCGGTATTTAACCGCTATAAGATTTTGTTCCAACTAAGCTAAGATGTTTAGGTACGAAATTCTTCAACTCGTACTTAAAAATCTTGAACCTTAAGAATTGTTTTGAAGTCAAATATCTTACCAAACTTTGAAAATAATGCTTCTATGTCTTCATCCTTACATATGTATGGTAGGTTTCTGACAAACAATCTGCCAGTCTGAAAAAGAGAAAATATATATACCTTTTATAACAAGAGTTTCCAATATTTGATCAGACATTTGCAAATAAAAACTTAACCTATGATTGCGGATTTCACCTTCTAAATTCATTTCTTAAATCCTAAATTTTACACTTATGGTAGGATTTGTTATGTTTTAAATATGTACTTATTTACAGTGTTCTTTTTTTTCCAGACCCTATTTGGTGGTATTGCATGTTACAAAAAAGTCTATCTCATTTTTTTATCCAAAGAACAAGCTCAAGCTGAGGTTAGGGGCTATTTTAAACTTGCAGTTAGGTGAGTTTTTTTCTCTTTGTTGAAGCCTCACTGAGACTTTGAGATGAAAAACAGCAATAAAAGGGCTGTTCCTTTGTTTTTTGTGTGTTGTTTCCTGTTCATGTACTGATTTTGTGTCATAGATATCCCATATCCTTTGTTTTTTCTAGGTTATTATGATGATGCTTCCGAATCTCTAAATCAGTATTTAACAAGAATGTGTCTAAAGTACACAGATGCCCCACTCGCACTATCATTTTCCATGTTCAATGGACCGTGAAAATGGGTAAAAAATATAATTAGGCATTAAAATTAGAAAGATCATATCATAGGGAACATTTGTACTAAGTTTCAAGTTGATTGGACTTCAACTTCATCAAAAACTACCTTGACCAACAACTTTAATCTGAAACTCGCACTTTCATTTTCTATGTTCAGTGGACCATGAAATAGGGGTCAAAAGTTTAATTTGTCTTTAAAATTAGAAAGATCATATCATAAGGAACATATGTACTAAGATTCAAGTTGATTGGACTTCAGCTTCATCAAAAACTACCTTGACCAAAAACTTTAACCTGAAGCGGGACAGACAGATGAACGGGCAGACGGACGGATGAACGGACAGACCAGAAAACATAATGCCCCTCTACTATTGTAGGTGGGGCATAAAAAGTGTATTTACATGTTAAGAGGGTCAATTAATAGCTAGTTAACACCCATGATCTATAAATATGTCACTAAGTTGTAAAGAAAGCTACTGTAAAGAATGACTTACATCAGCAATGGCTGCTTCAGATTCTGCTGTTTCTTGTCTCTATAATGATTATAAACTATAACATTAGTAATGCATATAATAGCATATTTTTAAACTAATTTGAGGTCGTGAAGTAGCAGATAATAGGCACTGAAATATAATTAAACAATAATTCATTAATTCTTGCTCAGAAAGCAATGCAAAATTTTCCATGTCAGTATTCTTGAAAATTTAGGAAATTTTCATGAACCACTTTTTAATGTATGAAGAGTAAAAAAATATATCACTGTGTTGAAGACCCATTGGTGTGGCCTTTGACTGTTTTCTGCTCTATGGTCGGGTTGTTGTCTCTTTAACCCATTCCTAATTTCCATTCCCAATTTTATCATATTTCTTCATTTTTACCGATATACATTTCAACTGTATTAGTATTGATAGAAATGGACTAGTGAAAAAATTAATATTTAGTTTTGCTCACCTGTTTCTCCAGATCTACAGCAGGAATGTGAACGTCTGCCATATCTTCGACTGTATCTTCTTTCATCTTTTTGAGAAGTATCCTCTTACCACCTTGAATATAGTTAGTATTCTGTTAATGGTACTGTCATCTCATAATTTAATGCAGATAATTTATTGAGGTTAAAAAATTGTCAGAAAATATCTGAAGTGATTTAGCCTGTTTTCGTAGAATAATTCAAGTAAAAAAAAAGGGTTTAATTTACCCATTCCTCCATTATGACCCCTTTTAACGCCACCCCCTTAACTCCATAACAACGACTTTTGACGCCTGTGTAGTGACTCAGTTGAAACGTCTTGACTATGAAAAAACTTTATCAGACTTAAAAAAAATTGTATCTAATATAAAAAAGATATTCATGAGAATATCTGACTGGAATTTCATTGATGACATATTCCTTTTTTGCAATGCATTAATACTTTAAACCTGATGATTATTTTTTTATTGAAAAATTCTATTCCAATCAAGTATGTAAAAAAAAAAAATCTATGGAGGAAAGGGTTAACTAAAAAGAAGGGAATTATTCATTATTTATAATAAAATAAAGGGCTGCGCTTTAGCGCATGATACGCCCGTTGCTCTTTTAACTTGTCTTTTATGCTTTAAATGAATTTATATGATCAACTAGAAATATATATACAAATCAAAAGGATGTTACATTAATATATTCACCAAAGTTTCATAAAATCCCCCTTTTTTAAGTATAAAAATTCATTACTTAAGAAAACGTAAAATCTAAAATTTATAAAAATGGAAAGGGAGCTTATGTCAATAGATATAAACAATTTATCAAAGTTGCATAAAATTTTGTGATAGTGTTAGTTATTGTCCCAAAATTGGAAAATCCCACCTTTTTTAAGCATAAAAATTCATAACACGGAAATGTAAAATCTGAAATTTATAAAAATTGAAAGGGAGCTTACATCAATAGATATAAACAATTCACCAAAGTTTCATGGACATTGGTGAAAGCCTTTTTGAGTTATTGTCCGAAGTGTTGAAAATCCCCCTTTTTTTTATGAATAAAGCCCCATAAATCCATAACTTAAAATCTGAAATTTATAGAAATTGAAAGGGAGCTTACATCAATAGATATAAACAATTCACCAAAGTTTCATGGACATTGGTGAAAGCATTTTTGAGTTATTGTCCGAAGTGTTGAAAATCCCCCTTTTTTTATGAATAAAGCCCCATATATCCAAAACTTAAAATCTGAAATTTATAAAAATTGAAAGGGAGCTTACATCAATAGATATAAACAATTCACCAAAGTTTCATGGACATTTGTGAAAGCCTTTTTGAGTTATTGTCCGAAGTGTTGAAAATCCCCCCTTTTTTATGAATAAAGCCCCATAAATTCAAAACTTAAAATCTGAAATTAAAAAAAAAACGAAAGGGAGCTTACGTCAATAGATATAAACAATTCACTTAAGTTTCATGGAAATTGGTGAAAGTGTTTTTGAGTTATTGTCCGAAGTGTGGATGACAGACGGACGGACGGACGGACAGACGGACGGACAGACAACGGTATACCATAATACGTCCCGTCTAAAAGACGACGGGCGTATAAAAAACCACAAGCCACATTCAAATGCATAAATTTATGATCCAAAACAGACGAACCTAATCACTGTAAATTCATTGCTGATCTATAATATTCTCAGTGGTTTAAACATCTTGCCTGACTAAGAACCCTTTTAAATTAAATTGTTTAATGAGGGTGGTAAAGGGTTATTTTCATGCAACATGTTTTGCCATTTTTATTTCATGTGCAGCCGTGAAAAAGGTTTGTTATTTTGTGAAATCGGTAAAAAGATCAACGTGCAAGACATTTTTAATTGTTAGTTCATCGTGAAATGGCATTTTTATTTCGCATTCTTCCGTGCAGATACCCCCCTTTACGCCCCTCTTTAATAGCTGATCATACCACTGGCTGGATCTATATCTATTCAAAAGTCTGTTTCAATGGTATTGAAAGAAATGTTGTAACTTGTTCACTATTCTACAGCTAGATAATCATACATACAGACTCTTCATCAATTGATAATTCTAAATTACTCAATATTGAAATGCATTCAAATGTGTGGCTAAAATACTGGAACATTTCTACCATACTGTATATAAGAATATACTGTAAAAATATTTCAAGGATTTGAAATGAGAGATGATTGGTCCAGCTAATTCTAAGTTTACTGCTTCTGTTAGTCATAATTACCTATAAACAATTTATTTTTTCTCATGGCCTCATCCCATTCCTTTTCTGTACTGAAGTCAATAAAAGCTACACCTACAAAGTAAAAAGCAACAACCAATGAAAATCAGTCTAAAAAGGTAACAGAAATCATTCCTTTAAAATGTTATGCATGTCTGAGTAAAATACTGCTGTAAACATCCAAATTTAATAACTTTTATTTCTAGAATTACACTAAGCATACTGGTTCTGTAAAAAAAAATCAACATATAAATGCTTGTGCAACAGATTTTTTTAATTTTTTTTATCACAGAAAAAAACACAGGCTTCAAATGTTAAGAATATCAACAATCACAAATCTAATACCACAAAGTCTTAGGAAACTCCTTTCTTTCAGTTGATGATAATATTATAGTGATAACATTGCAGTAATAAAACTTCTATTTCAACAAAAAAGAAAGATTATCATTAGAACTTTGATCATTTAAATCAGTAGGTTTTCACAGTTTTTACCTAATGGTTTCTTCTTTGCATTCTTAGGTATTCTTACACCAATTGGTTCAAGTGGCTGGAAAAACTCTCTAATCATTGTCTGAAGAAAACAAAATGATAATAATACTGGTCATCTCATGCTTAACATGCAAATAACAAGTTAATAATTGCTATTGAATGGATTAAATATTCAAACAAGAATGTGTCCCAAGTACACGGATGCCCCATCAGCACCATCATTTTCTATGTTCAATGGACCATGAAAATGGGGGAAAATCTCTAATTTGGCATTAAAATTAGAAAGATTATATCATAGGGAACATGTTAACTAAGTTTCAAGTTGATTGGACTTCAACTTCATCAAAAACTACCTTGACCAAAAACTTTAATCTGAAGTGGGACGAACGGATGGACAGACGCACAGACCAGAAAACATAATGCCCATAAATGGGGCATAATAAATGTAGCATAAAAACTTACTTTGGTAAGTTTCATTTATTATTAACAATTTGAGGGGATTTTATGGTTTCAAGCTAAGGGAGATAACTTCAACGCTAATAAAATGTTCCTCTGAGCACAGCTTGATATGACCGCAGAGGTTGAACCCCTGAACAGTTGTGGCAAAGGAGTAAGTTCGGTAAGGGCCATATTTGGCCCCAATTATAAAGTTCATAGTTACAAGCCAAAAAATGTTTGAAGTTGCCTTAAATACATGTGAGAAAGTTAAACAGAACTGTTTTTGTCAAAGTTTTGTCAAAGTTTAAGTCTAAGACGTTGAATTTTACATCCCAAAAAGGTCAAGAGGATTTTGGTGAAATTTGACAAAATGAGCGGGATTTCAGCCAAATTAAGGACCAGGAAACATAGAGCGCAGGCGTCGACAAACTTAATGTTCAAATAAGACATATGAAATGTCTTTACAAACACTATTTTAAAAGAACTTTGTTGTCGACGTATGCGCTCTATGTTTCCTGTCCAATAATCTATTGAAATTTATCCATTTTCATTGATTTTTTCATGAAAATCAATATGAGTGCAACTTGTGACGTCATAATGTAACGTAGAAACGTAAAGTTTTCAACAAAATGGCTTATTTCCTATCAAGTCACTGTATTAGCTTCAATTTATTGTGATATTGGTCAATAAATCCGAATTTGAAATTTACACTAAAAAAGGGGGCCATTTTAGGACCTTACTGAACATACTCCTTTGGACACAATATTCAAGCTTGATTCTGTCTGAATTTGGATTGTGATCAAATTTTTAAATAGTTTAGGTTTCTGACACAAAATAAATGTCAAGATCTTACAAATCTATTGCACAATACTGTGTAATTAAAGATTCTTCTGGAAAATTAAAAAAATTTGAAATTTGAAAAATTTTGAACAAAACATTTGAACCCCTTAAAAAAATTGGAACCCCCAAAACTTTTTGAATCCCCCCTTGGAGCAATTACCCCCACACTTAAACCCAACCTTGAAGTACAATTTCAGAGAGATCCATATTCTTAAACACAAGTTATTGTCTGGAAACTATAAAAATGCTTGTTTTTGGCCCTTTTTTGGCCCCTCATTCCAGCATGAATTGGGCAATTACCCCGAAAACTCAATCCCAGTCTTCCTTTTATGATATGGAGCCTTGTGGAACAGTGTAAGAGAGATCAATACACTTACACACTAGTTATTGTCCAGAAACTACAAAAATGCTAGTTTTTTGCCTTTTTACCTAAACTAAACAATAACGGACACCAAATGTATCTTCGGATGAGGCAGATAACGACGACAACATCATACCATTATACGTTCCCAAAGTTTTTTTTGCGGTTATATAAAAAGAAAGTTCAATGGTAATCAAGTTTTGTTTAGGATGATGTCGCAATAGTGGAATTTAATCTTTAGGACTAAAAATCTGAAAAATGAAGTATTGTATAAGATACTAACTAAATTAGGCCCAGTTTGCTGCAGTTAGTTTAATTACCATTCACATATAAGTTTGTCAAAAGTAATATCAAACTTATTAGTCTGTAGAAAAAGTCAAACTTACATTTTTGAGCTTGGTTTAAGATAGACTTATATATTGTTAAATTTTCCAGCGAAATAATTATAGAATAACTTATTGAAGAATTCAAATAGAGAAAAATAGTCAACGAGTGAACGAACAACACATAAATTCATGAATGCTCGTAGTGCATGAATTAATTATCAGTGTTGTCCAGTCACAAGTTGAAAATTTTTGATTAGTTATTTTTTTAATTATGTTTACAACGGGATTTTTAGTTGAATTAAAGTAGAAAATGAAAGGAACTATATTTTTTTCTGCTTAGATGAGACGTCATCGATATTGTCTTGGCAACGTCTATTGTTGTATGACGCCAGAGGAGTGTAATAACCAAGTTTATTTCACATGTGAAATCATCAGATTTCATTTCACTGGGAAATCAAGTAATTCTATGTAAGCAATGTAATAATTAGCCATATAACATAATCATGGAGTCAAAAACTTGACATATAAAAAACTATATAAACAACAGCACATACCTCGTCAACATATCCAGTAAAACCTCGTAACTTTATCAAATATTTCTGTTTGACTGGTTCCTTGTCATCCTACAAAAACAACATGAAGATATAAACTATTAATCATGAAAACACTGGTACCTTATCTAAACTTTCTTTTTTACTGCAAAGTTTTATTGATATTTTATCAAGAGCTATTAAAAAATTACTTTCTAAAATCAAAATTAAGATAATATACCAGAAAACTTTGTTTCAAACAACATAATTCTAAAATTAAAATTAAAATAAATTGGCTATTTGCAGTTAAATAAAGATTGACTAGATCTGTTACCACTATACAAAGATTGAAAGAGAATCAGGAATTACATGACCTTATTATGACACAAAATTGGCTACAATTCTAGCTTAATTAGATTTTACAGAAAAAAATTAGGTGGGAACGCCCCTTGTATCAATCTGCACCTGTTGTGATGTCCATAATAAGTTCTCCTCATGTCTAAAAACTTCCATACATGAATTACAGAGCAACTAAGCTGGGTATTGTAGGCACAGGCAAGCATGATAAGCATAAAAATAAGAATTAACAAGTGAAACTGCGAGCTACTGCTCACTGATGATACCCCCGCCGCAAGTGGATAATATTAATAGTGTAAAAATATGCAAGTGTTCGGTAAACAGGAAGTTGTCGAGTGATGAATCTGAAAACGCATCACACGGTATAGCTGACTTATATTAATCCTGAAACCAAATTTCAGAAATCCTTGTATTGTAGTTCCTGAGAAAAATGTGACGAAAATTTTGAACTTGGTTATCATGTGTAAAATCATACAAGTGTTCGGTAAACAGGAAGTTGTCGAGTGATGAATCTGAAAATGCATCACACGGTATAGCTGACTGATATAAATCCTGAAACCAAATTTCAGAAATCATTGTATTGTAGTTCCTGAGAAAAATGTGACGAAAATTTTCAACTTGGCTATCATGTGTAAAATCATACAAGTGTTTGGTAAACAGGAAGTTGTCGAGTGATGAATCTGAAAACGCATCACACGGTATAGCTGACTTATATAAATCCTGAAACCAAATTTCAGAAATCCTTGTATTGTAGTTCCTGAGAAAAATGTGACGAAAATTTTCAACTTGGCTATCATGTGTAAAATCATACAAGTGTTCGGTAAACAGGAAGTTGTAGAGTGATGAATCTGAAAACGCATCACACGGTATAGCTGACTTATATAAATCCTGAAACCAAATTTCAGAAATCCTTGTATTGTAGTTCCTGAGAAAAATGTGACGAAAATTTTCAACTTGGCTATCATGTGTAAAATCAGACAAGTGTTCGGTAAACAGGAAGTTGTCAAGTGATGAATCTGAAAACGCATCACACGGTATGGCTGACATATATAAATGTTGATACCAAATTACAGAAAGGGTGGATGTGTAGTTCCTGAGAAAAATGTGACGAAAGTTTCATGGGACGGACTGACTGACGGACGGACTGATGGACGGACTGACGGACTGATGGACGGACTGACGGACAGACAGAGGTAAAACAGTATACCCCCCCTTTTTTAAAGCGGGGGTATTTAAAGCGGGGGTATAAAAACGAATTGTTCAGAGAACAATTGAAGGTCTTTCCACATAACTTTTCAAAGTTATTGATAAGAAGCTAGTTCCTGTTTACTCAAAGTTAAAATTGGCATCCAACCACAAAATCTTCATACTGATGCGATAAAAAAGTGGTTTCCATATACTTTTGAGTGAAACAAGGAAGTTTATTAGCTACTTTCGGTTCAGTAAAAATCTTCATACTGATGTGATAAAAAAGTGGTTTCCATATACTTTTGAGTGAAACAAGGAAGTTTATTAGCTACTTTCGGTTCAGTAAAAATTTTCATACTGATGTGATAAAAAAGTGGTTTCCATATACTTTTGAGTGAAACAAGGAAGTTTATTAGCTACTTTCGGTTCAGTAAATGTCACTCCCGGTTTCATATGATAGCTTTTTTCACAATGATTCCAAAAATATAGTTCTACAATGTATATACTTTTGCCTGTAAACCAGGGGATAATTGGATACTTCCAGTTTATCAAAAGTCATTTCTAGTCTTTAGTGATATGTTAATGTATCTGAATTACAAAATATATGCATTCCTAGTACTTTCATGAAAAAGTGCAAAAATAGCTACTTAAAGTTTTGTCAAGGTCACTTCTGGTTGTCATTTTTCAATAATGAATAATTTTGAATAATGATAATCAGAACAAATACAATAGGTCTTTCCACAGAAAAGTGGAAAGACCTTATTATCTATAACATGAATAACTAGCATCAGTTAGATGTAAATGTACAGACTAAACTTACTTTTGCAGGTATTGCGTCCTTTTTCAGTGTGAGGAAATCATCATCATCACTTTCAGACTTGTCATCTTTATCTTCACTTTTAGATTTGTTATCTTTGTCCTCGCTCTCACTGCTATCACTTGTGTCACCTTCTTCATCTTTGTCACCTTCGTCATCACTATCACTTTCCTTGTCACTGGTGTCACTGCCACTATTGTCTTCCTTGTCACTGTCATCAGAATCACTCAATAAATCCTTGTCTGCCATTTTAGCTTTTAAGTACTGCAATAGCAATGTCATATTTTTTTATTTGTAAAGCAAAACTTTTGATATACACATCATTTTAAACACTACAAAGGTAACATGCATGAAAAACTTTTGGTAATTCTAAAAGTACTTGCCTTTTGTCTAACAAATCTAAAGAATGATTGTAAAATTGTGTAGGTCTACTAGAATATCAAAGAAGCAAGGATAATTGATGTATTGATTGTTGGTGCGTAAATCTATTTCCAACACTAGTGACTATGTTGTGATGGTCTGTTTTTATTGGTTGAGGAAGTCAGATTGCCTGAAGAGAACTTCTGCTAGAAAACTGACAATCCTAGTCAATTAAGATTGCAGATAAATGTACCTACCATGTAGGGGTTTGAACTCTAAACAACAGTCTTGACAGGTAAGTGAACTACTGAAAACACTCTGCCACTGAGGCACAAGAAAACGCAAGAAGAAGAAATGAGTTTAATAAGGCAGAATAGATAAAAGAAAAAAAAAAACGTCCCAATTTTTAACTTCTTTTTTAAAAGTATCTATTCTGATCTACCTCCACAGAAGAACATCTCTCCATAACTGAATGATTGTGTAAAATATGTTAAAACATGTTGTTGATGTGATTAAGTGTTTCTAGTTTGTTTTTTTTTTAATATACAGTTAACTCTCGTTGTCTCGAACTCGGTTGACTCGAAATTTCGGATGAGTCGAAGTTTTCACGTGGTCCCGAACTTTATTCCATACAAAAGTATGTAATTCGACTCCTGATGAGTCGAAATTGGATGAGTCGAAATTTCGGTTCAGTCGAACTAAATCTACGTTCCCAAGGTTAACAAAAGCATTCAAAATTCATTTTTTATCTCGAACTAATACACATATGTTAAAACATGACCTCCGGGATTTAAATGGATTGAAGAGTTAATCTGACAATACACGTGTAATTAAATTTCCGGTCATTGACCACTGTATTGATTTATGACATGCTATTTCCATGAGTGTTTACCTAAGATAATCTGTTATAGAATTTTGATAAATAATTAGTGATACATTGTTAATGTTCATGAAAAAGTATTTAAAATGTTTACAAAACAATTAATTTGTGATCTAATGAGCTTGGGTGTGTATAAAGTGAGGATTATGGCTTCCGTTGATGATCACCTAAAAACTACTCAAACGGCGTCTTTGATCTTGTTATATTTTTCTTTTGAAAAGAAAGAGTGAGATAAAACAAAATGAATAGAAATCAAAATTTTCTTAAATCTTTTGCATCCGAGAATAAACAATTTTGTCAGCTATAACCGACCTGAATAACGAAACTATCGATTGGAATTTACACTCTTGGAAAAGCCATAGGTTTTTTTTTTAATTGAAACAATTGAATAAGTAAAAATAATGTCATTATAATAATAAAAGACTGTGACATACAAATACATCGATCTGATACTAGAATATCGATCCCCTTGCCATATTCACCCGGATTTATTTTAGCTTTACCAAGCTAAGCAAGAGTTGCATCCCTTAGATTGTCGAACTTCCGGTGTTCGTTTGAGTCGAACTACGTGTATCTCGAAATATTTCTCTGGTCCGGCTGACTTCGACATAACGAGAGTCGACTGTACATTTATAGACCATTGGTTTTTCTGCTTGAATGGTTTTACATTAGTAATTTTTTGGGCCCTTTATAGTCTGCTGTTTGGTGTGAGCCAAGGCTCCATGTTGGAAGACCATACTTTGACATATGATGGTTTACTTTCACGAATAGTGATTTGGATGGAGTGTTGTCTTATTGGCACTCATACCACATCTTCTATATATCTATAAATTCAATAAAAGCAATTACTTGTCTGTAGGACAACATATTCAACATATTTTTCTCGCGTTATTTCACACTTACATCAAGATCAGACATTTTCTTTGGACTATCTTCCTCTGTTTTATCAACTTCCATCTCTATTGAAATAAAACAAAATACTCATCAACAACTATGTGACTGTTTACATATGATCATACAATGTTATATTTGAAATAAAATCTTGTAAATTCAGAAATTACTGAGTGTTTACATATATCATTGTGATTCTGGAACAATCGACCAAACTTTGAGAAATGTTAATGTTATTCCAGAACATGTTTCTTAAAAAATATGCAGTTAATCTTTTTCAATTATTTACTGAGACACCTCTTGTTCTGATAATGCATGTAATATTAAGCATAAACAATATTTCATTTTCAAAAGTGCACAAATGGCAAATATACAACAGAAACATAGGAGTTTGAAAACAAAATAACCCTATAAATAACCAGACATTAAAGAACCATCATGAATTAATGTAATGTATTACATTAGTGTGTGGATTAGGGGTGGAAAGAACCCTTTTTGAGGACATTTGGATTTGGCCTATATTTTGCAAGAATTTCTGATTTACATTTGATGAAAAACTCTCATTAAAGATTTTTTGGATCTAGGAAAAATTGCTTTATCTAATTTGGGAATTGCGGATTCAGCATTTTTTTCCTGAGGATTTAAGACCAAACCCCCTTCTACATGTAGATAGTTGTGTCATAACTGTTTTTATTCAATCAAAGATGATATTTACCAGTACCTTCAACACCACTGTCAGAATTCTCATCATCACTGTTGTCAGATTCTGTCTTTTTTGTTGTCATGGTAACTATCTCGTCATTGTTCCAGATTTGTTTTTTCCCACCTTTCATATGAGCATCAAGAAACTCTTCAAATTTTGGGTCATCTTTTAACTAAAAAAGAAGTATATTGTACTGAAAATTGTTTCAAAAGTAACAAGTAGACCATCATGAAAGTGACGAAAGAGCACAAAAGTAATTTTCTTACATCTTAATGTTGTACACGTATCTTAAAGAATGTAGTTGTAGAAAATGATCTCTACAAACCAATTTAACCAACACTGAAGACAAAAAATAAAATAAAACCATTATAAGGCAAATAAGAAGCTAATTAGTAACTGGGTATCAGTCGAGTGTGGGAACCAGTTCATATCATTACCTCTCCCATCATGTCCTCCAATGCCTTGTCTTTAGCTGTTTTCTTCTTTTCAGACTTGGACTGGAAATAAAAAAATAAAAAAATAACACATTAAATTTTCATATGTCTGAACTGTTACAAGATTAATAATCATGATAATCAGAAATGTTTTTTGTATTCATGACATCTTGTGTATATTTTAAAAGTAAAAATTGGTTAGACAAAGAGAAAATGTTCTTAAAAATTGCAATTTAAAGCAGAATGCATTTGTGGGTAGGTCTAGGTATAATTTTTGGTTAGCTTGCTTGTTAGCTGAACTGTGAAGTCATTATTTAGGTTAGATATACTACCCTCCTTTCGGATTAATCAAGTCCAACAGACAATTCAGATTAGATAAATAAATTAATAATCCAGTTACAAAGTTTAACAAGTAGAACACATGCTTTTATTTTGACTTACGCAATCAGCATCCCCCTTTTTAAGAAGTACAAAATAAGACGTGTAACAGTAATTATTATTTCATCGAAAATAACTCCCGAGTACTGCTGTATTGTAACGATAATATAGAATTACTTTCAAAGTTAAAAAGTAAAAACTTTTAATGTTTCCTGTAAAGAAATATTGTATCGTAATTCTGAATTCATTTCGTAGTTTACAATCAAATTGATACATCCGCGTTTCCGGTTTCTAGTCAGACTCGAAAGATGCATGTTGCATAGCATCGACTTGCTAGATAAATCATAAAGTCATTAAAAACCTTTTCATTTGACAATGTTTGAAAACGTCTGCTTAACAAATCTTTTAAACCTGTTACATAACCTGTACGAATCGTTTTGTCGTTGCTGCAAACCAGCCATACCGGTAATGGGTTCATGACTTCTGAATTTGACAGTGTCTGTGAAAAATCAGCTCCACATGATTTTTAACCCCCATAACAATTACCAAAAATAGCAAGAAAACTACATCATTGTACATGGGGACCTTCGTGATAGCTATTGGTCATTCTCGACTAAGGGAAAGGGAGGGGGCATGAGGGCTTGGCCTTTGAAGGGCTACAAACGACAATTATTGAAAAATATATATACTTCTATATAGTATTTATAATAAAAATTCAAATAAATATAATTTAAATAAGCAATGAATTAGCATGTTCACCTATCCTTATGTGGAGGGATGAAATACTTTCGATCGCACTACACTGTACGGCGTAGATACGGTTTATGATGGTGAAATTTCCTTCATCGTTCAATTTTCATCCATGGAGACCCCTGCGTACCTTGACCTATAATGGTTTACTTTTATAAAATATTACTTGGATGGAGAGTGGTCTCATTGGCACCTATACCACATCTTCCTATATCTATAAAACTGAATTTCTCCCAGCTTTTATTTGAATATCAAATATTTTCAGAATTATCTTGCCTGGGTGCAAAATGATGAGTCCCTAGACTGAACTGAAAATTTGTTGGTGAAACTCTATATGATTTGACAAAAATACTTGACCCCCTTTGTTCCCTGAAAAACAAGAGAAGAATAAAAGCACTCACAGCTTTATCAGGCTTTTCCTCTGTTTTGACAGCAGCTGTTTTGGCTTGGAAAGCTGAACTATCCTTAGAATATTGACTCCATGATCTTGGTTTATTCTGATCTCCAAAATCTTTCGCATATTCAACCTTTAAAAAAATAGAACTTCAGTAAGATTATGTTGTACATAGTAGTTTAAATATGGAAGTACATGTAAGTAACCTCTAATTCACAACATTGTGCATTCTTCCTACTTAAAATGGGGTCTATAGGTCCATTGCATTATTTAAGCTAATATTGAGAATAAAATTGAGAATTGAAATTGGGAATGTGTCAAAGAGACAACAACCCGACCATAGAACAGACAACAGCCGAAGTCCACCAATGGGTCTTCAATGCAGTGAGAAACTTCTGCACTCGGAGGAGTCCTTCAGCTGTGAAAACTAGCCGTCATGTTATAATGTAATTTAATATGTAATCTGAACTTTCAATTGGAAAAGACAGGTTAAAAATAATTAACTTTTACTGAAAAATTAAATATAGTTTTGTTAAATGTAAATCCAATACTGAAAATAGACAATAAGAGAATAGTACTGTAGATTCAGAATCTATTGTGTGCATTTAATATGTTTATTATTGCAATTTTGTCATTTTTGTCTAATTTTTGCGATATTCAGAAAAATCCTGTTTGATTAAAAAAACAGTTCAAAAATGCAAGTTTTAATTATTGTGACGATAACATTGTCGCATTTTACCCAATAATAAAAAACATTGCAATAATTTCTGAATTTATAGTATGTATTTTTCTTCATTTACTTTCCATATATACATTGATATATGTCATGCATGTTGATCTTAGATTAAACCTGAGTGACAACTTTTACTTATGTAAAATGTACACATACCTGTATTCTAGCTGTGTCAATAAATGTTTTGTTCAGAGAGTTCAAGGCATTTTTAGCTTCTTCGTCTTTACTATATCCAATAAAAGCAAATTTCCTGAAGCGACCATCTTTAGTGAACTTTAAGGTACAATCAGTTATTTCCCCTTTTGTACTAAATACAGTCCTCAATCTCTCTTCTTTTATCTAAAATTATACAATTGAATAAACATAAAAAATTCAGAAAATTCTGAATTTCACACAGGGGCTGATGGAAACCTTTATTTAGTCTGTGACTGCTACTGTCAGTCATTGAGTCATAAAGAGTAAATTTGACTGCTCTGAAATAAGTCTATTTATCAGCCATGTCAGTAAAACATGGAAAATGAAAGAAAAAAAAAATTGTCTCAAGATTCTATCTTGTATTATGAAGAAGCTTTTGAACAAAATGCAAAACTCCATATAGGATTTAGGTTTTTAAATATTTAACCAAAGAATGTTGATAAATATTGATTTCAAAAAATAAATTGTTTCTCGGGGCGCAGCTGGATACGCGGGCAGAGATCCAACTCTGAACAGTTGAGGCAAAAATGCTTGATACAGGTCTGAATTTGGATTTTAATTGAATATTTGACACATAATAGGTTTCTGACACAGAATAACTGTAGTCAAAGAACTTAGAATAGGTTATATGATTTGAATTAATATTCATTTGTTTTGCTTTAGTGCAATCCACTGTGTCTGTGCGAATTGACCCCTTCCCCCCCCCCAAAAAAAAATAATTAAAAAATATATGTAATGTATACGATTGTACAATTTTGGTTTTTGGATTACCTCCTTACACTGCCCATAAATTGTCTATTAACCAGTAAACCCCTTTTCCCCCCCAATTCCTAAACGGTTTGACCAATAACCCCCCAAAGCCCCCTTAGAAAATTTTGGAAAATTATATATAAAATCATGAAAGTACCTGAAAGTGAATATAACTTATCAACAAATGTTGTTTTTTTCTCCAGGTCAAATGAAAAATTCTTATTTTCTCCAATAAAAAATTACATTGAATAGATATTGGTATTTTGAATTCATTAGTTAAAGATTTTTATTAATATTCTAAAGTTGAGTATTTGCATCATCGCAAAACCTTTGATTACCTTCTGGGAGAAACTTATATATTTTATAGAATTCGTTTTAGATTATTATGTTGAATCCTCTGAAGACTACCATTCAGTCCAACCAAGGAAAGCCAAGCTTTCCATCCAACCTTTAGATTAGTGCATCTGCCATATGCCTTCTTAATACGGGTAACATTGAAGTCATTGAATGCTCCATTTCTACCTACTTTTGGCTTATCATGATAAAAGTTGTATTTTGTTGATTAAATTATATATTGTTTTCACTGTTTTTGGTTATCATTTACTTAGATATTTCATAGCGCTTTTACATTTGGCATCCATTGTCTCCGTTAAATCTGTTCACAAACCCAGAACAAACTGTGGTCCGCATCCCCAAATCTCCAGCAGAATTGTTCCTGCTACATCTGCATAGGTTTATTCAACTTGAAACTTTACTGGTTATTCATTTGGGCATTTTCAACTTTTAGATGTTTTACCTAGGATAGCCAACTCTCCAACTCCCTACACCAAGGAAATGTCGGAGTCACTCCGAAAAACTCCGATATTCCTCCCAAAATATTGGGAGGAATTTAGAAGTAATCTCTCCCAAAATCGCGTAAATGTTTATTGTGATAGCTGGCTCGCTCCCTACACCGAGGAATTAATTGCCCTTATCCTACTTTGATCTCTACCGGCACTCGACTGATAGGGTAATTGGATTACCTGACAGGTGGTTGTAATAAAGAATTACATTTCCGGTCTACTGTACCAGTTTAAGTGTCAAACAGGTGTATAATTTTAAATGTCTGTTAATACTAGTTAAGTTTAATTTGTGGTAATAATAAGTTAAAATATTTTCGTATTTCTTGCTTGCTAATCTAAAAATATCTTGACCTAAATGTACTTGCTTTTTAAAAAAAAAAGGTTTATAAAATATAGTGGAATATGTGAAAAACCCAATATTCTACTTCAAAGTTAAAGTCTTTATTTGAAAATTATGTGTCTAAAAGTTTTGTATATGTAAGTAAAAAGGAAAATTTATTCACCATTCGTTAGGCATAATAATGGCCCCATAATAATTATGTAAGTCTACGGCATTTTCTTTTTACGGTTAACTTATTGCTGAAATGAATAAAAGATTTAAAAGCAAAATGTTGTTAATTCTTTCAATTGCATTAAAGTTTTATAAAAAATAAAATCTGTACTTAATTTTGACCTGGATGTCTTCACCAGTAAATTAATATTTTAATTACAAAATGGACATACTTGTGTAAAAATAACCGGAAACTTCCGCTAAATTAATGAGAGCAGTTTAAAGAAAATCATAAAAATTATGTGTCTCAAAGTTTTGTATACATGTAAGCAAGAAAAAGAAAATATTGTTCACCATTCATTATGCTTAATAATTACGGCATTGTTGTTTTAAGATTTGTTGGCATTACTTTAGAATAATAATACATTTCGGTTACAACAGGAATACTTCCACAGCTGCATAAATTCGTCTTTGTATAATATTCATTTTCGCACAATGAATGTAAATTTGTGTATTTTGAACAGTGATCTTAAAAGATTTTAAAAACAATTATTTGCTGTGCGTAGACAATTCCACGATACACATCTCAGTTATCAACAGTTTGGGTTGAACTTGACTTTTGCTAAAAAAAGTTAACATGCATTTTATCCACAGCACGAATTTTTTATTAGGGCGGGAAATAATAACGTGTACCAGTAAACTCAGGTGACCTTTCTAACATCTTTTGTAAACATTAATTGGCTGACCGTCATAAACTTGTCAAAAACATGAAGACAGGTAGAATCATAGTAATTTAATGTGAAAATATTTTTTACACTTTTCAAATTAAAATGACAAAATTGATATAAAATACTTTTGTCAATTTGAAAACCGTTTCGTAAAATACGAAAATGACGAGCGCTAGCAATATCACTTCAAGTTATTTCCTTTGTTCAACAGAGTTGTCACTTTACAGTTTCTTTTCGTAATTTAAATTATTCAAGTCTGTATAAATGTACCGAGGTGGTGAAACATAATATTTTACATTGCTCAATAAATTGAGTTTATTGTTGATCCGATAAATCAACTCTGTGGTTTAGATAGGACGATCGTGTAATCTTAATCAAAGCCTTAAAGGCTGTAAAAGCAATTGCTGCCATGTTAATGTTTGGGGACTTTTATTTTTCATCCACATATATACAAGAATTAAACCTGACATGAGTGTTGTCTAGTTAAAAGTAAGAAGGTTTTAACTTTATATAAATAAAAGACTTTAGCAGAAAGTCATTTTTAATATGTTTTATATTTCACAAGGAGACAACACGTTTACCCGGCTAAAGTTGGGGTCAAATATACATGTGCTGAAACATATAACTCAAAAAGAAATCATCATGGATTATCCCCTGGTAGTGTTTGTAACTTCCTTGGCAATAATTTCCTTTATTGATTTAATTTTAACAATTTTCATTATTAATTTATATTTAACCATTAACACAAATGATTAAGTTAAAACATTTCAACTTTCCAGACGCAAATGTTAAAAAACGGGAAAGAAATAAAATATCTTACAAGACATAAACATGTAAAGAATAAATGTATATTTCAGCTTAATAAAAATATTTTCATAATGTTACTTTGTCATCATTTTTAAAACTAAGTTCCAAACATTATTGCTCAGTTGATATGTGTCCTTCTGATGCGGTACGAGCACAGGCACTTCTTTCTATCCATAGGAAGGTCGATTATCCATATAAATAGTTTTATATGGATAGTCGACCTTCCTATGGATAGAAACAAGTGCATGTGGGTACGAGATAACTACAATTCTCATGCAATCCCGAAAAGGGGGGTCATCACAGACAAACATGACATTAAATCGTTATCACTGAACTAGTAAAAATATATTGTATAGGGGCCAGCTGAAGGACGCCTCCGGGTGCGGGAATTTTTCGCTGCATTGAAGACCTGTTGGTGACCTTAATTCTGCTGTTGTATGTTTTTCTATGGTCGGGTTGTTGTATCTTTGACAAATTCCCCATTTCCTTTCTCAATTTTATTATACGAACAAGAACAAACAGCTCTACGTTGCTTTGATATTTATCAATTTTCAGGAAACATTGCGAAAAATGATCTTCAATATTTCGAAAACATGTGAAATAAAATTGCTAACAGGTGGACCGTCGAGTGTCAACAAACGTAGTAGACTTGTTCACTGAAAAGACGAGGATAATGGTTTCATCTGACATTTGTTATGCAAACCCAGTTTTGATCATGATATTTAAAAAGACGTACTTTTTTTCAATCTATGTATTAATAAAACTAGAAAATTCCAAATTGTAAATATCTCTTCATCTGGACCGACTTGGCATCTACTACGTTTGGACGGGTCCATTTCATTAGTAAGGTGATCGATAAATATTACGGAGTTTTGACAGAAAAGGAAAACGAACTTATTGTTATGTGTTTTCAACAAGGGTTTCGTTCCGCTAAATTATTTGCGCAAATAAAGTTTGTCTATTTTTAGATTACAGGTAATAATTTGACACTACGCATTAACCTGTGTATTATAGTGATTTTGATTTTACGATAAATGTATGAATGAACGATAATTTTATGAATGAACAAGAGCACCTGACCTCTTAAAGAAACACAAATTAAACATAAAAAACCGTATTTATTAGGAGATAATTCAGTTAAATTTTCAATACTAAATCAACAACTGAAATGAATCCATATTTTGTTGAAACATCGTACGAACGGCGGAAAACGGAATCGCATTTATAAAAATGTACTTTTTTTTCACTCGGACTTCTATGTTATTTGATAGTCAAACGGTTGACCCTTTAAATACAAAAATACATCTACAAGAACATATTCTGAAACTTCTTAAATCCACTAACTTTTTTTTTAAAGTTTCAAGCTATGTATTGCATTAGAAAACATACATAGGTGTTAAAGAATGACTGACCAGGAGCCTGTTTAACAAAATACTATGGCTTGATCTGGGCGGAGTCTCTGATCTGGGTCACAAAGATGGCCATACGCGACGGCATAAAAGCAATTGCTTTAAAAACTACATTTTTTTATTAGCAAGTTGATTTTTAATAAATGAACAATTAATGCACGGATATTGCTTATTGAGTAAGTCATAAAAGATTCTAATGGTGGCAAAATCGTCTTTGTTGACAGAACACAATGTAAGACCTGACTGGACTGTAATAGAAACACAAAATAACAAGTTTTTTCTTCATATTGTTTCGTTTGTACGTTTTATTTCAAAGATAATGGCATGGGACAAAAACATATTAGATAATAATTATCATATTCTAAATGATAATGTCACATCTTTATCTGTCCAAAAAAGGAAAACATTTGTTCAAATTTTAATACAATGATTTTTAAGCACACCTGTGCAATCAAGATCGATTAATGTACATAGGTAAATTATCTGGCTAATCCGATTATGTTGACAGTCAATGTTGTCACGGGTCATTAATTTTTAGTACATCCGATGGGCAATAAATCAATTAACAGACACGCAGTGTTGTGAGAGAATCTTTGGAGGAATTTTGGACTGAAATCTGCGGTACTCAGTGTGGCTCCAAAAAACACGGAAATCGAAAAAAAAAAACGATATCCAATTGATCCGTTTGAATGGTACTGTACCAGTAAACGGATGAAAACAATGTCAGCGACAAATTAATAACTTGTTCTCATAGATTCAATACAAAATAATGGTTACAGTTTCGCAAACGATTTCAGATGCTAATATGCATGATTCTTGGTGGAGACAAAAGATAAAGAATAGAGTAAAATGGCTAAATAATGCTGTTTATATGGGCATATCATTTTTGATAAAATAAGGTGTTAAAAATTAAAATAGACAGCAGAAATGATGACCCCTCCAACAATCGAGCTCCTAATGTTTCTGGGTATTGATTAATTATAAATCAGGCACCAATTGTACTTAATATGGGGACGAAGTCCCCAATTACGGTAGAAAAATCAATGAAAAAAAAAAAAAAAAAAAAATCTGGGAAAATTTCCCGAATTTTTCATTGTACTAATGAACTCAAAATCGTTAACGTTTTTTTTCAGATCTAGTTCCTGTTCCGGTTTTCCCGCATTTGCGCAGAAATCTGTCTTGTTTGCATATGACTTTGATTTTTTTTTTATATTTACCAGTCTAGTAAAACATAAGATTGGATCTCAATACAAATTCAATTTTAATAATTGTTTGATATGAAAAAAACGTTACGTTTCCTGATGAAAGCGTTTCTTTTGTTTACATCGAATATGACGTCATAACTTAAAGAACGTCACAGCTAATTCCCTAACAACAGAACCAAAATCGGGAACGTTACGTACGGTATTTCGGTTTCTTTTATCAACATGATTGAATTAAGAAAATAATACATACAGACTTCGTCCCCATTCACAGGTTATGCCTGCCTCATATTAATCAATACAACTTTAGATATGGTTAAAGATAACCATAAGGTATAAATGATAATTTAAATTTTATCCATAGTCATAGAATTTAGAAATATGTTTACTCATGAATTTTGGGCTAGCTCGTAATACGTAGTTTATCCCACTATTTTTCTTACCCCGTTAGGAAGATTTTTTACAATCAAACGAGACATTTTACTCTGTTAGGGACCTGTTCTCCCTTTTTACAATTTGTAAACACGTGAAACGTGAAAATCTACCGGAAGTGATTAAGTTATCTCCCTTACAAAGGACAAACATGAATTCGGCCTAAATCCATTCGCCCCTAAGAAGTAGGGTTTTCCGCCATACTACATTTTTATGTGACACAGGGAATTACTGTCGATCCCGTTGCGATTGGTACTCTTCTTACCTTTTATTAAAATTCATATAGAGGTATTCCGTTTATCTTACAGTCCTAATGGACTGCAAACATAAAAGTATGATCAAGTATTGTTTGAACTTTTGACATGCTGACCTGTACTACTTAAGGTGGTATGGGAGTCTAAAATAAAAATGATAGAATTTGTTCATACTTTGCCAAAACGTTGTATCTATTGATACATGTTGAAAAATATAATCAAAGCGCTGTAAGCGCTGAAGGCAGTTAACCAAAAACCAAGGCAACCGTAATTATGAAAACTGTTGCAATGTTGCCTCAACATTAAACATTCATATATAGTACATTCATGTTTATCTAATGATTTATTTATTAAGGCAAATAATTTATATGTTATCAAGGTTTCAAAAGCAATGCATATATCAATGTATATTTTTTATGGTGAGTCTGCAGTGGTACAAGTTCCCAATGATTGCAGTTGTTCTACTTGGTAGTTAACCTTGGTTTTATTTGACTGCTAGAAGATCAATTTGACTTGGTATGAACATGTAATAGTATGAATGGGCTGGTTTCCCTGGAAAGAAAACTGAGTTTGTGTTCTATAGTACAAAAGTTATGAGACACGAATCAGACAAATGTTCACTACAACAGGGATCAAAGGTGAGGTCTGAATGACTTGCCCATAGTAAATGTAAATGATTTGTTATTTTGTCCCATACATATGAATATATATAATTTAGGGGTGGGGATCTCAACGGTTTTCAAGTTCTCAAACAGGTAGGGGTAGGCAGAGGATTTAGGGGGCAGGGGGCCCGCCCCCGCCCCCTTTTTGGGAAAAAATTTGGTTGCTTATATAGGGAATCACTGAAGCGTGACTGGAGCGGGACCCTCTTAGGTCAGTCAGTGGGCCCCACTTATGAAAATTTCTGGATCCGCCACTGGGGGTGGGTGACCCTAGGGACTTCCCCTACATTTCATTTTATTTGTTATATTGTCCCATACATGAATATATATGGTTTAGGGGTGGGGATCTCATTGGTTTCCAAGTTCTCAAACAGGAGGGGTAGGGTGACCCAAGGGACTCCCCCTATATTTCATTTAATTAGTTATATTGATCCATACATGAATATATATTTTTTTGGTGTGGGGATCTCGACCGTTTCCAAGTTCTCAAACAGGAGGGTTGGGATGACCACAGGGATTTCCCTATATTTCATTTAATTTGTTATATTGTCCCATACATGAGTATATATGGTTTAGGGGTAAGGATCTTGACCATTTCCAAGTTCTCAAACAGGAGGGTGAACAGTGACCTCAGGGACTCCCCCTATCTTTCATCTGATTTGTTATATTGTCCCATACATGAATATATATGGTTTAGGGATGGGGATCTCGACCATTTTTAAATTCTAAAACAGGAGGGGTGGATGACCCCTAGTGACTCTTCCTATATTTCATTTGATTTTTCATATTGTCACAAACATGAATATATATGGTTAAGGGGTGTGGATCTCGACCGTTTCCAAGTTCTCAAACAGGAGGGGTGGGGTAACTCCAGGGACTCCCCCTATATTTCATTTTTTATTTATCATATTGTCCTATACTTGAATATATGCAGGGGCGGATTCAGAAGGGGGAGGGTTGCGGGCTTGCACCCCCCTTAAATTTGCAAAGTATGGGTTGTTCTCAGCTTAATAAAGAATATTCCGATAATTTTACCTCAATTTTTTTTTAGCCTCGCTCTGCTCGGCGAAAATTTAAGTTTGCGCCCCTCCTAACCTAAAATCCTGGATCTGTCCCTCATATGGTTTAGGGGTGGGGAGCTCGACCGTTTCCAAGTTATCAAACAGGAGGGGGTAAAGTGGCCCAAAGAATGCCACCTTTATATCATATGATTTACTTACATTAAGGTATATATAATATAGTTGCATTATTTGTGAAAATAAAGAATGAAACTTTAAGCTACTTTAATTGACCCTTCAAAATTGAGAAAAAACAAATAACCCCTCGAAATTTCAGTAATATGTTTACACTTTAAAAGCATCTCACATGCATTATCATCATTTATCATTTATAAAGAAAATTTAGACTGTGACCATGAACATGTATATTGTTAGATATACTGTTCCCAACTGTCACGTTGTATTGGATTTTTAAATTAAAATTTGTCAAAAAGTAATTTTGAGTTTCTGAATAAAATATTTTTTCTGCTTTTTCTTTCTTGTACATATATCTTTCGGTGTACAATAATAGTGTTTATATTCATTTACCATGCATAGATGTATTTTTTCACCTGCTTGGATTTATTTTGTAAATGATCGCCAAACCCGGAATTACCCTTATCCGCTTCCGGAATCGGATCCGATTTTGTAAAATTTTGTCTTCACAGCCGCCATTGTTATGTATTTACAATGTTGTTTTTGTCAATCAGATACGATTTTACTCGAATTTATACAATATTTGTCGGCGATTTTCTGTATAAAGCTAGCGGTTGAACAAAATGAACATCGCCGTCATGAATAATAATGATAAAAATAAGTTTTTAGCTCGTTTAATTGGAGACTTTGGTGAACATGGTGAAAAGGTTTGCAAAGTAATTTCTTATTTACTTTCAAATGTAAGGTGACTACGTCGGGCGTAGCTAGAAACCAACTATCCTAGTCGAAATTCCGCTTGCAAAAGTGGAAGGTCGCGGACCTCGGACCACCGCTAATTTGCACACCTGCCTCAAATTGAAAAGCTACGAAAATTTCTTTTTCTAATTTGAAATTGCCGCCAACAGCATGAACAGTTGAACTATTATATAATAGACTACTGACGTAGTTGTACTACGTATTGATGACAAACAATATTCCTACGACTTTTGTCATTTGGGAAATCTAAACTACTTGTCTTAAGAGATTTTCGGCGATTAAATATTTCATACAATTGTTCTTTGACATCTTAGCTAAAAGCACAAGTCATAATGAACTACACAAGGATTCTTAATAAGCACTACTTCCTATGTGTAACTTTAAAACTTTTGGATAAATCGACGATCATTTAAGGTTTTTCTGGTCATTTTTTTTGTAATCCAGAATAAAAAGTATTAAAAAAGTGTTCAATTAGTTATATATAACATAGTAGCAGGCTAGATAATAACAATGGCAAGTATTTCAGGATTTATTGGGTAGAACACAAATCTAGGGTGCTCGCATAATGCAGCTTAACTGCATAATAAAAATGATAGGTCACCGCGCATTTTCTCAAGCTACAGGTCGGGACAAAAAGACATATTTTGTATGGATTATACAGGAAAAAACACCATTTTGTGATTAGAAACTATACAAAATGATAGAATTGTTAAATACTTCAGAAAAAGATAGCTTTCAGACACTGCTTTGAGAATATCAAAAGAAAAGATAGGGTCACCGTACGTTTTTTCCGACTAAAATACAAAATAGGAAAATTCCATACAGAATCCTTCAGAAAATGCACTTTTTTAGAGTTACCTCCCCTTAAAATGCCAATTTAAAAAAAATTAAAAACAATCAAAAATAATTAACATTTGCAAAAATATCTATATTTAGAAGTTATATTCTTGTAAATTGGTACTTTTAAATGAAAATGTACATTAAACATCTGCATTCCTGCATCAAATTTTGCTAACTTGATGGAAAATCTGGACCTTTGATTCTCTGTTTTTTACAATCCAAGATGGAGGAAGACACCCATACCACCTTAATATTGGATGCACATTAGCCAATTGGTACATTTGGTATCTCTACTTAAGGTGGTTGGGGTCTTAATCAAAATCCATAGATTTTTTTTATAATTTGTTAAAATGAAATTTTGATCATTCTTTTTTCAAAAAATTATTTTAAAGATGCATGTGTAACCGGACTTTTTTTTCACGCTACAGGTTAATTGTGCAAAATTGTCAGATTTTGTAAAGAGTATGCATGGAAAATCCAATTTTGTGTGATCAAAAGAAAACTAAACCATTTAATTTTAAGATAACATGTGAGAAGTTAGATCTTATAACATTCTTTCAGGTATTAGAAAAAGAAAAAAAAAATGAGTCACCGAACTCAAGTTGTTTTCTTGCTACATATCAACATTATTTAAATTTTGGATGTAACGCTTCTTCTGATTGGCTTACGTTGTTATGTTTATCGTCAAGTTATCAGAATTCAAATGGGGACTAACTGTGCACCACTAATTGCAGACCTATTTCTGTATTGTTATGAGTTACAATTTATGACCAAAATCAGCAGATTAAGACCCTTCGAAGCAACATCTGATACAAAAAATTAATAATACCCCTACTATTATAATGGTATGATAATACTGAACCCCCAACGGGAGGGATAATGCTTGATATTCATACGATGAAGACACAATCTTTCAATCAGTTTAATTGAGGTCTGGAGCTGGCATGTCAGTAACTGCTAGTAGTCCTTTGTTATTTTTATATTTATCATTGTTATTTTGTTTAGTTTCTTTTGTTACCTATTCCGACATCCTACTCGGACCTCTTTTAAAATGAGTGTTACTGTGCGTATTGATGTGTGATTTTTTTTCTTCTGCATTGGCTATAGGGGAAGAGTTGAGATCTCCAAAAACATGTTTAACTTCGCCGCATTTTTGCTACTGTCCTAAGTCAGGAGCCTAGAGCTGGCCTTTGTTAGTCTTGTATTATTTTTATTTTTTATTTTTTTTAATATATATTTCGGAGTTTATTATGACGTCCATTATCGCTGACCTAGTACGTATTTTTGTTTAGGGGTCAGCTGAAGCACGACTCCGGGTGCGGGTTTTCTCACTGTATTGAAGACCCATTGGTGGCCTTCGGCGGCTTTTTATCTTTGGTCGGGTTGTTGTCTTTTTGACACATTCCCCATTTCCATTTATTTCCCCTACTATTTGAGTTATCTCTCCTTATTTTCCAAAGATAGGGGGAAAGTGAAATAAACAAAAATATTGTGTTTTGTAGAAAATACAGTCGTAAATATGATAAAACACACAATTTTCTATATTAACGCCTCTAAGTTATGTGATCGACTGGGTAGTAACTCAATAAAAAAAATCATTTTCTAATAATTACATTAGATGTTTGTTCGTTATAATACGTTGTTCTGATTGGCTACACTGCACTCTCGCGTTATTCCTTAGTCAATTTCATTACACAATAAAATTTATCATTCATGATGACACATAGAAGAAACTGCAAATACAATTATTGATTAAATGCAATATGTTATGTGACTATACTAAACTATATAAACTGTTTATGATATCTTACAAACTTTATAAGATATCTTATTGACTAATAAGATATCTTAATTCAATGATCTTGTAAAATGTAAGATATCTTTAATATATTTTTTATAAGATACATTGTATCTCATTAAGGAATGACTTTATCTATAGATATGAAAAGATAGAACAAGGCAGTACATATACAATCACTGACTTGTCTTAGATAAGTTGAAATTTACGACAACGGAAGCATGTCTATAAACATACCAAGACACAAATTTACAAACAACAACAAAAAAATAAAATAAACAAAATATTCTTATGGACAACAGGATGCAAATTGTAAGGTAATCCAGGTGCTTCAGATGAATAACATGAATAATAAAGCAGTTAAAGCTTTTAAAACTAGGCAAAAGAAGTCATCTACGTACAAATGTAACTTTAATCAGGAACAACCAAAAACATAAAAACCAAAGGATTTAAATGGTCAGATAATGAAGTATATGAATATAAAAAGTCAATAAATGCAGTTGGAAAAGAATTGAGACAAAATCACTTTAACTGTTCACTGAAACATAAATATTTTTGTTTACTAAAATCATTTAGAAAGTTAACAAAACAGAAAAAAATAGAATATAAAAAGAAAATCTTTGATAAACTTTCAGATTCGATGAATAAAAATCCTCAGGAATACTGGAAAATACTAAAATCACTAGAAAACAAAAATATAGATGGAGATGATGATTTAAAAGAAATGTTAAAGGACAGTGAAAGCACAATTAAACATTTCCAAAATCAAGGAAAGTTTTCAAAAATAAATAATGATTTTCAAACCAAAATTGAGCAAAAGCTGAAAAATATTGAAGATACTATAATTTCTTTTAACACGGAGACAGACAGGCCTATTACTTGCTCTGAAATTAAATGTATTTTAAAAAACTTAAAAAATGGAAAAGCAAGTGGTCCAGATAGTGTGTTGAACGAGGTAATTAAATTTAGTAGTCCAGTAACTACCAAAGCATATGCTAAACTATTTAATCTTATGTTAAAAACAGGACACTATCCAACTTCATGGAATTCTGCATACGTAACTTTAGTACATAAATCTGGTGACAAATGTAATCCAAGCAATTACAGAGGAATTTCTTTAATCAACTGTATATCCAAATTATTTAGTAGTATCTTAAATCAAAGAATGATTAAAACTATGGAAAAAAAATTAACTAATGCCCAGTTTGGATTTAGAGTTAATCATAAAACTGCAGACAGTGTATTTATCCTTAAAACTTTGATTAATAAATATATTCATAAAAATAAAAGAAAACTTTATGTCTGTTTTGTAGATCTTAAAAAGGCTTTTGATTCCCTTTGGAGAATTGGAATGCTTTATAAATTAGCTAAAATGGGTGTAGGGAAACATATGTTTGAAATAATAAAACAACAGTTTATTCATACTGAAGCATCTATAAAATATAATGATAAACATTCTAGATTCTTTCCCATTGACCAAGAGTAAAACAAGGGGACAGTATTAGTCCCACACTCTTCAATTTATTTATTAATGATATAGTTGAAAATTTTGACCATAAAGGTTCAAAACCCTTGAGAATATTAAATTCTGATATAGGAAGTCTTTTGTTTGCCGATGACCTTATAATTTTATCCGAAAGTAAAGAAGGTCTTCAAAATAGCTTAAATAACTTATCAAATTACTGTGAAAAATGGCAGTTATGTCTAAATACTAAAAAAACAAAAACAATGATCATTGAACAAAGAACTACAAAACTGGAACCATACATTGTAAGGTTCAATAATGAAAAAAATGATAACGTTACTGAGTATAAATTTCTGGGCACTCTGATAAAAAATAATGGAAATCTAAATGCAAGTTTAACAGTTTAGCCAAAAAAGCTAGGAAAGCTCTGTTTTCATTAAAAACACATGCAGCCTTTTTGGGAAATTTTCCTGTTAATGTATCCTGTAATCTTTTTGATTCTCTTATAAAACCAATTTTAACATATAATGCTGAAATATCATACATGGATACATATCAATCTTATTATAGAGCAAAAGGCAATTAAAATCCCAAAACAAAGATATAGATAATTTCCAATATTTGGATAAGACTCCCTTCAAAAAGGTTCATGTTAATTTCTGTAAATATATTTTAGGTACTAAAAAAACATCTGCTAATTTAGGTGTTAAAGCTGAACTTGGTAGACAACCAATAGAAAAATATATAAAAACACAAGCAATTCTTTATTGGGCTATATTAAATACTGAAAACATAAACCCATTGCTAAAAGAAAGTTATACATTAAGTAAACACCTTGATTCACAAGGAGTTTATACTTGGTCCACTTTTATAAAAGATTCAACACAAGAAATGAATATTGATATACAAAAAGTAATGCCCTGTCAAAATATGGAACAAGTTAACAAACTAAAGACTTGGATTAAGAATATTACAAGTAAATTTTATTCAGAACTACTGGAAAATAAAATTAATAGTTTGAACGAAAATAAACTTTTTCTTTACAAAAATATTAAAGTCAAACAAGACCAAGAATTTTATCTAAAATATCACAATTTTGAAACTAGACGTTTATTTTCAAAAATTAGAATTAGTGACCATAATTTGCTCATTGAGAAGGGCACCCAAACAGAAAAATAAATGAACAAATTGCTTTCAAATCGTATTCAAATCTCTTTCAAATCGTGATTCTGCGATTTGTTAGTACCATTTGCTTGCAATTCATTAAACAAATCATAAACAAATCAGAATTTTTCAAATTCCCTAAAACTGATTTCTTTGTGATTTCTTTCTATTGTATAATTTGTAAGCAATTTGTTTCTGTTTTTGTGTGATTTCTTTATGATTTGTTTACTTAGAATATTGTATGAAATGATTTGAAAGAGATTTGTTAACTTTGTAAGCTAGAATGGTGTTATTTCGTTATGATTTGTTAACTTTGAATATCATATGAAATGATTTGAAAATAAATTGTTAACTTTGTTAGCTATCATGGTGTGATTCATTGATGATTTGCTACAATGAATAAAATGTCAATGCATTCCAATTTATCTATCTCTCTGACTTCCGGTTGAGGTCAAATTCAAATTTCAAATACTGTTCTATATTAACTGAACAAAGAAGGTTGCAAGATGAAGAGTTTTATTCAGTCTATGAAAGATGACGGTGGTAAGGAATCTAAGTTATTTATTTATAATTTCAGTATCTCTTTATAATCATGATAATTTTGTACTGTAAGGATAATTTTCAAAACAAAAGTGTGTAAAAGATGAGTAAACAGATCGAAACATTCATTTAAAGACTAGATTACAGAGCCAGCAGACAAAATTCATGATGTTTATTTACCAGGTCCTTGGCAAAATGGGCAAAGCTATAATTACAATGTAGCCGATTTGTATCAAGACTAAGAGCCATCACCTATTCGACATCATTCTACTAAGTACACGTGGTTGCCCATGTTTTGTTCAAATTTCGTAATAGTCAAATCGGGAAAGAAGTAAGAGAAACCTACACAGAGCGAACAATGCATCCCTCCTCACAACCAAAGATAGTACTCCTTTTTACAATTAGAGGAGTAGCTATTGAAGGTAAAATGAAGACAATTGCGCTTCAAAGTTTGAAGGTTTCAGGGGCAGAACATATTTTTGATAGGGATGTAAATGATTTTATCTGTGAATTGATGATTGATGCCAATTTATTTCCGATTTGCTTATGATTTGCTTATGGTAGGAAAAAATGATTTACTTCTGATTTGTTAAAAATTTGATAACCATTTGTTTATAATTTCTTCATAATTTGAAAACAATTTGTTTATGATTTGCTTGAGGTAGGAATATGATTTACTTCTAATTTATTAAAGATTTGATAACAATTTCTTTACAATTTCTTAACGATTTGAAAACAATTTGTTTGTGATTTGCTTGAAGTAGGAAAGCAATTACTTCTGATTTGTTAATGATTTCAAAACAATTTCTTGACAATTTGTTTATGATTTACTTATGAATTGTAAGCAATTTGTTCATGATATGTTATTGTGATTTGTTAGCTCATTTGCATGTGAAATTTTATCACTTTCAAATCACAAAGAAATCATACAATTTGTTTATCATTTGTTACCATGATTTGTTCCTCAATTTTTTTTGTTTGGGCAGATATCTAAAAATACCTCGAGACAATAGAACATGTCCAACTTGTAAAACCTTAGAAGATGAAAATCACTTTCTCCTCCACTGTCAAATTAATAATGTTTTACGTATAAAACTTTTTAATGACATGGCAATAGATAATCCTATGTTTCCAAATCTATCTGATACTGAAAAACTAGTAGTCCTACTAAATCCTTCTAATATAAACCAAGTGAAAAAAACAGGTTCCTTTATAAAACAGTCTTTAGAGCTGAGGACAGGGAACTCTTAGTTAGTTTTACTTGTATATATATAGATAAGTGTGTGTTCAACTCAGTTATTTTATTGTTGTTGTTACTTTTGTTTATGTCACAAGTATAATGTTACTTATATGACAAATAAAGATTATTATATTATAAATTTGGGATGTCAGATGGCCTTTTAATTTTTTTTAATCCAATACATGTGAAGCCAACATTGTCTGAGGAAGTTGAATCACCTTTGTTTCTTATATTAAATTCTGAATTCATCAATGGATAATTTAAAAAGTTAGAAATAATATCAGTGGATAAAAACATGCGCCAAGTACTTGACAAATGATACCTGAAGGGACTAGCAGTCCACCAACTGGAATATCTTCCTACTGCTAGTAATGAAATTAACAGTTTGTGTTGTCTGTAGTGATTTTATGGTAAGACACAGATTTTCTGTAATAAACTGAACCTATAATGGTTTAATTTTACAAATTATGACTTGGATGAGAGGGTTGTCTCATTCGCATTCATACCACATCTTCTTATATCTATCAAGTTAAAATGTTTACCTTTTTTCTTTTACAGGCTAATATGGCATCTGCATCTGAAATTGACTGTGGTCCTTGTAAATATCGCACTATTGTAGTTCCGGGGATAGTATGGTGTCCAGTATGTGAAGAGGGATTATGCAGTGAGTGTCTTGATCACCATAAAGCAGTAAAGGCACTGAGAAACCATGATACTATGCCAATAGACTGCTACCAAGATATTCAAAAGGAAGTGCATGATTTAGATTTGCAGTGTACACTCCACAATGAAAAGTATGAACTGTACTGTCCTGTTCATGAAGTTCACTGCTGTTTCCAATGTGCAAATTCCGAACATAACAAATGCACAGGAGTAACTCTTCTTCATAAATTTATAGAAAACATTAAATCATCAGCATCTCTTGTTAGTCTAGAACAAGCATTACAAGAATGGATAAAACACTTTGAAAAGTTAAAGTTAAATAGAAAAATAAACATTGATAGAATTGAAAAGCAGGCATCTGATATGGTAGAAGAAATTGGTAATATTAGAAGTGATTTAGAAAACCGAATTGCAGCTGTTGAAAGCCAATTGAAAACTGATTTAAAGTTGCAAAAGAGTGAACAAAAAAGTTCCATTAAGAATGTAATTGATCAATTAGAAAGTCATAGCAATGTCTACATTGAAATGTATTCAGCTCTTTCAAAATTAAAAAAGAATGGGACAAACTTCCAGTTATACACCATCATTAAAAAATATGAAGCCAATCTGCTAAAAGAAGATAAAGCCTTAGGGTTAACAGAAAATGAAAAGGGAATTCAGGAAATAGATTTTTTCTTTTCTAAATCATCTGAGATTGATCAGTTTCTTACCAAAGATTCCAGTTTTGGGATAATAAAGATAAATCCTTTACCCCCAAGTTGCAAAATGAGTATCAGAAAAGACCACACTGCCCAAATGCTTTCAACAGAAATGGTAAATTCTGCTGTTATTTCAAAGGGACCAGTAACAGTTCAAGATCCTGAACATGCAGTTATAAACAGTCAAGAAACGTGGTTCAGTTGCTTCAATGGAATTTGTAAAACATATAAAGACTTACAGCTTAGCAAAAAAGTATGACAATATAGAAGATGCTAATTTTTCAAATGCTGTTATTTTACCCTCAGGGGATATTATTATCACTGATTGTGCAGAACAGGGTGGCATTTTAGTTTTTGATAAAAATGGATTTTTGAAATCAGAAATTAAGAATCTCGGTAGAGCTCATTGTGCTTGTTTAGTAGATAATAAACATTTAGCATTTTCATTCCCAAAAAATGAAAATGTAAAACTATTGAGCATTGACCACATGAAATTACTAAACACTTTTAAGCTTGGCTCCACATGTGTTGGATTAGCATCTGCACAAGGAAATATTGTGGTCTGTACTAGACCCTCTAGGCCAAAATTAAAAATATGTTTGTTTCCCCTCCCCCCACCCGGGTCAAAAATAAGCCCCCGGGTCAAAAATTATTTTCCACAAAAAAATCGAAATTATTTTTTTCCTGAAAATAATTTGTTTCCATTTTTGGAAAGTGCTTGAAAGCAGGATTGATAATCTAAATAAATACACTCAAATTGAGCACAAACAACTGATAAGTGGCCTGGACTGGACAAGTCAAACAATCCATGTGACCTGCATGCTATGACAATCACATCCAGTTAAAAAAAAAAAAAAAAGAACCTGCCTTCCTGGTCTATTTACAAAGGGTAGACCCGGGGGAGGGGAAACAGACATTCTTTTAAATGTGGCCCTAGTATATTTGTTATAGACACGTCAAATGGGAATATTTTGAAAGAAATGGATTTACACTTGAATTATATTACTCATGTGCAGTTTTATCAGACACATATGTTGATAACACAGGTGAATTCAAATATCATTTGGTGTTTTGATAAATATGGAAATGAGGAGAAAAAATTTGACTTTGGAAATAAGGACTTCAGAAACCTGTGTGTTGATAAATATGGAAATATTTTTGTTTCTGAAGTAGACTCTAACAAAATTTATGTACTTTCTTTCACCAGTGGAAAGACAAGAGTTCTTCTGAATGAAAATAATGGGTTAGAACAACCAAAAGCCATTGCATATAATGAAAAGTCTGATTCCATTGTGATTGTTGGAATGAATGGTATTTTCTCTGCCATTTTTGACATTATCTATGAATAAAGATAGGAAATAAATAGTTAAAATGGTCTAATAAAAAGTGTCAAATTCTGGAAATCACTTGTTTGTAAGTTAAGTATAAAAGAGACATTAACCTCGGCTGAAGGTCAAGGCAGAGACATTAACCTCGGCTGAAGGTCAAGGTAGAGACATTAACCTCGGCTGAAGTTCAAGGTATCAAATTGCCATCTCTTCACTCTCTATCATCTTCTGTCACTTCAACTTATGCAATAGTGAAAAATAGATTAACATGTTAGCAGAATTGTTTTCTTCATTTAAACTTTTACACAATACTTATCACCTCAAATCATAGATCAAATACAATTTTGGGTAGCTTCACTTTTACGTACTCTTAAGTTATGTCCCTTTAAAACATATATGCAAACATTCCCCATTTATTTATATCGATTATGGTTTATCAAAATTAAGACAATTGCATGATGACATTGCAAATATGTTTGTTGACCAGTAGAAAACAACAACATACTGTAAGTATCATTCACAGAAAGTTTGGTTGATGTAGTAGTTTCAGACAAAACATCTTTTACAACAATGACCGTCTCCAAATGTTGGCAATAGCTCACATGGCCAAGAGCTAAGGAGAAAATTTGAGAGGCTACACAGCAAATTATCAATAATTCAATATTACAGTAACTCTGTAAACTTGAGCTGATTTTTGTCCGGACTCCACCAAATTCACAAAAAATGAGAATATAGAACTATATATTAGTAATGAGAACACCCTTATAATTGCACATTCTTTTCTTTCGTACCAGAAATTATTACCTGATTCTTGATCTCAAGTAGCCTGGGGGAAAGTAGAATTTGTTCCAGGGTATCAATGGTAATGAGAAAGCAACCGATGACATACAATAACAAAAGTAGGTCTGACATGGCAAATTATTGAATGTTTGTCCTCTTGAGTCCTTATTTATTTGAATACGGAGTTGTTAAAAAGTCATACATTGGTTGTTTATTTTTTAGAGAAAACATGCAGTGGTAAGCCAGGTAAGGTAATTTTGTTGTGATTAGCCTTGTGTATTATTTCCAGTTGTTGAATTTATGGTCTGTTATCAGTTATCCAAGTCTTAGACTACCATCTCTGAGTCCGGATTCTTCAAAATCCAAGGTCTTTTTCAAATAAAATCTAGGTCTTTGTTCTGACAGATACTATAAAAATAATTTTCTAGACAGATTTTAAATAACAAAAAATAATTTTATTTTGAAAAATATCAAACCATAATAATTTGATGGAATACATTCATTGCATAACAATATAAGTAGAAATATATAAATATATATTAGTTAAATCAACAACCCATCACTATTTTCCCATTTGATATTTTATTTATTTAGGACCTGGGAGAATAAAATAATTTCAAGTTACATCTGCCCCTATTAAATATTTCATTCATAAATCATCTTTTTTTTTACATTAAAGTTCATTCTTTTATACTTTAATGACTTTTTACAAACTTCAAGAAACTTGGACAGGAAGCAAACAGAAATGTCATAAATGGGAGATAAACTCTAATTGGTTATTGAAAGGTGGAAGGACCTTTATTTAGATGTCTGGATTAAGTTTTTTTTGTGGGATTTGTGGGTTTTTAAGGTAACATGACTCAGGAATTAATGATTAAAATGTTTCCTGATAAGGGAAAGAATGGTTCAAATTTTAGTGAAATTAAAAAATTCAACTTTTTTCCCACTCCCCTATTATAAAACAATTGAAAGTTATATTTCAATGTGCAGTTTTAAACTTTATCTCCTCCTCAAACAGGTGGATTTTATTCTTTCATACTTGTCAGTTTGGTATTCAATTGTTAAATTTATGAAACTAGTAATATTAAAGAGGCAAACAGTTTCTGCACAAAAACTCTTAAAAGTAAACAAAAAATATACAAATTTCAATAGATCTCCACCCTCTGAAGTTGAAAAGTTATGATTTAGTTTAATTTTATACAGTACACTTTTTGATCACAACTTTATAAAACAATAAACATCTAATAAATATTTGAAATTACTTGCTTTTAATTGATATAAACCAAAACTAGAGGCTCTCAAGAGCCTGTGTCGCTCACCTGACTCTACTTGGGTTTAACAAAAAAAGATATTAATCATAACAGGTACTTAAATAATGATTGAGGCCAAATTTGGTTTAATCTTGCATTCCATTCTGTGGTTCTCTAAAGGAAGATTTCCCTATGTTAAACTAAGTCCCTGGCTGGCGGCCATCTTGGATAATGGATCGGCTACATAGTAAAAACACTTGGTCAACACCTCATAAGAAACAGTCATGCTATGTTTGGTTTCATTCCATTTAGTGGTTCTCTAAAAGAAGACATTTGTATGTATTTCCCATAAGGTCCTATGTTAAACTAAGTCCCCTGCTGGCGACCATCTTGGATGATGGATTGGCTACAAAGTAAAAACACTTGGTCAGCACCTCATAAGGAACATTTATGATATGTTTGGTTTCATTCAATTCAGTGGTTCTTTAAAAGAAGACATTTGTATGTATTTCCAATAGAGTCCTATGTTAAACTAAGTCTGCTGCTGGCAGACATCTTGGAAGATGGATCGGCTACAAAGTAACAACACTTGGCCAGCACCTCATAAGGAACATTCATTCTATGTTTGGTTTCGTCCCATTCAGTGGTTCTCTAAAAGAAGACATTTGTATGTATTTCCCATAGGGTACTATGTTAAACTAAGTCCCCTGCTTGCGGCCATCTTGGATGATGAATCGGCTACAAAGTAACAACACTTGGTCAGCACCTCATAAGGAACATTCATGCCATGTTTGGTTTTATTTCATTCAGTGGTTCTCTAGAAGAAGTTCAAAATGTAAAAAGTTAATCGACGACGATGACGGACGACAAGTGATGAGAAAAGCTCACTTGGCCCTTTGGGCCAGATGAGCTTAAAAATGGAAAAGATAGAATAAGATTTATTAGTTCATGACACAAAATTCCTACATTAACTTGACAAAAAATAAAAGACATCACTCCTTCAAAGTTTACCTAAAAATAGATACCAGGTACATACATAAGGTCCATTAGTTTTGATTACACAACATATTATTACCTCCCGTAACAGAAACAAGATTGTCAACAATACAATCAAACACTTAGATTATAAGATTATAATAAAAAAGACACATATTAGTTCTACACTGTGAATGAAAATACCATTAAAATTTCCTCATCTGAATACAGACTAGCATATGTAATATAGTGTAATATTTGCTCTGATGTTTATTGTGGTTAATTAATTAACCTCACATAGACACTTAAGGACTTTTGACATTTATCATACATCACTTATATAGAACTTTTTTCTGACAAAGAGGAGAAAATCCAATGTTTATACATGTTCAATCATCCTAGAGATATGCAGGACTCTGAACAGTGATGGTTTGATGCTGCTACACCAACTACTTTGTCAATGCTTTTCATTTCCATGTAGAAGACAATTTGTATGTTAGAGAAGAGTGATTAACGGTTTTATAAACTTTTTATACTACAAAAAAAAAGGAGAATTGTGGATAGTAGACAGTTAACCAGATGTTGAGATTTTTATTGTTGAAATCTAAAAACTGTTCCTTTTATGTACGATGAGCGGCTTTCTTTAAATACATACAGGTCCGCAGACTCTGTATTGTTAAATACTTAACAGTAAACCAGGAACTTATTAGAGGAAAAAAGTAATGACAAAATGTTATTACAAGACCATCAGCAAAAAGACCATCGCACATCGTCATAGACCATCACACCTCCATGTCCTACAGATATATAAGATAAGTATGGTCAATGTGAAAATCACTAAGTCTCTAAAAGAAAATTGGTTAATCATTTAGAAACAATAAAAGGTTAGGCAGCTCTTAATATTAATAACTTAAATATACTCTTGACCAATCATTTTTACTATAAGAGGCTCTTATAATTAAAGTGCTTGTAAGCACTGAAAGTAAAGATTGCTTCAATTTATCTGTGGGAAGTAAAATTAAATATAATTTGGTTGTAGTTGATTTAACAGCTATTCTGTTATTCTAGACAAAGGAAGATAACCCCAATTTATAAAGACTATCTTAACAATGACATCATTTATATTTTTAAAACAGATATTAGATTCTTGTACCTTGGAAAAGTTCATACCTGCCAACTTTTCAAAATGCCCATGGGGGTTTTACATGCAAGATGGCTCTCACAGTTCTACAAAACCTTTAAAGAGGCCTCCAAATTTATTTTTATGATGTTTATTTGATTCTTCATACTTTAACAATCCTATATAAATGGTAAACTTGATTGTTTGGTTTTAAATTGAGGACAAAATTGCTCTTTCAAAATTTCAAATTGAGAGCCTCCACAGGGGAAAACCCCCCCAAATAGTGACAGTTGGCAGGTATTAAAGTTCTGCAGTTTTCTTGACAAGTGTACTATCATTGTGTGCCTTGAATATCTGAGCATATATTAAATCAATAAATTTCTGGAAATGTTCATGGATAGGATGATAGAATGTTATGATTAATGCACTATATTGTGTGTATCAAAAAGTAGTGATCAGCCTTGGAAGATTTAGATATCGTCAGTCCCATAAGGCTTTGATTGCAGTTCATGCAATCTTTACCTAAAAATGATTGGTCAAAAGCACATTTAAGTTAAATCAACCTTTTATCAGATATATATAAGAAAGTTTCAATGTATTTTTAAATAGAGCAAAAAAACAAATAAATTATCTGCAAGCGTAATATAGCAAAAAAGCTTTTTACAATGCTTAAAAGCCATATACACACACACATAAACAGTTATTCACTTTATTTGTATAAATGGACATTCGTTGTATTTGTACAAATCTCTTCTTTATAATGTGACTAGTCAGGCATGCATATACAACTTTTATGATTATTAAACGTTAGGAAAGTCCTCTCTGAAAAAGCCATCTACCAATATTCTGATAACAAGCCGTCCTTATGTATCAAAGATCGTTTATACATTTTTACCGAACATCTAATTTTATGAAAAGTTCAAAGAACTAAATAAATTATATTGAAATGATGATGAAGGTGGTTTTAACCTTTAACCACCTTGACTAACTATGAGGGTCTTGCACAGATGGTTGAGATGGTGTTTAATACAAAAAGTTAAATTTGCTAATAGAAAATTTTTTATTATGGTATTTATTATTCGATATTTTCGTTGTTTATTCTCAAGTTTCAAATATTTTGACATGCATAATATTACTAAACAAGTAACAACAAAAATATAAACTAATAAACAAATAGACCTGTGAGAATTCTGCTTCTAATAGTACAAAGTCAATTAAAATCCAATTTGAAATGAGTATTTATGGAAAAAACTACTTTGATTATAGCAAATTCTTGATAGATTCTCATGGATTCTAAAACTTGAATGTTGATTGAATCTTTATTGATTTGATCAAAATATATTTTGATTCATTTTTATATAAACATGAAAAAATCATTCTGAATCAATGAAAAGCATGCCAAATAATCTCTTGACCTTGCCTGCAGTTTTTATTTCTATTACAATAATGAGGATCATTTATTCGTCAAAAACAGCTGTGATTACAACAATGCAGCCATCATGAACAAACTTGTGAATATCTCAATGTCTGTTGTCATCAGTAAAGCCTCAGTAAATACATGTGTTTCCACTGGCCCTAACTACTATTACTTTTTTTTTTGTAATTTGTAAACAAGCAATATCAAAGAAGTACTACTTTGACATTTAAACTACTTGGAAACACAGGTGTATTTCTTTATAGGCCTTAAAATATCAACAGATGATATAAATTTAATAGATCCTATTAACACTTGTTAAAATTATTAAAAGAATGAAGGAAGTCACTAACAAAATAAATTAACTGGTTATTAACATTCAGTGGCAAATATCGGAAGACATAGGACAATTATTGTATAAATGATCTATTTGAAAAAAAGCACCCATTACTATTGGTATTTAGGGACTGGTCTATTAACACATGAGACCAAGGTAAGGCATTTCTATATCTAAACACGGTTTGGGTGTCAAATTTTTGTGCAAAGCATCACCAAACGTAGACAACCAAGCCATTGCATCTTCTAAATGAATTTTCTTTATCAACAACCCCTGCATTCTGTAATACCTATGTGTTAAAATAGAATATTGTCAATACTTAAATGTGTGAAAGATATTCTAAAATATCCCATATTATGATATAGGTGGTTACCCTTGAATCAAAAATGCCTTCCCTGGGTATCATGTATGCTTGAATGGGATATTTCTAAGCAGCTATAAGTTATCTTAGTTTTGCATCATAATTGGCATCTGTCACAAAGTTCAATTGTTTAGACTTCCTTTTCCTGTCACTTCTAGAGTTTAGGGGTAAGACCTGGTTATTGTTCATTACATAACACACTTTATTCCATAGACCACGACACATGGCGATAAGTTTCACATCTTTGACTACTTTTTTGGCAAACTTGAGTTGTTTCCTGTAAATACAGAATGGGAAAAAGTATTAGTATACAGATTATATCATAATTTGCTAAAATATAGTTTATCCCATGCTTTGTGATGAAATATGATTAAAAAATCTGTCACTGAGCTTGCTTTCAATGCATAGGGTTGAAGATGGACACATTTATTAAGATTTAACAGGTAAAAAACATTATAAGATAGATAAAAGAAAGAAAATTAATAACTGAGTTTTAAAGTAATTAAAATGAACTAGAGAGTTCCTAAAGAATGCTTTTATTTTTAAAAAAGAAAAAAAAACATTGAGTCACAGTATTATTTTTATGCATTTAATCAAATTATTTGAGTTATCTCCCCTTATTTGGTTTCTTCAATCTGTTAAAAAAATAATACCACATAAATATTATTTGTACAAGCTTTTGAAACTTCTATAATTTCTATTTGTAGCACAAATTCCATATTTTAAACTAAAGGCTTCACAGTGATCAAGAATTGCTTATCTGGCAAAAATATTTTGATACCATTTTCCTTTCTTTTTAAAAATTTGTTCAACTTAAAAAATAATCCGAAAACAAACTACTTATATATAGGTTAAGGATGCTTACCTGATTATATATTTACTCTCCTTGAAGTGACCTTGCTGCATCAGACTGAGGGCAAAGAAAAGTCTACATCTAGATATTGTAATTGGATCTGCCATCTCCATAGCAATAACCATCTGTTTAAATGAAATCTTTCCTGCAATGACAGCCTGGGAAAAATATGTATATATTTTCTTACAATTGTTTTAAATTAATACATGTACAGACAAAGTAAGTTGATTCTTTCTTTTTCAATTTATATCTAAATCAGTTTTTGTGGGCTTACAGTGTATCTCACTGCTCATTGTATTACTCTTGATAAAAAAAATCAGGACAAGTCAATTGTATTAAATTTAGTTAACTTTGTTGATAAAACCACATTTGAACTGTTTTGTAAGTAAATCTTATCTTATCTGTACCAAAACTTAGCATCTCAGTTCATTATGGTATCAACAAAATAGATAAAGTTGTTCTCTTTAAATATTATGAATCTCCTACTCTATCTATGTTTGTACTACTGCATTTTTGAACTGATTATGTAAATATTTTTGTGGGCTGTTGCTTTTCCTGATGATATCAAAAGTAGTCCTCTAAACTCCTCCTATGAAGAAAAAGAACCACCTAATTAAAATGGACAACCAGGCCAAAACATCTTCTAAATGGACTCTATATCAAAGGTCCATGTATCAGTACTTACATGAGATTCAAAGTAATCCCCTAATGAAGAGTAGGCACCACCTAATGTAGACAACCAAGCCATGGCATCTTCTAAATGCATTTTCTTTATCAACAATCCCTGCATTCTGTAATACCTATTTGTTAAAAATAGAATGTAAATACATACCATGCATCAGTATGTTAATATCAATTGTAAATTAAACAACAGAACAGTTAATTTCCTTCCCAGTACAGTATGTTTAGTATAATGAACTTTTTTTCAGTAACTCTGATTTTTAACCGGTATGTGAAATTGTTTCATGATATAATACACCAGTATTATTATTTTCCATAAAAAATTAGTTGGAGAGCCACAAAGAAATCCTATTCTGTTACTCTTAACTATGTATTAAAAGTTTTTGTCAACAGGGTAAGCAACTCATCAAATATAATTTCCAATAGCAGGTGTCAAGGCCAGAAACATGGCAATACTGTTACGTTGTACATACATGTACTAGACGATGCTTGCAAAATTGTGGTTCAATTGGGCAAGTGTTGAAACAAAGAGTTTTTAAATTTTGCAGGCAGCATGTCAACTGAGCATGAGCAAAAGTGTATATGATACGGATAGATAATGGTTTCCAAATTGTGTTATTTTCTCAAAAATTGGTGTTTTCTGGGAACAAAAATTGTTTTAAAGACAAATTTAGGAAGTACAAAACACTACATTTAAACGTCATATCACAAATATCTCCGACTTTCTATGGTTTCAGATCTAGAGGAGATGCGGCTCAATGATCTGTCTTTTCCTTAAATAGTGTAGATGTTGTATAAGTGCTAGATGTGCAATGAATCATAGGAGAAAGAAAAAACTTTACCAAGCATAATCTATTTTCTGCTTTGGATATACTGGCTGTATTTCAATGACAAAAGGCACTGCCAAACATCCATCAAATATATCAGAAAAATCTCCATCACTGGGATAATAATCATAAATAAATGAATGCCTCCTCTTAAGCCTCCTTAAAAATCTTCGTCTAAACTTAAATGACCATTTCAGTTCTGAAGTAATACATGAGGCAAAATGAGCTTCTAATTTGACAGTTGCTTTAAGAATCGGACAAATCTCGGTGGCTCCAACAGCACAGCACACTCCTGGCGTTATGTTGATTTCATTATACTTATAGTGTTTACCAACATTGTTATCTATACAAGTATCATTTACATGTGAGGAGTCACAAGGTCCATAAATGTTTGGCACTATCTTAAGCAGGCATGGATGAATTTGCCTGTTGAAAGTGTTCAGAATGAGGGCAACACCTATCTCCTCAGGTCCAAAATTGGTATCAGCTAGTTCTTGTGAATAAAACCAGTAGTCATGAATCCTCCTGTCAATCACAACATACAACAGGTAATCAGCCATCACATTCTGGAATAAAACATCATACATTAATATAATACATATTACAGTTAAAAAAAAAAAAATGGTTGCCATGATCATTTGATGATGCTGTAATAGTGTAAAGAAGTGGAAGATAGGAAGGAGTTATTTTAAACTTATAAATTGAACAGAAACTGATACCACTATAGCAAAAAAAAAAGAAAAGATGAACAAGTAAAAAAATTCCTAGAATACTAAAGAATGGGCAAAATGAACCCTACCAAAAATAAGGGGGTTTACTCGGGTGCTCCAGAAGGATAAGTATTGTAGGCAGTACCTGCTTAATATGGTAAATATGGCATTGATCCTGCAACTACAAATCTGGTGATTACTGATTAGTCTCATTAAATGGTTTAACCCCAATGAGAAGAGGAGTACACAATTTTTATAATAAACAAAACAATTAATTTTACAATGACTTAAGGCTTGTAAAAGTATGAAAAAGCCAAAAAGCCACATTAACAGACATTTCAAGGCCCCAATAAAGGTTTTGTAGGACTATTAGTATTATAAGAGCCATCTTGCATGTAAAACCCCCATGGGCATTTTAAAAAGTTGGCAGGTATGCAGATGAACTAAACAACTCTCTTTTAAATCAGCAAAATGTACTAGACTGGGTATCAAGTCCGTTCGCGCCCAATATACTTTCGCACCCTACACGTTCGCACCTTGCACGTTCGCACCCATGGTCCGTTCGCACTCTACACGTTCGCGCCCAATTTTAATTCAAATTCCAGTTGAATAATTGGAAAATCATGACTGTTGTTTTAATTGCTTTCGTGTAAATACTGAATGTATTTATAGCTTGGTATGAGTAAAAGATTGAAGATTTTAAATGAAAAACACAAAAGATAATTGTTTTTAACAGCTTGGTCCCTTTGATCTGAAACAATGAAACAGTACAATATAGCAATACACTATTATAACCAAAACATGATAAAATTTATTCAACACACAAAAAAAAAAAACGTAGTCAGAATCTCACTTCATTTTGAAACAAGTCAAAGAAACAAAGTTATAGCAATACACTAACCAAAACATGATTAAGAGTTATTCAACACAAAATAAAACGTTGACAGAATCCCACTTTATTTAGAAAGGAATATTATTTTTTTTAACAATACACTATCCAAAACATGATTAAGATTTATTCAACACAAAAAAAAAATGCTGTCTCACTTTATACACCTTATCGATATTTGTCAGCCATTACTGGATATCACACAGGTTCCCCGTAAAATTTTGACGTCATAGAATAAAATATCTGACGCCACAATGGAAAAGTGATTGTTGTATGCATCAAAAGTTCAAGCGGCCAGGTCAGCCGGACGATAAGGCTAATAGCGATAAGGTGTATTTTGAGACAACGAAAACAGTTATACTTATAAGAATACTACTTGCTAAAACTTGATTACAAAGTTATTAAACCCAAAACCAATTAAAATTGGGCGCGAACATGTAGGGTGCGAACAGACTTTGGGTGCGAAGTTTTATTGGTGTTAAAATAACATGGAAATGCCTAAAATGATAGTATTATTCAATAATATTATGTTGAAACTATTTTTTTATGTATATTGGGGTATATTGGGGTATGTTGGGGTACAATGTATATACACCTTATAGCTAATACCGGCTGACCCGGCCGCTTGAACTTTTGACGTCAACAACAATCACTTTTCCATTGTGGCGTCAGATATTTTGTTTTATGACGTCAAAATTTTACGGGAACCTGTGTGATATCCAGTAATGGCGGACAAATAGCGATAAGGTGTATTGGGGTAAAAAGTCACGCCGACAGACCAAGGCCAAAAGGTATGGCAAAGCAAAATGACTGAAGAGTGAAGTGGTCAAAAATGTTTTAGAAGTTTTTAATTTATACATAAACATCATGATCATTGGAGTCTCAGTATACGTGTATTATGACTGTAACTGATTGATTCATAATTTAGACTAGTATAAATTAGTCCACACGCACTTGTTTCTATCAATGACAACTTCATATTACACATATCTGTTGTAGTGTTGTGGGTTATCAAGTTATGGATGAGAATATCATGCTTGCTGACTTATAAATTTATCGATATCTATTGAAGATTTAAGTCAGTATACTTATTCAGTTATTACATTTCATGTGCAGCTCTCGATACTTCTATACCATTCCGTCTGCTTAAAATAAGTCCTTTCTGCGTTTTAGATTTCACGAAAATAATTTTTACAATTTCAAGCTTTTAAACTACCTAGATCGTTTACATTTCCGGTAAATAAGAACAGGCTTGTTGACAAACATATCTTGCCTGTTTTTGAGTTCAAGTCGTTAATCCTCATCAAATGGTCAACTTTTAACCATTAATGGTATATTGACCTAAATAATGAAACTAACTTAATACATTTTGTAATGATCAATTTTCAAATAGGGACAAAACAAAGACCATGTCATGCAATGACTTGTCTGTTATTTGTTGACAGTGTTGTCACATAAATTTGATAAAATTGGTAATTCACCAATTCTATTTATTGTAATGGACTCATTTTAAAATTACATATTGATATGCAGCATACAAAATGAATGCATACCTCCACTCAATTACTGACTATGAGTCAGGAAGGAACTAACTTAAATGCCTTTTACAGTTAGGCGTCAAACACCATTTGCTGCTACCTTTAGCATCAAATTGATTATAATTTTACTTTTATGATTTATCAGAGGTCTCAATTGTTGCTGTTTTTAAAAGTTAACGTGATCTGTCAAAATCAATCTATTTTTTTATCATCTAAAAGAAAGTGCATATTTTTTCTATGGCCTAGTTCCAGTGAATACTTCTTGGAATTCTAGACAGTTTGGCACCCAGACAAATCGGTACCGGACAAATCGGCACCCAACATAGACAAATCGACACCCGTGAAAAACAATTCGGCACTCAGACAAATCAGCACCTAGAAAAATCGGCACCCAACATAGACAAATCGGCACCTTATAAATTATTTATCTTTGATCTAGATATAATCAAAAAAATTAAAATTTCCTGGCACTGTTTATGTATGAGGGCATGAAATCAATTTGCATGTTTAGTGTGAATATATAGCAATTAAGTTTGACTGTTATTAATTTGTCTCCTGCACTATTTATAACATTATTGTCAATATTGTGTATTTTTCTTTCTTCGATTTGTTTTTCAGAATAGGACATCCTTTGAATTTTACTAACATTCTGGGCTTTAAGCACCGATTCGATATCTTCGATATTTAATTAAATGATGATTATTCTTTTTGTTATGCATATTTTATATACAAATTATACTATCTGCAACAATTCTTTATTTTTTCATAATAATTTTTTTTTTAAACGAGGTGCCGGATTGTCTTGGTCCAGAAATGTCCGGATACCAAAATGTCCAAGATTAGTGCCGAAATGTCTTCGGACTTGGGTGCCAATTTGTCTTGGTGCCGATATGTCTTGTTACCTACTTCTTGTACCTGTTCCCTTAGTATACATTCTCCTTGATCCTGATCAAAATTTATAATAATGATATGATTTTTTCTTCTAGTTTTAGGTATACTATAGGTACATTGGAAAATCATGTAGAAGAAAAATATCATAATTTACGGACATGGCCAATTACTTTGGACCAAACTCTGCAGCCTGGACTGCAAGATCTGGGGTTGTTCTAGACCCAGAGAAAAATGGTCCAATGGCCTTCAATGGAGCTCCAAATATAAATACGATAATGTCTCAGGCTGGGAAGATGGGATTTGATGACAAACAGAGTGTACCAAACAATAAAGGTCAACATTTTCGATCACAACAAGATGGTCAAAATGTAGGCTTGCCATCATCTGGTGAAAATATGTCATCTCAATCAAATGGTCCTCATTTTAATAATGCCAGTATTGCTAACAACTCAAGCATGCAAACCATGGTTGCTTCAAACTCAGGAATTCATCAAAATATGATTCCGAATAATATGACATCTCAGTCAGGAGGTTTTTCTGTAATGAATTTAATGGATACAGATGTGAATTTTGTGTCCATGGGTGGTCAAGGTATGCCTCCAATGAATCCTATGGGCAGAACTATGACTTCTACAATGAATTCAGCATCCATGGGTGGTCAAGAAATGACTTCAATGAGTAATATGATGGGTGGTGAAGGAATGACTTCAATGAATAATATAATGGGTGGTCAAGGTGTGCCATCAGTGAATTCCATGGGAAGAACTATGACTTCTGCAACAAATCCTGTGTCAATTGGGGGTCAAGGAATGACCTCAATGAGTAATATGGTGGGTGGTCAAGGTATGCCATCAGTGAATTCCATGGGAAGAACTATGACTTCTACAACGAATCCTGTGGCCATGGGTGGTCAAGGAATGACTTCAATGAATAATATGATGAGTGGTCAAGGTATGCCTTCAATGAACTCCATTGGAAGAACTATGACTTCAACAATGAATTCTACAGGATACAATATGACAGGACTACAGCAAAATGTACGTCTGATGAATGCCAATATACCACCTCACATGTTTATGCAGGCTGTAAACTTTGATTCTTCACAGAACCAAGAAGAAATGAATAAAACTATGGGTATGTCTTACTCTAAATCTAATTTGTTATATAAAAAAAAAAATATAATGTATAATCATAATCATAATCTGTTTTTCAACAATATCATGAATATAAAAAAAACTCATTTACTGAGGGCTTTTAAATTTTGTTAGCACTTTTTTTATTTTATAAGGTTATATCTGAGTTATAGTTTACACAGGAGTTCATAGACCTGCATGACCTGATAAAACTACACTAGTTTTGGAGTAGGGTCTTGTTACATACATGTAGACTGAAATACTACTGTTTTTAATTTGAGATTAATAGTATTGTGAATTTACACATGCCATGCATAATCAGATTATATTTATTAAGTATTAAAAAGAAATAAATTATAGATAATAAAACCAATTAAAACCATTTTAGAAACCTCTATGGACATACTGGAACAGCAACAGGCCATGGAGCAAAGCAAGTTGTTACATAGATTTAAAGAACTTAGACAGTTACAGATACAACAACAAGAAATGTTAATGAAGCAACAACAAGATCAACTAGAGTCACTTAGATTTGAACAACAAAATGTACATTCTGTTATAGCTAAACAACGCAAAAATCAATGGGGTATGATATTCTAATACTGTAAATATAGAAAGATGTTTTGCAATGTTTTGTTAACTGAAAACATAGTGATGGGATAGGTTTTTTTCTGCAAAAATGAAAATTTGCATTTTAAATTTTGATAAAATAATTTGAATGCAGTAGTTTTTTGTCACAGACATTAATTCTAAGTCTACATGTTTGCATGAAGCAAATAATTTTTGAACTAAGCCTTATATTATTATGTTTTAAAATTTACTTTGAAATTAGCTGTATGTATATTTAAAGCTTAAACTTTGCTTTTGCAATAAAATTTCAGCTATTTAAGATTAAAATTTCTCTTTTTTTCATCAGGAGGTCAAGTAAATACAGATTTAGGTGAAACAAGAACACCACCCAAACGACAGAAGGCACAAGGAAGCGGATTGGCTAAAGCAATGAGCATGACACAGCAATCACACCAAACTCACCAATCACAGCACCCAAATCAATCACAACAAAGTTACATGGACTATGCTAATCAGGTCAGATTTGTTTAATTTTTACCATATCATAATACATACATTTTTGTAGGTAAAAAAACAAAAACAAAACAAAAATAATAATCAAGTTTTAATTTACTGTTTATGAATGCATATCTGAGCACAATTGTCAAATAATAGGACAAAAATGGAAATTTGGGAATTTTGCCATATTTTCTATCATCTGTTTTCTTAAATCTTTGTGAATTATTTGATCAATTAATTTTGCTTTCATAGTTACAATAACAGTCATATTTGAAAGTCAATTTGACTAAATATTTGTTGGCTATGTTTACATGGTTTATGTTTTGTAATAAAGATAAACAACAAAAAAAGACCAAACAATCTGTGTACTTACAACACAACAAAATACTTTATTGGTAACACTATTGAAATCTAATTTCATATCCTTTCCATATTTAAGTGACTTTGGGAATAAAAATGGTGAGCATTTTACTTTCTGTATATGAGGAAAATATTGAATAAAAAATTATGCCTGTAGTTTAAAATATCTATTTTCAGTCTGCCTTGCCATGCCCAGTGATGTATGTCCCACTGAATGAAGATAATGATGAGATCAAGACCAATCCTGACCTGTTTAGTGATACCAATTCTCATGTAGGGAGCCAGTGTACAGAGGATGGATTCAGACAGTTACCAGATTCTGCTTCTGAAGTGGGAGAGATCCCACAGCTACCAAGCAGGAAACCAGTCAGTAGAGTTTCAACCATGCACATGTCTATGGTATGATTATCATATTTAAAACTGTGGAAAATCATTGCATGCAGAAAAATATGAATTTCAATTAAAAGATATGTTATTTTCATATCATCACAGAGGCAAATTTAGGAGGGGGGGCCTTTTTCATAAAAAATTTGGTTGGTTATATAGGGAATCACTGAAGCGTGACAGAATCCCCCCCCCCCTTTTAGCCAGTCAGTGGGCCCCCTCTTATGAAAATTTCTAGATCCTCCACTGCATCAGTATTATTAGAGGATGAAGGATTACAGTAGAAGCATTTTAGAATATTAACAAAGGAAATGAGCAATAATTGTCTTGTTAAGACATATGAACCTTAATATCACATGTATATAAGTATAATCTAATAATTTTTAAAAGTGTTGACCTTTGCTTTTTAATTTGTCATTGATATTTTGTTTGAAGACTTTATAGTTCTGAATTGGTTCCATTTTAAATCACATTTTGTTCTGCTTTTAATGAGTAGAAATAAGATTTGAGTTATTTAATGAAATACATTTGTAGCTACATGTACCTCTCCCCCCCCCCCCCCCGACATATATATTTTAATTACTTTTCTGCTCCACATATAAAATACTTGTTTCTTAAAATATCCTAGTTATGGAAAATTACATTAATACATTTTATTTTTTAATATTGTAGAAGAAAAGTTTAACTGATGATTTGGAGCAAGATGAAGGTTTTGGTACTCAGTCATTCAGGTCATCAGGTCAGACTGACCACCTCAAGCCTAATAGACAAATGGAAATTATGAATGGTCAAGAAGTTTATCATGAGGATGAGGACAGTGTCCAGTTAGAGGAGCAGAATCTTGACCAGGAAGAAGACTATGATGATGAAGATGAAGAAGAGGAGGAGGAGGATTTTGATGTAATCAATAATATGTTATTTTGTTACCATTCAAATCATTTTTGTTGAGCCTTCGCCTTTAGTCTAAAAAACGAGACGTATAGATCCTACATTCTGTCGACAGCGTTGTCCTCAAATATTCACTCTGTGTTTAAAGTTTTTGAAATTTTGATAACTTTCTTAAACTATCCTGTTTTTCTACCAAACATGGACAGAAGCTTGTTTGTGTTCATAAGATAGTATCCAGAAATAAATTTTGTAAAAATAAAATTCCATTTTTTCCGTAATTTACTTATAAATGGACTTAGTTTTTATGGCCAGAAATATTACATTCACTCTGTGGTTAAAGTTTTTAAAATTTTAATAACTTTCTTAAACTAACCTGGATTTGTACCAAACTTGGATGGAAGCTTGTTTATGATCATAAGATAGTATCCAGAAGTAAGTTTTGTAAAAATAAATTTCTATCGTTTCCATATTTTACTTATAAATGGACTACGCATAGAAATATTGCTATTTCTGAATCAGTGACATTTGAATCAAGATTTGCAACATTTGATCTATTGACATTAAAAAACAACACTTTGTATACAGTGTCAGAAATTCTCTCTTACGATGTCAAAGTTGTACAGGAACATCTGTCATGGCCAGTAACAGCCCTAAACTATAAATCTTTATTAAACTTTCCTGAGAAATTTTGATGTGCTACACGAGACCTATTGCTGTTTCTGAATCAGAGGCATTTGATTTGGGACATTTCAGCTTTTCACTGAATATAAAGTCATATACAATAACAAAAATACAATGCATGCAGCATGCAAATAAATTGTGTATTAATTCTATATCCACTTTGATTAATATTTATATAAGATTTTGAAAAACAATCTGTCCTGAGAATTTCAAATTTTTTATTTATTTTTTACAAGGAGGAGGAGGAGGACCAAGATAATGTGACCTCAGAAGAAGAAGACAGACCAATGGCAGGTGCTACGCTAGATGACAGACCAGTAATTGGATTAGGAGGTAAGCTTACTTCATAATACATTTGTGTGGCATTCTTCTTGGAATAAGTAGTTGTTTTACCAGCTAAACGAGTATATTGGTCTGTTGATTGAACTTTTTATTGTAATTTATGGTTATTGTCTTTTCTCCTTAGAGAATGATGTATTATTGGAAATTCAGATAAATAGAAAAATTGTGCTACAGATCAACATAGTGTGAAGTAACTTTTATTGAAGTAGATGGGTGGTCATAATTTAAATCCATAGAATTTTTTAATAATTTGTCAAAATGTAATTATATCATTCTTTTTAAAAAATGTAATAAAAGGTATGGGTCACCCTGCTTTTTTTAAGCTATGGGTTGAGCAAAATTGTCAGATTTTGTATAGATTATGCATGGAAAACCCAAATTTGTGTGATAAAAAGAAAACTCACCATAGAAGGTTAAGATAAAATATGAGAATATAGCCCCAATGATATGCTTTCTGATAAGAAAAAGAAATAATGGGGTCACAGGACTCACTTTCTTGCTACATAATAAAATAGGTAAACTCACAACACATTCTATTATAAAAGTCACTTTATCGAGTTATCTCCCTTTTATCTGAGTTATCTACCCTTATATTGAAAATTTTTATTTGTCAAACTAGAAAATAATAATAGTAATAAAAAAAAATGTATATGTAAATACATGTATGTTATATCAAGATGTATTTATTTTTTAAGAGAAAAAGACTTTTGAAGAATTACTAGAAGAACAACTAAGAGCAGAGGAGGAGAGGGTATTTATTTTCTGTCATATCTATTACAAGAAATTGATTTTTACTAGTGTTTTTACTCTATTACTGTGGATTATCGACTTGATACACTGTACTGATGACACGATTAATAGATGTGTATTGGGAAACCATAAATTTGAATATTGAAGTAAATATGCTAAAAGCTTTGTTTGTAAGATTTGACATTACTGCAAAAATGAGTCTCCACTTAAAAGAAAGTATAGTTTTTCTTCAATCTATGAAAATTAGTTCCCAAAAAATAATAGAATCCACAGAATACGATCTCTGATGTCTGTTTTAATTACGGTTATGTTTCATGGTATGAGTAGGAATGTCCATGTGCAGTTCAATCATTACACACTATGGAAGACACATTTTCTGTTCTTCAAACATTTTTTCAACAAAATATTTGATACTATTTGATACTATTACATCATAGGTCTTTATAATTGTGATGACCATGATTGACGCAACATTGTTTAATATTTTTTTTTTCAAACAAAAAACTCCATATACCTCTAAGCACTCAAAAGGCAAATATTAAACATGTATATCAATTCTTTATTTGTCTACAGATGAGGCTACAAGCATCAAAAGGTGAAAATGTAGAAAGTCCAAAGAGATGTTTTTTGAAAAAGGGACAAGGAATTGCTAGGTATGGTTTACAGTCCAAATCAAAACCTACAAAAGATTTGAAATCTGTAAAACCTAAAGTGGATAGTAATTCCTCACAGCAAAATAGACCATCAAAACCTGATACTCAACAAAATAAGTCTGCCAAACCAGACAGTAACTCTAGTCAGCAAACTAAAACAGCAAGGGGAGATAATAGACCGAACAAAATATTAAAGGGAGACAATTCAACAAAACCTCAGAAGGCTGGTGGAAAAGAGGCTGTTCCAGAAACCAAGAAACGAGGGGTAAATCTATTTAAACCTTTAGCTTTCAATTCATTTATAATTGTCAAATTACCTGAACATACAAGAAATATGTAAAATAAACATTTTAAACATAATTTGCTGATGAATCAAAAAATCTGTGATACTTTTATACTTAAATACTTGTGGTTTAGAGATTTTGAAAAGCTTTTATGACACTATATTGAAAAATTGTAATGGACTTGTTTGGCAAGTTAAATGATGTTAATGTGACATCTTGAAGGTTTTTTTGCTAATTAAAAAAAATTGTAAGCTTTGTGTTTCTATAATTTATGAATGATAATTTTTGTGTAAAAACTACTATTAGTAATGTATGAAAATAAAGTGTACTCCTCTAATTTTGGCGGTCAATTATTCTGATTCTTTTTATTTTCAGACTTGGCAGGACAGAAATAAACTAAACTTGAAGACTTCACCAGCAAAGAACCAGAAACTTATTAAATCTCCAAATGCCAGAGAGGACATACTACCAAAATATCAGCAAACAAGTAGTGTCAATGATCAAAAAGTACAAGATAAAAGACTACTTAATAAACCTCCTAAAGGAGAACTTCCTAAAGGGAGACAACAAATTCAGAAACCAAATGGAAATATAAATAAACAACAAAGAACTGAGGAAAGGGAAACAGTGTCAGATTCCCCTGATTTCATGTCAGATAATGATTCATTTGTTGTAAGGATACATCAAAGAGCAAAGAATGATGTATTAGAGAAAGAAGAAGTTGATGAATTTGAATATCTAGAGAACTGTGCAGACAATATGTCATTCTGTAGTCAGTCATCGTTTGTTACCAAAATATTACAGAAAGATAAAATGAAACATGATCCCTTAAAACCTTTACTGCAGGTAAATTTGTAGTCTTATTTATACCAAATTGAATGCTGTAAATTCAGAAATTAATGTGTTTTTATTAATGTGAATAATGGGATTGGGTAAGTATCACAATAATAAGAACTCTAATTCTAAAAACTGAAACATAGACCAGATGCAGATTTTTTCTCTCGAAATTGCTACAATTAAAAACTCTCATTTTTATTCATTCTTAAAAAATCCCAGTAATATCTTAATTTACAGTATCAACTTATATTGTACCTATAGATTTTAGAAAATTCAATTAGTTGTGCAAGATAATCATCATGTACTGATTGTGTACTTTTAATACGTGTGTACATTGTGTAAAATGAGATGTTTTCTTTTTTACATTGCCCAATATAAGATGGCATCTTTTAAATATTCATAGTAAGTAATATATACTGATGTTTTTTCCAAGTTTCAGATAGAAGCATAAAAATGTTACACAGTCCAACAGTGAGCTTTAATATATGTACTTGCACTGTGAATATACACAATGTAAGTTCATTAATGGACTGTTTAATGTTTATATCCTAAAAATATTAAATATTTAGGTTTCATGTTTCAGATTATAAGCTAAAATTAACAAGATTACAAAGTTAACTAGTCAACAAGTTTTCTTTTGTCTGATAAAATATGTACTCAAATTTACCTCTTTCTTTCTTACTTGTAGTCTCCAAGAACGTCAGTTGCAATGCAGCTTCAAGCTACAATCAAAAATGCAACACAGCAACATCAAAGTTTACATCAAGATGTTCACAGGTAAGTGAAATAAGGATTATAAGTTTGTTATTGAAAAATGAAAACAAAAGTGTATAAATTACTGAAAGGTTTTAATAACAATTTCTAAGGGGTCATCCATAATTATCAACCATTTTCCAAAGTGTACAAAATGTACACTTAGGGGGACGGGGTTCAAAAATCAACATTTTTACAGTAAGCTTTTTTTCATCAAATGAAATAAAACAGTCAGATATGTTTCAGTTTCTTTTCAATGCAAATTTCTATATTAAACTAAACTTTAATAGACAGGATCTTCTTTTTATTAAGAATTATTGATTCTTGTCTTGAAATCTGAAAATGGTTGATGTACACTTTCTGAGGGAGGGTGGGGGGTCTGAAAAAGTGTACGTTTTGTACACTTTGGAAAATGGTTGACAATTATGGATGACCCCTAATACAATGTAGAAAAGGGCTATAATTAGTTATACTTCTGAAAATGGTCTGTTTAAACCTGAATTCTTTTTTCAACAACATTATATATTTTATTCACCAATTATAATTGTTACGTTGTTACTTCAAGGAACCAAGCTTTTCTTTATGAAACTTTAAAATATTAATCATGAATTACTGAATTTTACATTTAAAAAACGACTAGAAGGACATTTTTTCAACAGTCAATTACCAATGCAAGAAAAGTTTGAAAAGTGGAAACCTATTTTTTTTATGATCAGAAACATTTGAAACATTTGATAAGATAGACCAAAAGTAATTAACCTGCAAATATTATGATAGTAACGAGTGCAAAATAGAAATCAATCATATGAAAACCCAAGAACCAAAGACTTGCTGGTGGACAATGAAATAACACAATAAGTGAACATTTGTTTGATTTGTAAGGTATTCAGTCATTAAAAGGGCACTTGCTGTCACAAGTTATCCCATTGTAAAATATTTATCCAAAAAATAAAAGTCTAATTTAAACAATATATTGGGCATGGGATTGATAATATGTAGCTTTGTTTTGTGTGTATTTTAGTCTAAATGCCATTTAATTTACTGTCCAGTTGTCCTCTGAAGACCTCCGATTGCCATATACGCGATATAAACATAAATATAGATAAAGATAGATATCAGACTTGTACATTTGGATTTTTCTAGGTCTATTTAATATCATATTAAAGATTAAAAGTATTCTTTTTCTTTTTATAATTCAATATGCACAATGCATGCCGTATCCATCTCTAGCTAGGGGTTTAAATTGAAGTTCACATGAATACTGATTCGAATTATTCACTTGCATTCAGTACTTCTTAGCTTAGCTTATTTTTACGAAATTGAAACATACTGGCTGCTAAAAGCGATATTTTGTTTCACTGTTTCACTTACATTAATGATTGAACAAATAGAAAATCATATTTCATACTTAATATATATCTTATAGCTAGTGCCACTTTAAAAGCCTTAATTTTATTTATTAGAACTTCAGACCTTGGAGGCATAAAACTTTGCTCAGTGCTTGGAGCACAAAAATCATGCTCGAAACATGAAATCCAGCTATTTGATTGGTTGATTTTCGAGTCTGAGTACAAAAATCATGCTCAAAAGTTTTATGACTGTGAGGCCAGGTATACTGTTTGCCATTTACACATTCACATACAGAAATTACTTATAATGATATGTGGTATGATTGCCAATGAAACAACTATTTTGTATCTACCAAAGTTCAAATGAAGTTGATTTTATATAAGCAATAATAGGCAACTGTATGTATGAATTTGTTTTATAAATATGTCTACACAATGAAAGAAGAATAATGTAGGCATCTTTTATTTACTTCATTAAACTATCAATATTGTTAAAATTCATTTCAAAATCAATATATGCATTTTTACAGGAATGTAGAGACACAAAATATAGAGCAACCAATACTTCAGCCTGAACAAGTGAAGAAACAAGAATCGAAGGTGGGAAAACCACAAGATCAATCAGATGAGGAAGAAGACAGTTCTGAAGAAGACGAAGATGATGATGGAAACGAAGATGAGGAGGAAGATGAAAGTGAAGAAGAAAGCAGTGATGAAACAGAGAGTGAGGATGATAGTGACAGTGATGATTCTGATGAAGAGCTGCCAAAATCCCCTTCTAAGGTCATGACTAGGAAAGTGGCATCTCAAAATACTGTTTCAAATTTATTACAAAAACTGAAAATAAACTCGCATAACGATTCTACAGCTAGTCTCAATACAAGTTCATTTGTTCCTAACCCTAAATCTCCTTTAGTTATATCTAAAGAAGTAACTACTGCAAGTAAATCTAAGTCTAATTCTCAAGGATTTAATGGTTTAGATGAAAGTGTTGATTCAACGGATTTTAAAATTCATAGTCAAATTTCTAGTCTAAGAAAATCAACAGATTCTACATCTGACGATGGGAAAAATGACAGTGATGATAGCGAAAATTCTTATTCAAACTTAAAAATTCTTCCTAAAAGGACTGGGAAATATGATAGTAGTGAGACTGATAGTAAATTCACATCTGACTCAGATAACAAGCATCAAAGTGAATCAGATGATAAACATTCAAGTGATTTTGATGATGAAGAGGAATGGGGAGACACTACATTAAAAGCAAAATCTCCTAAGGAGAAACGTAATGACCAAGAAGGTGAGAATTTTATGATTTAAAATAAATCTTTTGATAAGAAAATAGTTATCTCTAGATATTTAATCAACCCATTGTAAAAAAAAATCTTTGATTTATTTGCCCTTATCTAGAGAAATCCTTATCAAATCACAAATTTGCCAAATTTTATTAATTTCTTCGATCTATGTTTATAGGTACTTTATTTCATTAATCACTGTGATTGGTCAAGATTCATAACTCTTATAACAACATATCTACAGAGATATATCAAAGCATCTTATAACAACATATCTACAGAGATATATCAAAGCATCTTATAACAACATATCTACAGAGATGTATCAAAGCATCTGTCAAAAAGCGTGATACAGGAAAACTGAACAATATTTTGTATGACATGAATATTATATTTTTTTAAATTAAATATTACTGGTTGGTATTTGAACTAAACTTTTTATTTTGCAGAAACCAGTAATGGAAGTGAAACACCTCCAACATCAAAGTTGGTGTCAAAATTATTTCCTAAATTGAAACCTCAGCCATCTAAACAACAGATTCAGGTTTGTATGGTAACAAAAAATGTGACCAAATTATCCTCAAAATCAAACCTAGACTATTTCATCTTCAGGTAGAAAAAGCACAATTTTGCCTCTTGTCAAAGTTATTCTCACAATTTGTACAACAAAATACATGAAATCTACTTCTTTTCCTCCCTTCATGAACATTAATGACAAAATCTCACTATACTCACATGAAACACAATAAGGGAAATAATTCATCTCAAAGTAAGGCCTTCAACAATGAGAAAAACTCTTAACATCACTGCAAGACAGCCTCTAGAACTTGCTTGGGTCAATTCCTTTAACGAAATGCAACTGCAGGGTTATATCAACAAATTATATTATATATCTTGCAAAGAAACAAAATAAATAATAGTCTTGATGAATTTTATTTTAAAATCTTATACCATTAAGGCTTATAACTCATTTTGACTTGTCATTGGCCCTACAACATTGTCAAAAGTCTTTTCGTCAATTGAGACAAATGTTCTATTAAATGTCAATAAGTTCTACTGTCAATCTTTTTGTTAAATTTTGTTTAAATATTCAAGTTTAAAAAAAAAGATATTGACAGAATATAAAAATTTATTAATTGATTTGTTTTGGTTGTTGGGTTCCTGTGTTATTCATGTCATTTTGTTAATACAATGAAAACATTCGATATTGATGCATTTGACAAATATGTGAACTCATTCCTCTTTAGGATCAGCAGAAACTACAGACAGTAAACCATACAGCAGCAAATGATGGTGTGCAGTCAAAGGTCTTAAGGGAGAAATTAGCTGAGTTGGAGAAAGAGATAGAGAAGTTCCGAAGTGAAAATGTAAACCTTGATAAACTACGCAAAGAAAGAGAGGAGGTAATTACTTTTAATAAAAAGTTAAGAAGATTAGGGCTATTTCATTCAATGAATGTGGAGGAGTAGTGAAATTTTATTTTTTAGACAGGGGTCATTGGTCTTTATTCATGTATTTGGTTGTATGCATATGTCTATTTTATGAATGTCAAATTATTAAAAAAAAAGTATTTTGGTTGTGTGGTTGTGAGATTGAGGAGGCAAAGATCCTTTCCTTCCCTTTCAAATACTTTTTAAGTGAATTGTCCATAATGCAAAGTTTCCATATATTCTTAGAATAAAATGCTTACTTATGATGTCATGAATAAGTGAATTAAAATTTTCAATATTTAAAAAAAAGTTTGTAATTGTTACTTAACCTTACTTTTGCCTCTCAGGTAGGGTTGAAAAAAAATTTTGATCTTGTTTTGCAGTAACTCAAAGGATAATGATTTAAGTATTTTTGAAAGTATTTTAAAAAAAATAATTTTGAAAGTATTTATTAAAAAAGTTGTATTTTTGAGGTATTTTAAAAAAAATTGGTTTATTTGAAAGTATTTTGAGAAAATGGTATTTTTCTTGTATGTGTTGTTTTACTTACCCTATCCCATCCCAATCAATATTCAGGTATCATTGTTGTTTAGTCTTTTCTATGAAATGCAGAATATGAATCTTTTGATTATTATTTTAGGGCCTATCACGTTTAAAGAAAGAAATAACAGACTTTGAAAAGGAGAAAAATAAGGAACTGCTCAGAATACAGGACTATAAGACTGAAGAAATGAAGAAATTAAAGTAAGTAACTACATATCTGATGTAGAATTATACTTTAAATTTAGTTTGCTTTCATTTACTAAGAAAAAAATGACTGAATTTGATTCGAGTTTTAAATGATTTTTTTGTGTCCTAATGAATTTGAACAAACATAAATGATCTTTGTTTTTCATTTCAATATAAAAAAAGAAAAAATTGAAATAAAAAATTGAAGAAAACACTGAATTTGAGATTTGATCCTTTTATTTACAGGCATGAAAAGAAAATGTTTGAAAAGTATCAGAAGGCAGCCAGAGACATACCTAATAAAAAGGAGAGAGAAGAAATAGAAATGTTGAAAAATCAGGTCAGTTTGGTCAAGTTATATGTTTAGTTTAAACATATTTATTTATAGTGGATTGGGAAACAAGTTTTGCAACTAATATTAATCCCTTTCCACTTTGCCTTGTAGCAGCATTAGCCTACTCTTTTTCGAAATCTACAAGGGTGTCTTTAACGTGCAAGAGATATGGCTCTCTCTTAACACGGCTCAGCCATTTATCGTCCCCTTCAGACAGACTATCATCGTTTCCTCAAGACCATACTCGCAGATGGTGTCAAGGGAGAGCCGAAAATTGAGTTCCTGAAATTTTCATCCCAAACGGGAATGGAACCAGGAACCTTTGTGTTAGTAGTCCGATGCACTAACCACTACACCAGTTATATGGCCACTCTAGATCTAATAATCAATGGGTGGGATTCAAGCTATATGGCCACCCTGGACATCCTATCGTGGCATGTCAAATGGATTATGCTTATCATTTGTTTGAATATGAAGGCTCTGTCCATATATATCTACTAATGTAAGATTAAACAACCATTGCATTAGGAACCCCAAGTAACATATACCTGCTTCTTTAACAAGAAATATTTAGAAGCAATTCTCAAGTTCTTGTTATCTTTCCCCAATATAGTATTATGTAGTTATGACAAAGTCTAGCTTTGTCATGGGAAATCCCAAATTAATTTAAATTAGAAGTACTGTATGCCATTAGATTTTGTTATAGTTTTATTAGCGTCTTAAGATTTTTTTATTGAGATTGTATGATGAACAACTAATTTTAATTTGAATGATTGTACTCAAAGTTTAATGGTGCAAGTGAAACACTTTTTTTGCTATAATTATGGTCATTATTTTTTTTATTTGTTAATCACTTAGATGACAGACTTACAAGAAGAAATGAAGAGAAAAGAGACAAGATGGACGTCCAGTAACTCCAGACTTAGGAGTAAGATAGAACAATTAGAGCAGGAAAACTCAGAGTTAAAAGAAGAAATAAAACTTATGGAAAAAAGAAGACTGGAATGGCTTCAGAAAGAACAAAATAATAAGGTATAAACACTATCTACAATGTTTATATATCAATAAGGTATAAACACTATCTACAATGCTTATATATCAATAAGGTATAAACACTATCTACAATGCTTATATATCAATAAGGTATATACACTATCTACAATGCTTATATATCAATAAGGTATAAACACTATCTACAATGCTTATATATCAATAAGGTATAAACACTATCTACAATGCTTATATATCAATAAGGTATAAACACTATCTACAACGCTTATATATCAATAAGGTATAAACACTATCTACAACGCTTATATATCAATAAGGTATAAACACTATCTACAATGCTTATATATCAATAAGGTATAAACACTATCTACAATGCTTATATATCAATAAGGTATAAACACTATCTACAACGCTTATATATCAATAAGGTATAAACACTATCTACAATGCTTATATATCAATAAGGTATAAACACTATCTACAACGCTTATATATCAATAAGGTATAAACACTATCTACAATGCTTATATATCAATAAGGTATAAACACTATCTACAATGCTTATATATCAATAAGGGTTTATGGTTTAGTCTTTGAGGTAAAGTTGAAAATAAACTGCATACATGTAAGACCACTTAATTAATGTTCTGTTTAAGGTTGGCTTAAATTTAAATTTATAAAAACTAGTCGAAACAATTATTTTAAATATCTGTGCTAAAATAAAATTAAGATGAATGTTTGAATTTGCAGGGAAAATCTAAATCAGCAATAAGAAGTAGTACCCCATCACAGCTAGTCCCTACACAAAACTCAGCAGACTTTCAGACCACAGACTCAGATGAAGAGAAGGACCCTGTTAGAGGTGAGTCTAGATTTTTTTTACATTTATTGAAAGTTAAAGAGAAATAATGGTTTAAAATTTACTTTGGATCTATATTTGATAGAAATTTTAAATTGAAACTAACAAATTCTGATTAGAATGAAATAAATTGAAGATTTTGGTCTTTGAAATACATTTAGGAATTATTTTGGTTACTTTACTTTACAAATATAATTTCTTATGGTTAACCACTAACATGGGTAGCCAATGAAACGTGCTCAAATTAATGTTGCATATTCTGTTATTATATATTACTTTCTGTAGTTGATTAGACTTGCTTTGGTTTAAGGATATTTTTTACATTGAACACATTTTAGACTCCTCCAGTTCTAAGACATCCTACTCACAAATGTCTCTGAGAGCCACACAGTCTGCTACACAAGTCAGAGTTCCAACTATTCCAGCACAGCAATCATCATCACAACCTTCACTGCCTAGCAGAACTGCCCAACCAAACTTTACCGGTCTTCAAGGAGGTTCCAAGACAGCACAGCCTAGCTTTACTGGTCACCCAGGTCCATCCAAAACTTCCAATTTTAGTAGTCAACCCGGTCCAGCTAAGTCACCCCAGCCTGGTTTTAGTAATGCCCAACAGAAATCACAGGACCATCTTTTGAGGATGTCTTTAATGGAAGATGTCCCCAGGGGTGGAGCAGTGGTTGCTATGCCACAAGAGTAAGTATATATTATTTAAGTGATGTGTTTTCTGTTAGCTTTGTCACTTTCAACAATTGATGAGAAACTGCCTTGGAAAATTCCATTGATGTTTGAAGAACAATGCATAACCTTTAGAAGAAGAGTTACAATATTTCATAAAATAATTTTTTTTAAAACAATATAAATGGACTACCGGTACCAACAAAATTGTCAAAGAAAAAAATGGTTAAAGTCAAACCATTATCCACAAAAATACATTATGGAAAACACTGTTTCACAAGCCACATTCCAAATCAGTAGTAAACCTATAAGAGGACCTGGAAAGAAAGAGTTTTTCATTAATTGCATTTTATTTTCCTCATTTCATGTTTTTTTTTGTGCTATAAAGAATGAATTGTGGAGTCTAAATTTCCTTTGAAAAATCAGGCATAGCACAAATTCATACGACGTACGAAAACATATGATATGACCATAAGTAATACAGAATAGACATTTAAAAGAATATTAACACAAGTTTGATATATTTTTCAGTACAAGTTTATACACAGATACAGAAGGGGATACAACAAATAGTGCTAATGTACCAAGGAAGACTGCTTCTAAATATAGTGTAGATAGATCTATGATTGACAAAGGCAATAGTGGTTATGATGAATTTCAGCACAATGATGGCAAGGTTGGTCTTAGTACCACTTTAAAATATAAAAACTGTCACATTTGTCGGAAAATTATTTGAATACAATAGTGTAAGAAAAAGCTACATGACTATTGAAATCTTAGACAAAGTCTTAATTAAGCAAAGGGGCTATAAAACGGAATATTTCAATATTTTGAATGACCTAAATATTTGGAAGCATCATGAATAATTTTGATGTAGAATGTATCCATCAAATGACTTAATAGATGTGTTACTGGCTGAATGATTTACTGAAGACCTTCATATTTCAATATTTTGGATGGGTTTAATATTTTGAGCATTAATCAAAGAATCATTTGGAAAATTCAGATCAAAGCTCCCTTCTCTTAAAAGATGCTTTTCTAACATTTTAAATAAAACTTCAGTTTATATTACTGTTTAAAATCCTTCTATTTAAACAAATCTTCCAAATGGATCATGTGTATCAGTCTATACTGTCTGGTAATAGAAACTGTGTCAAATACAAACAAACAAAAAACATTTTGTAACAAAGTTCCAGTGTTCAATATTTATAGTTAAACAGGCTTTAAAACAAAATTGGATAGAACACAATGTTATGGTGGATCAGATTTTTGTTATTACACTGATTTCAACATGTTTTACAGATTGAGAGGATATATAAGACTGGTGCCCGAGAGATTTTATTTGGTAACGGGACCAGGAAGGAGATATCAGCTGATGGGAAATCTATTGTAGTATCATTCTTCAATGGAGACATAAAACAGATCATGCCTGATCAGAGAGTGGTAACTTAAACATTTTTTTGTTTCACTTTTATAAAACAACCCCCATCCCATGACTTAAAGTGGTAAAAAACACCTAACCTAAAATTTATTTGGCTGGTTAAATTTTCATAAAATTTTGACAAAATATTAATTAAATTTGACCCTTTGACAAAAATATAAAAATTTCAGAAACTTGAACACACTTGATCAGGAAAAATTATTATAGGATATATAGCAGTTTGACAAACACTATTTATTTTGATCATTCAGAAGCTTAATATTTCCTTAACAATAGAACATGATTCAAATGTCCAGCTAATATTTACAGAGTAATCTCCCTGTACATGTTATAAATGTAGATTGGTTACTGTTATTTTAAAACCAGAATTTTTTTTAATCTATATAATGTGACAATTTAAATGTCCAAATCCATGTATACTCAGTAATATATTGTCGAGCCTGCAACTTTTGTTCCAGATAGCGCGACATAGGGGTAGTGATCCGGCGGCGGCGACGGCGTTCGCTAACTTCTTTAAAGCTTTATATTTTAGAAGGTGGAAGACCTGGATGCTTCATTCTTTGTATATAGATGCCTCATGTTACAAACTTTCCGTCAGTCACATGTCAAATGTCCTTGACCTCATTTTCATGGTTCAGTGACTACTTGAAAAAAAAGTTCAGATTTTTTGTAATGTTAAATTCTCTCTTATTATAAGTAATAGGATAACTATATTTGGTATGTGCGTACCTTGCAAGGTCCTCATGCCTGTCAGACCGGTTTTTTTTTGGACCTCGACCTCATTTCATGGATCAGTGAACAAGGTTAAGTTTTGGTGGTCAAGTCCATATCTCGGATACTATAAGCAGTAGGTCTAGTATATTTGATGTATGGAAGGACTGTAAGGTGTACATGTCCTACTGGCAGGTGTCATCTGACCCTGACCTCAATTTCATGGTTCAGTGGTTATAGTTAAGTTTTTGAGTTTTGGTCTGTTTTTCATATACTATGTGCAATAGGTGTACTATATTTGGTGTACAGAATGATTGTAAGGTGTACATGTCTAGCTGACAGATGTCATCTGACCTTGACCTCATTTTCCTGGTTCAGTGGTCAAAGTTAAGTTTTTGAGTTTTGGTCTATTTTTCTAATAGTATATGCAATAGGTCAACTATATTTGGTTTATGGAAATATTTTATGAGCTATATGTCAGTCATGCAGGTTTCAATTGACCTTGACCTCATTTTCACGGTTCATTGCTAAGTGTTTTAAAGTATTTGTGTTTTGGTCTGTTTTTCATATACTATATGCAATAGGTCTACTATATTTGTGTGTATGGAATGATTGTAAGGTGTACATGTCTAGCTGACAGGTGTCATCTGACCTTGACCCCATTTTCATGGCTCAGTGGTCAATGTTAAGTTTTTGAGTTTTGGTCTATTTTTATAATAGTATATGCAATAGGTCAATGGAAATATTTTATGAGCTATATGTCAGTTGTGCAGGTTTTAATTGACCTTGACCTCATTTTCACGGTTTTTTCTTAATTTACAAGCAATAGGTCAATTATATTTGTTTTATGGGAGATTTCTTAGCTGTACATGTCTGCCTGGCATGGTTCATCTGACCTTGACGTCATTTTCATGGTTCTTTGATCAATGTTTAGTTTTCTTGGTTAATGTTGACAGTTGTAATAAAGCTTTATATTTAGGACTATCAACATAGTATCAATGATTAGTAAAGAAGGCGAGACATTTCAGCGTGTGCACTCTTGTTTATTTATTGTGCAGTTTGATATCTTGAAATGTGTTTTGAAAGACTTGGTAGTAATTTAGAACTGTAACTAAGGGAATATGATGGTCTGCATGTTATCATAGTTTATGTGATGATGTGAAATATCCGTTTTCCATCCGGTTGCCAATAGTGTAGTAAGTGGGATTAAACACCTACAAAAGAGGGGTGAAGGATACCAAAGAGACAGTCAAACTCATAGATTGAAAATAGACTGAAAACGCCATGGCTAAAAATAAAAAGACAAACAGACAAATGATAGTACAGAAGACACAACATAGAAATCTAAAAACTAAGCAACACAAACCCCAACCAAAAACTGGGGGTGATCCCAGGTGCTCTGAAGGGGTAATCAAAGTACATTGGTATATTTATTTACATCAGTGAGACATCAAAAACTTTATATTTTGTAAGTTGATTGGTATAAAATATGATTATCAATAATCAAGGTATAACTTTTTCAAGTAAGTTTTGTTTAAAAAATAAATCAAATTATGTTATAGTCTCCGTCTGAATTATATTATAGGTATATTACTATGCTGAAGCTCAGACTACACATTCTCATTATCCTGATGGTCTAGAAGTTCTACAGTTTCCAAAGTAAGTATTATTTTTATCATATGAGAAAAAAAATTGAAATATAAGGTAATGTCAAAATGAAGGTACCCCACAATGTAAGTCAACAACAAGGATATCTAGTGGTCTTAATACTGTCTCCAATGACACATCACGAGAATGAATTCAACAGGGATGCCCAAATATCTATTACAACTGTGAATTAAAAATAGGTAAAAGACACACAAAGACAGAAACACTTACTGATGAGATTCCTGACTTGGGATAGGGACCAGGAGTTAGAATAGTATGTTTTAAACTAAATTTATAAGATAGTTATACCACAAAATTTTCAATTTTTTATCTGTATGTTTTAAAATAACACAATGAATGAACTCAATTACATTGATACCAATCTCTTAATTAAATCTTTGATTTCTTTGATTCCAAAGAAGACTTTATATTTTTTTTATTCAATTGTCTCTTCCCTTTTTCATGTTCAGGCAAATAAAATATGTTTGAATTTTTTGTATGCATTTTTTTCTTTTTTAAAAGTCTGTACAATTTTTCAAATAATTTCAGCAATCAACAGGAGAAACATTATCCAGATGGAACTAAGGAAATCACATTTGCAGATCAAACCATTAAATACTTATTCCCTAATGGTTCAGAGGAGAGCATCTTTTCTGATGGTACTGTTATACGAGTAGATAAGAATGGAGATAAAACCATGGAGTTTCCTAATGGGCAGAGAGAAATACATACAAATGATTATAAAGTGAGTTTGTTATTTATAAGAAGACATAGAATTCATTGCATAGTTGTGCCCCACCTAGGACAGTAGAGGGACATTATGAATTCCAGTCTGTGTGTCCATTTGTTCGTCTGTCTTTCCTCATTCGTTTTTATGCCCCTCCTACGATAGTAGAGGGGCATTATGTTTTCTGGTCTGTGCGTCCGTTCGTCCGTCTGTTCGTTCGTCCGTCCGTCTGTCCCGCTTCAGGTTAAAGTTTTTGGTCAAGGTAGTTTTTGATGAAGTTGAAGTCCAATCAACTTGAAACTTAGTATACATGTTCCCTTTGATAAAATCATTCTAATTTTAATGCCAAATTAGAGAATTTATTCCAATTTCACGGTCCACTAAACATAGAAAATGATAGTGCGAGTGGGGCATCCGTGTACTGTGGACACATTCTTGTTTCAGTCTGATCTGCCTCATGTTAAAGTTTTTGGTCAAGGTAGTTTTTGATGAAGTTGAAGTCCAATCAACTTGTACACATGTTCCTTATGATATGATCACAGTCCACAGCGCATAGAAAACGATAGTGCACGTGGGGCATCTGTGTACTATGGACATTTAATGCATTTAGATAATTGTGGCAGATTTGACTTTATAGGCCTTTTAATATTGGTCTGCTCTCCAAAGAGATCTTTCATTAAGCCATTAGATTATCATGAAATGTGAAATATTAGAAATTGAACTGTAAAACAATTGAAGGAAACCAAATAAAATCAATATCCAAAAGCATTGTTTGTGCATTTTTTTATATTAAGTTATTTAAACATGTTAAAAATGTTTACTTTTATATAAGTTATGTTTTATTTTTCAGAAGCGGGAATACCCAGACGGCACAGTTAAAACTGTTTACCCAGACGGCCGACAGGAAACCAGGTATTCCAATGGTAGAATTAGAGTTAAGGACAGAGATGGGAATGTTATTGTTGACAGAAGATGTTGATAGTATATGAACATAAAATATGCAGCATTACAAAATAGTTATGTCAAAAAATACTTCAGCAGAGTTAATGTCTTAGCAAGTGTGATCTCAGGCCAATATTTCTATTTTCTTTTTTTCTTTAATGAAAGAGTTGTATTTATTGAAAAAAAATATAGATAAATAAGTGTATGAATGAAGACATAGAATCTCTATTTTATGAGTATCAATATTTTATCAAACAGAAATAAATTCAATAAACCCTTCTGAAAATTGATGCCTTCTAGCAAATAACATCTGTTCAGTCTGGCAAACTAGCAGAGAACAGCAAGAGATGAAATAAAATGGTATTAAATATAGATCTGAATATCCTCTTTCTCAACATCTTGATAACATAAATAGATACTTAAAGTTACTCTAGATTTGTTCCTACAAAAAGAGACATGCATAACAATATTTATTTATTGAATTTTTAAGTATCTGCTTGAAACATTTAATATTGTCATGTATGATCTACATATATTTTTAAAAACCAGAGTCTTTCAAGCTTTGAAATGTTGTAAATATACAATTGGTACATGAGTATTTTTTCTCATTATACTAGCATTGCTGTAACAGTTTTATTGGCACATGTGTAATTTCTCATTATACTGGCACTGCTGTAGCAGTAAAAATTGGTACATGTGTAATTTCTCATTATACTGCATTGTTGTAATATTAGTAATTGGTACATGTGTAATTTCTCATTATACTGGTATTGCTGTAATATTAGTAATTGGTACATGTGTAATTTCTTATTGTACTGGAATTGGTGTAACAGTTGGTACATGTGTAGTTTCTCATACTGGTATTACTTTAGCAGTTGTAATAGACACATATGACTGTAATAATAGGCACATGTGCATTTTCTCATTTGCTGCAAATATTGTTATTGACAATGTGCATTTTGTTATTTGCTGTAACTATTGTGTTTTTCTCAGGAACATATTACGAAAGAAGGCAGCCATTTTAACTGTATATACATGCACATGTATATAAAACATCACAAAGTGCCTGTCTATTTTAATTTGTTCCTCCATGTTGGTGCTATTTCATTTTCACTTGAGTTACATATTATTTATTTTCATTACTCATCTGAGCATTTAATGATTGTTTGTACAAGAGCCTTTTTTTGATATTTTGTGAAATGTATTTGTAACCATGCTGATCAATGGAGAAATGAAGGAGAATTCAGACACATGATGTATTAGATTCTTTAGGATAGATATATAATGTAAATTGCTGTTGATTCATTTATTTTCGTGGGTTCCACATTTTGTGGATTTTGTGGATTTAGGGAAATAGTATATTAGTGTTTAGTTGATTTCTTGGTTTACCAAAGTCTGCATACAATCCTATTGATAGATAATTTGCACTTCACTGAACATTCAAATTTGTGATTTATCTTAACCCATCAAATCAACTTAAATTGGTCACTGATGAATATTAATCAGCATAGATTATATTTAGGTATTTATGGACACTGCCATTGTTTATGCCTCTATTTTCTCAGAGTAGACAGGTTTCAGTGGCATTTGTGTGGTTTGTTGTACTATCTATTTTTTTTTTGGTTGTAAATGTTATCTTTAATGCCTTATTTTTTTTACCCTTGTCTGTTGTCAAAATACAGTGGATTCATTTATTTTCGTTGGTACACATTTTCGTGGGTAACAATTTTCATGGATTAAAGAAAACTTGCATGTTCCTGGATATTTCATTAATTTGTTTTGAAGAATTTTGCATACAAGTGTACTGGAAATTTGTCATTCCCACAAAATCCATGAAATTGATATCCAACAAATCCATGAATCCACAGTACATTCATTTCTTGTCAAAAGGAATACCAGGTACATTCATTTCTTGTCAAAAGGAATACCAGGTACATTCATTTCTTGTCAAAAGGAATACCAGGTACATTCATTTCTTGTCAAAAGGAATACCAGGTATATGTAAGCCATTTTGATTGAAAATGAATACCACAAAGTATCTGTAATGTTAAGAATACCTTTTTGTATCTAAAATAAACTAATAAAAACCGTTGCATACTGATTTAGTCAAAATTATATACATTTGCACATTAGCCTCAAATTGGAACACTAGTTAATTGCCTTATTCTTCGGAGTTGAGAATTTTTTTCTAACAGAAGATTTTAAATAAGGCAAATTTGTCTAAATTTGCTTTTTTGACTAGATTCTCATGTTGATAGTCATTTCTTCAGTGTAGAATTTTTTAAGGTTGTATCTAATATCTGATGTAAAATGTTACATTAACATTTCCATATTAGACTTTCTGTTTATGTTTTGTCCAAAGAATTGTATGAATGAATTATCAATGCTAAAAGACCACCTCTGAACATTTTTTTTTTAATTTGTTGTATGGATAGTTTTGATGAGTCATCTACTTTAGTTGAAACATATTTTGTTAGTTAAAAATGCTAGTTTTTGAAGAATTAAAAAAAGCAAAGTTCTTATTAAACGTAAGGGTGAGTTTGAAAATGCTACTACTTTCTTAATCTGAGAGTTTTCTGTCCACTTTTGTTGAAAAATATTTCTTTTACACACCATAGTTGAATGTTGAACACATTGTCATTATTTACATTAGCAAATGAGATGTTTAGTTTGTTATTTAAAAACAATTTATTTCCAAATTGACTACTTTATAAACAGTAATCTAAGTGATTTTTTTCACATTTTTCCACTTGTTTTATTGTTTGTCATATAGTTATTGTAGATCTGGCATTTTTCAGTATTTATTGTTTTAATGTATTTTGTTTGACATCATAAGTATTTTAAAGAGATGTAAAATTAGTATTATATGTGCAGAAAATGTAGTTCTTTTAGTGCTTAAGATCTGAGTAAATAGTTTTTAGTGCTGAATTCTTATATTTGTAATAAAAGATAAGTAAATCATATTTTTTATTTGTTTTATTCATGTTTTAGATGCTATAAGGTGAGATAAACCTTATGATTATAGTACATTCATCTTCTTAGGTAACCTATAATTTGACCTAGTTGGAGAGAGTGTTTCTTTCTGTACCAGCTGTAAAAGATGGATGTGGAATAGATAGATAATTTTGACATTGTACAATTATGGCTCTTTGAAATGATGAATACTGTAAACCAACTAATTTTGCAGCTTTTGAAGTAGAAAAATATCTTGAATATAAATCCTTGAAATAGGTAAGAAATGGATTTTCACCACTTAACTACATCAAGTTAATTTGAAAATCGCTAAATTAAATCGCCACAAAATGGGTTAGAAAAGGCTAATCAGCAAATACAGTATCTGCTAAAATAAGTTGGTTTACAGTATCCAAAATTGTCAAATAAAGGATATTTGATCCAGTCAAATAGGAATGCTGATGGTAGTGTAGATGAAATGTGTGTCTGAGGTGCCACATTACAAGCCTGGTATCTTTGGTGTGTTTTTACAACCAGTGGGTCAATGCAACTGGAGGCGGAAGACTTCTGTTTTGCCTGCAATGAAAGACTTGGAAAGTGAGATAGTGTATTGCTTTACTGGAGGTAGAAACAGCAGAGGAGGATGGGTCAATCCTTTTTTAGTCAGTTTGAAAGGAAGTACTTTTGAAAGAACAATAATATTTTCTTTTAAGTTGCATTACTATCAGTTCATATCAGTTTGACCCCTCGTGCTCATGGTCTAGTCAATTGACAATGTAAAACAGGTTTGTTATAAATTGTGTCAATGCCAAAGTACTGACAAGTTTGATGATGATACGGTCGGGAACTGAGAATCCATCAGCAGCAGTAATGACTCAGTTCTGTAAAAGATTAAAACAATACTGCGTCAAAATCCCTTTTTACATTTTTCAGCCACGCTCAAACGTTGAATATTTAAAGGCAAGTATGCATAAAGATACAAAGATACGTTTATCTAAGATAATTAATACCAGCATAAATATTTACTACCATGTCTTTGTAGCTTCAACTTATAATTGCAATTCTTAATGTCAAAACATAACTCAAAGCAATCATTTAAATGAGATATGAAATACGTTTTTCAATCTCCTAATTAGTTTTCATTAACATCAAATTAAAAGTATTCCCATTTCTGGTTTACAACTCTTTTTTGATATTTTTCTAATGATATTTTAATGACGAGGAAAAATACGATCTTTAAAAACATGTTTATATGCTTTTGCGAACTTAAGCACTATAAAACCAGGTCCAATCCACCATTTTCTACATTTGAAAATGCCTGTACCAAGTCAGGAATATGACCGTTGTTGTCCATTCGTTTGATGTGTTTTTTCATTTGATTTTTCCATTTGATAAGGGAATTTCCGTTGTGAATTTTTCTCATTGTTCAGCATTTTTGTGAATTTTTGTAGACACTAATTTCAAAAAGATCACTCATCATGATTTACTTAACATTTTGTATATTGAGTACTCTGCCAATGATCAAATCGCAGGACAACTCTTCTGCTCCTAGAACCGTTTCCATTGACGTGGACAATATTGGTGAGGTTTCAGTTTATTCTGATGATCTAAGTGTACATCCCCTCGGAAACACTGGACTATCATTTGTCCTTCATCATACAAATGATCTCTATATCATAAACATTATTGATAGAACTTGTTCCGGTGTGTTCATAGATTTTTCTAATATCTATGAAGTGCTAGAAAATGAAACATGTAAGAGAAATATTCATATCTCAAAGTTATTCGATTCTGTCAATGATACTTATAACGTAACTTTCATAGATGACGGTATTATTCCGTTATTTGAGGATATTGGTATTACATTTGTTGACAAACAGTGTATTGATGACTTTAAACTATTTTTATCCACCAAAGGAATTGCCAAAATAAGCAATGAAGAAATACATTACTTTCTTACTAATTGGACAGATTGTGTACAATGTGTAACATTGGCAAAAGAACATATATTTCATGTTAATGTGTATGTGGAAAAAGGCCTATCAAAAGATGGCATAACGTCCATTGGAGAATCACCAGTAATGTTTAGCTTTGAAGATGATAAATGTGTAGACAATTTTGTCGACTTTGTTGCTTTGTACGGACACATAGACATAGAACATCAGGACTTTCTTGTCAGTCCATCTAACATTAATGAATTTCATCGGATATATAAATGTTTAGATTTCCGTATTCCGTGTTATGGAGAGAGGTACGATGATAATTTTCTTGTCCTTCCCCCAAAACCCGCCGCAATTGCAGGCTCTGTGCTATCAATTGTAATCATAGTGGTTAATACGTATGTTATGTTCGTCTTTCTACAGACAAAAAACCGATCACCGATGGTAATAATGTTATCTGCAATTGCTTTGACCGACATGCTTACTGCAGTTTTTGTATGCACTCCTATGACAATACCATATTTGTTGTATGATCGCCAGATAACATTTTCTCCACATTATAATTCATGGTTATGGTTAAGTTATGACTATGTAACGTTTATTTTATGGACAGAAAGCTTTGAAATAAGCAATATATTTCACATGGCATCAATTTTTATCACAACAGCCTTATGTGTCCAGAGAGCTGTTTCAATGCTGTTTCCAATATGGAGTAAAATACATATAACCAATCAAGTCTGTGTGTACACCTCAATAGTCTTGTTTGGATATTCATTTATTTTGAATACAGTATTGATCATATGTCATTTGAATTTATCTTTGAATATAGATGGTATACTTTGCATAGATTATGAACGTTTAGATATTTTAGAAATAGAAAGTTACACATACCTTTTGATTAACATATCTTATATTTCTTCTTGCATCTTAATGGTTGTCTGTTCCTTCTACATTGCGTGTAAACTTACGCTATTAAGAGAAAACCTTAAGTGGGTTGACAGCCAAGAAGTACAGAAAAGAAATCGTAGATCAGCTGTCATTGTTGTTGTTATCTCTGTTATCTGTACTGTATCTGAAGTTATATCAATAATGACTTTAACTTTTCATTTTGCGACGGATGAACAGATAGATAAGTTTATAGGAGACTTCTTCGACTTGCTTTATCCATATCAACAATTGAGTATCACCATTGGATTCTTTTGTAATTTCTTTGCTTACTTATTTATGGGTACACAATTGAGAGAGACAATTTTCGAAAGCTTCAAGAGAGTTATAAACTGCCTACAATGTAAGTGCTAAACCGAAAATTGCTCTGCCTGCATCAATTGATTCTAGTAAACAATGTACACGAGGTATAGTCTTACCACATACGAGAACACACCGCTAGTCTGTGACTGAATTAAAGTACCTACGCCTTATTTTCAGCCTGGACTTTTAGTATTCGTATTGTCATTTGAAATAGTCGTGCTGATTATAAGGCGCAGTTTTCTCTGCTTTCATAATCTTTGTTTGAATACGTCCTGGTTTTCTTGCTACAGCCGGAAACTACTTGTAGATATATTTTTTGTCAATGATTGAATTTAGTAGTGTCAATCCCTGTATAATTACATTGTTTGATAGTGCGCATGAGTTGGAACGTACAGATTATGTAACAGGTACTATCGGTTTCGTAACGGATTCGATCCAGAACTTGATAACTATTAGTAATATCAATTATGTGGAAACAAAAGGGCCTTGAATGGTGTCATTTTTAACACCATTGTCCTATATTAGTTATATATAAATTTGAATTCTTTGATTCGTTGGTTTTACATCATGCCGGCTAACAAATTGGACCTCGTTATTGTAGTAGTATAGCTGTATATAATTGTTTTATTGAAATAAATGTTTTTCTCAAAGATATTTACCTTAAATACATTAATTAGTAAAAAAGGGGCAGAAGAAAAACAAAACAAAAAACAAACATTCAAAATTCAAACTTCGAAGATAAACTGACAACGCCATGATAAAAAACGAATAACGACGAAAAGAAGAACAAATCCATATTACGCTACATAGAAAACTAAATATTGATCAACACCTTCTTGCTTCACATGTGGCGCCATTCATGTAACTATCATATAGATTGATAATTTGATTTTGATTTTTGCTGTTTTAACGCCCCTTTTAAGCACCGCATTTAGGCTATTTCATGGCGGCCAGTTTTTATTGGTGGAGGAACCATCGACCTTCGATAGGAATATTTACAGATAGACAAAGTTTATAGCATCTATATATTGCTGCACTAGATGTCTATCTATTTTGACGTTTGGTTTCTGTAAATTTGAATTATACCACACATCTTCATTAATTCATATACAAATAACACTAACAAATTCAATATGTTTCTATAATAATTATTTTCCAAATCGATCTATGTATTTGAACCATCAACTCTCAGAATTTGATGAAAGAATACAGTAAAATAAATATTTAAAGCGATTATTATATTGAGTTATAATTGAAAGATAATTAAAAGCAATTTATAACTATATGTCATAAATACACTGCAATTGTCATTTTCTTTTGTTGTACTTTAAATTATAAGTTTTTCCTTAAAAGATTCATAATTATCAAAAATTGAGTTTTTGGCATTTTTGCTAGATTTCGAATCATTCGTCAGATTGGATTTGGCAAAGCGGAATTGTCGAATTGCCAAATGAATACTGGATGACACCACCAGGAATTCGAATACAAATTCAAATATTTTACAGTAAGCAGCATTCGGTTTGTAGAAAACTTTATGCGGTGACTGGTGACTTTACATTTGCAGGTTATGTTAAAAAAAATATAGGCCAAAGTCATTAACATGACAAGTTTTAATAATGGCGAGTTCATAAGAAAAGGTAAAGTCTATTAGAGATTTTCAATAAATTGAAATATGTACGTTACTCGATGTAAGGACCTCATGGGACCGGTGATTGTCAGTAGTATAGAGAAGGACGTTTTGTTCGTGAGTCAAAGTACCGTTACGTAATATTATGTTACCGGCTAGTGTATTAAAAAAAGGCATCAGTAGTGTACTGCTGTTCAATAGTCATAATTCTATTAAGCAAAAACAAGTCCGGGTAACAAACTATAACCGAGGAAAAATCATCAACTATAAAAAAAAACCACCCGGAAACACAGAAACACAGAACAACAACAAAAACAAACGCCAACATAAATAGGAACGGAATGTAGATAAAAATGCAATATTCCTGACTTGGTACAGTTTGTGGTAGTTTTTGGCAATTCAGTAGTACTGGTACATTTGTACATTGCAGACACTTTTGTTCTGAAAAGAACTTTGTTTTGACGGTATCTCTTACAACTAGGAAATTCTTGAATTGTATCAAATTATGAAGTCCTTCTTGTGTTTTTTTTAATATTCACTGATTCATTCTAACTCACGAATCTTCTATGGTGAACATTCAAATCAACTGATTTACTGAACATTGATTCTTTGGCTGGGTTATAGAAATACGGTCTTCGCAAAGGAACTATCCTACAAATTGGAGGTGTAGCTAGCGATAAAACCAGGTTTGAATCACTATTGTTTTCCGGAAATGCCTGTACAAAGTCAGGATTATGACGGTTTTCCACTCGTTCCGTTGGCCTTGTTCCCTTGCTTTAGATATTTCTTAATAAAACGGTATGCAGGCCCAAAATGTTTAACCGATTGAATCTTTACTTATTCTTTAAACTTCTCTTCAAAACTAATCCATCATCAGGGACTGTGTCTTGTGTCCAATTTTTATTCCATCAATGACGTATTTTATTGAGGTTGTGAAGTCATTGCGCAATTCAATAAGAATGACGGCAACTAAAATAGCAAAGATTTGGACTTCGATTTGAGAACAAACAAACAAAAAACTTCAATATGAGGGAAATAAAATTGGCCGTCTATTTGGAATCCGACTTCATAATGACGTCAGATTTGACGTCAATTTAAGGTACGAACTACGATAAGGGACCGGGCCACGATCTAAGTCTCAAATATATATATATAGTTTGTTTTTGTTTACATGAAAACATTTGTAAAATATATATTAGTTATGGAGATTTTTAATGAATCTATAGCATCCTTTCAAGCGCATTTATAATAAAAGTTTAGATATTTATATCAAATTAACGGCAATGCACAACCTATATTTTTTTTAGTACAAAAAAAGAAAAACACATCAAAGCGCATAACTATTCTAGGCTGGACTATGTTATGTCTTTGATTACCTAGTTCGGTGTACATCGGTAACTTTCAATTATAATTATCTTCGTTTATTAAAGTATATGAAGGAAATAAAAGACATGAAGCATAACTTATTTTTGGCAACTTTGAAATCAAATTGTTGAGGTTCATATTAATATAGCTTTTACGATATCTTAATATATATACAGTTCCAAAATTTACAATTTAAAATTACAAAGAAACATTTTTTTCTTTTTACATGGAGAACATCGTGACAACTTAACTCAGTTAAAACTAAAAAGATGCTTGACTTTCAACTGATCAATGAAAAAAAATGCCACACTGGGATTTACTCGGTCTAATTCATTATACTTGCCGCGAGATATTCATGAACGAATATCCTTTTTTCCAGCGTAGCAGGTAATAATTGCTCCCGCTAGACAAAGATATTACACTTTAATGATGATTAGTATGAAACAATTATCATTCTTTTCCTACTCATTGAGATGATTTTAATTGGTCCCGCTATTCAAAGGAAAACAATCTATTCATAATTGATTGTGTCTCGCAACAATAAAACATAAGTTAATGTTAATAAATTCAAGATATGAAGTTAAACCATTGTCGTGACATCTGCCGATTCATTTGCCATGGATTCTTTTTCTGGAATCAACGCTAGCTAAATCTGTCGCTGAAATTGGCTCGTCAAATTATTTTCAATTGTTTCCTTTTTGTGCCTAATTTCATTAAGTTTGGATTGGCGAATTTACAGATTTCTGTTCACTAATGGAAATAATTTAAAAACTTACCTTTATTTTTTGTAATTTTTATTTGCCTTCACTGGGAATCGAACCCCTCCTTGAAGTTTGTTATGCGTGACTGACATCAACACAGCAACGAAACCTCTCCGCTACCAATGGGTTGCAATTTAGATGCTATTATATATATATATATATATATATATATATATATATATATATATATATATATAAATGAACATATGATACACATCTGTACAACGGACACACACGGCTTGTACTTTTATATATATACATAATAGGCAATTGTTGGTATCCGCAAGGTTAGCATGGTTAAGATCAATGAGAAAAGAGTCAAGTTAAAGGTAGGTTTGTCGGTTTGGGTTGGAGTCCCTGTATTCTCTTTGTTGTCCCTATTCTTTAGTTTTTCTGTTTTTCTTATTTTATAACTCTCAAAGCCGAATATTTTAAAGCCAAGAATGTATTCGAACCACAACAGTTGAACAGCTAAATGAAGATTAAGGACATGAAAATAATAACCAAATCCATCTAAGGCTAACTGTGCATGAGGGAGTTGAAACCATAGAATTCGGTATTTTTGCTATACTTTTTAATCTCTGAATAATTTCGAAATATATATATATATAAATACTGACAATTTAAAACGGTTTCTTAATAAATCATGTCGGTGCCGAAGTACTGACTGCTAAGCTGATGATACCCTCTGGGACTTTATAAATACTACTTCTGAAGCACTTTTATGAGTTTACATTCATCAGGAACGCTCTAAGTCGAATATTTGAAAGTCAAGTACATAAAAGACCGAAAGACGCGTTTATGTAAAATAATTAATAACAACATAAATTGTACCATTTCTTTGTAGCTTCTACTTATAATTGCAATTTTAAATGTCATTACGGAACAATCATTTAAAAGAGATATGAAATACGTTTTCAACCTCCTAAGGGAATCATTAACATCAGATTTGAAGTACTCCCGTTTCTGTTATAAAACTTGTTTTTATAGTTTTCTAATGATATTCCAATGGCATGAAACGATGACATATTCTTGATACAGGTATATATAATATACGAATTTTGCAGACAATAATTTCAAAAAGAACAATCATCATGATTTACTTCACACTATTGATATTGAGTGCTATGCCTATGATCAAATCGCAGGACAACTTTTCTTCTCCTAGAACCGTTTCCTTTAACGTCGACAATATTGGTGAGGTCTCAGTTTATGCAGATGATTTAACAATCCTCTCGGAAACACCAAACTATCTTTTGTCCTTCATCATACAAATGATCTCTTTATCATAAACATTATCGACAGAAATTATTCCGGTGTGGACATAAAATTTTCTAATATCTATGAAGTGCTAAAAAATGAGACATGTAAGAGAAATGTTCATATCTCAAAATTATTAGATGATGTAAATGATAACTTTTGAAGATGCCGGTATTATTCCATTTTTTTGAAGACATTGGTATAACATTTGTTGACAAACTATGTATTGGTGAATTTAAACTGTTTTATCCATCAAAGGAAATGTCAAAATAAGCAATGAAGAAATACACAACTTTCTGAAGAACTGGACTGACTGTTTACGATATGTAATATTGGCAAAAGAACATATATTTAGTGTTAACGTGTATGAGGCATATCAGAAATTTGCATAATTTCACCGGAAAAATCATTAGCAATGTTTAGTTTTGAAGATGATAAATGTGTAGACAATTTCGTCGACTTAATTGCTTTGTACGGATACATAGATATAGAATATGAAGACTTTCAAGTCAGTCCGTCTAACATTAATGAATTTCATCGGAAGTATACATGTTTAGATTTCCGTATTCCGTGTTTTGGAGAGAGGTACGATGTTAATTTCCTTTACCTGCCACCAAAACCAGCCGCATCTGCAGGCTCAGTTCTATCAATTGTAATCATAGTGAATAATACACATGTTATGTTCGTCTTTCTACAGAAGAAAAAACGATCATCGATGGTAATAATGTTATCTGGAATTGCTTTGACTGACATGCTTACTGCAGTTTTTGTATGGACTCCTATGACAATACCATATTTGTTGTATGATCGCCAGGTAACGTTTTTTTTCATATGATAAGTCATGGGTATGGCTAAGTTATGACTATTTAACGTTTAGTTTATGGACAGTTCTAAGCTTTGCAATAAGTAATATATTTCACATGGCATAAATTTTTATCACAACAGCCTTATGTGTCCAGAGAGCTGTTTCAATGTTGTTTCCAATATGGAGTAAAATACACATGACCAATAAGGTCTGTGTGTACACCTCGATTGTCATGTTCGGATATTCATTGCTTTTGAATATATCAATGATCATTTGTCATATGAATTTGTCTTTGAATATAGATGGTATACTTTGCGTAGACTATGGACGTTTAGATATTTAAAAAATAGAAAGTTACACAATCCTTGTCGTTAACATATCTTATATTTTTTCTTTCATCTTAATGATTGTCTGTTCTCTCTACATTGCGTGCAAACTTACGATTTGAAGGAAAAACCTCGAATGGGTTGACAGCCAAGAAGTGCAGAAAAGAAATCGTAGATCAGCTTTCATTGTTGTCATTATTTCTATCATCTGTACTGTATCTGAAATTATATCAATAATGACTTTAACTTTTGCTTTTGCGACGACTGAACAGGTAGATAAATTTTACAAAGGCTTCTTCTACCTGCTATACCCATATCAACAATTGAGTATTACCATAGGATTCTTTTGTAATTTCTTTGCTTACTTATTTATGGGTACACAATTGAAAGAGACACTTTTCGAAAGCTTCAACAGAGTTATGCTTAAACTTTGTGAGTGCTGAACCGAAAATTGCATTGAGTGGAGCAATTAATTCTAATAAACAAGTCTTACCACATATGTACATAATTGTTTTTATTAAAATAAAAGTTTCCCACCAAGATATTTACCTTAAATGCATTAATAAGTAAAATAAAAAGAGGCAGAAGAAACTAAACGGATATTCAAAACTCAAAAGTCGAAGATAGACTGACAACGCCATGATAAAAAACGAATACCGACGAAAAGACATATAGATTCTATCACTGCAACAAGTGTTATATTTCTCCACTCGAGACAGTTAACATTTTCATATTTTAAGCGCAAGGCTTGCCGAGCTTTTTAGATAATAAAAAATTAACTGTTAGGAGTGAAAAAAAAATCGAAATACACGAGTTATTGTGGTGGAATCTGTTTCTCTAATGAATTTTATCCTTCCTTTCCAGAAATTTGCAGAAAGTTGTGTTCTTGTTATGTGACGTCATCAGGCAAGGTCGATTATTTCAGGACGTCACAATAGGAAATTCAGAAGTAATCAAGAAAATATAATGTCATAATTAAATTTCGGCCAATCATTTGCTGAGAAAAGATTTTTTACTAGTGACGAAAAATATTTTTCTCAATTCGCTCAGGAAATGTGAAAATAGCACAAAAATAAGAGAAGAACAAATCCACAATACGCTACATAAAAAACTAAAGATTGATCAACACCTTCTTGCTTCATATGTGGCGCCATTCTTTTTGACTTAGTATTCTGTGCGTATTGATGGGTCCTGTTTTATTCCACATTGGCTACAGGTAACAGAGAGACTAGAATAGAACACGTTATTTTTCATTCGGAATAGCAAAAAACATACAAACATAAGCTCAGGTTAGCTTTTTAACGAATATGAAAACATATACAAAAAAACAAAAAACAAAGCATCATGCACATAATAAAACATACTACAAAATAAAGCCAAGCAACAATCAATTTTCTATCTATTTTAACATGGAGAACATCGCGAAACTAAACTCAGTTATAACTAAAAAGATGCTTGACTTTCAACTGACCACATATTTTCCAATGTCACATTGTAATTCATGGGGCCGTAATTCATTATACTTGCCGCGAGATACTCAATGAACGAATATCCTTTTTTCCAGCGTAGCAGGTAATTATTGCTCCCACTAGACAGAAGTTACACTTTAATGAAGAAAATTATGAAACAATTATAATTGTTTTCCTACAATTTGATTAGTTATTAATTGGTCCAGCTAAACAAAGGTAAAAAAATCAAACATAAGTAGGGATGGCAACGAGTATTGGAGTACTGGAGAACTCGATCGGAAGGTCGAGGTACTCGAGTACAATTTTAGTAATCAGATACTAGGTTGCCTTTTATAAATCATGAGGTATTTGCCTTACATTCCCCTGACTTTAGTTCCCTTTGAAATATCCTTCGTAATATTAATAAAAATAATATCTATTCACAACGTAAATTCGTTTATCGTGAGACTTTTATGTGTTATAACTTACTCTCAGGTTTGTCTATAAACGCAAAAAGTGTTTTAGCAGTATCAGCATAGCCCGTTCCTTTTCATGTGCTGGAATGGTTGTAACAAAACTTTGAAACCTACTTTTCTGGGTCATTTTAGATTTCTAATAAAATCAAAATCAAAGTGCCCTGCGGTAAACCGTACACAATTGGTATGAGATCTACATTTAATGTAATACATTGTCAATTGAAAAACTTTATTATTGTTTGATATATAATTAAATTTCTTTTGAAGTCAAATATTTTGTTGACAAATTATGAGACAAGTCGTAATATAAAAACTCCATAGGAATAGATGATAGGATTGTCTATCAAGTCGGTCTTTATGAACATGTTGAGGAATTTATTGGCATGTTTCTGATTTCAAATTGATTCGTGAACGCACAAACAATAATTGCTGTTATGATGGATTACTTTTTAGAAACGGAGGTCCGTTATTCATTGTTCTTGTGACACAAAAAAGGATCAGCGATACACATAACCAATGATCAAGTTATATTCTGTAGTCATACAGTTTGATTTCTGCAACAATCGTATGTCTTTCGTTAAGATATAAAGCGATATCATTATATGAAAGGTAATAAACAATATATTACATTCCAACAAAAAATCAAAACCTGTCAGTAGACGTTACAGATTTGTCCGAGTACTAGAGTACTCGAGTATTAAATTTCAGATCATTTGACATCCCTAAAAATAAGTTAATATTAATAAATTCAAGATATCAAGATAACTAAATACTTAACCCTGTTGATCGTTTTTCGTTTTTCGCCAAGGCGTTATCAGATTGTCACCGACATATGAACTATCTAATTTGAGGGTCGTAATGGGGGTACCTTTATGACGAATAACGGTAAAAAATCTTGCCAAATGACGTTAACGGTAATTTTCGGTTCATGACGATTAAATGTGCATTTTTGTTTAGTCGACAAAAAATCTACTGATTTTGACGATCATGTTAACTCTTTTCATACAATAACGGTAACGATACTTATTTGAGACCTATGACGAATCACGACAGGATATTTGAGGAAACACGGTAAAATTCTAACCAATTTGACGCTTACGGTAGCCGAAAATAATCGTTTGACACCTGACGGTAAAGGACATTCTTACCCTCTAATTTCAATATAATAATAAATGAACATTCGACAAGTATCTTATTTAAGGAATGACTGTAATATTGTTTCTGTCTATAAATAAATAACATAAAAAAAAACTTGGTGCACACTGAATACACCTTATCGCTAATCCCGGCTGACCCGGCCGTTTGAAATTTTGACGCATACAACAATCACTTTTCCATTGTGGCGTCAGATATTTTGTTTTATGACGTCAAAATTTTACGGGGACCTGTGTGATATCCAGTAATGGCGGACAAATAGCGATAAGGTGTATAACGCGCGTAGCGGGTTAGTTAACAGTGTGCACCACATTTTTTTATGTTATTTAGAATAGACAGAAAAAATATTACAGTCTTTTCTTATAATTTAATTCTAAATTCCATTTTGAACCGTAGAAAACCATTAAAAACGTTGATGAAGTCATGGTCACATGACTCAATTATGTTTATGGGCTGATAACAAAATAACGTCAGCCAATCAGAAGACGCGTTACATCCAAAATTAAAGTATTGCTATTTACATTTGATAACGAGAATTGATATCAAGTGAATTTCACTCGAGTTATTTGATTTTTTTCTTTTATGCTTAACTCTCGTTGTGTTGAATAAAAATCGGCAAACTGTTGATCTAGTCTTTTAAAATGCCATTATGACATCATATGTCATGTTCGCGCGTCAATCTTTAACATCGGACATTATTTTTGTTGTACCCCTCAGAATGTAATAACATTTTCCAAAACTAGATTTTCAGTTAAAAGGTGGTAATGTTTTGTTCATTATTGGATATTACTTATCTCCGTTGATATGGACAAAATGAACCTTAGTCATCGATGAGCCAACGAATTGCCAATGCTTATATGTTGTGTCTATATGCCATTTTGTGCTTCTTTGTTACATATTTGTTTGGTTTTTATAGTCATTAAGATGATAACACAATGTTGAGTGCTGTACCCCTATTTTTGACATTACCTATAATGTCTGTTTGTTTTGTTCACACATCGTTGTCAATATAATGGAATTTGATGCGACTGTCATACAAGTGAGAGGTTTAGCTAGCTTTATAACCAGGTTTAATCCAACATTTTCTACATAAAAAAATGCCAGTACCAAGTCAGGAATATGACAGTTGTTATCCATTCGTTTGGTGTGTTTGAGCTTTTTATTTTGCCATTTGATTAGGGACTTTTCTTTCCTTGTCCTCCGTGATGTGTGATACGAAAAATATCTCTTGGTGCTAGAAACAAATAACAGGCTATAAATATTTTACAAAATAAAAAAAAAACATAATTATGCTAAACAAGTGTCGATTGATATAAGTGTTCGATTCTTTTGTTGTCTAGTTACATTTTCGTTTTGTGTGACATATTCAGCAATATTTGTAAAGGAAATAAGAGAAATTGAATGTTAATTTTATTAAAAGGACACATTTATAATGTTAACATAAAAATGTACATGTCAGGGCCTTTTAATAATGCTATTCGGTATGGGTTTTGCTCATTGTTTGAGGTTGTTCGGTTACTTGTAATTGCTAGTTGTTATGTCATTCGGGTACTGGCGAACAGTTATCTCATTGTTAATCCTATCAGGGCTTTTTTTTTTTGTTTTATAATTAAGTCGTTCATATCAAAGCTCGTCAATGTCAGATCTGCTTTATACGAAACTAAATTGTTATTTTACTAAAGAAGCATTTGTTTGCTTGAAAACTCACTGATTAGGAGTAACTGGCTTTGTTTTAGTTGTAGTAAATCTTCTGAAATTCAGACGGTCAATCTTTGTGTTCAACAATCTTGTTTCTAATAAATGATAATATTGTTCTGTTAAATCTTCTACCCGACATTGGCTCTAGGGATGATAAGTTATTTGATGGATTTGTCGGGCTTTGAATCATCGATTACATTTGCATGGTCGGAATTTGAAAACTCTTTTACATTATTTGACTGTAAAATCTTTGGTTATCTTAACAATTTAAGGAACTGCAAAATTAGATCTGATTTTCTTTTCCAATCTTAATTTAATGATCCTCCAAAAATAAACTTTGATTTATTGCATGCATATTATATGAATAATGACTGGCATCTGCTTCAAATTAACTTCTAGTGACGGGTTTGATAAATTGCTGGACCCTCAGGGACTTTGTCCTTTTCCATTGTTGAAGCGATAAATGAAGTATCCAATGAAGTTTTGATGTCAGTGCAGCAATTACTATTACTTACTCAAGAACTTCATTAAAGTCGCAAAGGTTGGACGTCGATATGAGAACCTAAAAAAAGAACTTTGTCTTGATGGACATAAAATCGGCCATCGATTTGGAATCTTTCTTTATTTTGCATTACCTGTGATTAAAAGACATGAAGCCTATTTTTTTTCCGGCAACGCAAATGCAAGGTGATTTTTAAAGTTACATCTTCAAGCAATGCCCCGGACTGTTAACGTTCATATCAATAAAACATTTACAATAACTTGATAGATGTACAGCTACCATTTTTACAGGTTAATTTAGGAATTTCTAATGCAATGTAAGGGTACAAGGACATTCATTTTCTAAACTATTAGAATGATGACAGAGATTTTAGATTGATTTCAACCTGGTCTTTTTGTTTTAATCAACATCATCAATACAGCATCAGGTGTACTTCTTGTTTTAGTTTTGACTTATGTCAACTTGATATCTCTTTTAATGTCGAGGAAATCACAACAATTTAATTCAGATAAAATTGGAAAGATGATTGACTTTCATCATTTGAAAATAATAGAAATATTGCATTGGGATTTACCCTGTCTAATTCATTATTTTTGCCGCAAAATATTCATGACCGAACATCCGTTTTTCCAACAAAGCAGGTAATAATTGCTCCCGCTAGACAAAGTAATTACAATTTTTATGATGATTAGTGTCATACATGTATGACGTACACGTCTCTTCCACATAATTGCAATAGTACACTTTATGAATTTTATACTTCCGAAGCGCTTTTCTAAATTTACACCCAAATTCACAGAAAAGACAACTATAATGGCTGTATTATTTCAGATGAGATTGTAGTGTTAAGAGGTTTTTTTGTTGTTTTTTAGGTCCGTGTTGAAGGCATCTCTGTGACTTTAAAATGAAAACTAGCAGCAATAAAAGCGCTGGTCCTTTTTTTGTTTGTTGCCGTGCTTATACTGGATTGGTGTCATAGATTAATACCCCATATATATAACGGAGTGTCTATTTGTCCGGCTAGCCGGACGAATAGTTAAAAATCTCTATTGTTTCGGCCATTTGTTTGAGCATGCGCAAATATTTAATATCAACAGCAGTGTCATGTGATGCGGAAATTGACCCGATTGCAAACGCGCGTATGCCATGGACGTTTTAAGAATTGATGATCGGAATATATATCTTATGATCTCATAAAGAAAGTTAGAGAGAATGTGATTGCTTTGAAACAAACTTCTAAAGGGAAGACTCTAGAACACTGATAGCGTGTGTACACAAACTGAGAGGAATTAAGCGTGAAATCTAACTCATTTTCTGAAATTGCTGATTTATTCCCATCACTCAGTACCTTTACCTGTATCAATGGAGGCAAAACGAATAAAATCAATTCACAGGAAAACGACTAAAACAAGTATATCTGGATGCATTATTTCTAAGTTCTACTACAACCGAGATATATGAATATGATACGATATGCATGGACTGGAAATAGTATATCAGGGTTGGGGTTTAATCCCCCTTTTTATTTCATTTTGTTTTATTTATTTTCTCAATCAACTTTTTTTTCCTATCATAAACACAGTCTTTCTTTGGGGGACAATTTAACATGTGCCTACCCCTTTCTCTTATTTCTTTGTGTTAAACGAACATTTTGAATAAAAAATCATGCAAAATCATTTTACGACTTCATTCATTGGAACCAAACTTCAAGGAAATGATAAATTCAGGATCTTCTTTGGGAATATAATACATTCCCATTGAAGCCATAAATCAGTGGACTCCTAACCTTATTCATTGGTAGAATATTAAGAGAGGAGAGGCATTGTTGCCCCCTTTTCCTTTAAATTGAAAAATAAATCACTATGAAAAAAACATTATTTGCATTGTTATTTGTTTTAGTGAATGGCACGTTTTTGCACAATTAATAGCAAAGTGACTTTAATTCAGAAATTTATTTGTTGCATATCAATCGATGTTGATACTCTTCTTTTGGTCTCATTTGACAAGCTGTTTATATTAACGGGGAATCACCGGGCGTGTTCCATAGAACATTCAGTAGAAAAATCAATCAAAGTTGGTACTAGAGGAGTTTATTTCCAGGATAATTCTGTTTTTTTTGGTTTTTTTCTCAATATTACTATTTTCCGCAATGTTTTATCTTGAGTTTATAATCAGTAACGTGCGCGCGGAGAATGTGCAACAAATGAATTATAGCTTCAATGTTAGCATTGAAGGAGATCATTTACCACTACATTCTCCATTGGATGCTACAATTACCACTTAGCCAACGCATATTCATTATTCTTGGTCATGTATGGCCGGAATAATAACATAAAAGAAGGGAAAAGCCATTTTCTGGATGGCCAGACGAGTAGCCACTGCCTATATATAATTACCAGGTGATTGTTTGCCATAAAAACAATCGATGTAAAATAGAACACCTTATGTGTATGCTTTTAAGTTTTAAAAAATAAAGAAGTTACAAGAATCTTGAATCTTGAATCTTTAAAAAAAATCTTCTTTTATATAAATTTGTCTATGAATGGAAATGAAAGCATATCTAATCTATACAAGTGGTGTGCTTACGAAGACATATAATGATTGTATATAAAATAACTTGGCTCAGCAAAAATGAAAAGCAATACAAGATGTTTGTCCACACAGCTTTCATTCAAAACAAGTATTCTTATTACATTGAATCATTTAACTGATACAATGCACGATGTGTCCTAAAGGTTACTTGTAGCATCTTATTTATATGTGTTACGAAAATATTTGAAGGGTAGCAGGTTATGTTTTTCGTGACATTTCGAAACAAACGCTAAACATAGAAATATGCAGATACTTGCAACCTCAGGATGACATTTTAAGTAATCAATATATTTGCTTGTACTTGCAATTTTGCAGTTAAGTTTTTGACCAAAACAAATAAAAAAAAGCTTAAAAAAATGTTTCAACTTAAAATATTCAAGGCATACGTAATAAACATTTAAAGGAAATAATTTCACGTATGAATAATGCAAAAGGTATCAGAGAAGAACAATGAATTGTGAAAGTTATATCCCCCACCCTAAATTGGATGCCGAAACAGGTACAAGTGGAAAAATTAACTGATTCATATACGCAATCAGATAGTCCGTTTCTATGTATGTTGACGTTTGTTTGTGTAGCAGTTCAGTGTTTCTGTTGTTCCGCTTTGTTTCTTCTTATTGTTGATATGCTTCCCTCATTTTTGGTTTGTGACCCGGATTTGTTTCAGTTAAATCGATTCATGACTATGGAACAGCGGTATACTACTATTGCCTTTATTCAGAAACAAAAGATGTAAGGAGCAGATACGATTGCAAAATTAGCAGATACAGCGGTATTTCAATATACTGGAATTTCATAGGTGGTTTGAATGATGAAGTTAAATAAAAAAAAAATTGAACTTTAAAAGAAGAACACGTTTGCTGCCTTCAATTGTAGGAATAAGATACAGTGCTTCAAACCAATTTTTCTGCACCAGATGCGCATTTCGGCAATCAATATCTCTTTATATGGCTCGAGGCCAAAATATTTGAAAATCAAAAGCTTATTAAAAGATGAGCTATAAACCAGAAAAAGACAAAAAAGTATAGTCGAATCCAGGCAAGGAATTAAGAGCATTAATAATATTTGTACAACATTTTGATTTGATGCATTTACTGTATGCTTGCGACACATCATGCTACTGCGGATCTCTGCAATAACCTAAAACAGAAAAAAATGAAGTTTCAATATTAAAAGCGTGCATTCATTTCATAAAAAAAGCCGAAGGAATTATGCTAGTTTATATGGAAAAGTCACAAAGATAAAGTAGTAAATATAGAAAATAATATGTTTATGAAAAACGAAGTTCTAGTTTCACCAAGAACATGGCAAACATAGATCATAGGCTTTCTTTTTCCCTTGATCAAATTGCTTCGCGTTGTATTTTACTTGACTTTGTTTAGACTTTGTATGCCTTTGATAGTCCTTTTGAAATTTAACCCAGAAAATTACTTTCAACACAAGGGGATCTATACATTTTGCTTCCGTTTATACACACCTAGTTCTCCGAGTGGAATATCATAAACACCCCTTCCTTTACATATTAATGGTGAGCTACATGGGCACCCAAATACCAGTTGGTCAGGTGGCTGTGATGCAGAACCATATCTAACGTAACATCCTAAAGTGACAGGTTTGTAAATGTATATGACTAATTCGGATAAATGTATATTTCTGTCTGTTCGTAAACAATTTTAAATGAAAAAAAAATAAATGAAAACCATTTCTCTTTGTGTTTGTTATTTCCCTCATAAAAGAATAAAGGAAAACTAAATATAATTTTGGGGTGCTTTCGATAATGTTACGATAATCTTTGCAAAAAAAGAAAAAAAAAAAAGAAACTTTGACATTCTATAAACACAGCAATACATAATTACTACTTTTTTTATGTTTTAATGCCAGTACATTGCAGATTGGTACCAAACTGTTTGTGCTAATAACCGCCTAATTAGTTTTGGGTGTATTCAGTACTTAATGAAAAGAATCGATTAATTTGGTTTTCTAAATTCCCTGAACTAAGCTATATAAAAGAAAGTTTTCTGGACGATTCTTCAATATAGAATTGTTAAGACATTTTATATATTGTATGAAAAATTACATACTAGTATTTAAAATCAAATGCTTTGTATCTATACAGAAATTATTTTCATACATAGCACATTACCTGATTTTTCAGTCCCAAGTGGTTGACAGTATCCTTTGGGTTGGTCAACATACCTCTTTCCTATAGGTCTAACAATACTGATACAACATTCATTTCCAGAACAGTCTGCTGGTGTATTACAAGGTGGTGGATTTGCCAGCTATTAAAACATTAAAATATTAAAAATTATCCATATTAATAAAATATAGTTTACAACATATATTTGCAATTAGGTTTGATTTAAAAACATTCTGTAGTGGAAGCCTTATTATCAAACTCGATTTGATCAAATTCCATTCAATAACTTATTAAAGTCTCACGTTATGTACAAAGATGAATACATGTACATAATACATAACATATTTTTTACTCTACAATACAAAATCCACACAAAAAAGAAACTTTATAGCCCTTAAAACTATATAAGATACATAAAATATATGTCCCACAGTAATAAAACTATCAGGTATATTGATGAATGTGACTTATTAATTATGTTGAAAATACAATCTAGATACTTATCATTTGAATTTCACTGCTCATATTTTTTTGAAAATATCATACTCACCACTATCATAAAACAAACAGCAAATATGTAAAGAAAAGTATTGAGCTCCATAACAATAAAACGTGACTTTGTCTATAACATAGTACAACAGATAAGAAAGGTCAGTTGACATAAATAAATGTTCCTGTCTATGGACAAGGCGTTCGTAATTAAGTTCCAACAACAATAGTAGAAGATGTGTCACGATTGCCAATAACACAACTTTCAATAAAAACCAAAGGGTCATCGTGGTCAATAATTAGTAATTTTCACACTGCATAGTGAGATATAAAAGGTCCCAGAATTACAAATGTGAAACAATTCAAACGAGAAACATGAGAAAACCAGCTGATAAAACGAAATCAAATATGGGACTATTCAACCATCGAGAAGATATATTTTTCAAGTTCGTAGTGTATCAGCTATTTGCTATTTTGTCACTCGTGTAATGGAAATACAACGGGTCATTTCTAGCCAGATATAGTAGTGTTCACCGATGAAGTCAAAAAATCGAATGCGAAACAAGTTGTAACAAATTGTTTGACCGATATGATGTGAATGTGTCAACTGACAAATGATCTAATATCTTTATAAACTTAAATAATTGTATTTTCTGTAAACGATTTTAATTGTTTTCGGAGTTCGGTATTTTTGGTATGTTGCTTTTTTTTTTAAATATCTGAGCCAAAACTTTGACTAAATGTGATAAATTAAAGCACCTTGTTCTTTCAAAATAGTTTTGATTAGTATACTTTTATTGCAGTTTCAGTCCTCCTTTCAAAATATTTACTACTCCCGGTTGAAACATATTTACTGAGTGGATTTACATGTGCAGATGCATGCATATCAGTGGCATATTTATCTCGTCGATCTACTTAGTTTCGCTCCCTTTAAAGTACATGCAATTCAACTTGATTTTTATCTTCTATGTGGAATTATAACAATTGAATAACTACTGTTGCCTCGAATTCAGCTTGGGCTTCATATTTCATGTGACTGAGTTTGTTTTAACATATCTTCGTAACATGATGAGCATCGCTAATAAATATCTAGAAAAAGGACATGTTTGTTCAGCAATAATACAGAAAGGAATTTCCACCACATATTCTTTTCATAACATGGATTATAATCTGTCTGCTACAAATGCAAGGACTTTTTTCCTTAATGTTCCCAAATCATGACACACGCGTAGTTGTTTCCAAACATGACATAATATTTCAATCTAGAAAGCCTTGAAGATTCTTTCATCAATGACAAACCTACATTTTGTTAGAACATTCCAATACCGCCTATTAGTATTTTACAAACACCTCTAACATTAAATAAACCCAACTAGCTTGATTACAACGGTAACAAAGGCTACTGTTTGTTAGTTTTACAGTTGTTTTAAATGTCGGAACTGGTGGAAGAAGAACAATAAATTGATTTGTACGCTTCAGAAACAAAAGGTTTAAAGAGCAGATAGGATTACAAAATAAGCTGATAGATCGGTAGTTTAATTAACTGGAATTTCATGGCTGGTTTGAATGATAAAGTGGAATCTGAATTTTAAACCGTAAAAGAAGAACATGTATGTTTCTGTCCATTGTAATAATCACATACAGTGCTTCAAAATCAACGAGAGCTTAAATAAGTGCAACCTAATTTCTTTGTTTTCATTTCTTGTTAATGTTGACACTATGATTTGAAGATATATTAATTAACCCTCCCCCCATTATCACAAATTTGTTCACTTAATTTTGATGTTAAATCGTTTTTTTCTTTTTCTCTATAACACAAGAATAGGCATGCACAATACTTAACCTTGCTGGTCAAGACACACTGTTGTTAACAGTGAGAGAGACTTCACAGACCATTAAAAAAGAAATCTAAACAATTATAAAATAATGGGTGATTGGAAAAAATCCCTCGATAATTTTCAATTTTTACCAAATTCATCTGGCCTAAATGTGGATTTTGAAACACGCGGAGGCCGTTTTGAAAAAAAACGTCAAGCGGAAAACTATTTCTTACGTTACAGGAGACCAACAGGAAGAAACACACCATGTTCGGTGCTTGTAATTTCAAACAAACTATTGTGCCAACATCTTTTCATTAAAATAAATTATTAACAAAAAAAAAGATTTAAAATATGTGTACGGCATGCTGCTTTGAAGCATTTATTGTATGTTTGCGACACATCATGCTACTGCGGATCTGTACAATAACCTAAAACAGAAAGAAAGATTTATTGCCATGCGTTTTACTTATTTCATAAAACAACCTACAATGAATTACTGTAAACCAACTTATTTTCGCGGATACTTTATTTCGCGTTTTACCCTTTCTAGACCACTTCGCGGGTATTTAATTTCGCGATTTTCTGATGTACTTGATGAAGTTTAATAAGGAATATTGGAAATTTTACATATTCGCGACGATTTAAATTCGCGTTATTTTTCTACTCGCGAAAGTCGCGAAAATAAATCGCTCGCGAAAATAAGTTGGTTTACAGTATGCTAGTTTATGAGGAAAAATGCACAATGATAAAGTAGTTAATATCGTAAATAATTTGTTAATGGAAAGGATGGTATATTCTTATCTAGAACATGTCACGTATTGACCATATGCTTTTATCATTCCCTAGGTGAAAATGCTTTAACCTTTGCATATATTTGACCATTTGATATATTGACAGTCCTTTGAATATTATCCAGAAACATGCTGTCACCTAATGGTGATCTGTACATTATACTTATAAATATACCTACCCAATTCGCCAAGTGGAACATCATAAAAACCCCTTCCTTTACATATTAATGGTGAGCTACATGGACATCCAAATACTAGTTGATCAGGTGGCTGTGATGCCGAACCATATCTAACATAACATCCTACAGTGACATGAAATATTCGGCTTAATCAACAGTTTAAAATTTAAAAGAAAACAGATACATGTTATTGTATGTATTTGATCGTGTTAAATTTTGGGAAAGTGAAACAAATTGTTACCGGGTACATCAATATTTATATCACGATAATAAAATATCTAAAGCTATTGACTTTAACAAGGCCATGTTTCATTGCAGTTAGATGCTATAATTTTCTACAAATAACCACCCGACGCCTACTAGTATACACCAAACTAAATAAAAAAAGTTAAGGAAAAGTCAGAATAGATTTATTGTTATATAAATTCCCAGAATCAAACTGTTTTTGAGAAATTTCTCTTTAATTTACTGTAAAATGACTTGAGCGTGTAGGTGAATGTAATATCTTTGACTGGCTTGCTAGCTATCTGAAGCATGAAGTCATTATTAGGTTCTTCAATAAACGGGATTTGAAAAAAAGTTTTTTTTATTGTGTACCTAAGTAGCTTATTCAAAATAAAATATTTTTGTTTGTATACAAAAATTATATACCAACATAGTATATTACTGGATTTTTTAGTCCCAAGTGCCTGACAGCGTCCTTGAATCCTAAGGTCAAGAAATCTCTTTCCTAAAGGTCTAATTAAATTGATACAACATTCATTGGCAGCACAGTCTTTAGGTGAATTACATGGTGTTGAATCCGCCAGCTGTTATGTCATAATATCAAAATAAGGAGATGAGTTACGATTGCCATTGAGATAATTTTCCACCAAAATTGAAATTAAGTGGATGTATGCACTTATATGTAACCGTAGATCGGTCATTAGCAATGAGAAACACCATTACCAAAGTCTTTAAAAACAGTTGTTATTATCCTTACTATTTATAGATGTAGTTTTACATTGTATCTTTTTAATTTGGAATAACATTTGTATGTGACTCGTCGAAAAATTTATTATAAACTGGGATATTATCAAATTCAATATTTTTATAAAGTCTCACCTTTTGTGCAAAGATAAATAAATTATTGATTTAATATTTTTTTACAGCAAAACACTAAAGTTAATCAATACAGTAATATGAGTGCCGATAGAAGCAAAACAAAATACATTAAAATATATATAGATATAGGAAGATGTGGTGTGAGTGCCAATGAGACAACTCTCCATACAAATAACAATTTAAAAAGTAAACCATTATAGGTTAAAGTACGGCCTTCAACACGGAGCCTTAGCTCACACCGAACAACAAGCTATAAAGGGCCCCAAAATTACTAGTGTAAAACCATTCAAACGGGAAAACCAACGGTCTAATCTATATAAACAAAACGAGAAACGAGAAACACGTATATATTACATAAACAAACGACAACTACTGTACATCAGATTCCTGACTTAGGACAGGTGCAAATATTTGCAGCGGGATTAAACGTTTTAATGGATCCAAACCTTCTCCCTTTTTCTGAAACAATAGCATAACATCACAACAAAGAAAAAAAAAAAAAAAAAAAAAAAAAAAAAAAAAAAAACATACGATAAAATATCAATTGGCAGACTTAACTCAATCAAAAAACGTATGATTAAACAATGAACGAATAAATTTGATCTGCGATATCTGAATACAAATGCACAGTTAATTAAATATTAGAGACAAACATTCATAACAATAAAGATATAAACATGTGAAAGCTCTCTCACAGGCAAACAACCAATAACTGAAATATATAAGGGCATACACTACAAGCACGGGGACACATTTTACTGCATCCACACAGCACGAGTAACAAACCCTGCAGTAAATAGATATATATGCACAGTAATAAAATTATCAGGTCCTTTTACAATTGTGACTGATTTTTTTTTTTTTTTTTTTTGACATATAAACGTTTTATTCCTAAATATTTCCTGTGTACAATTACCTTAGTCGTACAGGATCAGGCTAAGGGTCCCTGTTTACAAATTGAAACCATCTATCCAGGGGAAATAGAAGGCAATAAAAAAAGTAGTCCACTTTTAACCTTGGATTTACATCTGGTTGATTGTGACTGATTAATTTTGTGGAATAAATTATATACAAATATTTTTTACAGTAAAACACAAAAACAAGCATTACAGAGACTACAGAAATACGATGGACGATAAAAGCTATATAAGATACATTAGAATAGATATACACAGTAATAAAACTATCAGGTCTTTTTTTACAATTGTGACTGATTAATTTTGTCGAATATAAAATCTTAACATGAACTGGTACCTATGCATTTTATTTTAGTGCTTACTTTATATGAAATTTTGAAAATTAAACTTACCACTGTCAAAACAAATACAGCAAAAATACAATTAAAAGTTTTAAGCTCCATAACAATAAAACGAGATTTGGTCTATAACGTAGAAAAGCAGATAAGAAAGATCAGTTGGGACAAATAAATTTTATTGACAATAGACATGGCGTTCACAAGTACGTTCCAATAACAAGGTTACACGATGTAGTATGTCTATCAATAAAGACCAAAGGACGCCGGTGTGAAGGTGAACCGTACGGCCTTTAACAATGAGCAAAACATATACAACATAGTACCGGCATTACAAATGTGAAACAATTAATACAATTAACACGTTAAAACCAACTAATTAAATGTTAAAACAATAATCGAAAACCAATATCGGAAACATCAACAAACGAGAAATATATTTTTGAAGTTAGAAATGTGTCAGGCATTTCCCACTTTTCATTACTAATTCATTTTTTTAACGTTTATACCATTAGTATCTTCTATGCGTTTCAACGGATTATGATTTCGTTTTATTTACACTCGTGGCTGCAGTATTTTGCCTTGGAGAACGTGAAGCTCGAATCTTTGACATCTTTTGCATACACGATGATTATCTTTAGCTTTGACAACAATTGTTTGACATGGCGTTCTTAATTTGTACAAGTAAAACACTTATACATATCGTACATAACATATGTGCAATAGCTAAAGAAGCCTATGAAAAATAAGTAAATAATATACATGTCTAATTTCCACTTTTTTTGTTTCTTTAAAGTAGGTAAATTTTATCAAACTAACCAGACATTGGAATATTTAAAAGCAACAATGCTAGTATCCTACTATCCTATTATGAAATATCTACGGTCTCCATGTGGTTGTTTTTAACCTATCATATTCGTAGAAATGTAAAGGAGATAAGATAAATAGATAAATACGACATATTCATCACACATTATATTTATAATTACTCTAAATAACAGCACAACAATGTTAATTATGCAAAGCGGAAGCGAATTGTTTGTTTTTCCCTCGCCTGGATTCTAACTATTGTGATATTGGGACAACCATGCCGACACAATGTCCAGCGCTCTATACCACACGGCTACCTAGACTAAACTGCCTGCCTAGTGTTTCTATTCATAGTCAGTTAAAACTAGACCTGTCAAGGTTTTGTCAATTTTATCAAAGTAATCGAACTTTTCAGCGCTAAGCGTTATTGTGTTTGTCAACTAAAGGTGGTACCTGACACTACAGGGAGATAACACTGTACAATGAATTTTATGAAAATTAAACGAGTCAAATTGATTTTAGTTAAGGTGTTGGGTACAACCTTAACCTCATTAATTAGCGCTAACTGTATTATACTTCCGGTTCCCCAATTTACAGGACCTATAATATTAATTTGTGTATTTGTTCTCGTCCTTAACGTGCCTGGGATATTTCTAGCTTGACGTAAAACAAACAATCATTTTATCATTCAATATAAAATTGAAAAATGCATTTGTATAAAATAGGGTATGATGAATTAGGCAAATCAGAAGAAATAAGAAGAAACTTAATATCTTTAAAGTCATATGAAACGAGTGACTGGTGAAAAATAATGTTTATCTAGTTCTTGAACCAATGCATGTATATATTATAAACTCAGTCTTCTGTGTACGATTAAATCATTTTTTACGCAAAAATATCGTATAATCGTTTTTTTTTCTCTCTGTCTGTTATAAATTGCAAATATGACCGCTCATCATTAATTGACGTGTTTTGAAGCCGTAGTTTACCGATTGTCACCCTATTAAAAACAATCAACAAAGAAGCATGGATATTGAGCACGTGTATAACATGAACAGTCAGATAATAGTTTATTTCAGTGACAGATCCATGCGTAATGCGATCACAGGATTTTTACGAGGGGGTCACGCTAAGGTCACTTTGAATGCGGAAAATATGTCGGCGAATTGCTTCCTGGAAGCAAGCAATTAAAAAAAGTAAACTTCTTCTAATGGGAACAAATGAAAAAAAATTCCTCAGAAAAAAGTATATGTACATAAGTTTAACATGTTTAATAATGACATCTATCCATTTTGTTATGCATATTTTTTTAATTTGAGGTTTCAATTGACTTTGATATAAAAATTGATAACAATAATCTAAAAACCCTGAAACGGATCTCAAATATGGAATACACTATTCTACCATCATAATGGTCGACTATACAAATGCCATTTAAAAAATGATAGTCTCAAAATTAAGAAATAATAAATGTTCAACATGTTGATTTGGTAAATTTATTTCATGTGTGCAACATATCATGCTACTACGGATCTGTACAATAACCTGAAAACAGAAAAAAAGGAAGTTTTAATATTCAAAGCGTGTACTTATTTTATATTAAAAAAAAAGACTGAAGGAATAATGCTAGTTATGAGGTGAGGTAAATGTACACAAATAAAGTTGAAATTATCAAAAATAATATGTGCCTGAAAAAAGAAGTTCTAGATTCATCAAGAACATAGCAAACATTGACCGTAGGCTTTCATTTTTCCCTTGAAAACATTTTATTAAATTTGAATTCGTGTATGCTTTGTATGCCTTTGGCAGTCTTCTTGAAATGTTACCCGAAAATTGGGATCTACACATTTCACTTCCATTCATAAGTATACACACCTAGTTCTCCAAGAGGCATATCATAAATACCTCTTCCTTTACATATTAATGGTGAGCTACATGGGCATCCAAATACCAGTTGAGCTGGTGGTTGTGATGCTGAACCATATCTAACGTAACATTCTAAAATGACATATTGTAAATGTACACAAAACATTCTAGTAAAATTACATTTTATTAATTTGCACCAACTTTTTTAAATTATAAAGTAAATGAATAAAACCTTGTTTCCTGTGTTGGCTTCTTCCTTGTATTTTCAAAAAAGGATAAAAAGGGAAACAAAATTGAATTTTTAATCTTTCGATACTGTTACTGATACTATTTACCGGGTTTGTAATAACATGAGCCACACGACAGGATCTGCTTACACCTGAGATCACCCCCAGTTTTTGGTGGGTTCATGTTGCTCAGTCTTTAATTTTCTATGTTGTTTCTTGTGTACTTTACTTGTCTGTTTGTCTTTTTCGTTTTTAGACATGGCGCTGTCAGTTTATTTTCGATTTATCAATGTGACTGTTCCTCTAGAATCTTTCATCCCTCTTTTACGCTAATCTTTGCCGAAAAAAAGATAAAAAGAATTAAATGATTTGAATACATTTATATTTATAATATTTTAAGGAAATGTATTTGCAACTGTTTAATGCAACTCCCAGTGCAATGCAGATTGATGACAAATTTTTTCACAACAGCAGCACCGTTGCTTTTGAGTGTGTTCAGAAGAAAATGAAATGTATCGATCTATTTGCTAAATTCTATGAATAAAACTTTCTGTAAAAACGTTTTCCATTATTTCACGTTCACGTTCAATTGCACCTATATGTCATCTATGTCTTCAATAAAGATTGATTGATTCTTTGGTGTATAACGTCACTTTCAACACGATTGAACTATTTCGTGGCGATCAGTTTTAATTGGTTGAGGAAGTCGGAGTTCCCGGAGAGAACAACCGACCTTCGGTTGGACAACTGACATTCCTAGTCAATTACGAATAGATTCGAGAGCCCCAGCCTGTCCAGTGTGGATCCCAACTCACAGCCTCAGTGTTAACTGGTTAGTTGTACAGTTGTTGAAATACTTAGACTACTAGGCAACCGAAGCCCCGGGTCTATTCAATAAAGGATTGCTGATATATTTATATATTTTTCGTAAAATTACATATTTAAAATCAAATGTTTTTGTTTGTATAGGTGTTATACCACTAACTCATAGTATTTCACATCCGGTTGCATACGAAAAAGGGTAGAAAAATATTTTTTGTTTTGAATTTGATAGTTGTAAGAATTTAATCCTACATTTCGTTGCATTGACAAAGGGGTAAAAAGTTTGATTGGTTATCTTCAAATGATGGTTAAGAGGTTATATACAATGACATGTTTTTAAAATTTTGTCTGTTTTACTGAATAGGATAAAACTTTACGCATACCAAGTATGTCTTTTATTACACAAATTATATATATATATATACAAACATATTATTTTACCTGATATTTCAGTTCCAAGTTGTTGACAGCGTCCTTGCATCCCAAGGTCAACAAATCTCTTTCCATCAGGTTTCATTAGATTGATACAGCATTCATTAGCAGCACAGTCTTTTGGCGAATTACATGGCGTTGGAACTGCCAGCTGTTATGAAATAATATTGAAAAAATCACAATAGATCAACGAGGCAAGATCTACTGTTTTGATTTTCACATGAGACCGATTTTTTGTGTTGAATTTAGGATCATCACGTCTATTGACACCTACTCAAGGAATTTCACTTCCTTTTTTATGAACGTTGTAACACAATACTCACAACTGCCAAAAAGCACACTGCAAATATGCAAAGAGAAGATTTGAGCTCCATAACAAATATGTCTATTATATAGAACAACAGATAAGAAAGGTCTGTTGACACAAATTACTGTTCTTGTCTATAAACATAGCGTTCACAATTACGTTCGAAATAAAGATTAGAAGATGTTGTATGAAGAACAGTGGTAATGATGTAACTATCAATAAAGATCAAAGGTCGTCGATGTGAAGGTCACAGTACGGTCTTCAACAATGAGAAATATCCATACCGCATAGTAAGCCATAAAAGGTCCCGACACTACATATATACTGACTGACCTTAAAAACGCAACCCTCATTTTGTATATATTATTTTTAACAAATCATGTTTGATCCTCATACACCTACTAATATGAGGCCATACTTCTTTCTCTTTAGAAGAAATCAACATCTGACTCACCTGTGATTATTGAACATACAAGATTATTGAAGTCGAACAAATTTCATTATCACTGAACTAGTATATATATTTGTTTAGGGGCCGGCTGAAGGACGCCTCCGGGTACGGGAATTTCTCACTGCATTGAAGACCTGTTGGTGACCTTCTGCTGTTGTCTGCTCTATGGTCGGGTTGTTGTCTCGGTGACACATTCCCCATTTCCATTCTCAATTTTATTCTGAAAGCGAAATTTGGAACCCGTAAAAGATTTTGTCAGTTTTGTTTTCTTTGTGAAACAGTTCTTTCCATCCTTGGCCACACTTAAATCAGTTGAAAAATGATGCATCTCTATATTGCCTGCCATAACTGTTTCCCATAAACCGAACTGCCAAAGAATCGACGGCAGAAAAACCTTTAAAGTTCTAAGGTTTCAACCGCATAATTGCCAAACCCAATTGTTATGGGTGGAACAACGGCAAAATCAGAAGGTGTAAATAAAGGCAACAGTAGTATACCGCTGTTCAAACTCATAAATCCATGGACAAAAAAAACAAAATCGGGATAACAAACTAAAACTGAGGGAAACGCATAAATATAAGAGGAGAACAACGACACAACACTACAATGTAACACACACAGAAACGGACCAAGCATCAGACAAAATCCCACGAGAATAACAAATATAACATCAAAATCAAATACATGAATTAAGGATAGACAAGTACCGTGACACGTCTTATCGCAATGTCAATTTACACTCAAAAATAAGAGAAAGCAAACGACGCAACGTTAAATTGTAACACACACAGAAACGAACTATAATATAACAATGGCCATATTCCTGACTTTGTAAGACATTTTTAAAGGAAAACATGGTGGGTTGAACCTGGTTTTGTGGTATGCCTCGCACTTTAATGGCAATATTAAATATAACATTGAAATGACAACTTAATATTACAGGACTACAATACAAATAAATAGGAGAACGTATTAGACAAAGAAACACATGATTAATGAATAACAAAAAGCATCAGGTTTAAAATTTAATACGCCAAAAACGCGCCTCGTCCACACAAGACTCACCAGTGACGCCCAGATATAAAAGATCGAAAGCGTAAAAAGTACAAATTTGTAGAGCAGTTGAAAAAGTTTGTGTCAAATACGGCTAAGTTTTTATGCTTGGGATAGAACAGAACCCAAAACATGCCAAACAGAATTGGTAGACCTTTCTGACAATGATTTACATGCAGTCGTTGCTTTTGACGGTGACACGTTCATTGGTAAGGGGAAAACCAGGGTTTCAGTGTAAACCATATGATATGAACATACATGGTATAGACGTCGCGCAAGATACTGGTGACAATTTGAAGGTGATTCGAGAAAAATCGGCGAAAAGGCTAACTGTCCGTTTAGGACGCAACAATTTGCAGAATCGCTAAATAATTTTCGTTACCCAATCTAATGGCAACAAAATATCTGTTTTTCATGATATTTTTTTCACGAATAGGTTTCAATTTGAAGCGCTAAATTTTATGAAATAGGCAATTTTGCCGTGTAATGCGTAACATTGAACATTGAGATCTCCAAACATTTTTGAGAATGAAATATGGATTGAGTAGCCAAAGGTAGTTCTCATTTGGAAGGAATTAAGAACCATATGTAAAGTTTTGAATTACATAATTTTACTTACATATATGACGTCATAGCAACTTTTTGATCTTGTAATGGTGACAAATAATCTAGACTCCAACTGCAAACTTTGAAGATCAAATTCATATACTGAAGGTAATTTTAAAAGGATATCGTTTATATTTATAATTTATAAATTACAAACATTTCTGTTTAAATTGGTACCAAACTTTTTGAGTTTACTTGTTTTAAAAAAAAACTATTGAAAAAATTTAAAATCAGAAAAAATGTCCCGTATCATCTGAAATCCAAACAAATATTCCATTTTGACGATTTCGGGATCTACGATGTATCGCGATTAAATCAGAAGAAAAATACTGATACAGATTTCAAAAATTACAACAAATACTGAACATGATAATATAAATACTGGCTGTTTTTATATTTTATCCTTTTCGCAAATAAAGAAAAGAAAAATCAGAAAAAATGTCCAATGAGACAAAAAACGTCGAAAAATAATGAAACGTCATATTTCACACAGAGTCAATACGCAAAAGAAATTATAAGAAGAACTTGTAAAGAATCGATCTCCAAACATGAAACGATATGGGCATGTTTTTGCCTTAGGGAGCTTCCATTTGATTTTTAAGGGGGGGGGGGGGCTAGAATGAAATTTGAAAAAGAGGGAGGACAGGGGTTTTGAGTGTAAAAAAAAGGCAGACAGGAGTTTCGAGTAAAAAAATAATGAATAAGAATGGAAACGGGGAATATGTCAAAGAGATAACAACCCGACCAAAACGTAGAAAACAGCTCAAGGCCACCAATGGGTCTTCAACATGCGAGAAATCCCGCACCCAGGGGAGGTCTTGAGTAGGCCCCGAAATCCTAATGTATACTAGATCAAGAAAATGGACGCCACTCTTCACTTCGAAACACAGAGATGAACTAAAAGTAAAAAAATATAAAAGACTAACAAAAGCTATAGGTACCTGACTTAGGACAGGCGCGAACTGCGGTGGGGTTAAAAGGGCAGGATGAGCAGTTGGCAAACAAACCCAGGATAAACTTGTAAAAAAAGGCAGGACCAAATATAGTGAAAATAAAAAGGCAGGACCGAGATAACAACTAAAAAAAATGCCGGACAAAATTTTTCATCCTAGCACCCCCCCCCCCCCCGCATTAAAATCAAATGGTTGCTCCCTTAATGAAATAAAAATATTATTCTATATTAAAATTCGTAAAAAATTATTTGACTTTAGGAAGTTCTGGAACAATCTAAAAGAAGAGTTACCATATTAGATAATTTTCGTAGACAAAACAAGAGGCACCAATCCCTTCAAACAACCGAAATGATCTCTGGTGTTTCAGGAGAATGATTAGTTCCAAAAAAATAAAACACGAGACAAAAAAGACTCATATTTAATTATTGAATGTATTTATAAACCAACAATCAATTAAAATAATCGGACTTAAAAAAATCAGACCAAAATTTTGTGTACATTCAAATATAAATATGCTTTCAGAAATATGAATAACAGAAAAAAAAGTAAACTTTCGGCTAAGGAAATACTTATTAGGAACAGAGAACGAAAAAGGCTTCAGAAAAATGAAACGAGTAGAAAATCTTATGGAAAGTTGTACAAGAATAAAGAGAGCGAGACAAAAACATATAGTCAAACGATTAATGCAAGAAAAAAGAGAGAACAAAGGGAGAAATCTAAGAAAATAAATGAAAGAAAACTGAAAAATAAAATGAATGTCCGTAAACACAGAGGTAAAAAAAAATGTAGAACTTTCATCAATGTCACTTGTTGTACCAGAAGGTTCAAATGTTTTCAAAAACAGAATGGAAAAGGCCAGAGCCCTAAGAAAATTTAAAGAAGGTTTACCAAAATCTCCATCTAAACGATGCGCAGTTATATCGACTTATTTGGCCCGCAGATCCCCTCGATCGCCAACAATAGCTAATCTGAAACATTTAGTTTCGCCAGTTGAAATGGCCGTCGTTGCAGATATTCAAGAAATAATAAAATCTACAAAATTAAAGCGATCTAAGAATGCACGTTCGGTAATGAATTCTGTTACTGCATCAATCAGCGGGGAAAATTTAGCAAACTCGAGAGGTAAAATTAAACTGTGTAAAAATTTAGGTTTGCCAGCAAGAAGGGTTGCTGGAGGCCAGCGTATTAGGTCTAGAATTCTTAAAAGTGAATCGTCTGCATGGGCTCTTACGCAACAGAAAACAAGAAAAGATTCCATTTCAGAAGAAACAAAGAAAACAGTTTATAACTTTTGGCTCTCTGATGGCATATCACACCCGACCGGCAACAAATCCGATATCAAAAGAGAACGATTGGGACCAAACTTATATACTTCGCATATGACACACGTGCTGGAAAAAACACAAACTGATGCGTATTTAGATTTTGTCGCCAAATATCCGGAAATTAAAATTGGACAAAGAGCATTTGAGAAACTTCGACCGTTTTTCGTAAGACCTGCATCTGAAAAAGATAGAAATACATGCTGTTGTAGATATCACGTGGAAGCAAACCTTGTTTTCAAAGCATGTATGAAGTTCAGAAAATCGTGTGACAGGGAAACCGATTCGCAAGAAAGTGACTATCCCGTATTTGAGAAAATGTCAGACCTTATACATATTACGCTATGTCCAAAAGTAAATGGATTTTATAGAAAAAATTGTCTTGACCGAAAATGTAGCCTTTGCGGAGTTGGTAATTTCAAACTTTCACCCAACGAATCACAGTCGTCTTCAACTGTTGAATGGCAAAAATATGAATATATAACTGAAAAAAGCCAAGAAGTGCATTATTTAAAAGAAGGGTATTTCGATATGTGGACTCAATTGATAGACACAATTCCAAAATATTTAAGCCGATCCAGCAAAATAGACAAATACATCATGTTTTTACTAGTACATGTAATGAAATCATTGTTTCCGATCTCTCTTGTTACACGTGCGATCAATGCATTTTGGGGAATTATCTTAACTGTTTAAATGTAGAAAATACCGGGGTAAAGAAAACTATTAAGCCACGCGAAATAACACAAACTTCTAACGAAGAAGAAGTAGCACAAGACACTGACATTCTTTCAGAAGACATATCAGATTTGGTATCCATAAACTCTGTTGTGGCTGTCAAAACCGACGATGATAACTTTGACTATTATTTAATGAAAATTTCCAAAGGTTCACACGTATTGAATTCAGCAGAGAGTGACAGCTGGGGTGCTACATATCCCCCTGGATTCGAGGTTTTCCGGGGTCATTATTATGACAAAATCAGTGACAATGATCCGTTAAAATATAAACTTTTAAAGACAAAGACTGCTTTGGTACCGACGAAATCTCTGCTATACATACTTGCTGATGTAGATGCCTCAAATCGTATAACTATTTCAGAGGACACCCATCTAGACATTCTTTCTGTATTGGACAATTTGGATTGAAATAAGAATTAAATTATAAAACATCATGCACTGTTGTTTAGCCACTCATAAAATATTTTAGTAGACCTTTCCGATTCAAATGAAATGATTCAACGTGGCTCTGCTTATAATTAAAAAATATAAATATATATATATATATATATATATATATATATATATATATATATATATATATATATAAGTTATATATATAAGTACGTCTGAGTCAGTGACAACCCTACAACAGATGTATCCATCGGATCGCCATCAATGATGGTGATACATGGCTGTGTACATAATGTATATACAACTCGTCTAAACATAATGTTTAGACGAGTTGTATATATATATATATATATATATACATTTTTCGTTAAATAAAATATACATGAATATCTTTACTGAAAAAAAATATTCCCATGAAAAAAAACCTGAATGAATCAATGCTTACACATTAGAAATCACATTAGAAAAACGTTACGTAAAAAACAAGAAAATAAGACGGCTTTTTGCTATATTTCCGACGTTACGTTATTATCACCAGTATTTTGCGCGACGTCATAATGTATCATCCCTGAATTAGTTCTCGTCCTTAACATATCTGATATATTTGCCATTGGACGTAAAGCAACAAACAATCAATAACTCCATCCAATGTAAAATCAAAATGCGTCTTTATGAGATATGTTATGATAAATAAAGGCACATAAGCTGAAACAAGAAGAAACTTATTTTTTAATATATTTAATATAGAAATTATTAACAAAAAAATCAAAACAAGAGACTAGGTAACGCAACTTACAATTGCTAATCATAAGCCATTAAAGGCCCATCTGTAATAAGATGGTTAAAAATAATCAAGAAACCCTAAAACGGATCTCTAGACTGGGATAATGTACCCCGATATCAAACCATTTTTGAAACGATTATTCATATTAAAAAAATATTTACAACAATAATAATTTGTTATTTTAAAAGCAACAGATTATAACGACAAAACATCATATGAAAAAATATAAATAAAATCCCGACACCTCATACGAGGCCTTAAAATTACATAATTAGAAACTCATGTATATATAATTTGGGATTTTGTATTTCAAATGCATGCACCTTTTATTTTGTGAATGATGAATGTAGTCCTCTGTCGTAATATGACAGATTTATGATTTTATTGTCTAAACATTTTAAAGTCATATGAACATCAAACAAAAACAAAAAATGCATATGTGGATAGTTCTTTACTTTATCCACAATTAAAAGAGTTTACTTTATTTTATTTGCTTGCTTCGCCGACATATTTTTCTTATGCAAGTAACCTTAGCGGGACCCTACTCGTAAAAATCCGGTGATCGCAATACGCATGAATCTGTCATTAAAATAACCTATTATCTGATTGTACATGTTATACACGTGCGCAATATATTAATATCCATGCTTCTTTGTTGAATATTTACTATAAGGTGACAATCGGTAAACTACGGCTTCAAAACACGGCAATTATTAGCTGCAACATTTTTTAACAGTCAGAGAGAAAAAAAATGACGATTATACGATATGTTTGGGTAAAAAATGATAAAATCGTGCACGGAAAACTAAGTTAATGGTACATACATGCATTGGGTCAAGAATAGAATTAACATTATGTTTCACAAGTCACTCGTTTCATATTAATTTAAATGAAAATGATAAGTTTTTCTGTATTCGTATTGGACATCGTTTATTTTGTGGTGTGGTCAAGTTTAACAAATCGGCGAGCTTTAAACCCTCCCCTAACCTGCAGTACAGCTGGTGTTACGGCACGGCATATAAACAAAATATAAACTCACTTAGAAAGGGCAAGACACTAGTACTGTTAGATTAACGCAAAGAACTTTAAATCATCTAACAACAAGAATGTGTCCATAGTACACGCGGATGCCCCACAGACCAGAAATAATAATGCCCTTTTAGATCTACTATCGTAGGTGGGGCATACAAATGAAAAGAAAGTTGTAAATCTAAGACAATTGGCAGCTACTTAAAGATGGACAAGATCCAATAAGAACTCCTGAATAAACAGTGCATGTTTCCCTTACAATTTACCAATGTTTGCATTGCAATGCTTTGCAATGTGTTCCCTTATATTACGACATTCATGGAATGTCTGTTTTTATCCTTATGTGCAAAATGGCGGCGTTGCGACAACAGTGATTGTGACATCAAACTCTACAAATGTTCAACGAAATTTGCCGTTTGTACTCCAATATCACAACAATCGTGGTTTCTTGGAAACTCTTTCCAAAAGACCGATGAATTGTCAGACGTGTCAGAGCTCGAAGTTGAAGCAGACTTGTAGCTACGAGTGCTGTCTGTTAAAGAATCATTCACTTTACGTTTCAAAGAAGATCTGTGTATTTCTTTATGGCTTCGCAAGGAATTAACTGCGTATAGAATTCCTGGATTTTTGCTGAATTTTTTGTTCATGTCTACTTTTCTGAACTTTTCTGCTTTCCGTCTGCATGCATTCCCTCTACAGTTATTGTTATGACTAAATTCATCACTGGTGTATTGTTTTGTAACATTCAATATTCTGTTGTCGATCTTCCTTTGAATTCCCTTCTTAACCGGTTCTTTACCCTGTACATGTTCATATTCGTTTTCTATAACTAGATAAGTAGTGACGTCATAACTGCATCCACGATCATTGAACTTCTGCCAACGAGTTAAACGTGAGTTGACAAATTTAAGTACACATAAACAAACAGCAAAAGTAACTGCAACTGTTATTACCAAAATCCATATCCAGTTAGGAATACTTCGATCGATATAGTCAGTGTCATATCGAGGTGTCACAGATGAGGTTTGGTCAGTCGAGTTTTGCACTTCATTTAGTCCTTCGATGATGGATACATTTGGTACCATTCTGAAATGAAAGTTGAAAAGAAACCATTTTAATTTTTTCCATACTGCAAGTTCATGAAAAAAAACTTTTTTAACTCTCACATATATGCTGTTTTATACTACTACATGTAATTCCGTAAAACAATAACATGGATGGAAATGAAATCTTTAATGAAACGAACAAAAAATATTTAAAAGGCACAGTAATCATTGAGAGAGACAAATAAATTCATACACCATACATGTACAGAAAAAGGAGATATTGTATGATTATATTAGAAGGGATAAGATATGAGAACATGGACAGAATTGCATTAAGAACTGAAGATTCTTTGAAAATTTCATAGTTATCTACTCAGCGGTTTAGGATTTCAAAATACTTACCCTGTTTGTAGATATATGCGTTTTAAGTCCATGATAACAATGACAAGGGTCAAGTTTTGCTACTGGAAACCCGAAAAATCATTCGGATCAATAAAGGAAATATGAAGATGTGGTTCTTTATACAATATGTTAGAACATCTGGTAGAAAATTAAGAAAATTAGAAACTTGCAGTAAAACGTGCACCAACACGCATTGATCTGTTATCCAATAGTGCAATTCTAACGGTCTATAAAACAAGAAGGATCATTGCAAATTCAAAGTGAACTCGACGAATATATGCATCTATGATACTGATTGGTAAACCTATTTTTGTGTGTTGCTTCTCCAACTGACATCAGCATTGACGTTGTTATAATCATTTTATTTTTTAAATACTATGGACAATAATTATTAAAACTAGAAAACCTATGAGCAAGGGTCACAAATGTATTCACCATTGATAAGATTTGACAAAGCCAATGTTTTGTAACGTAAACCCCGTAAATTATTCGTATCGAAAAATAGAATAAGAAAGGCATAATGATAAAAATGTAAGAAATTATCATGGAACTGTCAGTGAAATAAAGGCATTTGATCGGTTAATGAGCTGTAGCGGATACAAATCTAAAGGATAACTACTATAGTATCCATTTTGTAGACGGGCAACAGTCTATGCTTTGCTGTCGAAAGGAAACAAAATAAGATTGAGATTAGATACGAAAGATTCTTTGAAAGTTTCATTGAGACTTGACTAAGACGGATAAACAAAAGCTAAAAAAAAAAACATCAACTAAAAACAAGAGAGTCGGAAGATAGAAAAGGGATAGTCAAACTCAAGTCGAAAATGAACAAACAATGCCGTGAACCCCCCCCCCCCCCCCCCCGAAAAACGACATATAGACACATAACTAAAAGTCTACAGAACACAACATAGAAAACTAAACAACATCACTAAAAAACGGGTGTGATCTCAGGTGCTCCGGGAGAGAACCCGGAACAATAAACGAATGGTAGAACGGTTTCAATATTCCACAGCTTAAGTAATCGGGGATTCATTAAATCAGTAATATAAGATACTTACATTCAAAGTTGTAGAACTATCTGAAATCCATTTATATGCTATGTGAATAAGACAAGTGTCTGTCCTTGTAAGAATTAAGTTATATAAACTTGTTTGAAAGAAATAATATAATTATCAATAATCAATTGACATTGATTGGTCTGAATTTGATCAAAGTTTAAATATACATGAACTATATGCAATTTTTGTTTATTGTAACGTCAATGTGCCAAATCTATTATAAAAGATTCACAATAGAATCATATTAATCATTGTTCTATCTCTGGTTTGGTATTTAATAATGTGAAAATCAGTTACACAAAATAGTTATAAGGCGCTTCTTTACGAACAACAAAGCGATTTGTAAAAAGAATGTCTAATGAAATTTTTGCGCATATACATAATAAAAAAAGACTAGGCTCAAGCTAGCAAACATTAACTAGCGAACAATAAGTCGATATATCGAAAATTCGAAAAAATGAATAAGATAGGAACGACCGTTAAATGAAAAATATTTAAAAAGGCAGAAATTACGTCCAAATATTGCAATTTTAACTCTATCATAAAATGGTGTTTATCCCATCAATTGATAAAACAAGTCACATCTCTTTTTTTGGCTTATATTCAGTACCACAGTTAATCTGCATCTGTCAACGGATTATTTGTAGGTGTAAGACCACCAATGCACCCACTTCAATTTAGAACGTATGTAAAAGAAAATCCTTCCCTGTAAAGATAGCACCTTTGATGTCATTGTTTAATTTAACTAACATACACATTTGCAGAAATGGGGTTTGGCCTATTCCATCGCTTCCAGAGAAAAAATAATGAGGGGTGTCACGGAGTATGACTATATAAGTCTTGTAGAAGAGAAACAGGCGCTTCTTTTGTGGAAAAAAAACGGGGGCTGGCCTATTCCATGGCTTCTATAAAAATATAATGAGGGGTGTCATGGGTTATGACTATATAGGTCTTGTAGAGGAGAAACATGCACATCTTTTGCACAAGGTATCAAGTGGCGCTATGTTCAAAAATCTGAAACTAGGGCTCAAAACTATATAGGTCTTGTAGAGGAGAAACAGGCGCATCTTTTGCAAAAGGTATCAAAGTGGCTCTATGTTCAAAAATCTGAAACTAAGGCTCAAAATTTGAAAAAAATAGAAAAAAAACAGTGGGGTTGGGATTTTCCATGGCTTCTAGAGAAAAATAATGAGAGGTGTCATGGGTTATGACTATATAGATCTTGTAGAAGAGAAACAGACGCATCTTTTGCTCAAGGTATTAAGTGGCGCTATGTTCAAAAATCTGAAACTAGGGCTCAAATTTTAAAACAAAATGAAAAAACAGAGGGGGTTGGCCTATATCATGGCTTCTAGAGAAACAAATAATGAGGGTGTCACGGGGTATGACTATATAAGTCTTGCAAAAGAGAAACAGGTGCATCTTTTACTCAAGGTATCAAGTGGCGCTATGTTCAAGAATCTGAAACTAGGGCTCAAAATTTGAAAAAAAATTTAGAAAAACAGGGGGGTTGGCCTTTTCCATGGCTTCTAGAGAAAAATAATGAGGGGTGTTATGGGTTATGACTATATGGATCTTGTAGGAGAGAACCAGGCGCATCTTTTGTACAAGGTATCAAGTGGAGTTATGTTCAAGAATCTGAAACTAGTGCTCAAAATTTTAAAAAAATGGAAAAACAGGGAGGTTGGCCTATTCCATGGCTTCTAGATATAAATAAGGAGGTGTATCACGGGGTATGACTATATAGGTCTTGTAGAGGAGAAACAGGAGCATCTTTTGCAAAAGGTATCAAGTGGCGCTTTGTTCAAAAATCTGAAACTATGGCTCAAAATTTGATTTTTTTTTAGAAAAAAACAGGGGGGTTGGCCTATTCCATGGCTTCTAGAGAAAAATATTGAGGGGTGTCATGGGTTATGACTATAAAGATCTTGTAGAAAAGAAACAGACGCATCTTTTACACAAGGTATCAAGTTGCGCTATGTTCAAGAATTTGAAACTAGGGCTAAAAATTAAAAAAAAATGGAAAAAACAGGGGGGAATGTGGCCTATTCCATGGCTTCTAGAGAAAAATAATGAGGGATGTCGCGGGGTATGACTATATAGGTCTTGGCGCATCTGTTGCACAAGGTATCAAGTGGCGCTATGTTCAAGAATCAGAAACTAGGGCTCAAAATTTGAAAAACAAAATGGAAAAAAAAACCAGAGGGGTTGGCCTATTCCAAGTCTTCTAGAGAAAGATAATGAGAGGTGTCATGGGTTATGACTTAATGGGCTTGTAGAGGATAAACAGGCGCATCTTTTGCACAAGGTATCAAGTGGCGCTATGTTCAAAAATCTGAAACTAGGGCTCAAAATTTGAAAAAAAAATGAAAAAAAAGGGGTGGCCTATTCCATGGCTTCTAGAGAAAAATAATGAGGGATGTCACGGGGTATGACTATATAGGTCTTGTAGAAGAAAAACAGGTGCATCTTTTGCTGAAGGTATCAAGTGCCGCTATGTTCAAGAATCTGAAACTAGGGCTCAAAATTTGAAAAACAAAATGGTAAAAGATGAACCTGTTTTTCCTCTACAAGAACTATATAGCCATACCCCGTGACATCCCTCATTATTTTTCTCTAGAAGCGATGGAATAGGCCAAACCCCATTTCTGCAAATGTATATGTTAGTTAAATTAAACAATGACATCAAAGTTGCTATCTTTACAGGGAAGGTCTACTTTTACATTCGTTCTAAATTGAAGTGGATGCATTTGTGGTCTAACACCTACAAATAATCCGTTGACAGATGCAGATATACTGTGGTACTGAATATAAGCCTAAAAAGAGAAGTGACTTGTTTTATCAATGGATGGGCTAAATACCATTTCATGATAGAGTTGACATTTCAATATTTGGACGGAATTTCTGCCTTTTTAAATATTTTTCATTTAACGGCCGTTGCTATCTTATTCGTTTTTTCCGATTTTAGATATATCGCCTTATTGTTCGCTGACATTGCTCGCTAGGTATTGTTCGCTATAGCTTCAGCCTGGTTCGAGAAAGGACTAGTTTTGACTTTTATAATCTCACTGATAAATAGATATAGATATAAACAAAATTTGAATGATAACACGTATGGCTATTGTCGCACGTTGTACCAGGACAACCTCTGAATATCAACTGTTTGGAATACTGATGTGTTAGTTTCGTCATATGCTACAATAATGTTTTTCTACTTGTTTGTTATTCAATAAAACGAAATGTGTGGTATATGTCATTTATACATACAACAACCAATGATACAAACAGCCAAAAGACATGTTTTGCTAGAAAATATCATTATATGACTATAAACTGAGACTACTATAATTATAGTAGTCTCAGCTATAAAGTATAACTAAATTGTACTTTCAGTGACATTATCGCTAAACGGTTCCAATTTTACTGCACCAAATGTGCATCTTTGACATATATATTTCAGAATTCTAAACGTTATACAAAAGGAAAATAGAATATAGAGTCCAACTTCAAAGAAGTATAAATATAAACGGCAAAAGAGGGAATTGCTAATGATGAGAATGGAAAAATGGCCATTCTTTACATATGCATGTTTCACAAACTTTTACGGTTTAGGTGATGAGTGGACCCAAGTTTCAAAATGTGCTTATCTTCCTCTTAAATCTATTAGAGAATTAAAATGAATGCCTTTTAGTTGTTCGTTTAACTTAGCGTGAGATAATATCTAAAATAGCAATTATGTTAACCAGTTTTATCTCCGCATGTGCAAGACATAACAACTCACAGTTGCATGAAGGTTTTGTATTTTCTTCTTTATTTTGTCACCTCCTATATAAATTTGATGTGTAACCGAGGATCACTAAAAATTTCGATATGCTATATGAGGATCTTCCAACGAATACATCATTCTAATATATGATATGCATTATTCATTATTTTGCCGAGAAATCTGATGTTCCAAAATTATAGCTGTTCTAACATTTTACATTTCTTGATTTAATCGATAACTTGGTCATTTGGTATGGATTTCTAGCTAAAAATATTTATCAACAGATATTGTCTTGTAAGCATCAACTTTGTATACGTCCGTTTCCAAATCAAACAAATGAGACTTCCACCAAAATTCAAATGAAGTGGATGTAAGCAATAATAGGCAACCGTACGGCCTTCAACAATGAGAAAACCCATTCCTTGTGGTTGGCTATAAAAGGCCCCGACATGAATAATAGCTTACTCCACAGTATGGATTTTGCTCATTGTTGATGGCTGTGCGGTGAACTATAGTTTCTTACTTCTACGACCGTCATTTGGTTTCTTGTGGAGTGCTGTCTCATTTGCAATTATACCACAACTTTTTAAATTGATGCAACTGATGCAATCTTAAGGAAACCATGGCCAGTCGTGAATAATCATCAATTAGAGAATTATACCTGGCATGCAGGGCATAGGTAGAAGGCAGCTCTGCTCTTGTCATCCCGTTCCCTCAAAAACGCTACGACTGAAATATATTCCAGTCCTAACTTCACTATCACTTTGGCCAACTAAACTAGACTCAACTCAAATATGCATTTTGCCGTGTAGACAGACTGGACCCAGTATTTAATTTTTTTTTTTTTTAAATCTAAGACAACAATACAGTAATCTCATAATTTTCAAACATCATATAACTCAATGATATATAGTATATATATCTCATTCGTCTCAACTCGGCCGATTCCGTACCCTCTTCTAACGGATAGAAGGAGAGTAGCGGATTCTACCGAGGATTATACCGAATGTGGTATATATTTAAAGTAAATTACACACAACTTGGTGAACAATAAAAAATATACTACCGGCAACAATAGAGGTAAATATCTATATATACTTCCAAAACATTCCAAATGATAAATATCATATTAAGAATACCCATCATAAACGGACACTCGCCGCCCCGGAAAAACCCTCCAGAGAATTTGGAAACCTGCGTCACGGATCAATGCAAGAACCGTTTATGGGTAATGATGCCGCACCTCATCATAAATAGGAAAATACAAAAATTTATACAAAGAAGGAAGTTTTGACTGTACGATGTCTACGGCTAGAATGACCACCTAGACACTTTTTTTTCACGTATTCAGTAGTGTGTTTGTTGACGCCAAATCACGAAAAAATTGTTACCATAACAAAACATTAGATCACCTGACCTAACAAAGCCTACATCATTGACCCATACAAAATATGATTGAAACTTTAATACAGTATTGTTCCACTATACTGCGAAACACTGAAAAATATATCAAGTATGTGAGTTTGGCGATACTATCATCATTCGGGTATCATAGGGAATTCTAGCATCGTTCGGGGATTCTAGCTCATGTCTCAATTTAAGTGACTCCAAGGCGCTGTTGAATAATATACAAGATAAAACAGAAGATGTGGTATGTGTAAAAATCTTTAATTTTTTTAAAGAAAATTGTTTCAATTTTGTCATAGAAAAGGCTGATTGATATGTTATACCAATATAAGTATATTGGATTATTAAATGAATTAATATTGAATCTTTGTGTAAGTAGATATAATATTTTATGTACTTTGTAATGTACAGTTATTATTTGAGGGTCCTCCGGAAGATTAATTTTAAATAATGAGGTTATCATCCTTAAATTAGTGTTATTTATATGTATATATAAATACGATTAATAAATAGATACGCCAAGGCTCCGTGTTGAAGGCCGTACATTGACCTATAATGGTATACTTTTATAAATTGTTACTTGGATGTAGAGTTGTCTCATTGGCACTCATACCACATCTTCCTACAATGTATATCTACATAAATGACAAAACAGATATAAATTGACTTGTTGGTTCCATAAACATTTTCGTTTGAATAAAGAACATTTAGGACATTCAAATGACAGCTGATTATAATATTCATACGTATAATAACGAAATCTAAATAGATAAAGCATCATATCTTTCAGTCAGGGATTTCCATTTATAGTTATAATAATAAAGTCAATTAACATTTTAACAAAGACTTTAAAGTTGCCTATAAATGCTTATGATGTTTTTGCAAGAAGGTTCTTAAACTGCACACTATAGTAATTGTTTTGTAGATTTAATGCTTATGATGTTTTTGCAAGAAGGTTCTTAAACTGCATACTAAAGTAATTTTTTTGTTGATTTTTATACTGGAACTGCATAACAAGTTATCAGTGTGTTTCATCTAAAACATAAGGCACCTTATCTTTTCAAAGGTGTAGGTCCAGTAAGGCCCCTTTTTGGCCCAAAAATATAGAAGTTTTACAAAATTGTTTAAATGTAAACTTTAAGCTATTAATTGGAAAGTAGAATACTTCTCTTAAATAGATTTGGGTTGTTTTTGACAATACAATGCACATATATCGGGTACTAGCATCATTAAGTCATGCTAAATGACTGAAATCCTCGAAATGTTTGCATTTTGGTTAATTTTTAGACGGTTTCCATTTGACATGGAAGTGGCCGCATTTGTGTTCATTCCTAATATTTAAATGTAAGTTGTATTTGATGATAATACATAACATATATAAAGGTTGAGAATGAACGCGGATGCGGCCACTTTCATTTTTGACAAAAAACATATGAAAAGTGACATATTATGGCATATTTGATAGATTTTTCATATTTATGCTTGAATTGGAGCGTTTTTAGTGACTAAATCAGTTTTAAGATCTTTCTCATATACTAATTGATTCGACTAAAGTAGACACTTAAGTGTTTAAAAAGTGTCCAAAATCTTTCATCAGAAGAACCTGAAATTTGAGGCCAAAATCGGCCCTTACCGGACCTACTCCTTTATCAGACGAATAACATAATTGTAACTGAAACGAATGCTTTGTCCACTAATTATAACTAGAGGCTCTCAAGAGCCTGTGTCGCTCACCTTGTTCTATCATATGCGCATATTAAACAATGGACACAGATAAATTCATGACAAAATTGTGTTTTGGTGATCATGATGTGTTTGTAGATCTTACCTTACTGGACATTCTTCTTGCTACAATTATCATTATCTATAATGAACTTGACCCAGTAATTACAGTGGAAAATATATACTAAAAATTTACAAAAATTTACAAAAATTTATGAAAATTGTTAAAAAATGACTATAAAGGGCAATAACTCCTTAAGGGGTAAACTGACGATTTTAGTCATGTTGACTTATTTGTAGATCTTACTTTGCTGAACATATCTGCTGTTTACAGTTTATCTCTATCTATTATAATATTCGAGATAATAACCAAAAACTGGCAAATTTCCTTAACATTACTAATTCTGGGGCAGCAATCCAACAACAGGTTGTCTGTTTTGCATGAAAATTTCAGGGCAGATAGATCTTGCCCTGATAAACAATTTATTCCCGTCAGATTTGCTCTAAATGCTTTGGTTTCAGAGACATAAGCCAAAATCTACATTTCGCCCCTATGTACTATTTTTAGCCATGGAGGCCATTTTGGTTGGTTGGCAGGGTCACGCCACACATTTTTAAAACTAGATACCCAAATGATGATGGTGGCCAAGTTTGGTTAAATTTTGCTTAGTAGTTTCAGGAGAAGATTTTTAAAAAGAATACTAAAATTTAAGAAAAATGGTTAAAATTGACTATAAAGGGCAAAACTCCTTAAGGGGTAAACTGACGATTTTGGTCATGTTGACTTATTTGTAGATCTTACTTTACTGAACATTGTTGCTGTTTACAGTTTATCTCTATCTATAATGATAATCAAGATAATAAGCAAAAACTGCAAAATTTCTTTAAAATTACTAATTCAGGGGCAGCAACCCAACAACGGGTTGTCTGATTTGTCTGAAAATTTCAGGGCAGATAGATCTTGACCTAATAGATTATTTCACCCCCATGTCAGATTTGCTCTAAATGCTTTGGTTTTTGAGTTATAAGTCAAAAACTGCATTTTACCCCTATGTTCTATTTTTAGCCATGACGGCCATCTTGGTTGTTTGGCCGGGTCACCGGACACATTTTTAAAACTAGATACCCCAATGATGATTGTGGCCAAGTTTGGTTTAATTTGGCCTAGTAGTTTCAGAGGAGAAGATGTTTGTAAAAGCTAACGACGGACGACGACGACGACGACGACGGACGACGGACGACGGACGCAAAGTGATGGGAAAAGCTCACTTGGCCCTTTGGGCTAGGTGAGCTAGAAAAGGAATCTAGTCATTAAAGTCTAGTTATTAAAACAATGCAAAGGGCAAGCATTTAATAAAAGTAAAATATATAAAAATAAAGAGACGCTCCCTTTCAACAACTCTTTGAAATCTCCGTAATTGACCTGTTGGAAGGCAAATTTATCTCACTACCCAATATACCCTCATTTTCCAGTGGCAGTATACATTTTTCGACCCTCATCCCGGACGACCATATTATATTTACAGGACCGTTACTATTACCTATTGTAATTATTTGCATTTTGTTTTGCCTTGAAACATGCATGAAATATTTGCCACTGGACGTTAAGCAATCAACAATAAATCAATCTTTTCATCTGGTCAATAGTTCACTATTAACAAGGTTAATGTTAGAACTTTTTTTAACGAAACTACTGCACCATTCTTAACAAAAATGTATTCCATTACACCACAATGAGACATTGGGATTATCAACCATTTAAAAAAAAAATCGCATGATACAGTTTGAGTGTCCAGATTCTATAAACTTGTTAATAGAAATATCAAAGTCTTTGAGTTGTGCTGGTTGTTTCACGACTTTGTTATCCTGTTGGTATTAAGCAGCTACTTCTTTCAAATGCATTTCTTTTGAGGATTTCATTTTTCGTATCAATATTCTGAAATGGTATGTTAATTGTGTATCATTTGTTCAAACAGATTTAATCATCAAAAGTTTAAAAAAGAAAATTGAATCGGATACATTTGATATATTTGACCAATGATACATATCTAAAATATTTTTAAACAGTTAATTTTCATGATGATCTTTTTAACTACCATTAGTCTCAGAGATGACCTTGAAAGCGTTATTTTGTCGTAGTTCTTATGTATTCTCCTTTTTAACCAACTAAAGATTTTATTTCGGACAACCCGTCAGTTGTTCCATTCAAAGAGACATTGCGGATTCATCGGTTCTACAATTTTGGTTTTAAACTTAGCAGATGACGTTTTCCAATATTTTGCGCTTTTCATCATTTTTGTGACTGATCGTCCATTTCTATCTTCGTATTTCAATAAAAAAAAAAAACTCTCAGAACTAGAGTTGTAGCATTGTTTTCAAACTTGCATTTATTTTGTCAAAAGCTGTGTCTCGTTTTTTTTTTATATCTTGGAGCCCTATATGGCTGGCTTTCTGTTCAAAGTGAGCCAAGGCTCCTGTTGAAGGCCGGAATTTGACCTTTAATACTTTACTTCTAAAAATTGTGACTCGGATGGAAAGTTGTCTCATTGGCACTCACACCACATCTTCTAATACCTAGATCAAGGTGATTACATCATAAAAACAATTTTGATTTTACTTACAAACAAAGAATGATGGCTATTACATTGTACCCGGCGTTCACAAAGAAAACTGTTCCTTTATAAACCTCTACCGTTGCGCTATATATTGCATTAGCAGTGACCGAACCAGTCATATTCACTATGGCCTCAACTGCAGCCATACTTCCAAATAAGGAACCTGCAAAATTGCAATACAAATTGTCATGTCTGCCAATTTCCCTGGCACGTGTAAACACAAATATATATATATATATATATACTAGTGGCTAAAGAGATAATAAACGTTTTTGGAAACAGTCCTCGGCTTGTCGATGCTTTTAACAAACATTCATTAATAAAAAAATGTTTACATCTCATAATTGAGTGTTTTAATTGTTGTCTAACTTTCACTGAACTTTTCATTTTCTTATTGATTGATATACCTTTAAACTCAGTTTTACTTAACCATGCGTTTTAGCCTCGATGCATGTTTCAACCTCATCTCAGATATCTCAACTAGAAATATACTTCTATTGATGTGGTTTTATCTGAATTTTTGTTATTGTAACTGCCTCATTCAACTATTAAGTACAGCCGGTGTTTTCATCTTCACATAAAGGAAAACGGAATGGCGCCTAAAAAGAATTTACCGTATTGGTCAGAATGTGTAGTGAGTTGAATGCTTAACCGAGTTCTTAACCGATTGAATGAATATTTGTTGCAGAACTACACATACTGCTATAGAAGAATAACGTTACATATATATAGTGACAATAATGACAGAAAACAGACAGCCACATAATGAAGTCATAACATTCACAGAAATACAAATGTTATATATGCAATCATTAATAATTAATTATCATAGCTTCCATGTCGCATATACGAAAATTAGTAGAAAAAAGTTGAATAGCCAAACTACAGAACTCCGAAGAAAATTATAAACGGAAAGTCCCTAGTAAGCAATTAACAAAACCAAAAGCTCAAACTCATCAAACGAACGAATTATAACTGTCATATTCCTGACTTGGTACAGCCATTTTAGTATGTAGAAAATGGTAGATTGAATAGAAATAAGAAGGAGTGGAATGAGTGCCAATCAGACAACTCTCCATTCAAGTCACAAATTATAAAAGTAAACCATTATAGGTCACAGTACTTTCTTCAACACAAACCTGGTTTTATATCTACCTAAACCTCTCACTTGTATGACAGTCGCATAAAATTCCACTAATATTGACAATGATGAGTGAATACAAAGTTACCTTGCAGATCTGGTGGTGTCAGTTTAGACATTGTACCTCTCATCATCGGCATTGCTAAGGTACTACCCACACCAATCACAGGTACTGCAATTTAAATCATAATGAAATCTAATTTAAAAAATAAACAAAACATCTCACTGAAACATTATTTAGACACAAACATGTTCACATCGTATGCCCCAAAACCTTTTGTATTGCTGTTATATTTAAACTTTCTGGTTTTAGCGTACTAAAGTCTATTGAAAACAAAATAACATTATATGAATCAAAATATTTACGCAGATTTAGTAATGTGACAAAATAATGTGGTTAAAAGTAAGAAACAACCGATGAAGAATGAAGAAAGTAGAATGATTAGGAATATGTGGTATTGTTCTCATTACATATGAGGGGGAGGACAGGGGTAAGGGAGACAGGGAGAAAGGGGGTAGATGAAAGGAGAAAGGGGTGGGAGAAAGGAGAAAGGGGATAGGAGAAAGGAGAAAGGGGGTAGGAGAAAGGAGAGGAAGGCTGGGAGAAAGGCGAAAAAGTTGGAGAAAGGAGAAAAAGTTTGAGAAAGGAGATTTTTTTTTAATTTATCTCAAAAGGAGATGTTTTATTCTAATGGGAGAAAGGAACACGGGGGTAGGAGAAAGGAGAAGATGGGTGGGAGAAGGGAGAAGGGTACCCCCTGTCCTCCCTCTTACATATGGTACTGCTATATAAATATCAAAGCTATAACCCTGTAACATAACTTGTACAAACCTAAATACAACATGAAGCTAGTATTGGCAAACCCTTGCCAAATGAGCGACAATGCAGAAGTAATACTACCGACAAGAGCAATAACTTGGTCCGTGGTGCAATAATGAAATAATTTAATCATTAGGATACAGGCCACACATCCAACTAGAGTCTCTATGGTTCCAAAATTTCCGACTTTTACATTACTCCAGCAGAATGGCGAACCTAGCTCGTATAACATGGAAATGTTAACACTGCCGAGTGAGAAATCTGTTAGAATAAAAATACTAATTGCAAGGACAAAAAGCCATTTGTTCGCCATAGAAGATACCTGTGACGTGTAAAAATCTGTCATCTTTTTCATATTATGTATAATTGGAGTGGCGGGTCGTCTCATTGATAGCGGAAGCGTTTCCGGTAGGAGTAATAAAACGACAAGAATTCCTAAAATAGTAACGATCTCCGATAATAACACGGGAATAAGAAATCCTTTTGTATATTTTATAAGGTATCCAGATAATAGTGACGATAATAATGATCCTACTTCAAAACTAGTCTCCATAACTCCTATAGCAAAAGATCTTTGTTTCCCCCCTTTAGTCAGATCAGATATATAACAAAGAGTCATAGCAAGTGATGCAATCCAGAGACCACCAAAACCTTCAACTATGAAAAAGGGAATAAACCAGTTCATAGTTAGTTCATAGTATATTCCAATAGAGCATAGTAAGCTTTTAATCATCGTTCCTAGAAGAGGTGGTAGGAAAAATATTTTTCTTCCGTACACATCACTATACGACACGATATTAATGCTTACGAATATGGACGGAATATTTGATGCAAGTGTGCAATATATTGACCATCGTGATTGTATTTCTTGAACTCTTAGTTGTTGCTTGAAGGCATTTGTACTTGTATTTAACGCACACCCTGTTCCATTACCGTTGTCCTCGTCCATTCCATTCGGATATTGTTCTTTCGTTATAGCTAAGTAAGCATATTCGTTGAGCACATACATATTTAGAATATACGAAAACATATGTATCATTAACACGGCACCGACAATTACAAACGACCATCTTCCACTATTTGTTTTTCCTATGTGACTGCTTCGATCAGAGACGTTTGGAATAAGTGGTTCGTCGTCGGACATCGTCGATTTGTGATTCATCACTTAAATGAAATATTAATTTTAAATTTAAAATCACATTTACGTATGATGATGTATATTTCATACTATGTTTTTGTTATCTTGTTTATGATAGAAAATATCTAATCATTACCTATTTTGTATCTACAAAGGTTATATATATAATTAGGCCATTGACTATCTTGTCATTGGAATGTTTTTTTTTTTTTTTTAACTACATAATAATTTTATTCATCAAATATTGCTTGTTACATAAACCATCAAGATTCCAAGCTTCTCTTGACGTACCCTGTTACAATCCACTGACTACCCAGGGAATAGTCAGCTGATTAAATTAATTGACATACATTTTTTACAAATCTCTATATTAACAATTTAAAAATATTATTCATTGACTATGTGTCTTTTTATTGAAAGTAACATTGGACTAATTGCCTTATGTCCATTAAGATTGGTATCTACTCTCTTTGTGTATTCGTTAATAAACATTTTGAATACGTCTATGTTTTTTGTTTTCTGTTCAGATACATAGTACGACTTGTATATTGAAAAACTAATAATTGTAATCAAAAAATTTATCGGGTAATACTTGCTGTCTGTAATTTTGTATCCAAATATCATGTGTTGTAATTTTATTGAAAAATGTAAATTACTCTTTTTTAAAAGTTCGTTAAATTGTTGCCAAAATCTTGTTAAATAAGAGCAATTGAAAAAATAATGAGCATAGTCTTCTTCTAAGTTACAAAAATTGCAAAGACTGTTATTAGCTATTTTCCATTGTAATAAATGCTTTTTGGTTGGTACAATAAACTGTAGTAGTTTCCATCTGTATATTTTTAATTTATTTTCAGTTAAGTATTTGAAAATAAAGTTATATAATGAATTCATATTTGATTCTTCTTGCAATGGTAAAATATTGAGCCATCTGTTTATCCCTATTGACGTTTCTTTTTTACTATTCACTAGAGAGTCATATAACATTTTATTTGAAAAAAATGTAGTCTCAAAATAACGATCTTTCCATATGATCTTATTTCTCTGGATATTTACTTTACTTTGGACAGAATTTTCTTGTTTAACTATGTCAATCCAATTTTGTGGAATGGATTGTTTCAATTTATGAAATTCAGCAATCCAGTTTACTTTACACTTTAATTTGTTCAAAATATAATTTTCTGATAGTGACATAGTGTCATCTAGAATGTCATTCAAGTATATTATATCACTTTTAATCCAGTTTTCAAATATAATTGGTTTCTTATGAAATGCAATAAATTTATTTCCCCAAATTGTTTGTTTTCTTATACCAGCATATGTCACTGCTTGTTTTGTTTGCCCACCCCCAGTCAAAATCCAGGACTTTATTACTTCTCTATAAAATTCTGGAACACGTTTAAAATATTCTAAATGTTTTATATCATTTAAATTCATATTGAATATAACTAAAATATTATTAGACACTTTTAAATATTTAAAAGGTATTAGCTTCCAGTTGGAAAATTTACCATTAACTAGTCTATATACCCATGATGCTTTAAGCGCTATAAAATAACTTTTAAAATCGACCATTTGTAGGCCTCCTTTTTCATAAGGAAGTGTTATCAGGTTTCTTTTTACTTTGTCTGGCTTCCCATCCCAAATATATTTAAAGCTTCTTGTTTCTATTTCTTTAAGATAGTTTTCAGGTGTTAAGCAGACACTTCCCAAAAACGTAAATAACGGCAAAATTAATGCTTTAATAATTAGTATTTTCCCTAAAATTGAAAGATTCCTTTTTTCCCATGTCTTGAATAATTTCATCATTTTCTCTATTTTACAATTCCAATTTAATTTTTCGCATTCATCTTTATCATGTCCAAAAAACACCCCTAATGCTTTAATGGGTTTATCTCCCCAATTAATCCCCGCAATTTTATCTTTACATGATTTCAATTTCCCGATCCACAATCCTTCTGTTTTATTTCTATTTACCAATAGTCCTGAAAATGAGCCAAAAATTTCGATTATATTCATTGCAGATATTACATCGTTTTTATCTTTACAAAATAATGTTGTGTCATCTGCTAGTTGTGAAATTTTAATGCTGTGACTTTTCCCATCTAACTTAATAGTGATTCCTTTTACTTCGTTGCTGTTCCTTAACTTAAGAGCCATAATTTCAACAGCAAAAACAAACAATAATGCTGATAAAGGACAGCCTTGTCGGATTCCCCGTGAATTTTTGAAAATTTCTGATACCCACCCATTGTTCATAACACATGTTTGAACATCTGTATACATAGTTTTAACCCACTTAATGAATGATTCATTAAACCCAAAATGTTTTAAAGTTCCAAGCATAAAATCCCATTCTAAAGAATCAAATGCTTTTGTAAAATCCACAAAAACAAGTGCTCCCTCTATTTTGTATGTTTCTGAGTAGTCTATTACATCTTGGATTTGCCTCAGATTAAACCCAATGAATCTATTTTTAACATAACCGGTTTGATCCTCATTTATAATTTTTGGAAGTACCCTTTTTAAACGTTGCGCAAGAACATATGACAAAATTTTAAAATCTATATTAAGAAGTGATATTGGACGATAGTTTTCTAAAAGTAATGGATCCCCCTTTTTAAATATCAAAGTTAATATACTAGTACGTTGTGAATATGAAAGACTGTTTCTGTCGTATCCAGTATTTAATACATTTACCAATAGTGATTTAAGTTTATTCCAAAAACATCTATAAAATTCTACCGTAAGTCCATCAAGACCTGGAGATTTATTTAATTTCATTTTAAAGATACCATATGTGCATTCCTCTACTGTAATCTTCCCATCGCATATTAGTTTGTCATTTTCATCAACGGTACATTCTAATTTTGTATCGGTGATATATTTTTCTGTTAAATCTTTATTTAAACCTTTTTTGTTATACAAGTTTTCATAATAATCTTTTATTTTGTTTAAAAGTTTCTCTTGATCCGAAATTATTTCCCCATTATCTCCCATTAGCTTACTTATAGATTTTTTAACTTGTCTTTTTTTTTCTAACCCAAGGAAGTAAGAATTATTTTTTTCACCAAACTCTACCCATTTTTCCCTAGATCTCACTTGAGCTCCCTTCGCTTTTTCTTCATATATCTTATTTAGCTCTTCTTCAATACCATTAATTTCTTTTTCTATCTTATCGTCATCTATATTTATCTCATCTCTTAATTTTATTATTTCTTCTAATTCTTTTTCCAGAGTATATCTCCGTCCCTTGGTTAACTTTGCTTTATTTTTACAATAGTTTGTGGTTACTTCCCTTACCGCGATTTTAAACCCATCCCATAATAGTCTACAATCTAATGATTCCTTTTCAAAATTATATTTATCAATCAAAGTATTAATCAGTTCTTGGTAATCTTTATCTTGCAAAATTGAATTGTTAATTTTCCAATACCCATTGCCCCTTTCTGATACCCCTGGCTTAAATTTTAGAAATACGCTTTGGTGGTCAGTAGACCGAATAACAGCTGGTTTGATTTTACAAAATTCTACCAGTGGTAAAAAATCTGACCCAATAAAAATCATGTCAATTCGACTAGCTTGTGACTTATCTCTTCTTCTCCACGTGAATTGCTGTTTATTTTCATGTAAGTTTCTCCATATATCTGTTAGTTTGTTAGATTTAATCAAGTTTTTTAAACCATGTACAGGTTGAGTAAATTTACATGGACGTATAGATTTTCTATCAATTGGTTTTATTGTCTCGTTAAAATCGCCCCCAAGTATTGCTATTCCTAGACCGTGTTCCTTTAAATTATCGCTGACTTTTTTAAAGAAAGAATTTCGTGATGTTTTACAGTTAGGTGCATATACATTAATAAATGTAAAAATTGAGTTATTCATTTGCACATTGATAAGCACCAATCTTCCGTCCCTATCAATAAATTTATTAATTAGTTCGTAGCGTAATGATTTTTTAATTAATATAGCTACACCCCTACTAGCCGTAGTACCATGACTACAAAACGCATCATATGCTGTTTTATTATTTATATCCCTTTCGATAATTTCATCAAGATGTGTTTCTTGCAAAAAACTTATGACACTTTTTTGAGCGGTAACCCATTCTATTACTCTATTTCTTTTTTCTCTTGAATTAATTCCGTTTACGTTGAGACTACATAGATTAACTGTATTTGTAAATGTCATAGTTAATAGTATATAAATTATGCTTAAGTTTCAACATACTAGTATACAAATTTACAACAGTTACAATTTTATAACACTCAGAAATATTTATTACAGTTACATCAATCGAAACACAATTAAAATACATATTCATTATTTCAGTCAATAATGCATAGTTGTTACACATATCTATCATGTCTATACAACCTACAAAATAATTACCTTTCACCTGGTGTGACCTTAAGCCAATTGTTCCGCTATTAAACCTCGTGAAAGTAATGTGTATTTTAAACGCATTGTAAATATTTGGATAGTTTGATAGTGTAGGAATTACCGCATGGTAAACGTAATTAAATAATTTAGAATTCGATGTCTGTGTTTGAAAGGAAAATACTATCATGTAAATATGTATCAAATTAACAGCATGAACTTGACACGATTGAAAGGTGGACAATTTAATGCCGTTCATGTTTTTACGATTATAAAGTGTAGAACCAGAAACACAGCATATAACATGTTTCGAAATATTCTCAATCGTAGGATTTACGCTACTTGCAATGTTTTTCAATTCAATACAATGGAAATGGTTCGGTGCTTTTTTGTATACATGTGCACTTGATATATATTTTGTGCATTTTTTATCGGATTGAAAAGTAAATTGTTGTGGACAAATATAAGTGCATACTGCCGGACTATATACGTACTCTACAGGTAAGTAGTTATTTTTCTCTATCGTATTACTTGTATATATTTTATTGATTTGTAGGTATCTCATCAGTGATGTAAGGTTCAGAATGAAAAGTTTCTTGTTTTGTTCACCGTAAACCGTGTTACTATAAATAGCATAGGTAAAAACCTAATTCCTATGTTTATAATGTAAACATTGAACAGCTGATGTATGATTACATGTATCATAATAGTTAAACAACATTTACACACTACATTTGACATTTTCACATTTTGGTTACATGTTTCACATTTTAGTACAACTTCACATTTGAAAAATACTTCTCCATAGCAACTTTTAACTCTTTTAAAGAGCTTTAAACTTTTACATATTTTTATTATTTTTTTAAATGATATCAAATTAAGATAAAATTTCAGCAAAACAAAAATAAAACTGAAACTGATTAAGCAAAAGTTACAATTTATGTTTTGTCTATTTGATTGGTAAACTCTTGAAATGAGCTGTAATTTATTTGTCATTTTTGTCATTTTTTTTTTAGTTAATTTGTATGATAAAACTATTGTACAATCATTGTCATTGTTTTGTGATTTCTATACATTTGAATTATCCTTTACTCTTTTTAGTTCCAATATTTCCACTAGTTTTGTCATGCAAAGCTTCTGTAGGTGTTGGAGGTGATCTGTCACTTGCATTTACTATTCTCCTATGTGGTGTTTTAACAAATCTATCAATTGGAGGTTGTGCTTTGTCTACATTGTCACTATTTCCATCTTTATTTCTTTTTGGTGCAACTGTCTTGCTAGTAGATGCTTTGATGTTATTGGGTTTTTTTCCAGATTGTTTTTTAGCAGGTGGTATTGTAGGAACTTCTAATTCAGTGTGATCTACATTTTCATCCTGATCTGTGTTGTCAACAGATGCTATATTGTCATTCTCAGGTTGCTGTCTAGATTCATCATGGTCATGTTCATCAACAGTCTGAAAATTTTGTGGACAGTCTAACATTTTGTGACCACTTTCCTTACATGTTTTGCACACCCAGTCATTGGGACATTGGAATAACATATGGCCAGGTTGAAGGCATTTGTGACATGTTCTCTCTTTTCTTTCACTATTGTTGTTATTTTGGAATTCTGGTTGACCAGCATGGAAAATTCTCCCAAAATATCTTCCAATAGGCAGATTTCTGGGGATTGGTTTGTCTAGAGTCTTGCTAATAACAAGCCTATCTCCTGTTTCACAAGCTGTCATTCTACCATCTACTCTTAGATACTCTCGAAATAAACCTTGTATTTCACAGCCTTGAAGGGTTAGGGCTCGGTGTATTTGCCCATCATCCGCAGAAAGGGGGATGTTTTTCACCTTTATGCGTATTGTGTCTTTTTGTAGCGTTGATGGGTTGTGAGGGTTTTGTGAGTGAAGGGGTACTTGCCTGCCACGTAAGTTTAACCCCTGTACCAACAAAGACAGTCTGTCACCCTCATTGTCCATATAAATTCGCCACATCTCTCTGATTCTCTGTATTCCCTTTATACACTGTTTAGGGACTTTGGCACTAATAGATTTGAAGATTTCAACATTAGTTAGCCATTGCGCCCGAGGAGGTTTTTCCGAGCCATGCACATCTTGATCTTTTAGAAAAATTGGCTTAACAAGATCACTAGGGTCACTTGATTCCTTTGGTTTACTATATTGACTGATGTTTTCAATGTTAGTTTGTTCGGATAGTGTGTTAGCTTGACTTAAGTGTGTATCTGAAATTACTTCGGCGTAGGTCGCCATTTTTTCTGTGTTTACATTTTGATGAGCTGTCGATTCTTTGTTATCAATAAACGGTTCTATACCTTGTAGACCTTCTAAAAGCCTCAGAAAGCGATCCTGGGTCATTTTCTTACACAATGCTTCCACTTCTGCATTCATTTTAGGTTTCGAAACAACGATTTTTATCACTTTTTGACGGAGTATTGTGCGATACGTCTTGACATATCAGGGGACAGCACTCTTTTTTGGAATGTTAACTTTTATGGTTTAGGGTAATTAATTAAAAAAATAAATAAATTGAGAAATATATAATTAGAATGGGAATGACAATAACAAGGAGTTTATCACAAAAAACAACAATATAGCTTTATATATATATATATATATATAAATACGTCTGAGTCAGTGACAGCTCTACAACAGATCTATCCATCGGTTCACCAGCAATGATGGTGAAACATGGCTGTGTACATTATGTATATACAACTCGTCTCAACATCAACCCAACAATGTTAGATCTGTAAATGGGATTCGAACCCATGCTACTGAGATATCGTGACACCTAATCGCCTGCACTGTAGCCGTCCCGCTAGACCACACGACCACTTGGGCTTCACAATAATAAAGCTTTCATTGGCCGTGTGTTACCTTTCCTCGTCAGTTTTAATCTAGCGCCGTACTACAGTACATGATATATTTTCTGTGACTGTATCTTCCATTAATTTGTAGAATCCTTTACTATAGATAATTGAGCTGATCTGTAACAATAACATCTCCATGCCTTATATATCATGTACTGTAGTACGACGCTAGATTAAAACTGACGAGGAAAGGTAACACATGGCCACTGAAAGCTTTATTATTGTGAAGCTAAGGTGGTCGTGTGGTCTAGCGGGACGGCTACAGTACAGGCGATTAGGTGTCACGATATCTATGTAGCATGGGTTCGAATCCCGGCGAGGGAAGAACAAAAAAATTTGCGAAAGCAAATTTACAGATCTAACATTGTTGGGTTGATGTTTATACGAGTTGTATATATATACAATCAAAATCTCTTACTAATGATACTTGGAAGATCCAGAACAACTTTTCAGTTTTAAATGCATTGGATAAACCAAAGTAAGAAATAACAAACCAAATCAACATAAATAGAACCATGCAAATATTACATGTTTTCAGGTTCTCGGATACCATATCACATATTAAAATTAAATCATGCAGAAATGTGTTTCTTTCTAATTTTGATTCGTTGCTGCTATCCAAAATCTTTTTTTTGTTTAAGTCATGAGGAAATCCTTGCAATCGTCTGCTGCATTACGTAAATCTCTCCAGTGTTGTGTATTAAAAGTTACTTGAGATATATCCTATTAATTTACAGAAATGTACATAGCATATACACAAAACACTCATAGTATACTGGGCAATGTAGATTTGATATTAAAAGCAATAATATCTATGAATGGTCGACACTGGTTTTAATTCATGTCCTCTATGACAGTCTTGAACACTAAAACTAAATATTTAATAAAAGACACCGCTATTCTTAGTGTTCGGTACATGTTGGCTGACCCTATGGGAAAAACAAGAGTGCACACGCTGAAATGTCTCGCCTTTTATACTAATCATTGATATTATGTTGATAGTCCTAAGTATAAAGCTCAGCTTTATTACAACTGTCACATTAACTTAACATTAACCAAGATAACTAAACAAAGACCAATGAACCTTGAAAAAGAGGTCCAAGTCAGATGAACCATGCCAGGCAGACAGGTACAGCTAACAATGCTTCTATACAACATATATAGTTGACACATTACTTATAGTTTAAGAAAAAATAAGAAGTGAGCTAACGCCGCCGCCGTAGCCGCCGCCGCCGCCGGATCACTATCCCTATGTCGAGCTTTCTGCAACAAAAGTTGCAGGCTCGACAACCAGAGAATTCTTTTTGTCAAAAAACACTGTCAAACATAGTTTTTTTACTATCCACACTGATCTGTGTCCACACTTATTATGTTATTGATATATTTATATATGTGTTACATGCATTTTCAGTCAATTGTTGAAATGCTTAAGCTTGACAATCATTAAAACTTATTATTATGTCCTTATGTAAAAAAGCTAAAAAATACCTAGTCATTGTGTAGCACTCCTTAAGTTTTGAAACAAAATTCAAGAAATTGCCTTTTCTATTTCAATTGTTTTTAGGAAAACGATATAATTGACAACTTTCGAGTTCGATGCATTTCCGTCAAAAACTCTGGTTTTAGTGAACGTCATTTGTGCGTTTAGGGGCGTCGTCACTTCCATTCCAATGTTGAGCGAGTGGTTGGAAAACTATAATTCTATATTGTACGAATTATACGACAAATTGAATTCTCAAAATTGACAATCAGCAATGCTGTCATTAGGGAATTGTCATTAAGTACCTACAGAACAACCATTATTTCTAGTTTATCCTGCACAATGACGATCACCAAGACGCTTGATGAACGTAAATAGTGCAGGGATACAGGCGACCCCCTCTATCTGGTAAATGACGTCATAAAGGCGCGTATAATTTACGAGTTTTTTCCGGTGACAGATGAACTCGAAAGTGGTCTATTGAGATACGTTATATGAAAACATCAAATATTGTTAAGAAAATATTTACTGGTTCTAAAAATTTGTCAATTCTTCTACAGCTGGAAAAGTTAGTATGCATGTATTTGTTTTAGCGTGACTACGTTAAGTATGAACCAACTCTGTACTTGGTACATGTATGATCTTCATGTCATGATTCGTTTATGTTTGCGTTCAGTATCACATATTTCATGCATATTGAGGACAAGATCAAATGAGTAAATTCTGCAATAGATTGACCCGTATGAAAGACTGGAATTCGACTGCCGCTTAAAATGAAGATATGTTGGGTAGGGAGAGAAATGGCGCCATCCAACAGGTCTCCAACTGAAGAGTCAAAGATTTCTTAACAATCATACAACCTTGTACTACAGGCATCATATTAGACGTCTTCATTGATAAAATGCTAATTTATACATGGCCTGACACGTCCCCTGATTGCAACATACAAGGTCGTGCTGGGTTGTAATATAAAAATATGAGTATCTTATCATTGGGTGTTGACAATATTATGAATTGAGGCGGCTGTAATTTACCGAGTTTCATTGTTTACGGGAATTTGAAATAAATCAGCTTAATATTTTGGATAAGTTCAGACATTTAATGATAGCTCATAATTGTATGCTTTTTCGGCGCTCAGGATGTCATTTGAGGTTTAGCTTAACAAACTTATGTTTTCTATTTTACGTTTTGTGGACTATATTTGTGCTTCATTTGTACGACTATCCTTCAACTTGTAATCTTTGTAAAAGCATGTTTCTGTTAATGACATGTATTTATCTAAATATTATTTTGTATCAATCGCATGTATCCTAAATTCAATATTGCCCAATTCACGTATGTTGAAATTAGTTTTTTTACATAAATTTCATGCTCGTGTCGAGAAAGTCTCAGGCTCCTTGCAGATGCGGATCCAGGATTTTGAAAAAGGGAGGAAGGCATGAAAGACAATTTAGACGAAGTTGGTTTGTATTTTTTTTAACCATTTACCCCATGTATTTATATATATAGCTTCATAAAGGGAGCGACCCCTCCAACAGCCCTCCAAATCACCAAAGAACTGTAACTACAGTTAATATATATAGCTAAAGGAATCAGCGAATAGCATGTTGCATGGCAAAATATTCAAAGCTCATTTTCCAGAGGCCACCTTATTTGCCCGGACGGACCTTTTTTAATTTCCAACCTTCACGCTCGGTGATGCTAAAATGAATTGATGTACCGATTGTTTATTAACTCTTTTGTCTTTCACTTTGGACAAACACCTCTACCAATAACAGAAAATTTAATGGTACCAATTTATTTGCTCCAGATGTGCATTTCAAAAATTAATGTCCCTTTAGTGATGCTTTAAGTCAAAATATTATAAACCAAAAAGGACAAAACAGTATAGCCAATTTAAGCTGGGTAATCTGGTACCGTGTAATGTTCTTTCATTCATTGGTTATGATTCAATGTTTTCTGACAGAAGCAACACATGTCATAAGAAGAGCAGGCACTGTTAACTCTTTGGGATCACACGAGTCCAAACACGTTTTTTTTTAAATTGGTTCGTGTTATGCAATCTTTAGTTTTTTGTAATGTTTTGTAAATTTCTGTTTATTTGCCCATCTTTCTTACATTTAGGGTTTTTCCTGAGGCCGTGTTTTAATTCTCCCATGGTATTAGTAGTAGCCCAGTAGTCAGCACATATGTGTAAACATGAATTATCATTGATATGGTTATAATTATGAATTAAATGTTTTAAAAACTTTAAAATTTTGCAAAAACCAATGCTTTCTACTTGAAAAATAGGATGATTTAGCCTTGTTGTATTTGGCAAAACTTTTAGGAATATTTGGTCCTCAATGCTCGTCAACTTCGTACTTCATTTGGCCTTTTTTTATCATTCGAGCGTCAATGTAGACGAAAAGCGCGTCTGCCGCGAATTCAAATTGTTAATCCTTGTATCTATGATGATTTTATTTATCCTCTTACAAACAAAACAAAGCCTGAAAAAAAGTTGGGTTTACATTTCAACTTATGTTATTGTAGAACAAGGTTTGTAGTTTACCAGATTAACCTCCTTCTTGATAACTATTATCAAATCATATGCAATGTAATCTGCCTAACGATAAATCAGGACAATAATAAATGTCAAATGTAATTTATGCAAATGATACAGTTATACCTATATATACCAGTCTGCTAACGTATAAGGGACTTATCATTTTTTACCTAGGAGGGGAGTTGGTAATTTTTAAAGCAAACATATAAAATTTTCTTGATCCCCAAATAATGTTTCACCAATTTTATTTGACCCCCCCTGTAAAAAACATTAAAAAATGTGATCCCCCTCGATTAAGCATGCCAAAATTTTAACATGCAAAACACATATCATGTTATTTCAAGGAAATATTGAAACATGAAATATTCTCAGTGTAGTGTCCCAAAGGTATTTGAGGAAAATTGACTTGGCATAGGGCTCTTCCATGGATATTAGTAAGCACAGCAAGCCAGTGCTTTAGGAATCTTTTTCTAACTTTTGTTCAGGTTATGAAGCACCTATATAGATGCATTTTATATTAGACAGAATCACACAAAATGGCAACTTCCTACATCACCAACGTCTTACTTAAAATTGTATGTGAATGGTGGTAAACATATATTTCTATTTGACTGTTGTAAAGATCTTCATGACATTTTGTCTTTTGAAGTATGTTTACTACTTATTTCCATGTGCAAAAAATATTGATCCCCCCACTTTGCTTTATAAAAAAAATTGAACCCTTCTTTTCCACATACAGAAAAAAAACTTGATCCCCCCTGTATTTTGATCAGCCCCGCCTCCTAGATAAAAAATGATAAGTCCCTAGTGCTCTTTCATTGATTATGATTCCATCTTTTCCAAAGGAGCAGCGCAATTGATGTCTTTAGTATAGCTGCAGACATTGTGAATTCTTCCGGAGCACATGAGTCCGCCCACGTTTTTTTCGGGTTCGAGTTGCGCAATCTTTAGTTTTTCTATGTTTTGCAGATTGTGGTTTATGTGTCCCTCAAGTACACTGATTTTTCTCAGGCCGTGTTTTCTCCCCTTCATAAAACTAAAAGATTGGTGATGTAAAGTTAACATTTCAAGTATTGTTATTGTAGAACAAGGTTTGTAGTTTGCCAGATTAACCTCCTTTCTTATAACTGTTATCAAATCATATGCAATGCAATCCGTCTAACGATACTAAGTCAAAACAAAAATAAATGTCAAATGTACTTTATGCAAATGATACAGTTATACATGAAGCTTAGTGACGATGATCCATAACATATAACAATTGCATCATCATGGCAGTTCTCCAATTAGAAGAACATGTGATCTCCTAACAATTAATCTACAATTAAAAGAACGAAGAAAATATAGCTTCTAATTCTGGTATATGTATGTTTTTTCTTGTATCATACATTCATAAGATAACAGTTTAGTGCTTTTTCAATGATTTGATAGTAGAATATATTCGGATACTTATCAATACCGATACATACACATGTATCAAGCTAAGATCGGTAAAAACTACTTTTGGTATTTATTACTGTTCAATGTAGAATTTCAATAATACATGGACAAGATACAAGGATTTTCCAAACTATTAGACAGTACATTAGAACGTACAAAGTACAGACCACTCCTGTTTCCGATAAAATAGAGGTATCTGCGAGCAAAATCTATTAACAATAACCTAAATACTAGTTGCAAACAATGGCTACGATTTGTTTCAAAAGTAGTTTGGATAATAAAAAAAAAGGTCCACAACAGCAGTGTGTGGTTAAGACTTTGAAAAGGTTAAATACAGTGGTACCCGACAAAGTTCAATATTATCTACGGGTAGCCCAAAAAGTACTTTTGAATAAAACAATTATGGATGTGGATAGGCATTAAATAATGAAGATTCTTTGAAAGATTATCAAGTTTGGTTTCGATGACTAAGAGAAAAAGCGAATACAAATACTTATTGAAGCTTAAAATAAATTAAGACATTTAATGACAAAAAAACCCACAAATAATCATTTGGATGAAAAAAATCAAATGAAATGTAGGTGTAAAATGCTTCAAATCAGTAAATTTTTTAGAAAGTTTCACAAAATTAAATCGCGACGTTCAGGAGCAGTTGAGGTTGCTACAACAGTGGAACAGATAGACGGACAAACGAACAAACAGAAGAACAGACGGACTCCCCAGATCAATTTATACCTACCACTTCAGATAGAGGAGATTTTGTAGAATGAAGTACAAAGAACAACACAAATCCGTTTTGATAACAAGCAAACCCCTTCCTTAACCTACCTATACCATATGTTGTAAAAATAAAACTAATGATAAAAACCCTAAACAGTTCAACTACAAATGTACATGTGTCAACAGGATGACCACTAGTAATTGAACAAGGAAATACAGGTTACATAATCTGGAAGGGGTCGTCAAGTGTGCTTCCTACTACAGGAACCTAAATATACGTTTAACCATATGTGTTGATGAAACATTATTTAAATCTATCGCTTAAAAAAAAACCGAACAACACAGAAACAACATTCTTCACTTAAAGATTTCATAAAGTCTTTGTTAAAGGCCAATAAGTATTTTTTAAAAATCTTTAAATCATCGACAGAAATAAATAAATGTATATGCATATCACGCTTTTAGCACATGCTGTTAATTAATGCAATGCTTTTAAATACTAATATATAATTGTCAATGCTAAAATAATACTATCAAGCTGTAAAACTAGGTTTAATCTACATAATGAAATGCCTGCATCGAGTCATCAAGTCGGAAATATGACAGTTGTTTTCCATACATTTGTTAGACGTTTTTGAGTTATTGATTTTATGTTATAAAGGACTTTCCGTTAGGAATTTGCCTTGGATTTCGTTATATTTGATATTATATGTTTCACAACAGAAGGAAGTATGAACTGAGGAAAAACTAAATTTTCAGACTACTATGTAATGGAGGTAGCTTCCGAGTAACAAAGTGACCGTACTGCAAGAGGAAAACGTAACTATATTATTACATCGGGCAAAAATGAAGAAAAAAAACAGATGTAAAAAATTGAGACAAAAACCGCAAATAAATACAAAGACATATAAACAACTCACATTTATACACACATCTCTAACTAGAACATTAGAATGATATTTGAATATTTCAATGTAATTCATGAACAAGGAACAATTTCAAATCTCAATGACCAATGCAGCTGCGATGACAAAAAAAAAATGTAAGCATTTGGTTTTCACTAATTCAATAATTCATATGAAACTTTGCATATTTGTGGAGTCAATTGAAATAAAAATTGTTGATTCAAATTCAAGCCATTACCCACCGCCTTGTTAAAGCGATGTACACACTCGACAGCAAAACGTTTTATATCATATACTGACAGTTTTTGGTGTGTTCCGGTTTTCTTAGCTTTTTGTTTTTTTTTATGTTGTGTTTTATGTAATGTTGTTTGTTTGACTTTTTGTCAGCCATTGCGTTGACAGTGAATTTTCGGATTTTGAATTTGAATGTGACTTCAGGATATTTCGTCTGTCTTGTAGAAAAGACAAAAAGAATTGAATTACGAAAACTGCACATATTCGTTGTCATCTATGACGTCCATCTAAGATTATATGATGGTGCGGCTAAAATTTAGTATGAGTTGATTTCAAATTTTATTATTACGAACCGTTGGTTTAGAATTTTTTTTCGTACAAACAAACATTTGCAAAATTACTCTAGAAAGCAAAGAAAACCCGGGGATTTTAATAGATGTATACTCAATATCAAATTCAGCGAAATTGGAATATTGCTACATGCAAAAAAAGAATGAAAGGAAATTGAAGTCCTTTCTTTAGTCGTGAAGGTTTGTTAAAAAAAAAAAATCACAGTAATAACAACTTTTGAATGCCACCTTATACATTGATGAAACTAAGGTTTAAAAAAGAGGAGAATTATACCAAAGGGACATTAAAACTCAATTTGAAAATAAACTGACAACGCCATGTCAAAAAGAAAAATAATAATGAAAAGACCAAAAAATAATGAGTATACATAAGATATTTGCATTGTAGATGTTAGGCAAATAACTTTAGTATCAATCAGATATGAACGTTTGCTTCATAACAGATCTTAGCTTGTTCTACTCAGATCTACGTAGTTGGTTTGAATTAAATGTTTTTGTCCAGAACGATAAACAATATAAGGAACTGGAAAAAACTCATCATAGATACCAGGATTGAAATTTTGTATTTGCGACAGACGCACATTTCATCTACAAAAGACTCATTAGTGACTCTCGAATCAAAAAATTTAAAAATGCCTAAAAAAAGTACGTAGTTGAACAGCAGTGAGGACCAAAAATTTCATAAAAATTTTGCCAAATAAGGATAAGGCAATCTATTCATGATGAAGAAAATCCTTAGAATTTTAAAATATTCAAAGTGTTTTGAACAGTTAATATATAATTATGATCATGTTAATGATAATTCATGTCAACACAGAAGTGCTGACTATTAGGCTGGTGATACCTTCGGGTAATTAAAACTCCACAACATTACTAAATTAAAAACTTAACTTTGATCTTGAAGTTTGATTTTGCTTATTATTACTATTATTATTCATCACGGTTGGGCGGTCACAAATTTCTTTTAAATCTTCAGTATCATTAAGTATGTATACATCTCTCACGTTTGGATTTAACAGGTACATATGATTTTTTTTTCGATATGATTTTTGTTGGAATTTTCTTGTCGTATAATAAAATAATTTGTTTGTTCTTACATTAGCAAACATGACAGGTTTCACATGTGGAGCACGATCTGCTTTCCCCTGCGGAGCTCCGCAGATCAACCCCAACTTTTGGCTGTGTTCCGATTGCTCAGTCTAAAGTTTTCTATGTTGTGTTTTGTGTATTTTTGTTTGTCTGTTCGTTTAATCCTTTGTTAGCGATAGCGTTGGCAGATTGTTTTCGACTTATGATCGAGTTTTAATTTTCTTCTATTATATAAGAACAGAAATGTTTTGTAATTTTGAAAAAAAACTATAGGCCAACATTTCTATGACCTTTTGTAAGATGAACCGAAATTATCAGTAATTTGAAAATTAAATATGCAAATGATAATTTCACAATCATTAAAATGTTTATTTGCATGAACATGAATTATTTTGGAATGTAGATGAAAGTGTATGATTCGTAATCTTTGAGCATTCATCACAAATATAGTTATTTGTCTGAACGGAACTTTGTTTATGCATAACAAATTCGTCATTGCGATTACAATCTTCTTTTAATATATGTCCTGATGAAGATTGTTGCTTTTGTAAATCGTCATTGGTATGAAGTTCGGAAGACGTATGCGAACAATTTTCACAAATAACACGTGAGTGCCTATTGTCGTTCTTTAAACATATTAAACAATGCACATGTTCACGATCACTGAGTTTTGCAATAGAGTTTTTACATTTGGAAGACAATTCTGCATTTGAGGTATATATTTGTTCGTTTCGGTGGTTATTATTAACTTTAATACTGCAATCACTTGAATTTCCTTCATTTTCTTTGCATGTTTTGCACTTTTGTCCATTTTTAAATGGAATGTTTTCATTATATTTATCAAGGTCTTTGGAAAGCGTCAAACTTGGTATTACGTTATCATTATCCTTCACCTTTGCTCGAGATTCTAATGTTTTATGTGATTCTTTCACAGATATGTTGCTATTTTGATTTATTTCTTCTTCGTTAGATACACAATTAGCATGTATCATAGCCGTTGTATATAACTTATTATTATTCATCACGGTTGGGTGGTCACAAATTTCATTTAAATCTTTAATATCATTAAGTATGTATACGTCTCCCACGTTTGGATTTAAAGACGTACATTCAATAGGACTTTTATTTGAACTTTCTTCTCGTGAAACAGCTGATCCGAATGTCAATTTACTGACACTTTTTTTCACTTGAATTGAAACATTCCGTCTGTTTGTTTTATTAATTCCTGAACCTGCTGAAAACAATCGGCTGTCCGACACTGAACGACGAGGGGATCGTTTCGGTTGTCTGTTTTCATACGACATTGATGCACTGAAATCTGAAATATCCCTCAAATGAAAACTAGGCTGTTTAAGAGAAGGTTTCAACCTTTTTGAGTTCATTGTATTTTTTAAGCGTACATAATTATCAATTACTGGTGCAATATAAAATCGGCCATTTTTATGAACAGTTTCTTTTAAACCCTCCGGTTTTTGTATGTCTGGTGTCGGACTCCTCCGCGCATTCATTGCTGTGTTATATTTCACTAACGAAGCATACGAGGTCACCGTATCATACATTTTATTATCGATTCGGTTTTGTAAACCTTTCTTCGAAGTTACAGTATCATATACCAGATGCGAGGTCGATAAATTCAATTCGTTAAAATCTTGATCTTCCTGCGTCACTATAACATACGATGTGACGTCATAACTACATCCTCTTTCGTGGAATTTAGAGTCTTCTCTCATCCACTTGCAAGCGCGAAGACAAATAATCCACAAGAAAGCAATTATAGCTAGTACCGGTATAATTGTTATACTTTGAAAAGTTTTTCCTTTTGATGCTTGGTTAGCAAGCCATTCGTCAAGGTTATAATAAACTGGTTTTGAACTATTTCGTGAATCGATAACACCTGTTTTCGTTGTATTTGCAAGTCTGTTTAATATAACTGAAGGTTTTGTAACATGAATCAAATAAAATATAATCCATATCTGAATGAGGGATAAAACTAATACTTTCATTTGATGTTCAACGAAAACCGAACAAGCTAACGTCTTCACTCATCGAACTAAAGTGATATTTTGGAGGGTATGTAGCAGTTTCATCGGCGCCTGATTATTGTATAAACCTCTCATCAAAATAATTGTAATACCAAGTTATCTCTCAACTGAAAAAAAAGTATTTAAAAAATCAGATCATTGACAACCTTTTCATACAACGTAACACAATCTTGATAAACAATATTGAATGCAGTTGGTTTTACTTTCAATATACTTTGAATAGACTGAATTTTGTGAAAAGGAAAAGGATCGCATTCTCACATACTAATTAGGCATAATTTTAATAGATTTTATTCATTCATGAAATATCAAAGGAATAAATTGACGTCTATTCATATAGTTCTTAAATCGAGATTTATTTTATTCGCATCTATCTATATTTGTATACATATTTATTTTGAGTACATACGGCATTGATATAACAGAAAACAAAAGTGAGACAACTCAAACACTTAAGTCTGACACTTTCAAATCAATGACATTTTTTTTTATCAATACGCTTCTTTTAAACTTTTAACTTACCAACTGGGAAAATTAATATTACACAATATCCGGACGGAGAAAAACACGCCATGATTGTCGACAATGACACATCTGTTTCTCAAGTGAATTACATGTACCAACACGTGGGTTTAGCACAATAGATTTACTTGTTGTTTGTTTATTATATAGTTAATCAAGGGAAAAGACGATACAAAAATAAACGGAAATACTACTGAGGCTCCTGAACCACACTACTTATCCGTCTTTGTCTCCAATGACGATTGGAAAAAGGGTCAGATATTAAATCAAGTTCGCATAATCAATACAAACATTACTGTAAGATTTAATATATTCGAACTGTATTTTAAATGAAGTGAATGCATTTAAGGTTAATAGGTAATCGGATATTAAGGAAGTTATTATAGAAAGCTCATTAAGTAAATATATAAGTACGTGACAGTCTTAAAGCTTTTACATTTAAATGATATATAACAAAATATTATTTTACAGTCTAGTTAAATGGCTACTCATTTTCTCTTTACTTTGAAATTAACGTTCTACTTTTTAAACTCGTGCAAATCATTTCAACTTTCAAAAGTGTCTAAATAAAAAAGGGTTGATAAAACAATCTGTTTTGAAAAAGGAGACGAGCGATAACAAATAAATTGACAACGACAAGGCTAAAAAAGAAAAATACAAACAGAAAAACAACAGTACACAAAATAAAACATAGAACACTAAACACCGAGCAACATGAACCCAACCAAAACTAGGGGTGACGTTTTTGATACGGAATCAAAATGAATTGCAATCTGTGAGTGTGCTTACTCTTACACAGATAAAAAAGACTTATTAGATGCTACATTATAAAATTTCATGAAAACCAAACATACATTAAAAAAAACCGACATGCGACATACAAGATCAACTTCGGACGATGGACTATAAAAGTCAACTTCTATACTAGTACAAAAAATTGAAACTTGGTCCACAAATGGAGTGACTGTTACAAGAGTAGAACCCTTCTTCAAATTAAGTTAAAATAAATGTCTACTTTTAACATGTTTAATCGATAGAACATGAAAAGAAGAACCAAGAAAGGTCTTTTTAATATTAAAAAAGTGTACACAATATCCATTTCATACATAGGAAAGCAGAACACAAGTAAGACACTAAGAACCTAAAAATTTAAATGAACGCAGTCAAATATTAAAGACTAAAACACTAGGATTTACATAAATAATGGGTTTAACTCCAGTCAGTTAAAGAAGGCATTGACCGACAATAAAAGCAAAATATAAGACTGTACGCAAGCTTTCATTACCTTAAGTAAGGATTATAATTTGCTCTAAATGTATTGCTGACTAAAAAAAAAAGAATTATGAAATGTTAATACAAAAGTTCAAAGTGCATGTATAGTTTTAGAAGTATGACCAGACTAGAAAGAAAGTAGAAAGAATGAAAACATTATCTATTCAAACCAAAAGGGGGTAGTAATTCGGATAAGAAAATCAAAGAGAGGTGCACAATGGAATTAAATGTTAAGAGTTCACATGAGTTGGTCGACTATTATGAAATAAGTGGGATTCAGATATCCACTGTATGTCACAACTGTCATGTTTGGTCGTTTATCGGTATTTCACATGATAGTTTTTTCTTCAACTTGTCAATTTTTAATTTCCCCTCTTTATCTCTCATCTTGTTTTCTGAATTCTGATTAAAGGTTAAGAGAAATGGGTTTAAATTCGTATCGTGATTTGTAACTCATTCCAAAGTTAAAAACCCTTGAAACATTATTTGAATGAAGATATGGACTACACATGAATAAAGAAAATTGAATGTGCCCAAGTACGCGAGGACGATTCTTTCAAATTATTGAAACATGGTCGAAACAGTCAAGGAAATCGTCAAGGGGAAGTTACTAATGTATTTGAAGGACAAAACGGACGAACGAATCAACATTTCTGTCATTATTTACAGCCCGATTAAAAAATAAGAAATAAATAGAGAACACAGATCTAATAAAAAGTAAAATATACAAATAGAAAATTGTATATTAAACGAACCTAACTGACTGTCAACATTAGATTAACACAAGATAAATTATTCCAACATTTAAAAAAAATTATATGAAATTAATTGGGTAGGTAATGTGAATCTGTTGATAGTCTTACTTGTTTCTAATTGATCCAAAAATAATTTCTAAACAATAGACGTTTGCTAATGTTATGTTCAGGATATATAAATCTTAGTAAACTATTGTTTACAGAAGCGTGTACCTAATAGCTTACTAAACATTTGTATTAGATGAAACAATAAGTAAGTGTACAATCACGTTCATATGTGTTTCTTCTTGTGTCTGTTGACTTTGGCATATGATGCATTTATTACTGAAAACGCTTACCCTGACAACGCCACCGGTTTTGTTTCTGTTTGGAATTTGCGTGATTTCCTCATTTTACGTTTTTAAAAAATGAAAGTAAAATAACAAAAATACCGAACTCCGAGGAAAATTAAAAACTGAAAGTCCGTGATCAAATGGCAAAATCAAAAGCTCAAATACATCAAACAAATGGATAACAGCTCTCATATTCTAGACTTGGTACAGACATTTTCTTATGTAGAAAATGGGGGTTAAAACTTGTTTTATAGCTAGCTAAACCTCTCACTTGAATGACAGTCACACAAATTTCATTATATTGACCATGATGTGTATATGAACAAAACAAACAGACAAAATAGGTAAAAATTCAAAAATAGATGAACAGCAGTCAACATTGTGTTATAATATTAACCTCTATAAAAACAAACAAAATGTCAACAAAGAAACATAAAAACTACTGTCGCCTTTATTTGGATTATAGCCAGCAGATACAAAACGGGGCTTGTTCTTTTAAAGCTACATTGCCAGATATGAAAGAGAGATAAAAGACACGTATAAAAAGTTTTAAATTGTAATCAAGATATCATTCACATTTCTAATTGAGCCGCTAATAAAAAATATTTCTCAGAATTATTAAAAATATGCAGAATTTGTCTAGTAATAGAACTTGTATAAAGCGGAAACAAATGACGATTTTAGAACAGAAGTTTGATATCCTATTTCTAAACTCTGAAAACTTTTATTTGCAGACGTCATCGAAGTAAATATTGTAAGATATATAAAAAGGATTTCATCCTTGTGTTGAATACGCAATGGTGGCCTATGAATGTTGTGTGCTCTATTGTCGGTTTTCTCTTTGACACATTCCCTATGTTCATTCTTAATTTTATATAGGGAATAAGACCAGATAAACCTGCCAAATTGCAAAGGTTGTTTTAAAGTTGTGATTTTTAAGATGAACATTCTCGTCTGCCTTGGAACTGATATTAATCTAATTTTGTAAAGTTTATTCAGTCGACATCAAACATGTTGTACACTAGTACTAAAACATCATAGACATAAACTTATAAAAGTAAAATACAAATTTAAATCATATTTCCATTACATTTGTCTCTTTAATTTACTCGTTTACTGTCCATTAATTTAAAGAGAACCAAGATTCGAATTTCGACAATTGAATGACTCGTCAGTGTTATGTATATACCAATGTATACAATTACTTAATTATGTATATTATTCGAAAAGAAACGTTGAAGATATTATATAACCGAAAAGGATCAAAGTACATCCAAACAGGAATGTTAACTATACACGAGGTAGAGCAATCAATTAATTTCAAAAGATTTTACAAATTTCACAACAGCACATCTGAATAAGATAACATTCGTATTGTCATGCAAGTACCGAAGTACTGCATGGTGTTAAGGGAGATGACAAATATTATGGACCCATTGGTAGAAACACGATTGAACTGAACGATTTTATGTGCACCTGATGTCAACGTGTCTAACATTACTTCAATAGAATAGAAACGATATTTTATGACTAATATTTCTTAGAATTTAAATCTTATATAGCTTTAAAAGAATAATACGTGCAAATAAACACGAGAAAGAAGTTTAACAAAAGAAACACTCATACAGAAAACGATTCATATGTATCAACAATATCAATTATGTTGTACTTAATGCCTAAATTTAGTAAATACATATGTACTCTGCATCTAGATCAAACGGTTTTATACAGAGTAATTCGTGGACAACACGAGATGCTTACTCTACGGACACACTTGGTATACAGCCGGTTACATTTAGTGTGTAGATAAATGTAATATCTTTTGTTAGCTTGCTTGCTAGCTGAACCGTGAAGTCATTTTTAGATTAGGTAAACTACCCTCCCTTAAGAGTAGACTAGTCCGACAGTTAAACAATCAATCTGTCTATATGACTAGACTACTCGAAAGGAGGGTAGTATACCTTACCTAATAATGACTTCTCAGTTCATCTAGCAAACAAGCCAACCAAAGATATTAGATATACCTACATAATCAATGCAATTGGCTGTAAATGTGTTTGTAAGTTATATGGTTAATTCCGAGGCATCAGTAGTTTAACGATGTTCAATTCTCATGAATGCATTAAGATAATACAAGTATAGGTAACAAACAAAATCTGAAGAAATCACGTGAACTCCAAAGGAGTTTAAATTCGTATAAGAACAGCGTATCAATTGAGGCATGTAAACGCCATACGACGGGGTAGAGGGGTTATAATACGGCCGAGAAATTAGATGTTTACAATTAGAGTTGGAATCATCTACCAGTAGACAGTAAGACAATAACAATCAAAACCAAGGAGTAAACAAAGACTCACAAAACCAAAGGACATTTACATCAACAGTTATAAATAATAATTAAGAAACAACATGAACTCCACTAAAAACCTGGAATGAAATCATGTGCTCCGGAAGGATAAGCATTTCCTGCACCGTATACCGCACCCGTCGTGTTATTTCTTTGTTCAGTTCGATATTTCGGTAAAATACAGTCTGTCTGTTGAAATACCTAACCCACAAATATGTTGTCTATCAGAAAGTCAGGCATTTTGATGATAACAATTCTAGTGTTTGAATCAGTGTTTCTTTACTATGTTAGATTGTTTACATTTTTTTGTGACTTTCATTGCAAGTTTTCATACGAATTAAGTACATCATCTTTAATCTAATACGATTTAAGATACATGTCTTATTTCTTGACTTTTGACATGTAACTGACCATTTGTACACTACCTTAATTTATATTCCGTACATTACCTTCACTAGAGTACTAAGTACACTTTCATCGGAACCTGTTATTCCTGTCTTCACAGTTACTGGCGTCTACTATTAGAGAACATTTCATGAAACAAGGATTTATACTTGAATAAAAACTATCCTCATCAACAGATAAAACTTTGCTCGACAGGAAGAACAAAATCTGTATAACAAAATATTTCTATTTCCTTTTATTAACAGCAAATTAAACGAAATCGTGTTTTAACGCATCAGTAATATGTTTTTATAAAAAATAAAAATGAACATTTATAATCTCTTAAAGTAGCTGAAGCATTTCAGTCATTTAAAAAAGACGTCAGTAATTCGAAACTGTATTTATATCTCTTTTGATCTTGTCAAAAAGTAACGATAAGATCAAGGTTTTAAATTAAAAAGTAAATCCGTGATCAGATTAGTAAAATAAAAAAAAACATTACATTTAATATCAGTGGTTATGTTGTAGACCTACTTTAAAGATTTCATGTATGATAATAATGTAAAACAAATTACAGGTTTTTATGTCAAATCTCTATACCCGTCATGGACTATGACATAAAAGGAATTATAGCAGTCAAATATTTTGTACAGTATCACAGAATGCATTAATTGACTGTTGATTATATTTACTGTTCTAGAGATATGAATGTATGTCTGTCTGTGATTGTAATAAGTAGGTTTTGCGATTAATCATATAATTAATGCATTATTTTATATCAACAAACAGAAACATATCATACTATCATGGTTTTCGTTCTGTGGAACTTAATATCAAGGCAGAGGATATACTTTTTACCAGTTTTTAAATAATGAAAAAAAATAAAAAAATACGCTTAATCTTTCAACTCTATGATACTTTGAAAAACAAATATATCCACTAGCTTACTATCCCTCGCTAATGCAAAGCACTGATTCCTTGTCCGGATTTAACTTTTCTTTATGTATTTTTTGTTTGATCCTCTATTCAACAATTGTATAAAATTTAGAAAATTAAAATATTTTGGCATCGTATACATCACTGAAGAGACATAAATGGTTGAAATGCGCATCTGTTGCATAATAATTTGTAGTTTGGGATATCAATATTATTTCATAAGTATTGGACTGGAATTGTATAATACTGTTAATAAGGAAGATATTTGTATGATTGCCAATAAGACAACTATCACCTAAAGGCCAAAAGACGAGCATGTACGCACACAAATTTAAGGCACTGCACGGCCTTCACCAAGGGGCAAACCAATACCGTGGCTAATTAAGTCACTAGCAATGCAAAATGTGAAAGAACTCAAACTGAACATTCTACGGCCAGGTTTGTGTTACAACAACAAACAAACAACCAAAGAAAGACAGCAACTAGAGACAACCACTGAATTACAGGTGTTTTAACTTTGGACATGCACCTTAGGAAATTTTTAACGCCCGTCCCCTAGTAACCTGGGGTTTAAACAGCACGACATAAAAATTCAAAGCTTGAAAATACTTGAAAAGGCATTTATTATTAACTAGTATTAAGAATTACGAATGCGTGAAAGTTTCACCTGTTTTTTTAACCAGACACATGTTTCATTGATATGCTAATGTTGTCGTATATTTAAGATTCGAAAAACGAATCCCGCCAGGTTCACATGTATATTTATGCCTTGTTGCAATAAATATTTTCACAAAAGTAGTTTCAAATACCATACTATATACGTTTTCTTGTGACTTAGGGGCTAATTTGCGGACTTATAGACTATACTGGTCTAGCTCAGACAGTGAGAACAAATTTTCATTTTTGCTGTTTTATGGTAATTTGCGGCAACGCTTTATTTTATTATATAAATTGTGTTTTTAAAATAGTATTTGGAAAAAAAATGAATGAATCAAATCGTCTACATATGGCACCATTAATTTCAAAATGAAAGCAAGTTATATAGGATTTTGTGTGTTTTTCAGTCTTTTCGGTATTGAACTAAACGGAACTAAATGCATGGCGTCAATGTGCACTACCATATGTTTTTACAAGCTACTTATAATTTTCAACCTGGTTCGAAATAAAATCATTTACAATATACCAATAACATTCAACTTTCATAATTTAGACGAAACGGTAGGTAAATATTCTGTCTTTGAAATGACATTACATTTTGACACTTTTTTCAACATTTTACAAATTCATATTACATTGCCAAATTAAATGAAATGTTTTAAAAGAATAATTAAGTTCCATACTAAATTTTAATTAAACCTGGCAATTCATCATAAATTTATAATTAATGGCAAGAATAAATGGTTATTTGACTTAATATTAATATAAAACAATTTTATTTGAGTGTAAAAACTATTGAATTAATTTCAATAGTTTAGATTCAACAACTATAAATTTTCCTGTGTATAAGGGTAATTCAAGTCGAGTCAACTCGATTATTATAATACAAGTTATTCAGATCAGATGTGCACAACATATGGTTAAGTGTGTCCAGATGCTACTTTACCATAGTATATTAATGCACATTCGACTATTGACATCAAGTAAGGTATTTATACACTACTGAACTCTCATTAGTGGAAAATTCAGTAGATTACATATTGATATTATTGTTGGGTGGACATCAATAAGCAATAATCGTTTATTAATGACAGACAAAATGTGCATACCTTACTTGCTAGAACCTCATCATCATTCAAATCTCATATAGTAGTATAGTAGTAGTGCAGTTAGTCAAAACATTGTACAAGTGTTGTACTGGAGCTTACAAAACTCTGTAATTTCGTCGAACATTCAACTCCATTCATACATCTATCATTAGATTTATCACTTTACTTTAAATGCAAATATCCATTAAACTTAAAATTGTTAAATAAATCTCCAGGGGTTAATCCAACATAGTGAATCAATGAGCTGTATAGCTCTGAGGGATAAGATCGCCATAGCTTCTATTTACCTTAGTAATCTTTCTCAGAAATATTTCAACTGCTTATTTTATAAATCCTGTCATTGTTGTTGTGCTATGGTAAATGTGCTAATGAGTTGGTTTTTTTGGGGGTTTTTTCTTTGTTGACATATTTGTTTGTTTTTATACTGATTCAGATTATTACACAATGTTGACTACTGTACCCCTTTTTTGACATTTCTACCTATTATGTCTGTTTGTTTTGTTCATACATTTTTGTCAGGATAATGAAAATTTATGAGACCATCATACATGTGGGAGCTTTAGCTAATTCATTAGAAAATACGTGTATAAAGTCAGGAATAATAAAGTTGTGTTCCATTCATTTGATGTGTATGAGTTTTTGATTTTGCCATTTGATTTGGGATTTTACATTTTCAATTAAAAAAAAGTTCTCTTACTTTGTTATGCCTTTGCGTTTTTTGATTCAATCTTAATATAGATTTTCAGCTCTAAAAAATTGCCAATCTCTCTTGCAAATATATTTACAAATGAATAACATAATCGATTGTGTTCATTGGCCTTATTTTTGGAAAGAAGGATGTATATTAGATTTATTTGAATTATGTTAGTTATACGTCCTTGTTGGAAATTTAAAAATAATCATTACAAAATATTCCTCTTGACTTGGTGTCAAATATTCATTTGTATAAGGCTAACAAATACCAAGAGAACCCTGCTATTCCTTTAGCTTTAGGGTCATGCGGTAAAAAATAATACAAGTCCCAACACTCTTCCAAAAATGCAGAAAATTAAAATGACTGTAAAATACAATTTTAAATAAGAGTTTAATAACAAATAAATTCTACCATGGACGAAATATTTTGGGAAAAGCCTACATAATTAATTTACTTCTTTGGCACAGACAGGAGATTTTTCAAATGAGACGTATGTGGTAGGGCTGAATAAAACTTATCTTCAAACAGATTGGCCAGGAATACAAGCCACTACAAGAATATATAATGTCGCTCAATGTGTGGGAACTAAATGGCAATTAAGGCAGGAACTACGTTTTAATAAAACTAAATAAACAAATAGTCCTTCTAATAGTATATATCATCTCAAGAAAAAATAAGAGGTATAAAAAGATGCTCAACAGATATTGACAATAATAATCAGTCATAAACAAAATATTTCATTTGCACACTTTCATAATTATACTACATATTCTGAAAATAGAATGGCTATTTTGAATTTACTTTCTATACAATAGTTTTTAGATATAGTTGTAACTGAATTAACAAACTTTAATATCTGATTTAAAGAGAGCAAACCCTCATTACAAGCAGCAAAATATTAACAATAGCAGGAATGAAATAAAAAACGGTGTTATTCTTCAGAACAGACAAATAAATTAAAGCACTTATATCATAAGCTATATTTTGTTAAGCAATGACTGGTATACATGTATATTGACAAATACATCCAGCCAAATTTTAAGAGGAATGATATTGAAACAAACAATGTTAAAGCTTTAATCCCCTAGCCAGAGTCTTTACATGAGGTCAAATAAATGCTAACAACATGTAACAAATTAAATCTCAGTTTGCAATTATATATATATAGATTCTACCACTGCATTGAGTGTGATACGATAATTATCCACTCGAGACAGTTTAATTTTCAAATTTAAAACGTGAGGCTCGCCGAGCGTTTTAAATATTTAAAATTTAACTGTTGAGAGTGGATAAATATCATATTACACGAGATTTGGTGGTAGAATCTGTTTCTCTAATGATTCTCAAACAATATGGAGGCAAACGTCTTCCTTCTTTTAGAATGATCTGCAAAAAGATGTGTTCTTTCTATGTGACGTCATCAGACATCATCGCCTTTTTTCATGCCATCACAATAGGAAAATTCAGAGGAAAGGAAGAAAATTCGATGTCATAATTGGATTTTAACCAATGAAGAACTGAGATCAAATGAACCACACGTTGATTAAATTTTTTTATACCATGGGTGCAGAAAGGGATATTTCCAAAGAATTAGAGAAATAAAGATTCTACCACTGCATTGAGTGGGATTGATATTTATCCACTCGAAACATTTAAATTTTTTAATTTAAAACGCGATGCTGGCCGAGCGTTTTAAATATTTAAAATTTAACCTGTCAAGAGTGGATAAATATCATATTACACTAAATTTGGTGGTGGAATCTGTTTCGCTAATGATTTTTTTAAACAATATGCAGACAAATTCAATACTTCTTTTCAAATGATCTGAAAAAAGATGTGTTCTTTCTATGTGACGTCATCAGGCATGGTCGTCTTTTTCCTGCCGTCACAATAGGAAAATCAGAGGAAAGCAAGAAATTCGACGTTATAATTGTATTTTTATCACTGAAGAACTGAGATGAAACAATCCACACGTTGATTAAATAAAAATAATCAACATGTCAGGAAAGGATTAAATCGTGTAAGAATTAGAGAAATATATATATATATTTAATTCAGCAGTAGACATAACATTAAATATTAAAACTTATGTAAGTAAAATATCATATTTTAATGTAGTGTCTTATCACATCAACAGAAAAAGTCACAACTTAGAATAAGAATAACAAACCTGAACATGCTAAATAGAATTCAATTTTGTCATGTTTACATAATAGTAAACATTGTTTGCATTTGGGAGTTATAATCTATAAATTTGTTCATGATTAAATTATAGAGCATTCAATATACAATGTAACATAACTATATGCAGTAAAATGACAAAATCACTTGTTTTGAGACATTACAATGATAATTATGTGATATATGGTCATATACCTGAAAAAAATCAGATCTCATAGACCTAAGGGTGATCTCAACATAAATATAGCAAAATACTTTTGGTATAGATATCATTTGTTTAGGAAATTTTTACAAGTTACAATAAAAAACTAGCAGTTTATGCAGCAACCCTTTTTATAACCATCATTTGTTTATTGAATTAAAAAAATGCATACTTAGGGAAAATTCCATCCAGAAAATTCATCATTATTTATTGGATACCAATTGCAATTTTAATTGATTTCCTTGCAACAGGAAAATTACCTATGCAAATATACAAAGAATAACTTATTGTTTATGAGCTTATATGGAGATTTTGGCAAAGCCATGAATTCAAATATTCCTACCAATTTAAACATACAAAGAATAACTTATTGTCTATAGGCTTGTCACGGAATAGAAGTTCCTTCATAATATAAGTTCCAAAAGGAAAATATATTCTAAAATATTATTTCCACAGGAATAAATATTACAGAATATGTTCCTAACGGAATAAATGGTATAGAATATTTGTTCTAACAGGAATAGATATTATGACAATGTTTATAACAAACTTTCCATTGGAACTTATGTTAGCTGGAACAAATATACATTGACAGGCTTATATGGTTTGGTCATGAAATCAAATATCCATGAAAATATAAATTGTCCTCAATCCACAAAATAAATCCAGTTTATGTTAAATAAAGGAATGTTTAATGAGTTACGATATATATTTTGATTGGTTGAGTTTGAATTATCCTTTTATCAAACGATACCTGTTGCTATGGCAGCACCTTAAGGTAAAGTTGTCATGCAGGATAAACATACAATAATAAAGATACACTCCTAATACACATCCTCTGATAACAATAAATCAACAAGGTATACAAAATATTACAAAATATAAAATGACTACACAAGAATCCTGTTCTGCAGAATCATTGAAAGAAAAGTAGTCTTTTAATATACAAAAAGCAGTTTATAGCTACATTTTATTACCCACAATGACATGCATGCATATGTTCTCAATTACAAAAGATACATATAGATTATTACATTGATACAAGTGATACATTGATTTTGCAAAATGTTGTATGTGAACTTGAACATTTTTGTAAAAAGCAGTGAAATAAAAACTTTGACATTTCTGGATTATCCAAGAACTTAAATTATTTTCACAGAAAAAAAGAAATGTACAATTATTTTTTCCCAAAGCCATTCTACAACGATTTTCAAGTTTTCATACAACATTTTGGAAGCAAACTTTACAAACAACTGACATTGGCAATTTTGTAATATGTCTATTTCACACATTTTGATTGGTCTAACTGTATGCTATTTTGTAATACCAAAGATTTCCTCCCGCACAGACCATTGGTGTCAAAAAGTATTTACAGCTAAAAAAGTCATATACAACATTTTAGAAGCCCAGCGACGTTATGACCCTTTGACTCGGCCAATCATCTTCTGAGATCACCAGCAACCACACGTTGATTAAATTTTTTTATAAAATTGGTTCGGAAAGGGATAAATTTCCATAGAATTAGAGAAATAAACACAAAAAACTGCATCTCAGCAACATTTGTACCTCGACAGTGGTTTACTAACAATGAATATTTCAATGTTTTTTTTGGCAACAAATTCTAAAGTCACTACTCCTTGACTATACACAGTCAAACTTTTACATTAAATATAATTATATAACAGTATATAAATGTGACTCACATGTTCAGTGTAAAAGAGAACACACACAACAAAATTTATTGTAGACACAAATTTTTGCACTATTTTATCTTTTTAATTTTATACATGATTGTTTTTGCTCAAATAAAGGTCATTTTCAGATCATATAAAAGCTATAAACAAAGTGAAAGATCTTGTATTAATCAGATTGCTTCATCTTCAATGGTGGAAATAAAATAAAATTAAATAAACCAATAACAGATGGCAATCAACCGTCCATTGCTCTGTCTGACATGACTACAGGCTTTGGAGCAATTTACATAAAAATATGGTAATTACTCTGTCTTATATACATTACATAACATGCATCATCAATTTCATACTTTTAAATTAAATTCATATAAAATGTCTCTTTTAAATTCTCATTCATGCACATATATTGAAACATTTGCATACCTCATACATAAATACTTACAAAATAAACCTCACAATACACACTTAGGAGATTCTTACATTATCAGAGGATAGTAAATAGTAAAAGGAGTGAACTTTAACCTCAGCAACCAGTGACTGTAGGGTCAAGGCCTGACCTTTTATTGATAGTCATTTTGACCACTTCCTCAGCACAGGTTGGATGAATTGCTACAGTTCTGGACAAGTCGTGCCAAGAAATTCCACACCTGAAAACATAAAACTGATTTTACAGGTAGTAGAAAAGATAAAAGTTATCTTACAAAGTTGAAGCACGACTTTTTAAAAGTTCTAATACTCATCAATTTTACTTCAATTTTGTTTTCTCTCTTTTTGTTGTTGTCCTTATTATTGGAATGTATTGGAATGAAAAGTGGTCAAGTTTAAACATACTTTATTGATCAATTATGAGAACCAGAAAAACTGTATATGAATGTTTTTAATAGGATTTTGACTGCAAAATATGCATGTGGAACCACACTTTTGTTGTTCGCCAGTGATTTACAATTATTTGTCAACTCAACAGCATGACATAGAAATCAGAAAATACCTGGACTGTCCCAATTTTGGACCTACAGTTCTGTGGTTCTTGTTTATGTCTTATTGTTACATATAGCCTATTATAGTATTTAAAATGAAAGGACTCGGCACCTTGTAATTATTAGTTAAAATGAGTCAAACAGATACTTTTTTTTTTAAATTAACTCATATGTTACTAAGACATTTATAGAACACAACTTTAAGTATAACAAAACATCTAGTATTTTACTTGCCTTACTGCTGCAGCAAAGCCTTGTATAACCTCTCCAGCATTAGGCCCCAGAAAATGTTTTCCTAAAACTTTTCCACCGTCTCTCATGCATATTACCTAAAATAGTAAGACATAATAGCAGCTGATAAAACCTTAAAATTGTCAACTGCTATTTAAAAACAAGATAATATATAAAGGGAACTTCTTCATGAACTAACAATGGCCATTAGTTTCACATCAATACTATATCTTTTGTTTATTTGTAATGCATTAGCTTGTACAATGTTGTATAGAAAAGTTTTAAAATCTACAGCTAATTCATCAATTTATATAACATACCTTGATGTAACACTGTGACACATCTCTCCCAACTGGAGCAAATTCAAGTGGTTTGTAAAATGCATGATAAACCTAGAATTAAAAGAATTGCATGGAAAAATTGATGATCTTTATTCATTTGCAATATGTGTGTGATGCAGTTCAAAATTTACTGTAGACTATATTATATTAGATAACTGATGGGCGGTGTAATAATGACCTCCTACTTAAGAAATAATTCATGGGGGCTTGAATATATCGTGATTTTACCACGGGTTGGCCCTTTATGACAAATATTTTACCCCTGAGCCATAGCGAGGGGTAAAATATCGGCATAAAGGGACAACCCGTGGTAAAATCTAGATATATTCAAGCCCCCATGAATTATTTCGATTCTGATAGGACACATACGGCAATTCTTTTGGATCGAAGCGCTCTAGGTGTAGGCAAATATTTGCCGTTCCCATAAATAAACGCACTAATAAACTAGCTTAAAAGAACGGAGCAAACTGCATTAGTGACATGCTTAAACTATTTAAAATAATGTATTTAGACAGTTTTGGATGAATTTGAATGATAATTTATTTATATGTCTTATATGATGTACAATAAAGAGCTTTTGCCACATTTTAGCATCATTTGTGTATGTTTCCTTGTGATGATTTTCGAATTCACAAGCGTGTATTTTCCCGTAAAATGCTTACATTCTAACGTCATTGTTCTATGACGTCGGGTATCTCATTCATAAAAAAGCATATGACGTGGGAGTACAATCGGAACAGCACTGGCAATATATTCATATTTTACCACGGGTGTGTACTCAAAGCGTTTGAAGGACGTCATGTTAGAATGATTATTAGATACTTTCAACCAACATATTGTATATTGCCAACTTTTTTATATATACAGCTTCAGGTTCAAATTAAAGAATTGGTAAATGCTTCTCCCCTTAATATATGGCACTTAGAGTAAGATCAATTAAGGGTCTAAAATGTAAAAATAATGTGTCCAGGTACAGTTAAAAGTCTTTCTGCAGACTTTTTCTTTTGTGTACAAGCATTTTAAAAATCTAGATAAGCATGTCCATCAAGTACAAAACAAGGTTAATATTCATATCTCATTATTATGTTCCCATCCTGAATATAGATAATGCATTTAATTGTCACTAGACCTTATACAGCTTATTTAAAGCAATTTCAGAACAATAAGTCTTGTAAAAGCTGTGTTTTGAATATATATGGTCAGCCATAAATCAATAATACCAAACGACCAATTGAATTCTCTGAACTTTTGTAGGATATATATATTCCTGATTTTGGTTCTTCTTTTTCATTAATCTTCAAGAGCATCTAGGACTAACAAAACATAATTTTCACTTTTGTCAAAAGTATTATGATTTTAGATTTACCTCAATACTATCTTCATCAAACTTCTGTATAGCCTCATCCTCAGATAAGCCAACAACTCCATATTCTAATGGTGTGAACACAGTGGTAGGAATCTGAAAAAGTAGCTTGGTGTTAACACTTAGTTAGTTTTAAAATAAAAGCATGCAATTCTAGTTGAATTTAATTTTTACAATTAAAACAAAAATAATAGCTAAAACGAGATATACTGTTATCTACTGTGCACTTATTATCTTAGCTAAAAACATTAAAGTTAAGAAAGGATGTCTCATGGTTTGGCATATTTAATAGAGATAAGTCCTGATGCAATCCATCACCTATAAAAGGATGCAGACCCGACTAAAAAAAATAATTATACACCTCCTTATTGGGGACTATAACAACTGTTCTTAATTTAGAAATCTTTGCAATTTGTTTTTAATGTGACCAATTATCTTCCATGAAATTTTTTTTAATGTATTCCTCTACAAGATCACTAGTAAAAGAAACTGCTAGGATATTTGAAATGACAGATGCTTGCTGAATATTTAAACTTTAAATAATTTTTTTTAAATTTGACTGACATTGGTAAAGCCAAATATATACTTTCTATTTTAAGTATTAAAATAAAGTTGGCATGTCTAACGACAGTCATAGCTAACTTAGCTTTCAATATTGTTAACAAACCCAAATTTAGCATTTCACGATTAAATTTGGTATAATTTGGTCATTTACTTGGTAAATCTGACACTTATATAAAGCATTTATATTTAGGGGCAACAAGGCTGGTTGATGGTCACAATGTATCTTTTCTTTATTGTTTGCAAGGGAGACAAGAATAACTTTATACTTTATCATAATCCATTTTCACTTTTGATCCATTAAACAGTCTCTCAGCCAACAACCTTCCAGCTTTTATGGCCACTGGAGTCAGTTCTGGTCTGTCCTGCAAATGTATTTTCACTATCAAATATTTCAAACCCAAATATAATGCTATTTTTCTTCATATATACAAATTGTTATCATTTCTGTAATTTTATATTTGATTATGATTTTGTGGTATTAAGAGAAAACAAAAATATTCAAACTCAGATCTATTCTTATTGATTACTTTCCATAACCAGGTGTTTTGATTATTTTACTACAATATTCTGAAACTAAATCAAGTTTCTGTGCTGATAGTTAAAATGTAGCTGTTGTGAAAAAGGGGCCATACATGTTTGATGAAATCACAAATATAAAGATATTTTTACACATTTTCATTTCAATGCCTCAACTTTTTAAATTGAGGTTAAATTAGGCACAAACCATTCATCTTTATGTAAGTGCATGGTGTAATTTTTCTCTTTGAATAAGTTTTGTTTTCAATAAATCTTAAAACTTACATGTAAGACATCTCCAATAGCATAAATATTTGACACAGAACTTCTTTCATGGTCATGGTCATAGTTTCCTATTATTTTATTGGTTTCAGGATCTGTTTTAACACCAACTGATTCTAAGTTTATCCCCGATGTTTCTGGTTTCCTGCCTACAATAAAAACAGTCTAATGCTAGTTTTCTTTGCAAAGTGAAATTACAAACAGCTTATGGGTTAAAAATGTCATATCTATTTTCTCAAAATGAATTGAAGTCCATTCTAGGTGTCATTCTTTTTATGATGCTAATCCTCAATGTAAACTTTATTTCCTTTTTATCTCTTTCCATTTTGATCAGGTTTATATATCAAGTTGTTTACTTATTAATTAAAAATTAAGATTTTAGATTGGATTTCTTCGTTTCACTGTTATTAGGCAACACAATTGTTAAATGTAAAGTCATTACTGGTCAAAACCTTCCTTTACTGTATCAAAAAGATATACTTTACTGAATGCCATTGGCCTTATTGGACTAAAGAAAACCCTACTTGACTTTAGAATATGTCTACAAATGACTGAAGGGTTCCACTGTTTACATGTGAGAAAAAGAATATGAAGGATATATAGTTGATAGTTGTTATTGGCATTTGTTTTAAGTATCTCAGTTTTGTCATGTTTTTTTTATACCAATATTGCTGCAGGAAAGGTAAACCTACCTGCAGCCATTAATACTGTGTCATATATATCAGAACTTGTGTTTCCTTTCTTATCTATGTAAGATACTTCTAATCTACCATCACTTAATTTTTCTATTTTTTGTGGATGACACTTTTTCAGAAATTTTGTTCCATGATTTTCCATATAGTCTGCTATAAGTTTTGCCATTTGCTACAATAAACATAAAATATTCAGATGCATATTTTCACACATTTCACAATTTTCACAGAAAGCAAAGCTAACAAACAGAAATAGAAAGCTGATTCTCCTTGAGAATGCTAAATGTACATTAACATTATATTGAACAATAGAATGCCTTGAACTAAATACTTTTCTTTTTTGTAAAGCAAAGGCTCCACAGAAACTGTCTTTACCAATTCCTCAAACTTTCATAGCAATTGGGTGTGAAATTTCATGAGAAGTTTCATCCCCACCTGGTACACTAGAGGCATTGTAAACATTGACTTGTGCTCCAGCATGATTTTCAAATTTTAATATATATATAAACAAGACTGTGTCTATAGTAAATAGATGCCCAAATCTCTCTCTCATTTTCTATGTTCAGTGGATCGTGAAATTAGGTCAAAACTCCAAAACTAGTTCAATAAACTGATATAAAAAAATATACATACCTGGTCAAAATGTCGAAGACATATAGATCTGACCATTACAGTTGTATCAAAGCCCATTCCAGTCAGAAATCCACCACACTCCAAGGCAATATCTGTTTTAAAGTCAAGGTATTTGCAGAAAAGTGAAGACTTACAATTTGAAGAAAAAAGTTATGAAATAGTGCAAAAATGCAATAATATTTCTAAGATACTTTAAAAATAATCTTTTAAAGATCAGTTTACAAATCATTCTCAGAAATGATACACAAAATCTGAAAAAAAATTTAAGCAGTGAAAAATGTATAAATATTTTTCAATAATATTTGTCCACCAATGAAAATCAACAGCAACCTTTCACCTATTCCCCAGACACATTTAACAAGACATAGCTTTGATTTTTTTCTTTTGCTGGTCAGTGCTTTGGTAAATGAAAGAGCAATGCTAAAATTAAACAAGAGAGCAAAGTGACAGTTCATCCAATTATAAATATGACGCTTTGTTCATTACAAGAATTAACCAATGTAATGATATCTAACCAGAGCCTATGTTATATAATCAGGATTTGGATTTATAATAAACTTCAAAAAATTGTAAATCATATGGTCACAATATCTTCCACATTTTTACAATTTACTATCAAAATAAAAGGATACAACTTCCACCAATTACTAATCTGCAAAATAAAAATACTAGAAATGTAATGCTGGATAACTGTTTGACACAGTTGCAACTTTTGAAAAAAAAATCTTAAAAAAAAAGATACATTGACTGAGAAAGGCTAGATTTGGTCCATACATAGTTTCAATTTGGGTGTGATGTGTTTGAGCAAATTCATAATAAAATGAACTCTGAAATGGTATAAAAAAGAAATTTATAAAAATAAACATAGTGGGTTCATTTTATTTAGGGTACCACTTTTATAGATACTTGATTAAATGAATTTGACAAATATTATATACATATTGTACCTACGTCTTTCCTGGTGGTTTTGTTAACCAAAATATATCATCACTGGTAATACTGTGTTCTAATGCTCCTGGAATCTACAGAAAAAAATGTATACCATAAATCAATAACTTGTTATGGCAAAGGGATCTATACTAGTAATTCATCTGAACAATATATAAAGATGAATGTTTTTTAAAAGAAATATTTACTTTATAACAAATGTCTAACTTTATGCAGCATATGCATACATGTGATCTCAAAACAATTTCATTCTTTGATGTTTGAAGTTAAGTGTTTTCCTCATGGAAAGAATGATAATTTAAGTTTATATTAAAACCTATTGAGGATATAAATACAAGTTGAAAGTGAAAGTAAAGGCAAAACTTACAAGAAACTTAAACTTGCTTAGGGAATGAATGTCAAGAAATTCAATGTAAGTCTTGCACATTCATTTTGATAATGATAGTGACTTAAAATTAAAATGATAGAAATAATGCATATATTATGTAAACGAAAGATATTCTACATCCGATAGGCACACATACTTTTAATAAAATACTTACATAATTGTTTATCTTTAAAACTAAGAAAAACGAAACAAAACTCTTTGTCAAAGCTTGTTTATAGCCAGAAAAATATTTGAACAACTTGTGGTAATTTTTTTTTATCCTTTATTTTCCACCTCATTTTTTAGCGGCCTCCGTGGCCGTGTGGACTAAGTATTTCCTACTGTTAACACTAGCCAGTCAACACTGATGTTGTGAGTTGGAACCCTGCTTGTGCCTGTGCACTCAACTTCAATCTTAATTGACCAGGCAGGATTGTCAGTTTTCTTTGCGAAAGTCATAGTTTTGTTCAGGGTACTCCGGCTTCACCCCACCTATAAAAACTGTCCGCAAAGAAAAGCCCAAAAGAGGTGCTTAAAAGTAGCGTTAAAACACAGAATATCAAATCAAATTTAACCTTATTTAGAACTCACCTCCTCTGGAATATGTGGTCTTCCTCCTGAAGCTATCACAATATTCTTTGCTGTCAAAAGCCTCTACAATAATAACAAACATTATAACAATGAAAATAGCAAGAAGCTATAGAAATCTGAATCACTCACCTGGTAAAAATGTGTAGCAATAAAATAATAAGTAACAGTGGTAGCCATCTTTCACAGAGTACTGGTATTTATTTTAAGTTTAATTTTTGACAGTTTTAGCTATGCTTCTTTGTAGAGCTTAATTTGCTTATAATTTAGGTAAGAATTAGTTTCTCTTATTCTCTATCTATTATTGTTCTCAAGATAATTCAGAAAAAAAAGGAACATTATCATATCAGTTATATTATTTTATGAATCTAGTATATCATTGCATCAATTGACAATTTTATCCATGTTGATCTTTTACGCTGATCATTCTAATAGGCTGTTTACATTTTCTCTCCAACTTTTATGATCTCAAAGAAATATGCTAAAAAAGCAAACAATGGTGAGCACTGTCCTTGCATGTCCAAATATTAAGGACTATTTATTTTTAATTTTTCCTATTGGCATTGTATTTTCTGTTTTCCAATGACTTCCAGATTGCTCTACTTTTTTTAAACCACTGAACAGTGACTGTCATGTGGTACTTTTAAAAAGATATTGAAGATAAGTTTATACTTACCTCTATTCCTTTATTATCTACATATTTAATGGTGTTGGCATCTACTAATGTTCCATAAGCATTGATATATTCTACGTTTCTGAAATAAAATTACTTTTGTTTAAACAAAATAATAAATGTAAAATCGGTTAAAAATTTGTAAGGGTTCCGCGGAACCCAGTGTCTCGCCTATTTTTGCTGTAAATTGCAGACTCAACAACAATGAGGGAAAAAATCAATAAAAATATTCCTCTTGTTACATGTACTATTTTATGATTGCAAGAAAATCTAAGTCCATTTAAAAGTAAATTACAGAAAAAACTGAGTAATCTTTTTACAAACTTTACTTCTGGATACAATATTATGATCATAAATAAGCTTCTGTCCAAGTTTGGTACAAACCCAGGATAGTTTAAGAAAGTTATTAAAATTTTTAAAACTTTAACCACAGAGTGAATGTAATGGTTCCCTGGAGAAAAACTAAGTCCATTTAAAAGTAAAATATGGAAAAAATGGATTTATTTATTTACAAAATTTACTTCTGGATACTATCTTATGATCATAAACAAGCTTCTGTCCAAATTTGGTACAAACCCAGGATAGTTTAAGAAAGTTCTAAAAACTTTAACCACAGAGTGAATGTAATGTTTCTCCGCAGAAAAAACTAAGTCCATTTATAAGTAAAATATGGAAAAAATGGAATTTTATTTTTTCAAAATTTACTTCTGGATATTATCTTATGATCATAAACAAGCTTCTGTGCAAGTTTAGTACAAACCCAGGATAGTTTGAGAAAGTTTTTAAAATTCTAAAAACTTTAACTACAGAGTGAATGTTTTGTTTCCTCGCAGAAAAAACTAAGTCCATTTATAGTAAAATACGGAAAAAATGGAATTTTATTTTTACAAAATTTACTTTTGGATACTACCTTATGATCATAAACAAGCTTCTGTCAAAGTTTGGTAGAAATCCAGTATAGTTTAAGAAAGTTATTAAAATTTCAAAAACTTTAACCACAGAGTGAATATTTGTTGACGCCGCCGCCGACGCCGATGACGACGGAATGTAGGATCGCTTAGTCTCGCTTTTTCGACTAAAGTCGAAGGCTCGACAAAAATTGTATATGAACGACACTTTTTAGAGGTTCTTTTTCTGTAGTGAGCACATTTTTCTTACTCTACTTTTAAGGTATGAGCCCCATTTCTTTCCTTGATTTTATTCATGTTCATCCTGTTGGTAGCACCACTGTGTAGATTTTTTTATTTTGTGTCTTAGTCATAGATAACAGATATATAATTATAGACACTATGGTCTAGAAAAGTAGAGAGGGGTTTGTGCCTAGATAAACCTGGTTTAATCCCATCACTTTTTGTACCTTATGTTGTTCATTGTGTGTAGTTAGTTCGGCTGTTTTCTGCTCTTTGGGTGGGTTGTCTCTTTGAAACATTCCCCTTTCCTTTCTCAATTTTATGATAGAAACAAAATATGTTTTGACAATGTATATACAAATTACTTTGTTCTGAAAGAAAACTACATTATAGTGAAGTCATCAGTTAGTACTTAAAGTCCATTCCTCTATATATCAATAATCCTTCTATCATTTAACCCCAAGGAGAGTGATAAAGTAGATATTCTAAAATTGACTACCTGTTGAAATAAAAAAAAATGCAACAACAATCTTAGTAATTCAAAAATTTTCAAGATAAAATCCAAACCCATCAACAAATGATTATTGAATTATCCAGATTACTGTGTATTCCTTATAATTAAATTTGTTTACTGTTGAAAGAGGAAAAATAATATTTTTGTGGATATTTGAATTCGTGGATTTGCAAATAATCTGCATACAAGCTTTAGTATACAATACAAAAATGTATACTTCAGTGAACATTTAAATTTGTTTTTAGTCCAAAGTCAATGAAAAATTGTCCCCCTTGAATTATAATAATGAATGCACATTTGATCAGATTTATTAGAGGAAAATAGAGTACCGGTAATAGATAAAGAGAAAGCTGGAAACAATATACTCACTTGTCTTTCAACTGTACTCTGTGGCCCCAGTTTAAAGATTTTACATAATTCTGTACTAGCTCAGACATCTTATTCCTGTACAAAAAGTAAAAATCATAGCAATGTAATGAACTTGTCAACTTAAAAATCTGCAATATGAACGATTTTCTTTTTTTTCAAATTCAAAACATTCATTATTTCTTATAAATTATATCTTATGTTCTGATGTTATTTTTGGTGCCTTGTATCAGCGCATGGGAGCAACACCAAAAATTGGTACTAGCTAAAGCACAAGGAGGTTGTAAAATGCAAGCTGCTGTACATGTACATATCAGTATTTAAGTTGCCGTACATTATCCGAACTTTGTCTTAGTGATTTACATAACTTTAAAAACAATTAGGAAAATTACAGTCTTGTGTATTTACAGTCATGACAGTAGGTACAAAGATTTAATAATTGAATAGGAGGAAAAATTCAATTGTTGAAGCAATAAACAGACTACTTTTCTAGATGTAAAGTAATGGGTGATTCTTTTTTATATACACACAAGCATATACATAATAGATAGAAGTCTTAAGTTTTTAATGTTGACCCATACCTAAACTCACCAATCAAGCCACACATCTGTTTAAACATTCCATCCAAAGTTTTGAACACTAAAACATCTTGAATAGACTGCATGTGAACAGTGTTCACCAATGGACTCCTCCAATCAAATGGTCCTATGTATAAACTTACCAGTCAAGCTGTACATCTGTGGGAACATTCCATCCAAATACATTGGCATCCTGGATAGATTCTCCTAACAAGGCTGCACGGTGCATCAACTTTTTTGGAATACATCCCACATTTACACAGGTTCCTCCCAGACCCCATTTTGTTCCTTAAAACAGAAGTGAGCATAGTGAAATTATTATATCTTAAAATATATAAATTAACAAGATTTCAGACAATATCAGTGACAATTTCAGTTAATATTCAGGTTTATAAAGATTTTGAGAATGGCTACAAGAAAAATATTAGGCTGTTAACATTACAGGTATTAACCATGGAACTATCAGCCTTAACAAAATTGTATTTATGTTCAATGCATAATGAACATAGATAGCTAGTAAGTTCTAACAAGGTTTTCAGATAGATAGCTAGTAAGTTCTATCAAGGTTTTCAGAGTATGAGAGGAAAGATGATATCTTATCATTTGGTCATTTAGAAAAATATATACATGCCACTGAACGACTGAATATTGAATTTTTCCTATAACCCCTTGTAAATCCAAAATACCTTTCGTCTTCCACAGAAATTTTCATAACAAATTGATGCATACAATAATTGTGAACCAAATGAAATATGGGAAAATAGAACTGACAAAAGATAAATACCTTAACCAAGGGGAGATGACTCTGGAAAAGTTTAATTTGGATTGCAATAAATCTTGAGATAAGCTCCTATTAATATTACCTTGTGAAGATGGTTTTACAAAATCCAATACTGCAACTTTCTTGTTAAAATGGGCAGCTACAAAAATAAAAATAAATTATATCCTTATAAAGCTTGATTTATACTAGTAGAGGTTTCAAATTTTTCAAATACCAATTAAAAAAAACAGATGAAAAGATTTTTTCAATCAAATTGCCATAAGATTTGGAAATTCTGAAAACTGGCAGTATAATTGCTTTGGACATTCCTACGTGTATGTGCATGCCTTTATAATAAAATGGAAGGGTTCAACCTTTTCTTATTCATTTTAGGGCTGCAAACATTTAAAAAAAAACTAAAATGCTTTCAGGATAATGGTTATAAATTATCTCTGATATCATTGGAACCATACCTTCTTTAGAGCATGCTAATCCACCAGATCCTCCACCAATAACCACCAAGTCATATACATCTCTTCCTACAATATATTAGCATCTAAATCATAAGGATAAACTATCTACCTACAGAAATAACAATAAAGTAACTTAATACAACACACATAAAATAACAATTGAAAGTGTATTATCTGATAAAGTGTAAATTCAGAAATTATTGAGTGCATTTATTACAGCACCTTAAATGCAATTTTAATTTTTGACATATTCAGAAAAATCCTGTTTGATTCATATAATTTAAAAAAAAGCATGTTTGATTATTGGGATCATAACCCTGTCACATTTTTTCCCATTCCCCAATCATAATCAAAGAGCTGAATAGCTCTGAGGGGAAAGACGGCCCTTGTTTCTATTCAAATTTTTGTTTTTGTTTGGGGGGGGGGGGTATCTTTTGATAGTCTTCATATAAAGAATGAAAAAAGAACAGCTAGAGCATGTAGGAAGGTTGACAATATTGAAATCAATTGTTGTTTAATGTAATTTCCTTTCCTTAGTTTAGGATTCAATTTGGACCAATGGAAGAGATCTGCATCTTCTAAATCTAAACATTCGATTAAAGTTGATAGTTAATTATCTGAAATTCAACTGAATTCTGTCATTTAACAACAACTACAATATTTTTGGAAATCTTAATTGTGTACCACTGAACTGCAGGCTAGGGCCATTTTCCATTTTTTGTGACAGTACTGTAACATTTTAAATTTTTTTTCTTAAGAAAGTTTGGACTGAAAAATCTATTCAGTAAAGTTTGGACTGAAAAATCTATTCAGTTTTAGATTTCCATTGATAAAGTTCCCAGTTACAACTCTCATCACAGGGATACAGGTACTAATAAAAAACAATATGATTGATGTATAAACTGTGTGAAGCTGGTTTCCAAATCCTACATTTTGAAATATTTCTAAATTTCATGAATAAATAACACACAACAAAATGCAACATTTTTAATTTAATTCAATTTTTTTTTACCATTACAATGATTATGTCGGTACACAAAGATTTAGTTTAAATGGAAGACTACTAATCGTATATCAAATGAAATATCACATTTTAAGTGTTCAGATACATTAACTTTTATTCTAATGGATAATTACTAATCAATTGAGGTGCTCCTGAATTGGAGGAAGATTCTCAAAACAGAATTTTACAGAAAAAAATTTAGAAAATCGTTTCTCTCCCCTATCTCATGTATCCCGACGATCTTTGTTTACTTTGAAAGTTGCTGACCTACAAATTAAAGTATTGCATGTTGATGTTTGAATCGTCTACAGCAAACATTACTATCTTTAAATTTAACAAATACCAAGTTTTAATTAGTGCACGATCTCTGAGAATGATTTAAATAACCAGTGAAGAATATCCCTGCTTCTGCGTAGCAGTGTGGCATTCCAACAATGACGTCACTATAAAATACAATGTAGGTTGGATATATTTAGAATATCTCGTCATACTGATTTTTTTGGATTGTAAAAGAAACGTAAATAGTGTAAAGGAGAGCTCAAGATACATGTACGATAATTTCGCGACAAAACAGAAGGGAAATGTGTAAAAAAGTGTTTAAAGTCAAACTATTCATTTGTGTGTCTCCCTCTCATCAATTTCAGTAAGATTTGTTGGGGGGTTTTCCACACTATAAAAACAAAATGAATGATGTGAGGGAATGTCACTCTGGTCAACCCCATAGGGGATTGACGGCTTGAAGCCGTCTTCCCCAAAAACATTACCAGATTACTGATTACTGTAGTGTGATAACCAGTATGTATTTTTCTCATGATTGTCTATTCATTGTTTACATCCAATAGAAAAGAAAGAATATGGGGTATCTATCTTATTCTATAAGTTTGACTGTCCCCCTTTTATTCCATGACACAAAATGCATGTTCACAGCAAAAAACTCAAAAAGCATTTGGAATACTGCTTTTACAGTCAGGGGTACTTTTTGTACAAGTGTATCTTATTTACTTGAAGAAGTAAAAAAAAATATACACATATAAGTAAATTTGTAGGATACTTATACAAGTGAATTTTATTTACTTGTATAGGTAAAAAAAATTGGCTAAGTTATGTCCCTTAGGCATTCAGATTTTTTTACTTGTTTATAAGTAAAAAAATCATCCTTTCTTCTTTTCTTGAATTCTTTAGATTTCTTTGCTCTAATAGAATTTTAAATTGTGTACCCTTTACAGATGTCTTTACTAATCATTTAAATCATGGACAATGAAAATCCCATTTGTCTGTTATCTTCATAACACTGTTCATTTACAAGCCCCAAAGGAGCAATTTTTGATTGCCTTGCGCAAATATACAAGATCTTTGCTCAATCAGTTTCTTTGATGAATAAATCAGATGAAACATTGAACTTTAATGAAAAAATTTGAGCAAACCTGGGAAAAATCATTAAAGGCATGATTTTACATCTCAAAACTTGAGGATTTTTGTGGGATTGTAAGAAAAATTTACTTATACATGTACAAGTAAATTTTTTAGAAAATTAAGGGGAGATTATTCAAACATTATTTATTTACTTATATGTGTATAAATAAAATACACTTGTACAAGTAGTACCCCTGACTGTTTTATTGCTGTTTCTCATGTCAAAAGTCACACTTCATTTGATTTGATTTTGTGTTTCAGAAAGAAGATGTTTCTTTTGACAATCATGACTATTTTTTTCCCATTATTTGTTTAAGCAAACTTAGTTTAGAAAATACTTTAAGATGCCCCTCCAGTAACAATATTGTGTCATATTGATTGATTTGGACAATATATTATAGATCTTTATACAATAGGAGAGTTGTAATGTGGGTTACTGTTAGAGCAGCCAGTACCTTCATCATGTTCATGACAAATTGCGATAGTTTTTAGCCAAATGACGTAAACAGTAATTTTTAGTGCATGAGGATAAAATGTACAGTTTCTTTTAGACAATATAAAAATCGATTGATTTTGACAAATCACGTTATTTTTTTTCCGAAAATGACGGTAACGATAATTATTAAAAACCTCTGACGAATTACAATAAGTATATTTTGAAAGACCAAATTTTAACCAATCTGATGCTTACAATAGCCCAAAAATTACAGTTTGACACCTGACGGAGAGGGCATTATTACTACCCTCCTTGTCCATCTTTTGCAGTGTGGAAAAATACGTATATAAATATCTCTCAAAATTGAAAGATTTTATTTTTCTTTAACATTTGTTAAACACAAAATGCACAAAAATCAATTTTGTCCAATTGTATTGATGATCATTAATGGTAAAATCCAAACCTGCTCTTACAATAAAATTGAGAATGGAAATGGGGAATGTGTCAAAGAGACAACAACCCGACCGTAGAAAAAACAACAGCAGAAGGTCACTAACAGGTCTTCAATGTAGCGAGAAATTCCCGCACCCGGAGGCGTCCTGCAGCTGGCCCCTAAACAAATATATACTAGTTCAGTGATAATGAACGCCATACTAATTTCCAAATTGTACACAAGAAACTAAAATTAAAATAATACAAGACTAACAAAGGCCAGAGGCTCCTGACTTCTTACAAGCAGTTTTTGGACCATTTCACTTTACAATACACCTTATTGCTATTCATGCTATTTGTCTGCCATTACTGGACATGTATCACAGTAAGGGGTACTACTTGTACAAGTTAATTTAATTTACTTGAAGAAGTAAAAAAAATATATACACATATAAGTAAATAAATAATGTTTGAATAATCTCCCCTTAATTTTCTCAAAAATTTACTTGTATAAGTAAAGTTTTCTTACAATCCCACAAACATGACAAAAATCCTCAAGTTTTGAGATGTAAAATCATGCCTTTAATGATTTTTTATACCAGGTTTGCTCAATTTTTTTTTAATAAAGTTCAATTTTCCATCTCATTAATTCAACAGAGAAACTAATTGAGCAAAGATCTTGTATATTTATGCAAGGCCTTCAAAGTTGCTCCTTTGGGGCTTGTAAATGAGCAGTGATTTGAAGATAACAGACAAATGGGATTTTCATTGTCCATGAAATTACACTTAAATGATTAGTAAAGACATCTGCAAAGGGTACACAATTCAACTTCTATTAGAGCAAAGAAATCTTAAGAATTCAAGACAAGAAGAAAGGGTGACTTTTTTTCTTATACAAGTAAAAAATTTGGAATGACCTACTGTAAGGGACATAATTAAGCCATTTTTTTTTTACCTATACAAGTAAATAAAATTCACTTGTATAAGTATTCTACAAATTTACTTATATTGTATATTTTTTTTACTTTTTCAAGTATTATGAAATAAAAATTACTTGAATAAGTAGTACAAAATGTACCCCTGACTGTATCACAAAAGTTCACATAAAATAATTTTTGAGGTCATAATAGAAATTATCTGACGCCACAATGAAAAAGTGATTGTTTTATGATGTCAAAATTTCTAACCAAACGGAACAGATTTTTAAATAGTGTAAGGTATACAATAAATAAAGGCAACAGTAGTATACCGCTGTTCAAAACTCATAAATCCATGGACAAAAACAAAATCAGGGTAACAAACTAAAACCGAGGGAAACGCATCAAATATAAGAGGAGAACAACGACACACCGAAACGCAACACACACAGAAACAGACCAAGCATCAGACAAAATACCACAAGAATAACAAATATAACATCAAAACCAAATACATGAATTTGGGATAGACAAGTACCGTGCACGTGCCACGTCTTATCTTAATATCTCAAAAATAAGAAAAAACAAACGACACAACATTAAAATGCAACACACACAGAAACGAACAATAATATAACAATGGCCATCTTCCTGACTTGGTACAGGACATTTTTAAAGGGGAATAAAAATGGTGGGTTGAACCTGGTTTTGTGCCTATAATAAGAGGATCAAAGACGCCCTCTTTTTTGTTCTCGTAGGAAAGACTTGCAGTAGATCTATTGCACCATGACAGCACCTTTCTAAATAAATTCTAATCATTTTAAATAGATATTTCTTGTTTTCACAGAAAGCTAGATGAACCCCATTTAGGCTATAAGAACCAGTTGAATCAACAGGAAAAAGAGGGGTTGACCTTGACAACCTCTGTATTTCATAACGCAGTAATTGTTCACCACAATTTTCTGTACTAGTTTACAACCTATTACATGTTTTGATATATACCAGAAACGGTGGATGAATATTGCCGTGATTTCGGTATAACAGCTACTCTTATTATTCTGCAACATCGTCTTATGGGCGCAGACATCTTACATGGGAGACAACCCAATGCCACAATGTTAAAAGTCCGCGAAATTCAACAAAAATTTTGCCCCGTACACGTGTAAGGACTTCCGATAAGTTCCAACATTAGAAGACTACCAATATTAAAACCCTTATTCAGCTAAAGCAGAAAATGCTGGTTATCATACACTTAATTTTAATTGAAAATGAATTAAAAAAAATATGTAAAAATATTTTTGAAAGTTGAATAAATAGTTCACTACTTAGTAAATACACCTTATCGCTATTTGTCCGCCATTGCTGGAAATCACACAGGTTCCCGTAAAATTTTGACGTCATAAAACAAAATGTCTGACGCCACAATGGAAAAGTGATTGTTGTTGACGTCAAAAGTTCAAGCGGACGGGTCAGCCGGGAATAGCGATAAGGTGTATTCTTACCTAATGAAAAAAATAAGTTTTGCTTGGATAAGGAATTTTATTTATCTTCCAATTATCATTTTTTTAAGAAAATGCTTCACTCAATTGAGAATTAATTACCATAATTTAGAAATAGAAAATGGTAGCTATTATAAATTCATGCCTATATTCTAAACTGTGTTATTTGCTGGAGGATGGAAGATGACCCCTCCCTTTTGAATGCAAAACTAACTTAGGGTTCAGACAACTTCATTGCTCTTTTTTTGTATCTTAAGGTAAGGTTTGCATGATACCTGGATAAATGATATTACTGTATACCAATATGATACATCATTTTGTTCAGGGAGGAGTACCCAATCATTGAATAAAAAGAATCTAACATTGCCCGTCCCGTTTTTTAGGTGAACAGCTCAAAATTGCTATTTTTGACGTTTTTAGGGAAAATTGTATTTACATTTTTCTGAAATAATGTATGCAAGCAAGGAATTGTATATTCAAATATACAATTCCTTGATGCAAGTAACTATAAAAAATAATAGTGAATACAACATATGTAAATATAATTATGACATTCATTGATAATAAATTTGAGGTGCCCAAATTTTGATTCAAAAGTTCATGAAAAAGTTCCCAAAAACAAGATATTTTAATTTTTGGGTTAAAAATAAACCGTTGTCATGGCAACAAAAAGCCAAAGATATCCCCTTTCCGAGTCCACCGTTTTTGTAAAAAAAAAAAACTGCGAACTTTATTTTAACAATTTGCATTACAATGAGCTAATACAATTGATATGTCTCCGAACTCGTTTTAACGGAAATGGGCGTTATGTATTCATCATGTCTTTTCTGTAAAACACAAAAAATACGTTTTTTTGTGGATCTGCAAAGAATATTTCCCATTGAAAGTCATCTTTAATAGCATATTTTTTACAAAGAATCATTTTGTCTAGTGAAATGATTGATATGAAAGCAGTACGTTCCGGTGTACCCCAAGGACGGTCCTTGGACCCTTATGTTTCCTGCTGTACATCAACGACATAGGCGATTCTATATCGCCATGTACCAGTCTACGACTGTTTGCTGACGACTCCCTTTTGTACAGAAGCGTCCAAAACTCGGATACATGCCAGCAGCTACAACAAGACCTTACGCAACTGGTAGAATGGGCAAGACGCTGGCAGATGACATTCCATCCAGCAAAATGTTTCATCCTTAGGGTAACCAGAAAACGCAACCCTGTTGTTCACAACTACCATATGATGGGACATTACCTGGAAACTGTTCAGCACTACCTATACCTCGGCTTAGAACTATCAGAGGACATGAATTGGGACCACCATATAACAAAAGCAACATCAAAAGCCAACAGAACACTTGGATTTTAAAGAAGGAACTCAAATAAGTGCTCACAAGACATAAAAGAGAGCGCATACAAAACATTAGTCCGACCTCACCTTGAGTATGTATCTGCAGTGTGGGACCCATATAAAAAGTGTCATATTAACCAAATCGAGATGGTACAACGAAGAGCTGCCCGATTTGTAACATCAACCTATTCTCGGGAACCAGGAACTGTAACCAACATCCTACAGACACTTGGATGTCCAACACTAGCAGCACGCAGACAAGGAGCCAGGCTCGTACTCCTTTATAAGATCCTACATGGAGAAGCATCAGTCATTATTCCAGATTACATCAGGAGACCAACTAACAACCCGACAATACCACAGAGACAGGTTTTCCAGAGTCAGCACTTCAACGGATGCCTATAAATACAGTTTCATCCCGAGAACAATTGTTGACTGGAACCAACTACCTGACTGTGCCATCCAAGCTCCCACAACAGTCGCCTTCCGGGTCTGTGTGTGGCAGTTCCTGGCGTAACTATTGAAACCTGATTTTAACCCTGTACAATTTTTGCAAACATCACATAATTTTATTTGTTTTTGTTCCTGTTAAATACACAAAGTTTGTCATTTTTAACTTGGCGTGTACTGGTTGACACACGCGCACAGTATATTTGCGTTATGGAATATCCGACTGCAGATTAACCACATAGAAGTAGAAGTAGAAGTCTTGTAACACTTTGAGATTTGATCATGATTAATGAGAGAAAACAGTGATTAACTTGACTTTTGTGCCCACAACTATCATTCGGGATATCAGGTCTTTCCCCTATTGGTCTTTGTTAAATTTTCGCTTTTCAGAAAATTGTGCAGAATTTATCTTTTTTTTAAATAAAGAAAAACTTGGCATGCGTTTAGTTTTATCCTGTCCAGTATTATAGACAAAATGTCACAAATTCTTTTCAATAAATATATTAATTTTGATCACAAAATTACTTTTTAAGATCAGAATATAAGAATATGACATTACCTAATGGTTAGGGGGAAGTCGTGGAGCTCAGTGAATTTGATATTTACAATAATTACAAATATTTCACGGTCTTCTCAGTTCGGGTATGATATGTATTTTTTTAATTGGATACAAATTGCAATTTCTTTTGTACTCATTTAAATTTAAAAAAAAATAAAATGATAAAACGAACCAGAAAAAAAATTCTTGTTTTCTTCTTCAAATCTTGAGTGGTATTTCTCTCAAATGTATTGATTTGTCGTTATATAGGTTAAGATGTATAAATCCAGAAAATAAATGGAGAGCGAATTGGACCAAGGATTTGATATCTTACTATACAAATCCTTGATTGGACCAAAGCATCAGCATGCACAAAGTAAAAACGGGGTACAAGAAGTGTATAATGGGTCATTGACTTGTACTATATTCAACGATTGGAACGTTGCGATTTCAAAAACACTTTTTTGCATGTAATACTTCTCAGATATTACTGACGTATAAAGACACCTATAAATAAAAGTGTCTTTACACAAAATGAAACAGTTCATCAAATGTTTTTTTTCGTCGGAGGTAAACATTCACGACTGAATTTACAATTCACCAGAAAATGAAATCGCTTCAATTGTCAGAAATGAAAAAATACTGATAAAAAGTGTTATTTTTTTATTTCTTCATTGTTATACACCTGAACGCTTTGTTTCGAATTTGTAAAACATGTTCTGGTTTACTATTATATAAAAATTCATTACAAAAAAATGCAGAAAATTTTCATATTGAAGGACATCGCCTTTCAAAAATTTTTGCAAATATTATTGTTCCCGTAAAGCTAATCTTAAGTATTTTCCTATCTTTTCATATGGATCTGGGCATATACGTTTTATTCGGTGACTGTTCTAACGCGTACTTGTTTACATAAGTCCTCGTTACCTAGTACGAACTATATGCTATCAGTAACCTCCATATGGGATGAGAGGGAGCTCGAACCTCATATGGAATTTCCTGACCCTATTTATAACGTATTAAGTCACAAGAACAATGTGCAAAGAATTTATCTTACCCACTATCTGAACAAGTGGCCTACCAAAGTGACCAAGTCTTCCATATTACCATATTAAGAACCTTCTATTCAAAAAAATAAAATGCTAATACTAACAACTTAATATCTTTTGATGTCTTTTCTGCATTTCTATCGTTTAATATCATCAATTTCTTCGTCAGTTGAAACAGTTCAGATTTTCCCTCAACAACGTATTGTTTTTACAAAGGCTCGTACCAGTACTATCTGTGTATTGAAATACCCCACGCCTACTAACTTCATATGTAATATACACGGTCTCCACGAGTTTGCTTTTAACCAATTATATTCCTAGAAACTTATTGGAGATAAGATAAATGTACGTATAAGTCCTATAATACACGGCTGCACATTTATGCCATTTTTAACATGTTTTTTTTTAATTTTAATTTTTCATTTGTTCGAATGCAAACTCGATTTTAGAAAATGAATTAACTGCGAGTTATGAATTTCAGGGCGAACAAATACAATGAGACTTTATCTAGCTTAGATTCAAACGAAGACCAAAGGGGTGATATATTCAATATTTGTTCATTGTTTGAAAGAATAAAATGTGTTAACAACCTGAAGAAACAGAGAGAAAAGCGAGATTGACAGAGCTACTCTGTTTCGAAGGTGTTAAATACATTTTATATTTTCCTGTATTGTACAAAATTAATACTATTTTTATCATCCACATTAACTTCGTTCAATCAAGATGCACTTTGATTTTTTTTTATAAAAAGGTCGATTGCAAGATACCATAAGTTTGTGACTGTTGAAACGCAACGAAACTATGATTTTAAATTAACCTTAAGTTAATAATAAAAATCAGTCATTTGCATTAACTGTTATGTGTAAGAAGCAAGTTTCATGTACATCTTAGCAGAATATGAACATTTGTCAACGCATTTTTTGCATACTGTATCTAGTTTTTTTTTAATCGTATGTTTTAACTTAAATCGTCAGATATTTTGAGAAATAGTTGAAAAGAGAAAGTTAATTTTTTGAATACATCCCTATGAATATAATTGTATCAACTTATATAATAAATAAAAAATAAAAAATGCTATGAAACCATTATATCATCTATGATTGAACATTTGTTACAAAGATACGTCACTGTTTGTGATGTCATGTGTTGTCGTTAATATATATGATGTTGTTATTCTGCAATTTACCTGTTATAACGATTACCGGTATTATATTATTTACAAGACAAATTGCAAATGTATCTATTTACAATTCACATGGACTTGTACGAATACTGGTTTTATCACGCACATTCACCTTGTGATATCTAGATGCACTTCTCTTTGTTTGATAAAAAAGGTAGATTTGCAGGATAATTTACTTTTGTGACTGTTGGAACGTAACGAAGATTTAATTTAAAGTAAACATTATCAATTACATCAGTCATATGCACAAACCTTAATACACAAGAGGGAAGTTTCTTGTACAGCTTATGAGAAAATGGAAAATCAAAACAGATTTTACATTTATGTACTTTGTCTTTCTGTAGCAGCATATACATCAGGTATTGTAGTTTTTATTCATTTCGTCAGATATTTTGAGAAATGGCCAAAGAGTTAAATTTACTTATGAATATATTCCTATGAATATTATAGTATTAACTTATATTTCACATATCAAGAATAAAAAAACCGCGATGAAATACATTTGGCGGTCAATGCTCTTCAACGTCGTACTTTATTTGGCCTTTTGAACCTTTTTGGATTCTATCGTCACTGATGAATCTCTTGTAAACGAAAAGCGCGTCTGGCCTAAAAACAAAATTTTATCCTGGTATTTAAGATGAGTTTATCTATGTTTTGTAGCTTTTGTTGGTATAGCATCAATAACATTTTACTTGATGAGACTTTTCTGCATGCTAAAACCGTTGATTTAGATTTCATATTCTCTACCATCTGGACTTCAATTGAATAAATCTTTCTTACTAGTTTTAATAAAACATTTTATTCAACTTAGAATCGGTATGAATTTACACACATTTTGCTACTGCCATGTACAAAAATCGAAATTGCCTTTGATCTTCATTGATCCTGCCATTTCAGCCCCTCGAGGGAATTATAGGCATCCCTAAAATTGCAATTGATGGAATCAAACTCGGATCTCCACAAACTCTCTTATAAAAAAAATAGGTGTCAGGCCACCAATTACTCCCTCCAATTTAGAACGTATGTAAAAGTAGCCCTACTCTGACACAAAATAGTGCTTTTGGTGTCCTTGTTTACTTAAACTAACCAACAAATATGCAGAAATGAAACTTTTGGTGAAAGAGAAATATATCTAGACCATTTTGCTTGTCTATGAGTTTGCATTAAAAATTGAGAATGAATGCGCTCCATAGTATACTAATTTAAGATTTCCAGAAAACCAGGGGTTAATTTTGGAGTGCCTCTGTTCGAATGTCAGTTATTTTGTTAGTAGGCTTTAAATGTATGGTGAAAATTGGCATGTAGAAAGCTGATACATGTACAATTCAGTATATACCTGGTTACTATGAAGTTAAACTTAAGGTAAACTATTTAGAAAGCTGTGAAAATTGCAAAAATTTGGTTGAACAGATAGGGATTTTTAATTGATGGTCTGACATCTTTAAGATAGTAAAAATAGCCCGAAAAAAAATGATACTGATAATTAATACTGAAATATTCCAATGCCTAAATTCAGCGCTGGTCTATCGATCTTTAAATATATAGAAGAACTATAGGTCATTCAAAATTAAAATAATTACTAAAAAGGTACCCAAGCGCCTGTGACAGTTAACGTGTTGCATTTTTTTATCTTCATGACTATTTTTGTTTGCACGAGAAGTATTAACAGGCAGTTGAGTACTTGTATTTGTAGTTGTTGTTGGCGTAATTTGATTATACTGTCATCCATTGAGAGACTAGATATGAGTTCATTTCACTCTTTTGGTGATTTTTGTTCTGCTGCTGGTGCCACTGCAAGCCGTTTGGGTCTTTATGTTGCTTAAGGGGGCTCGCGAGTCTAATTTTTTCCAATCCAAATAGAGGATTTCGCTATATTTTTCTATAAATGAACTTTATCTTATACTTAATAAAAAAATAAATTAGAAAATGGTTTCACTGTTCATTTACGCTCACAATCTGCCTTCGAATGAAGCATACATTTTTGTGAATGTACTTTTTTCTGTTGAACTAATAGGAGAAAAGAGGTAAATAGTTATGAAAGGTACCAGGATTATAATTTAGTACGCCAGTCGCGCGTTTCTTCTACATAAGATGCACCAGTGACGCTCATATCAAAATATTTATAAAGCCAATTAAGTACAAAGTTGAATAGCATTGATGATTCAAAATTCCCAAAAGTTGTTGATATCGAAATAAAAAAAGAACTTAATTACAGAAATCGCTCAAATTGTAGAATTGTATAGTTTAAATACAGCTTATTGAAAATAAAAAATATAAATATAGGTCACCGATGAGTTAAAAAAGATATTTCAATTTTAATTTAAAAAATGGCATTTTTGCACCAAAGGGAGATAATTTGGAGCTTTTTAATGATATATACTTTTTGAAAGTCATCTAGGGCCAAAACGAATTCATTTTTGTAATGTTTTTTTGTACCATATGATAAAGTAACAAGTAATAAAGTAATAAATAAAATGTGTAATGATTTTTTTTTTTAAATTTTTATACCTTCGAGCCTCCTTTAGTATTGATTTTAGGTATATCTTAAGGTCTTTTTGCTGCTTTTGAGTAATGTTCAATTCATTCTTTTCATGGTTTTTGTTGGATTAACAGTTAATTGAGTGTTTTGGTGCTCCTCGATGAGTTTGTATTATTCAGTTGCTTCCCTATGGTTTAGTATTGCTGTTCACAAATGCATATGACAGGTCTTTTAGTATTGGACATATTATAATAAGAACTGGTCTAAACTGCTATTTGATCAAATTCAAATCAATTCAAGGTGTTGAGAATCTGAAAATAAAGATAAAAAACCCTGCTGCTTTAGATTCGGATAAAGGTAATAGTAAAATTGATTGTTGTAACTCATTTATGTTTTTGCTGCTGTTGCTTATGCTGCTGGTGTTTAAGATTTGTTTCGGAAAGGCAGACAAATATTGTGAAGTGGTATCAGGAAATGGGGTTCCGGGGATTTTTTGGATTTAAAATCAAGAGATGTCAGTGACCTTCTTTCGTTATAACTGACTCATGACTGCAAATAAACTTTGTATAAACACTCATGTTAACAAATATTTTTACCGAATAACGTCTTATTCCGAAATATTGTACAATCTGTCTGCCTAATTTTATTTAAAAAAGCTTTATACTTTTTTTCATATATATGCATAAATGATACTTACTTTTGCGTGCATGAAACAGTTCATGCACGCAAAAGTAAGTATCATTTATGTAAACATTCTTTTAAAATAAAGAAAACAAGGACACATTTATAACATATCCAGAAATCAACACCACTTTGCTTATTTGAATATTATACTAAAGAAATCGGATACGGGTCACGGAAATTACATTAAAATGATAGGGAATTTTGAAAAAATGTCTGTTTTATTTTTAATTTAAGTGATAGACAGGTTGCCGGGACAGAAAATGAGTATACACAACCATATACACCATTTAAACGAAACATAATGATTGTTGTTGCAAAAATACAGGTTCCTGAGCTATTTTAAAAATCGAAGCGAGAGGTTTTTAACATTGCAGTGTAAAATACTGGCTAAAATGACTGAAACGTCAAATTTGCAAACTTCGTGTTGAAAATTGGCTTACAAGGGGAATATGAAACTTGAATTTCAAAAGAATAAGCAAGTCCAAACCTTGTATGTGTAGTCGTTGAACTCTAGGTTCCCACGTAAAATTAAAATGTCACTATTTCAAGAAGAATAAACTCACGAAAGCACGAAAAATTCACTAAATTCGCGTTCATTGTTTTGATTTTGACCGCCTGACAACTTTACGGAAATATCAAAGTGATTGCAAATAAGGACTCTGTGACGGGCAACTTATAATATCCGTGTTTTAAAGATTTTAATGATATCAAGCCTATCAAGCCAGTCCAGTTCAAAGTACTATCACGTGGTACAATTCTCATTTACATATTATGAATATTAATTAGCAAAACCACTACTAATTTCTGGCTATGAATTCATTTTAATAGAAAACTGGTGTTTAAAAGTCATAAATCGATTGAGAAAAAACTTATCCGGGGTACATACTTAAACTGAGGGAAACACATCAACTATAAGAGAAAAACAAAGGAACACCGAAGTTCAACAAAAAATATCCATAATACATCGAAAATAACTAATTGATAACAACTGCCATTTTTCTGACTTGTTACAGGACATTTTAAGAAAAAAATGGTGGGTTGAACCTGGTTTTCAGTTAGCCAAACCCTATAGAACTCCTTCTTGATTTACATTTATTAAACAGCATTACACAAATGTTGATTGAGGAGCAAAACTTCTACTAAAATAAAGGATGAAATAACGTGTCGGAGAAGAGTTCGTAGTTCCTATGGCAATAATGATAATGTTATGTTACTTATGTGGAAATATGAGGGGTCCCGATTGGAATGTCAATTGTGAAAATGATAAAATGACAATTTTTCTAGACAAATGACGAGTATATCTACTAACAATTCACATAGACAGTTTTTAACTTGTACCACAGTTTGTATCTATTTCAATTAAAAGTGTAAACATGCAACTAATTGAAAACGTGTATTTGTAGCATTTCTGTTGACAACATCATCTGACAGAGCAACTGCTGGATGGGAGTTTAACTTTACATGTTCCAATTTTCAACCAAAATACAATAATACATTGGTGAATATATCAAGATATAATGAATCAAAATGTATGGCATATGTAACGTACGATGGACGCTGTTTGTATATTTTAAATCATACCATTAGCTATACTTGTATTTGTTACTATAGCTCAATCACCCTAACGGTCCCTGGAACATTTGATAAGGATAAATTAAATGGATCTCGCTGGACATGTGGCAGTCAAATTCAAGGCGAAGTTTCAAATCCAGTGAAGTTATATGTAGACAGTAAGTACTAAGAGGAAGAAAATTATATTTGAAATAGTCACTTTTAATATACTGTTCAATTTAAATATATTTCTTAACTATGGTTTAAAGTAACGTTATTGACAAACAAAACAAGTGTAACAATTGTCTTTAAATATTTGGTGAATTTTTAAATAAAACTTTTAAGCGTTGAATTACAACTGAAAATTGAACACAATCTTGTAACTTTTATACCGTCTTAAATATCGATACATGAAAGTCCGTGAAAAGATTGGTGTACAAAAAATCTATAAGTATCTTTGTAAAATTTATCTTACAAAACTCCTTTAATCTCTATAAGTCTTGTATGTTTTTTTGAAATTTTAGTTCATTTACTTGTTTTGGAGTTTAGTGTGACGTCCATTTCATTGAACAAGTACACATGTTTGTTAAGGGGTCAGCTAAAGCCCGCCTGTTATGCTGATAAATGATCTAACTTTATACTGTCAACGTTACAACTTACACTGTATTAAGCAATCGCAGGCAATACACACGTTCACGGTGATGAGGCAATTTGCTGAATTTTGCCTAAAATTTTCTGCCATGAGTAGGTTTCTTTAGTCATGTTACAATGTTTTATGTAATGCCTTTCTAGGTAAATCAAGTTATTTTGAAAAATGTCTAAATTTAGAAAATGTCTGTTACATATACACATTAACGGGTTTACAATCTGTTCATGACTATATGTTGTTATCCGTGTTTTTATCTGATTGTAAATGACGTCTTTTCCCTTAATCATCTTAAACTTTCCTAAAATAGCGATTACAGTTGATAGTGAAGTCTTAGACACATTATTTTTCTAATTATATTTTTTATTGGTTTTTAACTAATTTAAAAAAAAACTGCGAGTACTCCAAGATTTGCTTTCTTGACTTTGTATTTTTTACCGGAGTATTATGGGCTTTTTTACGATCTGATAAGTTAAGCCCTTTTCAACTGCCCCAAGTCGGGAGCTCTTTATTCAGTGGGTGTGGTTTGTTTCTCTGTTCTTTCTATATTTGTTTTTCGTTTATTGTATTTTTACATTAATCAGGTCGTTTGTTTTCGAGTTTAAATTGATTTACAGTTGTTTTTCATGATATTTTTGAGCTTACTAGTATGTTAGCTTTTTTACATTATGGTGACCTATAGCTGTTAACTTTTATGTCATTTGGTCTCTGGGGAGAGTTGTCTTATAGGCAATCATACCATATCTCCTTGTTTTTATTTCATATGAGCTGTAGCAAAAATTTGTTAAAGTGATGTTAATTTAGTTTTCTTTTATTCTCAGTTCCTATTCTAAAAGTAAATTTAACGTCAAACCTCAGTGATGAGAACCTAATAAAAGTAGTATCCGATTCAAAGCACCAATTCATATGTACAACGGAGGCCAGTCAGTCGGCGGCAAGGATACAGTGGTATCTGTCTGGTACCGACATAACTCATGAAGCTTCTGCTCAGCCTAGTGTGTGTAGTGCTGGATGTGAAACAGTTATATCGTCAAGTATTCTATCATATATTGGTAATATTAAAGACAACGGCAAGACAATGTATTGCACAGCTGTAAATGTAGAGGGAGAAAGTGTAAACTCAACAATGAAAAGTATTGATATTTTGTGTAGGTATACTTTTAATAATTGAATTTTGAAGTTCGTACTGACATGCATTTGAGTATGACTTCATTAATTTAGTAGAAATGTATTTAAACTAAAATCTGAAAGCAAGATACGTTTGAAGGATTGGTTGCTGCTTGTTTTATGCCTATTGGCCCTTACTTTGTGAATAATCCGTTCCACATTTTTTTAACAATAAATACAATCGAAGGAATACCGGATTGAAGCACAGGTCATTTTGATTGCCAGCTGAAAAAATGGTGTGAAAGATAGAAGAGGAACATTCAAGCTCATAAATCGAAAATAAACTGACAACACCAGACCAAAAAACAGACAAACAATAGTACACAAAACAAAACATAGAAAACGAAAAACTAACTAACACGAACCCCACCAAACACTGAGGTTATCTCAGGTGCTCCCAAAAGGTAGGCAGATCCTTCTCTACAAGTGGACCATGTCATTTTGCTCATGTTAGTACACTTTTGGTTCTCCTGGTGATAAGAGACAAAAAGTGAGCTTACAACGGACCACCGCAATCAATTATAAATGGGTTCTGTAACGTAAAGAGAACGTTGCATTCATTCTACACGTGACGTCCAAAATTACAAGAGGACGTTGCAGCAAATTTGTACGTTCCGCACAGCCAAACAATCATCAAATGTTAACTATCTGAAAAGGGGAGTCGAGATATGATCATATTTCTTTTCCTCAGTCATTCATTATTTGTATGAAAAAAATGATACAAATAATACGTATAATAAAATAAGTAATATGCATGTCTAACCTTAAAATTGTTTCAGATCAAAAATACAGTTGTATCTAATTGAAAGTTTACATTAATTATGTTGTATAATTTTGCAAACATGGACGACTCCATTGCATTCATATACATATTTCAATTCAAAGCATAAAGTGTGCACCAAATTTTTTTTTCAGAATAAGTGCTTATTTGTTCAATTAAGCAGTTGTATTTGAAAAGAAGAACATATGTTGATGTAACCCACTTTCACGGTCACAATATTGAATGTCCATGTTCAGTGAAAATCATGAAATACATGTTTGTTTTTAAACTTCCAGATCATAATTCTATAAAGAACATAATACTATGTACCTTATGTAAAAAAAAAATCTTTTAAAACTTTTCTTAATACAATTCACAGATTTGTCTGACAATTTGATCTGTAGACATGTTGACCAATAAACTTCTGTTTTTAAAATGTAAAAAAATAAAAAGTCAGAAACTTTGACTTTCTTCATATATCAGTAACAAATTTTTAAGGTAAACGGTGCTTTATGATTTTTTTTGCGTTAGAAGCGCTTTTCTTGATATACCTCTACCAGGCACACCCAAAGCCATGTATTTGAAAGTCAATGGTGTATATGAACAAAAACGTTTGAAGAGCTATATTACAAAAAGGAATACGAAAATAGTCGGCAAAGTTAAAAAAATGTGTGATAACAACTTAATAAGAACGACAACTTAGCGGCAAATGGAAAATGACATATTGTTTTATTTGCAAATAAATCAAATTTGTAGCATTCTACCTTAAATGTCTGAGTCGAAAGTTGATGTCATCGTACAGTCTAAACTTTATCTATGCACCACTTTCTTTTCTACCATACACACCACAATTAAAATACCAAACCTGTTCAGAACGATTTCTCTTATTTCTCTTTTAAACATTTTTTGATTCGAGCGTCCCTGATATTTTTTTTTTTTAGACGAAACGCGCGTCTGGCGTAAATAAAATATTTCAATCCTGATTTCTATGATGAGTTTATTATCTAGCTGATGAATGAACTCAATATTTCTTTGGGTGTCTTCATCAACAAATTTCCTATTCCCGATTTCTAACACGTTTAACACTTCTCTTCATATCACATTTAAAGAAGTCAACATCCGTGGACGTGGGTCGTGTATAACTGGTAACCGGTGTATTACCATAACATCCCTTTTCCTTAAACTAACGTCTATATCTTTTTTAACCACTTCAATGAAATCCTTGCGAAGCTTTTGTTTGTTTAATTCCTTGGGAAGTTACACTTTGATATGTGTTTTTCCAGAATATTTGTCCTATTAATTGCTGATCAAATTGACTATTTCTGTTAATTGTGCTGTTTTTGCTAGGGTAGTATTGATACGTGATATCAGATGTGAATGGCATCAATTATCTTTTTAATGTGTTCATATTCACTTTCTCTCCAATATTTTTTGTTACTTTAGACATTTTATTGTTAATTTTTTTCAAGTGTAATTTTATTTCATCAAGGTCTTTTTGAAAGTTAATATGACCTGATAGACCAACACTAGTGTTTGATATATATTTACATTCATTTCAGACAAACCTATGATTGCAAAAATTCCTGATTATAACATAACAGAAAGACAAACCCTTTCAATAACCTGCACTGTTGTCAGTAATCCAGACCCAATATCTATATGGTGGACTCGCCAGCATGAACCCGGCTTCAGATTTAACAGTGCAAATCTAACGATCAGCAACATTAACAGAAATGACAACGGTAGTTATACATGTCATGCAATGAACATTTTAACACCATCAGGAATGTCCTTACAGAACAGAACTTCACAGAATATGTTTCATGTAAATGTACAATGTAAGTATTAAAATGTCAAAAGAGAAATTGGTGGAAAACTAAAGTTCTTTAATGATCATCTTCGCTAGCCCATTCCGAATACATTATTCTTGACCAATGGTAGCACTTGAACTCTTCAATTTGGAGGTGAAAACACGGTTGCGTCTAGATTCTACACTTTTGTTTAAGCAGGAAACGAAAATATACGTTGAAATTTATGCATTTGTGCAAGAAACATACACAGGAACTATTATTAGTTAGTTAAAACATTCAAATTGTCACTAAGTATAGTCGTATGTTTAGGGATGTAAAGACTTGCTGTACAATAAGCACGTGGTACTTGTTTACATAAACTTTCTACATTTACACGTGATCATGTTATAGTCGATTTTTGATTGGATGCAGCGAGTTTTTACTACAACCAATGAAAATCATTACCTTGTGTCTCCGAAATTCTATTTTAATCCGCCAAGGGTGGAGAGGAATGAAGTGGATCATTACCCTTGGCTAGCGAAAATGATTAATGATGGAAAGTAATAAATAAATAATAATAAAAATTTTCAGACAAAGGCGTGCTAGCAATCATAGTTTCGCCTTAGGGGAATATATATTTTTTGATTTGAATATTGTTACAGAAAAGAAATGTAAATGCCACAAAATTTGTGTTGTCATACTTGTATAAAATTTCGGATATTGGGCTTGTTATACTCTCAAGTCGACTAACAGAATGAACATACAGATTATCAATGGCAATGTATATTTCTTAAAATATCGATTATGCTTTTATATACGACTTTAGACATGTTAGAGCTATTGTAGATGCAAATTTAACGAAATATTTTACTACAGACCATGTTTAAAATCTTTAATGTGGAGTTTGCCTTGTTATTTTTTGACATACCACTTACGAAAAAAAAGTCATGCTTTTTTTCAGTTAAATGTGACAATTACGATGAGTGTAACAACCATATATTTCACATTTAACGCTTGTAGGTAGCACAAACCCTGTAAAATGTCTAATTCAGTGGGTCACATTTAAGAAAAAGGAGATAGGATTGTAGTTACGACATTAAAAACCTATCTGATACAACCTTTGAAACTCATATTCCATAACTGTCAACCATCTTGTGATGGCGTCTTTGAATTGAACAATAGTTCGATGTTTTTTTTTGTCATTTGGTCATGGTGTCGATGACCTATGATGTTATACACTGAATTGTGACCATATCTCGTTTTTCATTTTGATCTTTATTATTTCAATAAAACATGCCTAAATAAATCCAAAAAAATAATGATTTAATATTTGTAATCTCAAACCAATTTGACATTTTATTTTTTAAGACCAGCCAGTAATTTCAGTCATGCAAGATATGAACGTTACAGAAGAAACTACTTTTGATATATGTCAAATCGTTGTTGCTAATCTACAACCTATGTCGTCGAGATGAAAACGAAGTCGTATATAAAGGTTTCAATCTTACAATCAGCAACATACAGAGAAATTTCAGTGGCAATTACACCTTAATTGAGTGTCACAACCAGAGATTCTACATTCATTTTTTGTATTTAGTACAAACCCGGTTAAAAGTCAAATTCGGCGCGGTCGCTGACATTCGAAATGTTGTCACGACAATAAAAACAGATCTGCTATCTTCTTTTAAACGGATATTCAATAACTGCCAACCTACTCGTGATGGCGCCGTTAAGTGAATAATATTTCGTCGTTACTATTTTCGTCATTTGGTCATGGCGTCGTTGGTCCTTCATGTTATAATAAAAATTGTCATCATATTTTGTTTTCCATTTGAAGTTTATTATTTCTATAAAACATGTAAAAAAATCGAGAAAAAAATCAATGATTAAATATTTGTACTACCAAAATGACTTCAGCATTGGTTTTTTTTTTAACAATTTAACATTTAATTGTTTTAGACTATCCAGTAATTTCAGACATACCAGATTATAACGTTACAGAAGGAAATACCTTAAGTATATTTCCAATAATTGATGCTAATCCACAACCTACATTGCTTTCGTGGAGTCGTCGAGATGAAAACGAGGTCGTATATAAAGGTTTCAATCTTACAATCAGCAACATACAGAGAAATTTCAGTGGCAATTACACCTTTCTTGTAAGAAACACATTGAAACCATCAGGAATGCAGTCACAGGAAAGGACGTCAAGGAAAATGTTTCATGTGAATGTACAATGTAAGTGTAACAATAAAAAAATGAGATGGTTTAAGTATGTTATTAATTTTTTGTCCTCATTAAATAAAAACCAACAATATAAGATTTTTGATATGCTTAATATTTTGATTGCGTTAAGCCATTTCAATTGATATTTTAAAATGTGTATTTCTATGTTGGGATGTTACACTATTGTTTCAGATAAAGGAGAATGTTTGGTACCATCAAAACGTTTAATCCCGCTGCAATTGTTTGCACCTGTCCTAAGTCAGGATGTTCAGTAGCTGTCGTCTGTTGATTTGGTTCATACGTGTTTTTCGTTTCTCGTATTTTATTTAGCTTAGACCGTTGGTTTTCCGGTTTCAATAGTTTTACACTAGTATTTTTGTGGGACCCTTTATAGACTGCTGTTCGGTGCAAGCCAAGGCTCCGTTTTGAAGACTGTACTTTGATCTATAATGGTTTACTTTAAAAAAAATTGTGACTTGGATGGAGAGTTGTCTCATTGGCACTCAAACCACATCTTCCTATATATATATATGTTAAGTACATACTTATTAATTGCTATTGAATTGGTTATATACTTTTACTTTGAAAAGTGTAAAAAATGTTAATGAATCGGTTAATTAATTGTTTCAGACCAACCAGTTATCTCAGATATCCCAGATTATAACGTTACAGAAGGAAATGACATCAAACTATGTCCTGTCATTGATGCTAATCCACAACCGAAATTGTTATGGTGGACTCGGCAACATGACTTTATATATTACGGCAGCAATCTAACAATTAAAAACATACAGAGAAACTCAAGCGGAAACTACACCTGTCATGTTATGAACACTTTAACACCATCAGGAAAGTCACCACAGAACAGGACTTCACAGAAAATGTTTTATGTAAATGTCCAGTGTAAGTGTTAAGATGTCAATAGAGAAATTAGTCGGAAGCCTCTTTGTGTCAGGGACTTGCCCTATTTGTTAAATTACTTAAGCTAATAACATAAACAGTACAATTTGTTAGCACCAGATTCGGATTTTGAAAATCAATGTCTCTTTATTAATGCAGGACAAAATATTCGAAAATCTAAATTAAAATGAGGATGGAAATGGGGAATATGAAAAAGTGCAGATAACATCCGAAGGCCACCAATGGTCTCAAATTCAGCGAGAAAATCCCGCAGCCGGAGGTTGACCTAAGCTGGCTCCTAAATAAAAATGTGTACTAATTCAGTGAAAATGGACGACATACTAAGCTCCAAAACATAAAACGAACTAAAAAAAAAAACCACACATACAAGGCCAGAGGCTCTTTACCTGGAACAGGTGATAATATGCGACGGAGTTAAACATGTTTTGTGAAATCTCAACCCTCCCCTATATGTCTAGCCAATGTAGAACAAACAAACCCACCGTATACACACAGTATACAAACAGAAAAACCCAGGTCAATGGAAGTTCGAGTCCGATGACATAAAACATAACAAAAGAAACTAAGCAAAATGACAAAGATACATACATTAACAAAGGACTACTAGCAGTTACTGACATGCCAGTTCCAGACCGTATTTAAACTGATTGAAAAATGATGTCTTCATCATGTGAAAATCAGTCAAACTCATTCCCGTTAGGGGTTTATAATCATAACCTCAAAAATATACAAGAAGAATATGATCCGTATTACACAAACAACTGGTTTTAGAAGAAAAAAATGTGTTTATATCCAATGCAACGACCCTATGAGTGTATCAATATCAATACAAACATATGCAATCTGTAATGACCTGACAACAGTATCGTAATTATTTCCCTTCGGTATAAGTCTGTTTAAAAGTTTGGTCAACTTTTGAGGTAAAATACGTTATTTTTGTGCTTTGTAAAGAATATTACCATAAAAATTGGATGTGAAATAGCTGAACAATACTTCAAGATTGAAAGTATCAAACCGAAGACAAAAAATATAGACAAAGAGGTGTTAGAAATCACAGTATTCCATGCGGGAGATTTATTACTGGAGTGAAATTTTGTAACAGCAAATTTGAATAACACAAAATTCGTGTTGTCATGCTAATACCTAAATACGATCAGCTGGACTTGTTATACGCTCTTGTGGACTAGCAGAATGAACATACAAATAATCAATGACAACTAAGAATTTCTAATTGAATATTTAAATACAGATCATGTTTAAATCTGTAAAGTGAAGTTTGCCATTGTAATTCTATGACATACCTAATAGCAGTAATGGTTTTATTTTGAGTTAAACATGACAAGTACGATGGGTGTAACAACCATAGATTTCACATTTAACACGTGTAGGTAGTACAAACCCTGTAAAATGTCTAATTCAGTGGGTCACATTCGCGAAAAGAAGACAAAATTGTATTTACGACATTAGGAACATATCGGAAATAACCTTTGAAAAGGATATTCCATAACTGTCAACCATCTTGCGATTGCGTCCTTGAATTGCATAATAGTTCTTCGTTTTAATTTTTTGTCATTTGGTCATGGTCGTGGACCTTTCATGTAATCATTTGTCTTTGACTTCACAGAGAACGGCAACACTCCTACAATCACAAATATACAGAGAAACTCAAGCGGAAACTACACATGTCATGTGAAGTGGTGTGTGTGAATTGTCACCTTGTATTCATGTTCCATTTTGAACTTTATTATTTCAATAAAACATGAAAAAAAAAATTAATAAAAAAATGAAATAATGATTTAATATTTGTTCTTTCAAAAGTGACTTCAGCATTGTTTTTAACATTTTGACATTATTTCAGACCAGCCAGTAATTTCAGACATACAAGATTATAACGTTACAGAAGGAAATGATTTAGGTATATTTCCAAACATTGATGCTAATCCACAACCAACATTGTTTTGGTGGAGTCGTCGAGATGAACGAGAAATCAGAAATATTAGTACTAGTTCTTATCTTAAAATAAGCAATATACAGAGAAAATTCAGTGGCAATTACACCTTTCTTGTAAGGAGCACATTGACACCATCAGGAATGCCGTCAGATAAAAGGATTTCAAAGAAAACGTTTCACGTGGAAGTACAGTGTAAGTGTTACAATGTTCAAAGTTAAATGGTTTTAGTATAATATTAAAAAAATAAAATAAATTAAAGATTATTTACATGTTAAACATATTTAAAAATAACATATCATGCATATCAATTGATAGATATTGTATTCGTTATCGTAGTATTATATTTGAAACAAATATGGTCATGAATGTAAACAATCTGATGATTAATTATTGCAGACCAGCCATTTTTCTTAGAGATGGAAGACCATAACGTTACAGAAGGAAATGATCTCCAAATATATCCTGTTATTGATGCTAATCCACAACCGACAATGTTATGGTGGACTCGGCAAAATGACTTTATATATTACGACAGCAATCTAACAATTAAAAACATACAGAGAAACTCCAGCGGAAACTACACCTGTCTTGTAATGAACACTTTAACACCATCAGGAAAGTCACCACAGAACAGGACTTCACAGAAAATGTTTTATGTAAATGTCCAGTGTAAGTGTTAAGATGTCAAAAGAGAAATTGGTCGGAAGCCCCTTTCTGTTTTCTAATTACTATTGTTAGATGATGTAGGTTTATAAACTTATTAGTACAATTTGCATCAGATTTGGATTTTGACAATCAATGTCTCTTCAGTAACGCTCCAGGACAACATACCTGAAAATCATAAGCTTTTGAAATAATTGATAGTTATAAACAAAACAGGAAACAATTATAGAAAAAGATGAACGCATGCTATCAATCACAGTATTGCATGAGGGGGATATATTCCTTTATTTAGATTTTGTTACAGGAAATTTAAAGATATCAAAATTCGTGCTGTCATGCTAGTACCGAAGTACGGGCTACATGGCTTGGTATACTCTCTTGTGAACTAGCAAAATGAACATAAAAATAATTAATGGCAATAAAGAATGTCTTATTATATCAATTATGTCATTGTATACTACATTAGAGCTACTTGTAGTTACAAGTATAACTAAATAGTTTACTACAGATCATGTGGAGTTTAACCTTAATGTGGAGTTTGCCTTTCTTATTTTCTGACATTCCACTGTTTTGGAAAAAAGTATTGTTTTTTTTTAATTAAACACGACTAATAACAGAGATTTTACGTCCATTTCTTGTGGTAATTACAAACCATGTTTAACAGGTTTATTCAACAGATCACATTCGAGAAGAGTTGTTCCGACTGTAAGAAAATATTTACTATCATTTTTGAAACGGATATTCCATAGTTACCAAAGGTACCAGGATTATAATTTAGTACGCCAGACGCACGTTTCGTCTACATAAGACTCATCAGTGACGCTCATATCAAAATATTTATAAAGCCAAACAATTACAAAGTTAACTGTCAACCATCTTGTGATGGCGTCTGCGACTTGAATAATAGTTCGTCGTTTTATTTTTGGTTTAAAGTTGGTCATGGTGCCGTGGACCTTTTATGTTATAATTTGAATGGTCACCATATTTTGTTTTCCATTTTGAACTTTATTATATCTATAAAACGTGTAAAAAATCAAAAAAAATCTATGATTTTATATTTGTACTCTTAAAAGTCTGTTCAGCTTTGTTTTGAACAATTTGACATTAAATTATTTCAGACCAGCCAGCAATTTCAGACATACCAGATTATAACGTTACAGAAGGAAATACTTTAGGTATATTTCCGATCATTGATGCTAATCCACAACCTACGTTGCTTTGGTGGAGTCGTCGAGATGAAAACGACGTTGTATATAACGGTTTAAATCTTACAATCAGCAACATACAGAGAAATTACAGCGGCAATTACACCTTTCTTGTGAGGAACACATTGACACCATCAGGAATGCCGTCACAGGAAAGGACGTCAAAGAAAATGTTTCATGTGAATGTACAGTGTAAGTGTAACAATATCCAAAATGAGATTATTTAAGTATCTTATCAATGTTTTGTCGTCATTCAAAATAAAAATAATAAAAGTCTATTGATATGCTAAATATATAAAGTATATACTAGTATTGATAAAATAAGTTAATCAATCAAATAATTAATTATTTTAGACCAAGCTGTTATCTCAGAGATCCAAGATTATAACATTACAGAAGGAAATGATCTCAAAATATATCCTGTTATTGATGCTAATCCATACCCTACATTATTATGGTGGACTAGTCAAGATAACTTTACATATTACGGCAGCAATCTAACAATCACAAATATACAGAGAAACTCAAGCGGAAACTACACCTGTCATGTAATGAACATTTTAACACCATCTGGAAAGTCACCAGAGAACAGGACTTCACAGAAAATGTTTTATGTTAATGTCCAGTGTAAGTGTTAAAAGTACAAAGAAAGAAATTGATCAATTGCCCTTTGAGAATCGATTCTGTTATATTACATTAGATATTAACATTAACGGTACCATTTGTGTTTTCGCATCGAAGTGCAAATCGATAATCTATGTCTCTTTAGATGCCAACAGCTTATCAGATATATGAAGATTTATAAACCAAAAAAGGATAAAATACCTAGACAAAAACTGACAAGGAATCAGAGCTTTGCTTGAGGGAAATATATTATTTCAAAATTTTGTTACAGAAAATTTTAACAGCAAACAGTTCTTACATATATGAATGTTCATGCTACTACCGACGTATAACTGACAACTGGGCAAATGATACTCTCAAAAACTATAAGAACGAACATAAAGATAATCAAAGGCTTGCAATACAGAGTTCTTATTCTACCGAATATTCTACATTTAAGCTACTTATAGTTCAAATTCTACGAAATGTTAAAATGTTTATAGATATAGGAAGATGTGGTGTGAGTGCCAATGAGACAACTCTCCATCCAAATAACAATTTATAAAAGTAAACCGTTATAGGTCAATGTACGGCCTTCAACATGGATTTAACCTTTGATTTAAACTACCACCTGCACTGGTATGGGAAAGAATTATGATTTTAAATAAACATGATTGAAACGATTGGGGTCAATTTGTTTCATAAATTTGTTTGTTGTGGGTATGCTACTTTAAGTATAAATCTACACATCTGAAATATAGCCGAACAATTTTAGATCTGCAAATTTGTAAAGCAAACATTTGTTCTTACATCACTGGTATTTGAACCCTTCTATTTGAGACATCGTTGCAAGACCGTCTATATTGTGCCCACTACCCGAAATCACTATTACAAATGTAAATATAAAAAGAGAAGATGTGGTATGATTGCCAATGAGACAACTCTCCACAAGAGACCAAAATGACACAGAAATTAAGAACTATAGGTCACCGTACAGCCTTCAAGATGTTCTTTTTTTATGTTTTTTTTCCTCCATGAAATGTTTAAAATCGAAAAGATTGTATGGAAATGATCAATGCTTTATATAAAGGCAACAGTAGTATACCGCTGTTCAAAACTCATAAATCCATGGACAAAAAACAAAATCGGGGTTACAAACTAAAACTGAGGGAAATACATTAATTATAAGAGGAGAACAACGACACAACACTAAAATGCAACACACACAGAAACGGACTAAGCACTAGACAAAAACTTATGAGAACAACAAATATAAAACCAAAACCAAACACATGAACTTGGGATAGACAAGCACCGTGACACGTCCTATAGCAATGTGAACTCACACTCAAAAATAAGAGAAAAAAAAAACGACACAACGGAAACACAACGCCAAAACGCAACACACACAGAAACGAACTACAATACAACAATGGCCACATTCCCGACCCTTCAGAGGACATTTTTAAAAGAAAAAAATGGTGGGTTGAACCCGGTTTTGTGGCATGCCAAACCTCCCTCTTTTATGGCCATGTGAAATATAACATTAAAATGACAACACAACATTACAGGACTAAAAAGTTAAAGTTATCATAATATTGATTTCATTAATGCAAAAACTAATCGTTTTAGACCAGCCAATAATTGCAGAGATCAATGATATTAACATCACGGAAGGAAGTAGTCTAGCAATATATCCCGTAATTGATTCAAATCCACAATCTACGTCTGTATGGTGGAGTCGCCAAAGTGAACCCGACTTTAGATTTTATGACACAAATTTTACTATCAGCAACATACAGAGGAAATCCAGTGGTAGCTACATCTTTAATGCAGTGAACATATTAACACAATCTGGATGGCCGCCACAGAAAAAAACTTCACAGAAAATGTGTAATGTCAATGTACAATGTAAGTAAAACTCTACAACACAATAACCTGATACGTTTAAACCCGCTGCAATTGTTTGCACCTGTCCTACGTCAGGATGTTCAGTAGTTGTCGTTTGTTGATGGGGTTCATAATGGTTTCTCGTTAACAATTCATGGTAATCTGTTTTCATGTGAAATTCATGTGAAAACTACGGAAATTCCACGTATAAGCTCGATTAAGGTGAATTTCATGTGATATTTTATCGTGAATTGTTCATGCGATTGTTGTGGAATTTGCTTTAACCAAAATTTACCTTTGCATTCTTCGGACATAGAAGGTTCAAGCTTTCAGTTAAACCCTTTGGTCATAGAATAACTAGCCGTTTTGTTCGAGTGCCGCTTATCTAAACGAGATGTTCGTCTTGACTTATGCATAAGCCTAGTTTTTAACTACAAGGGGTAGATATTTCTTCCCCAAGGATATCATAAACTCATAATCACTTTCCTGTGCTAACGCGGAATACAATTGATGCTGTCCAATTTATATATCATTGCATTGAAAATAATGAGATCAGAAAGAACATTTTTATCAGAATACACAGTTTAAACGTCGTTCTGTAAAAAATCATCATTAAAAAGTAAAATAACAAAAATAGCGAACTTCAAGAACAGTTCAAAACGGAAAGTCCCTTATTATTAATAATTTAGACTTCAACGATTGTGACATAACGGAAAAAATACCTTTCTATATCCATCAATTGAAGCAAATTAACATTCAAAAAATTATGGGGGATAAGTTAAGATGAATGAGTATTATTTTACAGTCTTCAACAAAAACCTTACAATTCAAAAGACAAAAACAACAAGCACAAACAAAACAAGCTATATTATCTATTCTACCAGCATATAATCTGCGAGTAACATTTCAGAAAAAAAACACGTCACTAACAGGTGCAACACGGCAAAAAAAATAAAAAAAATAGCGTTCATAGTCGAAATACTTGGCAAACCGTTTTGACTATTTCAGATAAGCCTATTCTTTCTGGTTCTCCTGATTATGATACTGAAGAAGGAGGCACACTTACACTTTCGCCAACAATTGATGCTAACCCATCTCCTACATATATATGGTGGACTCGTGAGAATCACACTAGCTTCATTTATTACGACGTTCCTCTGATTATTAAGAACATAAAACAAATCGACAGTGGTAGTTACATTGTCTATGTAATGAATACTTTAACACCATCAGGAATGCCTGAAACAAATCTGACTTCGCAAAAGGTTTACAATATTAATGTTACAGGTAAGTTGAATTATGATAAATTAGAGGCAGCAATAGATCGCCGATATTCATATCATATAAATCAAGTAAGAATAAACATATCACGATGAAAATAAAAGCTGAAAGAATCGCAGAAGTGTAAGATCAAACACAACTAAGATTACGTGAGCTGTATTTGTCAAATCCTTTTGGAATTCTGGGTCCTCTATTCTCTTCTTGTTCTTTATTTGGCCTATTTAACTTCTTTGATTCGAGCGTCCCTGATGAGTTTTTTGTAGTCGAAACGCGCATTTACCGTACACAATTTTAGTCCTGGTATCTATGATGAGTTTACTTTAAGTTCATTCGATTAATTATATATACTAGCAGAAAATTAAAAAAAAAGAGACCAGATTTATATCAAATCAAACATTTGACATTTCCTATATTCATTGCAAGACATTAGCAGTATTAAAAAAGACTGACACAATAAGTGTTACTGTTCATGTACTGTAGGATTTGAATGGTAGTCACATCGATATGTCGTAATGCTTGAATTTGATATGAATCTGTTCCTGTAAAGAAGCATTCATATGATACAGTTTAGAATTAAAATTGATAGTCATAACGGACTTTTATTTAGGATATCAAGTAATCGCGCACACATAAACTATCCTGAAAAGAAACCCAATTTACTACATTACTGTTAAATGATAACATATTTTTACTCAAATATTTTGGCCACGAGCATCGCTGAAGAGACAAGTATTGTCGAAATGCGCATCTGGTGCAGGAAAAATGGTACCGTTAATGTTATTACTACCACTGGGTGAATGCCTCTGCTGGTGGACTGTTAGTCCCCGAGGGTATCACCAGCCCAGTAGATAGTACTTCGGTACTGGCATGAAAATACGGATTTTTTGTTTTTGTTAAAACTTGCTGTTACAAAATGTTAGAAATTATTATAAATTAAGGAATGTATCTCCCTCATGCAAAGCTCTGATTCCTTTCACGGATTTGGCTATACTTTTTGCACCTTTTGGATTATAGCTATTCATCTTTTATAAAAGCTTTAAATTTCAAATATTGTGGCCACGAGCACCACTAAAAAGACATGTATTGTCGAAATGCGCATTTGGTGCAGGACAATTGGTACCGTTAATGTTATTGTTTTTACTCAAATTCTTTTAATACAATGCTTAAGTTTCGCAATTTCTGTATATTTTGCGTTTTGTAAGTGTAATCATAAAAGTATAAGATATTTGTAAATACTTAGTATACAAAGTCATCAGTTTATTTTGTCACATTCTATCGTTATACGCATTGAAATAGTCCTGTAATTGTTTTCTCCACCCTGCTTATCTCTAACAAACTCTTAAAGAATACAAAATAAAAATTTGTTCAAATATTTATCTCTAAATTCATTGTAGAAAGTGGTTTGGAACCTGTTGCGTTATATTCTAAAATTCTTCGTAGATACATCGAGAAATCCTTCACAGTAACCATAGATGAATACGTACCATTCTTCAATATTCCTCTTGGTCATAAAGCTCCTTGAGTTTCTACATACTTATGCATCCATAGCATTAAAATGTAAAGCTTTGACCTTTCCGGATGAAAGTATATAACAACAGTGCATTGGACGCACACACTATTTAAAGTTGTTTGTTGTGTCCCCCCATTTATTGATGCACGAGCAAATTACTATAAACACCATCAAGTTAAATTACTAAAAACATGATATCATGTTTAAATAATAGAAACTGTTCAAACCAGTAGTTTTCAACCTAAACGAAAAGCTCTTTTCAAAATTGTATGCATTTTGTATAAAAATAGATGCGGTATGATTACATCTTTTGTATTGTAGTGTCAACTGGGCCCATTGCGCAAGATACATCTGTTACATCTGATAATTCTATCATAATTGGTGCTGGAGTCGGAGCAGGGGTTATTTTCATCTCTATATTAGTTATCGGAGTTATGATTTTCATATCAAGAAAGCGTCAAATAAACAGAAGAAACGGTAAATGTATGCCTTGAAGCAACACATTTGTAAAAAAAATGTTTTTAATTAAATAAGAATAACCTATATAATAACACATTGCATATCGTTTATTTCTTGCATCTTATCAGTAATACTTATCGAGGGAAATGTTTAATAACTATGGAAAACCCATGAAATGATTGGTCAATAGTGGTAGTCATAAGATATCATATAAAATGTTAACAGAATGTATTGAACAATATGCAACCATTCAGATATCATGATGCATGTTGATGCCCCACATACGATAGTAGAAGGGCATTATGTTTCATGGTCTGTGCGTCCGTCCGTCTGTTTGTCCGTTCGTCCGTCTGTTCCGCTTCAGGTTAAATTTTTTGGTCAGGGTAGTTTTTGATGAAGTTGAAATCAAATCAACTTGAAACTTAGGACACATGTGCCATATGATATGATTTTTTTCTAATTTTCATGACGCAGTAGAGTGTTGACCCCAATTGCATGGTCCACGGAACATAGAAAATGATAGTGCAAGTTTCAGGCTAAGGTATTTGGTTAAAGCTTTTGGTCAAGGTAGTTTTTGATGAAGTTGAAGTCCAATCAACTTGAAACTTAGTACACATGTTCCATATGATTTTAATGTCAAATTAGAGTTTTGAACCCAATTGCATGGTCCACTGACTATAGAAACAGATAGTGCAAGTTTCAGGTTATAGCGTTTGGTTAAAGTGTTTGGTCAAGGTAGTTTTTGATGAAGTTGAAGTCCTATCAACTTGAAACTTAGTACACATGTACGATATGTTATGAGCATTCTAGTTCAATGCCAAATTAGAGTTTTGACCTCAATTGCATGGTCCACAGAACATGGAAAATGATAGTGCAAGTTTCAGGTTATAGTGTTTGGTTAAAGTTTTTAGTCAAGGTAGTTTTTGATAAAGTTGAACTTCAATCAACTTGGAACTTAGTACACATGTTCCATATGATATGATCTTTCTAATTACTAGTAATTAGAATTCCATTAAACGTTTAAAACAGATACAAAATAACTCTCTTTCATTATGCAAAAGTATGAAACATTTAACTTTTCTACGCTCTACATATAAGTATCACCATTTCTATACTTAAAGATAGATCAAAAGAATTATTTCTGCTTTGTTTCATAAAAAGAACAGCCAACGTAGATAAGTATTTTGTCTAAAGAGGCATAAATCGGTCACTGTAAAAAATACTCTGATTTATACAAAAAATCTAGTAAAGTAACATTTTCAAAATGCTTGATTTCTGATTGACAACGTATTAATTACGTTTGGAAGACAATTTTTTCAAGAAACAATCAATTTTTCCGTGGATCACATTTGTATAAAATCAGGAGTTTCTTGTAGTAAAGATGAAATCATCCCCACGGGCGACATCATGAATTGGTTGACCGTAATTGAATACTAGTTTCTGTTTCACAAATGATGACAGATATATGTTTCAATTGTTGTTACATCCCTGGTTTGTGGTGGAATTCTTATTGCTTAGTCTTTAGTTTGCTATGTTGTGTTTTGTGCTCTATTGTTTGTCCTTGTGCCGTTTCTCGTTCTTGCCATGTCAGTGTCAGTGTGTTTTCAATTGACGAGTTTTTTTTTCAAATACAGCTAAGATTGGTGTGTCTCACTGTGTTAAAGTGTTTATGGTATAAAACATGTTGCCCATCATGTTTACACAATCAGTTTATATAAAAGTTGATTGTTGGTTTTACTATGGCATTTCAAAATCATAATACAAGTAACTAACGATAATTTAAAATAAGAATGTGTCCATAGTACACAGATGTCCCACTCGCACTATCATTTTCTATGCTTAGTGGACAGTGAAATTTGGGTAAAAACTCTAATTTTGAATTCAAATTAGACAGATAATATCATATAGAATATGTATATTAAGTTTCAAGTTGATTTGACTTCAACTTCATCAAAAACTACATTGACCAAAAACTTTAACCAAAAACTTGAACCTCAAACATGCACTAACATTTTCTATATTCAGTGGACCATGCAATTGGGTTCAAAACACTGTGGTTCAAAACTCTAATTTGGCATAATACTGTAAACCAACTTATTTTCGCTGATACTTTATTTCGCGTTTTATCCTTTCAAGTCCACTTCGCGGCTATTTAATTTCGCGATTTTTAAATTTTTATGATGTAGTTTAATAAGGAAAGATCCAAGTTTTACATTTTCGCGACGATTTATATTCGCGTTATTTTTCTACTCGCGAAAGTCGCGAAAATAAATCGACCACGAAAATAAGTTGGTTTACAGTATCTCAATCTCATTTATACCGAACCTCGAGAAGGAAGTTTCACAATAATTTTAAAGCCCATGCTAGACTGTTGATAACACTTATATTCATCATTAACGAGAACGAGATTTTGAGTGAAAATTAGATAACACATCAATATGACGTTGTTTGTAATAAAACTAATTCAGTTATCCAATACAGCGAGGGAGGATAGAACAGACCTATGATTATTCAGCACATGTTAGGATTTTTTTTAATTTTCCGACTGAATTATCAATACCTCATTCTTTTATCAAGCAGTTCGTGTAATGTGATTTACACATACTAACCATGTTGTTCGGGGCTTTATCTAAGGTGAAATCAGCATATCAATCGTGGGTTAGTTTGTACTTTGTGTGATATTTACAACGGTTTCAATTTGAAGGCCAATTATGAGTCTTCTGTAAATGAAACTTGCGTCTGTCTTGTCTTGTGAACAAAATTATATGCCTTGTATATTATATTATGATTTACATTTATATAAAGAATCTAAAGACTAGTTTGAAATGAGATAACTTTAAATTGTTTGAAGCAGTTCAAGACAAATTATTTTAAATTTCAAATTTCACGAAATGATTTACTCTCGACTAAATGTTTAATTTTTATAAAGTTCACTGGTAAATGATATGTGCTGAAAGCTATAACTTAATTTTACTCTACTGTATTCCATAATATACATCAATCAATTTCTATCACAGAAAACAGTAACGAAAGAGTTTATGAATCAACACCAAATGGACAGGGGTAAATGTATAATTCTATAATTTAATGCATGCCTTTTTTGACAATTTTCTAAACGCATTATTTTAGAAAACAACTTCAATTGTTTTATCACATGTTATTAACACGTGCATTAGTTCATATGACTTTACAGTTAAAAAGACCCTTTACAATATAAAAAACTCTTGAATAACACATACACCAAACAATTAAATATAAGGTCATTCAACGGCTGCTTATTTAGGCATTACAAGTACATGTACATTGTAGTACATTGATTTGTATCTATTTCTGATGATGTTTTTGTGCTAATATTAAATTATGTAATGGGTATGATTACGAATGCAGCAAGTTACCCTTTGAAATCAAATGACGTCGATGTTAGCAACTATAGGTCTCCGCATGGCCTTCAGCAAAACCAGTACCACATGTAGAGGTATAAAAGGCTTCACCATGAATACAATGTAACACCGTTGAATAAACAAATAAATGGCAAATGTGCGAAAACGTAAAATTCATTTACAGCAACCCATGCTTTGCAGGGTCATTGGACATGCAAATACAGAAAAAAACCAACCCAAACCTTGTAATTTTAAACTTGTAATTGTAATTCAGTCAATTCAATATTGAATTATAATTAAATACTTTGATTTTATTCAGAAGATTATCGAACAGAGAAATGCATGTATATAATGATTTGGGAAATGTCGCAGGAGGTGAGTGGTCTATTGGTATAGACTAGCAAATTTATATTCGTTTAATTATATTTCTATTGATATAATATACCCATTTTATTCTATTGGTTCAATACTCATTAAAGATACCAAGCTTATTACGTAAGTGCGTTTCATTTTCATACGTTTCATCAAAGGTGCCCGTATCAAACAGTTTGAAGGGAAAGTACAAAATAACCTTGACATTGTCACCATGCCAACTGTTTAAGTAAGAACTATAACCGTTAAAAACACTAGTTGTAAAATCAAAATACGATACAATTAAGGTACAGCGTTCAAAGTGATATTCGAAAGTTTGTAAAAGCACTTAAAGGGACACTAGCTGTCAAATTCGTGGTCACCGATTTGACTCAAATTCTCATATTTGATTTATGATAATGTAAAACATTTATCCAAACTACCAAAAGTCTAAAATAAACAGTTTACAGAGCATGGAGTAGATAATATGTAGGTTCGTTTCGTGTGTATTTTAGTCCAAACGCCATCTAATTAACTATCGATTTGACCTCAGATGACTATATAAGCGATGTAAACATGAATAAAGATATGAATAGATTAAACCAACACGTGCTATTGGATTTTTTTTTAGGTCTGTTTGAGTTTATTTTATAGATTAAAAATATATGTTTCTCATTGTTTTTAACCGTATAAGAGTGATTTTATATGGATCGAATCAGTAATCAAATGATTTACCGTAGTTTCACTTTCATTGTTGACATTCTTTTTCTTTAAATAACCAGTACACGTACAAGGCATGCGTTGTCAATCTCTAGCAAGGGGTTACAGTGAAGTTCACATGAATACGGATTTAATGAGCTCGACTTCTTCACTTGCAAGTGAATGAGTAATTATCAATGTTTCTTCGCTTAATTTGACAAAATTGAACCATTTTGGCTGCTAAAAGTGAATTATTATTTCACTATTTCACTTTCATTAATGATTGAACAAAAAAAATCTTACTTTAGTTTTTTATATATCTCGTAGCTAGTGCCCCTTTAAAATAGAAGAGTTAAAACAATCAAATGTGTCTCTCTCCTAAATTAGTTATATGACTACACTACTACTTGTAATGTTTTTTTTTATATTCTAAAATGAGTAAAAACGGCTGGTTTAAATAGCTTATAAAAAAATTACGATCAAATTTAACATTTCGAAGACAGTTATGCTTTTTCAAAATCATTAAGATAGAAAAGGTAATATGATGATGCTTTTTTCTCTAAGTTAATAAATGCGTAGAAGAAAAGGAAACCGTTCCTAGAAGGCTTCATTCCATATCATCTTTCAGACTTTGGCGGCCTTCTTTCGAAATTTGTTTTATTAAAAATTTATTATTGACAAACAACAGCACATAATACATAACAAAGAAAAACAAAGACTGCGCAATGCGAACTACACCAGAAAAAAAAAACCCGGGGGTTATCTCAGATGCTCCGGAATGTTTTCTGAGTTAGATAAAAGGCAACATGTGGAATCGTATGTTAAAATGCTTATGACGTATGCGCTGATGAATAATATTTGCATGTTATGAAATTGAGTTTCGATCAGATTCTAAAATTAGAATTCAACATGTTAACACCTTAACACCAATATAACATCACCAACAGGACGAATGATTACTTTGTCAAATAATATTCAGCCTGTACCTGTGTCTGTTAACTAGAAAATTAAATGAGTTGTTTAGTGTAGTAGTAGTATCGAGGCTTATAAATGTTGAATTGTTGGCTTACAAAATATGTCATTTTTTAAAACAAAAAAATATGTTTTCCAAAATTATACACATATTAAACTCTATGTAGTGAAAATGATCAAAACATACATTTTTATAAAATTTGAATGTTTCAGAGGCAAACAATTTAAAAAAGAAAACTGACGAATGGTATGTTATATAATTATGATATTAGAACATTTGAAGATTATCAACATTTAGTTTGAAACATAATTATATAAATACAAATCGACATGCAAGACTTATCAATTTTGCTTCGTTATTGATTATAATTTGACTCTTGCACCTTCAGTGTATCAACTGTGGTAGGTTTTAGTTTATCAGAAATGGATTGTATAAGATGGAAACAATAATGCTATATCAGTGTTATCGACATAGGAGTTTTAAATGTGCTCTGGTATACTTTGTATCTTGTTTTTAAATACGCACGCACTTATTTAGAAATTCATTTAAATGTATTTACAGCTCGTATGAAGAAATTGGAGATGTTAAACGCATTAGAACTGATAACATTTACCAAAATCTGACATCACCAGAAAATGGTAAGAGAATGCAATATCAATTCGTGTTGCATAGTATTATGTAGAATATTATTTCTTTTCCGCGTAATATTTCCTGATTTTAACCTTAATATTGAAGATGGACCCTGGAAATTCTAGTAGATGCTGAGGGAATAAGATGAATGACAAAACACTTTTAAAAATGTATTTCTTAATGTGAATCAGAAAAAAATTCAAAAGTGCGAAACGTAGGAGGTGAAAAAAACAAAAGAGCTATGCCAGCAGCTGTATCAAGTCATCTTTCTTATACAGTTGCTACCTCAGCGTTAGTACAGTAACATGCATTTATGAAAAGGATATTCCAATCATAAGATGCAGAATCCATTTCATTTGGTCATACTAATGCAGAGGCTACTTGGTTTGTGGTACAGACCCGAGGTAGCGCTACCGCCAAAATTGTTACAATATTGTTCGTGCACAGAACATGAATTTTATTACAATCCATTAGGTAAACTAGAGACCATACGATTTGAAACCCAAAATAATATGTTAATCGTAATTATAATAAACAAGCAGGCAAACTATCAGATTTAACGCCGTCTTCAAACAAGAATGACTGAGATGGTTACTTTCCAAGTATATATTTTTTTTATTGAATAACTTTCTTTATAATTGCAATAAAACGCGTTTGTTAAAAAATATCAATTTCTTTATGTTATACAATAATTTGTACATCAAAAATAGGAAATCTATGTTTTATTGTCAAGACCCAAGACTTTATACAGTATCGAAATCATCAATTGTTTCATTTTTCAGAATCCCGAAGGCATACCAAAGAAAAGGGATTATATGTAAACATTTAACCCTGTTCTGTAATATTCTTTCACCAACTTCTTCGTAGTACTTCCATGCAGTTCTATATAACTAACAAAGGGTAAAAACCCGAAAAGAAGATAAAATATTGAATTAGATGGGATTCTGAATACTGAAAACAGGAGGAAGATTGTAAATAAATAAATCAAATGAAGTTAGTTTTACGGTAACTTTTTATGATACCGACATTAACTGAATATGCCATATGGATACTTATTTACTTATACATACATACATAAATAGATAAATTTGTACATGTCTTTTCATTTCAGGGCTTGCCAAAATTTCTATTATTCACGTTTCAACTTAAGATTTTAATATTAAAATACTTAATCGTATTCAAATTTAAGTCTGATCAGATTTTTATACGTCCCATGTACCCACGCTTTACTTGAAATCATTCGACAACGTTCTGTTCTGTTATTTAATTAAAAAAAATTAAAAAAAAACTTTCGGAATCGTCTGGATTTACTTGATAATACACATAATTAGTAAACAGGAATTTATTAGGCTGATAAAATACTAATAAGAACTTGGGGATGAACTTGTCATATCGATGTTAAAAAAAGCGCTGAAAAAGGATTTGACACTGAATTAGATTGAATGAAATCCCTGGCTCAGATACGTGTTCCAAATATTTAAAGGTGAAAAATTAGAAACACAGAACAACAACTGACACCCACATAATCAAAGAATTAATAATTGAAGATAAAAGTTAGACAGACAAAGATTTAAATTTCGGCTGACACTGGAAATAAGGAAACAATTAAAGTTGACCTGCAACTTGCCACATACAGACGCCTAAGACAGTTTCGACGATGGTTGATAAATGTATAAAGGAATGTCTTTACACATCAGCCACGGTCGATCGGGCGTCCAATTTAAACACGCAAGGGTTTTTCTTCCCCAACGGGAGAAGTCAAGAGGTTACCATAGTTCATCATGTTAGCATACGAAAATTTCAGAACTTAAAGTAATATAAGGAGTAATGTTGTATCCACTTTTTGTTTAAAAAAGATTCAAACATAAGACTGATACACGTCTAACTTCAAAAGAACTTCCGACTTAGTCTCTTACAAATGAATACCTATGATAAGTTTATTATCTCTATTTAATCCATTTGCCTGAACTTATTTCATGAGAGCAAATATATTATTCATATAGTATTTTACCGCATTATGGGGTTTTAGTTGTAGACAATAATACAGGTAATAGGATTGCTGCTGGAAAAAAAAACGTATGCATCATGTATGGTGTTGTTCGTCTTTTTGTCTCAGATGTTGGGAAGCTCTTTATGAAAATCTTTATCGCAGGAGGTAAAAAGTAAAATCCATACACTTCATTCTGGCATTGCATGTGTATTAAATTTAAATAGACTGGAGGTAGTTATATTGTTATTATGCATATGGCAGAATTACAAACTTAATCACGATTTTATATTTTATTTTTAGAAATTTACTTGTGAAGTCTCTTTTTGTGACGCAAAAATCATAATAGATAAAGGAAGATGTGGGGGAAGATCTAAAACGCGGAAGTGAAATTTGGGTGTATTATAACTAATATCTTTGGAACCGCTAAAGCTAAATTAATAAATAAAACTGATTTTTAAAGCTTATATAATAGTCTATAAGAGAAAATTTAAAATATATATATTTGAATATGCTGTGTTACTGAAAAGTTGACTGGAAGTCTTTCTTAGCCTGACTCTGGCAACACATTTTTGAACATTACAATTTAAATTCACGAAAAAGCATGTAACCCTTTCAAAATCTGTGAATTGATTCTTAAAGACAATTTAATGACAAATAATATGATACAAGGAAAAATATAAATACATTACTTTAAAAGGGAAAAAAGTTGACCGGAAGTCCCCCATGTATATAAATGATGAAGTCAAGTTTTCAACTTTGAACTAAAATTCATAAAAATATAAAAAGCTTTGGTATCACTATTCCCAATGCGATATTTGTAACGAGAGTCTCTTGGTTGATGAAAAAAATATATAACAAGCTTCCCAAACACTATTATCACCAGTCTCACTCCTTGTGGAAGTCCATATATTTCTTTCAGTTTTTGTCTGCTACCTTGATTTTTTTCTCTTTTTTATGATATCACTAGATTCTCTTAATGATTTCTTGGTGATTTGATTAATCACATTTAAAAACAATACTGATTGGATGAATAATGTGGTGTTGTATTATTATGTTGCTATCGTAAGTAGCATTTATAAAAGTATGAAGGTAAAATTAGACGTAAATTATGAGGAAAAAAAAAAAACCAATAAAGCTTGTATCTTGGCATTGCACAGGTTAATGTTTTTCTATGACTGGTTATGACGTCTATTTACTAAATCAATTGGATCACAGATAACTGATAATTTATAATATTTAGTCATTTGAACTTTGACGTAAAGAGAATTGAGATTTTGAAAACTACTCATTTATTAACATAATGTTCACAGCACAGAGATTGTACATTGTGTTATAGTAGTCTCAGATTCTGAGAACTTTTTTTTTTATATGCAGTAATAAATGGAATGATGACCCTTTGACCTGAAACATTTTAATAGCATAAAAGTTTTCACTTGTTCTATCCTAAACATAATAATTCGCTATTCAAAAGTAAAAGACAAATTGAAATATAAATTTTTCTGTCTTTTTTCATGAAAAAAGAGGGACAATCCAGTAAAATTCGTACACAGATTATCAGAAACTGACATTGTCAAGATGCATCAACTCTTGATTGACAATATAATTATTACGTTATTGGAACCACCTGTACTTTTCTATTTTTTACTGATTTGAACTTTCTGCATATGAAACCTCATTACAGGAATAATGATGAAAATTGGCATTACCCGTTAACTTTCACGTTCTTCTATGCAGATGATGAATTTTAAACTCATCTATATACCATCGAGCTTGAAACAAAAAAATACTTAATATACAGTAAAGTTTTCCCAAAAATCTTGAGTTACATCTAGTAATTGACAAAGAGGGTATTTTGAGTACACATCTTTTCAACAAAAAGATAAATTCAGCATTTTTTATTCTCATGCAGCAACATCCTGCATATAGAGTGTGCAGAAAACATATCTCAAAGTTAATACGATATTCAAAAACTTCAAATTTCTGATTTCCTGAAAGACAGTTACTGGGAAGTTATAAAACCAAAAGTTCCAAGTGTCACAATTGAACTGAAAAAAACCCCGGAAATTCCGGTATAAGATGTAACTACAATTAAATAAACATAGTACATAATGATAAATATACACGTGAAAGAGATCGGAACACAATCAAAGGGACATTTAAACTTATAAGTCGAAAATAAATTTGCAACTTCAGTTGAACAAAAGAAAAGACCAGATGACAATCAATTTTACATAAAACACAACACAAAAACTGAGCAACACAATCCCTTTCCACGCCGAATTTATCCAAGTTTCTCCGGAAAAATGTAATAACCTGATCTACATATGGCAACACTCCTGTTGCTCATTTAAGTACAAACAGTTTTGGTATCGACGATGGAAACATATTCTATGATATTCATCGTCATCTGTTGATCATATAGTCCATAATGGTGTGAGTGAAGATCGAAGGGTTGATTCAAACTTCACCATATGGAACTCTTTGTTTAATAGCTTCCATGTGAGCAGCAACAAGGTCCACAACGTCAAAGTTTTAAAATAAAACAATTGAAAACTTAAAAATTGGGTTGAAATAACGAAATTCTATATCCGCTATTTATATCTTACATATTTATATATCCAGATTTTTCATCAGGTGCATGGAAAAATCAACCTTACAATTTTAGTGAAGATCTGATTCTATATACAATTATATATAACAAAAAATGACCATGCCATAGAACAATTTATTAAATTTAACCATTTTGCCTACCATGACCTTGAGACGTCAAATATGTTTGACTAGCTTTATCAACTTGACACGGTCTTTGTCATCTACGATGTAACGAGGTTTAATACAACGTTGATAGATTGATCCTACCTAGCCGACTTCGTTGATGTGGCTGGTAAAAATCAAATAAAAAAAATAATTTTGTAATAGTTTCTACAATAAAGAACTCTCACATACATTCTCATGAATAAATGATAAACTTTTAGCTGTTCGGCACTATTGTAAGTGCATTTGTCAGCCACTGTGATCACTTGACAATAAAGCTTCATGTACAATGTAATGACTCCTTTGTTTACTTTTTTAAAATAAAAAGAGGGGCGAAAAATAACATAAGGCACATTCAAACTCATTGATAAAAATACACTGACAAAGCCATGGTTAAAATAAGAGAAAGACAAACATTAAAACACGAGTACACAAGACACAACATAGATAACTGTAGAATAATTAACGAGCACCCCACTATAAAAGAGGCGCAAAAGATACCAGAGGGACAGTCAAACTCATAGATCGAAAAAAACTGACAAACCTGTCCTAAGTCAGGAATCTGATGTACAGTAGTTGTCGTTTGTTTATGTAATTTATACGTGTTTCTCGTTTCTCGTTTTTTATATAGATAAGACCGTTGGTTTTCCCGTTTGAATGGTTTTACACTAGTAATTTTGGGGCCCTTTAAAGCTTGTTGTTCGGTGTGAGCCAAGGCTCCGTGTTGAAGGAAGGCCGTACATTGACCTATAATGGTTTACTTTTTTTAAATTGTTATTTGGATGGAGAGTTGTCTCATTGGCACTCACAACACATCTTCCTATATCTATAAACACCATGGCTAAAAATGAAAAAGACACGTACGTCAAGATATTAGGCACACTTACCGGTATTTGTTATAGCCTTTATCCCTAGGGATGGGATAGATAAGTTCAACCATGTCAGCAAATTTTGAATTATTTAGTGAGAACACATCATTTATATAGCGGAAAGAAAAGGGATATTGCTTGATTTTTTTCTTTCTTACATAGAAGTATGAAATGAGTTTCATAAGAATAAACGAACAAAACGGCAGAAAGAGAGACACAGTTTGTTCCCATGGTAAGGCCGATTGTTTATTAAAAAAAACCCACGCTCTCCAAATGTAACAAATATATTGTCAATCAAGCTATTCTTTTCCTTGAAACACAATACTACCAATTCTTTCAATTTTGTTTTTGGAATGGGGAAAACTTGTGTAAAGTTTGAAACAAACGATAATCGATATTTAGACATCCTTTCAATTGATTTCAATCGATTGCCAAATGAATAGATCACAAGATGTAACAAAGTGGATATCAAAAAGAAAACAATAAACTTGCGGCAAAGATGGTAAACCACAAACATGAGGTGCTAAAATTTGTACACCAGATCCGGTTTCGACAATTTATGTCTCTTCAGTGATGTTAGGGATCGAAACAGTATTTGGAAGGTCACATAATTTACCTCAATTTAGGACTCTTGAATTTGAAAGAGTCATAATAGGATGAACAGATCATATAAACCGGAGGAAAAATATGATACAAGCCCAAACGAAAAAAATATAAACAAGTATAAATTGAAAACCACGTTCAAACCTATGACTGCGTTGGATAAAAAAAATAATATATATATTCTTTATGTTTTATTGACAATAGGACGTAAAAGTTCACAAGCTTTTTAAACGTACAAAGTACAAAATAAACAATACACGATGCTTTGTTGAACAAGGAAGTCAGCATATTGATTCGCTCCTTCATAGTACTTTCAAAAAGACGTTTATCCGATCTAAATGTACCTATCATGTTACAAAAATTTGTATACAAACATGCCTCATAGATGTGTCGTTTAATTTATGCAAAGTCGTTGAAGTAAGCATGTTGGTGTACTACTTTCGTGTCTTTTATTGTGCAAATGTTAAAGATTTAAATTATTAAAAAGGAAGTTTAACTTTGGTGATCTATGTACAAAATGGATGCTTATTTATTGAGTTTTGCTGTATATTTATTCGCCTTCGATGAATATATATCAGGTAATCATTATATTTTTTGTATATATTACTTATTTCACCCGTTCGATATTTATGAACAGGAAAAAATATATATAAACCATTACATATTATATTAAATATAAGCACTTTTGAAAAATTAAACTGTAATTATTGATTTTAATTTTTCTAAAATATTCATTTGTACTAATATGTTATAAATAAGAGTTGACTTTTGTAGAACGTACTTATCAAAGGATTTTTTCAGTGACTGCATTTCATAATCCTTTACGATTGTTAATTTAGGTAATAGACAATGAATTCCATATTCATGACTCATATATATAATGTATTGTGTTACTACTATCTTCCTTACAACGGCATTAGACTGTTTGTTTTTGTAGGTAACAACATAAGAGCACAATAAATAAATTATGATTAAGTCTAAGTATTTACAAATCAACACTCATATTAAAAATGGGTTTTACGATAGTAATAAACGAAATCGATGTTATAAAATCGTGTAGACAAATAAATCGACTGAACAAACAGTTTTTGCTAGTGTCACCAATTTAAACAATCATGTGTAGTAAATATGAATTGCATGATTCCATGTGCCCTTGTTGTGGTCTGTATAACTTAATGATAAGATAAAATAGATCGAATGTGTATTGCTTTGATAGAAAAAAATCTTATGACGATTTTAATTTATCCCAAAGAACTGCAAAGAATCAAATAGATTAAGTGTTACAGTTTATGATTCTGATTACAACTACTATTAAAATCTATACTGATTAAATCTAACATGGATCATCAGGTGTATGTACTTTATACTTAAGCTTAGGGGAGGAAAATGTTGATGTAAAATAAAGGCACTCTTAGGTCCATGATTTAAAAAAAAATGGTTTCATCGACTTCTTAACAAAAGATTTATTTTGATTTCAATTGTCATTTAAACTCAACACTTTACAAATTGACCAACTGTTCAATTGTACTTTAGTTATTATCTTGCAGAACGAAAATTTACTTGTTATACTTGCAGCATTTGTATTGACACCATCATCTGACCAAGCTACTACTGGGATTGATTTTAACTTTACCTGCTTTTATACTTTCACGCAATTTGTGATTATATACAGAGACAATAAAGCTGAATTTGCCGTAAGGGGTTATGGCGATTGTAGTATGGTTTATGATCCTAAAGGCTATTATAGGTACACTTGTAACGAGAACATTCTCGTTTTGGTCATACCAGCTGGCACGTTTGAATTAGACAATTTTCATGGATCTGTCTGGTATTGTCGCAGTTTAGACACCACATTTTCAAATACAGTGGTGTTGTATGTTAATAGTAAGTATAGTTATGATACTGTAAAGTTAAGTTGATAATTGAAATAAACATACGAAAAATTAATGTTTAACTTTTTACATGCCAATATTAATTCATTGGCACAGGTAGGAACTCAATAGATTGAAAACATTTACTAATGGTATATTCAATAACAATTTCATTCTTAAAGAGAACAGCATTTTAATTTAACATGTACATATATACTTATCTGGTAATTACCTATTTAGCTTTTTGTTTCTAGTCTTTTCAAATTCAACATATTATGTTTAGTCATTTATCTTTACTGATTTTCACCTTAGTTTAATCATTACATAACATAAACGATATATTTCACTTATTGAGCCTAATGAAAAGTATAATGACAAAAATACAAAACCTAAACTAAAATCAAAATCGGAAAGTCACTCAAAACCTAAAGCTCAAGCACATCAAACGAATGGAAAACAACTGACATTTTCCTGACGTGCTACAGACCTTTCTTCATGAAGAAAAAGAGCAATTAAACCCCAATTTAATAACAAGTCAAACCTCTCACTTGTATAAGTCCCCAAAAAATTTATTACATTGACAAATGAGACAACAGGGGCGTTACCAGTATATTTATAAGAGGGGGCGTAGAATAAATTCTTTCGCCGAGCGGAGCAAAGCTAAACATATTTTGGACCTTGTTTTTGCCAAAAAACATAAAATAATTATGAAATGCACTAATGTAAAGGTTCATGACTTGGAGCATGTACATTTTATAATAAAAGTGCCAGGGTTTGAAATCTTTTTATGTCGAATTATCCCCATTAATTTGCTATGGTATATTAAAATGATTGGATGGATCTTAACAGCAGTAGACCAATTACGAGAAATTCCAAATTCTAAGGAATAAAGCGTTACTAAATATATCAATATTCCTAGGTCAGGATTTATAAACGGGAGGCGTAATTGCGGTTGCCCTGGTAATGGGTCAATGGGAAAGCTCAGAAGCTCCTGGATTTCAAAAGTTTAGCATCAAATTATGACGTATCCAGATTGATAAATATCTCTCTATATATTTTAGACTAAATTCTGGTTTCTTTGAACGATACACTTGATACAAGACAAACAAACACGTTCGTTCGATCTAAATAGTGTAGGCTTTAATGTGGTATGTAAACATGATTGAAAATGAAAAATTGATGTCATTGTACTACAGGACTAAATTAAAACAATCATATCACTGTCAGTTATGATATGTGGTATATGGACTGGTACATGAATAAATATGGTGCTTGAATTTAATGGAAAAATGTGGGTCCGATGATGTCACTTAGTTAAACGATAATGGATATTGAAACAATATGATACAACCAAATGCTATCCAGATTGGGAAGTAAAAATGCTATACCAAATATACATAAATTACTAGTATAAATGTACCTTAACGCAAAACCTAAAATTAACACAGAGACACTGCGGCACCGGACTCTCATTTTCAATGAATGTTTAGATAAGAGTGGATTCATTAGAACCATTTTTCGCGGATTTCTCATGGCGTTATCGTCAATTATTTTATCATAATCGAGTTTAATGTCTCTAACAACAAAAAAGCGTTGTCCCTTTTTTTGCGTGTTTTTGTGCTTTTCATGTACTGATTTTGTGTTATGAATGGATATCACATATTCATTGTTTTACTTTTATTTTTTTTAATTTTTTATAATAGGTGAAAGTTTCATAAATAGGGGTACAGTAGTTAACATTGTCTTATCCTTTTAATCACATAAAATAAACAAATATATCAACGAAGAAAACAAAATTGTATAAAAATGACTAACTAGAAAGTACCAAAGCACAAAAAAATCTTGTTGGAAGAAAGTGTAATGAAGTACCTAACAACGCCAAATGGATATTATCAAAACTTTACAAAACAGTAAAGGTCTATAATTTACCAATACAAATACATGAATACTATCATAGGTAATTCACGCGAAAAACAAACGTAAGTACCTTTAATCTAAACTTGAAGACCAATATGTATTATTTGTAAAGTTGATACGGAAAAGAAGGAATAGCATGATTGTCCTTATAATCGTTATAGTTACATATGAATTTGTTATGTGCATCATTTAGTTATAAATAAGACGCTTAATCAATTTTGATTTTTCGTGTACTCATCTCGTTCTATTTGAACACAAAAGTCGACAGTATCATCATTATTCTGTAGAGTGATCATTTAACTGGTAAAAATTATTGTGTGTTACTGCACGTGCTCTCAACATGAATAACAATGGCAGTTAAAATATTTAGTATAAATTCATTTAAATGTAAATATGAAATGTCTAATAATTATAGCATGGCTCAATATAAATAAATGTATGTAAATTAATAAACATATCAGTTTAAGCACTCTTAGTAAACACATATAATGTTCGAAAAATTACGAGAAAAAATTTACACATGTAGAAAATATCTGCAACAATTCATGTTTGACCATTTGAAAATTAAAGCAATTCAGCCTATATATGGACCTTTAAAAAAACAGAAAATGTGTGCCAATTAAATTGTTTTATATAAAAACTTTCTTTTTGTGTGATTAAGTTCTTTTTACCTGTGTGATTAAGTGAGAGTTGTATGGTCCAGGTAATAACTATAATCAAGTTGATACACACATATATATATATATATATATATATATATATATATATATATATATAATATATATATATATATAATCTGTTGAAGAGTTGTCACTGAATCAGACGTACTTATAAATATAATTATTTTCTGTGACTGTATCTTGCAACAATAACATCTCCATGCCTTATATATCATGTACTGTAGTACGACGCTAGATTAAAACTGACGAGGAAAGGTAACACACGGCCACCAAAAGCTTTATTTTTGTGAAGCCCAGGTGGTCGTGTGGTCTAGCGGGACGGCTACAGTGCACGCGATTTGGTGTCACGATATCTCAGTAGCACGGGTTCGAATCTCTTCGAGGGAAGAACAAAAAATTTGCGAAAGCAAATTTGTAGATCTAACATTGTTGGGTTGATATTTAGATGAGTTGTATATACATAATGTACACAGCCATGTATCACCATCATTTCTGGTGATCCGATGGATAAATCTGTTGTAGAGTTGTCACTGACTCGGACGTACTTATAAAATTATTTTCTGTGACTGTATCTTGCATTAATTTGTAGGATCCTTTACTATAGATAATTTAGCTGATCTGTAAACATAACATCTCCATTCCTTATATATCATGTACTGTAGTACGACGCTAGATTAAAACTGACGAGGAAAGGTAACACACGGCCACCGAAAGCATTTTTGTGAAGTCCAGGTAGTCGTGTGGTCTAGGGGGACGGCAACAGTACAGGCGATTTGGTTTCACGATATCTCAGTAGCATGGGTTCGAATCCCGGCGAGGGAAGAACAGAAAAATTGCGAAAGCAATTTTACAGATCTTACATTGTTGGGTTGATGTTTAGACGAGTTATATATATATATATATATATATATATATATATTCATTAAATAAAATAATAAAATAAGTAAAAAGTTAACAGTTCCATTCTATCGATTTCATCCTTCCATTGGGACTCTTCAGGATAACTGATGTAGTGTCGCTGTAGGCGACGTCGTTAAGGAGGTTTATGACGTTCCGTCATTGTTCGTTATTAAAAGTTCTCTGGATTTAATTTTGATCGGAACGTTGTTATGAAATAACGTTCCATCTCTTTTCTATATGCTTCATCCCGTCTTCATTTAAAAATAGGCATTATTTGAAAATGCTTTTTACCACAAATGTCAAGATGGGCACTAATTGGCGAATTTCTGTATTGTGGGTGTTTTATTTGTTCTTTGTGAACTCGCACCCGTTCACAGAGGCTATTCCCGGTCTGTCCAATATAATTTTCGTGACAACCAGGACATGTGACGCAGTAAATAAGGTTTGTTGTCTTACAAGTCATATTGGCGTTCACATGAAATTTTTTGCCGTCTTTAAATGATTTCATTTTACCCGTTTCTAAATATTTCGTATCTTGGCCACAAACACCGCATCTTGAATCTCCGCAAGACTTTATTTCAAAGTCATTAACCTTCGGTTCGAACCGAGCTCTGGTTAAGTGTTTCTTTAAGTTTTTAGGTTTTTAGGTTTTTAGGTTATATATATATATAAACGAGTCTAAATCGAAAACTACGTTCAAACCTATGATTGCATTGGATAAAAACCGCAATTTTCATATGTGTGCATGTAAAACAAATTTCGTTGTAGAAGGGTCTAAATACAGCACAAACAACATTTTCCAAAAGACCAAAAAAAGTGAAAAGGTATATTTAAACAAAACGCATTTGACTAACAGGTCGAACAACGGATGTTCTTAAACCCTGCCGAAAGCCATTGGTGATTGCCAAATAAAATTGATCACGAGATGTAACAAAATGGATCTGAATATAAATTTAATTCTAAACAGAAAACGATAAACTTGTGACCAAGATGTTATGCCACAAACACAAGGTGTCAATATTTTTTTTTGTACACCAGATCTAGATTTCGACAATATATGTCTCTTCAGTGATGTTAGGAATCGAAACGGTATTTGGAAGGACATATAGTTTACCCTCATTTTCAGATAGACTCTTGAATTGTAAGAGTCAATATAGGATGAACGGATCATATAAACCGGAGGGAAAATATGATACAAGCCCAAACGAAAAAATATAAACGAGTCTAAATTGAAAACTACGTTCAAACCTATGATTGCGTTGCCTAAAAACCGCAATTTTTATACGTGTGCATGTAAAACAAACTTCGTTGTAGATGAGTCTTATTACAGCACAAACAACATTTTCCAAAAGACCAAAAAAGTGAAAAAGTATATTTAAACAAAACGGATTTGACTAACAGGTCGAACAACTGATGTTCTTAAACCCTGCTGACTGCCATTGACGATTGCCAAATAAAACTGATCACGAGATGTAACAAAATGGATCTTAATATAAATTTAATACTAAACAGAAAACGATAAACTTGTGACCAAGATGTCATACCACAAACACAAGGTGTCAATATTTTTTTTGTACACCAGATCTAGATTTCGACAATATATGTTTCTTCAGTGATGTTAGGGATCGAAACGGTATTTGGAAGGCCATATAATTTACCCTCATTTTCAGATAGACTCTGGAATTTTAAGAGTCAATATAGGATGAACGGATCATATAAACCGGCGGGAAATATATATATGTATATATATCTCAGTAGCATGGGTTCGAATCCCGGCGAGGGAAGAACAAACAATTTGCGAAAGCAAATTTACAGATCTTACATTTTTGGGTTGATGTTTAGACGAGTTATATATACAGAATGTACACAGCCATGTATCACCATCACTGCTGATGACCCGATGGACAAATCTGTCATATATTCGTAGGATCCTTTACTTTAGATACGTTAGCTGATCTGTAAAAATAATATCTTTATGCCTTATATATCATGTACTGTAGTACGACGCTAGATTGAAATTGACGTGGAAAGGTAACACCCGGCCACCTAAAGTTTCATTTTTATTAAACCCAGGTGGTCGTGTGGTCTAGCGCGCCGGTTACAGTGCAGGCGATTTGGTGTCAATTTACAGATCTAACATTGTTGGGTTGATGTTAAGACGAGTTGTATATATATATATTTGATTTCGTTTGAAATTTGTTTTTTCGCGTTTGATATTTGTAGTAGTTATTTATAGATTGGAACTAGTATATCTAGCTCTTATGCTGATTCTGCAACAGTATGTACTATTTATAAAGTGTGATGTTATGTTTCTACGGATGGGGTTTAATGATATGTATAAAGTTTGTCATTTAAATGTATTAGTATCGAAGATGCTCGCAGTTACGTCGACTTGAAGTTGGTCACATTGGTATATATACAGTTGCTGCTATGTTTATTGTACGTACAGGGATTTGAATTTTAAAACCGAGGAAAAAGAAACGATGCGAAACAGGAACAATGTCATATGTCATGTATATATATGTTGTTTGAATCGAAAAAATCTGTACAATAAAATAAAATTAAATGTTGTATCGCAAGTGAAAAAATATGTTACTGCGAGCAACTAATCCTATATCTGTGTTTGTATTGTTTATAGCCAATTGAATTAAGAGATTAAATAAAGTTAGGTTTAAACGATTACACTTACATTAATTGACATAGCGAGATAAATAATGCATACGGTTGGTTTCCTTTTCGAAGTCTATATGGTTGCCAAGGACATTAGAGGTTGGTAATCTTTATATGCCGTTATATAAATGTACCAAATGCAGATATGGGTCTGGTATTCCATTCAAATATTGTGTTATAGAAACGTCCATGACATAAGAAAGACAAAGTTGACATCTTGCTAGTAAATGTATGTGTTTTGCTAAAAAGGATGGCTTAGGCTTTTACCTCGCACATTTAGATAACATATAACAAAATAAATCAAATTATAGAAGTCTCCTGCCTTAACAAAAGAAGATAAGAACATGTATAATGTTAAATGTTGTGGCATTATAAGAAAGCAATGATATTTTTTTAATTTATTTGTTTGTCATGTTGTACAATTCATATTACACGTATAACTCAAATAGGAAATAAATATATTTCAAATTTGCATTGCACATATGACAACAGCAATATGTCTTGTTATTTTCAGTTCCAATCACAAATGTCAATTTAAGAGTTATTCCATATGATAAAAACCCGATAGAAATTTTATCCGGTTCAATACAAAAGTTTCAATGCACAACTAATGCCGGTCGGCCATCGTCCAGGATAGAGTGGTATATATCTGGTGCCAACATAACCGAAGAAGCTTCTGTTAAGACTGATCAATGTAATCCTGGATGTAATGAAACAGTGATATCGTCAAGTATTCTAAAATATACTGGTAACATCACAGACATTGGGAAGACAATTTATTGCATAGCTGAAAATGTGAAGGAGCAAAGTGTCAGATCACAAGACAGAAGAATAGATATTTTGTGTATGTAGACATAATTTCAGACGAGCGAGTAAACGATTTAAATATAAGCTGAACTTTTTAATCACATACAATTATAAAGGAGAAATTAAGCTTCTCATTTATCAAAATTATTTATATATCAATTGAAATTATTCTTGAAAATTGAGAGGTTAAAGTTTCTTGAATATTTTATATTTATTTAGGTCAGAATAAATATTTTTTAAAAATGTAATGAAAATTAAACAATCAAAATCAAAGTGTAAGTTCCCTCTCAAATATTGTACAGATTATACTAGTTTTAAAACCAAATATTTAGAAACTCGAATCCCACACACTATGATGTTGACCTTAAGTGCTCGTAAGTTACGAAGTGAAAAAGAGGCGATTGATATGATTATGTATTTCTTTGGTACCATCATTATAAATGCTTGACGTAATTTAGAATTTTGATAGAATGTTCAAACACTATGATGTTCAGTTCTTAGGGTTTGAAGCTGGTATAAGAATGACAAGCAGATAAAAATCATAATTAGCAGTACAAACTGAGATATGTTTGTATTAGGTTGATATTATTTTCCCAAAAGTAATGATTTACGGACTTTATATTCTCGATTTTTTTACCGTGAAAACTACATGAACGTGTTAGTTTGCATATCCGACAGGGCATTGTACATGTGAACTGTATACTTTGTGTTGTTCCGGATTACTAAACCCGTTTTTAAATGATGAGATTTAACTTTATTTCTGCCCATATTTGAGTATATAATATTCAAAAGATAATAACAATGCAACTTATTTTTATCCATCAAATACCCAAGAAAGACGATTTCAGCAACCATAACATGTATAGGTTATCCCCGCGGCCTTCAACAATTATCAACACATGTATCGCGTTTCAGGAAAATGTTCATTTACATTTTATTCTTGTTACTTAAGTATTACAGTAAAAAATATCATCAATTTCAAAGTCTCATTTGACGTTCTTGTAGATCCACCTGTATACCAGACTACAACATCACAGAAGGGAGCATTTTATTCATAACCACTTCTATTGATGCTAATCCTCATCCAATATCTGTTTGGTGGACTCGTCAAAATGATCCCAGTTTCAAATATAGTGGTATGAATCTTACAATCAGCAACATAAAGAAAAATTTCAACGATTACTACAAATGTAATGCAATGAATACCATTACCATTCCAAGCCAACCAACCCAGAACAAAACAACAGAAGAATTATTCAAAGTGAATGTACTATGTAAGTAAAATTCTTCGATAACATAAAAACATGTATGTTGATATATATAATAGCATTGTATTTATATGTTGTTTTTAGTTGGATTGATATGATAAATTTCTAAGGGGGTTGTTGTGAAAGAATTTGGTAATTGTTTTTTTTTTAATTTGGTAATTTTAATCTGGATTAAATATGTTAAATTCAAAATGCCTTTAAGTCTGAGGGAAGATAAGGGTCAAATAATTTGAATTTATAAGTCTATACAAACGACCATTCAGAAAATGAATTAGGTAACAGATTATCTAAATTATCTGAAATAGGTATTATTACCCAAACGTGACAAATAGGAAAATATTATAAAAGTCTGAATAACTGTGCAAATAATCTGCATCAAGTAAGTGAAATACTACTAAGAAGTAATAAAACCATAAAGACAAATAATTGTCTTATGAAACAATCCCTACTAATGATGCAATAACCTGTGCAAAAAAGCTAATTTCAAACATACATGTAAACACCTATCGTATAGCATTTGATAAAAAGAAAACTAAAGAAGAGGGTGAATTTATTTAGTTTCAAGCGTGTCTGATGCTTTTTGCAAGAAAATACTGTCTTTGAACGTGAACTGATAACATAATTTTTAATAGGAATGTACGAGAATGGTGGTAAAATCATAACAAAAAAGTTCCTACACTCTTATATTATATAAACTAGTGTAAACGCCGAATAACAAAATGTCCCCCTACAAATGGCTATTCATTTAGTTGTTATAGAACTATTGACGACCAAGAGCATAATTCAACGAATCAAGCATTGTATTTGAATTTAGGCAATAGTATTGGGCCAATCTTCAAACGTTATGAATTCAAGATTACCAAAAAATAAACCCGGAGGAAATGGAATGAACTACAAACTCAGCCGGAATAGGCGTGTTCTCTGGTAAATCGTCTCAGTCTGTGTTTTTTTACCAAGAAATATGTCTCATGACCTTCAACTAGGAACTGATATCAAAACTCAACGAATGTACTTTTTCACAATTATTTTTAATGACATTCTTTACAGTAAAACTAATGTTTGTAAAAATTTTAGAAATATTTATATTTACATTTTGACGACCCTGTTATACCTTTTCTTTAAAAGATTTTTTTTGATCTTTTAGAAATCAGCATTATGACGGAAATTTTCATCATCCTTTTTATATAAACACACTCGGGTATTTTGTGCATGATAAAGTAGAAACATTAAAATTACCAATTTTACTGCACCAGAATAGCAGTCCGACAATAAAGATCTCTTCAATTATGCTGAAGATTAAAATAATTGAAAATGAAAAACTGATTGAGCTACTAAAACCTACCAGGATGTTTTTAGGCAAAGTCGGCCAAAGAATTAAAGATCTGCATATAATATATTCCTTTATTTTAGATTATTTAGAAAAATTTTAACATCCTATTTTAATCACGCAGTATCCTTAATTTAATGCCAGTTAAAAGTACTGGTTACTGTACTATTGAAACACCGGGACTAATGGATAAGCAGCCGATATATGAACCCAGCGATAGAAGTACTCTATGTAACATTAACGGTACCAATATTTCTACACCTGATGTTCAGTTTGATAATAAATGCCCAAGACCAAAACTTATTTTAAAATCTAAAACTGATTAATCATCGAAGAGCTGATCAAACCAAACAAGACACAAAAGTATAGTCATACTTGGCAAAAAATCAGAGGTTTGCATGAGGGATTCATATTCCTTAATTGAAAATATTTTGAAAAAAGGGTATATGATATATTAGGATTTCCTAGTTCAGCTGTTAATCTTATTACTTTATTTCACAGTATATTTCAATGTTTTACTGTATGGAACCTTTACCTTTTCATGTTTTTTTATGATCAATATTAGATCCACCTTCAGTTTATATGGAACCTATGTATAGTCCGTTAATTGTGCAAGAAGATCAACAGAACATCAGATTATCCTGTGTGATAGCTGAAGCTAATCCTGTAGATACTATAATGTACCAATGGAATTATCCTGCTGGTACCATAAGGAATGGAGTTCTTACCATACCAACTGTCTCAAGAAGGCACAATGGACAATATTACTGTTCTGCTACTAATTCGGTTGGAACATCAGTTAGAACGGTGAAACAAATAGATGTACATTGTTAGTTTATTAAAACATATTAAGGAGGCTCGAGGGTATAAAAATTTCAGAAAAAAAATAAACATTTGTTTTTCATTTCAAATTTTTATTTGTTACCTTTTGTAGTTGTTACTTATCATATGGTACAAAAATCATTCAAAACAAACAATTTTTGTTGGCCCCAGATGACTTTTAAAATGTATACATCATTGAAAAAGTTCCAAATTATCTCCCTTTGGTGGAAAAATGACATTTTTTGGCTTTAAAATTGAAATATCTTTTTTAACTCATCGGTGACCTATATTTTTTAATATAATTTCCATATAAGCTGTACTTAAACTAAATTATTGTAAAATTTGAGCGATTTCTGTAATAAATTTCTTTCTTTTTTTTTCGATATTACCTTTATTTCTCCTATTACTTCAACAGAAAAAAAACACCTTTACAAAAATGTATGCTTCTTTCGAAGGCAGATTGTGAGCGCAAATGAACGGTGACCCCACTTTTTTATTTTATTTTTCTGTTAACTCTAAGATAAAGTTCATTTATAGAAAAATATAGAGAAATCCTATATAAATGATTTAGACCCGCGAACCCCCTTAACTGTAATTTAGTTCCCACTCCAAATTGTTTCATGTATCATATTGTATTGTAATGTACCTGTCGACGTCCATTTCTAATAGCTATTTCGAAAGTGTGTTGTATCTTTTTATGAGCTCATTACTATGATAACCACAACGAGAATAGATTTCAACGAGACATTCAATTTTATTAGACATGGCTATATGCGATATACAAAATTTTAGCGGGAAGATTGGCTAGCCATCTAGCCGTTTAACACACCATTCGTTCGCATGTATCAAATAGTCTTTGTCTATGTATGTTGACGATTAATTTTACTGCATTTTATATTTAGTGTGTATATTTTTCCGTTTGTTATCCTCTGATAGTTGAAGTGTTTCCCGTGCTTTTAGTTTGTAACCCGTATTTGTTCCAGCTTAATCGATTGGTGACTATAAAACAGTGGCATGCGATTGTTTCTTATTTATTTTTCTTTATTTCAATCTTACTTAAAATACAACAAGTGTATTTGTATATGCATGAATGTTAGAAGAAAGAAATGATGATTAAGAAATGCAATTACCATTAAATATCAAAGAAAAACATTTCAGATGCACCTGTGATTTCTGGCATTCAAGAATATAATGTTGATGCTGGCAGAACATTTAATGTTTCTCCAACAGTAGATTCTCATCCACCCCTTACATCTATATGGTGGACTCGTCAAAATGATATCAAATTCATTTACTATGGATGGAATCTTACAATCAGTCACATTCAAGAAAAGGACAGTGATAACTATACATGTCATGTGATGAACACTTTAACACCATCTGGGTTGTCTGCACGGAACAGAACTTCAATAAAAGTTTTCAACATTAATGTTCAGAGTAAGTAAATAATTATGATGTACAAGAAGGAAAATGTTTACAATGTCTGTCTTTTAAACTTTACTCAATAATGGTCTCTTCGACAATTCAATTACATCCTAACTTACCATTATGTTTTATGAATAACAATACTGCATTATGTATAGACATACATTAAACTCACAGAGTAAATAATTTCATTCGTCCCTTGATTGTCCTTATACTGAAAACAAATTATTCGTGGAATGTTGGATTTAAACATAAGATGTATATCATTCCCCAAAAACTTAACTTACACTAAAAATGATAAATAGAGATCACCATAGGGCCTTTAACAATAAGTAAAACCCATATAACATAGGCTGGCAGTAAAGGCCCCGAAATTTTAATAAAAAACAGTTCGAATGTAAACTAAATGCATATTTTATGTATAAAATAATGAACGAAAAACAAATCTGTTACACAGCAACACACGACAACCACTAAATTACGGGCTCCTGACTCGGGACCTGCACATACATAATGTAGCGTAGTTAGAAGAGAAAACAGTGAGCCAGTACAACATAAGAACAACTATAAAAAAACATTTAAAAAGTCTTTACTCAGCAGATGAATACGAATATTTACATATAACAAATAAAGCAAAACGTTGACATGTTTTTCAATTATTTGGTTTTCCAAATGTTGGTGAGTTTGTGAATCTCATATATCTCTTGAAACTTGAAATTTAAAATACTAACGAAACTAACAGGCGTGGATCATATCTTGATCTTTTTCTCTATATTAACATATGCATAGGGTTAACTTGTCTCTAATATAGTTATTATGAAGAATGATTTTAATAACCATATCTGTCTTACTGTGAACAACACAAAGTTATTTGTTCGATACGATTTGTCTGTGTCTCAACTCACTAGCGACATATGTTCCTGTTATATTAGCAGATACTAGAGTATTTGTCATATCTTTAAATTCTATATCGATTGTCTCATTTTATATCTGTTATTTGATGTTTTAATAACCATGTTCTGATGGCCTATTGTTGGAATTTTTAGGTTAACAAGGCATTTTAAAAGAGGGACGAAAGATACCAAAGGGACAGTCAAACTCATAAATCCAAAACAAACTGACAACGCCATGGCTAAAAATGAAAAAGACAAACAGAAAAACAGAAAAACAATAGTACACACGACACAACATAGAAAACTAAAGAATAAACAACACGAACCCCATTTAACTTATTCACTTTCGATTTTAAACTATTTTATGTTGAGTGCATAAAATCTAGAAGAAATGAAATTATGATCTCAATATCTTTGATGAAGTTTCTTTTCGAAAGGTATTTTTGGTATCATGCGAATTTATGTTTAAATTTGTAATTTCTGTTCCCCCCCCCAAAAAAAAAAATAAAATTGCAGAATGTAATCTTAAGGTGGTATGGGTGTCTTCCTCCATCTTGGATTGTAAAAAACAGAGATTCAAAGGTCCAGATTTTCAATCAAGTTAGCAAAATTTGACGCAGGAATGCAGATGTTTAATGTACATTTTCATTTAAAAGTACCAATTTATTTGTATCTTATAATCAAGTTAAATTATTTTAGAAATACCAAATGATGACTCAGTAAACAGCGCTGCGATCGGAGTAGGAACGGGATTGGCTGTTATCATATTAATATTAGGAGCTGCAAGTGTATTCTTTTTTCTGTATAGAAAACGTCGAATGGCAAAAAGAAAAGGTAAACACAATCGTACTTTATAAATTGATAAATTTTGAAGTTTTTTGTTGTTGTTTTTTTTTGTTGGTGAAATTAGAATCTTAAAGTAGCTTATACATTTGATAAATCCCTAAATGAGAAAATGGATAGTGGTATAAATTTCGTAAGAATTACAATATGACGAAAGTATAGAATATAACACTATCAAAGTAATTCGAAAACACCACAATATATATAGTCCTGGTGACAGCTAAAAGTACAAGATAGCTCGAATAGACACCGAACATTTAACTTTTTTTCAACCCATTCCTGTCCGTTAGACGTCCGTTCTTTGTACCAATGTGTAGACAGTGGTTTTAAAGAATAAAATTTTTCTTATCCGTTAGATGTCCGTTCATCGTTCGCCTTATCCGTCGACGTCCGTTCTGTCCGTAGGATTTGTTTTAGCATGATCATATCTTTAAACACTTCCAACGGATGATGTGTCCATTGCACGTCCGGTACGAGTCTTTTTTTTTTATAGTACTCATTCGTTCAGTTTCCGTTTTGTAACCGTTACTTGTCCGTTATACATTCCTTTTCTACCCCTACTCCTTTGATAGCGTTATGATGAATAAACCAAAACCAGTTACACGGTAACTATTAATCATTTTAAGGTCACTTGTATTTGATTTACATATATAATGTTTGACGCCTTTAATTTTCGCTTATCTTGTTCATCCGTTTTATCCGGTACTCTTCTGTTAGGTGCCGTGGGACATTCGTTTTTCGTACGCAACATATCCTGTGTGTGTCCATTGACATTCGTTACGCGTCTGTTTTTATTAGGTCAGTACATCAACGCACTCATAACGGATACACAATTTGTCAACGAAAACATTTTTTCTTCATCCTATCGACGTCCGTTTGAGCGTTTTGATAAGGTGTGACCAGACCTTATGTTCTCATGCAGGATTAAAATTAATGATACATACCTTTGATGGTCACCTTACATGAATTGGCTGAACGACACGATGTATCTTCTTCTTAACATGGTTCCGTTGCATTTACGCTGGTGTTTTCTTGATACTAAAATATTAATCAGATGTATAAATTCACAGATTGTGTCATATTGCGTCATTGGTGATCATTTCATAAAGCATTATTGTGAATTTTTTATTGATATAAAAAGATTTGGTGCTGTATACAATTCCAAGGAATAAATAAAGATAAATAAAGAGCTGCTGAACCAACGCCTCTTATGTTTTGTGCTGGTAGAGTTCCCTTAAGTGGATACCAGATGGTATGCAAGGAATGTATAACTTAATAATCGAACGCGGAATAAATTGTACTCTTCTTATAAGAATTTGTTTATTGCTGTTGCACATCGATTTGCGACTTGAAATCACACAAAAAGAAAGCGGTTAACTTGCCTATGAAACTCGTTCCTTTTGTTTTAATATTTTGTAGATGTTTTTAAGGCATTTGTTGTCGCGATCAGAAGATATTAGTAAGACATCAAAAAAGTCATTCTTAAAGGAAAAATGGTATTAAATCAGGACACAAAGACCCTTGGCAAATCATCAGAAAAGGAATTGAGTTTTTATTTTTGTCAATAATGTTAAAACCAAAGCGAGATATCAAACCAAAATTGTAAGAGACAAAGGAATCGAACAATTTTCGTAATATACTATACGAATATCTCATTTAAGAATACACATTTATACGAAAACAAAGACAACATTTAGATTAAGACATCTACATACCATGTCACAAAAACTGCTATGTAATTTGAACGGTTGTTATTATGAATATCTCTAAATGGCAATAATTAATAACTATTCTTTCAGAAAACAGCAACAGCAAAGTATATGAATCAGAATTCGACAAACCCAGGTAAATAAACATTTTAATCCCGGAATAGACCAAATCATTAGCTTTACTATGCTGACTTGGAGTATGAACAATGTTTAACAGGAATGATTTTGGTATCAAAAAAGAATTATCAAATTGTGTCTGAATGTCATAAATTCTGTCTGCACACTAACATGTTAATAGTTCTTTTCCGCAATGGTCTAAATCCTCTTGAATTTAATTATCATTTACAAAAGTTGTGTCTCAACACATTTCTTACAATATGGAAACTGAAAAAAATCTCTACACATTTTCAAATTTTCATAAAAATCTTATACAAGGTCATTTATTGTCCATTGCAAAACGCTTAATAGTGTTAGTATGATCAAGTATGATGCTATAGCAAAAGTCAACATCTAAAATGTTAAAAAAAAATCAACTAGACCTAAATTTCAATATTTCATGATATGTATTGGCAAGAATTCATCCTACCAACCAGCTTATATTGAATATATAGGGGATAAAAAGTCACCAATGCACTTGAAACCTTTTATGTGGCAACTTAGAATATGCTAAAACCTTTGTGCTGATAACTTTACGGTTTCACAAGCGTTGTGATAAGTAGTAACGTTCAGATTTAAAAGAAGATCATGACTTTAGGATCTGCTTAAAATTCACATTGAACACCCGAAAGTTTTTCTTGGGCCATGAGTTGCCCAGTCGTTTTTTTTTCTGTGTTTTTTTTGTGTATTTTTTTGCTATGGCATTATTAGTTTGTTTTTGACTCATGCCATATTTGATATGAGACGTTGCATATTTATTAAACATAATGAAATAACTAAGCTGTAGACTTGTGTATTTAATGTATGCTGCATTTTATATGCATGTTAATCAAGCCATGAAAATATAAAACCTCTTTATATATTTAAGGGGTTTTGATTTCCGATATTGTTGTATATAGTCTTATTTGAGTGTTCTTTTTTACGTTTGTATTGATCTAATACATGTAATTATTTAAGATACACGAAAGAAGTCGTGTTATTATTATAGATTATAAAATTGAGAATGGAAATGGGGGAATGTATCAAAGAGACAACAAACCGACCATAGAAAAAACAACAGCGGAAGGTCACCAACAGGTCTTCAATGTAACGAGAAATTCCCGCACCCGGAGGTGTCCTTCAGCTGGCCCCTAAACAAATATATACTAGTTCAGTGATAATGAACGCCATACTAATTTCCAAATTGTACACAAGAAACTAAAATGTATGTTTGTCTAAATGGGATGCATTTTCTCATTCTCATCTGATATAAAAACGGCGTAACCTTGAGATTAGATAAGAATTAGAAAATGCATCGAGTTTAAAAAAACAAAACAAATAATCTATGTATCCCAATTTTGTGTATTTTCGAATAACATTTAGGTCAAATTATAGTAAAAAATTTTATCTAGTACGATTAAAATGCATCTTCTTTTTTGTTACTATTTTTTCATGCAGGCTTATTAAAACAATATAATGATCAACGACTTGAATCCATTTAAAAAAAATGCGTTTGAACTAATCAGCCTGTGTGTTTTTTACATTGCAAACACTAACAATACATACAAACAGACAGACACGTGTGTAGCAGATTTATGTAAAAATGGATACTTATTATTTTGTGTTTACGTGTAGTTTTTTTTTTATAGTTCCAGCTATTTTTGTTCTCTGGTTGGTCATTAATCTAGCGCTTGGATATTGATAAATACGCTGTTACGGGGGACTATAGAAGGTAGCGATGATTTACATTTTCAAGCGAGTCGGGAGAGAAGAAAAATAACACATAAGAAGATCAAAGAAAAAATAAACATTATAGCGATATTAAAGTGAAATTGATTGACATGTCAAATGCTTTTCTGTTTTATGGTTTACAGACAAACGTCCGGAGTAGACAATCATTTGTATAATGAACTGCAAGATCTAAAATCAGGTCAGTGCAAACATTATCTAATATTTAAATGTATTGTAGCTTAAATAACTTTTTCGTGAATAAAACCAAAATGATGTACATTTAGTCTTTTTTTTTAACCATTTCACAGTTATCTTCAACTTTGTACTTTGTTGGGCCTTTAATATTTTTCTTGTAAACATACCTTAGAGTGTTTCTTAGACGAAATGTTTTTTTTCAGCCAGCTGGTACCTTTGAATATGCTTTTTGGATGACATCACAAAAAAAAAAAACGTAAGAAAGAAAAAGAATGTTATCATAAACGATAAGTCTGCTGAACAAACACTTTGGCGATAGAAATGTCTAGAAAGTAAAAAAACATCATAGCAAAAAATTATTTAATTCGCCTCGTACTGCAATCTTGGAAAGATGTAGTTTTTCTTTCAATGATATCAGATCTGATCTAGAAAAAAAACTGAAATGTATGTACCTTTTTATTTATATAAACGATACACATGACAAATATTCATAAATACAAGCCGATTTATCAATTTACAGATGGTAAACAGCAGAACAAAAGTTCAGAAAGATGGTAAGTAGTGTTTTCATCTTATCTCAAACAAATATATTCTGTTCACAGTTAACGATCAAGTCATGGGAGGCGTTATGTTAGCTAAGCTACATTTGTTCATATTTGATTCCTCTTTAACAATTTCTTTATGAAAAAGTAAAATCACAAAAATACTGAACTCAGAAGAAACTTCAAAAATTGAAGTCCCTAATCAAATGGCACAATCAAAAGCTCAAACACATCAAACGAATGGATAACAACTGTCGGATTCTTGACTTGGTACAGGCATTTTTAATGTAGAAAAGGGTGGATTGAACATTGTTTTAAAGCTGCATTTGTATGAGAGTCGCATCAAATTGCAATGCATTGACAACTATGCATGTGAGCAAAGGCTCCGTGATGAAGACCGTACTTTGACCTATAATAGTTTACGTTTATATAGTTGTGACTTGGAAGGAGAAATGTCTAATTGGCTCTCATACCGCATCTTCTAATATATATTCAAACAAACTCACTATTAAAAAATGTTTCTCATTAAATATACAAGAGGGACATGCAAAATCAACTTAATGAGTGTCATAACTGTTTCTCTGCAGCTCGAACACTTACGAAGAATTTGGAGAAGTCAAGAGCAGTGCGAATGATAATATTTACGAAAACCTGAAAATATCAACAAACGGTAGGTAGCATGTTCTTAAATGTTATTACATATTAGGGTTTTCAGCATTTTAAAACATTCTTTGACATAACAGCTGATGTGTAAATAATTAAATAACATTAATCATACCTCTCGTTAGAAAGAGGTGTACCAATCTGTCCGTATTTCCAGCGTTCCTTCTTCCTTTCGTTTCTTCATCTGTCTGTCCAGTAATTTTTTTTCAGGATCTTTGTTAGGATCTACCAAGACCGTCCTGAATTTGTATATACTTGATATGAATATGCAAACTGATGCTTTTTCTTATTATGTCATCACATTCCTGTTAACAACTACGTATAGTGATGCCATGATTTGTATACAGTAGATTTCTGTACATATAAATCAATTGCAGATATTTTTGATACATTTGAACTAATAATTGCCTGATCCGACAACACAAATTATGATAACCAAAAAGAAGCAAGGAGTGAAATAAATAAAAAAAACATAAATTGTGTATGAAGCGTAAAATACGAAACAAATTGAGTAATGTGTTGGTTATTTGTAACTTTGGGGAAGGTAACTAATTCAGATGTTAAAAGGCCACTAGCTGTCATGTTCCCTGATTTGACTCAAATTCTCATATAAAGTCAAAGTCAAAGATATGATTGATATAAAATCCAAAAACTGGATAGCAATTGTCATCAAAGCACAAACAAAGAACAAACACAATATCATTACAAGCAGTTACATATCAATACAGAACAGTAAAAAGAAATATATAATGATATCTATATAAAATATTGTAATTTTCAATTACCCCCTTCTATTTATTTGACCGAGGAGATACAGATTTAGATATTTGTAATACAATTTATACAATATATAACATAAAATAACTTAAGTTAGTGAAGGTCTAAACTTATTCATCTCAGTAATACCTTTTATGCAACATGTACGGACATCATAATCGTTACTTCGAAATATGAGATAGAATTTTTCAACGTCTATAAAAAAGATGATTGAAAAATGGTAAAATACATGATTTATCTCGTAGCGAGTGCCCCTTTGATACTACATGTATATCAATTACCTAAACACATGAAAAGCCGTATATTTTATGCATACATATCTATTTCATAATACATTCGTCTGTTATTGGAATACTACTAATTTTGCAAACTTATATTTTTCGAAATGTTTATGTTAATATTTATTTATTCATTGGTAGTCTCATTGATATATATCTCATTTTGTGATTTTTTTATATCAGTATCAATTTTTTTTTATATTTATTTCAGAGATACAAATACATCAAAAAGATACGAATTTATATGTAAACCTGGAACTAAAACCTTCAACAAGAACCTAGTTTTAATTGTTTGTTTTTTTTGTTCCTTACTCACAAAATTTCACAGTTTTTTCATCATGAATCAATTCAACTATGGACCGTATTGCTTTGGGGAAGGATGTCTGCATAGTAGACAATTCAGTTCATGTGGTTTAAATTGAACAGTTATTGTACTGAACTATTGTATTATACAAAGTGAATTTCAAGATTATGTGTGCTTGTTTACCATGGTTTTGTTTGCAATTCAAACCAAGATCACTATAAATTAATATCAAGTATTATGTTTTTATGAAGAAAAAAGATAAACAATGTCATGGAAGTGGAAAGTTAAGCTATCAATAAAATCTCGTTTAAACCATCATTTGCTCCGGAAATGCCTGCTCCAAGTGAGGACAATGGAAGTTTTGTTTCACACTTATCCCGTTAAATGATAATGTTTGATTTATCAGTTTTTCCCCTTTTTAAATATTCCCTTGGAGTTCGGCATTTTTAATACTACAATAATGAATCTAACATCCATCATAAATTTGAATTTTAGCTGATTAACAATACTTTTTTGTGATTTACCAAAAATGATATAGTATGTCTTGTTTTTCTTCTTCTTTTCGCTTTAAAAAAAATATTCATATTTCAACCTTTTATTATGTTTATGGAGATAATAATACCATCGTGATATTCAAACTCATCAGTCGAAGACAAGGTGACAATGACATGGCATACAAGGCTAAACGATGAACAGATAAACAACTTCTACAAAGCACACCATAGAAAACAACAGAATGAGAACACAGAATTCACCAAAATACGGGAGATAATGTCAGTTACTTCGAAAGGTTCTAAAGATCCTGCTCCACAAGAGTGTTTTGCATGATCTGAAATGGGTCTTTGGAACTATTATGAATTGATGCTTTACAAAAAGGTCTCTTGCATGCAATTAAACGATATCCTAAAAAGTGTACGTCTTCATGATAATAAAGATAAAGTATTTTTTCAAACGTTATACGGCCACAGTGTCTTGCGTTGAGGTGCCCATATGCAATATGACATGACTATTGATTTAGTCAATGCTGTATTGAAAAGAACTCGTTTTTTCTTTTCAACTAATTGAATCATGGAATATCAATCGCCTAGTCAGAAAATATTTGATGAACATTATTAATTTCATACTGGCCATGCAGGAATTACTGTCTATTTTGGAAAGCGAATTTGAATTAAAACTACCAATTTGTGTTTTTGTCTAATTTCTCGATTTCTGCTATTATTTGCCACATCCTTATATGTTTACATTTAGTACCTATATATTGACAATATTTTATGCAGTTTGAGTGTAAAGATATAACTACATATAAATATATAATGCAATAAAGTGTCGTAAGATACCAAGGGGACATTCAATACGCATAAGAATATTACAGAAATTGTCGGTATTTATGTGAAAGTTCGGAATATATGTTTGCACTTTTGATATATAAAAAAAAGTAACTGGTCTTATATCAGAAAGTGAAAATATTTTAAATAAGAGATTGTTCAGTAATTTTGCATTAAACTAGTACAGTTTTGTCAACCAAGTTAACTAGAATGCAGTAAAGTAAGGTGTGTTTGTCCCTTGACACATCGGTGAAAATTTTGACTATCAGTAGCAATATTAGATCTCAAAGGATTGATTAAGTAAGGTTTTAAATACAAATATACATGTAAGGCCGTACAGTGACCTATAGTTGTTAATTTCTGTGTCATTTTAGTATATTGTGGAGAGTTGTCTCATTGACAATCATACCATATCTTCTTTGTTTAATATGTAGCAGTATTATGAGGTGTGTGGATGTCATTATAACAATACAATATGTTGAATTTTAGACATAGAAGAAAAAAAACAAAGGTGTGAATTCTGAAATAAAGAAATGTTAAAACAGATGTTACTTGCCTGGTGTCCTAAGAAATACTATTCTACAATTTCAAACAGACAAATTAACAATGAAACTAACAAATTTAAGAAATAAATTTTTAATGCTCTATTCTCATTCCAATATAGTGTCAACATTGTACACCTCAGAATCAAGCTTTATATACTCACAATCATTTTCATTCTTGTAGGTCCATTTATAAACAATAGACCTTTAAACACGTTCAAACGACATACATTACGACTGAATGAAACTGAAAGGTAATAAAATACAAACCTCGAGAGTTATAAAACATTATGGCCAAAAAATGACAAACAAAAGAAGAACATCAAATTCATTCAAGCTTACTGAAGTTACAAACCGGACAACTAAACTACAAAATTAGGTTGACCGTTATGATATTTCTGTTTCACAGATGACGACGAATATATTCCAATCGTCGTAACAACAATCCCCTCTTCATGTCGGATGTGACCTACATGTACTAATTGAGACTTAACAACGGGTGTGTACTTACACGAGCAACATGTCACATGTAAATCAGGATGCAGTTATTCCTCTGACGCACCCGAAACTACAGCCGGAATTTGGTGAGGTTTGTGTTGCTCAGTCTTTCGATAACTATTTTGTATACTTATTTTTGTCTGATGTTCTATTTCTCTTTTTGCCATGGCGTTGTCAGATAATTTTCCATTTGCGTTTTGAATGTACTTTTTGTATCTTTCGCAAATCAGCTGCTCTCTGTGAGTGTCAACTGTTTAATTTGTAGAGACTTACGGGTTTAATCTTTCATCACTGTTTTGAAAATTGAAACAAATTATCTTTGTTAGAAACATTTGATTTTAAGATTGGATATTTCCGAGGCTTTATGTGAGTTTGAGATATTTGTATGAACCTCCTAGGCAGTTGCTAAAGAGGATTTTTTGTATAGTCGAAATGCAATAATTGTTTAAATGATAAAAACTGCAATCAGATTAACAAAAAGACAAATAGGATAGAGCTGGCTTTTATCCTACTTGCCCTAGTCATTATCTTTTGTAGACATGAAGTATGCATCATATTTGGAACTTAGAATTGTCTTTCTATATGCCAACAACGTAATGTTATTTACCGATGAGAAACATTCTGTCTCTAAGATAACATACTCTGACACTACTAAACTAGTGAGGAACTGGTTGTAGCAGAATTTTGAAATCAAAGATAAATACAAACACCGTTGACAACATCAGTCGATATGAAAGTTTGTAGTCTGTTATAGGAGAGAGTCAACTACGAAAAGATTCACATTGTCAGATGAATCTAGTTAAGATATCAAGGACGACAAATATCCAACTTAATTACAAACAAATTTTGCAATATGCCTACAATATAGAATTATACAGCTACGATAAACGCCTTACATCATGGTCGGGACTCGAAAAGAGGGACGCAGATACCAGAGGGACAGTCAAACTCATAAATCGAAAATAAACTGACAACGCCTGGCTAAAAATGAAAAAAGACAAACAGGCAAACAATAGAACACATGACACAACATAGAAAACTAAAGAATAAGCAACACGAACCTGCAAGACAAAATTGTAAATAGAAAACACATATTGGACAAATTATGTAACTTAAAAAAGAAATTATCGAAAAAATCTCCTTCACGGAGTTGGCAAATCCAATCTCGGGAGATATACATAAAGTTCCATCACAAAAAAAATAATGTTTATCTATTTACAGGAAATCCTTTTAAAACTTTTAAATACTAAAACAATTTGAGAATGACAATTTCCATCATGCGGGGATTGCAACGTAATAAATCATTTCCCATCACGGGACAATTAATATCTGATTTTTTTCAGTTCCTAAAATCTAACTTCAAGAATAGAACATTCTACTTCTAGTTAAATTCTGAATCTAAAATTTTTTTTTTAACTACATAAATATATCTCCCTGATGCGATATTTTGATTCCTTGTCTGATTTTGGCTTCACTTTTTGTCGTATTTTGTTAATAGCTCTTCATCTTTTTAATAAGCTTTGGATTTTTATTTTTGTTTTGGTCTCGGGCATCACTAAAAAGACATTGATTGTCGATATTCTCTTTTGGTGAAAAATTTTGGTGTCATTTATGTTATTGCGGGGCTCACAGTTTTTATTTGTTATATAGATTTGTTTCTTTAAATTGATTTGCGAGATTTGAATATCGATTAATATGATTACCTTAATTGAATCAGCCATATACATACGGGGAGTGTTAAACTAAGATTAAAAAAAAATAATTCGATTATTGGACTAAACTCATTGTAAAGTTAAAAAGGTTTTTAAAGGTATAAATTTAAAATATACAAGCATACTTAAGTTATACCTTCCCCCTTTTTCTTACTCAGGTAAACTTTAAACTAAATGCACCTTTGTTTTAAACAAAAGAAGCATACACGTGTTTGTGATTTTAAAAGTCACTATTGTGAATTAACACATGGCATAATTATAACATATTTGATTGTTTAGGTCAAGGAGTTTTAAAATCAAAATAAGAGGTGACCAATAAGGATGTTAAAATATACAAATATTTGTGCATGATGAATGCCTGTATCTATTCGTGGATTTTCGGTTTATATTTACTTGTACTTGAAGCATATTCATCAGGTATGTAGTTGCTTATGCATATTGAACTCCAATAATTATAGAAATATAATAATTTCTAAGATGTATAACCAATAAAATTGAGAATGGAAATGGGGAATGTGCCAAAGAGACAACAACCCGACCATAGAAAAAAACAACAGCAGAAGGTCACCAACAGGTCTTCAATGTAGCGAGAAATTCCCGCACCCGGAGGCATCCTTCAACTGGCCACTAAACAAATATATAGTAGTTCAGTGATAATGAACGCCATACTAATTTCCAAATTGTACACAAGAAACTAAAATTAAAATAATACAAGATTAACAAAGGCAAGAGGCTCCTGACTTGGGACAGGCGCAACAATGCGGCGGGGTTAAACATGTTTGTGAGATCTCAACCATCCCCCTATAACTCTAGCCAATGTAGAAAAGTAAACGCATAACAATACGCACATTAAAATTCAGTTCAAGAGAAGTCCGAGTCTGATGTCAGAAGATGTAACCAAAGAAAATAAACAAAATGACAATAATACATAAATAACAACAGACTACTAGCAGTTTACTGACATGCCAGCTCCAGACTTCAATTAAACTGACTGAAAGATTATGATTTCATCATATGAACATCAGGCACAATCCTTCCCGTTATGGGTTGAGTATCATACCATCATAAAATATATGAGAAGAGAACATAACCCGTGTCAATCCAACTGGTTTTTGAATAAATATGTTTAGTTCCGATGCAAAGACCCTATAAGTGAATCAATATTAACGCCAAAATATGCAATCTTTAATGACCTGACAACAGTATCGTAACTATATCCCTTCTTAATAAGTCTATTCAAAGGTTTTGTTAGTTTTTGAGGTGAATACTGACACCTTTGTGCTTTATAAAATTTCCATAAAAAAATTGGATGTGAAATACCTGAACGTATAAGAAGTCCGCATGGTGAGCTATATTTACGAATGATATCCTTATACCGATGATAAAATTTAGTAAATGTTTTGTGATATCGAAAACCCTGGTGTAATAATTTTTCAGTAATACATAAATTTCTCTCGTTAAAATCTAAAACATTGTTACATACACGAGCGAATCGTACAAGTTAAGATATATAAACACCGTAAGATGGTGACAAAGGAACGTCACCATCTAAATATATATAATTAACGATAGGAAATGAAAAATTATCTCTTTTATCATAAATTTTAGTATTCAGCTTTCCGTTAGTGATATAGATATCAAGATCGAGGAAAGGGCAGTGGTCATTGTTAGTATTAGCTTTATTTAAAGTAAGTTCAACAGGATAAATTTTTGTTAAATATACATACTGAAGTCGTCATTATTGAGAGCCAAAATATCATCTAAATATCTAAAAGTATTATTAAATTTGTTTATCAGATGTTGTTTCGATGGGTCTTTGCTTATTTTTGTCATAAATTGTAACTCATAGCAATACAAAAACAGGTCCGCAATAAGTGGTGCACAGTTAGTCCCCATTGGAATTCCGATAATCTGACGATATACGGAATCCCTAAAGCGAACAAAAATGTTATCTAGTAAAAATTCAAGGGCATATATAGTATCAAAGCATGTCCAATTGACATAGTTTTTTTGTTTATTGCTACTGAAAAATGACCTAAAAGAGTTTGAACATATATATTCACATTCTGACTTTTTAAATGCCCATTTAATTAGGTGTGTGAATTTTTTCTTAATGAGAATTTGAGGCAATGTGGTATACAGGGTAGAAAAATCAAAACTTTGAACAGATTTAAAATCACCAATATAAGCATGCAATTTATCAAGTACTTCCAACGAGTTCTTGCACTCCAAAAGTAATTGATTCCACTATTTTCGAAGGCCTTATCTGAACAATTTGTTATCAGGTTTTTAATTGTCCCAAGTGTTCTGGTAAGAAGAATAGACAATTTAGTAGTGGAACAATGACTTGAAGACGAAAAAAATCTATATTTGTAAGGTGTTTTGTGTAGCTTCGAAAGCCAGTACATAGTTGGGACTTTCATTGTATTTGGCTCTGCTTGTAAAGCGGTAGGTAAAAGTTTATGTTTGTAACAGATGTCCTTTTCTGAAAATGGAGTCAGTTGGAATGTTGGTGAATTGGTGATTTCTTTTTTCAGAACCTCAATGTAAAATTTACGTCAAACAATAATAATATTATTAGCAGCTTTATCGGCCGGGACAAAAACAAATTTCTTGGCTAGTTCTTTTAGTTTATGTTTGATACGAGAAATAGGGTTTTTGAGGTTATTGTTAATAGTAAAATGTTCTTTAAAATGTTGAATACGTATATCAACTATCTTCATTACTGAATTAAAAAAAGAGTCCAAAGATTTTTTGTCAGCTTTTTCCCGTTTTATCCATTTCATACAGTAAGTATGGAGTGAGTCGTGGATGATATTACGACACTCATGCCAATTAATAATTGACGGGGGACGATATTTAGGTCCTTTACTGAGGAATGATTTGAACTCTCGGTCTTGAACGATGTTAAGATCTCCTGTTATAACATGGGAAATGGGTCCATAAATATATTCGGAGGTACTACAATTACATGAAGTAGGTGTATTTTCACTGATATTAACATCTTTACACAGTTGACTATAATTAAACGCAAATTTCCGGGTAGATTTCATGTAAATATAACAAATAAGAGGTAGCTCAGTATTGTCAAAATATCCAGGAATTTGTTCTTTAACAGAATGGTCGTTAAATATACCGGCAATATTTACAAAATCAAAACCTTTATTGACATACTTTATTTTAATAAAATGTTTTTATGATCTTCAGAGCGATCAATTTTGGGAAATAGTTTAGAATAACAATATGCCATAATAATTTGAACAATTTCATACTTAGGACTGCTATATGAAATTGTGTTGCAATCCTCAAAAATTTTATTTAACTTATTAACCGGTAATGAACAGAGTTTTGTTAACAGATAATATCTGCCGTTGTTTTTTGAAATAGAAATTAGGTCCGAAATATTGGTATGATTGGTCCGAAATTTTCTTTGATTGCGATTTGTCCTACGACCGTGAGAACGGTTTTTACGAACATTTTTAGAAACTATATCCAAAATGTTAACGGAATCGGTTCTAGATATATTACCAATTCCCATGATATTATCATTAAGACCGAGAGGGTAGACCGTAATTTTTTAATCCAATTTTATTCAATTATTTTCCGTGATCGTACAAACTTTGAATGTGATTCACCAGACTGCTTATTTACTACTTCTAAAAGTTGAACTGCTAAATATTTAAAAGGATGGTTGTGCTTCTTAAGGTGTTGGTAAATGATACTTTTGAATTTATTGGGTCTTTTAAAACGATACAGATGTTTTTGAGTGCGTTTAGATAAATATCGTCCAGTTTATCCTACGTACTGAATACCACACCCGGTGTGTTTCATGTGAGTAAATAAATAATACTGTTTGTTTTTCAAGTTATATCAGTTTCAAAATTCAAAGAAAATGTGCGACCATTAAACGTGGACCTAACCGTATTGTTGGTGGAAAATTAAAGGCAACAGTAGTATACCGCTGTTCAAACTCATAAATCCATGGACAAAAAACAAAATCGGGGTAACAAACTAAAACTGAGGGAAATGCATAAATATAAATATGGAAAGACGGGGACATGTAAGTCTTTTTTGGCATGACACTTATCGATATAAGGGTAACCACGATTTTTATTATGGTAGTATTTTTAGATAACCGATTTTGAAGATTGAGACGTGTAGATACCCTTTGAACAAGTTAAGTATTTAATATTTTTCCATTTCTAAGCTTCATAATTGTTTTTTGTTAGTGAATTATATTATAAAGGAGCAATGACTGGCGTCCAGAATATGAACCAGCATACAATAATTTAAGTTATGTAAAATTGATAAATCTGTTCGGCTAAAAATGTCAAACGCTATCAGTATTAATTACCCGAAAAAGATAGGGTATATCAGGGTATAGGACTGATGGCTGACTAAATAGTAGAATGGGGCTGAATATTGAAATACTACTTTTTGATAAATATTCCTAAACTAATGAACTAGAGCAGTTCTCGCTCGGACACACACTCCATAATCTAGTATATTATAACAGCATAAACCTGAAGCACGGGGAGGCACTTTACTGCCTCCACACGGCAATAAAGACAATCTCTGTAAAAAATAAAATTAAGAATGGAAATGGGGAATGTGCCAAAGAGACAACAAGAAACTAAAATTAAAATAATACAAGACTAACAAAGGCAAGAGGCTCCTGACTTGGGACAGGCGCAACAATGCGGCGGGGTTAAACATGTTTGTGAGATCTCAACCCTCCCCCTATAACTCTAGCCAATGTAGAAAAGTAAACGCATAACAATACGCACATTAAAATTCAGTTCAAGAGAAGTCCGAGTCTGATTTCAGAAGATGTAAGCAAAGAAAATAAACAAAATGACAATAATACATAAATAACAACAGACTACTAGCAGTTAACTGACATGCCAGCTCCAGACCAATTAAACTGACTGAAAGATTTTGATTTCAACATATGAACATCAGGCACAATCCTTCCAAACAAATATATGAAAACTGATTATCATTTATTGAAAGTCATTTTATTTGTGCAGCGTCCGGGAATGATTTTATACGACAACATTTTTTTGCTCATGTGGCTGATATGACCAAATGTGCTTTTTCCCAGACCTGACGTCTTTTGTTGTCTGTTGTCTCCGCTGTCAAGTATCTTTTACAAAAATCTTCGTCTCTGACATTTTCAGGTCAAATGTGGGCTATTTATCACTCGGGTATATGTGTCCAATGCACACGCCTATCAAAAACAAATGCCGACATAACTAACAATGGAACATAGGGATGAAATGCAAGATTGTCATTTATTTTACAAACAGATGTATAGAAGGAAAATAATTTACAATGACAGATATGCGTCCCGAATGAAAGATTTTTTTTATTCATTTTTTTAACCTGAATAAAGGTAAAGGATGTATATCTCTATTTGAGCACTTTTCATAACAGGGCTAAAACAAGTATTTTAGAACAGTTTCCATTTGTATACCTAAAAGACATGACGACTTTCTATCTTTTATAATTTGTGATTCTATGCTAAAATTCAGTTTTATCAATCATTTTTGAAATCTGATTCGAGAGAAAAGTAGATTATCCAAGATAAATGTGCAAAATGTGTTGTATGTGTGGTTCTTGTCAGTTAAATGCACGTGACATTTAAAGATCTTGTTACATAAAAGTGGAGGTCCATCAATTAATATTTCACTTATTATAATCTGTATTGAAAACACCTAACAATAATAAGTGCACCTCATTCATTTCATATATTATCTTTATTTTCTTTATCAGGATAGGAAGTGGCTCAAATATATGTTTGTTGAGAGTAAAAGTACATGCAATTTTCCACTAAGAAATAAAAAAATAATGTGCATCAGACCATACTGTATGCAAAGAAAGCTGAATGTTAGAATCCTTTTAAATACAAACGTCTTGTATCATGACATTTTAACACAGAAATGAGTTAAAAGTTAAAATCTTATTTTAAAACTTATGTTTTCTTTTTTATATGTTAATATGTGTGCATGTTTATTGTAACACTTGTTTCAATTAAACATTCATTGTTCATGTATGAATGGATACTTTATGGTAAAAAAAAACTTTAAAAAATTAAAATTGGTTGACAAAAATGTATTTTAATGTAAGACCTCCCTAAATTTCGAAATTTCCATTATCTTGCACAGGCCCATATAAATTTGACATTTGAATCATTGTGATAAATCTAGTTAACTAAATGAGTGAACAGATGCTTTATATACATAATAAATTATAAAGAAGGCATTTCTGAATCAGATTTTTGCAGAATCTATTTTTTTCACCCCCAAAGTCATGATAGTTAATATGGTTCGATTTAAACGTCAAAAATAGTCAACAAATGTTCAATATCAAAATTACATTGTTTCTCTAATATATATCTTATGACCGCGAAACGTGGCCAACTATCTTTTAATATACTATCTTTGGCCATGTAAAGTTTTATGAGAATGTCTATCCTGTTACATCCGAGAACACAGTTATCGTCCTTTAATTTACTTTGTCTACACAAATAGTCCATAGTGTATATGGTTTTCTTTAATAAATTGTTACTTAGATAGAGAGTTGTATCACTGTCACTCTTACCACATCTTCCTTTATCTATCTAATGTACATTTTGCATCTTGCAAATTTGTTCATACACTTTCAATTTGTTTTTATATTTTATGCATGAATTATTAACTTGAAGAATAAAATTACATGTTAAAAAAAAAATGGCTGATGAATTTTTTTAAAAACTAGTGATATGGTCAATTTGAATAAAGTAATAAAAAATTGGTGTGTCTGAAGCTGTCAAATTGATTAAAGACCTAAACATAGAATTGTCCATATTTTGAGTTAGAACTTGTTTTTTTTATAATTTTTTTTTTTTATAATTTTGATATTATTTTTTCCAGAATTAGTACACTACATTGTAATAAAAATGTGATTTTTTTTTGGCGATAAAGCAGATGGGCTTTTTAAAATTTTAATTGATTGTCTAAAAGAAATGTACTACTAAATGAACAAATGTGTGTTCTTGCTAGTCGACTCCTTGTTGGATTTTGTGGACGACTTTTATGACTATTTTCTAACAATATAGACAGACACTTTAAAAAGCAAAACTTATCAGCAAGACAACATCTACATAAAAAAAATACAGTTATGCGAAATCGTTAATCAATTGTTGATGATGCACATAGATCTAGATTATCGAGACATCCTCTAGTTTGAAACCCGAAAAAAAGTGTAATCAATTCGCTAGATAATTCTAAGTATGCGTTGACACTAAATACAGTATGTTCGATAAATTAATGTACAACAAGAAGAAAGGAGAGAGGGGGTTATGATATATTTGGGGCCGTAATTATCTTTTTATCACAGTTTATTAAAACAACACATCCCAACCCATCAATTGTATTCAGAACTTAAAAGAACTAATCAACTGTTAGTATAACTGACACTGTGCATTACTGCATTAATAATAGTTAAAGAATTGTTAATTTGTTGTAGCATATATATTGACAACATCCTCTGACAAGGCTACTACTGGAATCGACTTTAATTTCACTTGCTATTTCTCTTCAATCGAATATGACCTAACTATATCAAGAGATAACGCATTTGAATGTAGTTTTCGAAGACATTGCAGATTGTATCGTTACAATGAAAACTTCACGTGTACTTGTAGCGATACAACCGTCACCTTGACTGTACCTGGAACATTTGATATAGAAACCTTACACGGATCTCAATGGATATGTAAAGATTATTATTACGGTGAACGCTCAAATGAGGTGCTGTTAAATGTCAATGGTAAGTACAGTACGATAGCGATACGTTGATATGCAAACAGCGTACCTGTAATGATAAAAAAAAATTATGATACAATACCTTACACTTCTATGGTCTTAAATATAATATAATTGTGAAGGATAATTATCTTGTTTTATTCAATTCAAAGTAAGAATAATATCTTTTATAGTAAGTTTGTTTCTTTGAATTAAATAAGAAGAGAGTATACTTTTTTAACCTTATGTACATTATCATTCATTTAAATTGTTGTTCATCCTAGTTTATAGCAGTACGTAATACTTCAATTGTTACATTGAAATCATTTTTATAAAATTACATGTACTCAAAGAAAATTAACAACATTTTCAGCTCCAGAATGAATAGTACATGACCAATAAAGAATTTGCAGTTTATTTACATAAGTTGAAAATAAAGTATAACAGTGTCCTTGTAATAACAAACACAATACGACATGGATTTTCCAGATATTATTAAAATGACACAGAGTTTGGAGGATGATAGGGCGAATTGTTACCCCGAGAAAACATTGCTTTATAAAGGCAACAGTGGTATACCAGTGTTCAAAAATCATAAACGAGGCGAGGTCAAGGTTGACAATGTTTTTTCGAGGGTTTACATTTTGTTCTATAACCTTTTCAGTTATACGTTATACAATTTATCATACTAAATAAACAGTACAAGACCAATGAAGAGTTTGCAGTTTATTTACATAAGTTGAAAACGAGAGTACAACAATTACCAAATGACGTTTAAATAACAACGAGCCAGATTCTATCCCGATATGTTTGTTAAAATGTTGTGTCTGGTGTTAAAAAGATAACTAATATACAACGTTATTCTAGATCTTCATCGCTGGTATCAATCAAAGAAATTTGTTTGCAAATCATATGTTATGCTAATATTAAACTATTCATTCCAGTGAGCTTAATATATATATGAGCTGCGGCAATAGAAATTGACGATGTTGGACTGATGCATGTTCTCAAGTACATTTACATGTAGAAAACTTTAATCGATTTGGGAACATTCAAAAACAAAATTACATGATGGTTTCTTTTTCAGTTTTTTTGGGTCGTTTAAGAAATTCAATTTAGAAAAAGTTACAGACTTTATGTGTATATTTTTTCAAACCCGAAATAAGTTACCAGATGTATTGATATTCATTTGCATAAGGCCGATGATTTCCATATCGCATTCGACGCAGCTAAGTTCAAATGCACGTTTTTGAACTAACTTACAAACATAAAGCTATCTAACTAACAACTGAATATGTTGTATCATTATTTCATTTCCAGTTTGGACACATCTCTTTCCTTTTTTGTGTATTTCAGTTCCGATTAAACAAGTCAAGTTAAAAGCAATTCCAAATGATATGAATCCAATAGACATTTTGTCTGGTTCAAACCAGCAGTTTACTTGTACAACTGGCGAAGGTCGACCGTCATCAAGGATCCATTGGTTTATGTCTGGTGTGAACATAACTGATGATGCTGTTGTTAAGCCTAATACGTGCAATCAAGGATGTAATGGCAAAGTGATATCATCAAGTGTTTTGATATACATTGGTCATATTACTGACATTGGGAAGACAATTTACTGCACAGCTTCTAATTTAGATGAAACAAGTGTCCGATCACAAGACAAAACGTTGAATATCTTATGTATGTATACACAATAGCATGATATCGAAATGTAAAAGATGCTCTAAAGAGTCAGATAAATATGTTTTTCACAAAAAAACAGTGGCTGTATTTTATAATGGAAATAGATGTATTTTATACAAATATAGTTGGTAATTCTTTGATTTGGATCTTATGCCTCTCGAAATTTAACAACATCTTTATATATTTCCATATTACCAATTGGTATTTTGTTATTCAAACTGCATAAGACAAACTAAAAAATCATAAAAGCTATAAAAGAGGGACGAAAAATACCACAGGGACAGTCAAACTCATAAATCGAAAATAAACTGTCAACGCCATGGCTACAAATGAAGAAGAAAAACAGACAAAAAAATCTTACTCATGACACAACATAGAAAACTAAAGAATAAGCAACACGAATCCCACCAAAAACTTTGATCTCAGGTACTCCGGAAAGCGTATGCAGATCCTGCTCCACATGTGGCACCCGTCGTGTTACTCATGTTATAACAAATCCGGTAAATAGTCTAATTCGGTAGGTCAAATTCATGAAAGGTTTGTAGTTACGACGTAAGGAACATATCCGATATCATTTGTGAATCGGTTATTCTGTAACAGTCAATCAACTCGTGGTTGTGCCTGTAAAATTTACGAAGGGATGATTTCAACTCCACCATTTGGAACTCTTGGTTTAATAGCTTCCTTGTGTTTATAAATTATAAACATAGTTAATCTCAAAACGTAAATATCCATATATCTTCGTTTAATATCGACAGTCTGTACCAATGCAGCAAATTGTTTGTACAATTTTTTGAAACGTATTCTTACTGTACAACGATGTTTTCTTTGTTATCGTGATTTCATCACCATTTCATGAGAAAGGTGTTCACAATTCAAACAATTTCCAAATTTATCGCTATAGTCAAACCAGTCATTTTAGAAATACCAGATTACAACATTACAGAAGGGAGTAATTTGAACATTGACCCTACAATAAATGCCAATCCAGATCCTATATCTGTATGGTGGACACGTCAAAATAAACCCGAATTCATATATCATGGTAGGAACCTTACAATAAGAGGCATCCAAAGAGTGTCTAGTGATAACTACACGTGTCATGCTATGAACACTATAACAGCGCAAGGACATCCAACGAAGAATAGATCATCCGAGGAAATATTTAATGTCAATGTACAATGTAAGTAAAAATCTACCGTAACAATAAAAATTCAAAACAAATCTACGATTTATTCGATATTTGTCTTTGTGATGGAAGTCAGAAGATTTTCATTCATAAGAAATTTGTGTGCAATATTTTTTTTCATCTCCATCATGGTTTATTCTTAAACTTGATTTTGCATTGGTGCTTTTTTAATACCTTATTTTGTTTGTTGTCTTGCATAAATGCTGATCTTTTCGTGATAGTTTGTTGGTGAAATTATTATTTACAAAATCTATGAATTTTTCGAACTTTTTATAGAATTTACATTGTTTCAACTTATATAAAAAAAATGGAACATGCATGTGTACATTAGCGACGAATAGTATAGCGTACTTTTTATAAAGCAATAATATGTACGGGTCTTGTTTATTATCCCTTTTTGTCACTTTTACTTAGTGTTTTCTAATTGCAGTTGTACAACGGCATGGAGATGCAGTTAATAGTGCTGCAGTTGGAGCAGGAACAGGGATTGCTGTTACCATCTTTATAATCGGAGTTACCATTTTGAATATTATTTTGTTCAGAAAACGTCGACTGTCTAAGAAAAAAGGTATACTTAATGTGCAGAATACATTGATAAAACCTCTACATCGGGACTTCTTTTAGTTGTTAAACTGAGCATATATTCTAATTGTCTAATGAGTATTACAATTTGTAGAGTGCACATAATTTGAAAAATGGCCTTATATCACAATGGATTAGGAAACGTGATGTTATAAACATTCACAAAAGCTTACACGTTACATTTTAATGTATATGTAATATTTTTACGAACGATTGCAACAAAAATCTTATCGTCAATGTTAAGATGCATTGTAGAATAAATGTACATCTGATCAAATAGCTGACCATTCAAAGATATCAAAATTATTTGTCATAACATATCCAAACATCTCACGGTAGTGTACACGTTAACACGAACACAACAACAAAAGAAACAATTGAATAAATACAGAACGCATAGGTAATGAAGATTTATAAGGTTTAAAACTTTACATTGGAAACGGGGATGTGTCAACGAGACTACAACCCGAAAGAAAAACAGAAAAAAAACATTCAACAATAGTTCTTCAACACATTTAGAAAATCCCATACCAATAGACTAGAGCTGGTCACTAAACAAAAATGTGCACTCGTTCAGAAATGTGACGTCACTCCTAACTCCAAAACATATTGATAAACCAGCAATTAAAAAGATACGTACATAACTAACAAATGTTAGAGGTTCCTGAATTTGACAGGCGCACATATGCGGCGGGGTTAATATATTTTTGTGAGATCTCAACCCTCCCTTTTACTTCTAGCTAATGTAGAATTAAGAAACACACAGCAACACGAACAGTGTCACTCAGTTCACAAGAAGTTTGATGTCAGAATAGGTAGCACAAGAAACTAAATACGTATTTTAACAAAGGACTACTAGCAGTTTCTGATATGCCAGCGAAACATTCAATAAAGGGGGCTCGCGGGTATAAATCAAATGTTTTTTTAATATGAGATTTCGTTAGATCTTTTTAAAATGAAGTTTATCATATACGTAAGAGGGTAGACCTTGTATATGGGAGACAACTCTTACACATATATTGAAATCATTAGTTTTAACATAGCAGTAAATTAAACAGTGATCAAGCATTTATGTTGTATACATTTGGCTGTGAGAATGATGCAGACATATCTAGTAAGCTGTACATGTTTGACACCACCAAACATTAAACAAAAAACATCTTGTTTTAATAATGTGGATGAAAGGGTAGAAAATTACCATTCATACGTGAAATGCTTAAAAATGTGAGTTCTGAAGCAATTATAATACAATGACATGGGAACGAACTACATCTTATGATGTATTTTTACAATCGACGAATTGATAATTAATAATCATTAAGCTTCCTGTTAAAGATATAAATATCAAAATCAAGGAACATCAATGCATGTTTGTTTTTTATCTCCCAATATTGTTTGTCTTTCTATAGAACAGAGCAACAGCGAAGTTTATGAAACAGAACTTCATGTGCCAAGGTAAAAACTGGTTTATCTTCTTATACTGATAAGTTTGATAACAACTACTTTATACGACTATGTAAAATGTCTAAATTAAGGCGACAGTAGTTTATTGGTATTCAAATTTCGTACATCATTTAGCTATAGAGAAATCAAGATAATCGACATAAACTGAGGGAATTGAATGACATATAAAAGGAGAGAAACTGTGTGTGGACAGGATAAACGTCTCCTGCTATGCATGCAGCATCCGTCATTTGAATCAAGACTCTGTAGGGATGTCACAATTGGGAATAACATACAATTGGTAATAATAGACATGCCGACTATATCGATATCTTTATATCACAAACCGCTAATACATGTCATCAGTGAATTGAAAAAACTACCAATTGGTGATGCTGACCGGAAATCTATTGAGGTGTATATTGCAGTCGTCTTTTTATAACTTAGTTAATGAAATCCTAGTAGTGTAAAGTGCGTACATTACATGAAGGTCAAGCTCCTATAGTACACATTGTCTGATTATTTGAACTAGAGCAGACATTCGATTGTGTATCAACTCTTTTAGATTAAGTATAATATCTTCTATTGAGCTCAGCAGTCAGTGCTTCGATAATCATATTAAAATAACATAGAAATAATAAGATAAGAAATGTGTGCTAATAAGACAACTCCACATGAAAGTCACAATATGTAAAAACTAAGACAAAGTACAGCCTTCTATACGAATTGATGGCTCACATCGAACAACAAGATAGAAATAGTCTAACAGTCTAAAAATGACTTGTGTAAAAACAACGCAAACAGGAAATCAACAGTCTAAACTATATATAAAAAGGAGAAACTAGAAACGCTTATGAATGATGAACAACAACTAAACAATAGGTTCCTGACATAAGACAGGTGGCTTTAACATTTTAACAGGTTTGAACCTTTATTCTCATCTGAAATGGCAGTTTAACATTACAACACAGAAAGACACACTATAAGCATGCTAAAATATTAATCAAAATGGCTTAAAAGCGGGGCGAAAGATACTAGAGGGACAGTCAAAATAATAGATTGAAACTAAACTGACAATGCCATGGCTAAAAAATAAAAAGACAACCCGACAAAAAATAGTATACAAGACACAACATAGAAAAACTACAGACTTACTCAACCAAAAAAAAAAAAAAAGTAAACATACCCATCATATGTATAATAAACACTGATAAATTTGAAAAGTTTAAGAGGCATCTAATTTTCTAGATTGGGATATTAGTTGTTTCGTTTCTAGTCTGAATTATTTTATATTGTCCTCTTGCATGGTCACACATTTGCCTTAGACTTGACTTATCGAATATAAGCGAACGTGATGAACAACTGAAGTGAACGATATCTCGTATAAACGTCATGGACAATTCATAATATCTCATTAAGATTATGGTCTTCATAATAGTTTAAAATTTTTGCATTATACAAAGAAATTGACCTTGTGAATATCGAAAAACGAGACTATCGAATATGCCGTGGTAAGTGTGGGATTTCAACATTGAAACAAAGTATTTTTTCTAATTTCATATGATTAATGGCGTGTTAAATAGTCCTTAAATAAATCGTACAATAACAGTATTGTTTTTTTTTAATTTATTTACAATTGAAATTCAAGCTATAATTTCAAGTATTTGTATTTATTTATAGAGAAACGCCACAGACGGACAAACATTTCTATAATGAATTAGGAGATCTTAGAACGGGTAAAACGGGTAAGACGGGTAAATAGTGAACTAATATAGTCATTGCTGAATCAAACTTGTTAACATGATGTCTTAATCTTGTAGTTACACTAAATACTGAGACACAGTATGACAAGATGGTACTATATTCGTTTAAGATTTGAATATAAATGTATCATAACGAATTCACGGTCAACTAAAGGTATAATACATTCATTAATTTGAATTCGTTTTTATACATCTATTGTTTCAAGTATAGTAAAATTTTGACGTCTATCTTTACATCAATTATTACAAAAACCACAAAAAGAATATTTTAATTTGGAGGATATACCTTAAAGGCAATTGGAAATAAAACAATTTCCAACAAATTAAGACTACACCATGGCCAATGTAAGACAATCTAATTTAGAACAACAATTAAAATATAACATATATTGAGCACATAAAGGATTCTTCAATGTTTATGCATTGATTTAATTACTTCTTCAGCAGTTACTTTAAAATGTAGTTCATGAAAAGTCCTATTGCTTTCTAATTTATGAAATGAATCTTATGTACATACTTTTAATCTTAGTCCAAAATTAGGAGATACTTTTCAAATATGAAACAAACTTATCAGCAGAAATCTTAAATTATTTCGAAAGTCTACTGTTTGTATTTTTTCAAACTTCTTTAAAGCGTCCTAAATTTAATAGGGATTGTTTTAATATTAAAAAAGCAGTTTTGAAATCATTTTAGTCAAAACGTTTCTATAATTTAAATGACAGATTTGACTCTTACTGTTTCTGTGTATGAAGAAGCTACCACTTATTAACAGGGTCATATGGAAATTTAGGCAGTGACATTTTTTTTTCGTTTTAGGTGACTTCTATTTGAATGATCTTTTTGCTCCTTATTATAAAACATTGTGCAAAATACATGCTACCCGTATTCTCACTAACTAATTTTTGATTTAACAGACCACCGATTTTACACTAATTTCCACAAACTCAATAGAAGCCAACATTCATTTGTTGAATAAATTCTACGAAATAGAACTTTTATCTATAACACTATTACCACTATTCTATCATGTCTATAAAGATGTAAACTTTTCTGATAATCAATAAGGAAATCAGAAGGACAATTTAAGATACAGGCTTTTTTTTATTGACAACTGGCGTAAATGAAAAATATAGAAAAAAAAAATAACAAAAATAACCGAACTGCCAGAAAATTCAAATTGTAAAGTCCATAATGAAATAGCGAAATCAATAGCTCAAAAACATTACACGAATGAATATATAAAAATGAAGGTATCACCTTTTTACTTTTTAGTGCAAGTGAGTACAGTCAGAGAAAGCACAATGATATTCATGAACCAGCAATTAAGGAAGTTTGCTTGTCATGTTATGGAAATTTTGTCATATTTTAGAAATCCTCTTGTTTTATCCATTGAAGTGCCTTAAAAACTGCCCATTGACACCCCTTGTCTTTTTATAAATCTTTTGCATATTTATAAGCCATCTGTTCAAGTCTTATAATTTCTTAATAGTTTTTGAGACATAAAACTTGTCAATAATAAAACATTAAGAAATCAAAAGAGACATTTTTTCCAGCCAAAATTCTAATGGCTAATATCTCGAAGACAAGCACATTGACCTTTATAACGTTTTTGCTCCTTTGTTTCAACTAAAATCCTTTTCTTAAATATAAAAAAAAATTGCCAATAAGACCGCTCCCACAAAAGAGACAAAATGAAATTAACGACTATATGTCAACGTATGGCCTTCAACAAGATCAAATCCCATACCACATACTTATATGAAAGGCAAAACAATTCAAACGAGTAAATTAAGTGTCTAATCAATATAAAAAATAACAAAAAACAAATATTTAAAAAAAAGCAAAAAACTTCAACCACTGCTTTACAGGATCCTATTCAAAACAATGAAAAATGAAACTGAACTGATTCTTTTTGCGTTCAAGGAGAGTGCCGGTTTACATCCATTGTTGTAAAAAGATAGATCGGAATAAGAACGTAAATGAGAGATATTTTTTTTTTTATCAAATTATGATATATTTTGAAATGGTATTGAAACAAACTGGTTTGATGTATTATTTTCTAGATGTTGATCAACCACAAAAGAGCCCAGAAACAAGGTATTTACAATCAAATTTTGTTCAGATCTATTATGATTTTTTTTTTTATTTGTGGGTTTTTTTTTTCGTTATCTCTTTCTCAAAATGAAGTTATTTGTCTTCATTAAACATGTTAAACTATTTAAAGATAAAAGCTAATCTTCATAAACAAATTTGTGAAGCGTTATGTACATTAAGCATTGTTTATATATACTGTTTGATAAACAAATGTGCGAAGCGTTATCATGTACATTTAGCATTATATATACTATAATTTTGTTTCTACAGTGCGAACTGTTATGAAGATGTTGGTGAAGAATACAGCAATACAGCTGGTTATGTTTACGACAATTTGAACATATTAGACAACGGTACGTTGAAGGATCACACATGAAAATAAAAAAAAAATTACCGGTTTCAAAATTTTAAGCATTCTTTAAATTTTATATTGTGTTGGATAATACAACAATGTTGTACCTTTGGAACTAAAAAAGGCACCTGGAAAAAAATGTCAAACATAAATATTCATATTACGATGTGCGTTATCATTTGTGTATGTTATCAAATTCTTCTATTCCTACGTATTTAGATTTCATAAAAAGCAATACGATTTATTTTCGTTAACTATCGTCTTGTTGCAATAATTTCACGTTGATGTATACCCTTTATCTGTCTTTGTTTGTATCTAATTTGAAAATTATTTTCACCTTGTACATTTATTTCAGAAAAACAAATACATCACAGGGATCCAGCATTATATGTGAACTTGGACTTATAAACCTTCTACATATACTTTGTGTACAGATATGTCTAGTTATCTTTCTTCATATGGTAATTTTCTTAGATACAATGCAGATATAGACAATACTGCTTGAAAATGATGACTAAATAGCTGGCTTCAATGTAAAAAAAAACCCCATGGAGGATGATAAAACCAAAACATAACTCAAGTATAGCATTTCTAGCAATATTCGGTTTTCTTTATAAAGTTAATCGGACTAAATTCCAACACCGTAATTGAATTAGGATACGGGTTTTCAAATGTCCTTATGAAATATTTATTGTTTGATGTTACACATAGTCTGCTACAAAATAAATTTTACAACGAACGTTTTGTGAATGTATTTTCTAAAACAGGATAATGAAAAACGCTTATATTTTAGAAAAACTTATACCAAACATTTCAAAAATTCATGGCTAATTTTTGCACAACCTTATTTGATTAAATCATATACTACTTACTTGATGTTTGAACGCCAACCTTTCTTTTGCTTTTTTATGCATCTGTACATCCTGGTAGGTAGCTGGTACCAGTACAAATGTACGAGGTTTATTAATCAGTACAAATAACTGAAGATGTTTGAATACATGTACGATAAAATAGATTTGAATTAACTATGATGTTGAATCTTCTAAATTCATTTTTAATCCATGTATTGATACATGCTCGTCAAGGATATTGACTTCTGCTATAGTCATCTGAATGGAGTTAATACTAATTTACTCATGTTCTTATAAAATCATCCATACAATGTATTTAAAATTCACGACGTTTCATAATGCGGTTAGCCTTTGTTAATGAATCATATAAATATCGTCTGTGGACATTTGCTTGTAATAAGCATTCCGAAAATGGCAAAAGTTTCATGCCCCTGTAACTCCGGAGGTCTCTAATTTTCTTCTGGTTTTTACAAAGTTTGTGTCTGTCTTTCTTTGAGTTATGCTTGTATTGAATCCTCTGTTGTTTAATTTTACATTTTCGAGGATAATTTGATCGTATTCTTTACTCCATATATTTAAAATAAAAATGTATGTTCTGGTTTTAAATTGGTCTCATATCAAGTAGAATGAGGTACAATATATGATCGTAAATGTGACAACGATTAACCAGAGACCAAAGGACGCAAATTTCAGCAACTGGTAAATGTGACAACGATTAACCAGAGACCAAAGGACGCAAATTTCAGCAACTTCACTTGTATTTATCACTGTATGGCTTTCTACAATAAGAGAAACCAATATCGTTAAGTGAGTTTTCAAATGTCCCGAAATGAAACATATTTCTCAACTCGAATGAAAAAATTAATGTTTTTGTTTTGAAATAAACTCTTGAAAGTTGAAAAGGATTCATACCAGCACTACACAGATAATCCATATGATATACCTGAATACGTTTCGTCCCCAGGGTATCGTCAACGAAGTAGTCAGCACTTTTGAATTGACATGAAATATCATTCAAATGCTCATTTCCTGTTCTGAATCGTTGAACTATTAAAAACACTATATTTTTCATTCGCAAACATGGATAGCCTTAGTTCTGACCTTTTTAATGTTCGGACTTTTTGGTTTGCAATGGTCCTTGTTTTTGTTTAAAACTGTTTTAATTTGAATGTAACTGATGAGTATTGTGTGAAAGAAACGTGAGTCTGACGCATTGAATTATAACCCTCGCAGTTTTTCATACACGTATCTCATTACATAAATACGAACAAAATGTCTGTGTTGTAAGAAATATATATGCTTGATTTCCCCGAGAAAGCTTACGACGGAAATTTGGAAGTAAAGATGAATAAAAAGGGACCAATGTAATAACATTTAACGATGTTATACAACATGGTTAACATGGCATATTTTTTTTTGTTCTGATTTTAGAATACAACAGGGTTTATAACATTTGTACATACTGTAGATTTTACTACATAAAAAGGTATTTTACTAAAGGTAAGGCAAGGTATAGATTGCTTTTGCCGTATTTTGCACACATTTTTGGACGTTTTGGTTGAAACATTACTGCAACTTTGTATTTAATCTGGCCTTCTTATTGTTTGAATTTGGACGCCACTGATATGTACAGAAAACTCGTGTTTGGCGTTTAAGATCATAAGGTTGGCTTTTTCATGTTATGTACATAAAAGATAATTCTGGCAGGTATAAGATGAGAGAGTGTTTAATAGGTTTTGGAAAATGATTTTTTTTTGGTTCAACGTTCTTTAAAGCAACTTGATATATAATCTAACGGCTGGTACACACAGTTATGTCAAAACTAAATTTTAAGTTGTGCGATTTTCACTACTAGAAGATAGATGCTTGAAACATCATTTATTTGACTCAGATCATCGAGTAGGAAAAATAAGGAAAATTAAGTTGTATATTCTTTAATTTATCTTATTTCTAGATGCATTAACAATTCCAGGTACAAAAAACCGATAACGACACATATAAAATGAATTCGATAATTTTACTCACATGACACAATACCACAATGGGCGTTGTCTAGACATTGGTGATGATGTTGAATGGAAATGCGTAGAAAATCATACAGTTGGCATGAAACGGGTTATATTCATCTCATATATTTTATGATGGTATGATAGTTAACCCCTAACGGGAGGGATTGCATTTGATTTTCATATGATGAAGACATAATCTTTCAATTAGTTTTATTGAAATCTGGAGGTGGCATGACAGTAACTGCTAGTAGTCCTTTGTTAATTTATGCATCATTGTCATTTTGCTTATTTTTTTTATACCTATTATGAAATCGGACTCAGACTTCTTTTTTAATATCGTGAGTATTGCTATGTGTTTCTTCAATCTACATTGACTAGAGATATAGGGTAAGGGTTGAGATCTCACAAAGCATGTTTAACACCGCTACGTTTTTGTGCCTCTCCCAACTCAGGAGCATCAGACCTTTGTTAGTCTTGCATGTTTTTTAAATTTTAGTTCATTTTATGCTTTGGAGATTAGTGTCACGTCCTTTTTCACTGAACTAGTACTCAATTTCTTTAGGGGCCAGCTGAGGACCACCTCCGGGTGCGCGATTTTCTCGCTGCGTTGAAGACTCATTGGTGGCCTTCGGCTGTTGTCTGCTCTTTGATCAGATTGTTATCTTTTTTACCTATTCCCAATTTCCATTCTCAATTTTTATAGTTCATTGTCAATTATTTATGCTTCGCGAAATCGTGAATTAATGTGTTGGTCGTCACTTGTTCAATATTTGTCTTTATTTTAATTCTTTGATTTGTTATTCTATAACTAATCTTCACATTATACAGTTCCTTAAATATGTTTCATATTTTACACTTCTGTTATTTAAAAAAAAAGGAATAAAGTTTGTTTGAATACCAATGGATGACTATCTCAACAATACGTAACACAATAGCATCATGTGAGATCTGCACAATATCCTGAGACACGAAAGGGAATTTTCAGTTGTTTTCTTTCACGTTTTAGTCGACAGTATATATGTGTGTTCAGACCCGACCATTAACACAGAGTATTTTAATAGTAATGCAATATATGTTTGATAGTATAAAGTTAGATTTTAAAAAATCTTTCCATGGTTACATTTCTACATTTATTATTGACTGAACATCTTACGTATTATTTTCTATCAAGTGAAAGTTAATGACGGATCTTTAAATATAGAACATGGTAAAACAGTTTTTTGTTTTTTAAAATTAGTGTTTCATTGAAAATAACAAATTAAATAAATCAATATGTATTATACCTAAATTATGAGCATATTTCGCTGATTTTACAACTTAATCTTTTGATCAACATTTGTATAGAGTAATACGAGAACAAGAAACCGAGATCTGAGTAATCTGATTAAATTGAAAAACAATTTCAAAAATTATTATGTCACTCTGATCACTAAACATATTTAAATACAAAATAAAGAAGAGAAAACAGTACAGGTGTGCCAATTAATCATGAATTGCCACAGTTAAGTTACCAATACATCTTTTTATCTGATTTCCTTTGATAGATCGTAAATATCATCACAAATTAAAACAATTACCAAGAGTACCATACACATTGAAATTATCAAAATGTACAAATTTAATATTCATTTTTGTTAAAAGAAAGTTTTTTGAAACTTTGAGTTATTGACTGAACAGTCTGGCATCGGAATCAAAGTCATTGATTTTTTTCGGACAATTTTAGAACTTTGAAAAGAATTTTTATAAAACTGGAACTGCATTATTGGTCTCTCTCTTTTTTTTTATGTCCATTCGACTTTCTTACTTTGTTCCTGTAACGTTGATTTTTTTGCTTGTTTTTAATTTACGATATTTGACCATCGTTAAACTACTGTCACCAAAATATAACAATTATCAATACTTTACAAAGATTGAAAGATACACAACTTTAAATCCCGTCCAATCACTGTTGTCAATGTATCATGCGTTAACGATACTCTGTATTTACCGAAGATGTACAGTGTCTTGAATATCATTTTGACAGGACTTTTATCTATGCCAAGCTTAGTTTTTCGTCTATAAAAGATCAGTCGGGTCTAACTCTCATTTGAGCGATCTCTGGTAGTGTTTTCTGAAAATCAATGTGAATTGAAAATGTCCGCTGTGACTTTCCATAATAAGATACTTTCATATGTGTCTTATGTTTCCATGTTGTTATATTTTATAAGATCTTTAAAAAAAAAGTGTTATTGATTTTATACTTAATTGATAAAGATTGACCAACTTTAAAGGGAAGTAGAATATTTGTTCAGGGTCATTGTTTTAGGATTACGGAAATTTATGTTTAAATGCATTTACAATATCATTTTGTATTTTATTTTCATAATCCCTGTTGATAATATAATGGACATTGAACATTAAACACTAAACAACGTATAACGAATCTGTCGCTCACGTCACTTACAAAAGGAAGTTAAAATCTGATTATCTCTGTGCAAGATGACTGCTTATTTATGGAGGATTACAGTATATTTCCTCACGGTCGAGGGATTTACGTCAGGTATTATACATGTTATATTTTCATTCTTATTTTTGTATTTGAAAATCAATCAATATTTTCAGAAAAAGAGATGTTAAATTATCATTCTTTGAGCATTATGTAAAATTGACTGACATTCAGGCTGTAAGGAATATATCTGCTGTGTACTGCTTTCATATGTTTTAAAGATATGTTCTTCAGCAATAAGTATGACATACCTATATATGGTTCGTATGTGAAATCTCTTACCTGTTTCTTCGATTCATTTTAGTATATACTTAAACTACACATAGGTATTATCTGGTATAGTTCTGATTGGATGAGCCCCATTGCCGTCTAGGTTTAATAGATAAGATTTGCTAGTTTTTCAAAACATTCTGCCCTAAACACCAGAAAAAGGTTTAAAGGTTTAAGGTATAACAACACTAATTCATAGCCCCATTGCTTTCTATGTTAAATTCTGAAATTTCATGCAGAAATGGTTACTTTGTCTTAATTTCAAATAAAGTAATAGTGGCAGTTAGTTCATGTCAAAACTATACCTTATCCTGACTTGTGTTAAAACTTCCAACACACCTTTAATTGCAGATTAAAGCGTACTGTTTTCCAAAAGTTTGATAGTAGAAAACAGGTACTTCTGATCTGAACAACATGACAAATGGTCCCTCCTATTATAGTTTTATACTTGTTTAGTAATCAAAAGAAACTTTCAGCAAGGGTTCTACAGTGATTCCAAGTCTCAAAGCTTTTATTTGATACCAAAACTACTCAAATATGTAACCTATTGACAAAGAAACAGCTATGTGTAGGAACTATTAGTTTGAAATATGTACTATTGTCTTGTATGTTCTTTTCGACCGTGCCCGGATAAGTGGTTCTATACCTATAACAGCACTAAACTTTAAAAATTTATCTCTCCTTTACTTAATTTTCTTCTCAATGTATGATCTATTTCTAGCATAGACAAATGCATACAGCAATTTTCAAAACACTTAATCACCGAATTCAAGCTCTAATTAGACTGGTAGTAACATATGTCTGATACATGTACAAAGAAAACTCAATATGGATACTGATAGTGACAGATATGATACCTTTAAAAATTTTACCAGATCTTATTTTTTAATAAACATGTATCGACCCAAATTACAATGTTCTTATCTTATGGTTGTGGTTTGTTATCTATTTCTTGCATGAATAGATATTTCTCGTATCACACTGCACGAAGTGTAAAAAGACTAGATCAAGAATTTCTAATTTAACACAATGAGAGTGTAGACCATAAAATAAATAGGTTTAACTAGTAAGAATTAAACATCACTTGATACCAACTCTCGTTATCTAATTTAGATAGTAATAATAAACTCTTCGAAGTCTCGTTTATTATTACTTTGAAATTAAATATCTTGAGTTGACGTAAAGCGATATCCCATGCTTATAAAGATCAATTATGATAATATGGATTTTAATTTGTCAAACCTTTTTCTTTAATTCAAGGATGTATTTATCGGGTGAGCAAAAAGGTGGCCATTCCTATTTCAATTTCATTTAAAAAAAAATATGCAATAAGTGATTTACCGTTGGATTTTTGTACAATGAATCTGTGCAATGTTTTATTTTAGCCTTTTTACTGACAACATCTTCTGACAGAGCAACTACCGGAAATGAATTTAATTTTACATGCAATTTAGCAAAAGATGCGAATGGAATTATATCGATAGTAAGAGATCATACAGATGAATGTATAATAGATGTTGACCAGTCTTGTAGATTCCAAAATTGTAATCCAAACTATGCGTACTCTTGCAACGGAAGTACCTTTTACTTGACTATACCAGTAAAATTGGATATAGATAGTTTGCATGGATCTCGCTGGAAATGTCACGATATATTAAGAGACATTAACTCTAATGAGGTGTTGTTGTATGTCAATGGTAAGTATAGAAGAATAGATATATTTAGATATGTGGATTTTTTACTCTTTATCGTTTTTATATCTGGATCCATCTGTCTTTATTTTGCAGATATTACTTGTTTCGTATATAATTAAAGACTGTATGTTCGATAACATTATTATCCTTACATGTACTGACAATTTTATATTTAACGAATATATACATTTACTTCATATTTTAACTCAATTGATGTTTGAATATTATATATTCATCTGTCTCATGTTAATGCTTTGATCTTTTTACAACCGTAAGGTCGATCCAACCGTATGTTTCTCTTAGTACTCAGCAAAACTGTGTAGCATGAACTATTTTTGATGTGTTCCTTTGCTGAAAATCTTCTTTTGATAAAATGTGGAATAATTTGTAACACCAGGTTAGAGTTTGACACCGAAGTAATTAACTGTACATTTAGAGATAATCTCGGCAGTCTATTGTATTTCGGATAAAATATATACAACATTGGAGTTTTATGTGACGTCCATTGGCACTGAACTAGTACACATTTTGTTTGGGGGCTAGCTGCAGCCCGCCTCCGGGTGTGGTATTTTCTCGCTTTGTTGAAGACCCATTGGTGACCCTCAGCTGCTCTCTGCTCTTTGGTTGGTTTGCTGTATCTATAACACATTCCAGATTTTTATTCTAGATCTTAGCTATATTTTTTCATAGCTCTTAAATCAAAATAAGTTTTTTTGTGTATAACTTAAGACAACAGAAATGTACTGACGTTCATATAATATAAATCGATTTAGAAGATACAAACCAAATACATGTTTTGTTTTATTGAAATTGCATGAAGATTAAATATTGCGAGACCGATTGCGTCAACGCAGTCATTTTCTTACAATACGTAAAAGGGCACAATAAGTAAAATTTCAATTCAAACGACAATTGGGGTATCTAAATGTATAAAACTGCTAAAAAAGGGTCGATGAAGAGTTAGTACATACATTATGTTCATGCTTAGTCTACGGAATCATTATGAAGTGCATGTTTTCGTTAAACTGAAATCCCCTAGCCCTAATCTAATTTTATTTGTGTGAAAATCAAAACCAGTTCAAGTGATTTTCAGTATCAGTTTCTCTCAGACAATAGTATTTGACCAATAGAATGATTTGCAGGTGTTCCTGTTGGTGCTCAAAGAGAACCTGACATAGCTTTTGTTTTCATTTTTTAATAATTACGTTATTTGTTGCGCTTCTATCTAGTTGTTTAGGTTAAAAAAAATCATACAAGGATGCACTTATACATGTACCAGGTATAAAACCAAAATTAGTCTGGTTATGGGTTGAATTTTGGTTTTGTAATTTCGTCAACGTTTGTATTAAATTTGGACTTTAAATCATTTTAGTAACGATGTTTATTGAAGAGATATAACTTGTCGATTTGCGCATCAGCTGGAATAAAAGGGGTACTGTCAATGTTATTGCGTCACCTTTGACCTATGGATATGTTGATAAAAATTTGTGCTTGTATATTTTTCAGTTCCAATAACACAAGCAAATTTAACACCAATTCCGTACGATATCAACCCGACGAAAATTATTTCCGGTTCAAGTCAATCGTTTAAATGTACAACTGATGCTGGTCGGCCGTCGTCCAGGATACAGTGGTATCTCTCTGGCTCCAAAATAAGTGATAATGCATCTGTTCAAACTGACACGTGTAATTTTGGATGTAATGGAAAAGTGATATCGTCAAGTGTTTTACTATATACTGGTAATACCACCGATAATAAGAAGTCAATTTATTGCTCTGCCGTCAACATAAAGGGAGAGGGAGTACAGTCACAATACAGAGTAATTGAGATTCTGTGTATGTATACATTATCTTGAATTTTCTTTTGATATGGCATTGTCAGTTTGTTTTCTTCGACTTATATGTTTGAATTTCCCCTTTTCCTCTATTTTATTTCTAGAACTTTTGCCTGATTTGTGTAAAAAGTAAAATCACAAAAAAAAACAAACTCCGAGGAAAATGCAAAACAGAAAGTCCGTTATCAAATAGCAAAATGAAAAGCTCAAACACATCAAACAAAAAGATAACAACTGTCATATTCCAGACTTGCAAAGAACGAATACAAACAATGATCGAATACAAACCTGACAAAGAGCGACAAACAACAACCACTAATTACAGGCTCCTGACCCGGACAGGCATACACAGAATGTGGCGGGGTTGAACATGTTAGCGAGCGCCCAACTCTCTCCCTAACCTGGGACAGTGGTGTAACAGTACAGCATATGAACAAACTATAAAAAATCAGTTGATAAGGTCTTAACTCATTAGAACAATAAAAAGATGAAAAACAATAAATAAAAACACAGACCGAACGTGATATATATATAACTGCTAATTATGGTTAAGTTTCTGCTTTTCGTAATGTGAAGGATGTAGGCACCTGTAATTTAATTGACCTCTCCGATAGGTTTAGAAAAATCCAACCTGAACAAATATGGAACACGGACACTATCTAGTATGCTGCAACGTATGCCATTATGTTTATCGAATATAAAAAAAAATCAAAAATTACTCGGGGTTATTTTTATGACTAACTGACCCTTCAAATACTACATAAAGAAGGATAAAAGGATTAACAAAAATATTTTATTATTGAAACATCTCTAAAAATAATATCTAGTGTGATTTGGACACTTAATGACAGACACATTATAAATAGAAACAGGCAACATACTACAACCAACAACGGTCGGACACCGAAGAACTAAAACACTAAATTCACAAAATCCAACGAACAATACCTGGCCTTTTTTGCCAGATTAGCTACAGACACGAATGCTTTAGTACATTAACCATTAACATCTTTGAAATGTTGAAGTACACGGTCAAACGTTTATAAGTGATCCTTTCTTCTGGTACCTTGTCAGTCGTAAACAAAAGCAATCAGGATACAAAAAAAGGGGGACGAAAGATACCAAAGGGACAGTCAAACTCATAAATCTGACAACGCCATGGCTAAAAATGAAAAAGACAAACAGAAAAACAATAGTACACATGACACAACATAGAAAACTAAAGAATAAACAACACGAACCCCACCAAAAACTAGGGGTGATCTCAGGTGCTCCGGAAGGGTAAGCAGATCCTGCTCCACATGTGGCACCCGTCGTGTTGCTTATGTGATTACAAATCCGGTAAATAGTCTTATTCGGTAGTTCACATTCATGAAAGGGAAGGGGATTGTAGTTACGACGTAAGGAACATATCCGATATCATTTGTGAAACGGTTATTCCATAACGGTCAACCAACTCGTGCTGGCGTCCGTAAAATTTACGAAGGGATGATTTCAACTTCACCATTTGGAACTCTTGGTTTAATAGCTTCCTTGTGAGCAGTAACCCTCTATCAAGAAAATCATGATAGGAAATGCAAGCAGGGGAATATCGTATCAATTGGGAGATATATACCCCGTATGCAGGTGCTGCTGGAATGTTGCTACATAGAAATGGAAAGTTCACTATTGGAAAGCTGAAATCATCTCTTTTGTCGTAATGTTTTGTTTTCAACCGACCCTCATTGTCAATTTCTAGATGTAAGTCAAGATATGAAGCCGACTTAACTGTATCTGTAGTATCCTTTATCTCCAATTCGATGGGATAGATGCGTTTCACATACAAAGATGCAAGACCAGGAAAAAAGTTACAATTGAAGGAAAGAAAATATCATGACCGAGACAAAAAAGATATCCCCCCCCCCCCAAAAAAAAACAAACAAAAAAAACAACAACAACAAAAAACAAAACCGGTATTAACACTATATCCAGAAAAATATTGAAGTTTACGAACTGCAAAACAATTTTCAATTGTAAACAATGTGAGATTGTAATTAACAAGAGAATGATTGGTTTATTAGTAACGTAGCTACAGTCTTTTAAAGCATAAACCGTATGATGAACGTTAACAAAAGTATATTAAATGAACATGCAAACTTTTATAAAAAAATGTATTTGGTTTTCATGTTACATTTGTTATTCTCGTGGTGTTTTGTCTGATGATTGGTCTGTTTCTGTGTGTGTTGCGTTTCGATGTTGTGTCGTTGTTCTCCTCTTATATTTAATGCGTTTCGCTCGGTTTTGGTTTGTTACCCCGATTTTGTTTTTTGTCCATGGATTTATGAGTTTTGAACAGCGGTATACTACTGTTGCCTTTATTTATATTCGAGACATTTTGAAATAAATGTAATTTCATCAGTGTATCCTGTTTGAGATAAAAAAAAAAAAAAGAGAAGGTTTTAATGGCGATAAAAATTGATAACACGAACTGAAGATGACGTGTTATATGTTATATCCTGACTTATAAACAGACTCATTCTTCTATATTCATCTTCATTATTCTGCTATTGTATGTTCAACATTTAAACCTAAGTAAAACGTATCAATTCTGTTTGCAACTTTCAAACATTTATTATATGCACCATTTTAGAAATGTTGTACCATTAAACATGTTTTATAATTACCGATTTGGAAATTCATATTTAAAGTTGAACCAGTGATCTTAAACATACCAGATATCAATATAACAGAAGGAAGTAGTCTGAAAATAACCGCTACCTTTTATGCTAATCCAACCTCTGTATACGTATGGTGGACACGTCAAAATGATACTGCCTTTAGATATTATGGTACAACCTTATTTATCAGAAATATACTTAGATATTCCAGTGGTAACTACACCTGTCATGCTATGAACACTCTTACAGCATCAGGACATCTCCCACAGAACAGGACATCAAAGGAAACATTTTATGTCAATGTACAATGTAAGTGAAAATGTACAAAAAAACTAGATTTACATACTTGTTCGATATGTATTTGAGTTCATAGTAAGAATGTTTATTAACATAAAAAAGAAGATTTGTTTTGTTATCCGAACATGATTTCCGATAGTTATATTGTTAAGTACAATTTTGTCCTACAAGTAATGTACTTTCATTGGCTAAGGTTTTGTTAAAATAATCTAAAACATTGTAATTGATATGATGATTGTCACAAGGTAGGTGTTGATTTAATAATAAAGACTTTTTATCAAATCCTGCCATGCTGTTAAAGTAATTTTTCAAAGCTTAAATTAAACGCATGTAATATAAACTAGTGCTTATAATTCAGTTAAATTTTTCCGATGATAAATAAAGAAAACATTTTAAACAAAAGAAAAACAAACTTCGGTCATCTTCAAGCAGACAAATTTTGAACTTATATAAGGAAGTTTATAAACAAATAGCTTTCAGTTGTTATAATTATAATAAAAAATCTATGAAATTGTTACATATATGTTGACTTAAATTTGATTATAATAAGGGGAGAGAATCTCAGTGTATGTTATCTTAAAAGGAATGACACAATGTCATTGGACGAAGTATAATTGATTTTTTCTTAATGTAGTGTCACCGAATGATGAATCAATTAATGGGACTGCAATTGGTGTAGGAACAGGATTTGCTGTAATCGTATTTACATTAGGCGTCACCAGTTTATTTGTGTTGATGCACCGTAAGCGTCGAATGTTCAAGAAAAGAGGTACAGATATAAGATTATTTAACGGCCATTATTTATACAACGTATAATTTATAATCTAATAACTGTAGCTTACTTTGTTTATAAATACGTCTTTTTGGTTCGCTCATGAGATGTATGAGATTTGAACAACGGTAAACTACAGTTGACTATACTTGGACAAAACACAATGCAAATTTAAAAAAAAAAAATCAACAAATGTTTTTGCAAAATCATTGAGCCCATCAATATATTGTTAAGAACACTAGAAATGTGTTTTACATTATTGTAAATATTTTTTTTTTCTTTTTCTTCAGAAGACAGCAACAACATTGTATATGAATCAACATTTGTTGAGCTAAGGTAAATAAATGTTGGTTTTTTTCTCTCCGAATACATGAATGCTTTTGGGAAAAAAAACCAAATATCAATTAATACTAAGAATAAATAAAACAAAATCACCTTCCTGTATTTTTCTGTTTTATCAAAATAAGATCCAACATTAAAATAAGGAGATAATGTATGATTGCCAACGAAACAACTATCCATTTCACAAAATAATTACAGTTCACCCTGTAGTCTTAAACAGTTTTAAAAAAAGGGCTATGCATCTAAAGATAGGCGAAATATGCCAAAAGGACATTAACACTAATAAGTAGAAAATAAACTGATAATGACATGGCTAAAAAAGAAAAGGCCAACAGACAAACAATAGTACACAAAACACAACATGGAAACTAAAGACTGAGCAACACGAGTTAAACTTCACAAGACACTGATATGAAAAGATGACACAGTTCGAAAGACCAACACTCTGTACAATTATATAAACGTTACTTATTCTCGGTTTGGTATAGGCATAAAACGAATTTGGCGGTGTTAACCAGTTAACCGTGTAAAAAATGGATATGATCGAAAATAAACTGAGAATGTCATGGCAAAATGAAAAAAAGATCAAAGACAAGCAGTATACAAAACACAACATAGAAAACCAAAAAGATTGAGCATCCGGGCCCCACCAACAACCGGTGGTGATCTTATGTGCCGAAAGGGTAAGAGGATCCGCCTCCACATGGAACAACCATCGTTTTACTCATGACAAACTGTATTTGTATTTTCACTGAAAGGAGAACATGGAACATGATATCTTGCATTTAAATTGCCACTTTAGGTATAAGACATCAAATATGTTGGCGGTAAGAATGGTTGAAACATGAATTGCTATGAAATACATGTATTCAAAGGATCGACATATGATGCATGTTTTAATTACCAAAGTATGCCTTTGTTTTAAAATTTACAGACAAACGGCGCAATCGGACCAGCATTTGTATAATGCGTTACAAGATTATAAAACAGGCGAGTGTATAATTGGTAGAATATTGTATAGACTGTATAGCTTGTGTATGTCTTTTTTGCACCTGAATGATCAAATTCTGACCAAATACATTTATAAACTGCACGAACAAAAGTGAGAAAATAATTGGAACTGTAAACGTTTAAGATTGTGGATAAAACAAGATAACATTTTAGAACGTAGCTTATTTTACACATTGAGGATATCATTGCACTGTCAATAAAGATATTGTTGTTACCAACATGAACAGCATCACCAATAGCTGCATGGTGACTCATTCATATATTTAGTCAAATATAGCATGTGTACTTTTATGCCATTCTCACAACTTTACACAGAAAAAATCAACAATATCGTTGGATCTGAAGAATTTTATAGAAAAAGCTATGCAACAAAAATATTAAAAAAATATAGATCTACACAGCGATAGGTCACCATGCTGCCTTCAACAACAATAACATTACCCTGAGTTTCCTTTCTTTTTAGAAAGTTTTCAAAAACTTGAGTAGTTCAAGCATCAATAAAATATATGAGGAATTTAGACTCACCCCTTTTTATAAGTATGAACAGGTTTATATGTTGTTGTATTACTTTTTAAAAGAAGCAAACATCTATCAAGAAAATCATGATATAAAACACAAGCTCTAGAATATCGTATTGAGATATATACTTCTTATGGAGCAGATACTGGTATATAACTTCATAGACGCGGAAAGTTTACAATTTTAAAGGGTCATTTATCTCGTTTGTCGTAAACATTAATTTTCATCAAACCTCATATATCTTGATCTAAATGAACATGTATTGTTGTCAACACAAATTGTGCATTTCAAACATTCAACTGCTTCGAACTGACTTTTTTTCAGATGATGATTATCAGCAAAATAGAGCGAGCAAAAGGTATATTAGTAAGTAAGAAAGAGCGTAAAAGAAACAAGTGGTCGATCAGATACTGTTATTCCCAAGAAATAGATAACATCGCGACAAAAAAGTAAACAAAAATCAATGAAACGAAAAGCAATAGTACTAAATAGCAAACTGAATACTGAATATAAATATAGTAACAAAAACGGGGAGTGAACTCAGTACTCCGAATTGATAGGCAATTAATGATACCTATCGTTATGCTCATCGCAAGTTCAAATCGGTGAGTATTTTAATTCGTTGATACCACATTCGGTATAAGAGTCGACAGTTACATTACTACGACAAGGGATCATACGTGCATGATATTCAGTGTCACACAAAAATAACGAGTCATCTAACCATTATGACGATAGAACTTATTCAAATGTACCATTTAGAACCACTGGTTGGTTTGGTTCCTTTTAAAACAACTGTAGAAAATACAAAGAGAAATATTTAACTAAAACAATGCAGACAACAACACGAAGCATCACGAACGCTACCTAAAAACTGAGAGTGAGCCAAATTGCCCTAAGAGGTTAAACATGCATTATCTTCTAGACGTGTCAACCGTCATGTTACATGTATGATTATATCCTCTTTTTGTTTTCATTAATTTGATAAGTAAAATGATGTATGCGATGAAAAAAGGGTTGCCGTTTCGACAACCTGTTCTTTGACTACACAATCCACCAGTATCAACCAAATATTGTAAAACTATTAAAAGAATGATTTTTCATTTTCAGTCCTTTGTGAATTACCCCCTCAACCCGGTCCCCTTTCTCAACAACACTCATCTATCAGGAAATCAGTATTCATATTAGACACGCTAGCCCTTGTTTATCGCGTAAATTTGGGGATAAACTCTTAAAAATGTAGACGTAGCTGGAAAATTGCTATGCAGAAACTGAGTTCACAAGGCAAAAACAATTAGATGAATTGTATCGCTAATTTTCAAAACTAAAATGTCTCTACTGTATTTGTTATTCAGTTTTCTTTGATAGGTGCGATCAACAGGAGTGTTGAATGACTCATGAAAGTTTTCATTATAATTTGTTTCAACGACTTTGAAGCCTTCGGCTATTCGAAAAGATATTGTATGATTTACTTTCCCCGTTTTGTCTATTAATTTGTCTGTTGTGTGGCATTATCCTCGACTAAGTCAGTTGGTGGATATTTTACCGCCTGTTTTTATGTTTTTTTGTGGAATCTTGAAAGTAGACTTGGCAGATAAATATTAAAGAATTTTGCAAAATTCTGAAGACTTGGCCTTTTTTGTTCCGATTTTCATCCACAAAATAACGAAACACTTACATGTAATAGTAAGACTAGTAGGTTTGCTTCATATGTTGATATTTTTCTTGAAACGAAAAACATGGAAGACGTCGAAATTATGTCTTTGACGAAATTGCTGATTTAAGCTTTGCCATTTTCGACTACCAGTTATCCTATTGGTTGGTGGATACTCATCCAAATTGATATATAAGGTTCGTGCATGATCACATTATATGGACGTCATAAAAAAGTACTGTTCCATTCATAAAAAACTGCTCAAACAGGTTAATGATTAAGAATCACTGCTGATCGACAATGGTTCAGCTAATGAGCCATTACCGGTAGTTAACCGATACAATATTTGTGTGTCTCAACTAACTAGCTACATGTGTTTTTTTTTTGTACATTTTGTACAAAAACATAGTCGTTTGATCTGTAAATTATTAATTTTAATATATAGCTTATTATGTACTTAAGTATGTGATTAGAAGTGTAACACATACTAAGTAAAAGAGGCCTATCCGGTCGACACACTCGGTTTCGTTACTTTTTTAGTTCAATCGATTTTCTCAGGTTTTACTGATTTTACCTTACTTTGTATGTGATTATGGAACATCAGTTAACGACTGGTGTCTCTGTTTATTAATAAATAGAATATTGTTTTACAGTTATTTGTCATTATGTTTTTTTTTTCTGCAGCTCAAGCACGTATGTAGAACTTGGTGAAGTAAAGAGCAACAACACTGTATATGCTAACAAAACTATGAATAATGCAGCCGGTAAGAAATGAAAACAACACGTTATATAAATTACATGCTTCCCAAGCATTTTTCTGGGATTTTCGTCAGAAACGCTCAAAGCTTTATAATTGAAAAGGCTAGGGTTTATAAGAACCGAAACAATTGAAGAGCTTTATGACAAAAAATAACCTAATAAAATACCCAAATCCTTCTAATGCCATTTTTGCCTGTGGGAGTGGAAACCTCAGTTTCTTTATAATTTCAAAATTTATAAACGAACAATTTTTAGAAAGGATGAATCATGTCAGTACCGAAGTACTGACTACTGAGATGATGATATCCTCGGAAACTGATAGTCCATCAGAAGAGGTACCGACCCAGTGATGAAAAAAAATGAAAATAATACGTTATATAAATTTCATGCGTCCGAACCGCTTTTCTGGATTTACCTTCATCAGGAACGCTCAAAGCCAAATATTTGAAAACCTAGGATTTAAGACTACGGGTGTCGTTTTGAAATACGATAATTTTAAAGAATGATCATATTTTCATAAAATTTACACTAGTTTTGGCAAAGACGTTGGCGTCTTACATTAACACTTTTCTTTGAATAAAACCGACACAAATACCTAATGCATTAAGATAGGTAATAATACTCAGTAATCTAGCATACAAACAAGAAAAAAAAGCAAAAAAGTGATAGTGATATATCAATCTTTTAGAAATAAGTTAAATTGAAACATTTTGCAATGATCAAAATTATTCACAATAACCGACTTTTATTTTATTCAACTAAATTTGCTTTAAAAACAAAGTTATATCTTATGGAGGACATCCGTACAACTTTAATTTATTGCATTTTACAAAAAGGCAGTTTTGAAAAAGTTGATATTATTACGAACGTTTATTTCAGAATTGCATAGGAAAGACATGGACACGGATCTATATGTCAACACAGAATTAAAACCGTCAATGAAAACCTAATTCTATGGAGTTTTCTGGTTTACTTATTTAAAATGAAATGTACAACTGATAGAGCTCAGTACAAATTTAAACAGTCTAGTTGAAAACAGTGCTTTATTGACAAAATCTGTATTAACAGAGGGATATTATAAGTACTTCGACTGCGGTAGAGAAACAAATATCGTATCTTGAATGATGAACAAATTAATTCCATTACTTTACATTTTGTTTTAAATATTTGAAGTTTTCTATAAATATGATGAACTTGTAAATATATATATTGATAACGGCCGGTTTCCGTTGGAAATATTTTGTCTTAATTGTTTCTAATGAATAAATCTCATCACAGGACACAGCAAACCTTTTGGAAAATATCCCTATATTACAGAAATAAGTTAACATAATATAAAAAAGAAGATGTGGTATGATTGCCAATGAGACAACTATCCACAAAAGACCAAAATGACACAGACATTAACAACTATAGGTCGCCGTACGGCCTTCAATAATGAGCAAAGCTCATACCGCATAGTCAGCTATAATAGGTCCCGATAAGACAATGTAAAACAATTCAAACGAGAAAACTAACGGCCTTATTTATGTAAAAAAATGAACGAAAAACAAATATGTAACACATAAACAAACGACAGTTAAACATGTTAGCGGGATCCCAACCCTCCCCCTAACCTGGGACAGTGGTATAACAGTACAAGTTCGTTTTAGCAATATAAACATTGTACTGTCTTGGCGTTTGAAGTAAACACTTTCGGATTCTGCACCATTGCTTATGATGAAAAGTAGGAAATTGGTATCGAAAAAAAAGATGTAGGTTTTATTAAATCATGGAGAAAATATTGACTAAGACATATGCATGGCGTCATATACTGAATATCATGAAATGGTGTCGATCTTGATACTTCAGATGTGCATTCAGACAAACCAAATTTCATTTTACCAAAGACAAATATTTTTAAAACTTTTAGTTTAAAACATGCATTGATGAGCTGCGAAATTGGATATTATCATAAATTTCGAGCGAATATCAATGAATATATCAGAAGAACAACTTCAAAAAATCAACATCTCAGATTCTAAGATTTCGTATGACATTTGCGCCGATTTTGAAAATATTCATTCTTTTATTTGCGCCTATTTCATTTTTTCATTTGCGCCGATTTTATATTTGCTCCTAATTAGATTTACAGGTAAGTTAATACTTGTACATCTACTATGTACTGTACTATACTATTGGTAAAATCTGGTTATAAATGTTGTTCATTTATGTTAATTTTGATTTATATTGTTCTGAAACTTCATAGTAACATGATAGACATATTGCACACTGAAAAGAGTCGAGGAGTCAATTCTTTAATCATCGAGGGCCATACATATCGGAAGATGAGTGTCCTGACACATATCTTACTAATGTACCATAAAATCGTGTACAGCCAGAGTCACCACGGATAATATTGTCAAAACACAGAACGAGCATAACCATGTGGTAGATGTCCGAAAGACAGCGGGTACAGTCAAGGTAAAGTCTGGAGATGTATCTTGTAGGTCTTCTTTCACCTACCAGTGGTGAGCAGGGGACAACAGTTATATACAAGTTATGATTGATAATTCATTAAATTTGTACAAGTGGCTAACTGAGGAGGTCTATAATGATAAATGAAAAATAACATGACTTGGAGTGAGAGTTCATTCATTGGCACTCATACCACATCTTCTAATATCTATTCACCTGTAATTTACCTGTAAAAAAAATCGGCGCAAATGAAAAACAAAATCGGCGCCAATGAAAGAAAAAATCGGCGCAAATGAAATGCAGGTCGGCGCAAATGCAAAACGCCGACCAAAACCTAGGGTAACACATCAACTATAGGGGAAAACAACGGAATAACAAAACACTTAACTGCTACATAAACAAAAATAAAACCAAATAAACTCATCATATATACCAGGATTCAAATTGTATACGACGTTCTAGTAGACGGCTCATCGGTGATGCTCCAATCAAAGGAGACAAAAAAGTCAAAATGTACGAAGTTGAGAAACATTGAGGACCCAAAATTCCGAAAGGTTTTGCCAAAAAATTCAAAGCTTTGTTTAACAATTTGTTAAACTCCTGTTGATAAAAATCATTTATGTATCAAAGCAACAACTTGCTGGTTTCATACAAGAATAGGTACCGGAACAAAAGGGAATATTGTTCTATGATTTTGACTGTCATAAGGAATGTTAGTCCAAACATGTTGGTGCAGTGAAACTTGCCGTATTAGGGTTAAATTAATCCTTCAGTGTTCCGTTGTAAAACAAAGACGGCATAATTCGGTTAATATTTTTCGAGACTGCGCATCTGTGTAGTACATCAAATCTTAATACATTTAAAAAAAAATAACAACCCAAATTTAGATAAAAATGTGTCTCATTCGATCTTATTATTATTATTGGTCAATTAGTATAAACATTCTTTCATTAATTACATAATTCAATACATAAATGTACATGCATTTCAATAATGGTGATGACAACCAGTTTTACAGTTAGTTTCTACAGTGACTTCAATTCCATAATGATCTGATAAAGGATACGATTTTCCATATATGGTTTGGTCCATAACTCTCTGTAGTAGAAATAAAAAAAATGTTACATCATCCGGTGAATTAACTATGATCGTTTATTTGAATTTAAAAACAAACTAGGTTGAAATAGTTATTGCAATTGTAACTGTAACTATATCTTTGGGTCATCTATAAATTATTTTGATATATGACAAGGTTACCTGTATCTATACATTTTTTGTGATGTTTAATAGAAATATTTTTGTGATATTCAAAAGAAATATTTTTGTGAACTGACAATCCTCAACCCCTATTCTGATAGTAAAACTCTTGTTGTGCTAAAGTAATTTGCATTGATGTAGAATACTTGGCAAAAGTATCATTTTGTAAAGAAAATGACTAATAGGATTCATTTAAAAAAAGTATCAGTATATACATTTGAATATATAATTCGTGAGGTCTTTTGAAAACACTTATATTCAAATTTCCTGGTACAGTAGTAAAATGCATTAATATATTACAAATTTAATACTATTACATTAATTTTTAAAAATCAATATGAAACAAAATGCACTCAAACAGTTATATGCAGCATCACTTCAGCTTTTCCTATCACTAGAAAAAAAAGATAAACTAAACGCAGCTTGTGCAGAGTCGTCTACTTGTATTTTCTTGAGAGCGTCAATGGAAGACAAAAACGCTCAGAAATAAACTTAAGGATGTAGTCAGGTGAAATTAATAAAATCAGGAATTCAAAATTGATACTATCAATCAGATATTGTATATTGATTTTTAAAATGGCGGGAAAAGGCTGTCTCGGATTTTTACCTTACATTTAGCATACTAGGCTTTATTTGGGTTTCAAATCGTAAAAAAATAAATCTAGAATCTGCTTAAATTTTGGTAATGAATTTTAATGAGCTATTGAAGTCTTTTATGAAAAGAAAAGGGGTGATATTGGGCAAAATAGTATACCCTGTATCGTAGGAAAAAACCAAGGAGTCAAAAAATCTGACAAAAATGCCTAAACCGGAAATGACTACATCCTTAACGTATGTGTATAGTAACTTTATCTACAAGAAATGCATGCAGCTACTATCAATATATATAAATAAACTTTAATCTAATCGCTTTATATAGCATAGATAAATTATTAGATCGCTTAGCAAAATGTTATGCGTGTGCTTTAATCAATCAAATCTTCCGAATCCTTCAAATCGCTGCGACAATTAGTGCGCACAGATATTTCTGCTCCGTAGTGGTCAGACAATGGGAACTTCTGTTCAGGCGGAAGTTGGTCAAGTACTCTCTGTAATAGTAAGAAAATGGGTGCTCTTTCTTTTGACACTATAATTATGATAATAGTATGTATATGTCAACTTCACAATATATATTGTAGAACATAAAGAGAAGTAAAATTTTGAAAAAATAATTACCAAAATCAAGGAAAATTAATCCACACTTAAAATAAAAATGATGAAATTTTGCTTCATAAAAGTAAACTAAAGATAAAAAGCAGTGGATATATATGGCAAACTTATTAAAGTTATTTTCACATTTGGTTCTATGAGATAATTACATAGATATAAGAAGATGTGGCATGAGTGCCAATGAAACAACTCTCATCCAAGTCACAATTTGTTAAAGTTAACCATTATAGATCAAAGTACGGTCTTCAACACTGAGCCTAGGCTCACACCGAACAGCAAGCTATAAAGGGCCCCAAAAATCATATCAACAGATATAAATACAACGCACTAAATAAAAAGCCATGCAAAGCATCTATTTTTAGACACTAACTAATATATTACTCAGACGTCTAAAATCAAATATTATTATATATTATTTGGTTGCAATAACTTATGGCATTCTTTTTTTATTTATTTAGCCTTTATTATAATTAAAATACCTTAGCTCCTAATATTTTATAACCACGGGTGAGAATGTGATCTATTATGCTGGTATCATCATGTCCATCTGTCAGTGTGTTTTCGTGCGGTGAATACGTAGGCTTTCCAACCAGCTCTGCGTAGGGAGAACGAAGATTGCCTTTCATAAACTGTTCAAAAGATGCTGAAATTATAATAATGTGTTAATGAAAGCGGTGTTGAAGTACAAGTAAATGTTGTTTTTTTTTAATATTTTTTACAAACTACTAAAATATGAGTAATTTAACCTGGAGTGAAATCTCTGAGTGAAATCTCAAATTTATTATGTGTTTCTACTTATTCGTAAAATTTCTCATGTTTTCCCCTTAAACTTCAGAATTTAAACATTCGAGCAAACCAAAAAAGAAATTTGTTGATTTAACTGAGATTCATGCGAGTTAGACATACATGAGGTCCTATTTGAAATTGAAAAAAAAAACTCAGAGATATTAGTCACGCATAACGAAAAACGAAAAAAAATACATTATAGATTAGAAAAATTCAAAAAAATAAATAAAAGAAAATTACCCGTAGTTTCATAAAATGATCTTGGCAAATTACCATCATGGACAAATATGATGTCATACGAATGAAATATTTCAAGCTGGCAATTATTCCGTTATGTTTACACATTAAAATCAGCTAATAACTCACTTATTCATATATCTTTTTAATTTTAGATTCTATAATTGCATAATTCAAACATTTGTGGATTTCAGCAAATCAGTACGACGGCTAACACATTAGCTACGACATGTCATGTGTGGATTTGACAATAAATATATTTTTGTATAAGCTGTGACGCTGACTAAAATAACATAAATATTGACTGCTGTATACCTATGTTTGACAAGTTCACCTAATAGTATTGTTTCTGTTTGTTTTGTTCACAAATTGTTGTCAATATAATGGATTTTAATGTGTGAAAATAACGGAATAATTGCCAGCTTGAGATCTTTCATTCGTATGACATCATATTTGGCCATGATAAAATATGTGATCCTGATCACATAGTCGTTACCTTTTTAAGGTCTTTCCTCTCCGCGAGGAAAGACCTTATTGTTTTTCTCCTGTTTTTTTTTTTTTTTTTTTTTTTTTTTTTTTCATCCAGCATTTGTTTAACATGGCCTCCCCTTGTTTCTATTGGAGTTATCAAGACCAAATATGGACCATCGGTAGACCTCATCATGAAGTATTACCAGATGAGGCTGTGTAGGATTTCATCATCCCCTTTAGAAGTTATCTCCCTTTTATTGGTTTTTTTCGACATGGCCCCCCCTCGTTGTTTTTAAAGATATCATGACCTTATTTGGACAATAGTTAAATCTCATCATGATGTGTTACCATATGAGGCTGCTAAGGATTTCATCATTCCCTATGAGAGTTATGTCCCCTTGAAGCAATTTCTTTCTTTTACAGTTTTCTCAAAAAGTATTCAAGATAGAATTGATTTGAAAACGGCAACATGTACAGGACCAGATGGCAATGTTAATTAACATATACAATCATTTTGTTGTTAACCCTTATAAGGAGTTATTTCTCTTGAAAAAATATAAACAATTTTTGAAAAATTGTATCTCGAGAATCGGAAGTCGTAAAGACTTGGGACCTACACCAATTATCTTAAGTTCATGTGACCTTTAATTTGCACCCAAGGTCAAAGGTCACCGAGTGCAAAAAAAAATTAAGCTGCAATTTCAAGCTTTCATATTAAGAAAACGATAAGAGTTTGCTGCATACTTACAGCGTATAAAATGTTCCTCTCGACGAGCTCTACATTTTATACACTGACCTCAAAAGAGTCCGACTGTCTGTTCAAAAGTTACGACGGGATGATTCTTAAAAGTATAGTATTGTGTGTATATCTTTTTAAAGGTAACAGATATCAACCTACTATAAACTGCAAAGATGATCAGTAGTTCAAGACCTTCAATTTGAGGTCAATGTCAGGTCATGATGAAATTTCACCTTGACCTTCACATTTTACTATGACCTTGACCTTGTGATATTTGAAAGGTCAAGTGGTCCTGAGTTGAATGGTGATAGTCCCATGTCTCTACGACTTCAGGTTCTCAAGTTTTGTATTGCATCATATATTTGATGATTAATTATGACCTTGGTGAACTTTGAAATTGTCCCAATTCTTTTTCTATAATGTTGTCCTTCAACTGTAGATCATTTATCATTTAACAGATTTGAGATATCTATTGTCGTTTTAGAGATAATGCAGTTTGAAGTTTTTCGAGCGGAGGCATGTATTTCTGAATCATCAAGAGCTTACCACTTAAAATGTTTTAGAAATTGAAGAGGTTGACATAGTGACATGTTTGACCAAATACCAAAAACATTCCATGGAAAAAAAACACCAAAAAATCAATTTGAAATTTTCAAGTTTTGCATTGACTTTGTAAGTTTCATAACTTCTATTTATATAATTGATATTGCATCATTATTTGCACTTTGTCAAATGGGGTCATCTGATATATCAAATTGAAGGTCTTAATAAACTCTACTTAAAAATGAAAATTTTAAACCCCCTTTTCATCGCAGGGGGACGGGTGGGGTCATTTAGTGCAAACATTCAAATTTCTCAGATGGTAAGGTTGTCGCATATCAAATGAAAGAACATAAAGCGTACATTTCACATTTCAAATTGACGTCTCCCAAAAATGGGTTGGATGGGGTCATTGAGTGCAAAAAATAAATGTTCTTTTATGGTAGGGTTGTTGTATATCAAATGAAAGGTCATGATGTGTACATTTGAAATATCAAATTCCCGACCTCCAAAAATTTGTTGGATAGGGTTATTAAGTGCAAAAATCAAACTTTCAAGAACATGGTGTTGTCGCATATCAAACGAAAGCTCATCTACTCTGTTCCATATATCATAATTCCGATCTCAAAAATGTAGACGGATGAGGTCATTTAGTGTAAAAAGCGAAAAGTTTCAGAAGGTGTGCTTGTCGTATATCAAACGAAAGGTCGTACAAAGTACAATACGAAAACATCACTTTTACAGGAAAGACCTTTCAATTGTTTTACAAACAATTGAGATACTAGTTGTTTTTCTCCTGTTTTTAAGGTCTTTCCTCTCCGCGAGGAAAGACCTTATTGTTTTTTTAATGTTTTTAAGGTCTTTCCTCTCCGCGAGGAAAGACCTTATTGTTTTTCTCCTGTTTTTTTTTTTTTTTTTTTTTTTTTTTTTTTTTTTTTTTTTCATCCAGCATTTCTTTGACATGGCCTCCCCTCGTTTCTATTGGAGTTATCAAGACCAAATATGGACCATCGGTAGAACTCATCATGAAGTATTAGCAGATGAGGCTGTGTAGGATTTCATCATCCCCTTTAGAAGTTATCTCCCTTTTATTGTTTTTTTTCGACATGGCCCCCCCTCGTTGTTTTTAAAGATATCATGACCTTATTTGGACAAAAGTTAGATCTCATCATGATGTGTTACCATATGAGGCTGCTAAGGATTTCATCATTCCCTATGAGAGTTATGTCCCCTTGAAGCAATTTCTTTCTTTTACATTTTTCTCAAAAAGTATTCAAGATAGAATCGATTTGAAAACGGCAACATGTACAAGACCAAATGGCAATGTTAATTAAGATATACAATCATTTTGTTGTTAACCCTTATAAGGAGTTATTTCCCTTGAAAAAATATAATCGATTTTTGAAAAATTGTATCTCAAGAACCGGAAGTCGTAAAGACTTGGGACCTACACCAATAATCTTAAGTTCATGTGACCTTTAATTTGCACTCAAGGTCAAAGGTCACCGAGTGCAAAAAAAAATTACGCTGCAATTTCAAGCTTTCATATTAAGAAAACGATAAGAGTTTGCTGCATACTTACAGCGTATAAAATGTTCCTCTCGACGAGCTCTACATTTTATACACTGACCTCAAAAGAGTCCGACTGTCTGTTCAAAAGTTACGACGGGATGATTCTTAAAAGTATAGTATTGTGTGTATATCTTTTTAAAGGTAACAGATATCAACCTACTATAAACTGCAAAGATGATCAGTAGTTCAAGACCTTCAATTTGAGGTCAATGTCAGGTCATGATGAAAATTCACCTTGACCTTCACATTTTACTATGACCTTGACCTTGTAATATTTGAAAGGTCAAGTGGTCCTGAGTTGAATGGTGATAGTCCCATGTCTCTACGACTTCCGGTTCTCAAGTTTTGTATTGCATCATATATTTGATGATTAATTGTGACCTTGGTGAACTTTGAAATTGTCCCAATTCTTTTTCTATAATGTTGTCCTTCAACTGTAGATCATTTATCATTGAACAGATTTGAGATATCTATTGTCGTTTTAGAGATAATGCAGTTTGAAGTTTTTCGAGCGGAGGCATGTATTTCTGAATCATCAAGAGCTTACCACTTAAAATGTTTTAGAAATTGAGGAGGTTGACATAGTTATATGTTTGACCTAATACCAAAAACATTCCATGGAAAAAAACACCAAAAAATCAATTTGAAATTTTCAAGTTTTGCATTGACTTTGTAAGTTTCATAACTTCTATTTATATAATTGATATTGCATCATTATTTGCACTTTGTCAAATGGGGTCATCTGATATATCAAATTGAAGGTCTTAATAAACTCTACTTAAAAATGAAAATTTTAAACCCCCTTTTCATCCCAGGGGGACGGGTGGGGTCATTTAGTGCAAACATTCAAATTTCTCAGATGGTAAGGTTGTCGCATATCAAATGAAAGAACATAAAGCGTACATTTCAAATTTCAAATTGACGTCTCCCAAAAATGGGATGGATGGGGTCATTGAGTGCAAAAAATAAATGTTCTTTTAAGGTAGGGTTGTTGTATATCAAATGAAAGGTCATGATGTGTACATTTGAAATATCAAATTCCCGACCTCCAAAAATTTGTTGGATAGGGTTATTAAGTGCAAAAATCAAACTTTCAAGAACATGGTGTTGTCGCATATCAAACGAAAGCTCATCTACTCTGTTCCATATATCATAATTCCGATCTCAAAAATGTAGACGGATCAGGTCATTCAGTGTAAAAAGCGAAAAGTTTCAGAAGGTGTGCTTGTCGTATATCAAACAAAAGGTCGTACAAAAAACAATACGAAAACATCACTTTTACAGGAAAGACCTTTCAATTGTTTAACAAACAATTGAGATACTAGTTCTAATGGTTTTTTTTCCAACATTTTTTCTAAATGCCCTCCCCCCGTTTCTATTGATGTCATCAAGACCAAATATGGACCATCGATAGATCTCATCATGAGGTATTACCAGATGAGGCTGTGTAGTATTTCATCATCCCCTTTAGAAGTTATCTCCCTTTTATTGATTTTTTTCAACATAGCCCCCCCTCGTTGTTTTTAAAGATATCATGACCTTATTTGAACAAAAGCTAGATCTCATCATGATGTGTTACCATATGAGGCTGCTAAGGATTTCATCATTCCTTATGAGAGTTATGTCCCCTTGAAGCAATTTCTGTCTTTTGCATTTTTCTCAAAAAGTATTTAAGATAGAATCGATTTGAAAACGGCAACATGTACAAGACCAGATGGCAATGTTAATAAACATATACAATCATTTTGTTGTTAACCGTTATAAGGAGTTATTTCCCTTGAAAGAATATACACAATTTTTGAAAAATTGTATCTCGAGAACCGGAAGTCGTAAAGACTTGGGACCTACACCAATAATCTTAAGTTCATGTGACCTTCAATTTGCACCCAAGGTCAAAGGTCACCGAGTGCAAAAAAAAATTACGCTGCAATTTCTAGCTTTCATATTAAGAAAACGATAAGAGTTTGCTGCAAACTTACAGCGTATAAAGTGTTCCTCTCGACGAGCTCTACATTTCATACACTGAGCTCAAAAGAGTCCGACTGTCTGTTCAAAAGTTACGACGGGATGATTCTTAAAAGTATAGTATTGTGTGTATATCTTTTTAAAGGTAACAGATATCAACCTACTATAAACTGCAAAGATGATCAGTAGTTCAAGACCTTCAATTTGAGGTCAATGTCAGGTCATGATGAAATTTCACCTTGACCTTCACATTATACTATGACCTTGACCTTGTGATATTTGAAAGGTCAAGTGGTCCTGAGTTGAATGGTGATAGTCCCATGTTTCTACGACTTCCGGTTCTCAAGTTTTGTATTGCATCATATATTTGAGGATTAATTGTGACCTTGGTGAACTTTGAAATTGTCCCAATTCTTTTTCTATAATGTTTTCCTTGAACTGTAGATCATTTATCATTTAACAGATTTGAGATATCTATTGTCGTTTTAGAGATAATTCAGTTTGAAGTTTTGCGAACGGAGGCATGTATTTCTGAATCATCAAGAGCTTACCACTTAAAATGTTTTAGAAATTGAAGAGGTTGACATAGTTATATGTTTGACCAAATACCAAAAACATTCCATGGAAAAAAACACCAAAAAATTCAATTTGAAATTTTCAAGTTTTGCATTGACTTTGTAAGTTTCATAACTTCTATTTATATAGTTGATATTGCATCATTATTTGCACTTTGTCAAATGGGGTCATCTGATATATCAAATTGAAGGTCTTAATAGACTCTACTTAAAAATGAAAATTTTAAACCCCCTTTTCATCCCAGGGGGACGGGTGGGGTCATTTAGTGCAAACATTCAAATTTCTCAGATGGTAAGGTTGTCGCATATCAAATGAAAGAACATAAAGCGTACATTTCAAATTACAAATTGACGTCTCCCAAAAATGGGTTGGATGGGGTCATTGAGTGCAAAACATAAATTTTCTTTTAAGATAGGGTTGTTGTATATCAAATGAAAGGTCATGATGTGTACATTTCAAATATCAAATTCCTGACCTCCAAAAATTAGTAATCTAGGGTTATTAAGTGCAAAAATCAAACTTCTAGAACATGGCGTTGTCGCATATCAAATGAAAGCTCATCTACTCTATGTTACATATATAATAATTACGATCTCAAAAATGTAGGCGGATGAGGTCATTAAGTGATAAAAGTGAAAAGTTTCAGAAGGTATGCTTGTAGTATATCAAACGAAAGGTCGTACAAAGTACATTACGAAAACATCACTTTTACAGGAAAGACCTTTCAATTGTTTTACAATTGAGATACTAGTTTTTTTTTTTTTTTTCATCCAGCATTTGTTTGACATGGCCTCCCCTCGTTTGTATTGGAGTTATCAAGACCAAATATGGACCATCGGTAGACCTCATCATGAAGTATTACCAGATGAGGCTGTGTAGGATTTCATCGTCCCCTTTAGAAGTTATCTCCCTTTTATTGGTTTTTTTCGACATGGCCCCCCCCTCGTTGTTTTTGAAGATATCATGACCTTATTTGGACAATAGTTAGATCTCATCATGATGTGTTACCATATGAGGCTGCTAAGGATTTCATCATTCCCTATGAGAGTTATGTCCCTTTGAAGCAATTTCTTTCTTTTACATTTTTCTCAAAAAGTATTCAAGATAGAATCCATTTGAAAACGGCAACATGTACAAGACCAGATGGCAATGTTAATTAACATATACAATCATTTTGTTGTTAATCCTTATAAGGAGTTATTTCCCTTGAAAAAATATAAACAATTTTTGAAAAATTGTATCTCGAGAACCAGAAGTCGTAAAGACTTGGGACCTACACCAATAATCTTAAGTTCATGTGACCTTTAATTTGCACCCAAGGTCAAAGGTCACCGAGTGCAAAAAAAAATTACGCTGCAATTTCAAGCTTTCATATTAAGAAAACGATAAGAGTTTGCTGCATACTTACAGCGTATAAAATGTTCCTCTCAACGAGCTCTACATTTTATACACTGACCTCAAAAGAGTCCGACTGTCTGTTCAAAAGTTACGACGGGATGATTCTTTAAAGTATAGTATTGTGTGTATATCTTTTTAAAGGTAACAGATATCAACCTACTATAAACTGCAAAGATGATCAGTAGTTCAAGACCTTCAATTTGAGGTCAATGTCAGGTCATGATGAAATTTCACCTTGACCTTCACATTTTACTATGACCTTGACCTTGTAATATTTGAAAGGTCAAGTGGTCCTGAGTTGAATGGTGATAGTCCCATGTCTCTACGACTTCCGGTTCTCAAGTTTTGTATTGCATCATATATTTGATGATTATTTGTGACCTTGGTGAACTTTGAAATTGTCCCAATTCTTTTTCTATAATGTTGTCCTTCAATTGTAGATCATTTATCATTTAACAGATTTGAAATATCTATTGTCGTTTTAGAGATAATGCAGTTTGAAGTTTTTCGAGCGGAGGCATGTATTTCTGAATCATCAAGAGCTTACCACTTAAAATGTTTTAGAAATTGAAGAGGTTGACATAGTTATATGTTTGACCAAATACCAAAAACATTCCATGGAAAAAAACACCAAAAAATCAATTTGAAATTTTCAAGTTTTGCATTGACTTTGTAAGTTTCATAACTTCTATTTATATAGTTGATATTGCATCATTATTTGCACTTTGTCAAATGGGGTCATCTGATATATCAAATTGAAGGTCTTAATAAACTCTACTTAAAAATGAAAATTTAAAACCCCCTTTTCATCCCAGGGGGACGGGTGGGGTCATTTAGTGCAAACATTCAAATTTCTCAGATAGTAAGGTTGTCGCATATCAAATGAAAGAACATAAATCGTACATTTCAAATTTCAAATTGACGTCTCCCAAAAATGGGTTGGATGGGGTCATTGAGTGCAAAACTTAAATTTTCTTTTAAGATAGGGTTGTTGTATATCAAATGAATGGTCATGATGTGTACATTTGAAATATCAAATTCCTGACCTCCAAAAATTAGTAAGATAGGGTTATGAAGTGCAAAACTAAAACTTTGTAGAACATGGCGTTGTCGCATATCAAATGAAAGCTCATCTACTCTGTTCCATATATCATAATTCCGATCTCAAAAATGTAGGCGGATGAGGTCATTAAGTGATAAGAAGTGAAAAGTTTCAGAAGGTATGCTTGTCGTATATCAAACGAAAGGTCGTACAAAGTACATTACGAAAACATCATTTTTACAGGAAAGACCTTTCAATTGTTTTACAAACAATTGAGATACTAGTTTGTAGGAATTGTTAGTATTAAAGATTAGTTTTACAGTGGATACATAGAAATAAGAAGATGTGGTAAAATGTATGAGTCAGTGCTAATGAGACAACTCTCCATCTGAGTCACAAAGTGTAAAAAGTAAACAATTATAGGTCAAAGTACGACCTTCAACACGGAGCTTTGGCTCACCCCGAACAGCAAGCTATATATATATATGACAGTTGTTATCCATTCGTTTGATGTGTTTGGACTTTTTATTTTGCCTTTTGATTTTGGACTTTCCTTTTTGAATTTTCCTCGGAGTTCAGTATTTTTGTGTTTTTACTTTTTTCTATATAAAAAGGCTCTAAAATGAAACAAGGAATTTATTCAGGAAACTAAACTGAGTTAACATATCAATAAATGAAACTTTAGAAATGATATAAATAAAAAGGATGGGAGTTTTCAAAAACAAACACACGAAAGTAATATCGTGTTCTTGGTGATGATTCAAACTTGCTTATAAAAACGATGAATATACATGTATCTATATACCTGATGTCACATAGTGTATATGTCTAGATGAGATAGATGGTCCAGAATTCATATCACCCATCAATAAGATGTCTTTTTCATTCCTTATGTGACGTAATAATGATATCGTTTCAAACAGGTTCTCTGTCTCTCCGTCGGCAAAGAAGGAAGATTGGAACACTGTAAAATAGTCGCAAAATGAAAGTGATAATGCGTATGAATGTTAAGTGTAGAGTGAATAGTTGCAGTAATATTTTAGTTTTATAGTTATTAAAAACTATGAAATGAGAAAATCTTAAGAGCTCATATAACAATTTGATAGCATATATGCATTATCTAAGTCAACAATGCAATAATAGGCAGATTTTATTGTAGAGTTTGATACATGCACTCTAACGGTACCAACTTTTTCTGCACCAATTGCGTTTTCTACAATTAATGTTGCTTCTGTGATCCTCTAAATCCAAATATTTGAAAATCCAAAACCTCATAGGAACACTGCACCATTAATAAAACCAAAAAGGACACAAACTATGGCCACATACGGACAAGGATTTAAAATGGCCTAACATAATAAATATTGATACACCAATCGAAGTATAGAAAAAAGTGGGTAAAAAATAGAGAATATAGATTTATTGGATTCAAAATTTGAAACGTAGGTAGGAAAAAGTAAGAAAAAAGTAAATAACAAAGACTACAGACAATAATTAACATGTGGAGCAGAATCTGCTCACCCTTCCGGCGCACCGGAGACCTCTTCCCAGTATTTGGTTGGGTTCGTGTTGCTTAGTCTTTAGTTGTCTATGTTCTATTTTTGTGTTTGTCTTTTTCTTTTTTAGCCATGTCGTTGTCATTTTATTTTCGATCTATGAGTGTGAATGTCCCTCTGGTATCTTTTGTCTCCCTGTGGTGTTAGGTACATTGTACATGCACCTCCTTAAGGATTTAAGAAATATAAACCAACATAGCTGAAATTCAAGGTCCATGTATAAGCTCCAATATATAGATGTATGTCACTGTAGTACTGGGCCGTACTAAATGAACACGGTTATTTCCATGTTTGAGAAAACTACCTCTGTCGCAAATATTACAATGCTCTGATCTCCAACGGGCAAGAGGGATTAATTATACATGTATATAAAAATTTAAAAGATATAAATTTGGTACAGTTCTCTATCAGGTACCGGATGACATATAAGTTTACAACTATAGGTCACCATACGGAATTCATAAAAACGAACAAACCCCAAACCGCGTAACAAGCTATCGAAGGCCATGAACTGACAAATGTAAAAAATAAATCAAAGGAGAAAAAATAGCGGCCTGATTTATGAACAAAACAAAGAATTAAAACAAAATATGATATACAGCAAGAAACGACACCTACTGAATGACAGGCTCCTGACTTTGGACAGGCACATTTTGTAGCTATGTTAAACTAGTTTTTTTGGCGTCAAACCGGGGGCAGTGGTGTAACAGGCATAAGAACAAACTATAAAAGTAAGTTCAAAAGGGCTTAACTCATCGGATCATTGGTTTATAACGACTATGTTTGCTTAAAGATACAAATAGGATTGAATACAAAGTTAACCAACGAAGTGTAATCCTTTACTTAACATTACAATTAGAATAATATAGAGCATGCACTGTTCAGTAGGTCTAACTTGAAATTTATATAAAAATTTGACATTTGCAGTCTGTAAAATAAATAGACATCACAATTAAAAAAAAAAAAAGAATAGAGAATTGAGAAAAATCAGATCGATACAAAGCAGGAAAAAAAAACAGACTGGACGTGGACGGGTATTTATACATCCCATAACAAAAACGTCACTAGAATAAGTACATGTATACTTAAAGGATCGATAAGTTTACCTGGATTTGTAAACAACATCTACATGTACGTACAAATAAAGGATGTCCTATCCCGTTTGAAATAGTTTTAAATAGTGCAGCCAACCATCAATTGTCGTAATGTTTTGTGTTAAGTACTAAGTCATATAATCCACTTTATATCAATATAGCCCTACAGGTGTCTGCTTCTTTGTTCGACTTATACTATAGGTTTCCTGAATATAAATTGAATGAAATTTTACCTTGTGCAATTGAATCATTTGCAGGTGTCAGATGAGTACACATTATTTCTCCTAACTCTTGTACCTAAAAAAAAAACCCGGAATTTTGCAATTATTGTTATTTGTGTAACGTTACTAAAGTAGCAAATATTTCAAATTGATTTATACAAAAACATATTATAGTCAGGAGCCTCTGGCCTCTGTTAGTCTTGTATATTTTTTTTAATTTTAGTTTCTTGTGTACAATTTGGAGTTTAGTATGGCGTTCATTATCACTGAACTAGTACATATATTTGTTTAGGGGCTAGCTGAAGAACGCCTCCGGGTGCTGGAATTTCTCGTTGCATTGAAGACCTGTAGGTGACCTTCTGCTGTTGTCTGCTCTATGGTCGGGTTGTTGTCTCTTTGACACATTCCCCATCTCCATTCTCAATTTTATGAAATATAAATGAAATGTTTTCAATGGATACAATTAATCAACAAAGATCAACATGACATAGTTTTCAAAGACTTGTACCATTTAGTTTGACGTATATCAGATGTAACAAGCACGTGGTAGTCCTCATTTTGACGAGGGGTATTTATACCAGCTGTACGATAAAGCACTACTAGTATTTGATATATCAATGAAGAAAAATAATTCTTTAAGAGAGAAAAATATTTTTAAAAAATACGGAAGTCTCGAGGACGAGACAAACAAACAAAATCCACTGCAAATGGAACGAGTATCGTGAGGTTAGAATAATTACAAATAAATAAAAAACAATATACATTGAAACATATCGTACATGTACTTCTTTGCATTATACAACATGTACTCTTTTTAATGTTTGATTGAATTATTGTAAATAATTAGGAATAACAGAAACTATTAATGACATTAATAGAACACCTACCCTCGCTGAAATAAACTCCCTTCTGAAGAATGGCCTAACTCCATGGATGAATGGTGTACGTTTAGGAGTCCACAACTTCCGTTTACTTAACACTAATAATCCTGGAATGTTCATCTGGAGTGCTTGTGGTCCTAAGCAATGTTTAGAAATGTGCTCTGGACCACTTACTAAGATGCAACTTATACAAAAGTCAGACAACTCAAGCATTCTGCACTGTTTGAGAGCACAATCTAGAAGTCCAAGCAATGTTTGACCAGTTGGATGGCATTTCTGACTAAAACATGTTAAAAACGTCATGCTCTTAGTTCCTTGGCAAGGAGCTTTCTGCATCATACTATAGTTTAGTCTACCATGACTGTCATGGAGAGAACTGTATGAATACGGATAGGTAAACATTAATCTATGCACTGTTTCTTTAACATCCCTCCCATAAAAAACCTACAATCATAAAACTAATTTCAATGAATAAAAAAAATACAAGTCAACTATTGTTACATTTCTCTGTTAAATAACTAACAATAATAAAACTAAGAATATGTAAATTAAATATATTTCAATCGAATAATCGGATAAATAGAAGGCAATATACACTGTATGTAATGTAAAAAAGATGAGGATTGAAGCCTAATGAAGTTAAATACGAAAATTCGCCGTGGACGCATGACATTTATACAGTGTTATATTCATTTATTCATTTCATATTTTAACCACCAACCCCCACCCCCATACACACACATCAAATTGTGATGGGGTACGTCTTCCCTGTTATGCAATATGTTGCCTTGTATGTCTTTTATTCGTATTCGTATTTGACCATTGAGTTGTCAGTTTATGTTTTACCAATGGGTTGTTTTAGTGTCCCAATTGTATCTTCTGCCTCTTGTTTACTTTAAATCGCTGCCTGCTATAATACATAAATGTAACACATGCGCATGCGTCGTAATATTATATCGTGGTAACAACTACTTTGTGGCTCGCAGGGCTCTATAGTTCTTTAACATTTTTTTTTTATATTTCTACTCTTTTCAACAATATTGATAAGCATGAATTTTTACCATTGTCATATAACATCTTCACTATATTTTTTATGCTCAAATTTTTATAAGAAAATTCAATTATAGCACTCACTTTTACTTGTTAAATAATTCAAACAGGAAAAGCACATTAGTATTTTGTATTTTGTATTTTGTATTTTGTATTTTGTATTTTGTATTTTGTAAAACACAAATACTATCTTACCTCTTGTAAGCAAATGACATCACTACGTAAGTCTTTTAGGGCGGGAACCAATAGTTGTCGTCTTTCATCATAATACTTTACAGTACTCGGTTGTAGTCCGGTGTTAAAGGTCACAAGTTTCTTTGTAAGACACTTTTCTTGAGAACCGTACACAAGTGAGAGTAGACAGCAAAAGACCAAATGGTGATGATGAACAACCATGGTTTGAGCTGATAATAACAAAGATACTAGATAAAAAAAAAAGAAAGTCATTTTCCTCTAAAAAGTGTAAAGATTTGCATGAAAATGACAAATAAAATAACAAGTGTAAAATTTTATTAGTTAACCATCATTTATATTATTTGATCGAACATTACTTTGTTAAAAAACAGTATTTAATAGCGGAAAAGAGGAAAAATTGTTTTATTAAATGAGCCAAATTAATGAATTGCATCTTAATATACACTAATGATAATTTCAGACCTACATTGTACATGATATTTCAAATTTCTTTTTCGCTAAAGAATAGATTAGATAATATATTTAATGTTAAATTCAAACAGTCAATATGATTGTAAACAATGACACAAATAAACAATTAGCTGTAAATTTGACAAATTAAAACTACATGTAAATTTGCTACTTTTTCATGTATACCCTTTCTTTGTAAGTCGTGACAACTTAAAACCAGGTATATAATCTTAAATCCATTATTAAATTTTATCCACCGAAATAATACTACGACCTTCCCTTACACCCCATTTCCCCCCTCTGAAACCTAGAAATAAAACATGAAAAATCTGATACTATAACAAAATATAACTTACGAGGTTTAACGATGACTTATCCCTACAATAACAAGTGTACTACTGTAGAAGTCGGCTTTGCAGATGTTATTTACATAAAACGTATGTTTCATTTACTTTGATTCGTTGAATCCTATAGATTTTATAATAACACTATTAAATACATTAGCGAACGTACAACCTCATGAAACGAACTTATCCTGCTTAATGAATAAAAGAGTTCACGACCACAGATGGCGTTATACACCGTAGTTAAGATACAAAAATTTAATAATGTTGTTCTTTACTGGTATAAACCACTTTATTAACTGACTTCATGTAAAACAGGTTTTAAAAATAAAAACCACTGTATAAATTATGCTGCTTACGTACCTTTGAAATGTTCATCTTGTTAATCTTGTTAATATGTTTTCCTTTTTCAATCTCTTCAGCAAAAACCTTAAGAATTTAATTTAATTTTATAATGATTAATCATCCCCACCAAAAAGTAGAAAACATACAAAGGCCGTCAAAGGATATCCACGCAGTAGGAAAAACCCGCATCACACATTCGGAGACTGCTCAGTTGGTTTCTTGTTTATTTCATGTATTTGTAATTGGTTACTGTTGCATCTACATTTGTACTCTGCATATGGTTAGGTTTGATATGTGATACCGACAGAGCAGAAGACACGTACCTTGTCTATGCACTTAGTCTTGCTCCTTTGGAAATTACAGCCATTCCCTCTATTCATTTATTTGTTTATTTATTTTTCTCTTCTAAATGGATTTATGAGATTTCAATATAATGTATTTATACAATACAGAATTGGCAGGGCATAATCACCATGAATCAAATGGCGTTGCGTCAGTCTAGAGAGAACGATGTACTTTTGAGATGGAAACAAAATCTGGCGCAGTCATCCTTTTTGGTTGCTTGGCAAATCCGTTTTTTGCGATAAAATATAAAGAATGTCCTTTACCATAAATGATTGTGAAGATTTTTGTTCTTAGTCTTCTTCTACACTTATATAAAGCAAGGATTTGTACATATATAGTACATCTCACCATACAAATCCTTGTATAAAGCTTTTGTTTTCCTTAATAATAGTTGCGTTTTAAAACCTCGCGTTCCTGAGAGCACTAACGCATGTGTTTTGTTTTATTATTGAATACAAATAAAACATGCAAAAGAACCCTGTGAAGTTTAGACACAGATGTCTATTCCATTAGTTTAGTATCTCACTAATTATTTTTTTGTTTCATGTTTCGTGGCAAATATTTCGTGCATATTCAAAAGGATCACAAACTAGGAATAATTAAGAATTGAAAGCTTCTTTTTGTAACTTCATTGGGTGTAAAAGCGTCGACCGAAGTACATTTTGTATGAAGCGCTTCCGCGCTTCGTTCTGAAAATGTGCGCACGGTCAACGCTTTTACAACCCTATGAAGTTACAAAAGGGAGCATTCAATACTTAAAATTACATTTTTTAGCTAGGATCTTTAAAACACGATTTTTATCAAGTTTTTATTTAATTTACCTGTGCACTTTAATTAGTAGAACCTCGTGTCATCTTAAATGATTAATTTTATTGTGTAATGAAGTTGCTTAATGAATAGCGCGAGATTGCAGTGTAGCCAATCCGAATAACGTACAAAATGTATTATAATGAAGCATACATCTTATATGATTATTTACTTATCACTCTACACAGTGGGTTCACCGGTATAAGTACGGGAAATCTTGATTGTTCCTATGAAGTTAGGACATTTGTCCTTGATATAAGCCACATATTAACCCATGAAGGAGTTGATAGAAGGGTTGTATGAAGTTAGAGAATGTTGCTCTTAAGGTAAACAATGCATAAGTATAAAAAAGAAGATGTGGTATGATTGCCAATGAGACAACTGTCCACAAGAGACCAAAATGACACAGACATTAACAACTATAGGTCACCGTACGGCCTTTCAATAATGAGCAAAGCTCATACCGCATAATCAGCTATAAAAGGCCCCGATATGACAATGTAAAACAATTCAAACGAGAAAACTAACGGTCTTATTTATATAAAAAATATTATGTTCAAAATTTACATATCAAAAGATAGGCGAAAGATACCGATGAAAAATGCATACTCATAAGTAAACTGTCCAACGCCATGGTTAAAAAGGAAAAGGACGAACAGACATACAACAGTACAAATAAAGCATGATACGCCCGTCACTTTTTCAAAGAACAAGTTCCATAATTCCTCAATGTTCTATCAGAAATTTATGAAAAAAGTAAGGGAGGTTATTTTGATAGATACCTGTATAAATTAAACAAGTCACAGATGTTTCATGATAACTGCTAAAAGCACTTTTCCGAAACCTGGAAAATCCTCCTTTTAATGATAGAACCTTATAAAAATCGAAATAGATCTCACATCGATAGATATATGTACACAATTCACCAAGGTTTCGAGAAAACTACTCAAAGCATTTTTGAAATATTTCCCGAAAACTGAAGAATTCCCTACTTTTTAATTAATGACACCCAAAATCTCGTAAACGCAAAATCTAAAATTTATTAGAATCGAAAAGGGACATATATCAAAACATAAAAACAATTCATCAAAGTGTCATGCGTATAACTAAAACGTTTTTGAGTTATATTGTCCGACTTGTTGACGACTAACGGACATACGGCCGGCCGGATATGGTCCGAGACCACACTTGTCGTCCCTTGATTTTAGTCCCTAGTGTGGACAGTGTGTTACTTGCCATTTTTTTGTATACCCTTTTCGAATATATTTCTCCATGTTTTATGCCTCAAATAATAAGTCAAGGGGTGAAATGAAACTGTCAAAAAATTTGGTTAATGAATTTTAAAGTAAAGTAGTGATTTGGTCCAGTTGTAAAGGTTAAAAATCAGCACTTCGGAAGCTATCAAAAGATTTCAAGACCCCCTTAACATAACATAAAATTATCCATATTTTGAGTTAGAGCCGATTAAGTTTTCTATAATTTTGTTATAATTTGTCCCAAAAGTACAACACATTGTAAAAATTTTATTGAGAAAGCGCAGGTGGGATTTTTTTAATTTGCATTTATTGTCTAAAAGAAATGCACTACGAAATAATTGTGGTCTCGGACCATATCTTTATACCATAATATGTCCCGTCCCGTAAACGGGCTTAAAAAACAAAACATAGAATTCTTAATACTTAACAAAATACCCACCAATACTATGGATGTTCTCAGGTTCTCTGGAAGGGTAAGCAGATTCTGCTCCACATGAATCGTTAGTCGTGATTTTAGTTCAAACCTGGTAATAAGTCTTAATCCGTGGGTTACATTCGGGGAAAAGGGGATAGAACTATAGTTACGACAAATGAAACATTTCCTTCTTAAAATAGGCTTGTAATATATTATGTGTGATATATCAAATAATAAATATAATCTAAATACTTCGTTCTATTTTTCCTTGGGCGTAACTTGATTGAAAATTGGGTAATTTTGTCAACTTCACTAATTTGGATGAATGAATACCGACATTTCATTACCAAAGATCGTCAAGAAACGTCGAATTTCACTGTTATCCGCTTTTCGTCTTGAAATATTTAACATGATATCCAACATAATACCCTCTCAGCACTTTTCCCTGTAAAATTTTCAAATGCAAATGGAAGCTGTTTACTATAACTTTTCATGAGATCGTTTTTGAATTCCTCATTCATTACTAACTCTGAAAGTACTATTAGTGGTGGCGTAAACGTACAATTAGCACATACATGTAGTTAGAACTTTTATTAGATTTAAATGACTAAAATGAAAACAACAAAGTGAGAAAATTAGAAAATGGCTTATTAAACGAAATAAATGAATAAAATGTTACTCTAATTTAACACCAGAAATAAATGGTCAATCATCGCTGTTTATAATTATAAAAATACCTATAATCGAATATATAACGGTAAATACTAACTTTGTTCAAAGAGCGTAATACTATTTAACACGAAAACCAACCTTGTCGTGAAAAACATATTACATTTAATCATGTGTATGTGATAACATTAAAAAGTCAACGTTCAATGTGAGATTTGAATTAAGCTGTGTCTTGCTTGATTGATACATGTAGTTCATATGTAAAACAAAATATTTTCTTAAATCTTTTTTGTGTGTCAACTTATATTTGTTTCACCAAACAAAAGTTCTCCAGGAAACTTTTCAATGAAATATGTCATCATCCTCATGGAACAAATATTCATATATTTTAATCCGCAATGGTATATAGCTATAAAACCAGGTTCAATCTACCATTTTCTACAGATGAAAATATACCAAGTCAACTGAAGGATATGATAATTGTTATACATTCGTTTGATGTGTTTGAAATTTTGATTTTGCTATTTGATAAGGGGCTTTCGGTTTTGAATTTTCCTCGGAGTTCGGTTTTTTTTAATGATTTTATTACCTTTTTCCAATCACATTTCTTTTTGGAACTTATATTGTGAAGTAACTTCTTTTTCATAACAATATGTGTCTTTCCTCTTGTCTTTGTAATACCAAACAGCATGCATGTTTATCTAAATAATTTAACTGTCAATGTGAACGTTTTAAAATCATAATTCTTACAAAGTTCATTTCATCTGACTTTGTCGTGTATCAATAAAAGTAATATATATACATGTATATACAACACTGACAGTAAATCTAATTTGAAAGACAGAAAGAAGCAGTGCATTAATCAATTGAAGGGGTAAGAATAACGCAGACAAATAAAATCTAGGCGCGCAGTCGCCGATATTTCAGTGAAGGAGTTTGTTGAATAGAGAATAATTGGCAAAAGAGACAGAGTAAAGAGCCACAAATTAAGAATATGGATAAATTATAGACCAGAGCAAAAAAGAAGTAGAGATCAATGTTTTTTTTTTGTTTAAAAGGAAATGTTTGTCAAAAAAGATAAATAGAGAAAAATAGTATAACAAAATAAGGAATCAAGAAATTTAAGACCCCATTTCCAGACTATCATAAATTTCATTGAATACCAAGGTACGGCGACAAACCCGGAACCAATTGTTTGTCTACGTCAGATCTCTTGGGTTATACAATATACAATACAATACAAATATATGTTTATTATAGTGACATTGTGTATAACAAAATATGTACAATATTGAAATATTTCAATCAAATTACACCCGGCCCAATGGACCTATAAGTCACTTCAAATAGATACTATAGTATTAATTCAGATTGCCATCAGGAATTTTTATATACATGTTTTAAAATTATTCATTGTTTCTACGTCTGTTCACACATGTGACAATCTTACGCTATTGTTAGACGTGATAGTTTTAGAATTTCGCGATGTCGACATGAGATAAGAATCTGTCAAACTTTTGAATGGGACTATCCTTACTGTTGTTACATTTGAAATAAGTTGATATCTAGATACATAGTCGATGTTTCTTGGTCTTATTGGTTGTCTTAAATGGTACGATGGAAGTAATATCACTTCCATGGTACGACCAAGTACCAAAAACGTGTGACAGTTTTACTCTATAGTCGACACTAGTTTACTTTATATGACTTCCCTTTTCACTCTGAAAAAGAATATAGACGTTACGCACAGTGTTCGGTTTAGTAATCATTGGTAACGTTACTCGACGTAGTTTTCAATTATTTTAAACCGACTTCTTTACAAAACGTCAAAGCTTTGCACCATTTTTAATACAGCTTTAACTACTCATTTAAAAAAATAGACTGTTTACATGACTGATTGTATACTTTGACAATTAAATAAACTTTATTTTCTCATAATCTTAACTTAACGAAAGTATACATTTCAAATATTTGTCACTGCCCAAGCATTTCAATTGTTACAAAATGCTTATCCTCTATGATGCTCAGGATTCCGTCATCACAAGTATTCAAGTCTGGGCACATACATCGCGTTGAAACAGCCGATTCGGAAGCTGTTAAAGGGTTGGAGAGTATAAATGTTATAGTCCTGCCTTCAGCTGTAGTTTTTGAACAACAGTTAGAGAATAATTTAGGGTCTTTTTATCCGTACTATCAACATCCCAAATATGTGTCTTTCAAGAAGATTATAAAGAAACAAATAATCCTCGTTCGGGTCAATGACAGCAACATCTACTATATATCTTCTCTTTGCTTGATCTATAATTTCAATTTCATCTTCAGATTTTTGAATGAAAACGGCAGTTTGGAATATTTCATTTTATTTACAATTAAAAAGTGATCTACAGTCCTTGGATTCGTTTAAGTATTTTTCAAATGGGTCTACTTGTCGGATGCGTGGAAATGACTGTTAGTATATACAACAAACATTCATACTAGCAGACACATACATGTTACTACATGTAGGTTCCAAAGTCGAAAGGTTCGGTTCGGTATTATAGAAAATTTATTATTCATCAAAAGTAGGTTTTGACAAATTTTAGATTCTTCTACCATACGAGTTAAACCAGCACACTAACAGGGGAGTTTGATTGTATATACTTCTTTGCACGAGTTCCAAGACCATTTTTTTTGTCAATATAGATTTGATTTGATTTTTGGTGTTTTAACGCCACCTGTGCGGGCCCGTTTTTATTGGTGGAGGAAGACGGACTCCCAGGAGAAAACCACCGACCTTCGATAGGAAAACTGACAATCCTAGTCAATTAGGATTGGAGTCGAGTGCATCCACACTGACGGGTTTCGAACTCACAACCTCAGTGGCAGGCGCTGATCCAGGGGAGGGGGGTCTGGGGTTGGAACCCCCTTTTTTGGACGATCAATGCATTTGAATGGGGTCATCTAGTTGGAACCCCCCCCTTTTGTCATGGGTTAGGAACAGCCCTTTTTGAAATGGCTGGATCCGCCCCTGAGTGTTGACTGGCTAGTGATTACAGTAGTAACTATATAGATCACTCGGCCAGCGAAGCACCTTTGTTGTAACTACCTAGACCACTCGGTCACCTTTGTTAATATAGAAACAATATCCATATACTATATTCCTTTTTATCACATAGTGATTTTCATCCGTTTGTGTTGTTCATCATTCATGTTTTATAATTTCTTCGTTAAATCATTTAAATATTCGCGCCCATTTTGTAAACTAAAATTATTTAATAAGGTTTTAGTTATCGTTCCTGATGAACTTAATGGTATTTTTATAACGAGATAGTCTTTAAATTTAAATTTCTATTTCAGATCAATGATTTTAAATAAATATTTCGACATTACATTTGATATTATAGGATAAATCACCAATTGATTTTATTCTAAGTACAATTCATTTCGTTTTTCATGTACACCCCCCTTTTGATAATTTCAACAAGGAAGTTGCTATTTATAACTTATCTAAATTCCGCGAAAACGAAACAAGTTCACACGGAAATAGTATGACCTGAGACGCCTCTTGTAAGTAGACAATTAATTCACTATTTCCGAAGTAATTAATGATTTTATGCCTGATATGACAATTGTTTCCATATTTTAAAAAAAACAAAATGCAAAATTTTTCTGATTTCGTGGTAATTTCACAGCTTGTTTGTTCATCACTGTACTTTAAAAGATGAAGTTTAGTTTCGTTTTGCTTATTAAACGTGTTGAAATGGTTTCGTTTATAAATGTTGAACAAGAGGGCATATATACGAAATAATTATTAAATATGAAAGTTATTTTACAGAGATAGGTTAAAAATATTAAGTGTTTTGTTGAATGAGAGGTTAAATGTAATGGAAAACGAAAGTTGATATATAAATAGTCACATTTTAGTTTACTAAGTCAGTCAAGTACATTCTATCTTTTTTTATGATTTTTCGTATAGTAAGCGCGAGTTCAGCGGTAACCAGCTTCATTTTAAAGGTTTTTATCTTCATGTCATTCATAAATTATTTGTTTTCGTAATTGTTATCTCCCTTTGCACACAACATGCTGACAATTAAGAAATTGAATTCTGCATAAACCTGATATATGTAGTTAGAATTTATTTCCATAATCAGTTATCAAGTTCGAACTTTCTTTAACGTACAAATATATGCTGCAATTATATAATATAAGAATACATGTAGCCTCGAAAGGACTGTAAATGGTCTAGCTCTTCTAGGTGAACCCTCAAATACATTGTTTTTTTGTAATCTCCATATTATGTATCCCTTATTAAGTTTGTAGAAATGTTAGCCTCTGATATGTACACCTCAATTTCGCGCCTGTCCGAAGTCAAGAACCTCTAGCTTAAGTTAGTCTTCTTTTGGGGGGGGGGGGGGGGGGGGGCAATACCTTTTTGTGTTAACCTGTTATGGCCCTTTTCAAGGTGTTGTTTTAAAACTGTTATCTGAAAAAAACTGTTAAGCTGTTCACTGTTTTCAACCCTGTTTGTTAACTGTTATCAGCATTTTTGTATTTTTTGTTAACTGTTTTTGCCAAAATCGAGGTGTTGTTAACCTGTTTACGGACCCCTATTGCCCCCCTCTCTTCTGTGTGTGTGTGTGTGCGTGTGTTTTTTATTATGGTTCATTTGTATGCTTCGGAGTTGAGTATGACATTCACTTCGCTGAAGTAGTGCAACATTATGTGTATATGCCAGTTAAAGCCCGCATCAGGGCGCCTGATTTTCTCGCTGTGTTAAAGAAGCAATGGGGGCTTTGAAGTTTTTTTTTGGATTGTTTTCTCATCGACAAATTCACCATCACAGCCTAAGTACGACCTATGAAAACACAACACGATTAACCGTTACTAATGGATAAAGAGTTTACATGTTTACGTGTAAATAAATTCCTTTTCAAAAACTTCAATGAAATAGATGTAGTTTAAATGTACAATGTACATGTATCCATATGACATGATAAAGCTTAATACAAATAAGGTTTTCAATAAATCTAAAAAGTACATATAATAACAACCACACAAGCGAATCGAACATAATACGCAAAGAAAATAAGTGTTTCATTTGCATTAGGTGTTTGTAAAACCAGGACCTAGGACGAAATACAATGTGTGCTTCATTTCTGTATTATCGTGATTAGCAAACCATGATTATTAATATTAGAACAAAACTTCCTTCAAATGCCCATGTCAAAAGGTTCATATAATAAAATTCCGGACAACGCGATACCAAAGTAATCTTTCCTCAACATGAGGGTCTGGATGGTGGTTTACAGAATAGAGATTAAGCACAGACATGTGTATTGAATAGAGAAAACAAATAAAAAAAGTACAAAACAGAATATAATGTGTTGAAAAATATTACTAATGGAGAATATTTGGCAAAGAATATAAAAAATAGATCTGATTAAAAAGGCTTAAAAATTCAAGAATTTAGAAATGGAGATATCCTATCCAAACTGTTCTACAATTGGTTCTGTTTATGTTTACTCCGTTAGATCGTGTATTTGTTTATTTGCTTCTTATTTGAAACTGAAACCGGATGTATTCAGTGGCGGATCCAGAAATTTTCATAAAAAGGGGGGGGGGGGGAGGGCACCGATGACCGCCTAAGACGGACCCGATCCAGTCATGCCTCAGTGATTACCTAAATAATCAACCAAGTTGTTTTCTTGCAAAAGGTGAAGGACCTCTGGTAAACTGTTCTATCATATTTTCACTGTACGTGTCTAGTGGGTTTCTGGGGAGAAAGAGGGAAAGGTGGATGTTTTCAGTTTAATTTACGTCGCTGTTTAGGATATAATATTATATTAAATTTTAAAAAGAGCAGAAAGGGGTTCCAATTCCTACATGTACAAACTCCATATTGGAGCCACACATGCATCCGTAAAAAGAAACCATACCTGTGCTATGCTTCTATTCAGTAAATGTACAAATCAAAACACAAATATATCACAGAAAACAATGGAAATGATTGAAATTAAATAAAAAATAACAAATCTCATCGATGTTAGAAAAAAGGGGGAGGGCTTAAGAACTACCCTGTCCCTAAGTTACTGCCAAAAACCAGCGAAATTTGTTAAAACATTGACATGTCAGGGTCCATAACTTTGAAAGGGGTAATACAATTCTTAAAACAGGGTAGACAGATCTAACCCTCTGATAATTTATACACTTTTCAGTAGGAGTTTTGTCCTATCAGCTACAAACTACAGATTTACCTCTGTGTTCTACTCCATCTTGGCTCGCTTGACCTAAAGTATCATGTATGGTTTTGCCATTACTTTGCGTCCATGGTCAGTCCATCTACCGTCCTTCGTCCGTTATTTATTCTTTAATATTCTTCTACTCTGAAACTGCGGGTTTGTCTACATCGTTTAGATTAACTAAAGTTTGTGGTTTTCCATAAGGTTGGTTAATCAACATGGATGCCGTGTCTAAAATAAACAAAGAGGGCAAGCTAGAATTTGATTAAATCTAAAACTATCTCAATAAGAGAAAAACTGTCCAGCATAAAGTTCTAGTAAAGTTCTACCAACCCTGAATATATTAAAAAAAACTGTCTGCCTGATTTGTATTTATTGCTCCTGAAATGTTGAAGTTCACACGTAATTCGAATTCGATTCGCATTAATAAATTCGAATTAGTTTAGATTCGCATTCGGAAAGTTTTACGTCCTAACGTCAATTCTAATTCGAATTGCAATGCGCGTCAAATTCGCTTTACTGTCCAAATGACGTTAACTTTTAATTCGTATAAACAAAAACGTATTTCTAATTCGAATTGGGTAATTCGAATTAGCCAATTCGAATCAATTCGAATTAAAAAAAAGAAGAGTGTGTGAACGCGAGTAGCGAATTCAATCGATTCGAATTATATTTGAATTAAATGTCCGTGTACACAATTCCTTGCTATTTCTTCGAATTCAGAAAATATACGAGCAACACTGAAAGTGTAAATTTTTCAAAAATGATCTGCATGAGAGAACGTATATACATCCTAAATATTAAAAAGAAATCGTATTTGTTTTTAGATTTTGCTCTAAAACATATTTTTTCTCTCCAATTTTTAGCAGCTTTTAACTGTAAACCTGGACACTATAGAGGCTAGATATGCTAAAATGATAAGCATAGCAAAATATATATAATTTCTGAAGAGTTGAACCCTTTTTGGATTATTGCCCTGAAATGTTGATTTTTACGGTTTTATTGTTTGCAGTCTTTGTCTGAAAACAATAGGAGCTACATGTAAGTTTTTATGTGAATACAAAAATTGCAAACTGGCGACTTTTACCTCAGGTGGACACTACAGGCACACATGTGCCTCTTGTTACCTATCATGGTTGCTATGTTTTGAATCTATTCTGAACAAAATAAGGATCGTTTGTCGACAACATGATTATCATACATTAAAGTGTCTATAATTCGGCTATATGGTTCTCATGAAGAAATAGTTTGGAAAATGAAACGAAAAATGACGGACACCGGACGACGAACAGCCACGACGAACGTCGGACAACCGAGACGGAAGGCAGCTATGGGATGGCATAATCTGACATGGCTCCTTATAAACATGTTGAGCTTAAAACTGAACATTCATATTCAAAAACAAAACAGACTTTTGACAAATTGAAAGAGATCTTGTATCTCCCAAGTAAGAAATTTTGATTCGAAATTAAAACTTGCATCTTAATATATGTCTGAATTGCATTACGTAAAAATATATTGAAATTACCGACATTGTTTCTATTTCTATAGTTTTTGAAGCTATAGAAGCATCTCCTTGTTGGTAAATATTTAGTTGCTGCCAATACAATGCAATACAAAGAAAGTGACACAAGCGTTGTATATATATATATATTTTACGTCATTAGTTAGATCATAATTTGACTTCATCACATATTTAAAAGATCTAGAGTATTGTAGACGAAAATAATTGGTTATACCGAATAGATATTGGAAAGAGTTTACATGGTCCTTCCTTAATGTGTGCATTGACCCGGAACACAGACTGTCTTTGTAAAAGTTATATATCTCTGTTTTCGAACAATTAATATATAATGAATTTTACCCCCAAAATAAGATATTCAAAACACGAATAATGTTGATTCATTTTTATTTTCGAATACCATTTTTCGTGTATTTTGTGGGAACAGGCAAACCACGAAATTAAATGTTCAACAAGTAACAGATTTTCTACAGGTTTTCATGAGGACCTCGGGGAAAACAACGAAATCAAATATCCATTACATTTAAGTATTTCTCACTCCTCGAAATTTGACACCCATGAAAATAAATGAACCATCAGTATACTTTAATACTTAATTGGTTCATCCCTATGTAGATGCAACGATAATGATTATTATATGTATTATATTACAGAGCTTGCATTGTATATTTGATGAGAAATTAACATGTAGAAATAGGAAGATGGGGTTTAATTGCCAATGATTAAACTCTCAACCCGATACCAAATGACATAAACGTTACCAACTATAGGTTACCATACGGCCTTCAACGGTGAGCAAAACTAATACCGCATTGTCAGCTTTAAAATGTTGACAAAATAATGCAAACAAGAAAAAAACTAACGTCATGATTTATGGGAAAAAAATCAAAAACGAAATACAAATATGACATATACAGCAACAAAAGAAAGCACAGAATTACAGGCTCCTGACTTGGGACAGGCACATACATAATGTGACGGGGTTAAGCATGTTAGTGGGCGCTCAACACTCCCCTAACATGTGACAGTGGTATAACAGTACAAAATATGAACAATCTATAAAATTAAAAAGGGCTTATCTCATCAATTCGATACACAGTAGAAAAATACGTAACAAAACTAAACAAACAACGGTCGGACGTGACAGGGTAGTTATACATCTCTACAACTTAAAAGTCACAAAGTACAGAACTGAGAGCCTCTGTAATTCAGTCGTTGTCGTTTAATTTCTTGTTTGAATTGTTTTTTATTTGTGCTTCTGTGCCTTTTATAGCTAACTATGTGGTGGGGCTTTTCTCTTTGTTGAAGGCCGTACGGTGACACATAGCTGTTAATTTCTGTTTCATTGAATTTGTGAAGAGTTGTCTCATTAGCAATTATACCACATCTTCTTTTTTATATTTACTATGTAGAAAGATAACTTAGTAAGTAGAATGTAAACTGACTAGATAGAAAGTAAACCTACAAAGTAGAAAGTTAACTTTGTCAGTAGAAAGTTAACTTTGTCAGTAGAAAGTTAACTTTGTAAGAAGAAAGTTAACTTTGTAAGAAGAAAGTTAACTTTGTCAGTAGAAAGTTAACTTTGTCAGTAGAAAGTTAACTTTGTAAGAAGAAAGTTAACTTTGTAAGAAAAAAGTTAACTTTGTAAGAAGAAAGTTAACTTTGTCAGTAGAAAGTTAACTTTGTCAGTAGAAAGTTAACTTTGTAAGAAGAAAGTTAACTTTGTCAGTAGAAAGTTAACTTTGTCAGTAGAAAGTTAACTTTGTAAGAAGAAAGTTAACTTTGTCAGTAGAAAATTAACTTTGTCAGTAGAAAGTTAACTTTGTCAGTAGAAAGTTAACTTTGTCAGTAGAAAGTTAACTTTGTCAGTAGAAAGTTAACTTTGTCAGAAGAAAGTTAACTTTGTCAGTAGAAAATTAACTTTGTCAGTAGAAAGTTAACTTTGTCAGTAGAAAGTTAACTTTGTCAGTAGAAAATTAACTTTGTCAGTAGAAAATTAACTTTGTAAGAAGAAAGTTAACTTTGTCAGTAGAAAGTTAACTTTGTCAGTAGAAAATTAACTTTGTCAGTAGAAAGTTAACTTGATTACTAAGTAAAAGGTAAACTTAGGAAGTAGAAAGTGACCAGAAGGGATAATACATTCACTAGAAAGACAAATAAATTTAACTATAATGACTGTACACTAACAAATGTACTATTATAGTTAGAATTTTCCTTTACTAAGTAAGCTAGTACATCAACTACATGTAGCTGTATAGATATTTCTTTTGATGTAGGTTACAAATGTATTAGGAACAGCAGTGGAAACTACGAATTTCAAACAGTAAGAGTAAATAATGACTACATATGATATCATCTTTTTTGTACAAAAGAACTCACTAATAAGAGTTCTCTGGAAAATTGAATTTACGAAGTATACATTGTACATTAGAGAGTATTGACATAAAAGGACTAATTTTAAAGCAGTATCGAAAACAAAAGGAGGGATTCCGGGGTTTAAAATCCCCATTTAACGACCAGGCTTTTTTTTATTGATAACATATGGTTGGAATTATAATTTCCAACGGTTCGATAGTATAGTGGGAAATTATTGTAATAACGGTACTAGTGCATACTATTAATACGGGTACTTCTTATGTACACGTATATACATACATGTATCACGTGATACTGATATTTAGCGGGAATATTTTCCCTTGTTGGTCACCTCTAGCCAAGCATCAGACTGGACAACAGTGAAATAAATTTCATTTTCAATTGAATTGTTATTCTAATTTGTATTTAGTAGGGATTTATATAGTAACTTGATTTATTATTTACTTCTTATAGTATATTTATTCAGTTATACACAGTCCAAGTGTACCTCTCGAGACGGTCTTCCGAGCATTTGGGTTTGGACACAGGTTTCCAAAATTTTCCACTTTATTTAAAATGTAGTCTTTTGACTGCAGTTTAAATGGAGTTCGAACCGAGGTAACTCGTTTTGATTGGTTTTTCCTGACCGGCGGGATCGTTTATGACAGAGCCCATATTTTTGAACACAATGTACTCATTTTTCTAAAGAATTCCTTATGAAAGTTTATTTAGAGTGCATTGATACTTATGCTTCATGTATATTGTGTATATCTATTATATTTATATTAATAAAATATGGGGTCCACCAGTATTGCTGGGCTATCGGCTATATATAGTATTTTAGTATTTATTGATATGCCTAGAAATAGTATTTAGTAAAGTTGATACCCCCCCCCCCCTTTATCCTGAGTTGAAACAATGCCTTAAAGAATGGCTGAATCCACCCCTGTTAAGAGTTGTGTGTTGATGGCATATCTTTGATAGTTTGTCTTTAATATATAACTATTTATTCACATGTTTTAAAATCTTCTGACGATTTAAAGCTGGACATATTTTATCAACAATTCTGTATTGTTGAAATCAATACATTTTCCTTACAATGGTCGGTTGGTTGTCACATGATAGTCACATGATTGTACCCTTTAGGTTCTGTCTCGTGGACATTTAATCAACAATCTTCTTTCATGCACAGTAATAAAGCGATTGGGTTATCCCTCTTTTATCAAATATCGCGTTTAGGTCAGATCGACTATGTCATGATGTTTGTTTTATTATTCCCTAACAATAAATGGATGTGAAAGACTCAACTCTTTTTATTGTATAGAAAACACACACGTACATTGTTTTTTGTGTACTTCTTTTCATCGGGGATACTTTTGTGCCTGGGTATAAAAGAAAGGATAAATGTAGATCATATACTGTTCACAAGGTAGATTAGCGAAAGCTAATTGAGTCACCCTCTTTAAATAAAGTCATTACTTACTTACTTACTTACTAACATCATATACAACTTATGTTACCCTTATATTTGTTTTATTTATTGAACTTTGTAACGACAGCTTCGACCATAATGATTTTTTTTGAGATTTTGAATTAATGTCTTATCGCGATAAAGCTCATATTCATAATAATGTCTTTTGTTTATGCTAAGCACAGATAAAAAAAATATAGCTGGAGTACGAACAAAAGTTTATAAGCGATGTGTTTCGGTCTTGAAATATGTTACAATTTGCTATTTTTTTTTTACTAAACTTTGTTTTAACCCTTATTTTCTTGTATTCATTATTTGTTTATTCCGTCAACAAAAAAAAAGGGGAGGGGTTAAAGAGAAGCCTTTCAAAATTACATCGTATTGCAATTTAATCCCATAATAATTAAACACTTTAAAAACATAATGCAAGTATGTTCCGACAAGAAAGAATACACGACAATATTGAATAGTTAAAATCTGTAAAGTTTATATATGAATAGGCCTAAATAATTACAACGCTATCTATAATTAAATACAAGGTTATCAATAATCTGCTGACGTCAATCGGTCAAATCTTTAAACTGACCCCTTTTATCAAGATGCCCTACATTTTTATCTGTTACAGTAAAACGATTTTGTATTAAGTGTGGCTTAAAATGACACTATCTATTATGTTTGACAAATAAGATATTCTATACGCTGTTTAAAAGTATCTATGCATTTGAAAAGAATTTCAAAAATACAAAACATTTAATGCACAAAAGACTTTGATCTAGATTAGGGTTTCTTTAGAATTGACATATTTTCGACTGACTGTGCAATGCTTTGTTTACTGAATTCCCATTGTGAATATAATATAATTATAGCTTTTAAAATCCGATTGAATTTTAAATTTTACAAAATATTGACCTCCAAAGTTAAGTACGATTTCCACTTTACAAATAACGCCACTTATCAATATAAGTATTTCTTCCCATACTTGAGATTGATTTCAAGTGAATCAACAAATCTTCCTTATAAATCATGCATTAAAATAACATCGGTTTTTCTGTACGTAAAATGAAAACCGAAAAGCTAGATATCAGGGAAAAATACTTTTGTTTTCAACTTTAGAGTTTCTAAACGGTACAATTTAAAATGACAAATTACATGTACCTTCGTTAATATAAATGCTAACAAGTTTTTCTAAACAAATACAGAAAGTCTATGCATTCTGAAAACGACAACGGTAAAAATTTCAAACCTCCATTAATAAATAATAATATATGTTTAGGACTTTCATCACCAAAATCTTTGTCAACATCGTCATTGTTTTTGGGGTTTGGGTTTTGCTCTTTGTTGATGGCCATTGTACGGCATTTAACAAATATGAAAAGATGAATATAAACAGTTCAAAACAAACAAGAAAACCAAATATGATATACAGCGATTACTAGTTTGAAATGCCTCCGTGACTTGTACTTAATATGTTAAACAATTAGGAAACAATGACAGTGTGGACAAAGATTTGGTAATGAAAATATTTTGACCATGTTGGATGGTTGTCTTATTGGCGAAGATACCACATCACTTTCTGTTCATAAGCATGGATATAGGAAGATGTGGTATAAGTGCCAATGAGACAACTCCCCATCCAAGTAACAATTTATAAAAGAAAGTATATATTATAAGTCAAGGTACGGCCTTCAACACGGAGCCTTGGCTCACAACGAACAGCAAGCTATAAATGGCCCATAAAGTACTAGTGTAAAACCATTCAATCTGGAAAACCAACGGTCTAATCTTTAAAAAAAATACCGAGAAACGAGCAACACCTATGAACCACTTAAACAGACTGCAACCGCTGAACATAAGATTCCTGCCTTAGGACAGGTGCAAATAATTGCAGCGGGATTAAACGTTTTAATGGTACCAAACCAAACCTTCCCCCTTTTCTGAAACAAAAGTATAACATCACAACATAAAAAGACACACTATAAAATATCAATAGGAAGGCTTAACTCAATAAAAAATGTAGTAACACAAATTAACACACACTGAACGAATAAATCTGATCTGTGATGCAATGCTTATACATAGTTAATAAAAATAAGGGATGAATAATTAAGTTAAAACGTAAATCAATAGGTTTAAACTAAGGTAAAAGTATAAAACCGCCGTGAAAAATGAAAATAATTGTGTGGTTAAGTATACTTCTTTAATTTCTACATATATTGATAGTTAGACAGTGTCCGGATTATCTTACATATATTACGCCACCCTTTGTATCTAAATCTGCAGTTCTAATAACTGGATCAAATAATTATCAAAAACTCCTCAGGTTGACGAACAATTTAAACATGTCTATACAATTGTAAATTATAAAAATAGTACCGAAGTCCACAAAACGGGACAAAGTCAAACGCTATCAATCAACGGAACACATTTAAGTTCTAAGTAGACTATCCATACCTTTAAAAAGTCTTCCATTACGTTAAAAAACAGAATCCCTGGGATTAGTTGTAATAGATTTTAGCCTCTGATGCATGATTTTTTTTTAATATTTATTGTTTTGGCTTTTAATACTTTTCAGTAACTTAGGGTACTCTCAAATCGCATTTTAGTGTTAATTTGACCTGTTGAAACAATGTGTAATGCATTTCTATCACTCACTGTTTACTTAGTTTTCGTTACATCTCGTCTCCCTGTTTTTTTTTAGTATGACAGTATATTTTCACTTCTGTATTCGATCTTACTGTTAACATCAAAATAATTTATTTTGCAAGAAACGTTTCTGTAACCCTTACAACAAAACTATTATATTTAAATTTACTTGTGTACTTTACTTTATTTAACGCAATTTTGTTCGAGGTTATAGTTGTCTCTTTTACATTGTTTTACACCTGTTTTTATGCATATTGTGTCATCATATTCGTTCAGTGTATGTCTCTTCTGACATCGGACTCGGACTTCTCTTGAACTGAATTTTAATGGGCGTATTGTTATGCGTTTACTTTTCTACATTGGCTACAGGTATATGGGGAGGGTTGAGATCTCCTAATCATGTTAAACCACGCCGCAATTTTGCGCCTGTCCCAAGTCAGGAGCCTCTGGCCTTTGTTAGTCTTGTATGATTTTTAATTTTAGTTTCTTGTGTATAATTCGGAGTTTAGTATGACGTCCATTATCACTGTACTAGTATACATATTTTTTAAGGGGCCAGCTGAAGGACGCCTACGGGTGCGGGAGTTTCTCGCTACATTGAAGACTTATTGGGGGCCTTCGGCTGTTGTCTGCTCTTTGGTCGGGTTGTTGTCGCTTTGACACATCCCCATTTCCTTTCACAATTTTATTGTTTTTTGACCTCTTATAGCTTACTGTTCGATGTGAGACAATGTTCCGTGTTGAAGGCCTTACTTTGGCCTATAATTGTTTACTTTTAACACATTTTGACATGCATAGAGAGTTGTTTTATTGGCACTCATACCACTTCTTCGTATATATGTTGGCAACAAAGGTTTTGACAGATTAATATACATTTGATTTGACTTTAGTTTTGGATGATAAAAGAAAAAAGCGTTTGCCTATGTTTTATATATCAGAATAATTGTTTTTCATGAGAGATTTCTCAATGTTTTTTGGAAACTATTGACAAAACAATATCCTAATTGTCATTAGAATTTTTAAATCGTCCTGTTTCCTGTTACGGAGATTTTATGATAAATAATCTGTTCTTGTCGTTTAATTTGTCAGTTTCCGTATACAATCATGAGAATTTTGTTGAAAAAAGAGTTTCATTTAAAATAAATAAATTCCGGTTTCCTATATTCGGAGAATTTATAATAGACATCAAGATATTTATTTTGTCATGTTTTAACAGTTTCCTTGTACATTCCTGTTTTTTTGTGTTTAAAAAACATATTCTATTGCATCACAAAAACACTCAAAGGTAGTCTCTGCAAATTTGTTAGCTGAATTTTAAACAATTGTATCCTAGAACATATTATGACACTTCTAAGGTGCCCAATAACATATTTTGATAGTACTGCACTAGAACGACCTGCCATTTTCTGTTCTACCTTTGAACAAGTTTTGCCGTCTAGATGCAGTACTATCAAAATATGTTATTGGGCACCTTTAGAAGTGTCATAATATGTTCTAGGATACATATTTGTTTTTCTTTCATGTTTTAGTACATTAATTAGACTGTTAGTTTTCTAGTTTGAATTGTTTTACATTTGTTATTTTGTGGCGTTTTATAGCTTTATGGGCTTTGTCATTGTTGGATGCCGTACATTGACCTAATGTTGTTAGTTTCTGTGTTATGTGGTCTCTTGTCATGCTTGTGGAGAGTTGTCTCATTGACAATCATACCACACCTCTATTTTATATTGGACAGTTCTGCACAAGAAAAGATCATGATAATCCCAACTAAGAACAGTTTAAACTTCTACCTTATAGGCGATTTTCAACAATACTACGCTTGATAAAACATTGACAGTTTTACCTTAGAACAGTTTGAGACAGTATATGCACTTGAAATGATTCTGTTAGTTTTATCTTTTAACATTTCGACAGTAAAAATATTTCTTTCAGTTTTGATAATAATATAATAAAAATTAGCCTGAGGGTACGACGTACTAGAACAGCTTTATAAACTACAATTCTACATTAGAAAAGGGTGGGGCAGTTCGAGATTAGAAATGATCTTGCCTGTTCTACATTAGAACAGTTGTGGACAGTACTTCACTGAAAATGATCCAAACAGTTTTGATTTAGAACAGTTTTAATTATTTATACACTAGTTACGATAAGGACAGTTTAACATTAGAACATTTCATAACACTACTATCTTGACCTTGGACATGCTTTGGACAATTTCAAATTGAAAAGAATTCTGACAGTTCTAGATATGTACATTATAACAGTTTTGATTAGATCTACACTAGAAATGATATTACCAGTTCTTCCTTATTACAGTTTTGAACAGTTCTACACACACAATGATTTTCATAGTTCTACTTCAAAACGGTTAGGACAGTTCTGTACTAGAATTGTTTCTGAACAGTTCCACATCTTAAACGTTTTTGACAGATCAATTTCAGAACAGATTTGGACAGTTTGACAATTTTTAAAACAGTTCGGACAGGACTACATTAAAAATGGTTCTGACAGTTTTACCTTATAATCGTTTTAATAGGTTCTACGCTAGAAATATTTCTGACAGATTGTCCTTGAACAGTTGTGGACAGATTCTGACAGTTCTACTGCAATTCAGTTTTGGACGTTTCTTTACTAGGAATGATAATGAAAGTTCTTGCATATACCAGTGTTTGACAGTTCTTAAGAATAGTGTTAACAGTTCTACGCTAGAAATTATCCTGACAGTTCCACAATAGAAAAAAATACAAATTGTTCTACTTGAGCATTAGCCCAGATAGTTCTATCATAGAGCGTCTCAAACACTACTACATCAGAAGAGATCCTGGCAGTTTCATCTTAAAACAGTTTGAGACAATTCTACATACGAACTGACCATGACACTTCTACACAAAATTACATTGACAGTTCTACCATAGGACAGTTTGGGACAATTCTATACAATAAAAGATTCTCACACTTCTGCATTAGAACAATTTCGGTCATCTCTACGCGTGAAATGGTTTTGACCAGTTTACATTAGAAAAAGTTTTAGCAACTTTTCACTGGAAATGATTCTGACAGTTCTACCCTGTTTGGTTAAGTAATGGAAAAAGAAACATTATATACATGATACTACTAGTAATAAAAAATCCTCTTTCAAATCAGATCATTGTAAGAAACATCAAAAAGTTTGACACAATGTTCAGCGATTTTTCATTTGAACAGTTTTGGATAGAACTACACTAAAATTGATCCAAAACAGTTCTACCTTAAAGAGGCACTAGCTGTCAAATTCATGTTTACCGATTGACTCAAATTCTCATATTTGATTTAAAACCATGTAAAACATTCATATAAATTATAAAAAATCTAAAATAAACAATTAACAGGGCGTGGGATTGATAATTTGTAGCTTCGTTTCGTGTGTATTTTAGATTTGACACTAACTTATTAACTATCTATTTAAATAATTGACTTCAGAATACCTCCGATTGTCATATATGCGATATAAACAAAAATAAAGATATAAATAAAAAGCAAACACGTCAAATTGAATTTTTCGAAATCTGTTTAATTTCATATTATAAATTACAAATATATGCTAATCATCGTTTTTACCTTGATAAGAACCTTTTTTTTTGGTGGATCGAATCAATAGATCAAATCATTTACCTTAGTTTCACTATCAATGTTGATATTATTTTTCTTTAAATAACCACACACGCACAAGGCATGCGTTTTACAAATCTAGCTAAGGGGGGTAAATTGAAGTTCATATGAATACGGGTTAAATGAAGTCGGAATATTCACTTGTAGTGTCTCTTTAACACAGTCAACATTGGACAGGTCTACACTAACAATATGTCAGACAGTTCTGCTTTACAATAGTTTCGACAATACTTTAATAATTTACCTTCTTATTTGGTGAAAATAAGCCAATAAACGTCGCTGATGAATAATTTTCTCGCCAGTAAATAATCCAAGCTCACTGAGTTTTTACTCATGTGACCTTCAATTCAACATCTTAGCTAGATATCGGATAAACATGAATAAGCCGTGTTCTGTTATGAAAAGGGAAAAAATGTATACATTGACAGTAACACAAGGGTACACAATTTAATTGAATGATTCGATCCACCAAAAAATCATTCTTCTTCAAGTAATAAAAATGATTGACATATATTTGTAGTCTGTAATGTCAAATCAAGCAGACCTAGAAAAATCAAAATGCACAAGTTCTATGGTCGGTTGAAAACAAAACTTTACGACAAAAGAGATGATGTCAGCTTTCAAATTGTGATCTTTCCATTTCTAAGTAGCAACATTCCAGCAGCACCTACATACGGGGTATATATTTCCCAATTGATAAGATATTCCCGTGCTTGCATTTCCTATCATGATTTTCTTGATAGAGGGTTGCTGCTCACAAGGAAGCTATTAAACCAAGAGTTCCAAATGGTGAATTGAAATCATCCCTTCGTAAATTTTACGGACGCCATCACGAGTTGGTTGACCGTTATGGAATAACCGTTTCACAAATGATATCGGATATGTTCCTTACGCCGTAACTACAATCCCCTTCCCTTTCATGAATGTGACCTACCGAATTAGACTATTTACCGGATTTGTTATCACATAAGCAACACGACGGGTGCCACATGTGGAGCAGGATCTGCTCACCCTTCCGGAGCACCTGAGATCACCCCTAGTTTTTGGTGGGTTTGTGTTGTTTATTCTTTAGTTTTCTATGTTGTGGCATGTGTACTGTTGTTTTTTCTGTTTGTCTTTTTTATTTCTAGCCATGGCATTGTCAGTTTATTTTCTATTTATGAGTTTGACTGCCCCTTTGGTAGCTTTCGTCCCTATTTTCTATCTATATTTATGTTAATATCAGGTTATATGACCGTTGGCAGTCTTCGGCAGTCACCACGATGGTAGATAATTAGATGGCGTGTGGTTAAAATATGCACGAAATACGGATACATACTATCACGCTTATGCATTGTATATTATTTATTTTGAACTTCTTATAATCAATATAGTTGAAGTATTTGAGTCAAATCAGTGAGGATAAATTTGACAGCTATTGCCCCTTTAAATTTTGTTTTGCATTAGTAAGGATTCAAAGTAACAGGAAGTTATTAGATACGTTCGTCACTCGCTATTTTCTCCACATACTTCTTGTCAAGCATAAATTGTAAGAAAAGAAGTTGACGGATTTACACGGTCAATAAGATTAAAGGTGAAAATAAGAAAAAGATCACCTCAATTTTACAGATTTCTTATTTGAATGTTATAATTGTGAATATGGTTCCGGTCGATTCTTTTTCTTTTAGTAAACGTACACTAACGTTTCGTGTATTTTTTATTAACATGTTATTCAATTTTACTCAAATCGTGATATTTAATTTTGAAAAGGTGAATGAATGTATCTTCAACATGTTCAAACATCTTTATCTGTCGATCTATAATTTGAACTGACCGTTTAATTTTCACTATGATAAAACACTCCTTTCTATGCATGCACTGATAATGAAATTTACATTTATATTTAGTTTAGATTAAAACCCCGACATAGTTTGATAAATATGTAATAAACATTTAAACCAAATATTGAGCGGATAATAATTTACATTTATTGGTTATTTACAACACGAAAATAATTATCAGGTTGATGCTAGAGTTTCTTCAGCAAACTTTTAATTATTATGAGTGGAGGAATCGAAGTTCTTAAAAAGAGGGATAAAGAAACGATGTATAATAAAAATGTTATCGATAACAAAAACAAAGAATGGCACTTAAGTGTAGCATGTTTAACTGTTGAGCATCTCCCTCTCCAACAAAATCTAATATAGAAATCTAAAAAGCCCAATACTTTGTGACAAAGTTGTAACAGACCATCAGATACATATATGCTTTAATTCTAGCACATTGGCAACAATGAAATAAAAATGGCAGCCTTTGTTTGAGGTCAATAAAAGTATATATAGACATACATCAAGATCTATCGACCTCTAACGTCGTTCTCAGTCGATATCATGTACTTCTTAACGGTTGACATATCTTCGTATCGTCGTCAACAAAAGTCAATTGAAAGTTATATTTGTATAATATACACCGCATTTAAGTACCATCTAAAAAACCGGAAATCGAATAAGATGTTTCGACAGAGTGAGCTTTACCGAATTGTTATGGGAGAGAAGGGTTCAAAACGGGCAAATTAGTATCTGGAAATATGTTCACAATCATACCTGAGCAAATGAATGTAAACAAGATAATCAACCAACTAGTTATGATGATAAATCATTTTCAACTACTAGTATATCCGGCACACCTGGTTTCATTTCGAGTTGTGTTTGAATTCATGTTGAACACTACATGCACTTTCAAACCTATAGCTGATGTTTCTGTGTTTCCGGGATTTTGTTTCTGATTTTCACTATCCTTTGTGTCAATTTGATGAAAAGAGCCTTTTTCCAACTGATTTGTTAAGTTTGTTGTGCCGACACACCACGGTTCCAGGTGTGGATAGGATTTATAATTTACAAAGATATTTGAAGCCAAAATATTCTTTATGTGGTCCCGATCAATCAGCTTGGATGTTTTCTTTAGAACATAACTTCCATCGTTGGTTTTCTTCCTCGAATCCTTTCATATTTTACTAGTTAAATGAATTTTAGTCTTTAATGGGGATTTTTTTATTGTCACCATCTAATTTTTCTTCATTCTTTGTGGTAATTTTTGCAGGCTTCTCTACTGCAGCAAATTCAGTATAGTTCAAACAATTCGCTTGTTGTCAAGGCAGACCCGTAAAGCAGGTTTCAGACGATTTAGTATGATGTTAATATGTACAGGTACATAACAACAACTGGATCGTCTCAACACAGAATTAACAGATCTTAATTGAGTGCAAGAAAATTGTCTTAAGGTAGATCATAAGTATATATTTTTTGAGACAGAATTTTCTTATAATTTGCCAAAATGAAGATTTTACTATCCTTTTTTCAAAAAGTTAATAAAAAGTACGGGTCACCGTGCTATTTTTCAAGCTGTGAATCGTTGAAAATTGCAAAAAATTTGGTTACTTTGTTCATGAATAAATACATTTGTGTGCATAAAAAAAGTTCCATAAGATAGAATTTTGAAATAAATTGTGAGAAGATAGGTGTCATAATATGTTTAAAGAAAACAAAAAGAAAACAGGGTGTCACCGAACTTGTTTTCTTGCTACAAGTAAAAAAAAAAATCCCTATTAGCCAAGTATAATTTTTGTACTAAAAGAGTTATCTCCCTTTAAATGGCTCATTTGATAAAAATGATTTTAGAACCAAACAAAATGATATTTGTTAAAATATTATACAATTAATTAACAAGTTTTATTTATGTAGAAAAACAGTCTAACCATTGAATTGCAAATCTCTCTCCAAATTTTCAGATTTAGGCAAATAACTAGACCGATTTTGTAATGTGATTGTACAATCCAAGATGGCGTTTACAATGAATCTACCTTTAATAACAATACTGAAGTTACCCAAATGGCTAGGACTACATATTGACTGACAGACTTACACTGATCTGATAATTTATAGTTTTTAGAGCTTTTCAGATCAAATTGATAGTTTCAGATTAAGTCTGATTGTATCGGTTCTCTATTATGCTTCTTTATGGTGTTTACTTTACTCATTTTTTTTTTATCTCAGTCATTTTGTCGCTGATGAATAGTTGTTCCATAGGCAACGTTATTCCGTCTCCTTATTTATAATACCCTCCTAGCTGATCTTGTCATGTTCAAAGTCTCTACCACATTTGACATTAACAATTGTACATAACTACTAGTAAACCGTTTTATATGTTTATATAAGGAACCTTATATATGTCATTGTACTTGCCTGGTAGCCTGATATAACATATTTTCATTTATTATAAAATGTTATATGCTATATGTGAAATCTCATGTAGAGCAAATCAAATTCACAATAAATGGTGATCAATAAGTACCTATAGGAATTCTGACTCATTAACAAATACATCACTATATACATATCAGCACTAGTTGATATAAAAGACTTAATCAACGACATTCCATCTTACTTTGAGTTGTAAAAACAAGGCTATACACTTAATTGACATTATCTTAAGATAATCATAATGTTAATGCTTATGGAAAATGTTTTTTTCATATGAAATAAGAAAACTGTATCAGAGACAATTTATAAAAGTACATACAAATCCGATATCTCAAACAATAATCATTATCAAGTAATTATCAAATGTACCAAGATTATGATTTAATACGCTAGACACGTGTTTCGTCTACATAAGACTCATCAGTGACGCTCAGATCAAAATAGTTATAAAGCCAAACAAGTACAAAGCTGAAGAGCATTGAGGATCCAAAATTCCTAAACAGTATGCCAAATACGTCTAAAGTAATATGTTCCTGGGATAAGAATATCCTTAGTTTTTGGAAAATTCATAGTTTGTTAATAAAACATTTATAAAAAGACCATATAATTGATATTCATGCCAGCACGGAAGTGCTGACTACTTGCTGTTAATACCCTCGAGGACGAAACGTCCACCAGCAGTGGCATCGAACCAACGGTGTAAATAGTTATCAAAGGTACCAGCATTATAATTTAATACACCAGACGCGCGTTTCGTCTACATAAGATTCATCAGTGACGCTCAGATCAAAATAGTTATAAAGCCAAAGTACAAAGTTGAAGAGAATTGAGGATCCAAAATTCCAAAAAATTAGGCAAAATACGGCTAATGTGATCTATTCCTGGGAGAAAAAAAAATCATTAGCTTTGGGAAAAATTCAAAGTTTGGTTAACAGGAAATTTATAAAAATTACCATATAATTGATATTCATGCCAAAACCGAAGTGCTGACTACTGGACTGTTGATACTTTCGAGGACGAAACTCATAATTTTCTGCACATGCTGCATTGTATATCATTATAATTTTTTTGCAACAGATATGAAATTGGCAGAAACATGTAAATCAAATACATGAACTTCTAAGTGCCAACAGCGCAAAACTGTTATAACTATATTTAAGTTCACATCATTTAGAAATTAATAGAAAAGAGAGGGGGAGATACCAAAGGAGCATTCAAACTCATAGATCGAAAATAAACTGGCAACGCTATGGCTAACACAGAAAAAGACAAACAGACAAATAATAGTCCACAAGACACAATATAAAGGATAAAAGACTTAGCATCACGAATCCCACCACAGATTAGGTAAAATCCCAGGTGCTCGAAGGGTGAGCAGATCCTGCTCCACATGTGGTACCTTGCGTGTTGTGAAAAGGAAGCATATTGTAGTTACGACATAAGAAACATATCCGATATCAACTGCGAAACGTGATGGCGTCTGTAAGATGTACGACGGGAGGATTTCAACTTCACCAATTGGAACTGAACTCTTGGTTCAATAGCTTTCTTGTGAGCAGCAAACCTCTATCAAGTAATTCATGTTAGGAAATACAAGCCCTGAAATATCGTATCAATCGGGAGATATAAACTCTACGCTGTTGAAATGTTGCTACTAAGAAATGGAAGTTCACAATTTGGATGCTTAAATCTTTTCATTTTTTTAGAAATCAAGATAAGGATGTTCGCTGTAACTTATAATGAAAAATTCATTGAGGAACACATTGACACAATCTGAGTTGTCAAAAACCAATGTAAGACCAAAAATTGATCAAACCAGATAATTTTTCTTTTAGACTTTTATATTTATTTTGAATGTTTATCACAACAATAACCTTGCAGCTTCCATTGTCTGTTTAACAAATACATCTTCATGAATTTTTTTCACAACTGAATCCCCAAATCACCATTCGACTGTTTGAACTTAAGATTGAGTCTTGCTACATGAGATATATGATCCTCAACCGCATATTATCTCTCATTACTGATAAAATATTTCCTCACACTAATATCGCTCTGTAATTGAATACTATTAAGCGATTAATGTCACTAGTCAACCAATTTTGATCCGAAACGGTAATTTTGATCTATCCAGCTTTAAAGACTAACTTTTGTACAGTCTATGAATAGACTGTGTAACATACGTAGTTCAATGTAGTTGTTGTTAAACTGAATATATAAACATCATACCAAATTGTTTGAAAACCTACTGAACAGTTTAGAATTGACTGAAAGCCAAATCATTGAGCAGTAGTGAATTTACCTCAGTGGAAAAGAATGACAATTTACTAATAGTGTTTCAGGAGATTTGATATTATATTTGAGATCTGTTTCAGATGTCTAAAAGACTCCGATGAAGTAATTTTTTGCATGGTCCTTTTCGTTGTTATCTCACCGTATTAATTCGACCTTCACACTTAGGTTTTACGACAGGATAAGGACGATATTGTGTATATGAAGTCCTTACAAGATCATTTACACCTAACATATTTCAGTCCTTCAGATCGTATTATTTTTGTTCCTTTACTGTTATGAATCATGACTAAGCTCCCTAAAGTCCTGAGCTAAAACATCGAATTTTAGTTTCTCACAAAATTAAAATCCAAATCTGTTTGGTTATAAGAGTTTGAAAGTTTTGATTAGTCGTGACTCAAACAGTTAGTATCACAGTCCTTTAAGACCTTGATATAAGAGTTCATTTTGATATTTTTCAGTTCTTAGGGTTTAAAAAAGGTTTCTATAAAGTTTATAATTTGTACACCTTTTAAATGATTTCCATTGGTTTGTACATAAACCAGGTTCTTTTTATTATGTTTGATTTGTTCTACGTTTGTTATTTCGGGAACTTCGATAATTTTCTGTATGGTATGGGGTTTGGTCATTGCTGAAAGTCGTACAGGTGCTCATAGTTGCTCACTTCCAAATTATTCGTTTTTGTTTGCTAGTTTTCTCATTTGCAATTATGCCTCATCTTATAATAATAATTAAACAAGATTTATATTGTACATTTGTTGTAGTAAAACAATCGACTTCACACTAGTAATAGATCGATAATTATAAAAAGAAAATGTGTTATGATTTCCAGTGAAACAACTGTCCACAAGATACCACAAAACACAGAAATTAACAATTATAGGTCACCACACGACCGTCAACAAAAAGAGCAGAGTCCATACCGCATAGTAAGCTGTAAAAGACTCCTAAATAACAATGTAAAACAATTCAAACGAGAAAACTAACGGCCTACTTTATATACAAAAAATGAAATTTTAACAAACATGTTTGTTCTATTTGTGTTATTATAATTTCCTTGTTTTAAGTTCTCATTTAATGAGTAATTTCATTGTTTTATCATTTTGTACATGTTGAATTGATACTGTGTTATAACACCATTGTTTCTGAATTGGAGAAGGTTAAGCGCAAATAAACATGTCTTTAACAATTAGCAAAACCTATTCCACATAGTAAGCTAATAAATGGCCTCATAAAATGTCTGATTAACTTGGTTTTTGCTTGCTATTACATTACGGCATTGTTTTGTTTATGTTGAAGCCCAATTAGTGTTAACACAATTGCCTTGGCTTTTGTATTGAGCTTTTTATTGATAATTGTCTCTTTTGCATTCGTAACACATCTCGTTATATTTATAATTCCTTTTAATTAATTGGAATGTAGATAATTTTATTTAAAAAACATTTTAATTGCTAATCAAATATTTAAATGTTTTCTAATATCTTTATGAAGAATACCTTTTTGTTGTAATTTAAAAAGTAAAATTATAAATAATTACTTAATACAATATTATATATGAATATATATGAACATCATGAATAAATCCCAACAATAACTTAATGCCATAACAGGTTAAACTTTTGTTAAAGACTGTGTCACGGTTCATTCTACAGAACTTTCTATACATTGTTATTCAAACGTTAAAAAATAAAAATATAAACGTTTATGATTTAAAAAAAACTCATGCTCAACCATTTCTGACACATGTTTTTATATACTTAGATTACTAACATATAAAATTAAGAGAAACGTGAATAAATAATTTTCTACCTATAGAGGTTAAATAGTTATTCTTCTTCTTCTTATTATTATTCTAATTCCGTTCATAGTCACTATAAATAGAACGCAAAGGAATATACATATTAATTATAATAATTTTTCTATTTCATTTATAGTTCCTCCTTACGAGAGCGTGAAGGGAAAAATAAATAATATTGATGCACAATTTTTCCGGTTTATTAACATTATGATGGTACGTAGAATAAAATGACTCAGTCTTGTCTATTCAAAAGGTTAATACATTTCTGTTGCAAGTTCATAATTGTAGCTGAATATACAGTTGTCTCACTATTGGTGCACAATGCTGCCGTCAGTCGAGCTTTTTGTAAAGTTTTTATTTTTTTTACATAAGAAGGTAATGAATGCATTTTCTTCCTTCGGTAAACATACACAATTTAACACTATCCTTTGTCTCTGATACATTGCTATATGTAAATTGATCCTCATATATTTCTTCCGGTTATGTGTTTATATGAATCGCAGTTTCATATCCGAAGGAGAAAATTGTATATAAATATGAAACAGACTTTAACTAGTTAAGTCACTTGACAATGAATCATAACATTGTACTTGTAAAATACGATAATAGAACGGAAATTTGATCTGGGCGGTTGCCAACCTCTTTCAAATGTCGTTTCGCGTCGCTATCAACATAAAATTACAGATAAATAGACAAACATTCTTTGTGAAATTTAAATCTAGTTTAAAAAAAGCCACCCTTGATCTTAAATTATAAAACGAACGTTATATGAGTATCCGTTTATGTATCATAAATCAGGTTGTTAAACTTAACAAACAATATTTGCATACAAGTGCGTGTGGAGTATAAATTGAAATTGAAATTGAGAGGTAACGAATTGTTGAAATATTCTCCCTTAAATATAATTTACACATGACGCTAAATATCTAGAAATGTAAGAAACAGGTTTTATTTTATTTCTTCTAATTTTTAGAGATGAATAAATAGAAATAAGTCATTATCAAGTAACTTTAATTTGTTATTACATTTCTTTTGGAGTAGAACTGTAAAAATGACTTGTATGACTAGTAATAATCAAGTCTATTTGAGATTTGAGTCCTGAAAAAAGACACGAAACTCACTAGTAGAAAAAAACCCGAGGTCAAAAGGATAAAAATAACAGATTTATAAAAAGCTTCTTACAAAACAAAAAATTGGAGAAAACGAACCCTATTTAAAACCGGCGATGAGCTCAAGTGCTCCGTAAGATTGTATATGAGTAATCTAAGCAGATGAGTGGACGAGCCACGCATATACCCTTCATAACAATTAAGAAAAATGATTTGTGCAACCTTAGAACGAAAACATTAATGGTACATTTTTTCCGCACCATATGTGCATTTCGAATATAAATATGACTTCAGTGATGCTCGACACCAACATATTTAAAAATGTTGATTTAATATAAACAAATGAATAGCCTACAAACAAAAAATACCAAACAATTACAGACAATGCCGGACATGGAATCATAGCATTGCACGATGGAGACATATTCGGAGTTTTAAATAATATTTGCAAATTTCAATTACACTATATCCATATTTCGTGCTAGTACCAAAGTATTCCATTTGTAGCTACTGGGCTGATGATACCCTCGGGGACTTTAGGACAGTCCACTAGGAGAGTAATTAAGAAATGAATATAACGATGCCATTTTTTGTGCACAACATTGCACATTTCGATAGTGAATGTTACTTCAGTGATAGTCGATGCCACCTTATTTGAAAATCAAAAGCTTATTTAAAACAAGAGCTTATCAACAAAAAAGAACCTAAATTGTATCAAAGCTGAGCAAGGATTATGAGCATTGCATGACAGAAATATATTTCTAATGAATAATTTCCATAAGTTATTAACATCAAACTTTTATAACGCAATTTCCGTATTTTACAATACCACAATATTGACTACTGGGCTCTAGATACCACTCGGGGTCTAACAGCCAATTAGTGGAGGTAACGAACCAGTGGTGGTAACATTATCTATTCTAACGGAACTTCTATCAAGTTGAATGACTCATTGTCAGTTTGTAGATTTCTTATATTTTTCTACAAAATAAAGGTTACGAATATGGACTAGTATTTGTCCCCTCGTGTACATGTACACAGAGAATCAGGTAAAAGACAGACAATATTGTTGTATTTGGTTGTCAGTGCAACACGTATATAGTAATATAAAATGAGCATGCTTCATATCATATAACTCGTTTTAAGTTCTAGTACCTTGAATATTGTAAACGGTTTTTTGTTATCTAGTGTAACTGTTCCTCAGGTATCTTTCGTCCCACTTTTACGACATAACTAAATGTAAAACGTATATTCAAATGAGAAAACCGACGGTCTGTTCTGTGTACAAAATTAGATATATATATATTTTTTAATCTGATACACAGTGATAAACGACTACCTCTGTACTTCATGCTCATCACTTGGGTCTGAATATTGAAGCCTCATTTTTTATGTTTTTAATTTCAAGAAGGTGTTATAATACACAGTCCGTTAGAGTCAATAAAACCTGAATATTGAAGATTGTCAAAAATGTAAAAAAGGATGAGTTGTACATTTTTTCGAGCAACAGTTTGTAAACAAAATAAACACTTATCAAATTTAGCCTTTTAATCCCTTTTCTGGTTTTACATTCATCATACTTTGACAACACTGCTTGTGTTATGATATAATTTTGAATTCCATATAAATAAAATAATAAATACTTATAATAATTTGATTTGATTTTGTATAAAATGTCAAACAATGTTTTTTTTTAATATCTGGCGTGGTCAGCTCATAATACAAATCCGCGTATGATAATATTAAAACTAAAAATAATTAAAAACCAATTGTTCAGAGAACAATTGAAGGTCTTTCCATCAAAACAATGTATTTTGATATGAAAAGTTGTGAAACTAAGTTTAAAATGTCATTTCAATCGTCAAATGATAGCTCCTAGTAAGCTGATTCCAAAAATATATTGTTTCCATACATTTTTTTTAAATAAGGGAGATAATTTGTTACTTCCGGTTTGAAAAATGTTACTTCCGATTATATTTGAATATTTACTTGACACTGATTCCAAAAATATCTGGTTCTATATACTTTTATATTAATAAAGTACAAAAAAATAGCTATTTCCGGTTTACAAAAGGTCACTTCCGGTTGTTTTTTACAAGGTTAAATGGTTTGATACCTTTTTCTAAAAGTTGTATATCTTTATCATGTATACATATAGAATAAAAGCAAAGGTCAAAATCTAGAACGTCAAATTAAGCTATGACCTTGAGATCAATTTCAAGGTCATAAACCAAGGACCTCAAATCAAAAGACCATAGGTCTTTATTATATTTAGTTAATGAGTTATATCACCAAACGCGTATTTTTAAATACAAGAGGGGAGAAAACTCCCTTTTACATTCAACGTACGCTTGCAATCAAAATTTACATCTTACGACATGTCGCAACTAACAATTTAGTAAAAATAATTTGTTGATATCTTATACAGTCTTTGGATATAAGTGAAAATAAGCCAAATTCAAATATTAGAATATGACCTTGACCTTTGACCTTGACCTAATTTTCATTTTTTGGGACCAAGGACCTCAAATCAAAAGATCCTAGGTCTCTATCACTTATGATTTATAAGATAGAAATTCATATCACTTATATCAGATGCATAAGGGGAAATAACTCTCATATGGAGCGGTCATATCGCTTCGGTCAAAATAGGACAAATCATGCGAAGGATATAACGAGCAATTTTGTAAAATAAATTTGTCATAATCTTTTACGGTTGCGAAGGAGATGCGCTAACAAGGAAAACAGTGTTTGGGGAGATAACTCCTACAAAGAAAAGTATTCGTTTACGCAGGGTAAATTTCAAAAGCGCATAAACTGTTCGATATCATATACCAAATATCTAAGCGACATATTGCGAAACAAATGTTTATCGCAAGAACAAAATTAGGCGGAAGAAAAAAAAAAATAATCAGAAGAAAAACAATAGGTCTTTCCACAGAAAAGTGGAAAGACCTAATAAACTGATGAATTAAGGTGACCGTGTTACCCGTGTCTAAACAGTCCATAGGTAATGTGATATTTGATTATAGAAAGTCTGAAGTCTTTGCATTGTTCTTGAATGTTTCTAACCAGGTAAGAGAAAGACACAATTTTAATGAATGCATAAAAAAACTGAAGTGAAGAGTATAGTTAAGCTAATTTTGTTTCAATCGATTAGTACTGACAGTGGAACACAAACATACAGTAGTCGATTTCAAAACAATTTCAACAATGAATCGCTATAGATTATTTTTCAATTATATGCTTAGTTGGAACCTTTTTTTGAGATCTTTACTTAATGAACTGAAACAGTGTTTACGTTTACATCTTGATCATCGTACTTTCACTTCCTTCAGTTCGTTGTTATCTCCAGCAATTCTTAACGGGTATAATGTTAGTTTACAAGTGAGAGTTAAAGCTAGCTATAAAACAAAGTTAATCCACAATATTCTCAATTAGAACATGCATGTGCCAAGTCAGGAATATAACATTTTACCTTGCCATTTTATTAGGGACTTTTCGTTCTGAATTTTACTTAAAGTTCAGTATTTTGGTTAGTTTGCTGTTACATGTTATGATATACTAGTACGTCTAGTTGTATCCGAAACTTCATACTTTAATTAAAGTAAATACATTTCAAGGGAAATAGCACTATTGTTTTCAAGTTCAACAACAACAATTTATTATCAATATAAGGCCGTGTTCACATTGACTCGGTGTTGTGTAAGTGTAACTCACACGTAAACTAAACAAAATTACGTTCCCATTGATAAAACTCAATGTTTACATGTAGTGTAAAACATGTTTTGTCTACATGCAGTCGATACTCGATGTAGACCGTCTGTAGATTAAGTGTACACAAAACTAGGCATTTAAAACATTAGTTTTACCGTGTATATTTAAGGAAGAAACAATTTTTGAATAAAATAGATATTCATAACAATTATTAATAAAGTTCTTTACAGAAATATTTGTCTAAGCTTGATATATTTATTTGTTTTTTTTTAAACTTAACGTAGCTTTGTTAAGCCCTTATCAAGACTCAAAGCAGCATCATTGCCGAACACATACTTCATTTGTAAATTAAGGTCTTTCCGAATCGACTTGACTTGCACAGAAATGTTTGCCACTGGTCTTTACTCAAACAACGATTCACTCATAAATGCATTACTTAAAAAGTGTGAGGTAAATGTATTGTTTGTCTAGTACATGTATCTCGGATTCGTTAAATTACCCTTAAAACTAAAATAAAAAACATTACCACCTCCCTTTGCCAAATACTCCTTGGAGAAGAAATACCATTTGAAACAAACAGAAAAGATAGGAATATAGTTATCCCTAATATATCATTCCTTCTTCTCCTTCAATCTCTGTACCGATGTAATGCATTGACTTTATGAGAATAAAAATATATATTCTTCGCCTGTAAGCACGCTGCTGCAGCCTAAGTTTTCTAATGCTTAATCGAGACATCTTTATTATTTTTAAACTACTGCAAATCATCAAAATGGCTTTCATAAAGAAGCAACCACTTAACTTAAAAAAAATGGATGGGGGGGGGGGGGGGGGGGATATTTTGTTAATTTATCTGAGCCAGAAATTTTTCCGCGCAAACGTTTTATTCCGTAGTTTTTTTTCGATGCTGGTAATCAATTTTTTATTCAACATTTAACACTATTATATTGTATGGGGAAACTCTTGATTTAGAATATTTTTGTATCATCTGTATGACCTTTTTTTTTTAAATCCAATTGGGGTTCGGAATATTTCCATCGATCCCCTCCCCCGCCGATTTCTGCTAGAAAACTTTGCATTCGGTTCTACGTAATGAACATTTAAATGACAAAGAGTTTACAAGTGTGAACTAATCTTATGTACAGGTAATTAAACAAGGTGTATAGATGTGAACAAATTTAATGTGAAACCAATGTCCAGTACATTAAACTAATTGTAAACAAGTTTACTGTACATGGCGTTTGATGTGAACACGGCCTAATATTGATGACTAATGTTTTTCTTTCTTTACACTTGGCGAACACTTTCTAAAATTGATTAATCCCCCAAAAAATACATTTGTTAATGTGCACAAATTATGTAGTAGCTTCATACTTGGTCATTCTTCTATGTAAATGATACGGATATCTGTACGATACAGTAACAGTTCCCTTTTTATAAAATGTCTGGGAAATTACTGATATAGAAACTATTAACTAATAAATAAATTTGGTGTATTTACTGTCTTCTGATCGGTTAAAAGTATTACTGTTATTTTCAATGTTGTTAATTTTAATGGCGATATGCCCACTCTGACGTTGTGTATTCATACACCAGCATGTGTGTACGATGTTATTGATATTATAAATAATATAAAAAGTTCTTTGAGCCTAAATTTTGATAGAAATTGATTTATAACAAATGGCAATAATTTATTTTGAATTTATTAACCATAAAATTAATTTGATGGTTCAATAAATTCAAAATAAATAATAGCCATTCATTAACTAATTGTTTGATCATGTAAACAATGTTTGGAAGCATGTATATAAAATTCATAATTTGTACAGAGCATTTTAACATCAATTCTTTTACTCTCTAAGATAAATCTCAGCAAACAATAAAATCAAATGAAACCGTTCGCTTAGTACTTATACTTGACAAGGTGTTCGACAAAGTTGTCCTATGTGATTTCGTTTGAATTTAAACAGTCATTAAGGGATAGTGTGCATGTTAAATCAAGAAATAGAAACGCTTGAAGTTAAAAAAAAGTGTTGTATGTATGATTTGGATTACGACAAAGATATTAAACATATTATATAGAGCTATGATAATTAATAAAAAGTACACCAAAATTTCGTTAACAAGAAGAGGAAAACAAATGGTTCAATGTAGTTTGCTTATATTTTCATCTGACAGCCGATATACTATTATAGTATATAGATCTACCGATATATTACCATATTTATACATCGATTCTTGTCGGTCAATGAAAATTACGACGTCATGAATAATTAATGAATTATTGAAAAACAAACCCTATAATGACATGTTTGCGATATCAACCGTCTTTAATTAGATAAAGATAAAACGTTTAGTCGTCAATAAATCGTTTCTAAACTCATTTTTCTTTAACCTTTAGTAAATATTGGCAGATATTTCCGAATAATAAAAAAAGCAAACTGTTCGTTACCACCCCGTTTTCAGATGTAGTTTTATAAGAAAACTTTGAAATGTAAATAAACAATGTTTCCTTTTCTACTAGAATAGAATTTGCACTCCCTTAAATGTTTTTTGCTAAAGAATCAATTATATGCTGTACCTGTAAAGATGTTGTTAAAGGTCGATTTACAGTTTGTATTTGTCTGATTAAAGTATGTCTGTTATTTGGCTTGTTGCGCGTTATTCAAATTCATACTTGTATGCACGTAGCTTTTGTTCTGATTTAAATGTATGGGTTTCCTACTTCGTTGATATATTTGAATGTCATAAAATTGCGATCTCAACATCTTTAACTTTACGAGTTTTATTGGGCGAATGTTCTCTTGTCTAATTCTTAAGATAGTCTTTTAATTATGCTTACCAATTTGGCCATAAATATATATAGTTTTTGCTATAGTGAACATATATTGTCGATGATTTAGAGACAGTTTAACTTACGCCAAACGTTAATGCTACCTTTAACGCCGTTTTCATTCAAGTCATCATATCTTTTGTTAACGTTGTTCTATTGTTATGTAATATGTTACCTCTAATCATCGAGTTGTAAATACACAATCAAACGAAACAGACATTGTTTACTACTTATCCAGACATTGAGTTTACTTATCCGTCACATATCCTTTTTTATCGCTATTTTTTGCATTTTTCCTTTGATCATTTTTTGTGATAATTTTCATATCATGCCACTCGCTTGAGATGGAAAATTATCGCTAGAAACTAAGCATGCACGTGGCGTTGATAACGAAATTGACATGAAATTGAAAACCTCGTCATAGGTAAAATAGCGATAAAAAGATTATCATTGTTCATCTCAACTCGATTGCCTTTCTCGCTTTCGCCATCCCGGTTCAAGCGAGAAACTCAATCTCGTTGAGATGGTCACCGATAATCTATAAGTATATTGTAAAATGGACGAAGATGTTTCTCTTGGCTTTTAGTGGAATGATAAAAAAACGATTTCTCACCATATTTCTTAATTAAGATATTCGGATAAGGAAGTAGTTACATCACTTTCATGGTTAATGTGATCATCTAATAAAAGCAATTTATGATATCGTCCAAAAAAATCTGATCTGTGATCGTTGAGGAAAAATTGTCAGTCTTTATCATATTATATTGTGCTGTATTGATATTTTGGAAGGTACATAAAAACAATTTGTTAGAGGAAATCACCAGTGTAACATTCGTTGAAGCTTTTTGTTTGCCAATGGTTGTTCCTTCAATCGTTATCCAAATTGACAATCAGATACAAAAATGTGACATTTCAACTAAATAGTTGTAGATCCTCGTTGATTCATTCTCATAGACTCTACGACATGGATATTGGTAAAGCAGTATAACCGACTCCAGTACTGGACGATAATTGTGTATTGACCAGTCAACTGAAGACGAACGAATCATTTTAGGAGACTCACTGTGTCCGTTGTGAAATTTCATTTAAAATCTAAATCATTTTTTTAAATCTTTGACCCTTTTGACTTTCGATATACATTTGTTATATCAAGTGCATTGCAAAATATTTGTGCATTTGAAGAATACTCTACTATCATATTAGAGTCCCCGAATTACATGTATGACTTTTTATAAAAATTTCAAAAACTAAATTAGTCGAAAATGAACAGAACATAAGTCGAAATTCGATTATTGCTGCACGAAAACGTAAAAACGTTTCAGTTAGTTACTATTTTCCCGCTCTACTTTTGCCATGTTATATCAAGGACACTTTGATTATTTACATGTATTTGTTACAGGGTTAAATGTTACAGGTGTTTTGATTCAAATAAATATAATGTAATATAAAACCATCTTTCTGACCTTGGGAATTTAGGTACGCATTAGTGTATGCACACTGGGTAAAGATCAGCTGGCAGTAACTTATAGCATGTCGTACTGTAAAGAAACTTGAAAATTGTTGAAGATCATTTACTGACCTCAAAAACCGGTTTGTTTATTGTTGTTGACTTATTTTTTTTAGCTCTGCCCACGACTTCTTTTCATTCGTTTTCAAGGTTAGGTAATTTGCATTAAAAATACATTGATCAGAAAATTTATTGCCGTTAAGTTTATTGGTTTAAAATAACAAAAAAACAAATAATTATAAAAAGCTATGTTTATGGTTGGGTTCAAACTGTATATATGCTTTTTGGTTAAATGATACTTAAAGATCAATTTTTTATTTATTGCTTGTGTAAGTTAGAACTAATGGATTTTTATATCCTTTATAGGATAAAAATAGATCAATTGAAAATGGTGAAAACCTGTCTCATGTGAATTAGACTGTTAAACTACGTGTTGCATTTGAAATATTGCAAATAAAATTTTAATAAGATATACGTTGCAACTTTAAGTCAATGTATATAAGTTTCGAATAGTTGAACAATTCATTTTTTACATTCCTTTTATTTATACCAGCCATAACAACTTCTTTTAAATGCATCATAGGGTATTATATATTTAGCCCGTCTGTCTGTAAGTAAGTTGTCCGTCTGTCAGACAGTGCGTCTGTTCTGTTCTTGTCATCACACCTCATCTGAAACCACACAACATAATTTCACAAGACTGCGTAGATAATAAGGACATATTATGTAGCTATGCAAATCCAACGTTTGCCTGGTCCAGGATGTGAATGGAGGAGTGAAGTACCCGAGGCCAAAAAAACGTAATATATAAAGAAATATACGTGTACGGATATATGTAAACAAATATACGTGTACGGATATATGTAAACAAATATACTTGTACGTATATCAAACAAAAAGAATCTCAATATTGCGCGAACGAGGACACACATAGCACAAATGACTATTAATGTGTCTAGTGAAAGAAGAAATGCAGCTAGATGTATGAAAGTTGACTTGTAATGCCAACTAAGAGTTCTCATCAAAGGGGTATGAATGTGTCTAGTGAATGAATAAATGCAGCAAGATGTATGAAATGTGACTGTTAAGGCCAACTAAGCGTTTTCATCATAGGGACAAAAAATCTGCGGAACATGTATGAGACGAGTAAAACAGCACAAGTATAGAATTGTCAGTGAATGAAGGTAAACAAATAACGATCGATTACTTCTGACATAGATGCGACTAATTGAACTCAGGACGAACATGGCAAGTAGCACCTCGTTGAAGTTAACAGCAACAAAAAATAAAAGAAACATTCAAATTGTTTGTCAGTATAACCCCAGCAAATAATGTATGCTTGTTATTGATGATCGTAATGCATCGATTGGCGCGGACAATTCAGATAAGAAAGACAAAATGGTAAAAAAAGGGGACCAACTGTTGAAATGATCTTCATCTTCTATTTTAAAATGAAAAATTAATCTTCAACTGAGAAAGTTTTTCAACATCAACACGACAGGAAGACATATAACATCCATCATCTTGGATTAGACAAACAATTGATATCCACTCACGATAGATACCAAACATTTCAAACTAGTCATACAAGCAACGACACCAGTTTTTAATGAACATTGGAATAAAGTGATAACAATAACGAAACAGCATTTGAAGTACTGGGAATAAGAGACAAAATGAGAACGAAACGGATATCAGATACAACCAGGCCTGTATTATCAAAGAGGGTTTCCACAATATGCAAGTGAGAAAAGCCAAACCAGTTAAATTGAATGAAAATTTACAGAAAGAATATACAAAGCTAAATAAAGATATGAAAAAATGCGAGAAGGAAAAAACTGCAGTATATTAAGAACTTGCCATGGAAACAGAATATGTATGCCAACTACGTATACAAGTCTTTATACTATTTATAAGGTCGTCAAACAACTACATGTATCCGTGAAGAGTATTAACAGTGACACACAACTTTTAAGTACGAATGGATAAATAAACACTTTTGGTAAGTATCATTCAACTGAGAACAACCAGACAAATCAACACAATTTGACACACTGTAGAGAGTAATGAATAGACATAAAATAAGGCAAAATAGAAATTACATAAATAAAGAATTGAGCACTAGAAATCAAATAGAGTAGTTTTTGACCTTTTCCAAACGATGACTTATACAACATCTTCTTATATCTATATAGAGAACATCATTGCTGAAGAACTCCTGAAGTCTGTTGTTAAATTAACAACATAAATACTACACTCAGTATTCCGCAGAGTTGGGGAGGAATATGTTATTCAGTGAGACTCACAAGAAGAACTACGTGGTTAGGAAAAGGGCGATCTAAAGAACTGCAACATTTGGAGAGTCATATCTCTTATATCTTAACATGTGTTAAAGCAAGGAGAATAAAATATACTTTAGATGATGTCTTGAGGAAGGAACAATCAGGGTTTTGAACAATTAAAGGGTATATTGATCACATCTTTACACTCATACACATCATTTAACCGTGTATTGAGTAGGAACATAGCAATGTCTTTAATTTTCTAGACATCGAAAAAGCTTTTGAGAGCTTGGAAAAGGACAGCATGCATTTGGGAAATAATAAAATTATACGACATTCCTGAAATTTCAACATCGGATTATTAAATAACTATAAATGTTGTGTCCTCTATAATGGGACCCAATCGAAATGGTTCAAAGTACAATCTGGAGTAAGACAACGATATGTTACTTTTCCTTTTCTTTTTTTTTTCTCATTCGTTGACTGGTAAACCAGGGAAATATTTGAAAACATAAAATTTAAATGGTCTGTGAACAGAATCTTAGAAGATTTTGATTTTGATGTCGACATATGCTAACTATCATTAAGCTGACAAAACTGAAAACATGTTTTCTCTGTAGGACAAAAATTTAACTCAAGAAAAAACAAAGATAAATGGTCTTAAAGAACACGAGGCTCATAATCAAGCACTCTTAACGTGCTTCTCGTTTGCACACGACTTTTTAAGACTCTTTAATGTCGCTCGATTCTGAACAGTTGCAAAACTAAATAAAGTAAAATAGAGTTCAAGAACATTGATAAACGAAATTTCAAAAAGATCTCTTCAAAAACCGATAAAGCAGTCTGCTTGAAGGAACAAAACGGAATCGTTTGAAAAAATAACGTTCTTATATTCAGAGGCAAAGTATTTGGCTTTTAATGCGCCATCTTTGTGAAGTATTTGAACTGTTTTGTTCTTCTGATTTGTGTGCTAACAGTAAGTCTTGTCAAGAGAAGGACCTGTTGCTATCATATCTACATTTGAAAATGCCTGTATCAAGTCAGGAATATAACAGTTGTTGTCCATTCGTTTAATGTGTTTTATCAATTGATTTGCCATTAGATTAGGCATTTTCCGTTTTGAATTTTTCTCGGACATGTCGGAGTTCAGTAATTTTGATAATTTTTTTTTTACCTTTTACTAGATACTTTATTTTTTTTTAACTTGCAGAGACTTTGATCATTCGAATGAACACAATACTCTAATTTTCAAAAATGTTCATGATTTTAATAAAGGTTAGACATATTTTTCTTGTATTTACATTAAGAGTTATTGAAACTGGGATATATTATTACTATGTTCATAAAAAGTGTAATAATTACTCAAATTTTGCTTCTGATTTTTTCTCGTTTTGAATGCATGGTCATAATATTTATATTGAATTATGGAGAATGTCTCATAAGTATAATTTACTTGTGCCTCACCCATTTTAGCCTATATTTAGTAAAAACGTAAGATCTAAGACGAACGGTCGATCTTCTGACATAAAAGCTTGATATATTCGTACCTTTTGTATTATGAATGATGACATCACATGATTTGTTCTTAAAAACTCACAATCACTTAAAGTTCCCTTTTATTGATAGCTTTACTTAGAATGCTTGCTTCCTTTTTTAACCACTTAAATCTTATGTGTGTTGTATGTATTTCCGTGCTATCCCTATGTAGGTTTTTCTACGTATACTTATCAATTTCAATTGAACACAAACGATAAACACCAGACTATACCTTTTAAATACTGTACCTTTCTTCATACAAATTGTACGTTTCATGGATCTTTTACAGCTGCATTGTCCTCAATGATTATGTTAATGTCTTTGTTTTCGTCGACTATACCTATGATTATCTTTTGTAATTGTAATTTAAATATTAGAATAATACAATATCACGACCAAAACAACATTTTCATTTCCCAAATTATTTTTTTTATTAAAACACAATGCAGAATTATTAGAAAAAGAAACACTGACTTTTTTTTTCTCTCACCCCAATTGAAATAGAAATTAGTTATCTTTTAATCCAAGGGTGGTTTTGCGACAGGATGATAGTTATCAAATGTACCGGGCTTATAATTTGATATGCCTGACGCGCGTTTTGTCTACATAAGAATCATCAGTGACGCTCAGATCAAAACAGTTAGAAAGCCAGACAATTAATCTGTTGTGCAAAATACGGCTGAGGTAATCTATGCCTGGGATAATTTAAAACTCAAATATCGAAAATGTAAGTGTGTTTGATAACAGGGCAGACGTTATATTTCTTGAAAGATAACTTTTTAATTGATGTGAATATTTTAATTCTACACTGTTTGTTTAATCTACGTCAACGTCATATTTCTTGAAAGACAATATTTTGATTGATATTGATATTTTAATTCAAGACTGTTTCTTTGATCTTCGTTAATGTGTGTATCGTGTAATACACTCTTAGAAAACACTTGAACATTTTTATTTTATCAATAACTACACGAAATTGAGATACAAAAGTCGGTATATATTTGCTGTATTTGCTATTTTACACATGGTGATTCGATACATAATATATATATATACTGTACACTTATGCAAGTCGAAAGTCATAAACAAATCGTCCTAACTTAAATCTTGCTTTAATGCTGTATTTCCGATTTCATTGTATTAATATGTAGATTGCATTTCCAGTTTATATTCATATGTTAAGTTGTTACATATCTCAGTATGCTTTTATAAACCTTTACATTGTACCTCAGACACGAAAGTCTTTTCGATATCTAGACATTTGGCTTATTCTAATATATGAACACCATGATATATTTTAACACCATATTTTTTATTAGTGATAATTTCTCTACCTCGGTCTCATATGCTCACATATCTCGCTAAAGATACGTTAATGCTAGTGGTTTTATTTAGTACAGCAATTATTCTGAACCGATTGTAGTTTCGGACCAGCTTTCATTTTTGTGACTATTTAAAACGCTTCTATTCAATCGAAATTGCAAATGTTAATATCACTGATACAGTTTATGTAGGTAATTTTCACAATTTTACTTATATATAGAAATTTGAGGGTCAATTGAGATCAAACCCTTACGACAATAGAAATGATACCATAGCTTTTCAACTTCCATCACGATGTAACATCATTCCGGCTACTGTAGGAGCAATATAGTTCCCTATGTTAAGGTGGTACCTAACACTACAGGGAGATAACTCTGTAAAATCAGCAAAACGTTTTAATTACGTTGTGTTGTTAAGGGAATATTAAGCTTTTCAATGATCAAAATAGGTGTTTGTCAAACTGCTATATAACCAGTGTAATTTTTCTGATTAAACGATTGGTTCAAATTTTTTGAAATTTTTATATTTTTGTCAAAGGGTCGAAGTAAATACTTTGTCAAAATTTTAAGAAAATTAAACGAGCCAAATTAATTTTAGTTAAGGTGTTGGGTACCACCTTAATACGATATTCAAGACCTTGTGATTCCTATCATGACTGTCTTGATAAAATGTTACAGCTTACAAGGAAGCCATTAAACCATCGATTTCAAGCGTAAAATTAAATTAATGCTTCGAAAACTGATCAGAAGCTATCCCGATTTGTTTGCCCGCTATCAAATATCTGTTTCCAAATGACGACGGATATTTTTCAATTGTCGTTTCCTCAATCCAATACTCTTTTACTTAAATGTGACATAACGGAGGATAAACTTACATTAGTGACACAATTGGTGTCACATGTTGAACACGATCTTACAACTCCGGAGGTGTTTTATTTTACCCTGGCGTTTACAGATAGTTATATTGTTATCAGTTTGAAAATTATTTTGGAATCGTCTGACCTTCAACGCTTTCATATAATATAGCACCATGTTGCATTTTAGGTAACTTATTATATTTATCATAAAAACGAGTGAAGTTTGTTATATTAAAAGTAGGAGATGCTAATCCTGCCTATCCACCTTGCTCTAAAGGTTTTGCTACCGAGCGGCACCTTCTATATTTTACTTCGACGTATGCTGATTTTGTAACTTGATGTTTGAATTTCTAATATTTTCTATTGATGGTTTTTTTCTATCGAGTTATTTCTACCCGACATATTTTGGTCGGTTTCTTATTTTATAATATGACAGCATTTGGGATTGTTTCATACTTAATTGAAGCAATAATATATATTCAAAAATCATAGATTTTTGCTAATTCCACGCTGTTGATTTTCAAATTTATATTGGAAAACCTGAAATGCTCAATACCGGTGGCTTATGTTTTTGTTTGTTGTTTTTTGTTGAAGGAAAGGATGAGTTGTCGTTTTTTTTTTTTCTATTCGTAAATAACAGAACACAGCATATACAATTGGTTTATTTGCGTATCATTTACAAAATCTACATAAAATATTAAGCATTTCGTTAGACGAAATAAATATGTTGACCTCAAAAATTCAAATAAAAATAATGCCCTTTTCTGAGAAAACACAAGTTTACTACATGTCATGATAAACTGAATTTTGATATTTGGCACAATAATGAACAGGAATGTTTTCATGGAATGAAACAAGATGTCAATGATTATTTATTATGTAAATGGGACTTGAAAACACATTGGTACCATTTTCTGGTATTTACTATGCTTTAAATAAATAAAATATTAATAAAAAACACAAACAACTTTTTAACGATTACAGAGATATTTATAAAATTGAGGGATACAAACTGTTTGATTTCAAAATAAATGGAATTCAAAATTATGTAATGAAACCACGTGTTTCAACAAATAAATAATGGAAACGATTGGATTAAAATATTTTCACAGCACTTGTTTCGTTAAAAAAACACAGTTAAAATAAAGATACTTTATGCATATATTTTATTTTTGCATACGTTAATCGACCATTTAACCCAATGTTCCTCTACCCGGGTTTATAAAACTCTTTCATATATATTGTATAGAAATAACAAGTTAACAGATTAATTTACATTTTAAAATCGTACGAACAGTCATCGTATGACCCATTTGCAAAAACACACTAAATAAAAAATTAATTAAACAATGTAGATATTGAAAATCATCATAATTAAAACGTAACCATTTATCAGCTTTATTTGATTACAAAAATGCTAGTATCAGTAATTTTACCAGACTATCAATCTTGAACTGCAATGTAAACAAAAGTCTACAAAAAATTTGAATTTAGTGAGAAAAAAAAGTAAAACAAACACCCCACACTTTTCAACGTTTAGTGATATACATGAATGCACCAACATGTCTTCTGTGTCATACGTTTTGTCATGGTAAATGTCGGTTACAGTTAAACCATCTCACATAAATTTTAACTTTCTTAAACTCGAATGGCATGCTACAGGATCTAGGTAGCTTAAAAAGAAACAAATATCCTTGAAGCGATCACGGAAAGAGTAAATCTCGCGTTTAGTTGGTCATATTTTTGTATCCTCTAAACCATAATGAAGTGTCAATTTCATGCTTTTGGAACCATGCGACATGAACTGTTGTAAGCACTGATGTTGTTAGATCGTATGAAATATCAAAATATATATGTACATTTTCACACTATACACAAATTACTAAGATGGGGACAAAACAAGAAGCTGACATAAACAATAATCATCATAATTATCTTCCAACTATAGAGCAATACGAAATTGACAAGACATTTGACATATACCATAGACATACACTCGATAAAACATGGAACCCTGCTTATTTCAATTGGTGACAGTATTAATGTTGAAAAACTATATATGAATTATTGACAAATAATGACTTTCAGGTTTCTTAGGTTTCCAGTAAATATTGCAGACATTGTTTAATATACTGCCTGCTGATTAGATTGTATCTTCTTTTAGTACTTCAATCTAAATATTTGTAGACCGTTCAGTAAGAACTACTTATTAATGGACTGCGATTGATATAGAAATGTTATCTTTCGAATAATATTTTAATAAATGGTAACAATCTTTTAACACTAGGTGTGCTTTTCGACATTTAGTATTTTTTTTAAAATGTCCAAGGTTCAAAAATTTCAAAATCAAAACCAAAATACCAACTGGAGTTTTAGGCCTTAAGAAAAACTAATCAACACCGTCTCTAATTTTTAACAATAAATATCTTTTATTTGAAAACTTCCCAAATATTAATTCAGCTTTGTTTTTATTAATTAGAAAAAAAAACAGCCTGCCATCTGCAAATCATTTAGTCGGTTATAATTATTCCCCTAAATCAGAGTTTTGAAATCTAAGTTAAAAAAACATAGCGATACTGATTTCCAAATTGTCAATAATGTAAGACATGAATAGAAGACCATTTTCCTTTCAAAATTACACTCTAATATTACACGCATAAACACAATTTGAACAAACTCTTCGTTTGAACTATAATACAATATAAAACATACTTTACCAGCTTTCAAAATAAACGAGCTCAAACACATAAAGGCGTTGAGAATAAAACATTTTGAAACTAATGTGAAGATCAAAGCGAGAAGAAGCTTAATGAATAAAACATTTTTAGACATAAAACTAAAACGATCTTTACAGAACTTGAAATCCCTCAATACTAATGTTTCATAAAGGGAGTTACGATTTTAAGTTAGCTCGACTGATATATTAAGTAATGTCAAATGCATCTCTCTCTTCTATGAAATTGTTTAGTATTAACTCTTCTGAACGGTTTGTTTTTATCATTAAGTATATGTAAGTAATAAAAGATTTTTATTTAAAAAAAAATCATGTATGAATTCAACGCATAACATTCCTTTCTGTTACTTGTTTGAATTATATTCGTTTTTCTGGTATATTTTATATTCCAATTAGCACAGCGTAAGTTGCTTCTATAAAGCAAATCAGGTATACAAATATATACATGGCAGTGATTCGTAAAGATTAAGTATAGTATCTTACAATTGTTATCCAGAGGTTTGTTAAAGTTCTTTTAATTGATGTTAAATGATAAACATGATCACAAAATGAAGGAATAAGATTATATACAAATTATTTTTAACAACCATTTCTGCATTAGGGATGTAGTTAGGTGATCTTAAGTAAAATTAAGTAAATCAAGAATTTAAAATTGATATTTTTAGTTGGAAGGGTATTTTTAAGAATCAAAATAAGGTAAAAATATTGATAAGGCATGGAGCTCCTTTTCGAGAAATTCGATTTATTAAATAATGCAGGAAAACTCGGACTTTTACCTTATATTTACATTGGTATAATTTTGGTTTAAAATCAAAAGTAAAAAATCAGGAGTCTACTTAGGTTTTGTCGTCTAACCTTTAATGGGCTATTAGGCTTATATAAATAGATAAATAGGTGTTTTGGGGCAAGATATTTTACCTTGTATCGTAAGGAAAACACCAAGGAGTTTGATAATCTGACACAAATTCCAACTTCTCACCTAAGAACATCCCTAACATTAGCATTGTATAGGAATGTAATCATACGTTCTTGGAAAATATATGCATAATAATAATTGCATGTATTAAACGTATTTTGTAGAAAAAATATATGTACAATTAAAACATGTAAAAAAGATATATGAATTGAACACACATTATAAAAAATGGCACACATTTCGATGAAGGATATTTACATGAATACTTATAACGTTAAATGTTATTTCGTTGTTGTGTATTTACATTCATGTTGGTGTGTAGTCCAGTGTTTTAGCTGCAAGAAATTGAATTCATTTATTACGTATACACAAAGAAAGAAAACAAAAACATGTGTAGCTCGTTGCAGTGCACGAGAAGTTCGGATTGGAACAATTGATATCAGTAATTACAGCGTGAATTTCAAATTTTTTCATGAAAAACGGAAACTAATACAACGTTGAACTACTTAAAAATACAGTTACTAGTATTATCATCAAGGGTAAAAATAAAAGCAAATTTATGTAATTACTGTTTTTTCCAAAGCGCAATGTTATATTTTCTTTATATAGTCATGGCTAGATATTTATATAATATCAGGTAACATTCTTTTTTCATTGCAGATTGATGGCAAACCAAGAAGATACATTTGTTACAGGACAGTTGCATGTACAAACTGATGAACGAAATTACAGTTTGGTATACCTGTCATCCATTTCGGAACAGAAAAAAAAAATGCCAGAATTATGCAGAAAAAATATCTCTATTCTTATTAATTATACTTTTACATCTTATTCCAAAAAGGAATGCCTTTATTTTGGTTGATGTGTAATACAATTGCACTGTGAACTAAACCAACGTTTACATTTCCTTTTTTTATAATAGCAGATGTCAAATATTGATTGATTGTTAGTTGCTTAACGCCCATATGGTCCTAGCAGTAAACCCGTATGATATAGACCTTATCATTACGAAAAAGGTTATGCAGTAAGAATAATTTAAGGATTTATAAGATATTCATATCTATATGATATTAAAACGTATTTATTTTTCAAAAACCGTAAATATGTGATACTTTCATGTTATGATTATTGTTCTATGTTTTGTTAAATTGTTGCTGCATTGATGTGTAAAATTCAGTGACATTCTCATTTAGCCATGCATACATCAATTTTACCAAACCTTGTATTATAAACAAGGACTAACATGACCGGATAGAACTTATATATAACGGTATTGTCAGATATTGTAATGGTGTTGCCGGCATATCTAAGGTTAATCTAGTCATATTAGTCAAAATGTTCAATATACAAGGTTTCGAGATGGAGCAGTTTATTAAAAAAAGTATCCATGAATAGAATCTTTCATGACATATTGAATTTATACAAACCTGGCATTGTTGGGAGCAATACCAAATGCTCTGACATGTTGAACAGAGGTACAAACTAAACTTTCCACACATTATGCAGTTACCAAAAATATGTTGGGCCTTGGAACCTGCTTCTTGTTGTGGCATACCGCTGCCGTGGACTACTTGTTGTGAATTGGATATCATCCCTTGGGCCTTGGTATTCAACATGTCTGGACCGCAATTTTCCTGCTGTTGCTGTTGCTGCTGTTGCTGTTGTTGCTGTTGTATCTGCTGTTGCTGCTGCTGAATTATATGTTGTACTTTTGCCTGTTGAAAGATAAATCAAATAAATGATGTAACACAGTAATGTGTGTAACACAATATGGGAGTTCTATATAGTTCTAACTGCATGTAGCATTGATGAAAGGGATAGAAGTTAACAAGAAGATATAGTTGTATGGAATATTCACATGGTTAGACTTTTACTACTGTTTTGTCAAAAGATTATAAGACTAAATGTATTTATTTGATTGAAAAGCATGTTGTATATTTTAATGTTATGGTATATTGTTGAACGTAAAATTCTTTCATCTATCTGGTTGGTAACTGGAAAACAGGTAAAATATCGACAGTATTTATATGAAATTTTAGTGCATACAAACAATGAGCAAATTTGTTTCGACCATTTCTGTAGATCAATTATTCAGACTACATACAATAGGATAACACATAATGACGTACAAACACATGCGCATTATGAGGCTAGTCATAAAAGAATGTACAAAAAGAAACGTACTGCATTTATGGTTATCCTACTATACACCTCAATACACATACACCCTTTAAACATTTTATTATATACAAAAATGACCGCTTCCTTACCAAAGACGATGATTATATCCGACAGTATGTAAAACATGGTACCGAATAAAAAGATATAAAATCAAGGCATCACATGCGTAGAACTCAAAACACCCGTTTAAAAACCAAAAGAAGAAAAATATAGCGCATTTAAAAAATAAAAGAGTGACAACTGTTATGAATTTGAAATATTTAAGCGGAAGCTATCAATAAATCGTAAAGGTGCTTTGGTACCTTTGTAGATGGATTCGGTTTCGGTAGGATATGCGCAAGTCGTCTTTTTGGGTATCCATTTTCTTGCATTGCGCCCTGAAATTTTAAATTAATTTTGTTCTTATTTCACTCAGTATCATTTACATCCATGTGTTTTGTTTTCGCAAGACATAAACACTATCAATTACTACTACGTTTATTCGACCGAAATACGTTATCAATTCTATTTTTTTTTTAAACTAAATGTCATATTGAGAAATACATGGTAGATATGGTGAAATATCATGGGTACAGTTATTGTGATATGGAATGAAGTCCATCATAAATGAAATGTGATAGAATTATTACAAGTCAGATTATTCGAACGAAAATGGAACATAATTAGGATAGATGGATTTGATATACATTTGATTTTTTTTAATATCCTGGCCCTACCAATTATCTGACGAATTTACGAGTTTTTTTAATTTTTACGAGACAGTTTTCCTATAAATAATCTAAAAACCCCAGATATTTTAATAATTTTGATAACAACACAGTGGTCATTTTCGGCATTCAGTTTAAACGAAAACATATTTGAAAACAGTCTAGTCATCATTTAGAGCATATCTAGGTATCTAAATTCAAATTAGTAGTTAAGTATGGGAAAACAAGCTTGAAGATAGCAAGGCCAACTCAATGCTTAAACACAAATTTTTTTACAAAGGATATGGTATTAAACGACAACATTGCTCCCTCCAATTTTAATTGCAAAAGACCGATACATCTATCACAAACATATCTCCAGATCTTTAAGTTATTTGCTTTCCCGCGTAGTACAATAAAATAGAAAAAGTTATTGCAAAAATGTAAAACTCATTTTTAAGAATACACCATTAAAGAAATGTAAATTAAAAACGTGCATGTACAGTTCCGTTACGATGTTCTCTTTCAAAGTGACAAGCTTTTTACAGAACTGGTATAAGTTGATAGTTGATAGTTATTTTTTAGATATAAAAATTGAATTTTCGAAAGGAGATTATTATCATTTATATATTTGATATTGCTTTTTAAGATAAATATTATTATATTATTAACAGAAACGTATAAGGTAAGTAGAAAAACATTTAATGGCAATAAATTGATACAACAAGAAGATTCCGAATATCTAACAAAAAGCCGAAAATAAGACCGGCAAACTTCCTTAATGACGTCGCTCTGACATCATATAGGACATACCTTACTGCATTGACTATTACTATATGTTTATAGACGAATGCACACAATATCATTTTGCAAATATTGAGGATTAAGAATTTTAAGTAAAAAGCAGTGCGTCTTCTATACCTTCGCCTTAACCAATCAAACGACACTAATTAAATTTCTTCTTACAAACTTAAGTTAATAAGGTTTTGATTACGAGCCCATGCCATTTCAGATCAAAGAGAGAAAATGCAATCGTACACCAATATTTTATCAAATGCTTTACATTATTGAACAATAGGAATTGTGTAATTCTTATGTATATTTTAAAGGAAGTTGTTAGTTTATTTTAAAGGAAGTTGCTAGCTTATTAAATATGTTAAAACAATTACTAGATCTTCGACGGAAAAAGAAATACATATTTTTTTCCCGATATTTTGCTTTTCAAATTATGGACAACTATACGAATCTAATACATTAGATAAATTTGAAAATAATTAGTTTATACATTATACCAAATAGTAAGATGTTTCCATTATTGTTTTAATTTAAGTTCATTAGTAGTATGAAACTATGGCAAGATATGACAAATAATAAGTATACAAAACAAGAACGTAAGATTTAATTGTATGCACACTTTTCATATTATAATCTATCTTATCCTGTACATTGCAGTTTGAGTTTCCCATTGTTTATCTTGGCCCACATCAAGTAATCAACATTGTTATGAACTTATTATTAAACAATGCGTCAATTTTCTGTATCAAAATGGTACCGGACCAGCACATAGAGCATACATATCTCACACTTGTTGATTCAAAGATTGTAGACCTAATTTTCCCATTTGAATTTTCAAAATATTAAGGTGATACTGAACGAATGATATTGTCGTAGACTCTGCGATTCCTTGTTTGACTCGAGATAAAATATATATCTAACAGTTGACCATCGATTACTCATTCCCCTTTTCTCTTAAATGATCATGACATTGCTGATTACTGCTGATCACCGTAAGTTTTTCCAGTAATGCAAATTAGTAAAACATCTTATCATTTGGTTAGCCCGAAGCGCCTATCTTAAATGACGTTCCTCATAAAATCTCAAAACTCAAATTTTTTAGCCAAGAATGTGTATTTATAAATAGACATTCATAGTTATTAATTTTTTCAACATTATTATTATCAAAAATTGCAATAAGACAATATCCAAAATCATTTCACGTCACCATTGCCTTAGATATTTTAATCCTTTGTTCATTTACGAAATAATTAAATCTATTAGCATGATGCACCGTGTGATATAGTGAGTAAAAATATTTTCAGATCTCGCTCTGTCACAGTTAATTTCGTTTATTTCGTGTTGATTTTTGTGTTGTTATATCAGTGACCTTGATTTGCCCCGTGGTATTTAAATATTATAAGTACATAAATAACTGTAAAATTTTAATAAGTCACTGATCATCATTGAAAATCTCTTAATAAGTACAACAATGTACTTGCATGTGATATAAAACTTCAAACGACGAACCAAAACTGTACTACACAATAATTGCATTAATACAAAAAAAATGTCAAAAGTAACCACGAATATAACTACAGAAACATTTTGTAAATCAAAATAGATTATTTCGTCTTTTTGTAATTCAATGTGTTGTTCTTTAATGAAAACATTGCAGCCATAAATAAAAACTCTGAATATTAAATAAAAAAAAATGGCATATGATACACATATTACTTTTTTTTGGAAAATAAATAAAATCGATCTATTCGCTAAATATGCAATCGTAACAATATAATAAAATAAACAATATATGTGATAGAATATTTCAAAGCAATGTAAGCCATGAGTGCAAGTAAAAATATAGAATAAATAACTAAATGATTGTTATAAGTGAAAACAAACGCAGCATAGTTAAAATATCCAGAAGATATAAAAAAATGTCAAGCGGACATGTCAATGTGGTTCTAATGTATACAAGCGCCGGATATAAAAGAACAGTGCAATTAAACAACATTACTGTAAATTTTCGAATTTATCGGAATCCAAAGACTAACAGGTACCTTAAAAAAATCTGGGAAAACAAGGAAAAAACAAAACTTGTGTTTGATAAATGAAAGATGATTAGCAATTTCTCGGTTAAACACACTTTAAATGAAATAAGTCTTCCCTAAAATTTAAGCCAGTGATCTGCAGTTTTCGTATGACTTTCTTCTCTCAGGGTCTTCACATATAAAAAGACGTCTTTATTGTTCCATGTTTTATTGGTTTATGACCAAGTAATGTAAGGGCCAAAACGTCTGTCTATAAATTCCCAACCTTGAATAAACCCAAGTTTCTTTTCAAGGTATGCGTTTATTGATTAACATTTCATTTGTATCTACCATTTACCATTTCGCACCTCAATGCCTTCAAATTGTATTCACCAGTAAATCATTTTTGACTTATTCACTACGTGAGCTTCAATTATGTTTTAATACTACGCATGATATCAGGTGTTTCTTTTTTAAAAACGTTTAAGTGATTTTAATATTAGCACAACACAATGAATACTTAATAGCTTAAAACGAAAACTTAACAGTCCTGAATTAGCCGCAAGCGAGAGTTATTTTACCGTAATAAACGACCCGTAATTAAAACATTTGTAATATCTTGCAGTCGATCAATCGAAATCAAACTGAAAACCTCAAATACTACGTCATGTTTATAGGTCACTGTCCTTTGTTTATATCTTTATGTGGCTGTTTTCTGTTTATATATTTATGTCATTGCCTTTTCGTATATCTTATTTCGTTTTAAAAAATATTGAAAATTAATTGAACATTTTCTCATGATTGGGATCAATTAGGACATTGACACAGAAAATTTTACAAAAACGTCTTGCATTCGATGTCTTATAAACAAACCAATAATTTTGTTCATGCAGGTTAGATTTTAGTTCATGTGAACAATTTCAGAGCCATATGTCTGGTATTTTGTTTTTAATGAAAATGCAGTTTAAACTTTAAAATAAAGGAGAGAACCTCATCGACCTCGGTTAATCATGCTTTATAGAAGCGACAATTGGCCTTTCTCACGTGAAATAGCTATATGGTTTTATATGAAATAGCACTGTTTGAAATACAGGCCACACCAACGAAAACACCAAAAATGAATAAAATCAAAAATCAAAATATAGAAACCATAACAAAAAAGAACGGAAAAATATACGTAACAGTCCTTATAACACCTACAAACCAAAGATTATTTTAGAAGGAAATGTCAATAGCAAATATAATTCATTACGAGGAGAAAGCAGAAGACATGTATAGTCGCTGACACAGAATGAACTGGTTCTGTATGTAATTTAGTTTTAACAGGATAGTCATGTTATTGCAGCACTATTATGACATAGTATGTTCCTATTATCGTATGTAAGTCAAACTTTTCCGATTAAACTTAGCGACTTGATATATGGTTAGTTGTATTTCAGCACAAATAAACACAATATGACTGAATTTCAATATAAGACATTATTCAAGCGATCAGATTCATATGAAGATAGGTAGCTTTGTATTGACAAAGGCAATGACGGCTTACCTTTATCAATTATGCATTTAGAAAAAAACTAATGTATATTAACACCCTAGAATCTTTATCACGATAAACGCTTTTATCTTAGTTTTGCATTCATGGGAAAATATCGTGTCCATATTTTCGAAGTTTTACTCTGAATCTGTTAAGATGAACATTTGCAACCTTGATAACTCAAATTAAGAGTTCAATGTTTCCTGCTTTTTGTATATAAAAATACTGTTTTGTACTTAATTTTAATAAACATTTTAATTCCTTTACAAGTTGTCCATAACTTTTATAATCAAAACACATACTTGTCAAAAGTCACAATGTATACATGGAAAAATATAAAAAAATCATTATACCAAGATATCAAGCTATTATTATAAGATAACTGCTTATTGATTATTTTGTTTCACTTCTAACAGAACAAAATAGTATTATAGACTTAATTAAACTGTTTAACTAGTATGTTTACACAGCAAAATTTCATATGATGATACCGGATGTTTTTAAATAATAGGGATTGGAAAACAAACTGAAGAAGAAAAGTTGGAAAAGATACAACAACAAAAACACCACATACATTAAAAAAATGAAGAATACAGTCTCATGCAAAAATGAAAATACATACACGTTTGTTGAAATGATCCACACCAAAAAGGCTACGTTTAAAACAATTTGGAAATTTAAACTAAAATATCGAAGCTAATACAAACTAAAGACAAAAGGAATATGGTATATGTACAAAGGCATTTTGTAAAGGAATGGATGGAAAATCACAAAAAGCATTAAAATTGAAATAAAATTAATTTGCAGGGATTTCAAATGTTTGAAAAGAAATATTTATGGGAAAACAAATTTCATCGGAGATTTTAATTATTATCTATACTCTAAAGTTGACATGCTTAGTTATATGTTGAACTATGCTTGCATGTACGAGTGCGTTTAAGTTGTTATTAGATTCTTCTGAATTATCTGTGCCAACTACCTGTTGAAATCTTGCAGCAGACCCTGGCGGTTGATGTATCATTTGTTGATGTGCAGAAACAGGAACTAGTATTTGATGGTTTTGTATAGTTTGTGCTGCCTGGAACTGTGCTGGCGGCGAATGAAATGATTTTGGACCTAAACAAACAATAATATAAATGTCATATCGTTATTAATTATTTGATTTAAACAGTCAGCCACATTTTATACATTTTTTTTTATATTTTTATATTTATGGTTAAATTGAATGGCGAAATAGCCATTACGTTAACTACTAGTATATATGTGTACATGCTTTGTTATATATCACATAACTGCACTAGTAAACTAATTACAAATTTGAAACGGAAAATTTTATCTGAACACTTCTTACCTCAGATTCTTACAAGACTGAATAATAGTTAATTTTTATTCTACCAGTCAACTTTCAGACTTATCCAATGAATATTCAATAATGTTCAGACAGCTCGCTTGCAGTCAATTGTAATTCGTTAAGTCTATATTCAGACTTTTCGGTGGTTTATATTTACCTGTACATGTTTGCATTAGATTGAATCGCATAAAACGCTTCTGAACAGTACTGAATTGACTGTAAACGAATTGTTTTAACAGTTCTGGATTGTACCACAGTGGATAAGTCAGAAAATTGCATGAAAGTCTGAACATGAAAGAATAATTTATTGCTTAGATCACAACTTAAACCCTTAATAGTGCTATGTGTGATCGTTTTTCAGTCTACAAATATGTTATCAAGACAAACACAATTATTTGTCATCATTTGTCATATTTCTTTATTGGATGTGTCTTCAAAAAATGGTTGTTACTACCGTAAACAAAACATATCGTTGGTAGTTTGGACTGTTCTCTGTACTATGCAGGTTTTTTTTTAATGAGCAATTGCATGATGAAGATTATTCTAGGTAAAAACCGAATTAAAATTTGTATTATGATTCAGTGTATTAACAAACCTTCGTGATACACTCTTTGGGACATCGCATTAGGAGGAATCATACCAGGCTGCATATGGATATTCTGAGCTCTTGGTGCATTATTTGATACTGCGACCGGAGAATGCTGATAATGCATCTGTGGTGTTTGATATGCATTTGGAATAGTTCTTCTTGGATCATTGCCTCTGATTACTTGATTTGATGGCACTGTAGCTGCACCGATCAGTCGAACACTATGTGGTAGGTGAGCAGGATTTATAGAAGGTCTCGTGGATGATACAGGATTATTAGGTGGTGCATTGACTTCCCCAGGATGTGGAGATCTCTGTAATACAGTTAACAATTGTCCGCTTGGATATTGCGGAGGATTTCCTGATTTTGAAAGAGTGTGCATGCTTGGCCGAGCTGCAGGAACTATTCCTGGGCCATTTTCTAACATGAGTTTGTGTGTGTGCATTTCAAAGTTAGTAGTATCTGCAAAAGAAGGTTTCGGTATGCTATTTGGTTTTTGCGTATTATTCGGCATTGTTGGTTTTGCTATTTTAAACTGCTGATAATCCTGTTCTAATCGTTCCTGTTTTTGACGACGTCTTATAGCTTCACCCAATTCTTGTTGTATGGCATTTTCAGTATTTTTACTACATTTGGCCATCGGTTTGGTCTGCTTAGTAGCTGGTATGCTGCTATTTATATGTTGTGGTCTAGTTTTAGGAGTGGCAACTATGTGCTGCTGCACTTGTGTAGGAGATATAGCTGATTGAAAACTTGTCTGTATGGGGGTATTCGTAGTTAAATTACAAGGTTTGCCAAATTGCTGTTGCAAATTTATCGGCGAACCCAGATGACTATCTCTAGCAGGAGCTGATAAAGCTCTTGAAGTACTGATATCAGATATGCTAATGACTTCACTACCTTGACTTTTTGACCTCTCATTCTTTACAGTTATCAATTTACCAGGTACCTCAAAGGGTTTTTGAGCATGAGCAGCTGTTAACGGACCAGGCATAGAAGCTCCTTTAAATCGAGTTGGAGGTGACAATGGACGTTGTCGGGAAGAAAAAGGGCCGGTTGCTCTAATGTTATTAGGAACTGATATCGAATTAATCTCAAGCGTCCTTAGTATTTCTTTCGTGTCTTCTCTTTTACATGAATGCGCAGGAGGGGGAACTTTATTCTTTTGACCAGATGAAGTAAATACTTTTGACGCAGCAGCTTTGCAATTGTTTTGTATTACTTGTAATTGTCCTTCATTACTAGACACATTACAACGGTTCGTTAGATTCATTCCAGTAGCAGGTGCTGGGCGTTTATTTGGCCCTAGAGGAGATGATAAGAGCAAATTACGCAACATTTCTTCTTTTTCCTTCAGTAACAACATCATTTGTCCTGCTTCGCGATTTCTCATTTCAAGTTCATGTTTCAACTGTTTGATATCATTATATGTTGCTTCTACTTCCGGTCCTAATAAGCGTGATTTACTAAACAAAGGTCTATTCGTTTTAGAAACAGAGGACACTGGGACAAGTGGAGGAATATTCTTATGATAATCTTTTGTTTTTGGAGATGTTATTTCATTTGTTCGCTGCTTTTTGGTAACAGGTTCTTGTGAAGCAATATTGTCTGGAATGCGTTCTTGTATTTGATTGCTCTCCGTGGAGGGTGGATACTTTGACGCGACAGTATCCATTGACTGACATGTTGATATACAAGAAGACTCTGTATTTGGGTCTGTCGGTATTTGAGCAGATAATAGTAAATGACTCGAAGATTCATTTGATAAATTCTTGGCATTTTCTGTCAATCCTTCATTGCAACCTTTAGCTATTGAAGTTGTGTTATTTGTGTTTTTAGTAACGCCTAATACATCTGTTGATATTACGGCAGTAGTGGTTGGAATGGTTGCTTCTAGTTGTTGCATAGATTCTCTAATATTTGAATTATTTGCATTAATGGACTCTTTTGAAATATCTGTTCCAACGATTTCATTAGTCGAAATACTCGATTGGTCTACTTCTTTTAAACTATCACGATTATCGTTTGTATTCAAAACTATTTCGTTCTGTTGATTCATAAGGTTGGATAGAGTTTCTTCTGATTGCATAATTAAATTGATAGAACCAGATACAGCATCGTCATTCATGTTGATTGGTTTTTCATAATTTTTGTCAGCATCATTACTCAGTTCTGTAGTAATGATATGGGTGTTCTGATCCATGACATTGTCTAAGCATATTTCAGATTCAATGTAGCAATTTGGGACTGATGATGTTGTGATGCTATCTACTTCAACTGATTCTACATCTGCTCCAAAATTTTCTGTAAAAAATCATAGCATTTTTAAGATAGTATTGTTTGAATGGTATAAAGTACCTTGTAAAACATGAAAAGTAAAATGGTGTATTGTGTATGTGGTAAAAATGGTTGTATGCTTTAGAAAAATGCGTAAGGTGTATGTTGAATGTTGAAAGGTTAAAACAACAAACAATGAATGTTTAACGTCTAGAAATACAACGCATACACTGAACGAAAACAGACTTACTCTCAAGTATTCGAACTAGACGAAATTAAAATTTATCAATGGAATAACATTGATTTTGATTCATTGACAAAGATTTGCAAGTTTGGATTTTAAGAAAATACATAAAGATAAATATCTCATCCTAAAGTTCTAGAGTAAATTGTCTGTCTTTTGGTTTCAATTTTTGTTATAGATTTTTGGACGGATTTATGTCTTTCTTTCTCTAATTATTTTTTCTGTACTTTTAATTTTAATCTTTATAAATGAGAGGTTATTCTATATATACCAAAATCTTCATTCATAACCACTGGTGTAACTTCAGAATCGTCAACTGTATTCTCAATAACCGACATCTGAACATCGGCATTCGACTCAATATTTGGAATACTCTCTGTTGTTGAGTTGGTATCTGATTTCTCATTGTTGTTTACAAGTGATATCCTTAAATAAAAATACAGCTTATTTAAAATTAAGAATAGATACCTTCTATTGACCAACTAACAACTAAATGACAAAATTCCAAGTGCACTCATTTCACCGTCTAGAATATACTAAATCCAACATTTACATCTCCCGTTAATGGGACATAAACATAATTTCAACACATCTTAAATTTCGATTTTGATGTGTCAATTTGATTAAGTCATACATGCTTAAATTTTAAACATGGTTGCTAATTTTTACATGTTTTAAGTTTGTAGTTCATTGAATCATGTATGGTCATTAGTCTATCGCCTTCTTCTAATGCAATGGTATTGTCTGTTCTTTGTTGAGATTTCAATCTCGATTTACCTTTTCAAGTACCGATTTATAAATATAAATATTAAGTTCTAATTTATTAACTTATACATCTTCATGACCATTAGAACGGGTTATTAAATTTATCAATCTATCTACACCAATTTTGAGTACGTACTTTATTAATTTATCAATTTGCATCAAGTTTGTGTATGGGTTTTATTGTTACATGGATTTTATTAACTTACAATTCTACACAAAAACATTTACAAAAAGAAATTAAAATTTATTTGAATGTCGTACCGTTACATAAATCTTACTACATTATGAAAATATTAATGCCGTTTGTTTGAGAAAAAAACAGAAAAAATTCCCGGATATTTTGTGATAAATTGCCCAAGATGTTATCATACACATATGACATAAAATTTATACCAAAATTAATGCTGATATCACAACCAAGTGAATATAATTTGACTAAATTATTGCTATCACATGATTCTTAAAGTTAAATATAGTTGACTCTAGACTAATTATTACTAAAAAAAAATATCCCTTGATGGTAAACACATTACAACGTGTCTGCGGTTATGAAACTTTAAAAAATAGGTCAAGGACAAGACATATTGAAGAGAGACATAATGCGCGTGTTTACAAGATATCAATTATTAAGCGCTCCTACCTTCTTAAAAATATCAGTTTAACTAATAGAAAACGCTTTCATCGTTGCAGATGCCGAATTGTAATGATTGTTTCTAGCATTTTGCAATATTAAAAGGTCAATCAAATATATAAATAACAAATGTAGCAAAGTTTCGAAATGAACACAATAATATGAATAAAAAGATTAAGAGTCATCCTACCTAGAACTATCAATGTGGTCATTGTTTTCTATATTTGAAAGCACAGGCACTTCGTTTCCTTCAACTACTGTATTAAGAAGATACTGCTGGGTAGTTTCAGGAGGAATGGGATTTTCAGTCTGCCGGATAGTTTCTTGAGGATTTCTATAAACATCCTGATGAGTATTATCAGAAGGATTTACATCATTAGTGTTACATACTTCCAATGTCTTTTCAATATTACTAATGTCTATTGCATTGCTATCTTTTTTGTCGTCATTAGTAGTATTTTGGTCCTTGTATTTCTTTTCCAACCAATTAAATTGAGGGAACTCTTGTTTTATTCTGTCCATATCACTTTTAGAATCCACCATTAGGTTTCCCTTTTCTTGCCGTCGTCGCTTTGGAGGCAAAATTTTTGGTAGGTCATCTTCGTCTGAAATAAATGGGGAATTCGAAAATGTTTTACCCTTTTGAACAACATATTATTATAGAAAATTGGCAATCAAAACACCTTTGGTACATTAACAAATTAGGGATTAATAACACATTATTAAAATATCCACTTATAAATGAATTATAGTCTTAAATGGTAATTTTGGTCTTTACATAAAAATTTCACAATCAGTTATTCAGTTTCATTCAGTGATTCAGTCAATTTTTAAACTGCCATATCCGTTAATTAAGAACTGATCAGACAGTTTCCATTCAGTCAATTCTACTTAATAACTCTTCAGACAATTTAGTCACTGCTGAAACATGTATATGCTGGTAAATACAGAACAGTTAGAACATAGACTGAACAGGTAGTAATTGACTGCATGCAAATATTGCCACAGTGCTTAAAACTTAAAATTGACCGAAGACCTATGATGACCTAATGATTTCATCGTCAGTCTGTTAAGGTCAAAATTTGTATAGTAATCGCTGTCAATAAATTTTGGAACTTAAATATTATCAAATTCGGACCAGGATTGAAAATCGTTAATGTAGGACTAAAATTTGATAAATAATTTACCCTCGAAGTTTTATAAACGTGGTTTTGAAAAACTAATCGATATTTGCAATTTAAGATTTAATAGAACGAATATGATATTGAAACAGCAAAAACTCATATAATGATAAATAGCTGAAAATAAAGCAAAATGAAAAAAAATAACTCGTTTGACTAGAGTTAACTGACATTAGATGTATATGCATTGATACAGTTTGCTAAATTCATTTTTCAATATTTATTCCTAGTGAAAATGGGTGTTCACAGAATAGTACTAAATAATCATTAAATTCAGCACACAAATCTATCTTCTTTAAAACAAGAATCAACTTAGCCTTACTAGTATTGACTTCAAAAATATCTTTACTATGGTGAATATTTATGTTTAGGTTGATCAATTATCAAATCCAGGTTGACAATAAAAGTTCACAATCATAAGAAGATCCACAATTATACATGTATAACTACTTGAAGATCCTACACATACATCTCACGCAAAAATATAGATAGCTGTTTAACGTATTTCGGCAAATTACTCAACAAGCAGAACAAGAAGATATTTGTGCAACACAAATATTTATCCTGTTCTGCAGAGAACAACATCCTTGTCCTAAATTTTAATGGGTTGGATCTTATCGTAACAATTAACAAAAAAACCTGTCAACCTTCCCAAACACATTATACTGACGGCGGCCCGACTAGTTCTGGCTGTTAATTTTTGATGTTACGGGCTTAGCAGAGAAGCAGCAAACACTTTTTTCAAAGATAATGGTGTGAAAGGGTTGGTGTTCAAAACCAAATTATCAGCACTTGATAAGAACACGCTACCACGAGACCACTGAAACGTTATTTAGAGGTTAAACAGGACAGAAATAACTTTGATTGCAACACAAACAAAATGTTGTTGCAATGAGTGTTTTCATTAAGATTGAAAATACTTCTAATGCTATAAAAGGATCTATAAGTTAGTGTTTTACCCAAACATAAAAATCCATTTAAAACTCTATACAAGTAAAACATCAGTCCCCCTCCACTTTCTGAAAGTAGTACCTGTATGCGTTATGAATTATTATTATCATATATTTTTTGTACATCTAGACAATGCAATTTCACATTGTAACTCCTTCTACGGCTCAAACGTTGCCACTGGCAGTTCAAGTATGAAGCTGGACATATTGCGATCACAATACATTCATGTCATTTTAAATTAAAATATGTATAAACAATTATTTGGAATACTGTGAATATTTGGGTTTTATTAGCAGGAAGCTCATGATAAACCAAATTTGCCATTAGAATTGTACAAATTTATTTTCACATGATGATTATGCAAAGTGTTCCCACGATTACTATAAAATAAACTTCAACATCAATGAAAAAGGGATTGCCTTTGTATAAACATAATTGTTTACTGAGCGTAAAACATGTCATATACATGGCAATACACGAATGACCTACGATAGATTTAAATGACACTATTTGAACTTATCTTATTCTAATAATAACAAACGCATTACGTATAGAATTGTGATTGGTTTAAATAATAAACGTCACAATACATGAATTTAAATGATAATAACGTTGATTAAATCGCCTACCTCCTGATATCACGTGATTTATATCGTATACATAAATCCCTCGATCATGTCAACTTATGAAAATGCGCATGCTTTGTTGTTTTAATGTATGCTTATGTCACACTGCCTAGGAGATCGGGAGTGTATTATTATTATTATATTTACCTGCAGAAAGATAAACATGTGTCTGTTATCGTGTGTTATCTCGCAAAGATAGACCTTGTCCTACACACATAAGTTCAAGTCTCATTTTATCAGTAATTGAACTCGAAAATGATCACATTTAATATTCGCTTTACATGTAAATATCGTCATGTAAATTTCATCATGTTAATTCGTCAATTAGTTATCCGGAAGGCTATTTACAAGTTCTGTTTTCCAACATACACATATGTGTATTTAGCTTGTAGATCAATATTTTATGAATGTGTCATTCTTTTAACAAGTTTGTAAAAGCTGCTACTGAATGTTTATCAACTAACAATAAAACAATGTAGAAAATAAAGCATTGTTTTATTCTATTGGCGACATATTTAAAACTTAATACACAAATATTTCCTTGTCATTGATTTTAAAGCAGAATAAAAATATCTTTTAACAATGAAACACTTATTAGTGTACAGTTGAAGGAACGAATCAGTTAAATAATAGGATTTGAACAAAAATTGATAAAACATCTATTATAGGAACTTTGCTTAAACGTGTTGGAATATCAATTAAACAGGCTGATTTCTATTTCGTATTTCCTTCCAATTTAACGTATAAATGTGTTTGATTGAAGTAAATAGTATCCATTGTAAAACCGAATAGCTGGACACACAGCTCTTAATGATCGTTAAAAACTCAAATACACCAAACGAATCAATAACAATTGGCATATGCTTGACTTAGTAAAGGTATTTATTTGTAGAAAATGGTGGAGTAAACCTGGTTTTATAGCTATATTCCGTATTTTCTTCCATTTTAACGTATAAATGTGTTTGAATGAAGTAAATAGTAGCCATTGTAAACACACCAAACGAATCAATAACAATTGACATATTCCTGACTTTGAAAAGGTATTCATTTATATAAAATGGTTGATTAAACCTGGTTTTATTGCTAGCTAAACCTCTCACTTGTGCATTTATTCCCATTGTGTTAACACGAGCGTGTTTGATTGAGACACTGAACATCTTACGTTATTTGCCATGACGTTGCCAATTTGCCCCACTCGCACTATCATTTTCTATGTTCAGTGGACCGTGAAATTGGGGTCAGAACTCTAATTTGACATTAGAATTAGAAAGATCATATAATAAGGAACATATATACTAAGTTTCAAGTTGATTGGACTTCAACTTCATCAAAAACTACCTCGACCAAAAACTTTAACCTGAAGCGGGACGAACGAACGAACGGACGGACGGACGAACGAACGAACGGAGCCACAGACCAGAAAACATAATGCCCCTCTACTATTGTAGGTGGGGCATAAAAATACTACATACAGTGGAATTAAACTTTTATAAACTTTAGAACCACATTTTTATAATAAAAAAGGAAACATTTTTTTTTTACCTTGACTTATAGGTTGACTAGTTCAACAAACGGATTGATACATGTTTTTGCAACACAGCATATTAAATAGGAACGTACATTTTTATAGTGAACTCTACTAAAATTAGACAAGTCTTATCAAGGTATCCCATTGTATTAAAAGGTTCAATCCTTATCTTGTTGTAAGGTTGAATTATTTTACCGATTCTGAACGTCCCAACGTAATTTGAAAACATTGACCACAGAATGATTTGGTTAATGGTTTTACGTTATACGTTTTTTTTAATATAGCACACAGGTTTCTTTGTACTATGGATACCTTGCATTTTAATGGTTTTACAAAAGTCTGCATGCAGGCCTATAGTAAACTAGTAATTCGTTTTACAAAAGAAGTAGTGGTTCACGGGTAACTTAATAATACATCTACAGTATATGTGTTAATATCTATTTGACTCTCTGGGGTGTGTAAACAGTATATCTGGTAAATGCAACAGTAGTATGCCAGTGGTCAAAAGTCGTTAATCGATTGAGAGAAAAAAAAATCCGGGTTGCAAAGTTAAACAAATTAAAATGCATCAAATATAAGAGGAATAGAAAGAATTGTCTCCAAGAGAATCATCTGTGGCTCTCGAGGCAAACTCTATAGAATGTTAATTAAAGTACGAAGTTGGAAAGTATCTACAATAGAGAAATCCAACAAGTAGAGATTATCTAGCTAAGACTATACTTTTTAGCCAGTGGAGTACCATTACCGAGTGCGAGATTTTCTATCTGCGTTGAAGACTGCATTGGTGGCTTCGGCTGTTATTAGATTTTTGGTCGGGTTGTCTCTTTGACATATTCCCCATATACCAATATAAAATAAAACTAGTTATAGTTCCTCTACTATGCTAGTAACGGAAACGGTTGCAATGTAGAGGAAATTATTGGAACAATATGCGGCAACTCTTTGACGTCACTAGAGTTAATATTAACAAGTGAAAAATAGATTTTTTTGTACAAGTCTAGACGATGTAAATGTGCAAATCAATTTACCCGGATATAGAAATCTAACTCATAACAAATTATTTATGTTATAGTTGGGCATTAGATAATGTAAAATACGTCATCATGACAAATTAAAAAAAGTATGCGTAAATAGTCCTTCCAATTGGCGAACTTTAAAATACATGAATCCCTACACGAATTTCATACATATTTGTCTTCTGTTGTCTGAATGTAAATTCTATCCTCACTTTTAACAATACTTAAATCAAAATGTAAAATTTGATAACTTATGTTCGACACAATTAACATTGTGTATGTAAGTCTGAAAGTTTTATGGTTGAAAAAAGTTCAAATTTCAAACTTCACACGTCATCTTAGTTCTAAATGATAGATTTGTTATTGAATGAAGTATAATAATTGAGCAACATATGTTGTTTCAGTGCTAACAAATGTTAAAACGTGTATTTCTTAAAATAGGAGAGTGAAAGTATGTCAATAGGTATGATTCTGTTATATGGAAAAATTTGACACAAGGCATATAAAGTCACTGGAATGTCGGTGAAGTCGTTTAATTTTCTAAAAATACATCGAAACAACACGACAAATGAATAGATGAAAGTTATCAAAGGTAACAAGATTATAACTTGGTACGCCAAACGCGCGTTTCGGCTACATATCACTCATCAGCGACACTCAGATTAAAATAATTATAAAGCCAAACAAGTACAAAGTTGAAGAGCATTAAGGACCCAAAATTCAAAAAAAGTTGTGCCAAATACGGCTTAGGTTATCTATTCCTGGGATAAGAAAATCCTTGGTTTTTCGAAAATTTTAAAGTTTTGTTAACATGGAATTTAAGAAAATGACCATGAGCCGCCTTGTGATCAATATTTTTTGAAACATAAAATTCTTATTTGAGTTATAATTGTTGAATTAATTACTTCCTGTTAGGCATTGATTTTATCATTAATTTTCTGTATGTTGTCCCACTATGCATCTTGTAAATACTTTAAGATCAATAAACCATGAATATTGTGCACATTTCATAATGAAGAATAAGCAGTAAAGATTTACGATCAATGTACATGTTGAAATAAAAAACCGATCAAAAATATACAGAATAGTTTTCTAAAACAAAAAGTTGGTAGTGGGTTCAAATAGTACGTTTATTTATTTTAAGTGGTTTGAAAGAACAGTTGGTTGCTAACATCCGGCTGTTAAGAGCAAAGTACAAACCACCATAAAAACACATTCCATAACAAAATGTTTATAAAGATAAGAAGATTTTGGTATCATTGCCAATGAGACAACGGTTCACTAAAAACCAAACGACATAGAAATGAATAACTATATGTCGCCGTACGGTCTTAAACAATGAGCAAAAACCATATTGCATAGGAAGCTATAATAGGTCCCGAAATGATAAATGGGAAAGAAAATTCAAGATCATACCGCTACGTCGAGAGTGAAACAGTATTTATCCTCTTAAGACGGTCGAAATTTCAAATTCATAAAGAGAGACTTGAGATGTGATGAGTTAAGATGGGATTGTTAGTTGTAGATGGAAAGATAACATTAAAAGAACAGTTTGTTTTGGTTAGCTTCATACTGTCTGAACAGTAGCACATTTCACCTAAATAAATATTTCAAAAGTAGTTGTTTGAGTTTCAGATTTTCTCGATACTGGTAAGATCACTGCTGATGTTGAAGACAAAATGGTGGGTTGAACCTGGTTTTAAGACCAATATCAGTTTAAAGTTATTAAATTGGAATTCAAAGTTATAAAGATAAAACTGACGTTTGTTCCACTTGTTATTGAAACAAATCTGGAATCACAAAAAACATTTTAATTTGATATATTTTTTGTTTATTAATTCTACATACCTTTTGTTTTGTTTATTAATTCTACATACCTTTTGTCCTTTTCCGTCTCGGTTTTGGGAAGATTTTATTTATGTTTTTCAAAACCATGTCATCCTGAGTATCGTGTTTTCTCTTTCTCTCAGTCTTTTTCGTTTTTGGTGACGTTGATTTATTTTTCTTATTTGTCTTCTCAGAATGTTTTTTTGCTATGCCACGTGATATGGTCAAATCTGTTAAAATTACAGCATCACAGCTGGTCATTACTTCTTCCCATTTGTTTGCTGCAGGTTTAATACCACCATTGTTTTTCTCTTTATTTTGAATGTGGTATTTTGAATGTTCATGTTTTTTCTCTTTTTGCTTCAAGGCAATACGAATTTTATTTATTGGCTTAAAATGTTTGTCCTTTTTCTTCTCTGAGTTGTGTATTTTAGAAACTCGATTAACATCATCAACCGTCTCACACGGTTCAGCAATAAAGAGATGATTTTCATCTATGTCTGATGATGTCTTATTAGATAAATCATCTGAATTATCGAGGTTTTCTCCACGAAATGGTGGGTATAGGCTCTCAATACATTCCATTGTCTCTGGTGTTTTTACTATTTCATTACGGTTTTCAGCTGACTGTTCTATTTTACTTTTCAGTCTTAAAAGTTGTTGGGTCTGTTTGATTTTTAGGGAATTACACTCCGAACCTTTTCTACATACAATCCTAGCACATTTATCTTCTTCCTCATCGTAAATCATTGTTGCATCGCTATCGTAACCATCGTGCTGATACAGCGGCTTCCTCATTATAATTATTTCCTCATGTTCTTTCTTTATTATTGGTTGTTTCTTTTCGTTCTTTGATAGTTTAGGTGAGGACCTTTGCGGTAGTTCATCCAACTGAAAATCTGATGGTGTTGATATCTCTTGATTTTGATTTGAAGTACTACCAGGCTGATTTTCTACACCAACCTGTACCCTGCATTCAGTTCTTACACTAGACACATCATTAGTTCTAACGCTGCTTACTTCAGAATCTTTTTCTAACGGCGTTATTGCCTCGGTTATAGTATCTTGACCTCGGGATACGTTTTCTTCAACTACGTAAATATTGAGTGTTGTACATTGCAGATCTTTATCGACCTCTTTCTTGTTTAATTCGATTTCCGATATTTGCTCATTATTTTGAAGTTTTGATTCAATAGGTTTTGGAAGTTCCTCATCCGCTTTAGAGTTAGTACACATATAAGGAACGTCTTCAATGTTTGATTGAGTTTCAACCGATTCTACTGCTAATAACACTGGTGGGGAACTGGAATGTACAGTTTGAGACGCCGTGTTTGTTATTATCTCGGAAAGTATAGGTTGTTCGCAGTTTTCATTTATTTCACTTTGTTTGTCCTCCTGTAAATTTGCTAACTTATCCGACTGATTAATGATATTGTCTTTCGAATAATTCCCACATGTTTCACTTAAGGACGTGTCGTCTGATGATACACGTGTCGCATTGTTGTTGTTTTGTTTTTCACTTAAACATGAATCATTTTCTTTACCTGCATTTTTATTTTGATTATCATCGTAAATCATGTCTACATCTTTAGTTTTATCAGTGACAGATACTTCATCCGAGCTCAATACAGGTTGCATGAATTCACCTGACTGCTCACATGATGATATTTCATCACCCGCTGATACAGACGATGATTTATGATTGATTAAATTCTTAAATGTCAATTTTAAGTTTGTGACATCTAGTTCTGTGACAATATTATTTGAAAGAACAATCTGATTTTCTCTGATTTGTGCATTTTCAGATGCATTTCCTTCCTGTATTTTGAGAGTCGTATCGTTGGATTTCACGGTTTCCGTTGAAACGTCTCCATTGACGGTTCCTTTGATATTTTCAGGAGTTGAATATTTGTTATTATCCAGTCCTTGCAGTTTCGCATCAAAAATATCAAAAGCGTTTCTACTCTGATTGTTCGCATGATTTGTGTTTATTCGGCTTAATGTTACGCGGGGACATTTGGCAAAGTAGTTTGGACAGCGTTTGCGCAGCACTGAATCTGATGAAACAAAGTTGAGAGTCTTGAATTCAGATATGTCCAAATTAAAACGATTTAGTTCTTTTGTTTTCTTTAACTTAGTCCTAGGTCGGCCGGGAAGATTTTTTATTTTGCCTGGCCCTTTCTTTTCTGACTTCACTTTATTCATTCTCAAGTTTTCAAATAATAACAATATGTGTAAGGTTAGATAAGTGTGTTGATCACATCTTTATATATCATCATCTGAAAAACAAAAAGAAATTAGATTACTTCTTTGAATAATACTGTTACCATGGTAATTGTTCGTGAGTAACGGGTTAAAAAATAGATGCTATACTTCTATTCATAATTAAACGCATCATGCCTTGACGCTTTTATTTACGTTTTTAATTAAAAAATCGACAATACAATTGTATTGTTGCTTTGTTATTATAAACCTGATGAATATTCCACAGGTAAACGATGATAATTGCACATTACTGTATATTTGTTCCTTTATTTGAATAGAAAATAAGTATTGATTACTTATATAAAACATCAATTTCAGTCAGTAATTTTCATTATAACAATCGATCGACTACAGCTACGGTCTGTTTCATAAAATTATTGAAATAAAATACAAGAGTAACAGATGTTGGCATCTGTCAATAATTTATACTGCATAGACGTCAAACATTAGCGTCAATTACCTGTCTAAATCGAAAAAAAATTGTAGTTACAGGTTTGAGAGTCTCGATGGGAGTCCTGACTTTTTTTTATATTTGTGCATTTTTTTATTTTTTTTTAACATCCAGCGTTAACGGATTTTACAATTAATATTGATGTTATTATAAAAAAATCTGTGAATTGTTTATGTTTAAATGAGTTTATTTATTAAGTATTGTATTACATATATTTTTGTCAACATGTATTCTTTTTACTTATAAACCCCAATATTCTCTAGTCTTTTTTATGGCTTTTTTGTATTCATTATTTGTCTTGTTCATTATTCTCCATTATGTAAACCCCATCCAGACCCAGAAGTATTACTTGACTTGGGTTACAGGAAACCTTCACATTGAATCACAAATATTCTAGAGCCAGTTTAGGACAGAAACATGCAAAAACATTTTCCTTAAACCAATTTCAAATGTTCTACCTCAAATGTCGTCAAAGTATTCTTCACACCATTGTTAAGATATGTTCGAGTGCTTCTACTCTAATAACATTAATGCCACATTTAGTCCCTTATTTTCAATTAAAACTCGACCTGACACGGATCGAGCAACAAACACAGATTTACCTCAATACCAATTTTCCAAAAAACATCCCATGCACATATGGCGGGATTATGCTTTATTTATTATATCTTAAACTATTTGAAATCAATATTTGTTAATTTAAATTTGACAATACGTTTCCTTACGGTATACCTTATCACCCAACTGTCTAATCTTGTTAACAACAGCATTTGCAAATAAGGACATGCATGGCATGCTCACATTGAATGTATACAGCATGCCACAAATACAAGTCGAAGATTCATGTCCGAAGTAGACCACTTACAAAGTTTTCTTAACTTGCTTGCATATCAATCACTTTAATATTATTGATATTTTGTATTTTTGATGTAATTTGACGCTAATGATAAAATTAAACATTCTTTACAGCTGCTGTATTTTTTTTACTTTGTTCTCTGTTAAAGTAAAATTACTAAACGTTTTTTCAATGTTCAGATTCAAACATTATTGTTAATTCAGAATTTTTTGCGATGTTGTTTTTGCGAAAATTTCGACAGGGTCATAATCGCAATAATTGGAACTCGTATTTTAGGAACTAAGCAAGATTTTCCAGATATCGCAAAAATTTAATTCGCATTTAAGTTTTAAATGAGAAAATAGCTTTAATAAATGCATGCCATAATTTCTGAATTTACAGTATCATACAATAAAAAAAAAGTGTAACAGTCTATTCTGCCACTATGCGTATGACAACATACATTCCGAATATAACTAATCACGTGACCAGGATGCCCTGTAGACAATACCGTCTTTTTCACAACATAACATTTATTTGAATTTCAAATTGTTCAATTTACTTTCAATAATTTAGTAAAAACAAGTTTGTTGCTTTAAGTATAGACCAAAAGTGTTTATAATAATTATATTAAAACTCCTTTTAGTTTTAGGAATAAATGCTTTTGAAAAAAAAACTTTTAAGAAATTATCAATCGACTAGCACTCATAGTGATTTAAGAATGTAAGAACACTGTTTACGGAAATGTTATTGACACCAATAACAAACAGCAATAATTTAATTTTGAATGCATTGCCTTCTTCTGATTGGCTGACAAATTTTATTTATCAGCTCATCGACATAATTTTGTCATGTAAGCGTGACGTTATCAACGTTTTTCACGCTTAAAACGGAATTTAGAATTAAATTATAATAGGAAAGACTGTAATATTTTTTTTCTGTCTATTCAAAATAACATGTGGTACATACTTTATAATAACCCGCCACACTATTACAGTCATTCCTTAAATAAATTCAACAACAATCAGAGAGCGAAACTTTTAATAATACAATGTTTTAGGTTTAAACGAGATTGAAACTTATAGTGTTGTAGTGTTATCACATATCATTGTTCCTTTTTTATTAAGATATTTTTTTATGTGCATTAGAAGAAGTCTACTCTTGTAGTTTAGCAACCATTTCCGATAACAAGGCTTGGACGAAACACTATATTGTTAGTAGAAATGCATCATTAGATTTAGTTACCTAAACAAACAAACCAATCGATTCATACGTTAGAATATGACTATTTTCCAATAACTGCTATGTTTTTCAATAAATAAGAACTTAATAAACGTATAAGGCAGGGTTTCCCCTGGGGCAATTATTTTTTTCGCCACCTCTTACGCCAAAACAATATATTTTTCGCCACTTCATTATTTTTTTCGCCAAGTAACATAAATATATTTTTCGTTTAAAATTTACCTTTTTTTCTACCCCCCTCCCTTAAATAAGATGATTTTGCCCTTTTGTGTCAATGATTATTCTCTCAATCTTATTTTAGAGTACATTTTTTTGAATAAACACTAAACATTAACTTGAAAACAACAGAATTTTTTTTAACTTAAAAGGGAAAAATATTCATTGTATTTTAAACAACTTTTCTGAATGAGGGGGCCACTATACTTTTAATAATAAAGAAGGTATAAGTCCTGGAATATAACAAACTTGATTGACATGCTTTCATCGTATAATACCAGTATAGTTCGTAGGGAAAGTTTCTTTAAAAGAATAATACTGATCAATGTGCCCTTTTGTACTAAGAAGTGGTTTTATCACATGAAACTGATCCCTCGTTTCCTGTTGAGTCATTACATTGAAGAGTTTCTCTCATTCGAGGGGTTGTTCCCAACCTTTTGGATGGATTTCTTCATAACGACAATTTTCTTTTCTTGACCATCGTAAATGAAAAAGTTGAGACGTAAAACTATGCTTGAAACAGGTGTGTCACTCAAACGACTTTAAAGTAGTCTCCCTAATCAATTACCTAAAGTCAGAGGACAATTAAAGTTTTAAATTGGAGATTTTTCTTGCTTTTAAACATTTTTCTTCAAAACAACAGCTTTCTTTTCTAAACTATCTTTAAAAGGAGAGGAGACGTCAAAAATTTGCTTCAAACACGTGCCGTATGTGTGTGTGTATGTGACATTTAGCGGAAGCCATTTAACCATATCATTTTGTCAAACAATTCAATCAACACCTTTATTAATTAGTCCTTTGTTGTCGATAGCTATAAAATGCAATCAGCTGATTATTGATTTTCTGTCCAAATCTTAATGAGGTCAGGGTGAATTCTGAGTATTGTCTGATCGGCTTAAGTCGGAGAAACTCGAAAAAAAGTAGATAACAAGATGGAGTAAAAAAAATCGCTATATATATTTCTTTCGCCAAATTCTTTCGCAAATGACGAATTTTCATCGCCACAATTATTATTTTTTCGCAAATTTGCGAAAATGGCGACCGCCAGCGGAAACCCTGGTATAAGGGATACCATTACAACAGGATTATACAAAAACGTTGTGTAAATGTTTTAATTCATACATGAAAGAAAATCATAACATCCCACATTGAAAGCAATGTGAAATGCCAAATCGGACAAAACAAGATTGCTGATGAACATGATGAACAGATACTAGTATACGAAAGAGCAACACATATTGCATTGGACAATTACTTTGCATTGACTACAGTTATTTAATCCCAAATGTGCAATAAATATTTTGTTCAGATCTTTTCTTAAATCACCGTTGATAAATATTGAGATTCTTAGAAACCAAGGTTACAACCTCAACAGGAAATGTTGACTGTTGTTTATTGTGTCTTTTTGTTAGCTTTTGTGGTTTAAAGCTTCTTCCGTTTCTACATATAAGTATACTTTACATCTTTTAAATGTTTAGAATTGAGGGTCTTTAAATTAAAACGGACGCTCAGTATTTAAAAAGAAAACGCTATTTCCTTTAAGTTAACTAATATAAATACAAGCAGTTATAAACATATACTAGATATAATATTTCACACCATATGCGTGCACGCTTACGTCGTCTACATTATTCTAAATAGTGATGCTCATTATAAAAGTTTGGAAGCGTATTAAAATTCAGAACTCCAGCAAATGTAGTAACTTTCAGCAAAATGAGGCTGGGTTAAACCTTTACTCAAAGGAAATATGAAAAGGACAGAATATAAATTACTTTGCAAAAGTGATAGGATGAACACCAATGTTAGGCAGCACAAAATGCAGGTAGCAGATGTGCTTGTTCAATATAGAAAATACATTTTCGGGCGACTTTGTCGCTGATAAATGTTCAACATACGAAGCAACTGATGAAAACATGACAAATCTGCAAAAATATACTCTCCTGCCCTTAATTTCTTTCATATTTTTAAAAATTATCATTAATAACGTTTAAATATATATCAATTAAAATACTTTCATTTTATGTCATTAATTAAAGAGTAAGATGTGAAACAATCTTTGAAGATGTCAATAGAGATATATAAATAATTCACATTTGACAAATGCAATTCAGAGTTGTTCGAACTACATCATTAGTTAAACTTAAATACATTTATCATCTACATGTACCGTAGCTTCGAATCTTTAATGATTATTTGGTTAAACGAGTGCTTTGAGGATATAAACATAACAAGACTATCTACAATACATTTATGTAAAACTATGTCAATCGTTGGTTTTACTGTCGCAAAATTCTATTTTTCTAATATCATAAATATATGACACTGTTGAACCTATCACTAACTTTAGAGAAACATATTTCAATACTATAATTCGTGTGTTACGATATTTTTCCACTCTCAACAGTTAGATACTTAAAAATTCAAAAGATCTTTTAGAGTACATACAATCTAACTCTCTTTCATCTTGTAACAGTATTAAAACATTTGACTTTTCTACCCTGTACACAAGTATTCCACATTCCAAACTAAAAGACAAATTGAAAGAGTTGATATTACTTTGCTTCATAAAAAAGAATGGCCAACGTAGATACAAGTATCTTGTCTTAGGGAGGGATAAATCCTACTTTGTAAAGAATCACTCTGATTCAAACAAAAAATTCTCTGAAACTGATATTATCAAGATGCTTGATTTCTTGATTGACAACATATTTGTTACGTTCGGAGGACGTGTTTTTCAACAGACTGTCGGCATTCCAATGGGAACAAACTGTGCCCCTCTACTCGCCGACTTGTTTCTTTATTATTATGAGGCTGACTTCATGCAGGAACTTCTTAGGAAGAAAGATAAGAAGTTAGCAATATCCTTTAACTCTACTTTCCGCTATATAGATGATGTTCTTTCACTAAACAATTCAAAATTTGGTGACTATGTGGAATGCATCTATCCAATCGAACTAGAGATAAAGGATACTACAGATACAGTTAAGTCGGCTTCATATCTTGACTTACATCTAGAAATTGACAATGAGGGTCGGTTGAAAACAAAACTTTACGACAAAAGAGATGATTTCAGCTTTCCAATTGTGAACTTTCCATTTCTAAGTAGCAACATTCCAGCAGCACCTGCATACGGGGTATATATCTCCCAATTGATACGATATTCCCGTGCTTGCATTTCCTATCATGATTTTCTTGATAGAGGTTTGCTGCTCACAAGGAATCTATTAAACCAAGAGTTCCAAATGGTGAAGTTGAAATCATCCCTTCGTAAATTTTACGGACGCCATCACGAGTTGGTTGACCGTTATGGAATAACCGTTTCACAAATGATATCGGATATGTTCCTTACGTCGTAACTACAATCCCCTTCCCTTTCATGAATATGACCTACCGAATTAGACTATTTACCGGATTTGTAATCACTTAAGCAACACGACGGGTGCCACATGTGGAGCAGGATCTGCTTACCCTTCCGGAGCACCTGAGATCACCCCTAGTTTTTGGTGGGGTTCGTGTTGTTTATTCTTTAGTTTTCTATGTTGTGTCGTGTGTACTATTGTTTTTCTGTTTGTCTTTTTTATTTTTAGCCATGGCGTTGTCAGTTTGTTTTAGATTTATGAGTTTGACTGTCCCTTTGGTATCTTTCGTCCCTCTTTTACATTTTGATTATTGAAATAGCTCGCAAGCCTCGCGCTTAAAATATTAAAATGTTAACTGTCTTGAGAATATCGTAACATATTGTTTTGCATTAATGTCATATACATAAATATACATACTTTGAAAATGACACAATTTAAGAAATAAAACATTATCATTCAATTGATATGTAAACACGTGCAATCGTTGGGAGCTGTATATGGGGCAAACAAAAAAACACCAAAAAGAAACAAGCAATCTGTAAGTATGGCAATACATAGTCCCCTACCGGTTAAAAATTTATTGTAATGGTACGAAATTCTAACTTGATCTAGTCATGGTTCAATTTACAGACAATAACGAACAAACCTATCAGTAATTTCTTCAAAAAATTTACTAAAGAAAAGGAAAAATATCCTAAATGTCATTTATCTTAATACAATATGTTTCACAAATATTTAAAAAAAGATTTATATCCCTTTGAACAGAAATCAAGTAATTAATAAGTATTTCATCAAAAATTTAATTCTAGAGAAGGTTAAAAAATAAGTTATTTCCCTTTGAACAGAAATCAAGTAATTAATAAGTATTTTACCCAAAAAAAACATATTCTAGGGAAAAGGGCTTAAATGAAAAAGAAGAAAAAAAGCTAAAATCATGAAAATCGAACTTTACCTGTAACTAGCCATAATAAAACAATACACCAACTATCAAATTAATATCGTCAAGCATAAAGAAAAAGTGAGTCAGGAAAACTGATTTGCCGGCTGACGGATGGACTGACGGACAGACTGGCGGACAGACTGACGGACAACCTAAAATTCAATTCTACTTTGTCGGTAGGGGACTTATTATCTAATTAAATAATATGAGGTAAGCTTTGTCAGATAGAGTAGAAGATTAGTTTCTAAGTAATATAGTAATTCACCAACGGATAATATCAAAATATGATATAAGTCAGTATTAGCAATAACCAAGTCGATCTACCTTGACCTTTAGTTGTTCATTGTTGTTTCCATTGTTATGCATCCGTAAGTTCGACTTTTATGGATTTTGTTTTATGTGGTTCTGTCTGTGAACAAGATTATTAATAACATGCATATGGCTAATAAAAAACACAACATATGTTTATGATTTTTATTTTCAATACAATACTTTTATTCTGGAATAATAAAAAAGTAAAAAGAAAACAATACCGAACTAGAGGAATAATAACAAAAAAGAAAGTTCCTAATCAAATGACTTAATAAAAAGATCAAACACATTAAACGACTTCGTGCAGACATTACCTTGTGTAGAAATGGGGGATTAAACCAGGATGTTTTGCTAGCCAAACATCTCACCTGTATGACAGTTGCAAAAATGTTTGGAATATACGTCTTAGTCTTCTTGCTTTAATCTTCATATGTCATCCCTTTTTTGATGACTTTAAATAGGTTATTTACCTTGGCTCTGTTAGTTGCGCTTAACATTATTTTTCCCTATTTGTATAATTGATTGTTAGATTTGATTTTTCCTGTTTTATCCACTTTTTTTGTTTTTGAATTCGTTTTGTCTTTAATGTATTAATATATTTAGAACAACATTCACTTGCGATAAAATTCATAACAAAATTGACCATTTGGATTTAAAAACAGTATATTTGTTTTTATAAGGAAACAAATTTCGAGTAAATATACTTAAACAGGAATTAAGTCATTTCCAGTAAATATACGTGAGAAGGAAACAGTCATTTCTAGTAGATATACTTAAACAGGAAACAGATAAGTCTCGTAAATTAAGGTAACACAGTAAACAGTTAATCTTAGTTATCAAGACTTAAACTGAAATAATGATTTTTAGAAAAAAAGGAAATGAATTCTAAGAATGATAGAACAAATTCTCATCTGACACTGTTATCATTGTTCAGTTACTGCAGATCTGGTAACGTTCATATGTACAATCCTCTTCATTTATGTTTAATCATTGGCTATGTTTCTTATCATGCACATACATGTAGCTATATATTACTTGTCTACGTAAACAAATAAAGATTCCTATTTTTATTTTAAAGCATGATCATAAATATATACTAGAGGAAAACCTTTATAAAAATTGTGAAGGGGAGTGTAAAACGATTGATTGAAAAAATTGTATATCCAATTTGAAAATTATTTCAGATTCATAGTGACTTTTGGGTTGAACTTATCCGATTTTAAGATTAAGAGCAGAGATTTTATAGTTGTTGTAAATAGCTTTCAGGGACTTCGAAAACTCTCTGATCTGTAACTTGTGCATTTAGTGTTTTTTTTTTTAGTTGTTTATGTGCTTTTTTGGTTGATCTGACGAGTTTTGTCTTTTCAACTAATATTTATAGTTTGCTTTCATTTTGTGCTGTACATGTAGCATCACTGTTACAGGTTATGAGACGGTAAGGCACCAGCAAAGATATTTAACCAAACCCCATTCTGTACATGGATGGCCAATGTCTTTCATTGATCGTCGTTTGTTGATGTTGTCATACTCGATTTTTCTATATAGTTTGCTTAACCTGTAATTGAAAATACTATACCTGTTGTGAACTACAGCATTATTTACACTAGTTTCCTTCTGCGCAATATGTTTGATGTATGCTCTTTCTTTCTAAAAGGAACAAAAATATACCAGTGTAAAGTTTATTTTGATTAACGAAAGATATGATACACTTGTAATGTATATTTAAAAAATGCGTGTAAAATATCTTTTGTGCCTCCAAACTATATTCAAACTTTTATGTGTAAAACACAACTACCATCATCTCAGAATGTTTGTAATTTTACAGATTGTTTATCACTGACAATTCACAGTAAAGCTATGATTATCATACATTTGTTTAAAATGATTTTAATCACGATCCTTTTAACAATATGGTTCATCGCCGATTGGTCCCGCTATGCAGGTGTTTCAGAAATATAATACTTTTGGATTTGTCATGGTGCGTGAGTATGTTCTTTAAAATTAAAATATAGCCTCTGTAAAAGTAGCATGTCAAAAATCTTTATCCAAACATATCAAGAATATATAAAAAAAGATTTACATGCAGAGAACACCGATAAAAGTCAAATGATTTTGTTTAATGTTGTAAAACAATCGACATAATTAATAAAGATAGCCAACCGATTGAGCAAAAGGGAACCAAACAAACCACAGAAAAAAGATATAGATACTACGCAAAGCATTGACTTTATCATCTCACAAACACTATCTATGTTGATATTGTGTCGTCTTGGAAACGAACACAAGTTTTAGCTACATTAGGATAATGTTTATTCAATATGATCTTGTAACATCTTATAATGAAACTATCCATTGATCATTTAACTGTGCTGTATTTTTCCTGATAGTCAAACGCACGAAAGATCTGAAGTCTTTTGATATGATATCCTTGTATAATAATTTGAAAATTGAGGTCAAGGTCAACTTATATCAACAAAAACTGCTGCATCAGTATTGATTTGCATATATGCATATTTATTCAAAAGTGATCCTTTAACCTTATGATTAGGACACAACTTGAGAGTCTGTCATAGGGAATAGAAAACCTTATATTGTTTATGAGTTTCTATCTGAGTTAAAGCTCACGAAAGGTTTAAATTATAAATAAATGATAAACCAAAAAGTCAACTGCAAAATGATTGGAAGGAGATGTTCGTGTTAACAACCTCATGAAGTGACTTTCAACAGTTCAGAGTATGTGTTTTTTAATTTAAAAAAGGTCAAACTTTCACGCAATTTCGAAAATAGCGTACAGGAGCTATGCAATGATATTCAATGTGACCCTTCTGGTAAACTGGAAGAGGTTAATTATATCAAAAATGTGCAAAGAAACCAAGTTGATATATATTGAATGCATAATGTATGTGTTTAGTTACAGGAAAAAGCTTTGTTGCGGTATTCTTGTCCATCCTACATATGTTTTTAACATTTTTTTATTGGGAATCGTCCCTCAAAAGGGAAAAGGATAAACAGATATGCATCTTTTTATTTGTTCATCATCGGATAAGAAATCATATTTCCCTTATAAGTCAAGTTAAAATAGTTCAAATGAATAACACTATTTGTCGGTTAATCCTTACGACATATGGCAAACTTATTGCAAAAAAATCTTTGCAATTTTCTCGGTCTAATTTTTCATAACCAAATGTTGGAATTTCAACAATTTTGTCAAGCATTTTCTATGTGTACAACTTTACACAAACTTCTTGAGCACGTTCAAGGACATCTTTTTGCCATTTTTGTCTGTTCTTATTTTATTGATAACTTTACATCGTCCCGATGATATCTTATTACTATTTTACAGTATATATAAATGAATTGTGTGTACAAACACAATGACTCAAATTTATATTTTCCCAAAACACTTATCTATTGTCAGAAGTCAGAATGTATACAGCTGATTGAGATAATAAGTTGATACTTTAACAGAAATTGCACTTCTGTCATCTTTTTGTTTAATTATACTTACTTTTGGAATCATGTTCTATAATACAAACTCATGTTCTATAATACAAACTCCTTTTCTATAACACAAACTCATAACAAACAAGCTTATATACCCAGTACCAAAAAAATAAAACCGATCAATGGTGTATATAAAAAAAAGTAGAAAACAATATTGAAATACAAATTTTCAGAGCATTGCAATCTATCTATTTCATAACAGCGTTCCAAACCTGTCTATTGCATAATATACACGAGAGTCGACATACTGTACGGTTTCAGTGATTTAAATGTCGTGTAAATGAACACTGTTTTGAATAATAGATGGATGCCTTCGAACACAAAACTTCCACATGTAGGTGGTGACGTCAACTTCGTTGACATAAGACTCAAGAAAGATACCAGGCATATAATTTTCATTGCGTTGTTAGCACGCATGTGTAGCTAATATTATACTCATTTCAACTGTTGAACACGTTTTTCTAGATTATGCCTTGTAGAGTTAAATTGTTGAGTACATTGATTGTGAAATGAATCAGTTGTATGATTCGCACACCAGTCTATTAACAGATCAGTATGGGTTTCATTATACATATTTTCGTGTTTTTTTTTCTGTTAATCTTGTTATAATTTGAAATACTTTAAAAGTAATACACACGTACTAATTCAAGTTCGAGTGAAATATAAAACTCAAATTGAGATTGCGAAAGACTTTCGACTTATAATATTCAAATATCTAAAATATTTCAGAGACTTGATTTGTGTTTGCCTAAACCCACACTTATGGTCAAACCTGTTCGAGGAGCGTTGACTTATTCTGCCTAAACACACATTTATGGTCAAACATGGCCGAGGAGCCCCACATTTATGGTCAAACCTGTCCGAGGAGCGTTGACTTATTCTGCCTAAACCCACATTTATGGTCAAACCGGTTCGAGGAGCGTTGACTTATTCACCAGTTTTTATGTGCAAAGCAAGTAAACATAGGGAAAGAAATCCACTAAAGGCATATTAACATTCCAGTAACAAGAAGTCTGATCGCAATGTTTTCTTTTTTTTTATAACAATTTTGACACATTGTTTAATTTAGAAACAAACATTCGATTAAACTTGTATGTCTAAGCGTTGATTTGTGATCACACAATGTTTGAATCTCATTTGTTTTCATTTCGTTAAAAAAAAGACAATTTTAAGTTATTTTACTTATCATTTTTCTCAGACTCGTCGTTGTGTTTTTAAAAGCGCTCATACTAATCACTTTTAGCAACAAAAATAAATGGTAATAAATTACTTACATGCAATGCGATGTAGATTTGATACTTTGGTATCTTAAAACTTTTCGTATAACGGTATTTGTCAGATAATAAATGGCCTTTGGTTAACACTCGTGATATTTACTGATCTAGATTACTTTATCTCAATGCACAGTTAGGTTTAAACATGGTGTGCAATCAAAAGATAAAATGGGGTGATAAATTGAAAGACCGAGGAAAAGATAACATTCTGACTTAAAGACTGTAGACTGACCTAAATGAATAAGAAAATGTCGAAAATTATTTAACTTATAAATAGTGAACAAACAGACATAAAAATGAAGTACCGACAACGGTGTTTGCGTGATTCAGAAATTATTTATTTTTGCCTTAATAAATTTCTTTAAAAGAAAGTACTAGTTTTAAGAAAGAAAAAAGAAACCAACAACACAATAGTGAAATGTCCGCGTATGTTACGACATCCCAAGATGTCTAAGATATAAACAAAGGCTACAGTAGTATACAGCAGTTTAAAAGTCATAAATCGATTAAGAGGGGACAAAGTACGGTTAAAACCTAAACCTAAAAACGTCAACTATTTGCGGAAAACTATAGAACACCATAAACACTGACTTGCAACAAAAAACAAAAGTCATTTTCGTACTTTATTTGGCCTTTTTAACTTTTTTTTTAGTAGATTCGAGCGTCACTGATGAGTCTTTTGTAGACGAAACGCGCGTAAATACAAAATTTATTCCTGGTATCTATGATGAGTCTATCTATATACATAGAAAAGGACAACTTGATAATGACTGCAATATTCCTGACTTCGTACAGGACATTTTTAAAAAAAGTGGGTTGAACCTTGTTTAATAGCTATCCACAAAAACCACATCACTACGATACAATAAAAAACAGTACCTCCAATAGAGATAGTCGGAACTCGTTTTTGTCAACAACTTATATATTGATCGTCTGAAAATTTAAGAAAAGTTTAAAATATTCAATTCAATACCGAAGCACTGAGTTTATGATACGCTTGGTTTCTCACGGTCAATGAGTAGTGGTATCGACCTAGTGTTAATAAATGCACGAACCGCATTCATTTGATTTGTTATATTTCTGAACCAATTTTTCTAAACTTTGGTTTAAATAAATCTTTTACCACAATCACGTTAAAGCCAACCTTTTTTTTGTTGACGGTCTAACGTTTCATCGACTTTGCATGTGCTTTTTTGTTGTTGTTTTCAATACGTACCTTTCTGTTCAGTCTGTGGATTCCATATTAATTCTGAAGATATAAAGTAAATATCATAAACAATTGTGTTTTTATTCAAACTGGTTGCAGACTAAGCTTACTATTTTTTATAATAGTGACTTTTTCTTTGTTTTGATAGAATTCAAGTCTCACAAATATTAAGGCTGTAAAACTACAAACATTAAAAGACGGGAAGTAATCTCAAATGCTATGAAATTATGACCACGCTGTTTCGTATAAAAAAAGAATGACACCAAGAAGGATAATATATGTGTTATGCTCGACTGAATCTAAAAACATTTATCAACATTTGAAACAGTTGACCTATTCACTAAAACTAGTATGTCATTTAAAAAAATGTTTACCTAATTTTGAAAACCTTTTGATACATATAGAAATACGATAGAGTTGTGGGCGCGGTCATAATTTGTACAAAGGTAAATTTGAGCAGCCATTTTGACAATTATCAACGTTAACGTAATATATTTGCAGATGACAAGCATGTTTTCTTTATCTATGTAATCAGTGTATTAACCTATGTAATATAATGATTCACACACGAAAATGTACTTAACCTACAACTGTTTAAAACAATATCACAATACACACGAGTGTACAGTCCATCATCTGTCGATGCAATTTGTTAATCGTGAAATTTAAAATGTATTTACAGAAAACATGCAGACATGACCAAGATGCGCACAATATACCATTTCATTTTTGTTCAAAAGTATAGTAACAATAATTCAACGTTTTCAAGATTATCAAAGACTTTGATAAATGTTTCAATGAAAATCAATAGCAACTGATTAAACAACAAGACAAGTAGCAAATAATAAGACGAGAAATCAAACCAGAAAACGATACCATTCCCTGAAACATGTTTTATACTAAAAACAAATCCTTTTCTCAACAGTCACATCGAAATTGTATATATAAATAATTAAAAGTAATGGGGAATTCAATTCGCATGTTCAATAAATTTATTTTTACTATCTATTAGTTATTGATAATCAGTTATTAAAACCATCTGTCGACCTAAATATTCTATGGAAACATCAACATGGTCGGGTTGTTGTCTCTTTGACACTTTCCCAATTTCCATTCTCAATTTTATGTTGAAAAAATGTTATTTTCAAACTAAGTGAAACAAAGAACTATCAGTTTTTTATATCAACTTTGGTTGGAATTTGGTTATGTTATTTCGTAAAATTGTTTTAGCCGTTAAAAAATTCGAAACAATTGATCAGAGGAGTCTTAACAAAGAAATGAGACCACCGCAAAGTTAACGAAGAGTTGCAGGAATGTTTCAAAATGGAAAATAAAACCATTTACAATGTAGATAAACTCATCATAGATACCAGGACTAAATTTTGTATATACGCCAGACGCGCGTTTCGTCTACAAAAGACTCATCAGTGACGCTCGAATCCAAAAAAGTTAAAAATGCCAAATAAAGTACGAAGTTGAAGAGCATTAAGGACCAAAATTCAACATTTTTAGTTGTTTTTTTGATTCAGTTAGTCGTTTGCAGCCTTCCAGATTAGGAAAACGCCATAACATTTGTGAAAAATTGTCTAGCTAGGACAATAACATCTATTATGATTAAGGAGTTAACACATGGTTACAGTCATTTAAATTTTTGTCGATATTGTCTTACTTATAATGTTATCTCTCAATCTTTCGAGGCGTTCTCAATAACAGAAAAACCCTACAAAAATCGTCAAAATTGGCCGTGTTAAGACTATACAATCTGCAAGTAGTGAATAGATATTTGCTATGAAATTCGAGAAGATCGATATTCAATGGCAATTATTCCCATATTTGTTTCTTGAATTCTTTTTCTTCGGATAGAGTAATTGTTTCATTTTCTTTTGTTGTTTTCATTATATTCGACTATATTTTGCGATGAATATTAATGTTTCCTTTTATCCTTGGCAATCATGTTGGGTGAAAGGTTTTCTCATACCTAAATACTTTTGATACTAGATAACTGTAGGAACTTTACAAGCCTCGCTACATTGTTTTCATTCTGACAGATTTTGATTGTTACTTTATTGGTTGCATGTTTCACAGTTTCTCATTCCAAGTGTTAACTGATTTTGTAACACCGGAAAGGTTGTTTTTGAATTTGAGTGATGTTGGCGACATATTTTCATATGGGAGCGGAGTAGGATAAATGCACTAGTTTGAAAGATAGAATTAGTTACAATTGGAGAACCCGTTTTAATTTTGCATGATGGCTTCGGAATTACATTTAACATAAGAAATGATTATACTTTCTTTACCAAAATAATGACATCTGAAGGCATTACCAAATCTAAACTATATATATATATGAAACAAAGAATTACAGAAAGTTTTGTGAAACATATTTCCATGTGTAAGTTTATAATTTTTTGAGACGACATTTGAATTTACCCTAATTACAAATTCTAATAAAAATAATCCTTCTGGATTTGTTTAGTCTAAAGCAGTAAAACTAAAAGAACAATTTGTGTTTGGGTAACAAAAGCCCCTGCTTCTTAATGTATTATTCAACAATTTTCGATTAAAAAAGGGATATAACGTAAGAACGATAATAGCAACGCCACTTACATTCAAGAGTGATCAGTGTTTGAAAAAAAATAAGCATTAGGTATACATTTTTGTTTGTGGCACAATAACGTGCTCACAAAACAGAAACTTTGTTGACATAAAGACAGACGCACAAGGATAAAACTGAATGCCTCATCCGCCAGCCATGACAGCGCCATACAAAAGTTGCATAAGATGAATATTTAAAATTTCGTTACTTTGTTATTATAGTTTTTACATAGACAGCACTTATGTATTATAAAAGATAACAACTCTCTCTCAGTGTGGGAAAGAACAATTTCAAACGGTTTTAATTGTTCTATTCAGACGCTTCCGGCGTTCCTTTTTTTGGACATTATAAATGTTTTGCTTTTTAAACTATTCCGTGACAAATATGCATCCTGAATCTAATTCGAGAAACATGTTATACGATAGGATTATCATCTCGCTTCTTTTGAATTAACTCTGTTTTATAAATTTGTTTGCAAAGTATATAGAAAATCCAACAAAAAATTTAAACATACCTTGTACAGAAAATATCCTTACTGCGTGTTATTTAAAGTAATACGAATATTTAATACATGTTTGGTCAACCTTAAAAACGGGCGACTGATTTCAATAAACAAGAGATTGAATAAATTGTTAAAGATTTAAATGCCATATTTTTGGTTGACAAAATATATTATCAAATAACTTTGCTACGTGTTCTGGCTTGTTAAAAGTGACATTATTTAAGTGTAAATCGCCATTCACGTCGTTTTAACATGACTAGCTCGCGTCTATCGAAATGTATATTGAATATAAATACATGTATTTTATGAAGTTGTATCAATGCTATTCAATTTGAGAACAAATACTAGGCTTTAAATAAAGTACATCTGACGCGCGTTTCGTCTACATCAGTGGGGCTTAAATCAACTCGCTCACAAGTAAGAACGAAAGCCAAATATTTATTTATGCATATAAAGTCCTTCACACGATTATGTTTTCAATAAGTTAGTATGAATAAATTGAAGATAAGGTGATACACATAGAGCTAATTGAATAGTCAGAGGGACTATTTTAATTGACTTGTTAAAACAATCTAGGCAAAATACTACTCGTGGATAGGTTTGCGAAATCAAAATTTCATATAGATATGATCCACAATCCAAATCATACAACTGTGTTTGATCAAACTGAAATATGGTTGGTTCAATGTTCACAATTATACATACAAAAATTCAAAGATAATACGATGACCGACTGGTACGTCAGATGCGTATATAAAGATACGATAATTTGCAAAAGATACGCCATCTTTAGTTGATAAATGATAAATACAAAGCAACGAATTTAATACACGCGTGTGAAGAAAAGGCGTATTCCTCGGTCACACATCAAATCAAGAAAGTTGTTTTAACATTCTTCTGTCGACTAAATTAAAATAATGATAAAAATTAAAATAATAATAAAAATGATTATAATATTAATACTTGAAAAAGGTAAATATAATAACAAAACACTTATCTTGCCTTAGTTCGTTACAATTTAGAGAAAGCCGCGCACTTCAAGGTGAACGCATCCAACAGAAACTTAGACAGTCAGATTTAAAGGTTATTTCGTCAGATGTGTTTTTATATATCTCTCTTCAAATTGTCAGCTAGAATGTGTTTTATTTTTTATATTATTATACATGATAATTGCTTAAAATCAAACTTATCATGTAAATGAACTCCGTTCTAATATTTCATAATATTTAAACTCTGATAGTATCTTATTTGAAATTTGTAAAATAGGTTATCTTTCTTTGACCGTTATTCAAAAGAATGTATATATTTCTAATTTCAACGACATGTGTCTATTGATTTTTATACTTGCATTTTAACCAGTAATAGTATATTGTTTCATCAAATAATAAAACCAAAGCGATGATGAAATATTCATTCAGTAATTATGAATTGAAATTAAAACCGTTGAATTGTAACAAAAAGAAATACTTCAGTTTGTCATATAAACTTTTTTTAAATAACATGCAAAGCTAGTACTAACGACGCGTAACGGATCTGCTCAATTGTATTCATTTGAGAAAATAATTCATGGTCTTTGTATAATGAGATTGTTTGTAAGATAATATACATTACATCTTTGCTGAACTTTAAATGTGTTATCATATTTAAATCCCGCTATTGATTTATCACGTATAATGTTTGCTCATAGACGCATTATGACATTATCTCAAAAGTACACGTGTACATTGTGAGTAGTCAAAGCGATACAGCAATTTGGGTGTATGCACTATGTTCGACAGACGGTTTCATCTGATTTAAATATTTCTCTTGAAAATAAATAAGTTCAGTGCACGAATAATAAAGTCAGACGGTAAGAGACAAAGAACCATATGTAAATAAAAGAATGCAAAATATCAACAGGCTTATAATATATTACACTACACACACTTTTAAAATAAATCAAAAAGAATACAGTTTTTGGCGAAATAATTATATGTCGAGAAAAAAGGTTGAAAGATCTGTTTTCCTAAACCGTGTAACATGCTTAAAAAGAAGGACACATGCATTCATATTATATTACCTTTTCGATTATGCACTGTATTGCGACTATACATAAGTTTCTCCGGGAACACGTTTTATCATTTTTTGACTATTTTACCTATTATGTCTGTTTTGTTCACGAATCGTTGTAAATATAATGGAACGTGATGCGACCTCGGGGGAGGAGGGGGGGATTGCTATATAATTCGTGGTAGACATGAGCCGCAGGAATAGGTCACTTTTTCATACTCTATGATATATGAAAAGGGTGAAAAATTCAGATTAAATATATCAATAGGTTGATATTATCACTTGCTTGATTATATGATAAGTATCCGAAACTAATCAGATGTCTGTATTTATTTTTGATGCGGTTAAACCACAGTCGTAAATGCATCAGTTATTTGTCAAACCAATTAAACTCTAGTTATTCTGATGTGGTATTTCCACTGATGCCAGTCATAGATGCAATAAATCCGACCATTCTAACATTTCCACCTAATTAGCATTCAAGGGTTTCTATTAAAATTTGCTGTTACAAAATTTTAGAAATTATTATGAATTAAGGAATGTATCTCCCTCATGCAAAGCTCTGATTCCGTTCACGGATTTGGCTATACTTTTTGGACCTGTTAGATTATAGCTCTTCATCTTTGATATAAGCTTTGGATTTTAAATATTTTGGCCACGAGCATCACTGAAGAGACATATATTGTCGAAATGCGCATCTGGTGCCGGAAAATTGGTACCGTTAATGTTATTACTACCACTGGGTCGATGCCTCTGCTGGTGGACTGTTAGTCCCCGAAGGTTTCACCAACCCAGTAGCCAGTACTTTGGTACTGGCATGAAAATACGGATTTGTTGTGTTATTAAAATTTGCTGTTACAAAATGTTAGAAATTATTATGAATTAAGGAATGTATCTCCCTCGTGTAAAGCTCTGATTCCTTTCACGGATTTGGCTATACTTTTTAGACCTGTTAGATTATAGCTCTTCATCTTTGATATAAGCTTTGGATTTCAAATATTTTGGCCACGAGCATCACTGAAGAGACATATATTGTCGAAATGCGCATCTGGTGCAGGAAAATTGGTACCGTTAATGTTATTACTACCACTGGGTCGATGCCTCTGCTGGTGGACTGTTAGTCCCCGAGGGTATCACCAGCCCAGTAGCCAGTACTTCGGTACTGGCATGAAAATACGGATTTTTTGTGTTATTAAAATTTGCTGTTACAAAATGTTAGAAATTATCATAAATTAAGGAATGTATCTCCCTCATGCAAAGCTCTGATTCCTTTCACGGATTTGGCTATACTTTTTAGACCTTTTGGATTATAGCTCTTCATCTTTAATATAAGCTTTGGATTTTAAATATTTTGGCCACGAGCATCACTGAAGAGACATATATTGTCGAAATGCGCATCTGGTGCAGGAAAATTGGTACCGTTAATGTTATTTGTATACATAAAATATGATAACAATTATTTAAAGAAATTCCATTGTGACAGCGTCCTTTAAGAGGGAACGGCAATGAAACTTGTTATTAGTTTTTAATTAATATTTAAACATGTTAAATTCAGTGAAGGTTCCAATCTCTGGTGTGATATTTTATTTATCTGTGACCATAGATGTAATACCATCTATGATCTGACCAAACGTCTTTTATATGTTTCGTATTTTGGAATTGAAATATCTTCATAATGAAAGATATAAAATGGTCAATAAGAAGAAAGATGTGACAAATTTATTGGAAAAGAAGGTAATATTATTGCGACTATTTTGCATCTTATCAAGAACGTGATAATGAAAAAAAAATCTATACTAATCTATTATAATGTACCAGAAAATGAAAAATATTCAAATATATCTATAGGTCTGTTTTTTTTTTTGTTAATTGATATATGACAAGGTATATATTTTTGATAAACAAAATATATGAAAAGTGAAGGGTACTTGATGTCTCAGCTGCTCACCCCTACCTAAAAAAGTTTGTGGATTTGATGATTGCAAAGGCGTAACGGAGAAAGTAAATGGAATACTTGCATACCGTACTACCATTTGCATTTTAATTCAATACTTGTGAAATATAAGAACGAATACCAAGTGACAACTATAGGAAAGCCTGCATCCGATACATGACTCATCGCGGTATGATATTCAAATAGAGTGTTCTAAAATATGTAATTGTACACACACTTCAAACGTCGAGTTAGTTATCGTAGTTGTCAAGTAGCATCAATGTGAAAGATATGGTAAGGCCAGTATTTGGCTCTCAAAATTGGATAAACTGGTATCAAAAGATTAAAGATCGCGCTAAAACATATCGATAGTAAAATAGGACACTGACACATTGTATCGGACAACCAAATGTTTAGTTTTGATGTCTTGTAAACAATATTTAGATATGATTCAATTACATACTTCAGTGTTTACATAATTGTTGTCAAATGCTTACCAACTTTTTGACTTATGCGACTACACTAGTCAAATAGTGGATCTTATTAAACTTCCTCTTGTATGGTTGAGTCTGAACGTCGAAATCAATCATTCAATGTGAATATATAGTTCATGAATTCAACCCGAATATTCGTGAACATAGTGTATATTAACTACTATCTATGAATATAGCAATAAGCTGGAATCGGAAATAAAAGGAACGGTTGATTTTCTTGGCTGCATGAGATATGCTTATTATATAAAATAAAATTGAATTTGTTGCAGATTAAGCTATTCCCGGACTGAACTGATATCGTTTGGATTACATTACGCCTGTTGCAAACCTTGTGACAACTTTGACGAATCGACTCAAGGTCTTTTTAAAAATCATACGATTCTCACGTAGTCAACTGACAGCTTTGTTCATACTTGTTATGTGTCAATGAATTTTGCAAACTGTCTTCATTTGTGAGACGTAAGTTATACTAACCATATAACTTTAAAAAATGTGAACACAGACAACCCAGTAAATGTTTTCAAACGATATATATATAAATATGTTTCAATTTAGTGGTTACCCTTTCTATTAGTTTATTTGACATGTTTTTATCCACAATCTCTAACATGTCTAAGATGCATGAATCACTAATAAATGAAAATTTTAATTGTTTAGAAAAATGAAATATATCGAAGCGACTTCAAAAAATTTCTAAAGACAAAATCTGAAGATGAATTTGTAGTAACCCTGATCCATTGGAAGATACTTTCATCCAACTGTAAATTATGTTAATTTACGGTAATAAGGCATCATAAAATGTGTGAATGATTCTGTTAAATGATACAAAATTTGGAAATTTGCAAAAGTAAAATAAAGAAAATACCGAACTCCAAGGAAAATTCAAATCGGACAAGCCTTTTTCAACAGCAAATCAAAATGTAGAACATTTCAAACGAATCAACTGTCATATTCCTGACTTAATTCTGGCGGGCTGCATAAGTACAAGCAACACCAAAAAAATATTACGAAAAGGACTTAGCAGTAATGTAAATAATTTACAGCGCACATTAAAGAACACTATAACACGTATGTAATATGAGAATCAACTTCAGCACCTATAGTCTATGCTTCAAGACCACCATGTATCATTTGTGAAGTTGGTACTGAATATATGTCCACAAGGTTTTGATATTTTCCGATGAACTTCTTTAGAAAAAGGACAAGACGTTCTTTGATATAACCCCGATCCAGCACACGTGAAGTCTGTACCCTAATACCGGACGATTTTTTAAAACTTTGAGGCAAATATGATTCAAAATATTTGATGAGAGTTGTGTTGCTAATACTTAGATATTACATTTTACACTGTGCGTTCCTATTCTGAGTTTTAAAAAATTTGAACCAACGGATGGTTTGTCATTATCATCGGAGTTTTGATCGGAGTAAATTTATTGAAAATTCAGCTAATATGTTATTTCTCCTTCTTTCTGTCTTTTCGATAAAAACAGCAATTCTATAACATGTAAACAAAGTTGCATATAGAAATATTTGAAGTAATACTTTATGGAACGTATGTAAAGAATTGTATACTCACAGAAATTCAGGAGATTTTGTTTGAGTAAATAATTTTTATTTAAACCCAGAAAATGATTAACAATAATTGAAACGAAAATCAGTAGCTTTATTCATTCGTGCAAAACACTTGTCATTGTTTTTGTTAGTTTTTTTTGTACCGTATTTTAACGAAAAGTATTGAATTTCGTGAAACATTTGCATCATAAGTTAAAGATCATATTAAATGTTGAAATGTAAGTGGAAATTTTCAACTGAAGTATGGAAATCCCCTGATTTAAATATAGATATAATTATTGAAAATTTCAATCAGAAAATAAAGTTCCCCATATCTAAATATAGATATTGTTACAGATAGGAGACAAGTAAGGCAACCGAGGGATATTCTATAATTATCATACAACAGAGAAAAAAAACTCATTTTTTTACATAAATGAGGCCGTTAGTTTTCTCGTTTGAATTGTTTTACATTGTCTTATCGGGGTTTATTATAGCTGACTATGCGGTATTGGCTTTGTTCATTGTTGAAGGCCGTACGGTGACCTATAGTTGTTAATGTCTGTATCATTTTGGTCTTTTGTGGATAGTTGTCTCATTGGGAATCATACCATATCTTCTTTTTTATATTGGTTGGCGAATGCGAACTATTTTTTATCATAAAGGGATAAGAACTTGTCTCAAAAATAATTTGAAAAGAGCGGAGAAGGTATTTATAATGAGAATAAATTACATTCTTAATGAAAACATGAACAAATTGAGTTTACTCGTAGGATGTTTTGTATTGAGCTTTTAAGCCATATGTCTTCCCCAAACCCCAATAACAAAAACAATATATTGACCAGTAGATGTTTTGTTATTTAGTTTATCATTGCAGTACATTTAGTTCTTCTTGTTTCAAAATACGAATATGATTATATGATACATTTGTAGAGAGCTGCATTGAGTATATTACTCTCTAAAAAATATAATACTCGGAAACACTACAAGAAAGATATACTGCAGGTCTATGAATAACGGTGTTTTGAACAAATGAATATCAGTGTGCGCTCAAACTGAAATGATTGTTTACTCTTTAACATCAGCGGTAGTATTTGTTGTAGATGCTTGTTTGGGGGTGGGGGTTCGCAGCTTAAAATCATGTGTTTAAAATTTAACAATCATCTTTAATACCCGAATTAAATCCATTATTTGTTTCATGTTGCTCAGTTTTTAGTTTTCAACTATTTTTAGACTATTGTTCCTTTTATTGTTATCATTTTGGGTAAGACGTGAATTATCGTTACTTCGTCGACTTTTTAGATAATTTCAATTACTGCGCGGTATCACAAAATAAACACTAAAATCAAGGTCAGGTCAACAACGGATGTTGTATAACATTATCTTTTCGTTGAAAACAATTTCGATACCTCAAACACTTAAATTAAACCAAATTAATTAGTTGAAAAAGTGTTGCGAGCAACTCCCAAATTTTTAATTTGTTGTGCTAATAAGTACTTTCAATATATATAGTCTGAGTCATCGTATGCATTTCATAAATCTTAAAACTAAATTAAACAAAACATTGTTAAACTTATCAACCAAACCACTGCATTGTATATGTTCATAAAATGACAATTGCACATGAATGATTTAGTTGGTCTGACGCGCTCTTCTTGAAGAACCTTAATCAAGAACAAGCAAGCAAAACGTGTCAGTAAGGACGCGTAAGTACTTGAGTATGTGATGAAATTGTGTCTAAAGGGACATTTAATATAGCCAATTCCATCAGAGTTCAATTTGGAATGATGAAGGTGGGAACTTATTTCTATTATGTTTTGATAATAACTGACAGGTGAATTTAATATTATGATTTTATCAAATCGTTCTAGTACAGGGAAAATCTTACTTTAAGCCGTGTCGACCTGGGGCTGAGCAGTTTTTGTGCAGTTGTATCGAATAAGTGTTTCAAAAAAGAAATTAACATTTTATTTTTTATATTTAATGATAAGAATTTAAATCTACTTACAAAATATCCCAGGAATTATAAAACTTATAACTACTCAACTTTCCACATTATGAATCAAAAGCAGGAAAATATAATTGCGAGCTTATATTATCACAGGAAATGTAATATACATATCGCGTTCAAATCCATTATGATGAATTTCCGGCTTAATCATATCCTGTGTTCCCATGTCAAAAATATACAAGGAAACAACAAGTAAATTGAAAAATAATTTTCAAAAAGGCAAAATCAATTGCAATACTTCATACGTTAAAAAATGTTAAGTTATAAAAAAAGTAAAGAAAAACATCTCCATTCCAAATCATCATCTTCATCCTTTACCACAAAAGGTCAAAGTCGAATAATGAAAAGTCTTGGATTATTTTTCGAAAGATTTGTTTTAAATCAAGTCAATTTTCCGATTCCAGATACTACCGAGTAGATAGGTTGCATCATATTTTATTTATTTATTTAAATTTGAACAAGTGTAATCTCTCATATGCCAATAGTAAATTACCTTCTGCAGTTCTGCTGAATCGTATTTCATTCACATGTCCCAGTGAAAACGACTAAGATCGACACTACATGAGGTTAACATGTACGGCCACCATCACGAACTTGTTGACCAATACGATGATTTGGTGTCTCTTTTCATTAGCGACATATTTTTACAGTCTTATATCATAAGATAGCAGTTCAGGTGGCTGATTCTCTATTTTATTACCAACGCCCCATTCCGAATCATGACATACTTGATGAAATTCATTTTACTCATTGATCATTTAATAAACTTACTGTAAAATATTTCAAATTGAGGTATTCCGATTTTTATTATGGCTCTAAATACCTATGAACATTCATAGTCCTACATTCTGTCTACTTTTACATGTTTGGATAGTAAACATTCTTTTTTGGAATAATGAAATAAAAGTAACAGACTGATCTTGTTTATTGTCAAAATATAAATACAGTAAAACGAGGTACACTATCAATGGTACTTCAAGTTTCCCTAATGATAGATCTCCTCAAATATTGATACAACCTCAATGTACTTGTACAGCATAAAAACATAGAAAATAATCTTTTTGGGCTATTAAATATAAATCCACAAATTGTGTAGATGTCAACACAAAAATCGTTATATAGCTGAGTTCTCTGACGGTACCACAAGCTAACTTTCCGCGGTGTCCATAAATTTCCTTTTAAGTAAAATGAGATTTGCAGAGGTATCGTGAAAAACAAGTTACCAATGATGTTGTTGTGGTTCCAGACTATTTTTGAAAATATCTTCAATTCCAGTCATAGAAATGGGGTAGCAACAAAGTAAGATTTCCGTTTATAGACATTCTAAACTTTTTCTCTCCGTTATATTTTGGATGATCGTTTACATCTACGATACGAACATTGCTTTACGTGACAAATAATGAATAAATACACCAATGGCTGCCTAATGTAAAGATTACCATACACAATAGAGGAACGATAACGATTCATATAGTAAACACTTTAAAAAAAGGAAATGGTCAGAATTGGATATGGCATATTTTTGAATTGCCATTATCCATTAACGTACACGGATGTTATATTAATACATCACCTTCCCAGATACGTGGAGACTTAAGCGAACACAAATGTTTAACCCTAACACATTATTTACATTCTAAGCCTAAAACCATAAACTTGGTAGTTGGTAACTTTTGTTTACTAAATCTAGGCTTTCACACTTTATAGTTTACCTTACTGCAAGTGCTTTCTTTATGAAGTTTTTTAAATCCTGTTGCTATCTTTGATGGAAAGTTTCCACATTGGCAATCATGTCATATCTCCCTATTATCCTTTTAAATCTATCATGAACTACAAAATGATTTGACTATTTTTAGGTTTTGCATTAAAGATTAATTCGAAATTATTTGAATGTTAAGAAAGCAATTATAGTTCCAAACGACGATGGTATCATTCTCAAGGTAGAACACAAAAACAAGAGTTCACACATTCACTTTCGATTCAAATTAATCTCTCTGTTTTAACATTAAGAACGGAATCATAAATTTTACACAGATAGGTAGCCATACAGATTTGGCTTAGATATAATCGGACATGCTCAGAAATGTTTATATGGTATTATTTCCAAATGTTTTCGCTAGACCTTCGAAATTGGATGAAAAGTTTTACATGTAACTGTAATGACTTTGAGATGAAACTGACCGTAAAGAGCGATATAAGTGGTCACATCGAGGCAAATGGTCAAACCCAATGCAAGTTTTAAACAACATCTCCACCGTATACAGAGCCAACAAAATTGATAACAAACTGTCAAACAAATAAAAAAAGAAAACAAAAACGGCCGGACATTTACAACAAAAATGAACGATTTAAACGATTTCTAGTACGTTGGACAGTGGTTTTACAACATATCGTATAAACCAATATTTTTAGCAGCTAAAGAGGACTAGACTCGTGACATCATCACTAAAACTTAAACTGAAAATTTAATTTCAACAAATAGTTTAATTTTTGATGTTACGCGTCTTCTGATTTGCCGACATCTGTTTTTGTTTATCACCTAATGGACATACTTTTTTGCAATGTGACCGTGACATCATGAACGTTTTGCAATGATTTACTCATTAGATATTGATTTTATATTTTAAAAATTATGAATGATTGTATTAGTTTTCTATCTTTTCGATATAACCTCCCTGAATAACCCACTTATCATTCAAATCAGGTTAAGTGGATTTAGTTTAGGCGTAGTAATTAATTTACGAAACACGTGACATTGTGCTATGACATAATACAAGTCTAGACAAAAAGTAACGACATAATTGTTAATAACTTTATAGCACAACATGTTGAGTTATGCATTACAATATAAACATGATAAAATATGGAAAAACATGCTAGTATCAATAAAAATAATATGCAAAGATCGTAGCATTTTAATGAAAGTACATGAAAAATCCAAGGTGAAATTAAAAAAAAAAGGGACGACCTTGAAGACAGACGAAATTAAAAGTTATCAATCAACCGAAGGAGTGATAAATAACTGTCATTTACGACTTGTAACATTTATTTTCCGAGATAAAATATATTAGTTAAGCTTGGTTTCATTGCTAGCTAAAGCTCAAACTTTGTGTATGACATTTGTGTATAGTTACGTTATATTGAACAAAATGGCATGAAAAAAAGTCCATGGCCACCACTTGCTTTAACAATAACCTGTAAGAATAATTTTGTTTCCAAAGTATTAATAAATTTGGCTACAAAAAAGTTAATGATTTTAATAAAAATCGTGTTTTGTTTATGTACTGTTTTTCTGTATCTCTGTTTAATTTAAAACCTTATAAGTCTCATGTAAATGACACTCGCTTCTGACGTACGAAATTATAATCCTGATTCTTTGAATTTTCCAGCGACATGTACATGGTGTCGCTATGTTGTCACTGCCTGAAGAGAGAAGCGTTAATTTGGTCAAGATGTTAGCGACAATGCTCTTGAACTTTATTTGGCCGTTTGCACTTGCTTTATAAGAGTGATAAAGTGGACTCGTCTGAAATGTAAGGTTCATAACATAACTTGATGGTTCTCAGAACTAAATTGGATAAGTGGTGAAGACTAAATGGTACATTAATATTCACACTTGGTTATGAACTTCAAACCCCTGCAACAGAAAATATTTTTGACCGTATGTGTACACTTACATACTCATTATTTCTTACTCTTTTCAAAAAATATAAGTTGGACGACACGTTATGTCTGATAGTGTAAAAGACATTAGTTCAACATGTTAGGTTACATTTTCAAATAGAAACAAAACTTCTGTTGTCATAACACAAAACAGATATATCAAAGGATTCCAAAATGTCCGCAATGTGTTTGTTTTTTAAGTGAAAAAAAATGAGATTGAGATCATTTTTCCCTATAACCAAATTAAAAAAACTGTCTTGGTTTTCAATCGACAGGGAGTCTCTCCGCTCCAACGTCTTCGAGGCGACAACATTGAGATAACATTGGAGCCGATTAAGGAAGCTGGCTTGTCATGTTTAAGATTTTTGTCAGATTTTCGGAATCTTCTGGTATCATCCATTTGAATACCTTGAAAAAATTTGCCCGGTGACCCCTATTTTTCTTTTATTAAATCTTTTAAATGTATAATGATAAGCAATCTGTAAAAGTCTTATAAAATTTTAATTACTTTTTAACAGTTTTTGAGAACTTCAACTTGTCAATGATAAAGCTATGAAAAGTCAAGAGAGAATATTTTCCCGCCAAAATTTCAATGGCTAATATCTCGAAAACAAGCACGGTGACCTATATATTTTTTATGCTCTTTTGATTCCTTCATTAATCCCCTTTTTATATAAACTAGTGTTTTGAAAAGTTAATTACTTTGAAACTGAGAAGCAAACTCCCGTAACATCATCAAGTTTGAAATATCACTGATAATCTGTATATAACTGCAACATCAATGACAAAGTCTCGTAACGTCATTCCTTCTCTTTCTACTTGACTGAGTAAATCCCATCACTCGAATAGCATAATATGCAAAAGTATCACCAAACAGATCAAATCTATTCATTTTTAAAAGTTATAACAGATTTTACTTTACTATTTCCCTGATGAAAACATATCCTCAAAATAGTTTTCTTTGTAATTTTATATACATTGAGATAAAATATTCATGTTACAAACAATTGTGAAATGAATTTTCGGACCAAATTTGACCAATGACGTCTTGAACTCTGGTGTGGTATCTTTTTCTAACAACAACTTATGTTTTCATAACAGAAAAGTAATTCCACCAATAGACTGATTTTTGTACGTTTTAACCCCACTTTCATCACGAGTGGAGTTTTCGTGGCGACCAATTATTATTGGTGGAGGAAGCCGCAGTGCAGATAGAGAACCATACGTCTTAGGTAGGAATCCACTAATTACTATTAAATCTAGAAGCCATATTTGACAACCATGTGGTTTTTATATAGTCTTATTTTGAACAGAGTATATGACGTTTTGTTCAGTCATTTTTATGCGACCCAAATAAATGGCATACAAACTATACTTTTGTTTAAATCTTTGAGGATTTTTATGAAGTCAAAAAAAAATGTACTCACTCCTTTTAAATAGTTTTGCAAATTTGTATGAACATTTTTTGAAGAGACAAAACTAATGAAAATGCTCCTATTGACACTTAAGCCAAATAATCTGCACCTATCATGCCTATGAAATACTGCAAATTCCTAAATTTCCAATTATCAACTAGCAACGACGATTGTAAATTTACAAGTTTGACAAAATAGGAAAAGGCAATGCTAAAAATAGAAACAACCGATAAAACAAATTCCTTTAGTGCCTAATTGGGCAAATTATCTGTCAACGGTTTACTGTGTTTAAGTATCGCCCGTATAGCCCGTAAACAAATCGTCGGTATGCTAAGATTTGGGAACGAAAGCAACGTGTTATTCTTGGATTATTCTAATGATTGGTGGATAGTTTAGTTTTGTCTATGAAAAAATAAAATGTACGCCATACTCACAGGAAGACTTTTTTCCGATGATAGGTTATTTAAATGTTACATGATAAATAAACTGTATGATTTAACCATATTCAAGTAGCTTTCCTGGTACTCACTTCTTACGTCGTTTCACCATTTTTGTCTAATACAATTGAATTGATAAAGGTTCATCAAATTTATTGTTCCGAAAATGATTGTGTTTGCATTTCAAAATTCATTCTAAGTGTAGAAAAATAACTTTTGCTAACATGATTTAAGATTTGGCATGACGTAGATAAAAAACCATTTAAACAGAAAATCTGAACCGATATTTGTTTGTTTAGTCCCAGTAAAAGACGACACTTAACATAAGAAACCACCTGCATTTATTCGATTCTGTTTACTTAGTTACACCGTTTAAATCGCTGATTGTTATACTGATATCTATTTACACTCTATTGTCTGCATTCGTTTACACAATACACTACGTTTATTTATCTCGAAAATTCGACACAACTTAATGTATTTCGACATATTATCGTCATGAACATTTTTTCGTAATGAAATACCGTAATGAAATACCAAATTCATCCAATTTTAGTATGTTTTAGTCAGGCCATACTTTAAAGTTCTAGTAGTTGCATTTAAATTATTTTGAGTTGTTAACACGACCTGGTTGACAATAGAAGTGGTGATGAACCTCAAAAGTATGCAAAGCATCTGATGCAATGCGAATGGGAACATTTTAACAATGTTAAATAATTTGAAATTATACATGTACAGTGTATGACAAATATTTGTAAATAGATTCCACAAACAAACACATTCCCTTTATCCTTGGATACTAATATTTTAGTATTTACATTTAGATGCGTAATGACAAATACAGTTATATATCTGACATGAAATGTATGTAACAAAATGTTAACTTACTGTTATCTGTAATCTAATCCAATATTTATCTACACATAAGAATGTATCAGACACGTCATTCTATATTGTACAAACTAAAATTTACTTCCGTGGTGTGTTTTTACCACACAGGGAATATATATACATACGTGTTATTGCATTAATTATGTGTATACACAACCTCTTCTAACGACATATCAATGTTGACATGCCTGTTCCAACGTGATATAAATCAATCGCTGATTCCATTTAAATTGTTAAGTAGACGACAAGTTGTATATACCTTACCTGTGTTCACATTGATCGTTATATGCAGATATAGTTTCACCTTGAATTCAATTTAAATAACTATTATAAAATATCATTACCTGGATGGACGATAGCCAAACCCAAACCTCTTTGTCCTGTAGTTTATTTTTATTAAAAGATAAGTACGGGTTGCTATGTCACTAATACATGAATTCATGTATAGTCCGATTCAATAAAGTCTCCTTTCATTTTCAATTTGATTATAGCAGACGACATGTTGATTTGTTATTTTGTAAATCCTCGATGATTATATATTGGCCAGGCAGGAAAACAATCATTATTAATGCTTGAGATTCATTAAGGACGGATATTGATGATTTTATCATTAGTCATCATTAATATTAACATATGTTAACGCTTTGTTGCGTTTTGCATTTTAAATATCGCCTTTTCCCAGCGGTGATTGGATACGCCCGTTGCGTAGTCACGACTAAGTATAAACTAACATTATGTTAATTGACTTGTATCGTGTTATAAAAAATATATATGTAGCATATGTTCCCCGATACTAAAAAAATGCTTTAAATCTAGACAAACAGAAATGTATTGGAAACACCATGGTGATTCTTTAAAAGTGAAGACTGTATTTTAAATACTGTGTAATAAGTGAATCAAACTGTAACATTGTGATTTTTAAATTCCTAGTCACGACCTGGATATGAACGTTAAATAAAAATTAGAAAACAATGCAGTTCATTTCCTTTGTTTCTTTGTTGTATTTGTCGTACAGGAAACAGATGGCGCAAGATAACGCACAGGAAAATGTATATCAAGTGGAGTTTTAGCAATGATTCATCGAACAAAACTCAGAACTCGATTATATAATATTTGTTATTGCCGTTTTGTTCAAAAACACAAAACTATTTTGAAATTTAATTGAACATTTTTGAATTAAACACAAACATCGGTATTCTGTCTTTTATTTCAACATATGAATGGCAGAGAACCAATTATTAAATCCTTAGTGTAATTCAACCAGGGATCTGACGTTATACTTTAACAGCAAGCTATGAAAAGGATACAGAAGAAGATAAAAAAAACTGCAACTATACACTAATCGCGGACAATATAGTACTTTCAAAGGTGTTTACAATTTGTGTACTTTCTAGACATTTTTAAAATTGATGATGTTGTTAAAAACCCTGTTTTTGTACATCCGATATATATAGATAAATAACATTTTTGTTTTTGATACTGACTTTATCAGCAAGAATACCAATCAAGTCCTCTAATTGAAGCTGATATTTGAGCTGATGAAGTCAGTATCATAAAATAAAATGCCATTGTTCTTTTTATCGCCAGTCTGTCTTATCTTTTTATAATAATATGGAGTAAAATGAAATAATTAGTAAAACGCGTACAAACAGTTGGGTTCGTTGTTCGGTTGTATGAATGAAGTCGCGTGCATTTCATTGTTAAATTGAAGCGGATGGACAATGTGACGTTACTGCACCGATACATGACGTCATTGCCTAATATTTTCGAATATCAAGTTCTGTCCATAATAAAGAAAATATTAAGCAGTGAGATCAAAGGGAAAATGTTTTTATAGTCCGATTAAGTATAAAACCCAACAAAAGTCAGGAATGTAGTAATATGGATAATACAGATTTTTAATTTTAATCAGCCATTATCAAACATTTGTTTAATTGAAAAGTATAATGTTCAATAATGGGAACATTAAATACGCAATGTTCGCTTGGAGTATTTCGCATTCCAATTTTATTTTTACAAAATGACTTGATAATGTTCGCTTTACCGGTTAAAATTCGTTAAAATTTAACCAATGTTAAATATGTTGCTCAAATTAATAATCTCAAATTCATATTTTATGTAAAAGTGTAAAGTTATTTCTGAAAACTGTTATATTTTATACGACCAGTAAGCACAATACAGATCAAAGTAACAAATATCCTGTTTTAACTTAATGGAACAGAAAGTTGTATTATATTTATTGCTTCTTCTAATTTGAAAATTATTGAAATAATCATTACAAACCGAAAAATAAATGCAAAGCAGTTATTATATTTAAAGGACAAATCCCTTTTCAAGAAATTTTTACAATTTGTTTTTTTACTTACTTTATTTTTCCAACCCTTAGCTCATCAAACTTATGTGCAAATGAGAGCAGTTCATTTTTGAAAGAATGAGTGTCTACTTAGAGCAATAATAATATGCATTTATAGAGGTGTCTAAATACATTATAACCAATATTTACAAAAAGGCTGACTGAAAAAAACAGCTGATTAGACATAGTTTGTACATTCAATCAAATATGGTTGTTAGTACCTCTGGAGGCGAAGGTAAGAACCGACCCACACCCACATATGGAGATATAGGAAAACTTAACTCTAGCTTTTCCACACTGCTCTTGTCTTAAAGTAAGAAATGTTTCGTTTGTTTAGTATGATTGCCAATGAGACAACTCTCCAAAAGAGACCAAATGACACAGACATTAACAACTATAGCACAACGCAAGGCCTTCAACAAAGAGCAAAACACATACCGTAAAGTAATCTTTTAAAGGCCACGAAATGAAAAATATAAAACAATTCAAATGAGAAAACTAACGACATAATTTAAGTAAAAAATTAACAAAAAAAAAAATATGTTACACATAAAAAAAACAACAACCACTGTATTACAGGCTCCTGGCACAGACAGGCACATATATGTAGAATGTGGCAGTTTAAGGTGTAATACCACCATTGATTTTCCCCTATTTGTCTTTGTTAAATTTGCATTTTTCAAAAAATTGAGCAGAATTTGTCTTTGTTTCAAATAAAAGAATACTTGGCATGAGTAAAGTTTTATCCTGTCCAGTTCTATAGAAAAATTTTCACATAACATTTCATTGCATATAAGAAAATAACCATTATTGGAAGTTAACCAATCAAATTTCTCCCCTTATTCTATCTGTTTACAAGGTTTAGTCACCATGTAACCTCAAGATTACAAAATTTTCTATAGAAATCACAAATAAAAATAGGGTGTTTTGAAATACCCAAGACATATGTTTATGACACAGAAATAGTTTTAGTGCAATAAAATGTAGGATTAATTACCTACAACGGTCAAATTCAAGGGAATATGTTTTTCGACCTACTGTCGTATACAACCGGATGTGACGTACCATGATTTGGTGGTATTACACCTTAAACGTGTAAATGGGATCATCCCTTTACCAGGGACAGTGGAGTATTACTACAACATAAGAACGAACCATAAAAATCAGTCCTCAAGCATTGTGCCAATGATGAAAGGTATCTCTATTCATGTGGGTACCAGTAACTGGGTATTCTTAAACGTTAATGATTATATGCAATAAGTTTCATTCAGATCAAACAATAATATAGATGGCGTTAATAATAAGATTTGAAATCATTGTGTAGTAGTACTACCTTGCAGCAATTATTCATGACATTTTCAAAGCATTTTTACTCCAACTCTGTTCTTTTTCGCACTTATCAGCCACAACTCATTCTCAATATATCCTGAAACTGATCACCGTTGAGTTCACGTTAAGTCTCATAGTGCATTATCAGCACCGAAATGGTTGGAAAACAATTTATTTGTAAGTATTCCAAAATTGGTGAACTTTATTATCGGTCGAAACTCGTTGCTGAAAGTACAATAAAATCCTTCGCACTGTGATAATCACAAATTAATTTTGAAATAACATAACTTCAAATGCTGATGTAAATACCCTATATGCATGCATCGTGTGTAAAGTTAGAAATGCGTTGTTGATTATGTCAGTAGTGGATATGTGTAGGGAACGAAACGGAAAACCCCAATTGAACTCTTCTTGACATCAATTATTTCGAAAATAAACATGAAAATAGAAAAGCATTTGCTACCAAGTGCTTCATATAATAGCATGCTCTTTTTTTTTTTTGGATGGCGGTCATACCGAAGAGTGGTTATAGAAAACTGAAATGCGATATGAAAAAAACATACTTATCCTCAGTGAATTACCGAGCTATGCATCTGAGACTGGTTTAATATTTATAAAATAACTATACAAGTTATTGACCTTTGTTAAAATTAATCCAAATACAAATAGCTTGTTGTTAACATCTGTGTCTTCAAATACGTCGTGTTTTACAATTTATATTCACATTTAACTGATATGGTAAATACTACTTTTGCAGTCATAATTACAATATTTTGTGTTCGAACATGATTCGTAGAATTTTCATTTAAACAACTACCATGATGTTTCTGAAGAAAAGCGTCAATTCATGAGGGTCTAGCAAACGCATTTGAACAAAAAAGAAGTTCCAATTTAGGAATGAACACACACATGCATGGCAATAATATCTTCCTTAGTACAATTCAGCATTTCAAGTATTAATAAGCTCTAACGTCTTTAGGTCAGAATAGAGTAACAGCCCTTTATTCACAAAACAATAAGATGTTTTCCATTGAAGAAATCTAATTACAGTTAGATTGCACGTTCAATCAATGCATCCTTGTTTATAAAGTAGTCATTTAAATTAGCATTGGTTTGTTCAACGCCGGTTGTTTATATTAAGCATCATCGCAAGCTTAATTTACAATACATTATTAACAATTGACTGTTGATTACATAATATCTAATGGCGATTATATCATACATATTTAGAAAAAAAACTAATTGCAATTAACTATAATTTTGTGCAGTTTGTATCATTATTTTTAAACGTGAATTATATTCTAATATACTCCGCTGATGCTTACATATCTTTATAATGTATGGAGGTATTACATGAATAAATAAAAGCAACAGTAGTATCGCTGTTCAAAAGTCATAAATTGATTAAGAGAAAACAAAATCGAGGAATACACACCAACTATAACAGGAAATCAACGAAACAACAAAAACACTGATGTGCAACGAAAGGCAAACGACAATGCAACATACTTAAAAAAAGAACTATAAGATAACAACTGCCATCATCCTAACTTGGTACACCACATTTTAAGGACATACTGGTGAGTTGAATCTGGTTTTATGACTAGCCAAACTTCGCGCTCTAGGGTAATGTCAAATATAACGTTGAAATTACAACATTACATGACAGGAATTCAGTACAAATACTATAAAACAAATTATTTTCGTGAATACTTTATTTCGCGTTATACCAATTCTATCCCGTTTCGTTAATGAATGTATTTATTAAAGATTAACTTATTAGTGACGATTTATATTCGCATTATGTCTTCTACTCGCAAAAGACGCGAAAATAAATCGCTCGCGAAGAACACCTAGGACAGAGAAAAACATGAATAAATCATGTAAAAGCACATTTCGACATTTTAAACACCGAAAAACAACGCAGCCATAACTAAATTTAATTCAGGACAGTACAAAAAAAACCAGCTTCACAGAAATAGAACTGTGTGTCACACGAATGTATTCACGCCACAAAAAGTGACGTAACATGTCAATTTTTTTATATATATATATATATATATATATATATATATATATATATATATATATATATATATAAATCGAGATTAAGTTTGTTATAATATTACTTGATGTATTTTATATGAATTACAAGCATATAAATATAGAATTGTGTCAATAAATGTGCAGCTAACTACACTATTTCACTACATGTCGACTGTCGTCCTGTAGAATTGGTTTCTGATCTTTTGGCTTATATGAGGGATTAAAGACGACTGGCCGTTTATTTACAGAACTCGTTTTGGTGCCCTCTGGCAAATAGATATAGCAAGATTTGGTGTGAGTGCCAATGAGACAACTCTCCATCCAAATGACAACTTTTAAAAGTAAACCATTACAGGTCAATGTACGGCCTTCAACAAGGGGCCTTAGATCACACCGGACAACTAGCTATACAGGGCCCCAAATTGACTAGTATAAACCATTCAAACGTAAAAACCAACGGTCTTATCTATATAAAAAACGAAAAACGAGAAACACGTACAGACATAGTTTTTCAGTGTATTGAAGTCATATGGACACGTTGTGGGTAATAGTCACTTTTAAGAGCGTTGCACATTGCAAATGGATTTTCGACATGTAAACACAATCCAATTAGACTTTTATTCTATGCAAGGACCGTGCACAATGAACAAAACAAAGCTATCAATAACTGCAATCTACAAATCTCGTCTTACAGTAATGGTAAATATTTAAATGCGACACGCCTCCATACATTTGTGTTGTAGAATAATACCAAACATACGGGGACGAAAGACTACATGAAAGTTAAAAAATAATGAAGGTTTTGTATTGCAATATCAAACACAAAATTATCTCTTGGTATTCTGGAAAAAAATTTGTGTTTCAAATCTAAGTAGGGTATTTTAGAAGTACCTTGGTCATGGTTCATGGTAAAATTAAGATAGTTTTTTTCCACTTATAATAGGTATATCGAAATCAATAACGGTCGTCTTTGTGTGGTTAATGTATATCAAGACGTCACTTCAACACGTACATAGTTAATTAAGTTGTTACTTGGAAATGAATACAGGGAAATAGAAAGAAGGAACACATCTCTATTCATCTGACACTTCCTTGTTCTCGGTATACATTTATACTTAGCATACAGTTACAAATCATCGGTCAATCAAATTGCTTGAATTTTTTCGAACTTTCATAGTACATACCTTTTTCGTGTTCAAATAACTATGCATGAATGACCACGTGGTCATTGTTTTGGAATTTCTAGGAATAAAGCTTGTCAATGTTTAATAGGAAACCACAGTTTGTGTTCCAAGTTTAAAAAGTTTATTATCATTTTTTTAAGGATATTTATATATCGTACTATTAAAATCCTTGGTTTAAAAAAAGACAAATATAAACTGGTATCATTTCAATAAATAACAAAGCAGATTGTTATTTAAAGTATAACAAGAGTAAACAGTCTTATAGTTCTGATTTGTCACCGCTGAAACAGTTGTCAATAAACAAAACAATATAATCTACACAACCTTTGAAAGGAACTTCACAAGACGGATTTACGTTTTAATTTATACATGAATAAACCTGATTTCGTCCTGTAATGATGATGCCGATCAAGTTTTTAAACATTTTAGAACAAGTTAAAACCTTTCATCACGAACTGAAAACAACTTTCATAATAACTGAAATATATCAATATTATTCATATTTTGATATAGCTTAGTTTTAAAAATAAATTCCAAATACGTAATCAGATAATTCATAAATGATGCTTATATGTTAAAACAAATCGTTTGGATACATATATTTTTGATGTGTAATACAACATCATAGTATGGGCTTGAATATGAAATTGAGAAATGTTATAAAACATATAAAATGCCCACTGCCACTTAACTATAGATGATTATTTTTTGTACACATTTTTTATTGTTGTCATCTTTAAAGTAAAGATTTAGAAATCTATTTATCTCAGTATGCAGACTTACAAGTGCAGCTATACCATTTGTTTATTCTGAAGTCCACGAAACTTAAAACACTATTTGTTAAACCACCATAATCCCAATTCGTGATTGTAGAATGTGTAAACTCAAGATCTATTAAAACACCGCTACAAATGATCGATTATGAATGTATGATATTAGTGAGTAATTTTACATACAATAAAAGTTAGTTAATGAACTCCGTTTCAGAAACACTTGTGAAACAATTAGTCAGCCAAACTATCATTAATGAATAAACGTTGGAATAATCGAGTTGCAATTGGATAATCGATGGATAGGGATGAACTATGAATTAAGATGAACTTTCAAAACAATTAAATTTAGTATGGAAATAGGGAAATATGATTAAAATCATACATCATAATGTGCATGTATAATTTAGTATATCACGGTACTTTTATCTAGTATGTCAAATGCATTTGTAATTAAACTTGTAGAAATTTTAATATATTCGTATGGTGTATCCTTTCACAAATAAATTAAGTACCGAATTTAGTTGAATTTCTTCCATATTGTATTGTTATACATCATCGAGTTAAAGGATCTTCAAAATTAATGAAAAGAAAACTGTTGATTCTGCGGTTTGTTTGACAGACAATTCATTTCGTTATATCTTTTATATATTTTTCAGTTGTTACATTTTTTACCGTTGTTACCAGATCAAAATATACAGGATAGCATGTCTGATATGAAATCCATACTTTTTACAAACGAAAACAGGCGTCTCTTCTGGCATTGAATTTAAATAAACAGTAATAATGGTGATAAAACTCCAGGATGCCAAAAGTTGAGCAGAATCTGCTCATCCTCCAAGAGCACTTCAGGTCAAACCTCAACCGCCAAACCCCAACTCCCCTCCCCGTATTTGTTGTGGAATTTGTGTTGCTCAGTCTTTAGGTTTTCTAATCTGTGTTTTATTTTCTTATGTTTGACTTATTTGTTTGTCATTTCGTTGTCAGTTTAGTTTCGAATAAAAATTGCTATGCTAGTTTAGTACCTCTAGTCTCTCTTCTAAATCAGTCATGTTTTTCTTTGTCTTGCTCGTGTGTCTGTTACAATTAGTCACAATGACATTGAATTCATTTAACAAAAACATTACCAGCAGTGCTCCAAAAGGCAGCATTTGTAGAAATAACTTGTATAGTTTGGAGACTTGCCCAAAGAAAACAATTCATATGTATTGCTGTTTGTAAAAGTCTGTAACAGTTGAACAACACGCATTTTATCAATTATTCAGATTAAGCATTAATACAACAGTAATGACACCGATAAAATACAATAAAAAAAGAACAATCGTTCCCTTCTCAACACATTTTGGAAAGAATTCCACCGTGACTTTTCTTTTATTAAGATTGAACAGAAACGGTCATTATTCTTAATTAGAAATTACTTTCAAAGCATGAGTCCATATATAACATTGCGTTATGCCAACAGATTTTCTACCCTTTTATTAACCTTAGGAAAGTTTTTATCTATAAATGTATCAGCAAATATGTATTCTTTACAATAACAGTACAACTGTTGATCTTAGGTGATCTTGTCACCTTTCTTGATATTAAGTATGTGTTGAGTATATAATTGATATTCAATAATTTCTTTGCCTTAATTTGCACATGTAGTAGTTCAAATTAGATCGAGTCTCGAAAAAAATAACGTACTCGATTAGTTACTCTGCCAATATTGAAATCTATGCTTTATATCCGTAGTGGTGTCTTTTTTTCTCCTTCTTCTTTTTTGTTTAATTTGAATTTTTAATTCCCCCTGATTGCTATTATTCCGTTTTTCCTCATTAACTTATATGTGTTTATCAACGAACGTTTCATTCTTATATTATCTTCAAAATAATGTTTACATTGCGAAATACTTTCAGCACTAGTATATATATATATATATATCATTAAGATGTAGGATTGATCATTTGAAATCACAAGCTGACGCTTCTACAACTTGGAATTATGTAAACGAACACACTCCGGTTTAAATATATATGATCATATTTTGTTTTACTCAATACGGTATTGCACTCAGAGGCAGTAAATAAGTCAGGACGATCATTTAAACTCACAAACGGATGCTACTCAAACATACAATTTCTTTAGTTAAACCAATATTGTATATAAAATTGTATACAATCACATTCATAAGCTAGTTATCTGATTCTGTTTAGCTATTAGCAATATATATTTATTAATGTTAGATGGTATTCCAAATAACCAAACCAATAAATTAAAGCATATTGTTTGTATCGAATCAATATCTCATATTGCATATAAAATGGTACATTCAGTAAGTTATCTGATTCTGTTTAGCTATTAGAAATATATTTATTTTTATTTAAGATGATATTTCAAATAACCAAACCAATATATCACAGCATATTGTTTGATATCGATTCAATATATCATTCTTATATTAATATTACAACAAATAAGAAAATAATAAGTAAAAATATAATCCAGCTGCTAGTAACACATGTGCAAAGATCGAATATTTAGGCAGAAATATTATTGTTAAGAATAATATTTAGATAACAGTTGATGATTTTCAACACTCGGTAACATACATGACACATGATATTTACATATAAATGCAGCAGTGTACACACTCATCTTATAGGTTTATCCAATAACAAAATATCTATCCTTTATCAAAACAATGTTCAAATTTGTGAAGAAAAATTCTTAACTTCTGTCATTACCTTAATGTGTATTCGTGTAGGCAACTAACAGGTAGTATTCAAGGAAATAATTCAATTTTTTAGATCGCCTGTAGCCACAGATATTTACTATACAGTCTATGTCAACATTATAAATCGCGATCAAAAAGCGGACATTGAGTTAATAAGCTCTAGCAGATGACATCTAGGGGGAAATTAAACAGAGGAAGGAAATAATTTTAAGATGTTTTAAATGTTCTTTCGTAGAAATTTAATTCTTCCTATTGGGAACTCGTATTTTATATTGATATATTTTCCCCCATTTCAATGTCTTCCTTTTTAATATCTATGGACTTTTCTGCCTCAGGGATAGATTGCTTTGGTTGTGTTTGGCTGGGCTTTTCGGAATGTTGGTCTCGGTGCTCTTCAGCTACGTACTTTATTTGGATTTTTTGACTATTTCAGATTCGAGCGTCGCTGGTGAATCTTTTGTGGGCGGGGCGCGCCTCTGGCGTAAATATAAAAGTTGATCCTGGTATCTATGATGAATTTATTTATTATTGTTTTTGTTACGGATGTACTCAGGTGAGGTGTAAGAATTGATCGTCAAATTTTGTACTCCTTTGTTGTTGTTTTTCTACTACGATACAGGGTAAAATATATTGCCCTTTATCACCCATATTTCTTTTCATATGAGACTTCAATAGTTCATAATAGGTTATTTACCAAAATTTAAGCAGAACATAGATTCAATTTCTTTCGATATGAGACCCAAATATGACCAATGCACATATAAGGTAAAAGTTCGAGTAATCCTTTTGTGGCCATTAATAAAAAAAAAAATATCCCGAAACGGAGCTCAATTATCTAATATATGTATCTTGTGTTATTTCCTTCACTGATGCTATTCTGCGTTATGGTTTAAATTTTAACTTCTCCTTAGCACATGCGTAAAATTGATAATGATTATTTCATAAAACATGTTCAATCATGAAATCAAAACTAAAATTTCGGAAGATATTTGTCAATGGTATTCAAAATTTCTTAAAGCTTTTCGTCACTAAAGTATTTTCATACTTCCTTGCTTTAGCATCTTAGGTTTAAATGTCACTGAGGAAAGTAAAAAAAATCTAAGAACACACCCAACGTATACTGTATTATTTACATTTTTTAATTTTTACAAACAGATTAGATTAATTTGATTACCGTGAATAAACAGAGTCTATTCTAAAATATTAATGTTGAGCTAATTGATCATTTAAAAGTAGACCTGTCCATCAGGAAATGCATGGTTTGACATAGGAAAATCTAACTTAATTTACTGTTTCAAGGACAATATGTGAACAGTCAAAATGTGAGCTCAAAGTGTGAACGTGTTAGAACGTGGCTTTCATTTGAATCCACGAAAAAGCTTGAACAAAAATGAGGGTATGATCAGAGCCGTTGTTGTCCATGTATCTATGAACAAACGTACAATATCTTTATCGCTGGAAATCAACACATTTCATTTTTTAATGATAGGGATAATCTACTTAGATCCATTAGTTAAGGAAAAGACACTTGTGATGTTCAAAGTCACATCAGCAATATAAAACAAATACACAAAGAACCGTAAATTGCATTTTACTCGTTAAATGTTTGAGCCTAACTGTCTTTCATTCAAAGAAATGGTATCCAAATCAACAATTTGTATGCGTTATCCGGTTAAGAAAAAGGTTTATTTTGGTAAGACATTCTTCAAACTACTACTGTACTAAATTGACAATGGCTGGTATGACAAATATATATAAAATGATATTAACAAAAGTATAAGAGGAAATTCTTTGGCACTGTGATTCGTTTCAGATAGGCTTAACATTCTTAAAGATGACAATCTGGTGTTAAGTGTGTCATTTTTCAGGAATCTCTGTTAATGAGGAGAATAACTTTAACAAATTATGGGTATGATAGTGATAAAAGTATTTCAATGTATATCTGAAAGTGAACACATATATTTTTCAGCACCGACTGTACAGTCCATGATGATTGTTATTGCAGAATATATTGTCCACTTCAACACCATACGGTATTCTTTATACTTACGTGTTAGTATCTAATAATTAAGTATTATGTCCGACAGATATTAAAAGATAATAATAAAGATTTAATCATTTATTACAACCTGGTAATTATTCAAATGAAATATATTTAAAATGTAAAAAAAGTTATTTCTTTGTTTTTATTTCATTCCAATGGGCAAGACTATGTTAAATATATCAATTGTTTGATCAGATCTGTCTGTCTTACTATTGATAATCAAAAGGTTATATTTTTCTTTATATATTTTAGACTAGACGTAGACGTAGGCATGCAATTATCATATTTAATAAAATATGCATTACGTCATACGAAACGATAACAACAAACAATATAAAGTAATTAAAACATTTGCAATTATGTACCGATTTGATATGGTTAGTTAACAACAAAGTCGTAAGAACAATAGATATTGCATATTTAGATACAAGATGAGATTAATTCTTTTGAATTTAAGGAAACTTCAACCATTTGAGAACTACAATAAATTAACAATTATGGAAGAGAAATATAGATTTGAGATGGCTTAACATTTACTGTGCCAAATTTACAGAGGAATACGTAAAATATGATATCCGGGAATGGAAAGTTGATGAGCAGTATTATCTTATTCAAAGGTCAAAGCATAGTACTGTTACGTCATCAATGTTCGTTTTTCCTGATTTTCTCCGGTATAAAATGGATTTAAGATTCAATTATAAGAAATGACTGTAATATTTTTTTTCTGCCTATTCAAAACACTTTAAATAAACCGCTTCGTGGGTTATTGAGTGTGCACCACATTTGTATGTTATTTCTTCATAGACAGAAAAAAATACTCCTTAAAAACTAAATTTTCTACTATCCCTACCTTCACTTCGTGCTAACTTCAAAATTCAATTTTCATCGCCATCGTATGCTTTTTTATTGGTGGCATTCCCAAGTTATATCTATATGATATGAAATCAAATAAAGGTCCTAGTACAGAAAAAGATAAAAATATCTATAAATATTACAAATCTCCCCAAAATAGGCTAGGTTTGTGAGACATCTGTATTTAAATAGTGCATCCTATAGAGTTTATTGCAGATAAAGTGCTTTTCTGAAGTAATGAAATTATCGGTTTAGTATCTTTCATACCTTTCTACTACTACTGATCATCGCGATGGTATCATGCGTATCATCCTCCACGTAGTCTGCACTCCTAAGATGACTTTCAATGTATTACGGTGGTCATGTTTAAAGTAATGCATTAACTGTTTATGTTCACTAATTGTATTTATTTTTTTTTTCATTCATAAAATATAAAGGTGTGTATCCAAACTTTAAAATTACAAAACAAACAATTATTAATGCACGGTAATTATAATGTATCAGCATTTCGTGCATATTGTTAGGTCACATTTATAAATTATGGACTGTTGACGATATCACTACTTCGTTTATGAACCCGTTCGGATTATACTGATCTTGAAAAAAGTCCGATGTTCAATATAATCAAACAAGTCCATATATAATATAAATTGTTAAGAGACGCAGCTCCTGTAATTAAGATTCCTATTACTTTTTAAAAAAATATTTCTATATCAGAAGCAATCATGCCTGATGATTTAAAGCTTGCTGAAGTAAAACCTCTCTTCAAGAAAGGGGATCAATTAAAGCTTGAAATTATCCTTCTGTCAGTTTATTATGTATTGTTTCATAGATATTAGAAAAGGCCGTGAATTTACAACTAGCGTCATTTTCTACCGACCACTGTTTCATACATTTAACAGATCATATAAAGTAAAAAAAAAAAAAACAGTTAAAAGTCTTTTTACAGGCATGGTTTTACTCTTTACATGCATGATTTCACTCTTTACATACATGATTTTACTCTTTATAGGCATGATTTTACTCTTTACAGGCATGATTTTGCTGTTTACAGGCATGATTTTACTCGATCTACAGAAGGCATTTGATACGGTTGATCACAAAGTATTATGTGATCAGCTCGTTGTGATTGGAGTTGGTTTTATTCATATTTGACAAACAGAAAACAGATTGTTAATATTAACAAAACAAACTCTGCAGTGTTTGATGCAACTTGCGGTGTACCCAAAGGTAGTATATTTGGACCGCTTTTATTTTCAATATATGTGAATGATTTACAATTTAGCATTGTTACATATTGAAAGGTTTTATTATATGCTGATGATATGGCTATTCTTTTTTTAACATTCAGATACTAAATTGTTTTTTAGACAGCTATCACTTATGTTGAAATCATGTAAAGATTGGCTTGTTGCTAAATAAATTGTCTCTACATATAGGAAAGACTAAAAGCATTTTATTTGGACAAAAGAAAAAACGTCAGAATTTCAATGTAAATGATTTGTCTAAGGAATGTGACGATATTAAAATTGGGAGTAAATCAAAAGTGTAATATTTAGGTATCATTTTGGACAAATTTTTATCTGGTGAACAAATTGTTGATAATATTTTAAAAAAGGCTATAATCAGTGACTTAAATTTTTATATAGTAATATAAAATAGGTTTGTCTAAACAATCAAGAAAAACCTTGTGTACTGTATTAATACAATGCAATCTTGATACTGCGTGTGCTTGTTGGTATGAAGGCTTATCCAAGAAACTTAGACAAGCGTCATGTTATTCAAAATAAAATTGTACGATTTATACTATATCTTCCCCAGAGACAACAAACCACTGTAAATGGATTCGAGGAATTGAGATTATTGAATGTTTGTAACAGAGCGAAACAACTTCGTCTGAATCATGTATTTAATGTTTTTCACAACAAATGTCCGAAATATTTAAAAGATAGTTTTACAAGAACTTCCTCGAATAGGAATACTAGAACAACTGCTTACAATTTTTATGTTCCGAATGTAAAAGGTGTTAAATCTTCTTCTTTCTGTTTCAGTGGTGTCAAAAACTTGAATGCTTTGCAAGAATTAGTAAAAAGTATTCATGTGAATTCAAAAATAAAATTTAGATATAAAGTTAAAAAAAAACACCTAATGAGTAAACTCAGATCAATGTCAGATTCAGATTTTATATTTTATTAGATTATTTTTATACGAATAAGTTATGATGTGAATCATGGATACTATTTTAATGATAATAAGTTGCAAGCCAATAATACACCTGTGATGTGTTCGATTTTGTTACGATAAGGAAATATATTATCCATATACCAAAAATGTATGAAAAGTTCATATTCTAATAGATTGTCCAAATTGTTGCTAATGACCCTTTATATAACTTAAAACACCAAAGCGGGTTTTTTCCAAGAAAATCTGGTCTCGATAAGATTACTACAACTTCGGCTGTGTGATTTATTTTGTCTACCGACTGTTTGAATTCTAGTAACATATGTGTTAATTACCATAGAATAAACATGTAACTAGTCCGTATTTTGACGCGGCGATTTTGGTTTAAAATACTACTCATAATATGTTACCAATCATACTAATAACCATGTTTTATTCTATAATGCTTCAACGCATTTTCCTCAAGTCATCAATTATTGTCATACATAGCTTACAGCAAATTTCTTAAAGAAGTGATAGACACGGATGATTTTCATCTAAACACAAAGTTTTCTATATTGTAACTGATTTGGGGAATCTGGTGGGCTTTACAAATTAACTGTCTTTGATTTGAAGATGTATCTTTTATTCAATAGAACATACAGAATCAATTATCATGTAATGCGTTTGTTAAAAGAATTTGAGATGTATATCAATGAGACAAAATCTGAATGAAAGCTATTAAAACTAGGAACAAATAGTCTACAATAACACATAGGTGTCTAAATAATTCAAAGCGTAATTTTTTAAATCTTCCCTAATCTATACAAAATGTGAACAAATAAAAAGAAACAATGAATGAAACGCCATAACAACCAAATTATACAAATAACGAACAACATGTATAATAGACATATGAAATCTTTTAATGTAGAGATGTTCCTTACAGATCAGAAAATAAACATACTTACGTGCCTTGTTTAAATGTCATTGCTATATTATAACAGCTTGTGGTTTTGCAAAATTAAGGGTATACTTATACAGACATTTATATAAGGTTGCATCTATACTGAATGATGGTACTCCACTGTCATGCTCTTTTTTGACAAATAAAAAAATAAGTTTTTGACAATGTACTTCGAATTATGTCGTGGAAGTTCTAAATAAGGATTTGTATTTGATCTAAAACATCAATTTGATTTGGGCGATTATCATTACTAAAATGTCCATGTCGTCCATGTACTCCAATTTGACCAGGTAAACTTGTCCCGAAAGTTTTCAGACAAACGTAGATTATTGGGTGGTTGTGTAATCAAATACCTGAAAGCAAGATATAAACACGGGTATTTGAAACATCATCACTCATTCATTTCTGAAAGATTTTACTTCAAATTTTCGAGAAACCGAATCAGAAAGATATACTGTGTCCAGCTGTCAATTATATTTAATTTCATTTGAAATATTCGTCATGGTCCACTGAATTGTGTGACACATCATACTGATTACATAATTGATCAAACAATATCAATTAGAAATAAATGAAATGTTATGCCGTAATTACCACGTTATGTTGCAAAATAACTGAAAATGTTGAATAAAAATCGAAATGCAATTTCAAACTCAGGTACTAAAAACTGTTATATGTTACAATCAAATAAATAGGACAATTACAATCTAATTTGAATTACTTTTTTGACTCGTTGTAATGAAAAATGGCAGAGAATGGCATTGAATATGCAATTTTAATTTGATTCGCAATTGATATTCCATGAAAAATTAATAGAAAGTGTTGCCAAAAACAAAAATTGTCATAGCCTTTCTGAAAACTTTTTGTTTACAACAAGCCTGCAGTAGTATAGCAGAAAAGCAGGAACCCTTACAGATCTGTAAGAATAAGTTTGACATTACATTTTGATTTTAAAATATGTGTCATGCTGGCCTATATAAACAACTGATTGTGCATTTTAGTTGATCAAGCATAGTTTCTTATGAATAATTTTTAAATATGGTCACTTTTTTTGGGTTAGCTTTTTTAAGAAAAGAAGCAAAAGATACAAACAATCATAATTAGAACTCATAACTGTTAATGCCATGACAAAAAAAAAGAAACAACGAAAGGACAAAATATTCACAATCATAAGGAAAAAAATAAACACTTAGCAACAATACTCAACCAAAAACTGGAGTTGATCTGATTTGGTCTGAGAGGTTCAGATCATGGCCCACATTGTGTGCACATGTAAGTACAAATCCGATAATAATTCTTATTCAAATAGTGTAGTGTCGGAAAAAGATGACGTTAATAAGACCATATCCGTGAAACTGTTACATTTACTCCATTTCAGTCAACAAACTCTTGATTGTGTACTTATAATTTGTAAAAGGAATAATATCAACTTCACAAATAGTATCGTGGCCAGGAAAGATTTTCCAGAACCAATACATTTTTTTCTCCTGTTTCCAGATAAGGAATAGCTAGGCGCGCATTGATGGACATACTCAAAATATGGTTTATATACGTCTAGGTTCTCGTCCAAACTACGAAGGTCCTCTATGTTTATTGTTAGATTATATAGTGTGCATACGTGTAAACAGATAATTATAATTCAATTATATGGTAACTATAGTTATGATGTGATTGCAAAAAGCGAAAAAAATACTTTTTTCAGATTTTCAAAAGAGGGACAAAAGATACCAAAGGGACAGTCAAACTCATAAATCTAAAACAACTGACAACGCCATGGCTAAAAATGAAAAAGACAAACAAACAACAGCACACACGACACAATATAGAAAACTAAAGAATAAACAACACGAACCCCACAAAAAAACTAGGGTTGATCTCAGGTGCTCCGGAAGGGTAAGCAGATCCTGCTCCACATGTGGCACCCGTCGTGTTGCTTATGTGATAACAAATCCGGTAAATAGTCTAATTCGGTAGGTCACATTCATGAAAGGGAAGGGGATTGTAGTTACGACGTAAGGAACATATCCGATATCATTTGTGAAACGGTTATTCCATAACGGTCAACCAACTCGTGATGGCGTCCGTAAAATTTACGAAGGGATCATTTCAACTTCACCATTTGGAACTCTTGGTTTAATAGCTTCCTTGTAAGCAGCAACCCTCTATCAAGAAAATCATGATAGGAAATGCAAGCACGGGAATATCGTATCAATTGGGAGATATATAACCCGTATGCAGGTGCTGCTGGAATGTTGCTACTCAGAAATGGAAAGTTCACAATTGGAAAGCTGAAATCATCTCTTTTGTCCTACAGTTTTGTTTTCAACCGACCCTAAATGTCAATTTCTAGATGTAAGTCAAGATATGAGGCCGACTTAACTGTATCTGTAGTATCCTTTATCTCTAGCTCGATTGGAGAGATGCGTTCCACATAGTCACCAAATTTTGAATTATTTAGTGAAAGAACATCATCTATATAGCGAAAAGTGGAGTTAAATGATATTGCTATCTTCTTATCTTTCTTCCTAAGAAGTTCCTGTATAAAGTCAACCTCATAATAATAAAGAAACAAGTCGGCAAGTAGAGGGGCACAGTTTGTTCCCATTGGAATGCCGACAGTCTGTTGAAAAACACGTCCTCCGAACGTAACAAATATGTTGTCAATCAAGAAATCAAGCATCTTGATAATATCAGTTTCAGAATTTTTTTTGTTGGAATCAGAGTGATCCTTTACAAAGTAGGATTTATCCCTCCCTAAAACAAGATACTTGTTTCTACGTTGGCCATTCTTTTTTACGAAGTAAAGCAATACCAACTCTTTCAATTTGTCTTTTATCAAATTATGGAATGTATTGATTATTTAATTATTCAATACTAAATAACAAAAAACCTCATTGTCGTTGATGCATAAAAGAAGTCTGCACTAGTTACCGATACATTGTTTCATGTTAAGTTTTTCATAAACCAGTAAATGTATTATAGTCTGGAATTGTAGATATTAAACAGTATTGATAGTGCCAAATATTTAGAATTCAAAAATGTATTTCGAATTATGGCATGAAACTTGCAAATATGCAAGTTAAATTTAACTGAAACGCCAACAAAATTTGGGACGACTGTCATAGTAGATAACTCGCAGTCATCGATGTTCTCTAATTTGACGAGGAAGATTTGAGAGGAAAGTCCTTTCTAGGATTTTTACATAAACAAAGTTTTGGTAGCAATATATTTCACCAGGAAGATTTGAGCAGAACTTGTTATCTTGGTTTCACATTATAAAATACCTAAAACAAAATATCGTCATGGATTATATGAATCGATTTGTAAATTTTCTAAAATAATCACATATCTATATTGCAAATGGCTACTTCGGGTTTCCATGAAACAATGTCAGAAAATATTTTCCCGTTTCCTGCTATCAGTTTTGCTAATAAAAGAAACAGGAGTTATTCTAATTACATATTTTGATGCAATTTTGAGTTGTTGCTTCGGAAATAATTGTCATATCCAATTTGATTGATGGAAACGTCATACCAATTGCGTAACTGAAAAGACAATATCATTTGCAGATAAATTTACAGTGAAGCCCAAATTTACGCTCTATGTATACTATTCCTGAAGTTTTTAAACAAATCTGTTTTTGCACATAACTATGAAGCATTTAAGTACTGTTACTTTACCGAAAAGTACAAATAAATGTAAAGAAAATCCATTATCAAAAACCTGCCATTTACATTATATGTGTACTATTCCTGAAGGTATTTACCAAAATCATTTTTTTACATAACTATGATGCATTTATGGACTGTTTCCCAACTAAAAAATGTACAAATAAATGTAAAGAAAATCTATTATCAAACACCTGTCGTTCACACTCCATGTATACTATTCCTGAAGTTATTTCAACAAATCTGTATTTTTACATAACTATGATGTATTCATGGACTGTTGCCATACCGAAAAGTACAAATAAATGTTATGAAAATCAATTATTAAATACCTCTCATGTTTCAGTCATAAATTACAAGTAAATAAAATCGGAATAGTACAATCTAATAGTACATTATTAATTAACTTATATTGAAAAATGTTCAATTATATTCATACCTTTGCAATTTGCTTTTTGTGATTAAAGCTATATTTATATATAATACATATATATAAATTACATAAAATATGGTTTTGTTTTATTTGTATTCGGTCGGTAATGTGCAAAAACGTAAACACATATAAGAGTGTAAAGATATGCCCAACAACACTAATATGAGATGGTAATATACGACAATAGTGATACAAAATTACGTCGACAAAAATCAATTCTTTGCTCGTCTCGAGTCAAAAGTAAAAATAAGCAAAAAAGGCATTGAAAGTTATTAAATAACGAAAATAATTTGCAATGGGAAAAGGCACACATATAAGTAAAAGTACTGACTTTATCAACTGAAGTAACTGCCACAATAACTTGTTTGTTTGCAGCAAGGCTGTTCAAAGGACTGCTGCAAATAAACAGCAAATATTTCAGTTCAATAATGGTAGTGTAAATGTTGATGAAGTTTGGGATTATAATAAGAACAACGTTTCATTCTCACTTTACAAATGATTGTGCAATTGCAGCTAATCACACAATTCTTGTAATATATAAATTAAACACTTTTATTTTGGTCACTATATCAATTTAAAGTATGCAAATGATAGTATTGTGTTAAGGATAGATGATTTGAAAACTGTAATGAAACATTAATCATAACGTATGTCTTCTCTTATCGTTAAGAATAATTAAGCATGTTATCTAATCAGCAGGTCATCCGGGTTACGACACGACGGATTACTTCTTTTTTTTTTTGTCTGTGTAGTGCTGTTGCAAGAACAGTTTTTCATAGATTGATATGATAACATAACAATGAAAATCTATAACAAAACTGAAATAGATTAAGACCTTTATAAAATGTTTAAAATGTCATTAAACTTTAAGTAAACAAGTTATGTAACTGACTCGTTTTACGTCAAACACGTGCATGATGTTCAGACAAGTTCAATGTCGAACATCCATTACATCAGAAGCCATCAACCATCTTTTAGTAGGAAGTGTTGCACACGATCTCTATATGTTGACGTCTTTTGCGTATAGATTTCTCGCCATGTTTACGAGAACAGAGGCATTTTTGGTTCGAATATGATTTGAATATGTTCAGGTTTTTTCATCTTTCAGGAAGTGCTTCGGGTGAATAATTTTGATTGGACACTAGTACTTTGTTGTAGGTAAGCATAGTAATATCAGAAAATATTTACGAAATTTATTTTTCAGAATCCGTTTAAAAAATAATTATGTTGACATTGGGTCCAAAACTTTCTTCTAAACGTTCAATTCATCTGGTTATTTTTGTATGAAAAGATTATTTTATATATAATACGTATCCAATGTTTAAGATGGCTTATTGTTCAATAACAATGAAATACAATTCAAAAACCATATTAAAGAAGATCAGTTATATTTTGGATTCCAAAATAGTCATCAACTGATTGTTGAGGTATGCGTAGGTGATCATGGGTACGCTCGTATTCAGAGTAACAGTTAAAACATGTAACCTTCGAGTCCAAACAACGCAAGTTCCTTGGGTTAATCTTTACATTTTTGGTGACCATGCTGGTGTAGATATAATTTTTTTAGTATCAATGATACACATTAGGTGCGCACAAGTACAAAACATACACAACACTTGACAAACATACACCACACGCGTTTTCAATACATTGTAGAACATAATAACAATATCAAATACAGTTATCAAAGGTACCATCCTTGTAATTGGATACGCCAGACCTGCGTTTCGCCTACATAAGACTCATCAGTGACGCTCTGGCCAAAATAGATGAAAAGCCACAACAAGCTGATGAGCATTGATAACCCAAAATTCCAAAAGCTGTGTCAAATACGGCTGAGGCAATTTATGCCTTGGATAAACAAATCCTTCTTATTGCAAATAATTCAAACTTTTGCAAACAGTAAATTTATAAAAAATAACCAAGTGGTGTAATTTGTTATCAAAGGTACCAGCTGGCTTAAAATTTTATACGACAAACGTACATTTTGTCTACATAGACTCGTCAGTGACGCTCAGATCATAAATCCGTTTTACAGGGGTTGTCTAGACATTAGAATGTATTTATATTGCAAACAATCAACCATTCGAAAATAAATTTGGGATAATTGGGCGAATTTTATAAACATGAATTTCAATTGAAACTAAACCTTATACTACGTATTCATTTTTTTTTCGTGGGTTTTGGTCGATTAAGGGAAACCTTCGTGTCCGCGATTTTTTTTTATCGAGGTTTTGTCGAAGTTTGTGTACCAGACTATAAAGAATATGTCATTCGTTGAACACTTAATTTTGTGGTTAATTTGTTCTAACGAAGTCCACGAAAATTGGTATTTAACGAAAATTAATGAATCCAAATTACGTAATTTGAAAAATTATAATAAGGATTATGTCTCGGTCATCCGTATACCTCAGTTTGACAGGAAGATTTGACCATGAAAATCTGACAAGGATGTTTTGAAAAGTACATGGTTACGTGGGTTTTAATATAACTAATTACATGATAGTTTATAGCAACATGGGTTATTTAGAGCGTTATATTATAAAACAAAACCATGTATTTCTATCCTAAATGGCTATCAAAAATATTCAAGAAACAATATCAGACAATATTTACCCGTTTCCAGCTGTCATCTGTACCATACCACGAAACAGAATCTCTTTAAATACAGATTTTGATGTTTGATGTCTGGCGTACAAAATTATAATCCTGGTAGTTTGATAACTATTCACACCACTGGGTCGATGCCACTGCTGGTGGACGTTTCGTCCCCGAGGGTCTCACCAGCCCAGTAGTCAACACTTCGGTGTTGACATGAATATCAATATTGTGGTCATTTATGTAAATTTCCCGTTCACAAAACTTTGAATTTTTGAAAAACTAAGGATTTTCTTATCCCAGGAGTAGATTACCTTAGCCGTATTTGGCACAACTTTTTGGAATTTTGGATCCTCAATGCTCTTCAACTTTGTACTTGTTTGGCTTTATAAATATTTTGATATGAGCGTCACTAATGAAACGCGCGTCTGGCGTACAAAATTATAATCCTGGTACTTTGATAACTATTTACACCACTGGGTCGATGCCACTGCTGGTGGACGTTTCGTCCCCGAGGGGATCACAAGGCCAGTAGTCAACACTTCGGTGTTGACATGAATATCAATAGTGTGGTCATTTTTATAAATTTCCCGTTTACAAGACTTTGAATTTTTCGAAAAGCTAAGGATTTTCTTATCCCAGGAATAGATTACCTTAGCCGTATTTGGCACAACTTTTGGGAATTTTTGATCCTTAATGCTCTTCAACTTTGTACTTGATTGGCTTTATAAATATTTTGATATGAGCGTCACTGATAAGTCTTATGTAGACGAAACGCGCGTCTGGCGTACAAAATTATAATCCTGGTACTTTGATAACTATTTACACCACTGGGTCGATGCCACTGCTGGTGGACGTTTCGTCCCCGAGGGTCTCACCAGCCCAGTAGTCAACACTTCGGTGTTGACATGAATATCAATATTGTGGTCATTTTTATAAATTTCCCGTTTACAAAACTATGAATTTTTCGAAAACTAAGGATTTTTTTATCCCTGGGATAGATTACCTTCGCCGTATTTGGCACAACTTTTTGGAACTTTGGATCCTCAATGCTCGCCAACTTTGTACTTGATTGGCTTTATAAATATTTTGATACTAGCGTCACTGATGAGTCTTATGTAGACGAAACGTGCGTCTGGCGTACTAAATTATAATCCTGGTACCTTTAATAACTATTTACTCCACTGCTGGGTCGATGCCACTGCTGGTGGACGTTTCATCGCCGAGGGTATCACCAGCCCAGTAGTCAACACTTCGATGTTGACATGAATATCAATAGTGTGGTCATTTTTATAAATTTCCCGTTTACAAAACTTTGAATTTTTCGTAAAACTAAGGATTTTCTTATCCCAGCAATAGATTATCTTAGCCGTATTTGGCACAACTGTTTTGGAATTTTGGATCCTCAATGCTCTTCAACTTTGTACTTGATTGGCTTTATAAATATTTTGATATGAGCGTCACTGATGAGTCTTATGTAGACGAAACACGCGTCTGGCGTACAAAATTATAATCCTGGTACTTTGATTACTATTTACACCACTGGGTCGATGCCACCGCTGGTGGACGTTTCGTCCCTGAGGGTATCACCAGCCCAGTAGGCAACACTTCGGTGTTGACATGAATATCAATATTGTGGTCATTTTTATAAATTTCCCGTTTACAAACTTTGAATTTTTGAAAAACTAAGGATTTTCTTATCCCAGGAATAGATCACCTTAGCCGTATTTGGCACAACTTTTTGGAATTTTGGATCCTCAATGCTCTTCAACTTTGTACTTGTTTGGCTTTATAAATATTTTGATATGAGCGTCACTGATGAGTCTTATGTAGACGAAACGCGCGTCTGGCGTACAAAATTATAATCCTGGTACTTTGATAACTATTTAAACCACTGGGTCGATGCCACTGCTGGTGGACGTTTTGTCCCTGAGGGTATCACCAGCCCAGTAGTCAACATTTCGTTGTTGACATGAATATCAATATTGTGGTCATTTTTATAAATTTCCCGTTTACAAAACTTTGAATTTTTCGAAAAACTAAGGATTTTCTTATCCCAGGAATAGATTACCTTAGCCGTTTTTGGCACAACTTATTGGAATTTTGAATCCTCAATGCTCTTCAACTTTGTTCTTCTTTGACTTTATAAATATTTTGATATGACCGTCACTGATGAGTCTTATGTAGAAGAAACACGCGTCTGGCGTACAAAATTATAATCCTGGTACTTTGATAACTATTTAAACCACTGGGTCGATGCCACTGCTGGTGGACGTTTTGTCCCTGAGGGTATCACCAGCCCAGTAGTCAACATTTCGTTGTTGACATGAATATCAATATTGTGGTCATTTTTATAAATTTCCCGTTTACAAAACTTTGAATTTTTCGAAAAACTAAGGATTTTCTTATCCCAGGAATAGATTACCTTAGCCGTATTTGGCACAACTTTTTGGAATTTTGGATCCTCAATGCTCTTCAACTTTGTACTTGTTTGGCTTTATAAATATTTTGATATGAGCGTCACTGATGAGTCTTATGTAGACGAAACGCGCGTCTGGCGTACAAAATTATAATCCTGGTACTTTGATAACTATTTAAACCACTGGGTCGATGCCACTGCTGGTGGACGTTTTGTCCCTGAGGGTATCACCAGCCCAGTAGTCAACATTTCGTTGTTGACATGAATATCAATATTGTGGTCATTTTTATAAATTTCCCGTTTACAAAACTTTGAATTTTTCGAAAAACTAAGGATTTTCTTATCCCAGGAATAGATTACCTTAGCCGTTTTTGGCACAACTTATTGGAATTTTGAATCCTCAATGCTCTTCAACTTTGTTCTTCTTTGACTTTATAAATATTTTGATATGACCGTCACTGATGAGTCTTATGTAGAAGAAACACGCGTCTGGCGTACAAAATTATAATCCTGGTACTTTGATAACTATTATAAATTTTCGTTCAGAAAAAAAATTGTATTAATATTTGACAGCTGAACACAAAATATCGATAAAGAAACTTATCAAATAACTGCACTTTAAACATAATAAGTTTCATTACATAACTATGAAGGTTATTTTATGGCTGATTCCATAACAGCTACCAACAAATATATAAATTGAAAACGAAAATCCAATATCAAACTCATGTTGCAGTAATAACTAACATTCAAAAGTATGGGAATATTACAGTCTAGTTTAAATCATTTTCTTTGCTTGTTTTACATCTCAAATCTAATATACAATTTCAAAATTGAAAATGACATCTTATATTAAAACAAAGTCAAGATAATAAACACACGCTTTTAATCTTTGTCAACGTCAATAGTTGCAATAAACACTTGTTATCCTGGGAATCTGGCAAATATTTTGTTTGAAGCACGCTTATTACAGGTCTGCTGATAGGCAGCAAACATTTCAGTTCTGTACAGGTACTGATTATTGTGATGAAGTTTGAAATTTAGTTTATAAGTAGTTGTCATTCACTTAAAAACTGATAGTGCGGTTGCAATTGATAAACAAATTGAGAATGGAAATGGGAAATATGTCTATGAGACAACAGCCCGTTTTTAGAGCCGAAAACAGCCGAAGGCCACCAGTGGGTCTTCAACACCAGGAGAGCCGTGGTGTAGTGGTTAGCTCATAAGACTACTAACAAAAAGTTTCCTTGTTAGATCCCTGCTGCGAAGTAAGTAAATTTCAGGGATTGAATTTTCGACACCATTTGCAACACCATTTGCAATAGAAATGGGGAAATGTGTCAAAGAGACAACAACAAGACCAAAAGACAACAACCGAAGGTCACCAATGTGTCTTCAATGCAGCGAGAAATTCCGGCACCCGGAGGTGTGCTTCAGGTGGCCCCTAAACAAAAATGTTTACTAGTTTAGTGATAATGGACGTCATACTTAACTCCGAAATATACACAAGAAACTAAAATTAAAAATCAAACAAGACTCACAAAGGCCAGAGGCTCCTGACTTGGGACAGGCGCAAACATTTACTGTCTTGAGAAACGATGATAGTCCGTCGGAAGGTGAACGCTAAATGGCTGACCCGTATTAAGAGAAAGCCACATCTCGTGCACGTAAAACTCACCCTTGCAGATTTAAAAAAGGAGAAGGCTAATGCCGTTATAAAACAGCACTCGCACCCGAAAAGTGGAAAGGGATTAATATAAGTTGTTTGCGAATCCACTATTAATAAATATGTTTAAACTAACATCCAAAGGCGGGCTCCACCAGGCCTGAAACAAAACTGTGCACTAGTGCAGTGAAAACTAACGTTATACTTTACTCAAAAACATATAAATGAATCAAAAAATGTTAAGTTAGATCTCATCCCTCCCTTATTAATCTCGCAAGTGAAGAAAACCAAATTTATCCCAGCCGCAGTTCTGTGCCTGTCCCAAATCTAGAGTCTCTGGTCTTTGTTAATCTTGTATGTTTTTTTAATTTTAATTCATTTGTATGTTTTGGAGTTAAGTTTGACGTCCATGCTCACTGAACAAGTACATAATTGTATTTATGAGTCAGTAGAGGACCACCTCCGAGCTGCGTTGAAGACCCATTGGTGGCCTTCGGAATGTTGTCTGCTCTTTGGTTGGTCGGGTTGTTGTTTCTTTGACATTTTCCCCATTCATTCGTAATTGTATACAACAATACGCACAGTAAAAGTAAGTTTTAAATGTAGTCCGAGTGCGATGTCAGAACAGGTAACAAAAGAAATTAAGCAACATGACAATAATATATAAATTAACATTGGACTACTTGCAGTTACGTCCATGCTATTTCCAGACCATAATCAAACTGATTGTAAGATTATGTCTTCGTCATATGAATATTTAGCACAATCCCTTTAGTTACATTTTCATTCAGATTTTCAGAATGTTTGTATCATTAATGAAAACAAAATATTCAGCATTGTTATTAACAATAATTAGTTTCTTCTCTTACTTTTTCTTTATTCTGTTATTTTTTATCAATAGGTATTCCAAGTTACGACATTAGGGTTTCTTGGTTTTTATAAGTGTGACTATTTTTTTTCAAAAACGTTTTTATAAACTGTAGATAGATGTCATAACAACAAAATTGAATGTCAAGCTGATTAAATATATACAAAATATGTGTTATTATATAAAATATCAAAATGTTAATATTCTTTCAGTAGTTAAAATCATGCACCCGACTCGTTTCACGTCAAATAAGTACATATTGGTAAGACAAGTTCAATGTTAAACATCAATTAGATGACTAACCATCAACAGTTTATAACTGGGAAGTGTTGCACACGATCTTTATATGCTGATGTGTATTTCGTATGTAATAAACTATATGTACTCATAAACCGAATCAAAAATGCTCTAACCACTAATCTGTCCTTTTCACATGCTTCGGATGAATACTTGTGCATGGACGCTAATACTTTGTGGTAGGTATTCCAAAACTATTTGCAAAGGGCATTTTAAATAATAAGCTTAAATTTAACGTTGTATCAAAAACTTTTCAAAATAGGTTTTATGTACCTGCCTTTCGGCTTTACAAAGAGTATTTTACACTAAATATATAGCTAATGTTTAGGATGGCGAATATTTCACTAGTCTGTATGAAAACAATAACAATGTAGCATACAGTTATATTTTAAACATATAAATAGACATCATGTCATTGCTACGGTACTGCTAGGCGCTCACGGGTACGATTTTATTCAAGATTTGATCATCACCTATAATGTCCGCGTCGAATCTACGTTGGTCCTCCTGGTTTATTGTTATTTTTGTGGTAACCATACTTGTGTACATAGAAACGTGTATCATCAATAATACACACAAGTTACATGCACCAAAAGAACGATACTGACACAGAAATGAACTAACGAACATTACACCAGTCTTCGATACATTGGTTTTAACATTTGAACAATATCATTCAATGCGTTTCACGTCATATTTTTATACATACTATCTATCGAACAAACAATAAGGGATTCTAAAATGCACATCGATTGATTGAACTTTTGTGTGAAAATTATTACAATGATTTTTATTTGATAAAAAAACATAAATATGATTTGAAACTATTATTTGTAATTAATATGTCTCAGTCAGTTAAGAAAAGCGCTCTGGACGCATTAAGTTATTTAACGTGTGGTGTCTGTCTAGATCTTCATGTTTTAATATAATTCAATTTCACCCGGAAGACTTGACCAGGAAGATTTGAGTAAAAATTGGTTTCTGTGGTTAACATATCCAAATACCTGATAGCTAAATAGCGACATGGATTATTTACATCATTTTTTTGGAATGTTGTAAAACACAGTCATGCATTGGTATTCAAAATTGCTATTGAAGATGTTTTAGATAAACCTCCGAAACAATTCAACCATTTCCTGATGCCAACTATACATAAAATGAAACAGGAGATGTGTTGGTTATAATAGCTGATGTTGTAAGAAATTGTTGTGTATGAGATAATTCTTATGTTTTATTTGATAGATGCATTACGAAATTTATAAATCAATATTAGTTTTAGTCATGTTCCAGTTAATAGACGAACGTGTTAATAACTTTTATCACATAACTATGATACATTTAAGTTCATTCAGGGTAAGAATCAATTTTATCGAATTTTCACAACTCGTTTCGAAATATTAGTCATCTTCCCTTGAAAGCAGATGGTGCAGTTTCAATTGTCCAACCAATCTTTCCAATAAATACGTTTTAATGTTGTTCCTTTCTTCATTCAGACTTTTCGAAAAAATAATATCGTGTTAAGATGATTTGCCAAATTTCCAGCACTGTTATGTAACTATTATTTTCTTATCACATAGTAATGAATTAAAAGGGCTCTTCACGGTAAGTTCGGCCATATTGGATAGGGAGCAGATTTTTCAGAAAGAGGTGTAAATAGTTTGAAAGTATGGGAAACCCTATGTGTGTTTCCAAGCAACTGCTCTGTTTTAATGATGTTTTCCCGTATTTTTCACACTAGTTTTACCTCCATTATGAAAATCTGGCCCCTATCCAATATGGCCGAACTAACCGTGAAGAGCCCTATTGATAATATCAACTTTCATCAGCAGCTTATCCAGATTATGACAAGAACATTTTTGATTTTGATAAGTGTGTTTTTTCTCCAAATTGTTTTAAGTTCTGCACTTAAATGAAATAATAATGAAAATTAAATACCAAATTTATATAACATATTATTGCATAGCAATATAATATTTCCCACAGAAAGTAGCCAAAAGTAAGCGTGCAATAAATTCCAATAGTGCAATAAAGCTTCAAAATTCATGACGTCATCAACGACAAAATCTTAGTTTAAACCAATTTTTACTTTCAAGTATTATATTGCTATACAATAAAAGGGTTATTGCATTGATATTGGGGAATATTGTCCCTCGTGGAACATATATTGCACTCGGAAGCTCGTGCAATATAAAATTCTACTCGGGACAATATTCCCCAATATTCATGCAATAACCCTATATTACTACATCATATACTATAACGTTTTGAAATGCCAATATGTTTTAATAAAATTATGCCCTAGACCCGTTTCATGTCAAATATATACATTTAGTTCAGAAATGTCAATGTTAAACATTAGCTAGATTGCAAGCCATCAACCATCTATGAGTAGAAAGTGTTGCACACAAACTATATATATTGGTTTTAACAGTATTTATGAATGAAAAATTACAAGAATAAAATATTACAATACAATGTTGCAAAAAGTTCAAATATGGGATTCGGAAACAACATGGGTTAAGTACACAGTTTTGGAATATTGTAAAATAAAGTCATGCCTTTATATTCCGAATAGCTACTTAAGATTTTCCGGATAAAATATCAGAAAATATTAATCCATTTCCTACTGTCAACTATACATAAAATGAAACAGGTGTTGAGTTGATTAGAAAAACTGATGTAGTTAGAAATTGTTGTATATGAAACATTTATTTTTTATGTTATGTATTTGATAGATGGATGCATTGAGTAACTGGAAAAGCAATATAACTTTTAGTCATGTTCCCTTAAGTAGATGGACACATCATTCTGATCAAATGATATAGATTGAATTAAATTTTAATTTATGCAATAGTCTACATGCAATGTACCTGTGATTAAATTATAAGATAACTTCTATTGCATAATTATGATGCATTTAAGCTCACTATGGATAATTTTGAAGAAGTGAAAAAGTGCGCTCGTCATTTTTACAGATTATTCAATTGAAATTTGTTAACCAATATTTCCAAAAAACTACATTTTCGATATTGTCCCTAACTCCGTTCAGACTTAACGGGAAAGAGTATCGTATTAAGATGATTATCAAAATTTTCAGCGCTGTTATATGTAACTAATATTTTCTTTTCACATCGTTATTAATTAATCTAATTTGTTTTCTTTTACCAACAGGTTGTCCAGGTTCCGACACGACGGCTTCTTGTTTTTTATAAAGTTTTCCTTTTTCAAGAATAGTTTGATAAACTGCATAAGCATGAAATGAAAATAAAAATTGAATATCAAACTAATCTGATAAATTTCAATATAACATAATATCAAATATCAAATGCCAATATACTTTCAATACATTTCGCCCTTGAATAGTACGACGCCAAATATGAACATGAAGTACAAGTTCAATGCTGAACATCAATTACATTGCAAGTCATCAGTCGTCTGTTAGTAGGAAGTGTTGCACACGATCTCAATATAACAAAATTATTGATGTCTACTTTCCCCGGTATGTAAATCAAAAACCGACGCATTTTCGTTTTGCATATGCTTGTGCTTTATTTTCGTATATGGGAAGGAGACATAATATTTCAATCACTTTAATTGAAGACGGAATATCAGTAATTGCTAGAAGTCCTTTGTCAATGTATGCATCATTTTGTTTAATTTCTTCAGTTACATATTCTGACATTCGACTCGGACTTTTCAAATCTGAACTTTACAAATGCTTTACTGTGCATATTGCTGTGTGTTTGATTATTCTTCATTAGGTAGAGATATAGGAAAAGGTTGAGGTATCACAACTTACGTTTAACCCTGCCATATTTTTGCGCATGTCTTCAAAAGGTGCAACCGGCTTTTGTTAGTCTTATAAATAAATCTGATGTGATGGGATTGCATAATTCTTCACACGAGAACAAATGACACAGAAATTTAAAATAACTATATGTCACCGTACGGAATTCAACAATGAGCAAAGACCATTCCACATAGTCATCCATAAAAGTCCTCAAACTAAGTTTTTTTTTTTTTTTTATCTTAGTTCATCTCTATGTCTCGAAGTCTATTTTCACCGAACAAGTGAACTTCGTATCGAGGCTAAATTGCATCTTTCAGAAAGTGTGACAAATTGTAAATAGACGTTAGTACCATGTGGTAGGTAAGAAATCAGAAAATCTGCAAAATGCATTTTTCTAAATCAAATTCAGATTCAATGTTGTTTCAAAAATTTTTCAAAATAATTTTCATGTATTTGGCTTTCCGGAAACTTATTTTACATGAAGTATTGATCACATGTCTAGCATGAAAACACATATAACATAGCAAGCAAAGGACGACTAGTTATGTTTTGTATATAGACATCATTCTACTGTTAAGATCGTCATGAAAATGCATGAAAAATTTGCCATTGAACGTTTATCAGCAAACAATATATCAATTAATGTAACGAAACAGGGAGTTACATATGGAAACAATCTTATTCAGGATACGGTAAATACCTCGTAAGTCCGCGTCAATATATGAAGGTCATCTAGGTTTGTGGCTATATTTAATGGTTGACTTGCAGGTGTACATATAAATGTAAATTATCCATGGTACACACATAAAGATCCGAAACATACAACACACGAGTCACTGATCATACTGATGCATTGTATTAAACTTTTATAGTTATAAAAGTATTTAATGTGTTTGAGGCTTGATTTTAAGACATAAGGTTCTAATATAAGAGACAATAATAAGGCATTCGAAAATCCTATACAAAATACTGCGTAAATGTTTTTAAATAACTAAGAATCCAATACGACATGGAATATTGTTTCTGAGGATTTTACATAATCACATAACCGATAGCAAAATGTTTAGCCAGAAACATTGCTAGCATTTTAGTGGATACTAAAGATGTTCCTGATTAAACAGGAGCTTAATAATGCAAAATGTATTTGCAGTCTTAAGTTGTGGTTTAGCAAATATTTCTAATGTTCCATTTGATCGATACACACATATCACACCAAGTACGAAACGGATTGTGCTTAAACTAAAATCGAAGTTCGTGACAAAATTTACACTCAATGTACCTTGCGTTATGTAATAAAATCATTTTATTACATAACTATGATGGCAATTAATAAATTTACCTTGTTGTTTGGATCGTTGCACATCAAAAATGAAGTGCATAGAAAATGGAAATTACATTTTAATACTTAATATGATATTTTATGAAAAAATTTGGATACCAAGTCAGGAATATGGCAGTTGATGTCTATTCGTTTGATGTGTTTTAGCTTTTACTTTAATTTGTCATTTGATTTAAGAGATAACTGTATTGTATTTGAAGCTTTAAGGACGTCCATCGGTAGTTTTGCTGTCGCAAATTTAGTTTACCTGGCGACGCGGAGCGGAGACAGGTAAACGGGTATTTGCGACAGTTCAACTACCGATGGACGTCCTTAAAGCTTCAAATACAATACAGTTATCTCTATTCTAATGCAAAACAAGTTCATAATTAAATTTCAATCATTATTTCAGTGTAAAATCTTCATTAAAGAAAATTCCGCAAAAAGATGTTATCTTCTTTGATCACTACACTAGGTGACGTCGTAGGTATGCTTCCGGCGTCAAACATAAACACCGGGCGTTTTCTGGCTTCTGTGTCGCTTCAGAATGTCATAAAGTTTGATAAAAAGAAAATGTTTAGGTGCAACATTTGAGTTTTTTTTTTGCTTATTATTGTAGAAATTACATCTCAATACATTCAGCAATTCAAAATTTCGGCTTCCTTAGTTATAGACAAGGAGATAGAGAATTTTACGCTAACTGTCATCCAATCAAAATCATTTGTACAAAATAATTGCATTAGAATATTCACTTTCCGATTTGGGTTTTCCATGTGATTCACTATTTTTTGTGATTTTACGTATACTACTGTTAGAGAGATAATAGATACAGATACTGTCAAGTCTACCTCATATATTGATCTTGATCTAGAATTTGTACTGAACTTAGGGATAAGTCGAAGCCCGCTTTGGACTGTTGGTCACTGTGGTGAAGACCTAATGATGGCGTTGGGCTAGGTTCTGATCTTTGGTTGAGGTGTTGTCTTTGTGACAAATTCCCTAACTCCATTCTCAGTTTCATTAAACACTTTTTCGTTTCTGCATTTCATATGACGTGGCTCTTTACTAGTGCATCACGCTATTGTGTTATTGTGCAATGGTTAATATTTGTTTATATATTTGTTTGTTTCTTGAGTGATTAAGGTTATAACACAGTGTTGACTGATGTACCCCTATTATTGACATTTTTACCTTTTGTTTCTGTTTGTTTTGTTCATAAATCGTTGTCAATACAATGGAATGTTATGCGACTGTCATACACGTGAGAGGTTTAGCTAGCCTAACATCAGGTTTAATCCACCTTTTACTACATATGAAAATGTCTATACAAAGTGAGGCATATGACAGTTGTTATCCATTCGTTTGGTGTATTTGAGCTTAGGGTTTTGCCATTTGATAACGGAATTTCGTTTTGAATTTTCCTCAGAGTTGAGAATTTGTGTGGTTTTCCTTTTATCTATCTAATTTAAACCTTCAACATGATATTTGAAACGAATACCTCATAGTAAAATATTTGACCAGTAAGGTTTGATCAGGATATCGTTCATAATTTTTTTTTTCTACATTATTCAATACCCAACAGCAAACATAAACATGGATAAAACATCGTTTTCGTTTATTTTGTAGGTTTGTTATGCATTTCTATTCTAAGTGGATACTTTAGATTTTCCTGATTAAACAGGAGTTTCATAATACAAAATGTACTTACAGTTTTAAGTTGTGGTTTAGAAAATATTAGTCATGTTCCATTTGGTTGATACACACATATCGTACCGATTACGGAACTGATCGAACACTATCCCTTTCGATAATTGATGTGCATGACAGAAGTTATACTCAATATACATTAAATAAATAAATTTTATTACATAACTAAGATGGCAATATTAAAATCTCATTTAGATTGTAATTTTGATTGTCGCATGTCAAAAATGAAGTGCATAGAAAACGAAATTACATTCTAATATTGAATATGATATTTTATAAAGAATTTATATAATTGGAATAGAAAATAAATTTGTATCAACTTCATTATTGGTAAAAAAAAAATGGTTGTCTATCGGAGCATCTGAGTTTCTTAACAATTTATTCATTCATTAACAAATATTTTTAGAAAAATATCTTATTACATAATGTCAGTATCGAAGCATTGACAACTGAACTGATGATAACCTCGGAGACTGGTGAAAATAACACTTGATACATTTCGGGCGTATGAATCGTTTTTCCTCGTTTTCCTAATTGTGTACGCTTTTAGAGAAAAATGTAAAAACCGAGGATGAAGAAATTCTTGAAAACGTTAGATGAATTACAAAAATACCCCGCCAAAAAAGAGCAAAAATCATCAGAGTTTTGATATAAAGAATATAGAATCTATAGAAGTTGTTAATTTCTTTGAAACAATAATGTATACATACGTATGAATGTTGGCCATCATATTTCCAAAAATGTTTAAGGCTACTAACTACATACTGAAATTTGTTATTGTTTACGATAACCTCATCATTTGAACAAAGATCGGAATGTTGTACATAAAGGCAACAGTAGTATACTGCTGTTCAAAACTCATCAGTCCATGGACAAAAAACAAAATCGGGGTAACAAATTAAAACTGAGGGAAACGCATTAAATATAAGAGAACAACGACACAACATTAAAATGTAACACACACACACACACACACACAGAGAGAGAAACGAACTAAGCATTAGACAAAATCCTTTGAGAATAACAAATATAACATCAAAACCAAATACATGAATTTGGGATAAATAAGTACCGTGACACGTCTTATAATTATGTGAATTCACACTCAAAAATAAGAGAAAACAGACGACACAACGGAAACACAACGTTAAAATGTAACACACACATAAACAACTACAATATAACAATGGCCATATTCCTGACTTGGTACAGGACATTTTGAAAGGAAAAAATGGTGGGTTGAAACTGGTTTTGTGGCATGCCAAACCTTCCTCTTTTATGGCCATGTGAAATATAACATTAACATGACAACACAACATTACAGGACTACAATATGAATAAATAGGAGAACACAATTGACAAAGAAACACACGAATAATAGCTAACAAAAGGCAACCAGTGTAAAAAAATTTAAATACGCCAGAAGTGCATTTTGTCCACACAAGACTCACCAGTGACGCCCAGATACAAAGGTTTGAAAGCTGAAACAAGTACAAAGTTGAACAGCATCGAGGACCAAAAGTTAAAAAAAAACGTGCCAAAAACGGCCAGGGTTTTCTGTTAAATACCAGAACATCCCTTTTATTTAGAACAATATATACTTTTGCAAACAGTAAATTTTATAAAATGCCTATACAAAAGATGTAAATGCTAAAACTGAACTATTAGCTAATTACAGGAAACAACCGAAATACATTTCATAACCCGACAAAATGCAACATATCCGAATAGTTTAAACAAAATGTACGCCAGACGCAGATTATGTCTCCAAAAAGGCTCATTTGTGACGCTTGTTAACAGAGAAACAAGTGCAAAACAAATACGTACATGTAGTTGAAAAGCATTAAAGATCAAATTTTCCGGATTGTTTAACCCCTACAACAAAGTTAATCTATTCTTGTTATAAAAAAAATCATATTTAGTAAAAATCGCTGTTTAGTAAAAGACAGGTGAAAGATATCGAAAAAATATTTATTTAGATTTTACCATTTACTAAGGGACTTTCCGTTTAGAATTTTCCTCGAAGATATTGTTGTTAATTTGGTTATTTCAAACTCAAGGAAATTTTCTGTGGAACATTTTACTACAACCATTATATCGGACAACTACCTGAAATACTTAGAGATTCAATGTATAAATGAAAACCATATCGATATCAACAGTTTGCAATATCGTTTTAATTGTCTGGTTTGTTCATTGCGTTTATGTGAGACCAGATCTTTCATGGTCCAAAATTCGACACAAGTTATTTTTCAACAATCGCAAACTCTGTTTTGCAATTTAACATGGCGTACAGATTTTAATTACACTCGTCTGTAACTAGTACACTTTGAATTGATTAGATATTTGTTAGAGAGATAAGAATTCATTTATTCAGAGTATCCTCTATCAAATATGGACGAAAGATACCAGAGGGAGAGTCAAACTCATAGATAGAAAATAAACTGACAACGCCATGGCTAAAAATAACTAGAGGCACTTAAAAGAGCCTGTGTCGATCACCTTGCTCTATATGCATACCAAACAAAGAAAACAGATCGTCAGATAGATTCATGACACAATTGTGTTTTAGTGATGGTGATGTGTTTGGAGATATTGCTTTACTGAACATTCTTGCTACTTACAATTTTGTCTATCTATAATGAACTTGGCCCTTTAGTTCCAGAGGAAATTATTTTGTAAAAATCTAATGAAAATTGTTAAAAATTTACTATAAAGGCCAATATCTCCTTAAGAGGTCAACTGACCATTTTGTTTATGTTGACTTATTTGTAGATCTTACTTTAAATTTGCTGAACATTATTGCAACAACATTCCACCAGCACCTGCATACGGGGTATACATCTCCCAATTGATACGATATTCCCGTGCTTGCATTTCCTATCATTATTTTCTTGATAGAGGGTTGCTGCTCACAAGGAAGCTATTAAACCAAGAGTTCCAAATGGTGAAGTTGAAATCATCCCTTCGTAAATTTTATGGACGGCATCACGAGTTGGTTGACCGTTAACCGCTTCACAAATGATATCGGATATGTTCCTTACGTCGTAACAACAATCCCCTTCCCGTTCATGAATGTGACCTACCGAATTAGACTATTTACCGGATTTGTTATCACATAAGCAACACGACGGGTGCCACATGTGGAGCAGGACCTGCTTACCCTTCCGGACCCCTTGAGATCATCCCTAGTTTTAATTTTTGGTGGGGTTCGTGTTGTTTATTCTTTAGTTTTCTATGTTGTGTCATGTGAGCTGTTGTTTGTTTGTCTTTTTCATTTTTAGCTATGGTGTTGTCAGTTTGTTTTAGATTTATGAGTTTGACTGTCCCTTTGGTATCTTTCGTCCATCTTTTATTGCAGTTTACAGTTTATCTCTTTCTGTAATAGTATTCAAGATTATAACCAAAAACGGCATAATTTCCTTAAAAATTACCAATTGGGGACAACAACACAACAACCAGTTGTCAAATTCATCAGAAAATTTCAGGGCAGATAGATATTGACTTGATAAACAATTTAACACCTTGTCAGATTTTTTAAATTAGATACCTTAATAATGATTGTGGCTAAGTTTGGTTAAGTTGTTTCAGAGGAGAAGATTTTTGTAAAAGATTACAAATATTTAAGAAAAATTGGTTAAAAATGACTATAAAGGGCAATAACTCCTTTAGGGGTCAACTGACCAGTTTGGTCATGTTGACTTATTTGTAGATCTTACTTTGTTGAACATTATTGCTGTGTACAGTTTATCTCTATCTATAATAATATTCAAGGAAATAACCAAAAACAACAAAATTTCCTTAAAATTACCAATCTAGGGGCAGCAACCCAACAACAGGTTGTCCGATTCATTTGAAAATTTCAGGGCAGATAGATTTTCACTTGATGAACACTTCTATCCCATTTCAAATTTGTTCTAAATGCGTTGGTTTCAGAGTTATAAGCCAAAATCTACATTTTACCCCTATGATCTATGTCAGGATTGTGCCTGATGTTCATATGATGAAATCATAATCTTTCAGTCAGTTTAATTGAAGTCTGGAGCTGGCATGTCACTTAACTGCTAGTAGTCTGTTGTTATTTATGTATTATTGTCATTTTGTTATTTTCTTTGGTTACATCTTCTGACATCAGACTCGGACTTCTCTTGGACTGAATTTAAATGTGCGTATTGTTATGCGTTTACTTTTCTACATTGGCTACAGGTATAGGGGAGGGTTGAGATCTCACAAACATGTTTAACCCCGCCGCATTTTTGCGCCTGTCCCAAGTCAGGAGCCTCTGGCCGTTGTTAGTCTTGTATTATTTTAATTTTAGTTTCTTGTGTACAATTTGGAAATTAGTATGGCGTTCATTATCACTGAACTAGTATATATTTGTTAAGGGGTCAGCTGAAGGACGCCCCTGGGTGCGGGAATTTCTCGCTACATTGAAGACCTGTTGGTGACCTTCTGCTGTTGTTTTTTTCAATGGTCGGGTTGTTGTCTCTTTGGCACATTCCCCATTTCCATTCTCATTTTTATTTAATGATGATTGTGGCCAAGTTTGGTTTAATTTGGCTCAGTAGTTTCAGAGGAGACGATTTTTGTAAAAGTTAACGACGACGGACGAAAAGTGATGAGAAAAGCTCACTTGGCCCTTCGGGCCAGGTGAGCTAAAAAAAAACAAACAGACAAATAACAGTACAGATGACACAACATAGAAAACTAAAGACTAAGCAACACGAACCCCACCAAAAACTTGGGGTGATCTCAGGTGCTCCAGAAAGGGTAAGCAGATCCTGCTCCACATGTGGCACCCGTCGTGTTGCTCATGTTATTACAAATCCGGTAAATTGTCTAATTCGGTAGGTCACATTCGTGAAAAGGGAAAAAGTATTGTAGTTACGACATAAGGAACAAATCCGATATCATCTGTGAAACGGTTATTCCATGACGGTCAACCATCTTGTGATGGCGTAAATATTACGAAGGGATGATTTCAACTTCACCATTTGGAACTCTTAGCATCCTTGTGAGTAGCAATCCTCTATAAAGTTGGACATAAACAAATGTTTCACAGACGACGACGTATACATAAAAGATAAGAACACGTGGTATAATTGCCAAGGTTACAATTCTCCATATGACACAGAGATTAACACCTATAGGCATTTTACGGTAGCAACATTGCACAAAACCAATACCGCATAATCAGCTACAAAAGACCACGAAAGACAAATGTAAAATACCAACCGAGAAAACCAATAGCCTGATTTACTTACAACACAATAAAAGAAAAACTAAATATGACAAACAGCAACAAACGAAATCAACTGAATCACGGTCTCTGTCTCTGATTTGAGACGGGCATATACAGAATGTTGCTGGATTTGACTAGATTGAAGGTGCCAAAAATGTTCCAATTATTGTTACCACAGTCCCACCTCCTTTTCAACAAATGTGAACTATGTTTAGATTTATCACCGGGTTTGTAACTACATGATCAGTTTTGAAAGGGGTTCTTGTTGGTCAGCTTTCAATTTTCTATGTTGTGCCTAGTGGACTGTTGTCTGTCTGTGTTTTGATTTCCTTTTTTGGGCTTGGCGTCGTCAGTTTATTTTCGACTTTTGAGTTTGATTGTCCAGTTGGTATCTTATGCCTCTCTTTCAAGCAAAACGCTAATGGTTTATATATTTTGTACGTTATATTGCTTATTAAGGAATCAAAACCACTATGTAATATAACTATTAACAGCATAGCACGAGTCACATGTAAAATGGTTTTAACGTACTAGTTAATACAATTAATTTGGACTCTTACAATAAAGATATAGCGTTTCTACACTTCATAATTTTCAAAAATTTGTAATCTAAGTTCACACAGTTCAACTTTTAATCAAATAGTCAAATCTCTAATCTGGGTATGAATAAAATGCCATTGAAACTGTTTTTTGTTTCGATTTCAAAGTTTGCAATAACGACAAAGTCTCAGATAGGCAGCTTGACAAACCGCCTTGTCCTTATGGCAAACACTGTCATTTAGTGTTTCTTGTATTTGGAAATGTGTGTGTACATAGGTTTCAACGTGAACATAGTCTTTGAAAATCGATATGTGCGAAGAATTCTGTTCCAGCAAAGTACTCTCACTTTTGTCCACATTTTGTTGACCTGGAATGTCCAGTTATTCCGTTTTTGGAATGAATATTTCCATATCCAATTAAACATGTTAAAGGGACGATTCGCGTCAAGTCTATAGAGTTATAAAAAAAAGTAAGCTGATATAGGGTATGCTTTATTACGTTTTAGTCAAATTCCAGTCCGTGTCAACAAGTTACGATACTTTTGATTTATGTACGTTTACTATATTAATGAAAATACTTAAACGGTTTTGTTGTCTGCAGGTCAAAATCTAAGTTAAGTCCCTGATTCCACTTCCATAGAAGAGCATATGCTCCACCATCAGTTTGACAAAACACTGTGGGTTAAACTGATTGCTGATATTACTTTTCTGTACACTGATTCTATGGCTCATTTCGCTGGTCTTATTACTATTGTTACAGTTATATTGCCAATTTTCAAACCAATTCGGTAAAAGTATCCATCTTTTATTATAAACTTATTCCTTAAAGAAATACCAACACTAAGTCGTCAAAGTATAATTAAATACTAAGATGAAAATTTGTTATCGTATTTGTGTCTGATTTGACGGTAAACTTGTTTAAGGAGATTGAAAACATCGTGGGAGACAATATACAACCCTGTCTCACGCCATTACATTTCTTTTTGTTTGTACATAAAACTACGTGGAATTCTCACTGCCATCACATAAAATACATATAGGTCCTCTAAGGTATGATAGGCCCATATGACAGCACTTTGGAACTGATTAAAAATTTTAACATTGTTCTATGTGAAGTTTAGAAATAATTCTGATTAAAAACAGTATCTCTCTTATGCATAGCTCTACTTTCCTGCCTGGGTTGAATTGAAGTTTGATTCATTTTGTTCTCTCTTTTTCTATTAAGATAGGTTTTCAGCGTTTGAATAGGTTTTGTGCTTTCCAATAGGTTTTACTTAATTGTCGTAACACGCAGCAATAAAATATGTACCGTTAATGTTATTACTCACGTATAATTATCAGTATTCCAAAGTCCAATAAGTGTGCGTCTCCTATTTTATCGTTCATTTCACATGTTTAATAAGAAAGGATTGTTTAATGCACAGATGTTTGTTAGTGATATTACTCAAAAACGTGACACATTGTCACGACATCTGACAATGATTGTATTTTAAAACACACATTTCAAAATAAGACATTTAATATTTTAACAACTTTTAGACGTTATATTTTATAAGTTCTGGTTATATGGCAATAGAGAATACTGATATTGACATAAACATGATAAATACGGATAGAAAGTGTCGACCCAACCAAACGAAACAATTAAATAATACTAGAACACACCCGTGATATCACGGGTCCGTGACTGAATTAAAGTATATAACTATGTGCAAGCCTTATTTTAGTATTAGTATTGTCATGTGATAAAGTCATGCCGATTATAAGATACACAGTTTTTCTCTGCTTTCAAGTCTTTCTGTTTGAACCCGTCGAACTGAAACAATAATATTAATTATTTGGAAAACAAAAGGTCCTGGAATGAAGTATTTTTTAATCAACAGCATTGTCCTATATAAGTTATAAATAAAGTTGAATTCTTTGCTTCGCTGTTTTACGTCATGTCCACTAACAAATTGAAAACTGTACCTATACGCCTTATTTTTAGTCCAGATTTATAGTATTCGTATTGTTATCTTAGAAAGTCTTACTGATTAAAATACTACAATAGGTAACAATTTGACAATTTAGGGAGCTACCATTTGATTTTTATGGGGGGGCTAGGATGAAAAATTTTGTCCTGCTTTTTTTTTTAATTGTAATCTCTGTCCTGCCTTTTTATTTTTTACTCTATTCGGTCCTGCCTTTTTTTTTTTTTACTAGTTTATCCTGACTTTTTTTACACAAATTGTCATCCTGCCTTTTTTTTTTACCAAGTTGCTCATCCTGCCTTTTTTTTTTTTACTCAAAACTCCTGTCCTGCCTATTTTTTTCAAATTTCATCCTAGCCCCCCCCCCCCCCCCCCCCATAAAAATCAAATGGTAGCTCCCTTAGTAGTGTCAACCCTGTGGTTATGACCCGTGTATATAGCATATTAATCCTGAATACAACGTTTGGTGGTGCGCCTGTCAGATGCGGAACGTACAGATAAGGTAATAGGTAACAGGCGAATATACTATTGGTATCGGTAGCGGACTCGACCCGGAACTTCTTAATTATTGGCAATATTAATTACGTGGAAAACAAAAGGGCCTGGAGTGGTGTAATTTTTAATCTACACCTTTGTACTATATTAGTTATATATAAAGTTGAATTCTGTGATTCGTCGTTTTTACGTGATGACGGCTGACAAATTGGACCTCGTAATTTTAGTATTATAGAAATATCAAAATTCGATTCGTTTTTTAAAATTAACAGAATTGACGATGTCTCAACACTAATATAGCTTCAATCTATACAAAATACAAGAGTTATCAGCTAAAAGTCCACATTGATTGCAATACATATTAAGTATTGTAGGTTCTTTCATGATTTCATACATTGCATTTCAAGAATTTGTTCGTCGTGGACTATAACATTTACCTGCATTGACTGGAGGAAATTGAACAACATATGAACAAAGTAGTAAGGGATAGAAAGGTAAAAAGAACACACCTTAAAAGTTATGTCGTTATTATTTCGTCCTTAATATTCAATATATTGCTCCCATATCTTTTTTACAACCATCTAATCGACCCAAAATAAGAAAGACCCAAACAAAGAGTTTCAGCAAAGAAATATAATACACTATTTATCTTTTTCAGGAACCGGTCTGTTGAAATAGACATGTATCCATAGGGAAGCAGTTGATGCAAAAAAAAAAAAAAAAAAAAAAAGAAACATACAAATATGATAGCACAGCAAATGTTAATTGTCAAAGCTTAGACAAGTGATTACAAATATGAAGAAAATCGGACCGTGTAATGAAAAGAATACTCACTGTTTCAATTTTCTTATTCACTTTGTCGATAAATTTTACTTTAATAGGAATTGAATATGAACACTTGAATATAATAGATGTAAATAGCAAGGAAAAGGATAGAAAAAAAAGCTTAAATGCAGGTCTATATATCGGAAAATAATGAAACTGTGAATTAAAATAATCAAAGTTTTAAGTTATTGTGTTCTTAATTTTATCAAAATGATACCTACATAACCTATGAATATATTTGTTAGGGTAAATTCAAACGGCCACTTGATGACATAACCGATGGTGAATTCTATATATATTTATTTTAATACAACAGATATCGGTTAATCTCCATGGCTTAGTCTGGTTACGTAACATAATTGAGGCATTAAAATCAAATGGATTTTTTAAGGAAAGGTTATGGGATCAATATGTTTGTTCCATAAATCAAAATAATTGTCAAAAGGGTTTTAAAATTATCATACACAGTTATGCAAATGACACTGACGCGTGAGAACGAGTCATTAAACATGTGTAGGCACGCAATTATGCTCATGGACCACGATTAGGTATAAAGAGAGGAATCACACACCATAAAACATTCTAATTACACTAGCTAATTGTACCCATGTGTCTAAATTGTAAAAGTAGAGAGTCTTAAATTGTAAAAGGTATTTTGATGTAAATATAATTGGATACTAAATGTAAACATAATAACCTGACCAAAGGTAATTTAACGCTCTAATAGTTACGTTTTTAATCATTATTCTGAACGGTTACACCCGAATCATAATAGAAGTAATTAAACCATTTCGAACGAAATATTAAAGTGAAAAAGGCGTTTTATTTATGATCTATCTTTTATAAACAGTCGATAATTGACGACAATAAATTCGTGTTTGTAGTAAACATTATGCAATCAAAAAATTCATTTAAAACTTGATAAGATTGTTAAAATGTAGTGTTCAATATATGGTATGGACAAAAAATCTGTTAACAATCGCATGTTTACCGCCTTACATTGTTGCTTTAACTTTTTGAATCTTCGATTGTCGACTGTGCTGATAATGACCTCTATGTACACGTTGTCCATTAATTGAGGTACCGACCCTATGGTAAATAATCAAACGTTTGATATTGATGGAACACGGAATACTTGTATCGGGATTCCGTATTCTTTCTTGCTAGAAAGCAAATATCAAAATTCGCTAAGAGGCTGGGGAGAGTAACGATATAGGATAGCTCAATAATGTAAATGAAGACTTCAAAATAACGTGGGGTTGATTTAGATTAGCTGCAAGAAATCATTGTGAAAGAAAAAAAAATTCACTACAAGTTTACTCTAGATTATTTTCTGTCATATGGTCTGAAACATAATTGAAATTAATTAAGAAATTCCATTTATACCCCAGTCCCACTAGGCCACGATCGCACTACGATCTGTGAAAAAAATGCAAATTTTGATGATCGTGGTACGATCGTGTAGGTCGCAGTAAGGTCGTACCACGGTCGTGGTGAGGTGTTTAAGATCGTGAAGAGCGTGGCCAACTTTGAACATGTTCAAAACAATCGTGGTGCGGTCGTGGCGAAATTAGGTCGTAGTAGAAGCGTAGTGAGAGCGCACTAAGATCGTAGTAAGATCGCAAAGGTCGCTGTACAATCGTAGCGAGAGCGTAGCGAAAGCGTGATTCTATTCGGAGAGATTGCGCTACGATCTCACAGCGACGTTATCACGACCTTACTACGACCATCACGTTCTCACCGCGACCCAACTACGCTTCCACTACGACTTTACCACGCTGTTCACGACCATAGTACGATTCTAGCACGCCCTTGCCGTCCTCATCACGCTCTTCTCACGACCTTACTACGTTATCACTACGACCATCATTTTTATTGTCATTTTCACATAAAATATATAAAAAAACTCCCTAGATTTTGTTTGTCTGAATGTATTTATCCATGTGCTCTAACGGCTCAACCATGCTTCTCGTTTTTATATAGATTAGACCGTTGGTTTTTCCCGTTTAAATCGTTTAACATTAGTATTTTTTTGGACCCTTTATAGCGTGCTGTTCGGTGTGAGCCAAGGCTCCGTATTGAAGGCCGTACCTTGGCCTATAATGGTTTACTTTTATAGATTTTTACGTTGATGGAGAGTTGTCTCATTGGCACTCATACCACATCTTCCTATATATATTGACACATCTGTGTCATCTCTGCTATCGTTCACTAAAATATCGTCATTTGAGCTTTATGGACCAGCAATAGGTTGTAATTTAGGTTTGATTGGTCGTTCCGACATCTCTTGATGACAAGTATTATACTACTTATGAGTATAGTATCAGTTTAATTGAAGTCTGGAGCTGGCATGTCAGTTAACTGCTAGTAGTCTATTGTTATTTATGTATTATTGTCATTTTGTTTATTTTCTTTAGTCACATCTTCTGACATCAGACTCGGACTTCTCTTGAACTGAATTTTAATGTGCGTATTGTTATGCGTTTACTTTTCATTGGCTAGACGTATAGGGGGAGGTTTGAGATCTCACAAACATGTTATCCCACTATTTTTGCGCCTGTCCCAAGTCAGGAGCCTCTGGCCCTTGTTAGTCTCATACTATTTTTAATTTTAGTTTCTTGTGTACTATTTAGAGTTTAGTATGGCGTTCATACTTTGCTCCCTCTGCCTCTACATCAACCCTTACCACCACGCCCACGTGTTCTAGTAGATTTTGGTGGCATGACTGTATTGTTTCCGAGAAATCTCCGTTTTAATCAGAAATAGAAGGAATAGAACTATATTGATATGAAACACGATATTGACGGTATTGCTGAGAACGTAGTAAGATCGCGGTATGAACGTAGTATAATCGTGGTAAGAACGTGCTATAATCGCAGTAAGATCGTGTTGCAATCGGATAACTCGTGGTATGGTCGTAGTGAGAACGTGAAGAGCGTAGAAAGATCTTTATAAGCGTAGTGAGGTCGCAGAATAAGCGCGGTGAGAACGTGGTTTAATCGTAGCGGGATCGTTGTAGAAGCGTAATTAGGACGTAGTAGCATCGTGAAAGCAACGAAAATTAACATTTTCATGCCGCTCATACCGCGACCTCACCACGATCTTAATTTATTTTAGATCGCGGTGAGCGTGGTGCGATCGTGGTCTAGTGGGACTGGGGCTTTACAAAGAAAAACATGCATTCTTACACGGAATTAATATTATATATACTAAGGTATTCCAAGGAGGTTATATGATGGTATTCCAATCGTCATGATCGTGACTCAGCTAAAATTACGCTTATGCAAAACTGACATCGGCATATGTTTACGCATATGTCTCTTGTTAACGGTATATTACACACTACATTTCATTTTTGTCATGTAAATACATCTTCGACATTTTGCAACTTATAAGAGTCATGCTGGTTCTTATTATATTGCAGTGTAAACGCCCTAGATTAAAATAAGAAATATCGTGATCGAACTCGCCTGTTCAAATGTAAACGCGAACTGAGTTGTTCTAGAGGGATTCGTGTACAGATCGGTTCAATTTCGCATTTATCGTAAATGGGGTTTTATGATTTATGACGCTAATAATACAAGTACACATTGTCTGAAAACATGTATAATGAGTAAATTCTGCAATTTTCTCGACTATCGCCTATCTAACTCTTCTTGGTTTTTTATCATTTCTATTTCATTTTTCCTTCACATGACTGGAATGCTGTAAATCGTAATTAATTAGTTTATTGGCTATAAACTTTTTTACACACATTATACACTACTTAGTTCATCACTGCTAATTATTACCAGTTAATTAGAAGTTAAAATCAAAATAAAAACAAATTTTACAGATTATTCTTGTTGTGTCGTGCAACTATTTTCATAAATTGTATTAACGTAACAACGTTTAAGAAATTTGACTATGTATCATTATCAACACAATCGAGACAAAGTTTGCTTGTTGCTTTAACGTCCAGTGGCAAATATCACATGCATGTTCAGTTCGATCGATACAGAGATAAATTATAAGTAATATCAAAAAATCTTGACATGCATACGCAGAGAAATTATCATGGAACTGTCACTACTTACAATTTCTCTCATCCGTAATCAGTATGTACTTGACGATAGTATCTTGATAAAGTCATTGTTGTTGATACATTCTAGGTTAATTTGCTTTGATGAACTGTAGCAGACAGTCTTGAACGACCGTAACATTTTATGTATGATGCAGCTGTGTTATGACTTTAATTACCTCTCGGTACCAGCCGTATACTTTATGTCTTCGTTTGTTTACATCATGTCCCTATTATAGCTGCATGCTGCATGATATTTCGTTGGCCGTGAGAAAAATTTAAGTATTTCACTTCGACACGTGAACATTAATGTATGATAATTCTGTTCTGAAATGCGAGAGAGCAGAGTGTGAATAGCTATTGCGAATGGAAATGTATCTGTTTAAACATGTTTTCGAAGTATGAGGGTCTGGGTGGGGTCTCCATTCCTTTCAATTTTTTTTTATATTTTTCGAGGCTATTTTTCTTATTTATTTATTATTGTTGTCCATTTTTCTCTATCCTTTATTCATTCAAGCAATCCGTTATTATCTACTATGTATTTTTCGACTTTTTACTGTCTCAATTTCTATATTTTATATTGCTTTTATTCTGTACTTTTAGATACTTTGTTTAATATTTAATTTGTTTTATCATTAGAAATAAGGCATTATACATATGATTCATCTTCTATTTGTTGGTTGTTTGATTTAGCTCTGTATAGATCTGATGAGTTGAGCCCTTTTTAACTGATTGCTATGTTTGTTCTAAACTATAATGTGTAAACTCGCTGTCTTAGGTTAAAAGAGGGTTGGGCGCACGCAAACAGATCTAACCCCTTCACATATTGTACGTGCATATCTGGACAGACGCCTGTATTTCAGTGGTTGCCGTAAATGTGTTTGTTTTTGTTTGTATAGTAGTGGTTGCTGTTAACCGTTATTTTTTTCTTCCATTTTCGGTTATTGTCTTCAGGTTGAAATTGTTTGACATCTTTATGCGGTGTTGGTATTGCTCGTCTTTGGGAGGCTGCAGTGTAACCAATAGTTGCTAATTTCTCCGTCCTTTTTGGTCTAGTGGAGACTTGTCTCATTGCATGACTATCATACACAATCTTTTTGTTTTGTTTTATTTATATAACGGACAATAAAAAAATCGGCTAACTGCCATTAAATCGTAAATTTATTTTTTGCCATTCGAACTTTTTCATTTGGAATCGCTTCTTGTGATATGTGCAATACGGTCAACCTACAACTAGCCCTTTCATACTTTAAACAATTATTTTAATAATGAAATGTGTTTTAAATTTGTTTATTTTAATTTCTATTTGTATCTCACGAACATATGACTATAACAATAATTTCTCGGAAATATTAAGTTAACAGATAAGAAAAAAATTAATACGTGTTATTTTCAGTGTAAATTACAATCTAAAGGTGAGTCATACAATAAAATATTAATATATGAAATTAAAACTGGAAGAAAGCACAATTTACTTGATGTGTAGCGTTTCTATTGGCTAATAGTTTTGTCGGAGTTGTGTATCGGTTTGAAATATCAGCGTTTATAACAATAAAATAGATAGTAAATTAATTGCAAAGTATTTATTATTTATGAATTATGGTTTTCATTGTATAAAACTGAAACGGCTCTTATTTGACACATCAAAGTTTAAAAAAAATCATTATTAAAGTCACGCTTTTAAAACAAGTTAATTATAGTTTTCAATATATTTATTGAAAAGGAAGCAATTACCTTATAATTTAAAATGCAGTCATGTTTGATATTATCATCAATACAAAAGGATGGTTAGTTTTTGTCCATTCTCTTTTTTGAAACCAATAAAAACAATACCGTGATGAAATTGATTTTATAGACACCATTAAGTTTCGTTAAAAAAAAATGCGCGTGGTAAAAAAAATAAACGTAATGAACATCGTTGTCTAACTTGTCTCTTATGATAATAGCGCTACACGTGCTGATTTAAAACAAATACAAATAGTTACATTATATGTTAGGAACTTAATATGGTTGATTGTTAATAGCATTACATCCATTGGCAGATGTTTTATTCATATGCAGGACGAGAGTAGATCGAATAGGTCAATGATGTTGGTTTGGCAAATTTTATTGCCTTCATTATAGACAGAATATTTATATTTGTCCCCAATAAGGGAAAAACTTTTAACACTTGGCCATAAAATAAAGTAAAACATTGTTAAGCCTGTCACCTTAATATACAATGTATGTACATTGTCGGAAAATATATAATTTAATTGTATGAGCTTTAGAAACATGACGAAAATCGAGGCTCGCCGAGCTTTTCTTCTGTTTCGCAGCGAGTACAAATAAGTTTTATACTTTCCTGACAATGAATATATATTAATTTTATCCTGAAGTTTACTCCCAACACTTGACATTTTAGTTATTAAAAGCAAAATCATTGTCTCTATTCTTTTGTTGTTGACAGAAATCGACATAGTTTATACGTGGACCGCGAAAAGGACCCCAAAATGAACTGGTACGGAAAAAGAAGTATTAACATTACCACTTGCTAAACATGGAAGCGGATTTATTTTACAAGTACAAGTACAATTAAAGCAAAAATATTGTAGTTAAAGGGGCACTAGCTGCCAAATTCATGTTCACCGATTTGCCTAAAATTCTCATATTTAATTTATAACATTTTTCCAAACTATCAAATCTATAAAATAATCAATTTACAGGACATGGTCTCAATAAAATGTAGCTTCGTTTCGTGGGATTTATAGCCAAGACGCCATCTAATTAACTATCGAGTTGACCTAATATGACCATATAAGCGATGTTAACATAAACATAGATTTAAATAGATTAAGCAACTCTTTTGTATTATAGATTAAAAATTTAAGTTTATAGTCGTGTTTACCTTTATAAGAATGATTTTTTTGTGGATCGAATCAGTCAATCAAATTATTTGTAACATGAATCTTCTTTTTTCCTTTGATCTTTTTATCGAATAACACAGAGACAACAAGCATGTACCAAAATGTATGCTCTAAATTGAAGCAACCAAATAATATTGCATAAAAGGTCACATGGGCCTATATAACTCAATGGGAAAACTGCCATGAAATAACCAACAACACTTTAACCAATATTGCATGAGTAAGCTCCGCCTCCTTATGAAAAGATTACGCCTACAAAAAAAGCACACACAAAAATGTCAATTTTATTTGAATTCTTATAATAAAATACAAATCTTTAAATATGTGCAGGTTTTCTCCGCCAGACAGACCACCAAAAAAATGTAACGTCTACGCATCAATTTCAAGATAGAACCGAAAAAAATACAAATTTTCCTTGTACTTTTGAACATAAAAACCCCAAAATTGAACATATTAACATATTGAAATGAAATTTGTTCAAATGCAGAGCTTAAAGTAAATCTCCTAGGTCAAATGTTTCCAAGTGGTAATAATCCACAGCTTGAGAAACACTCATTTTATAAAATGGTTCCATATTTGGATGAATTTGCGAGTCTAATATTCTCCTCTATTGTTGACGACGCGTTGGCTAACGACATGTCTTCCTCGACTTCTTGAAGAACCTGCAAAACAGTAAAAAATCGTTTTAAGAGAATAAAATAATTATATTTCCAAAAATAAAGGTCCAATATAATGGGGCATATAAATTACATCACATCACAGTAAAAATTTAGATTCCCGATTAAAAGCACATGCATTTTGAACATGGACCCCCCTTTTTGAAGCCCAAGGTAAAAACAAATATTTTCGCTTGGGGATCGTGTAGATAGTAGAAAAGGTATTGTTATCGACTGGTTATGATTTTTTAAGACTTATATAAGTTTAATATTGTAGTCAATTGTACATATGGAAAAATTAAAACATTTCTTTTTAACATTTTGGCAAAAAAGGGGGGTCCGTGCCTCAACAATTACATGACAATAAGCGTAAATCATTCTATTTCAATTTAAAAAAAATAATACACACCTGAGAGAGAACCAAAATTGTGAAATCATCGCTATGTTCATGTTCAATTTCAAGCCAATCTGGTAGAGACTCTATGGGTAGAGAGAATGCGTCTGCCATCATCGCTTCCTTCAGAATCATGCGGTTTGTTAAATTTTCCTCGCCAAACGTGATTTTTTTTTCTGCACGGACTGTCATGGGCGTGTCATTCATGTCACAAATCATTTATAGCAACGCCTTCCTCGTTAGCCAAATAAACTTCTCACGCTACGCGTTCGAAAGTTTATTTGTCTAACTCGGAATACTATGCTATAAATATAACTTACCTTGTTTCACTTTCAATGTTGACATTGTTTTCCTTTAAATAACTGTACATGGACAATGCATGCGTTTTTCTTTCTCTTTCTACGGGGTTAAATTGGAGATCACATGAATATGATTTAATAAGGTAGAATTATTCACTTGCAAGTCAAAGTTTATTAGCTTAATTTGACAAAAGTGAACCATTTTAGCTGATAAAAACAAACTATTATTTCAATATTTTACTTTCATTAATGATTGAACCATAAAATTCATACTTTAGATTTTTTATATATCTCGTAGCTAGTGCCCCTTTAACAAGTTATTGCAATAAATACTTGTATATAGTTATAGCACAGCTGCAATAAATATTATCACGACCAAGGATCACCAATAAACTGTAACCTAACGACAGTGTTTGTGACAAAGAGAGTATTGACTGGCGGACATATTTATTCTAAACAAATAGAGTGCAATAAACATCTTTGATCTAAAAAGAAAATTAGCATATGTATATAATGTACAGATCAATTTAGTAAAATCTGTGTGATATACGACTTCGTTAATTTAATTTTAATTTAACAATATTTATTTATAGTAGATTGGGAAACAAGTTTTTTTTTGCAAGTTAAATATATTAACCCTTTCGACTTTGCGGGTGTTCGTGCTGCCTTGTAGCAACATTAGCCTGCTCTTTTTTTTAAATCTACAAGAGTGTCTTTTACTTGCAAGAGATATGGCTCCCTCTTAACACGGGTCAGCCATTTATCGTCTTCTTCCGACGGACTGTCATCGTTTTTCAAGTCCTTACTTCCAAATGGTGTCGAGGGAGAGCCAAAAATGCAGTCCCTGAAATTTTCTCCCCGGAACGCGGATCGAACCCGGAACCTTTGTGTTAGTAGTCCGATGCGCTTATCACTACTGCGGCTCTCCGACTTTGTTATGTTTTATACGTGAATTTGTATTATCTAATCTAATTTTATTCAGGTGAACAAACAAACATGAAAATAAAATTGAAAATCATGCTGAAGTTATTTTGATAATATGAATTCAGTGCGGAAATGCCAATAAAGTGAAACCTGGGTAAACCGAACACTGATAAAACCGAATTTCAGTTTAAACCGAACAATTTTCAAAGTCCCATAAAATTTCCCTATCAATTAACGTTAATCTAACCTGAAAAAAACGAAACCTGTCAAAACCGAATCCCGAACGCTTTTTGAAGGCTCGTTAGTAAATTTGTATCTAAAAATTACCTGTCAAAATCGATCAATACCAATAAAAACAATAATATATTATGAATTATTTGCATGATTTAATTAAACAAACGCAGGATGGCAGAGTATCCCCGAAGGTATTTGAGGTTTAATGAACTTGTGAGTTGTTATTACAAACTAATTAGCTTGTCTGTGTCCATGTATAAAGTGATTTTTTGGTAAAGAAACGTTAAACTGGTCAGCTACCCCCATCACCGATAATGACAAGAAAGGAACTTAACCTCAGATCAATTAAATGCACCTTACTCAAATAATTACGGCCACAAAATCGAAACTGCCGTTCTGTAGCTAAACTGTTTAATTAAATAATAGTTTTAAAGTCTTTCACCGGATTAAGAAGTCGTGCAACACAACAAGGTCAATGGATTTCGATTGATGAATTCCCTTTAGAGGCCCTAAATATTTGATTCGAATGCTCCCGAAGACTTCTGTCAGCTATTTAGCAACGATAAAGTCCGAGAATAAACTGGACCCCCTGCTGTTGTTTCACTGTTATCGTGTGCCGAAGTATCAATCAGCGGGTGACCAGTTTAGTCCGAGAACTCGTGTGTACAATGACGTTCCCGATTCAACTACGGAATCGTCATTTGACAGTGACTGTGAATCTGAATTGGTCAGTGAATTAACAGATGAGAAAATAATTATAAAAAGCAAAATCGCTCCACGTCGGACATCTCCCAACGACGAGCGTGATTGACGGAGTGGCGTTTGATTTATAAACAAAAATGTAGCAAAACGTCTATCTTCATCTTCTTTTATTTTTACATTTACATCTAAATCAACGCAAAAATAAACTGTCGTCTGTTGTGTCACCTATTATCCTTGCCAGTAAATGCCAAAATTATTTTGGTGTCGACTTCCGTTTACCTCTACAATCCGAACACCTGTGAAAATCGAACAAAACGTAAAGTCCCGTTGGTGTTCGGTTTGGACAGGTTTCACTGTATATAATTATAACTATTTTATACTCATTTTGAAATTTATATGTTACACCTAAAACATTAAAAATTAATTTAGTTGTAATATGATATTTTACAGTCAGTGCAATTTTCTTACAGCGTCAATATTATTATTATCTACCAGACCAGAGTTTAATCAAGTAGATGAAAGCAATTACGGTCAACTAAGGTTATACCCTACAGTCAGTGCAATTTTCTTACAGCGCCAAAGATGAAATTTAAGACGATTAACCCACCCATGTTTTTAAGTTACTTTCAAATTTAAATACCAAATTTATAAAATTGTAATCTTTCTCATATTTATCTTTGATCAAACAAGCATGGTAAGAATGTAAACAGCACAAATAACCGTATGACGTGTAATAAATACCTATTACAAAGACGTGTAATAAACACTCAAATCTTTAACGATAACAGTACTAGTAATTAGAGGGTTATCATGTTTAATAAATAAATCTCCACTGCACTTAAAGTTTGCTTGATATAAGTGATAAACACGTGACAAGAAAATTACCATATTTATTTATAATTTTTCAAAAACACAGCTGTTAAGATAACAATATAACTAACAATTTTAAGTGAAAGGTAAACCACGATTTTCTTCTCCTTGAAGTGCAGACGTTTAATTGGGTTATAAACATCGTTACGGGGTACATTTGTTCTTAAGCAAGTTGTTTTTAGATTCTCCAACATATTTCCAGTTGCATTACAAAAAAAAGCACATACAATATCGGTCAATCTAGTTCGTAAAATGCAGAATGCCAGGAAGTTAGTTTCGAAAAAATGTACCATAGTACAGTCGTGTAACTTTCCCTTTTCTCCAAGTAATTATTTCTCAAGAATAAAAAAGAAATAATTAAACACCAAAATCCCTAAAAAAATTTAAGGAAAAAAACTTTCGTAATAAACTACTAAGATATTTGTTAGAATTTAAAATATGTCATTTTAATTCGAAAATGTTAAATTCCCATCAACTTTCTGATAGAGCCACATGTGCTGAAAAAAAAAGAACTTTAGAAAAACCAGAACCTACAAGTCTCTATAAGTCCAAACTTTTTTTTAAAGACAACAATTTACTAGGTGACTAACAATAAACCCCTTTCAAGTGTTATTTTATTACCTCAATAATAATAATAATAATACCCCTATAACCGATAAGCTCTTCTTCTAGTCCATGTTTGGGTAACCCATCTCCATTTTAATTGCAAAGAACTATTCAAAACGGATGTAACAACAAACGTAAAAGCAATTTCAAAATAATCAGGTACGTTAGACAGCAAGCTTTTTAGAAAAGCTATAACTTGTTACCCTGGTCTTAAAATATTAATTTGCATTTCTTAATCAGAACCTCATTTAGATATTTGGTTGAATTAAAGTGGAATCAAAATAACGCGAATTTTGAAAAAAAAAATCTGATTTTATCATAAATGGAAAAGATAATGAATTAGACAAATTCATTGCAGACATGACAATTAAGCTTATTAATTTGTCTATCAAATATTCGACCGAATATCTAAATAATTTCAAAACTAAAAAAAATGCATTCAGATAAAATGTGTTATTCTATTTATTTAAATCATATGTAACAAATTAATATGTTCTTGTCAGATGAAAAATGTTTATCACTCAATCAAGATAGTTTAACATAGATAGGTACTTATATATATATTAACCCATCGGATATAACCCATGTCGCCCTTGGTTAAAACTATCTAATAGTACTTCCTATATTACAAAGTGCATGGTTCATTTCAAAGGTTTCCTGTGTAATATACTGTGTACATGAGGATCTGAACGGGATTATTTTATTTCGGTATATTCTTTAATGTGTATGGTATATTTCTTCATCCTTAAAAATATTTTTTTCTGTAATGAAATTATCTTTGCTCTGTACATTGTTTAGGTCTTAAATCAGTAATGTATTTTACGAATGTGACCTACCGAATTAGACTATTAACTGGGTTTGTAATAACATGAGCAACACGGTGTGTGCCAGCTAGGTGTGCAGCAGGGTCTGCTTAACCCTTCCGGAGCACATGAGATCAACTCCAGTTTTTTTGGTTAGGTTTGTTTTGTTCGTTCTTTAGTTTTCTATGTTGTGTATTGTGTACTATTGTTTGTCTGTTTGTCTTTTTATTATATTTTAGTCATTGTTTTGCCAGTTTATATTTTTTTCATCTATGAGTCTGGTATCTTTTGAATATCTCCATTTACTTTTATTTTGTAAAAAAAATCTTTCAAACTTATGCACCCGTTTACTCTCCATACTTCGTTTTCCGCTATTTTTCTTTATTCTTTAAATTATTCATCCCTTTTCTCTTTTTGTGACCCCCATTTGGACCCTCATGTGTTTTAATCAACGTGTGTCTAATGTAAAGTAAATACATGTCAGCGTCAGCTAATATTTAGGTTTTCCAGATTAAAAACAAATTGCTATATGTACATTTTGATATACAAATCGGAGATGTGTTAGGATTACCAAGGAGACAAATTTATACCAGATATTAGAGCGGGGGCAACACATATCATCTTACGATATCCAATATTATGATGAGCCCACGCATATCGTATAAGCTATAAATTTAAGGCCCTTACATGACCAAATTCAGAAATTGATTTATTTCCATTCTATTAACACTATAGAACACTAGCAATGTTGTTGTTTTTTTTTTTTCGAACGTGCAACAGGTACTAAACATTAGAATGTTTCTTGTTCTATTGAAGACATGGTTTAATCTGGGATGATGCATTTCGGTTTTCATTTTGTACGAACTTGTATATGACGTCTCTGTTCTTTGTTCTCGTTACATTCAGTGATCAAATCTAGTTTAACTGTCTATTTCAAACTCAATGTTCTTAGGCCAAAAAAAAAAACAACGACGAAATTATCCGCACATCTCTATTGTTTGTTGGACCCCATTACAATTTAAATTATATTTCGTCAAAGATAATAATCATAAATAAATTAAATAAAAATTTACAATCTCTTAGAAAGAATTTGGTTTCTTATATCTACATATTTTGAACAAAATGGATTTGTCGACAGTACAATGTAATATCCTTGATTTTTTACTATTTAAAACATGTTTCAAAAACAACATTTTTTTATCAGATACATGGTAAAATTTGTCACGGGTTCACCGAAAGTTTAACTACAAAACACGTCAGTGCCCGTTATGATATTCTTTTAAATATTCTTAATAATAGTTTAAAGGGCAGATTAATTGACCTTGGCTAATCTAAATCGGAAATTGACACTATGCCTACTTTTCTATGTGAACAACATATTAAAGTTCTTAACTGATAAAGAAAACATAGATAATTAAAAACCAATTCTTCAGAGGACAATTGAAGGTCTTTCCACCTCGATAAAAACCGATGTTAGAAAATGTAACTTCTTGTTTATGTTATTTGGTACCTCTAACTGATATAAAAACAAAAGAATAATAGGTATATGCAGAAGACTTAATTGTTTCATAATGAATAAGAAAGAATTTTTAGCAAAGGTCAAAATCTAGAACGTCAAATTGACCTTTGACCATTACCTCAATTTCAAGGTCATATGTCAGTGATCTCAAATCACAAGACTCCGGGTCAATCACTTGTATGATTGTGGCGAAATACCAATTCCAAATACAAAAGGAGAGAAAACTATAAGGGTTGACCAAAAAACTTCGACTTAAATGGGTTGAAGTTGCGCCCTATCATAAACAGTTATTTGAAAAACACATCATTTCATCAACTGTTACCGTTTCTTTTGAATATAGATTACAAGCTAAATTCAAAATTTAAAATATGACCTTGACCTCAATTTCAAGGTCCTAGGTCAGTGAACTCAAATCGAAAGACCCGAGGTCAATCACTTGTATGGTTGTGAAGAAATACTGATTTCAAATACATAAGGGGAGAAAACTCATATAAGAGTTAACCAAAACACTTCGACTTAGATAGGTTGAAGTTGTGTCTTATTGTAAACAGTTGTTTGGTAAACACATCATATCATTTACTGTTACAGTTTCTTTTGAATAACGATATCAAACAAAATTCAAAATTTAGAACATGACCTTGACCTTTGATCTTGACCTCAATTTCCTTCATATAGACCAAGGACTTCATATCAAAAGATTGTAGGCTTTTATGACTTATATCGTATGAATTTAACCAACATATCGCCTATCTTAAATTTTCGAAGGTAAATAACTCCCATAAGATGTCTTCCAATCACTCCAGTTAAAATTAACCAAATCATTCTTAAGAGTTTGGTGAAAACAGTTTGTTAAAATCTTTTACGGTTTTAGATATATAGCGATAACAAGAAAAAGGGGACATGGGGAGATAACTCCTATAAGAATAAGTGTTTGGTCACACAGGGTGAATTTTGAAATCCCCATTACTGTACAACATCATTGTCCAAAAATCCATTCGATATGTTATAACACAAAAAAACATCTCAGACGGCAGAAGAAACAAAAAAAAACAAAAAAAACTATTTTTCAGAGAACAATTAAAGGTCTTTCCACCTCGATAATAAGAATGAAATTTAAAAAAACGATGTGAAAAAATGTTACTCCGTGTCGATGTAATGTGGTAAATCAAACTGATATAAAAATAATAAGATTGCTAGGTTTATGCAGAAGACCTAATTGTTTTAAAATGAACAAGAAAGAATTTTTAGCAAAGGTCAAAATCTAGAACGTCAAATTGACCTTTGACCTTGACCTCAATTTTGAGTTCATATGTCAGTGATCTCAAATCAAAAGACCCCATGTCAATCACTTGTATGGTTGTGGAGAAATACTGATTTCAAATACATAAGGGGAGAAACTCCTACCAGGGTTAACCAAAACACTTCGACTCAAATAGGTTGAAGTTGCGCCTTATTGTAAACAGTAATTTGGCAAACACATCATATCATTAACTGTAACAGTTTCTTTTGAATAACGATAACAAGAAAATTCAACATTTATAACATGACCTTGACCTTCAACCTTGACCTCAATTTCAAGGTCATAGGTCAGTGAACTCAAATCGGAAGTCAATCACTTGTATGGTTGTGGAGAAATACTGATTTAAAATACAAAAGGGGAGAAAACTCCTATAAGGGTTAACCAAAACTCTTCGACTTAAATAGGTTGCAGTTGCGCCTTTTTGTAAACAGTTATTTGACAAACACATCATATTAGCTACTGTCACAGTTTCTTTGGAATAACGATAACAGGCCAAATTCAAAATTTATTACATTGACCTTTGACCTTGACCTCAATTTCCTTCAAATGGACCAAAGAATTCATATCAAAATACTAGGCCTCTACGACTTATAACGTAAGAATTTATCCAACAAATCGCCTATCTTAAATTTTCAAAGGGAAATAACTCCCATAAGATGTCTTCCGATCACTCAAGTCGAAATTAACCAAATCATTCGTAAGAGTAGACGAACAATTTGGTGAACACAGTTTGCTACAATCTTTTACGGTTTTAGAGATATAGCGATAACAAGAAAAAAGGACGCAGGGAGCTAACTCCTATAATAATAAGTGTTCGGTCACACAGGGTGAGTTTTGAAACCCCCATTACTGTACAACATCATCGGCCAAAATCCATTCGATATGTTGGAAGACAAAAAAGTATCTCAGACGGCAGAAGAAACAAAAATAAAAAATAATAATCAAAAGAAATAACAAAAGGTCTTTCCACGAAAAGTGGAAAGACCTAATAAAAATATTCATGATGGGAACTCGATACGATCAAAGGCTGAAAAGAATTTAGATATAAAAAAAATATTCAAGAATTGAAATATTCTAGTTAATCAACTTGTAGAAATATTTGTTTTGAAAAAAAACATTATCAAATATAAAAAAATCACATAATCAAAATTTTCACTAGATCCAGGATGACATTCATTCCTCATCACATATTCTATGGAACACCTGCTTAGCAAAACCCTCATAACAAATCAATGGCCCTTTTTACTTCGATTTTTTTTTACTTTTGATTCGAGTGTCAACAATGAGTCTTTTGTAAACAAACACGCGTCTGGCGTTTCAAACATTTTTAGCCTGATAACATACTAGTACTGAGTAGGTACCTTTGCTAACTATTAAAATGTCAAAATGTATTATTCATTTGTGTATTTCTCTGTCTTGAATGCACTTGCATTTATTTATAATGTAGTCCTCTCGTGTAATGTTGTTCGTTTAGTGTTATATTTAACATTACAATAAAACGCGAGGTTTGGCTAGCTACAAAACCAGGTTCAACCCACCATTTTTTTCTTAAACTGTCCTGTATTAAGTCATGAAAATGGCAGTTGTTTACTTATAGTTCGTTTTTGAGTGTGTTACATTTTCGTTTGGTGTTTGTTTAACTTTAGTGTTACTGTTGTTGCGTTGTTTTTCTCTGATAGTTGATGTGTTGTTCTCGTTTTTAGTTTGTAATGTAACCGAATTTGTTTTCTCTCAATCGATTTATGACTTTCGAACAGAGGTATACTTCTGTTGTCTTTATCTAGAAGTCTATTGCGAGATCTGCTTTATTTCGTTAACAGAAATGTGTAACTAACCATGGCAACCAGTATATTTCTTGGGACAAATATGTAAAAGTAAAATATTCAATTAAAAAAGAATCGCAAAACAATTGCGAAATGACAAGTTTATAAATTATACATTGTCTATATACGAAAGGTTTTGGGGTATATATATATACTATTTTGGTAGCTTCTAGTATGAAGTTTGTTTCAAATCTACTGTCAATTTCATCCCGTTTTTCTTCGATTCAGTATTTTACGGCTGTAAGACCTAGATCATGGGGAATATTTGTGTATAGACTTCTAACATCAAAGCTTGTTAATAGTGTTTCTTCCGGAACTATGGCAGGAATGTGATGTTACAAGTCTATACACAAATATTCCCCATGATCTAGGTCTTACAGTCGTAAAATACTGGATCGAAGAAAAACGGGATGAAATTGACAGTAGATTTAAAACAAACTTCATACTAGAAGCTACCAAAATAGTTCTGGAAGAAAAAACATTTTATTTCGACGGAAACAAATACAGACAAATTAAAGGTACAGCCATGGGAACTAAAGTTGCCCCCACATACGCAAATTTAGTGATGGGATACTTAGAGCAACAGATGTATCGACAAATATCTGTCCAATTCGATCAAAATTTCTGTGATTATGTCATTAAATTTTGGAAAAGATATTTAGATGACTGTATAATATTTTGGAGCAGATCAGAAAAAGATTTATATAAATTTAAAGATCTTATCAACTCCTTACATCCGTCGATTAAATTCACCATGGAAACCAGTGACACACAACTACCATTTTTGGATATCCTCATCTTAAAATTAGGCAGACATATAACAACGGATAATTATTATAAATCCACAGACACCCATCAATACTTAAATTTTCATTCGTGTCATCCGTCTCATACAAAACGAAATATACCTTACTGTATGGCCAGACGGATTTGTGCTATAGTATCTGACCATAACATTCGAGAAGTACGTTTGAAGGAATTAAAAGGCTTTTTGACACAACAGCTATACCCAGAGGGTTTAATCGAAAGTTGAATTCGAAAATCTAAACTCTTGACACTTCAAGAATTACGAACCCCGAAAGTGAAAGACACGGACGAAACCTTAAAGAAAATACCGTTTGTTAGTACACATGACCCGTATTTACCAAAAGTTTTTAATACAATTAAATCAAACCTTCCGATTCTACACGAAAGTGAAACTATGAAAAAATTGATACCGGAAGAAAACTTAATCTACAGCCGAAGACAACCTAAAAACTTAAAGAAACACTTAACCAGAGCTCGGTTCGAACCAAAGGTTAATGACTTTGAAATAAAGTCTTGCGGAGATTCAAGATGCGGTGTTTGTGGCCAAGATACGAAATATTTAGAAACGGGTAAAATGAAATCATTTAAAGATGGCAAAAAATTTCATGTGAACGCCAATATGACTTGTAAGACAACAAACCTTATTTACTGCGTCACATGTCCTGGTTGTCACGAAAATTATATTGGACAGACCGGGAATAGCCTCTGTGAACGGGTGCGAGTTCACAAAGAACAAATAAAACACCCACAATACAGAAATTCGCCAATTAGTGCCCATCTTGACATTTGTGGTAAAAAGCATTTTCAAATAATGTCTATTTTTAAATGTAGACGGGATGAAGCATATAGAAAAGAGATGGAACGTTATTTCATAACAACGTTCCGATCAAAATTAAATCCAGAGAACTTTTAATAACGAACAATGACGGAACGTCATAAACCTCCTTAACGACGTCGCCTATAGCGACACTACATCAGTTATCCTGAAGAGTCCCAATGGAAGGATGAAATCGATAGAATGGAACTGTTAACTTTTTACTTATTTTATTATTTTATTTAATGAATATATATATCTGCAAATGTGGAAATTATTTTTTACGCCTATATATATATATATATATATGTACAGAATTTGATGTCGTCAAGACGTTTTAGTAAACAAAAGAGGGAAAGATTCACATACACATCAATGAAGATTAACATTTATGTACATTATTGCAATTTCGCGATAAACCCATAGAAATGTCACAGATCACCTTTAACACTAACTACCATGACGCTTCTTTTAAAGATCAAACAAACAGTTAAACGTGCACAACATTTCTTTTAAATATTTATAAATAAAGTATAACCACCATTGTAAAGTATTTAAATATTTATAGTCAGAAGTAGTGCACTTAGCCATGTTAGCTTGATTCAAATTCTAAAGAATATTGATTAATGTAAACTTGTTGTCACAAGCAAGTATGTATTACCATTTAAATATATTAAAGTTATATATAGTACTATAGAAAATAATTTGTTGTTGTTATGAATATAAATTAATAAAACTAGTTTAAACTTTCTATTTTAAATCAAAATTCTATATATGAATGATCTATTTTGACCTTGGTTTTTGAAAAAATCACTCGATCAGAAATATTGACCTTCACAATTATACATATTGCGTTCTAATATTAAACTTGGAATACACGTTGCCAAACATGTTATATGATAAGTGATATTATGAAATTTTAATTATTGATATGTATTGAGGATAATTATCTTTATAATATTATAAAACAATATCCGCAACATGTGATTTGACATTTCACACCAAGTACCATCTGTAAAATGTCAACAAATATTATACCAATTAAATTTCAACTCTCGTTCTCATCTGTACTAATTGTCTTTTAGTTGTTGGAATGTACAAGTAACCATTTACGTTGTGGAGAGTTGTCATGTTGGCAATCGTACCACATCTTTGTTTTTATATTTACTATTTAATTTGAGTTTGCTTATGTATTTAGTGTCCATGATAACATTTATTGTAATGTTGCGATTATTTTGAATTATTCGTTATGTTTTAGTAATAGTCATATTATCTTACCCCATATAATACATATGCAATGCTATTAATATAATTGGTTAACCGCAAGAATCCTGCATAACTTATATAAGCTCCATAGGCGCAGTTTATGCTTTTCTACCTCAGGGATAGATAACCTTAGCTGTTTTTGGCAAAACATTTAGGAATTTTAGTCCTCAATGCTCTTCAACTTAAAGTTTGTACTTTAATTGGCGTTTTTAACTCTTTAGGATTGGAGCGTCACTGATGATTCTTTGAATTTTAACCATGGTGTTGCCAGTTTGTTTTTGATCTATGAGTTTGGCTGTCCTTCTGGTAACTTTCGTTCCTCTTTTGTAGACGAAACGCACGTCTGACGTAAATACAAAATGTAATCCTGGTATCTATGAAGAGTTTATCTACATGGTTAGTTGAAGAGTTATGATCTTAAAACAATGGTGTTGTTATTTGGTATACAAACATTGTTAGCATACATAAATGTATGGTTGCCAATACAATTGTCTACATTCACGTCCACTTTATTTGAACTTTGGTGGATAGTTGTCTCATTGCCACGTTTATAATCCTTTTACCTTTGATAACCATTTACACCGCTGGATCGATGCCACTGCTGGTGGACGTTTTGTTCCCAAGGGTATCACCAGCCCAGTAGTCCCAACTTCCGTGTTGACTTGAGTATAAATAGTGTGGACCATTTAAATATATTAAAGTTGTATAGAGTACTATAGAAAATAATTTGTTGTTGTTATCAATATAAATAAATAAAACTCGTTTAAGCTTTCTATCTTAAATCAAAAGTCTATATATGAATGATCTATTTTGACCTTGGTTTTTGAAAAAGTCACTTGATCAGAAATATTGACCTTCACAATTATACATATTGCGTTCTAATATTAAACTTGGAATACACGTTGCCAAACATGTTATATGATAAGTGATATTATGAAATTTTAATTATTGATATGTTTTGAGGATAGGTATCTTTATAATATTATAATACAATATCCATAACATGTGATTTGACATTTCACACCAAGTACCATCTGTAAAATGTCAACAAATATTATACCAATTAAATTTCAACTCTCGTTCTCATCTGTACTTATTGCCTTTTAGTTGTTGGAATGTACAAGTAACCATTTACGTTGTGGAGAGTTGTCATGTTGGCAATCGTACCACATCTTTGTTTTTATATTAACTATTTAATTTGGGTTTGTTTATGTATTTAGTGTCCATGGTAACATTATTGTAATGTTGCAATTGTTTTGAAATATTCGTTGTTTTTTTTTTTATAATACTCCTATTATCTTACCCCATATATTACACGTACAATGCTATTGATATAATTGGTTAACAGCAAGAATCCTGCATAACTAATATAAGTTCAGTAGGCGCAGTTTATGCTTTTCTACCTCAGGGATAGATAACCTTAGCTGTTTTTGGCAAAACGTTTAGGAATTTTAGTCCTCAATGTTCTTCAACTTAAAGTTTGTACTTTAATTGGTGTTTTTAACTCTTTAGGATTCGAGCGTCACTGATGAGTCTTTTAATTAACCATGGTGTTGCCAGTTTGTTTTCGATCTATGAGTTTGGCTGTCCTTCTGGTAACTTTCGTTCCTCTTTTTTAGACGAAACGCACGTCTGGCATAAATACAAAAAGTAATCCTGGTACCTATGATGAGTTTATCTACATGGTTAGTTGTAGAGTTATGATCTTAAAACAATGGAGTTGTTCTTTGGTATACAAACATTGTTAGCATACATAAATGTATGGTTGCCAATACAATTGTCTACATTCATGTCCACTTTATTTGAACTTTGGTAGGTAGTTGTCTCATTGCCACGTTTATAATCCTTTTACCTTTGATAACTATTTACACCACTGGGTCGATGCCACTGCTGACGTTTTGTTCCCGAGGGTAACACCGGCCCAGTAGTCCCAACTTCCGTGTTGACTTGAGTATAAATAATGTGGTCCTTTTTATGAATTTCCTGTTTACAAAACTTTTTTTCGAAAAAAATAAGGATTTTCTTATCCCAGGCATAGATAACCTTAGCTGTATTTGACACAACTTTTTTGAATTTTGGATCCACAATGCTCTTCAACTTTGTACTTGTTTGGCTTTATCTTTTTTGATATGAGCGTTACTGACGAGTCTTATGAAGACGAAACGCGCGTCTGGCGTACTAAATTATAATCCTTGAACCTTTGATAACTATTTCCACATCTCCTTATTTATATACTTAAAATGTTGATATACTTTTGAACAAAACATGTATATTAGACACTGACTTTCTCACTGGAAATACAAGGACATTCTTTATAATATTTTGTTAAAACTGTGATTTGAAGGTTTATAATATGTTCTAATTATCAATATTTATAAAGTCGATATGTTCTATTCGTTACAGGGTTTGTTAGTGGCATATCTGATATATACATTGTAATGCTTCAGAATATTAAAAGAAAACAAATATTTTACTAGTACACTGTGTACATAGTAATTGGTTAACACGTGGTAAATAAAGGCAACAGTAGTTTACCGCTGTTCGAAAGTAATACATCGATTGAAAAAAAAAACAAATTCAGATTACAAACTAAAACTGACGGAAACATACCAAATATAAGATGAAAATAATGAAAAAAACAGAAATACTACAGTGCAACAAAAAACAAAACGACAATGCAACACACACTGACACGAACTATATGATAACGATTGCCATTTTCCTAACTGGGTACAGGACATTTTAAGAAACACAATGGTGGGTTGAATCTGGTTTAGTGGCTAGCCTCCGGCTTTTAAATATAACACTAAAATGACAACACCACGTGACAGGACTATAATACAAATAAATGACAAAAATCATTCAGGATAGAGAAATACACAAATTAACATTACAATAGAACATGCTAATATTTAGTTGAGGTACCAGGCTTTTTGTAATAAGTAATACAGTAACCTTTAATTCCATTAGTTATTATATTTGCGACAAAGACATTTGGTAGTGAGTAAGAATTTCTCACTTTGGAGAACTATTGGAAATAGTGAAATACCAAATTGCAAGGAAAACTAATGCCGGGAAGTCCGAGAAATATAATTATCAATGGCAAAATCAAAAGCACAAACACATCGACTAAATGGAAAACAACTATCATATTCCTGACTTTAAATTTCTGTTTAATGGTGTGCATAACGTGTGATATAGGGGTAACCTTTCTTTGTGAATTTACCAGTACAAGAAGGTCTTTTGTGCATCAGCACTCTCATTTATCATTTCGTCTATATAATGATTATTTTATACATACAATTATATTGAATACAGATTTACAAGAACTATGTTTGTTCAAGATTCATCAAGATTCACCTTTCCAAAACATTCTTAAGAAAAAGGTTTGAACATTGTAGATGTTCTGAGCATTTCAGCCTAACAGCGTTACATCGCTTTGTATTGAGTGTGTAGGTAAAGTAAGATTTGTTGGTTAGCCTGCTTGTTAGTTGAACCGTTAAATCATTATTAAGTAGTGTTGTCAAATTGTACACTTTTTCCTAACCGGTTACTCGGATAATCGTTCGACCGATTAACCGGTTAACCGGTAGTTTAAGTTGGTGTTTAAAAGCCTTATCAATAGTACCCTACACATAGATAAGATGTAGTATGAGTGTCAATTTGACAACCTTTCATCCAAGTCATAAATTTACGCTTATGGAATTGAAGTTTGTCCTTTGGCGTTATAAGGCTTGTCTGTGAGGATTTCTGGCGAAGTTTAACTTTTAATAATAGAATACACCGTATCAGCTATGGCGTTTGTACTAACTTCAGATTGAAAAATAAAAAAAACCCTTCTTGATCTCGTAGAATTGAATATGTCTGAAACCGATTATTCTTTCCTTTTCTCTTGTTGTCTCCGAAAATAATGTGGAGTGTTTCAATTTGAAATGATTAATTATTAAAAAGAAGATGTGGTATGATTGCTAATGAGACAATTTTCCACAAGATACCAACATGACACAGAAATGAACTATAGGTTACCGTACGACATGTTTCGTTACTTTGTTTGCTTGTTTCTTATTAGCATGTTATTTGTACTATCACGTACACATTGAATACAGTCACATTGGTTTGCATTTCACAATTATTGAGTTAGCATTTCGTTTAAAGTAAGACTAAGCCTTGCACTAAGGATGCTGCACATTCAGATGTCGGTTTACACAATATAAGATCAAAAACGAAATAATAAAGTAATTAGTAAAATCTAATCGTATTACTGATTTAAAGATACTGTTAAAAAAACATGCATACTAATTATGTTTCTTTAACAAAATGTTTAAGAACCTGCCCCGAGCTTTAATTAATTTTATGTTTTTAGGATTAACAATAGCAATCAATATACTGCACAACTGACCTATCACGACGACAATTTTTTTAAATAAAACATAACTTTTTATTGATTTCTAATCAAATTTATATCAAATCTATCAAAATTGAAAAAAAGTCCGGTTAACCGGTTAGCGTTTTTGGTATTCGGTTTTCGGTCGTTTGACCGGTTAACCGTTGACAACACTATTATAAAGTTATGTATACTACCCTCCTTTCTAAGTAGTCTAGTCCTACATAAAGATAGATTGGTGATCTATCGGACTGGTCTGCTCTAAAAGAGGGTAGTTAACCTAAACTAGTAATGACTTCACTGTTTAGCTAACACGCAACTTTACCTTTACCTACACACTCAATGCAACGCATTGTAAATAAAAATATATTGTAGTATTCCTTATATGATAGAATATTTAAAACAAAACTTTTAGCTATTATGAAATGAAATTATATAATGGAATTTTCAAAGAACTTGCTCTCGCATACTCATTCCAATAAAAACTATTCAATCGAATAACTATTCAAGGTATAGAAACGAAGTGGATTTATTCCGATCGAGACTGTGTTACTGGTTAGGGACAGTCCGAAGCAAAAAAATCTTGGATGGAAGAAGATTATAAAAAAAATACAGAGGTTAAACAAATTTGGAAAAAAACATGTTGGAACATGCAAAAATAAATTGATTAAAAGACATGTCTAAAACATATATAATAAAAATTCCTAATCAAAGGGGAATAATCCTTATTAGAATAAAAATAGACGTGGTTTAACTGAGATTGAGAATCCTCATGATTTAAAAGAACCAAAAAAAAAAAAAGGTTTTGACAAAGTATATAAAAGTGTGACAAAAGGCGTATAGGATAATACTAGACCTGTACGCACTATAGTAAAAAAGACTTATTTTATAATTATACAGAGTACTAGTATTTTTACATTTGAACTTTATACACATAAAAAACCGAAACCGTATTTCAATTACGACATTGTTTATAAATTACAAAAAAAAGAAAGTCGGAAAGTTAAAAGAAAGATCTCGCCCTCGCGGATTCATTGCAAAACAATTGATTTAACTGTAAATGTTTTAAAGTGTGTAGAGGCTTCGAGTTGCGCCTTAACCGTGACCGTAACTTTCGTTATGTTATGACAGCCCTGTACAAAAAAGGATGGAACAAAATTCCCGAAGAAACGGAATCCATCTTGGACTTTAACTCAGATTATGTAACGTTCATAATAGAATGTGTTTTGAATTTACCTATTGTGTTTTGTAGCAAACAATCGATTCCGGTGACCTCATCATTGTTCTTATCTGAAAGCATATTAGTAGTGTTATCATTATTTATCATACATTTAGTAGTAAATACAGTTGTTTTGAATATTTGATAAATAGCCAGTTGTTTAATCCATATCGCGCAACTTTGATGCGCACCCTTTATCGCACCCTTTATCACACCCCTACCCTTTATAGCACCCTTTATCACACCCCTACCCTTTATCGCACCCTTCATCGCAACCTTACTCATTTTTTTTTTTATTATTTTACATTAACTCCGTTTTAATTTATGCAAGCTTCTTCAGAATTTTTTTCCTCAAAATGAGGCCTACATGAACGGTGATTCGGACGTGACGCAATTTATTGAATTAAGTAATTGCTTGGAATGTGACGTCACAGACGTCCATACAAAACACACACACAAAATACACTAAAAAAATATTTTCAAAACAACAGTACGCAAATTGTAAGGTGACCCAGGTGCTTCGGATGAGTAATTGAGCAGTTTTTTTAAAGCTTTTAAAATAAGACAAACGTACACGACTGACGGTAACCAAGATGATAAGGATCAGAAAGCAATTCATATATATACTCTCCTGGTGAAATATATGATATAGGTACTCTGGCTGGTATTGGTATCTCGGGATGATACGGCATATGATACGGATTTTGCCATGTATTATTCTCTATATATTTTATCCTAAAATTTTGTCGTGTAGTTTTCTTTTTGTCACAATTAGATCCCATACAATTTTATACAAAATCAGACAAATATGCACAACCAGTATCGTGAAAAAAGCTCGGTGATCCAAGCTGTTTATCATATTTTTTAAAACAGCATGGTATAAACAACAATTTGACAAATTATCAAAAAATGGTATGTATTCTAATTTTAACGTCACGGTACCCAAATTGCAACTATTAAGCAAAAAACAGATTTTCTAAGGACTAAACAATTTGTATTTTTATGAATTGATTGATTGATTGATTGATTGTTGATTGCTTAACGTCCAGTGGCAAATATTTCATGCATATTCAGGACGATTTATGATTTGATACTATGTACGTCTTTTAACATAGCTATACACAAAACGTTCACATTATTTATCAACAAATAAAGTGTTTACTTATAAAGTTAAATGTACGGAAACTTCGTCATGCGACTTCATCAAAACGGCTTATTTTTAAAATTAGCAAATACAATATGTTACATGCATCCAAGTCTTAAAAGAATAAAGAGTTAGCATGGACGTATATCTAATTATTCAAAATATTTGAAGAAATTAAACAAGAGCTCTGTTATTCGACTTTTGACGGTGCGAATTTAAGCATAGATGAAATTTGGATACTCCTCATTGCATAATTATTGATCGTTTTGAGGTTAGTTCAGACCTTTTATTATGAATGGACATGGATTCAAAACCAAATTGGTGAAACCATATAGTAAATAATGAAACATCTACAAAATCAACACATAATGGAAACTTTTGTCTGGTGCGTAAACAAACGTGGGTAAAAAAAACTGTCAAACATAGATGCAATTTGGGTACCTTCACGTAAGACCCATTTATCTTAAAGGGGAAGTTAAAATAAAATGCGCATGCAATTGTATTAAAGAGTATTTAAAATGTTTCTTTTAACTATTTTGAAATGATAATAAACTCATACATGTACGTTATAGGAGTTTCGATTTCAAAATTCAACATTCGTTTTCAACATTTGATTACATCGTTAAAAATACATCATTCGCAAAATGAATTCAATAGACAACCTTTAAATTCTCGATTTTTTGTTTAAAATTCAATATTTTACATTTGATTCCTACAGTCAACATTAAACAATGTTAGATATTACATTTTCTGAATTAAATGCTCAATATTTAATATGTATATATTCAACATTCGATTTCAGCTTTCAATATTTATATTTGGAACATAAAGTGTTTTGTGGATAGTTGTCTCATTGACAATCATACCACATCTTCTTTTTTTATATTAACGTTCAACATTTCAAGATTCGAATTCTTCTTTCGACATTAAAAAAAATTGTTTGTATTCGTTCAACTTTCAACATTTATTTCAACATTCAACATTCAATAAACATTAAACCTTTCACTGACTGAAAATAACACTATATACATTTAGTGAATCCGCAGCACTTGTCTGATGAACGCTCAAACCCCAAATAATTACAGCCAGTATGTGTAAATAAGTAGCACCGTCAGGAGCGTTGTGACCAAAAATTACATAAAACCATTAACCCAAGGTAAACTTTACGTTTTCTGTTGTTTCCCTTTTATAGTTGATGTGTTTACCTCAGTTTTGGCTTAAAATTTGGATTTGTTTTCTCTAAATCGATTTATCACTTTCGAAGAGTAGTATAGTACTGTTGCCTTTATTTTGTTGGAACCTTAATTCCGTCCCTTTCCATTCCATTCCGTTTCAAAATTCATCATTCAGATATTCAGCATTCAATATTAACTTTTATGATTTAGCTTCAAACATTTAATAATTGGACTTGTGAGGAAGTCAGAAGCGTTCTGTATTTGGTTAATTTCCAAAATGCCAGCATTCCTGTAAATCAATAATTTCGATTGTATGAATCTAATCATACAAAATCCAAACCAAACCTTTCATGAATACTTGAAATAAAAATTACTAGCATTTTGCGTTTTATTATTTCTAATTTTTGTAATTCTTCAGAATCCTACAATTTATATTCAATTTTCAAATAAAATTGTTTCTATTTTTGTTCAGTGAAACCTATTCTTTTGATGTTCTTATTTTATTTTTGCAATGCATGACTGTTATCATTAATATTTTAACTCCTTTTAACTTCATAGATTATTAGTTACTGTGTTAATTCATTCAATTGCTAATTGATATTTTTTCAAATACTGGGTATCGACAAAATCTATTAATTTGTAATATATATGCATAACCAATCTATTAATCTCTGTCAACGATGTAGTTTAGATAAATAAGTAATGATCATTGACAGATATTAGCCTGGAAATGAATAATTGTAACCATCTACTTGCTTTTAATGGTTAATACATTTCGATGCTATCAATAATATACTACGCAGCATAAACGCAAAAAAACAAACAAAAAATAACCACATGCATGTTTTTTTAAGGTCTTCATTTTGGACATCATTGTTACATGTCCGAGCAAAAGTTAGAAAAGATTTCATAATGATAGTCATTCAACTACAATGTGTTGATAATCTGTAGTTGCTACGGGCGTTTGGGATTTACTTGTAAAATTTGGGTTACAGAACGATGAATGCAAACCGTTTTTTGGAGCATCGCATTTGCCATAATTTTATTTAAAACCCATTTAAAAAACAACATTTACTTCTGACTGTATGAAGTATGATGTCACACCTTGAGCAATGAACGAAGAGTTGTGCTTTTGACAGAAACTACTAGTGCACTCTATAATTGCAAACATTACATGAGTCAACTTATATTTTTGCTTATTTAATGGTTGCTTGACATCAAACGTTAAATAATTCATGCAGCATTATAAAACACCACATGATATTTGATTGAGAAGCTGGGAGGGATTTCTAACTTACTTAGTATTCTGTGCACATGGTAACACATGACGGTGTTATAATTGACAAAAATATATACATGTAGTTTTAAGTGCAAACCGACCAAATTCTACTGTCACATCTATATGCTGGGTGATTTGCGGGGTAAATACAATTACCCTTTTTAACAGGAAGAACAGATAAAAGCTGAAGGTTTTAATATAAAATAGACTGAATTTAAATCTAGACTTTACATCATAATATTTTATACCTAATACCGATTTTTGTTGTATAAATCATAAACGTGCCGCTTGAAGAACAAATGCGTTATCATATACACTTCTTCACAACGATTGTCACTTTTTTATAACATCTAACATAATTCTTTCACGATATATCAAGTATTGTGTCAACGATATATCGATGTTTTGAGGGCGTTGTACCTTTGACCAGTCTTTCTTGTAAATTTGGCACTGTATTTATTTTTTAGTGCAAACATTATTCGCATTGATCAGATATTCCGTATATATAAACAAAAATTAACACATAGAACCATATTAAGAATTAGATTAATTGAAATCAAGTTATTTCAATATTCAACATTCGACACCTTGTATACGATAATTTTTTTAATCATGTCGATGTTCTGAACATTTCACATTCAGTACACGAGATCCGATATCAAAATTCAACATTCGATTTTCAACATGAAAATTCAATTATAAATTTAAAATCAATTTCTCCATTTGAAATTAAAATTAAATATTTAACATTTGATTCGCAACAGTCACCTTCTACGTATATATTTTAACGATTCAAATGTTCAGCATTTAACATGTATATATTCAACATTCGATGATTCAAGAATTCAATATTCATGTATACAACATTATAAGTCATCATTCAGCATTCGTTTTAAAAATGATTCAATTTCATCTTTCAAAATTGGACATTTGTTTGTCAAAGTTCAACTTTCAACATTTATATTCAATATTCAATATCCATTGAACCTTTTAAGGACAGGAAATAACTCTTTATACATTTAGTGCGTCCTGAGCTCAATTACCGTTTTACCTTCATAAAGAACGATCAAACTCAATCATTTAAAATCTGATTTATTATAAAATGCAAAAATCTTAGGACAATCGTATTCAATGAGGTACGAAATGGTCAAGGTACGAAATGATGGTCAGGTTACGAATAAGTTTTTGCCTGGGTATGGAATGCAGGTAACGAAATGGTTTTTGCTAGAGTACGAAATGGGGGGTACGAAATGGTTAGACTACGAAATTACTATGATTTCTTTGACGGAGGGAGTTGGAAGTTTATTTTCAACATTCAGCTTTGAATATTCTTTTTGAAAAATCAACAAGTATTTAGTATGCAATATCAACATTAAGATATGATTTCTTACGTTCAATAATTCAAAATCGATGCGCATACTCAACACTTCAATAGTCAATGTTCGATTTTCTATTCATTCTTCGGTTTACAGCCATCAAAATTCGATTTTCAAAACTTAACAGTTATTTTATAAATTCAATTTCCATATACATTGATATTCTATATTCAATTTTCAACATAAGATTGAGCTCACATGATGCGATTTTTTTTCGAATTTTATACTTCTCATGCGTAAGGCTTTCTCAGAGTTCTTCTGGATTTAACTGACAACTTTTCTTAGAAATGCCAGCATTGATTTCCTTTGCATCATTCATGTCGGTTACACGAATCTTAAAAGAGTCCAAATCTAAACCATATCACCAATGCTTGAAATAAGAATGACTAGCATGTTTTGTGCTTCTTTGATACATATTTGTTTGTTTTTATAGTGATTATGATTATAACACAATGTTGACTGCTGGATTTCTATTTTTTTAAATTTTACCTATTATGTCTGTTTGTTTTGTTCCCACATCGTTGTCAATAAAACGGAATTTGATACGACTGTCATTCGAGTGAAAGCTCTAGCTTGCTATAAAACCAGATTTAATCCACCATTTTTGACATAGGAAAATGCATGTACCAAGTCAGGAAAATTACTGTTTTATCCATTCGTTTGATATGTTTGAGCGTTTGAGTTTGCCATTTTATTAGGGTCTTTTTGTTTTGAATTTCAGTATTTTTGTGATTTTCTTTTTTTATATTAATTTACCATCCATTATAATCTACTTTAAAATATATTTAATTATTTAAGTTCAATTGAAACCTATTCTGCGCGTTTTGATCTTGAATTTAATGGTGAAAGACTGTTTTTATTAATATTTTAACTCCTTTCAAATTAATAAATCATTCAACACCGTGTTTATGCATTCTATAGCTATAAATAGGTATTTTCCAAAAGGATGATATCGAAAAAATCGATTAAGTTGAAATATATAAGCGTACCCAATCTGTTAATATGTGGCCAAGCCGGTGTTCAGGTACATAAATAGTTTTTTTGACAGACATAAGCCGGCAAACGAGTAACACCATCAATACTGTCTGCTAATGAGCAATACATTTCGATGTGATGGACCACATGGTAAAACGCATACTTATAATCGAAAAACGAACAACGCCACGTTCATATTTTGATTTTTGATAATGTCAAAATTTTGATATTATTGTTTCATATCTGACAAAATGTTTAAAAAAAATGATTTCATAATGCTATTTGGTCAACTAAAATGTGCTAATATGCTGCGAGCGTTTTGCTTTTACCTGATTTCGAGCGTTCATATTCAAACTTTTGTTGCAGGAAGATTAATGGAAATCGTCTATTTTTACCTAGGATGTTTGTATGTTTTGTACAATTAACGTTATCAATATGGTAGAATGTGACTATCATACACACGAGAGGTTAAGTAAGATATAAAACCAGGTTTAATCCACCATTTTCTACATTTAAAATTTCTGTACAAAGCCAGTTGTTTAATATGTTTTTGCGTTTGAATTTGCCAATGATTCGGGACTTTCTGTTTAGAATTTTACTCGGAGATCGGTATTTTTATTATTAAACTTTTTTTCATACAAGAAGCAGAACCTTAAGCAAAGAAGAAACAGTAGTTATGAACTTTTAATCGTTTACTTAATACTTTATTTGGTTTATTTAACTTTGTAATTTGAGCGTCAATGATTAGTCATTGAAGACGAAACGGCCGTCAGGCGAACAATATTTTAACTGGTATCAATGATGATTTTGTTTCAATATGAAACATCATTTATAAAGTTGCCATTTACAATTTGAAAGAGGGTACAAAAAAATACAGAGGTTTGCACTCTTTTACAATGCCTTGGTTACAGAAAAAGTAAAACAACGTTTCTAGAGGGTATTGACAGCCTAATATGCAGTACCTTGGTACGGACATGATTATGTAGCATATTTTCCTAGAATTGTCCCCTAGTCAGATCAATTGGTTATTTTTTCTATGTCCCTTTTTGTATAAGTCTATGCATTGCTGGCTATTTATGCAGCTCTGGCTTTCAAATGTTTAAGCATAAAACTCCGAGAGAAAGTTAATCCATATAAACTCTTAAAACGTATGTAAGTTGCTATATCCATTTTGGGGTATTTCAGAAGTAGTTTAATTAATTGTAAGATGAACAAAAATTTCATGTATGTTTTTAAATAAGATGTGATATTTTTCAAATTTAAGTCTTGTGTATAGTGTTTTCCCCTATAATTAAATATTATAAAAATATCAATTTGCTGGACAATTTGAAATATGAGGGCCTAAATGTTTTATCTGCTTATTTTTACTACTAGTTATGTATGTAGGCTATCTTCTACCATTACATTTACCTTGATTTGTCACTTTCTAATAGATTAATGACATTGAATATCAGACGAAAAAAATAGAGGAAGACAACAGACGACAGACGCCAAGTGGATAGAAAACACTAGACCCTTTCGGTCAGGTGAAATAAAAAACAGTAAATGACGTTAAACAAGTTTTTTGAAAAAGCTTACACTTGTATTGGAAATTTTCATACATCTTGATCTCTAAATCGTTTTAAATTTAGAATATTTCTATGACACCGTTTTTTATGAATTTTATATATTTATATATATATATATTGCAAACAGTATCCTTCTTTTATGACATGTATAAGGTAAAAGGTAAAACCGGTCCCCAAGCTAGGTCAATCAATATTACATCATATTATAAGTATGTACTATGGTAATTAAATGCACGTATCAGATGTGGCCACGTATACTGTAATTTGAATTTACTTCCTTCTCTTCGACTTGCATATAAGGTTCGTATAATCTTTTATTTGCTTTATTCGAAGAGTATATCATGCGAGTAAAGTGGGGAGAGCACATATATAGACAATGATTGTGCATTGACTTCACTTCAGGATGAGACTTAGAAACAGGGAAAGTCGTGCCTCTGTCGAGCTTCATCCCCGTTTAGGGCCGAAAGCTCATATCATTAATATGTCAACATGGTCAAGTCAATACACTATTATTGTCTTTAAACTGCAATCTAGAAAAAAAATCTCAATTGTTCTTTATTTGATTTCTGTATTGGGGACCCCCCCCCTTTTTTTTCAAAAAGGCCTCCTTATTTCGTGCGTAGTGATATTATAACACAATAAAATGTGATATGTTGAAACCAATTCGATGTCGAACGAATTCGTATGACTATGGACTGAAATATCTACAATAAGCATAACAGTTTAAAAAAAAACATATTAACAATTGAAACATGTTAAATATAATTTCCAACAATTGGATAGAAGAAATAAGGTTGTTTACATTGGACATGTTGGAAAGGGTTAAAGTGGTTGTCATGAATAATTAAATTAAGTTCTGCCAACTACAGTTTAAATAATAAATGAGTTAAGAGATATCGGGTCAATGACTGTTAATGACATAGAAATATACAGTCAACACATTTTTACCCCTCAATTAGAACGAATATCTTTTAGGTGTAATACCACCAAATCACATCCGGTACATACGAAAATAAGTCGAAAAAAACTATTCCCTTGAATTCGACAGTTGTAGGTAATTAATCCTACATTTTATTGCAGTAAAACATTTCTGGGTCTTAAACATATATCTTGGATATTTCAAAGCACCATTCTTTTTTTATTTGGGGTTTTTATAGAATATTTTGGAAACTTGAGAAAAATGGTTACTAAAGCTTGCACACAGGTTTAATAAAGGGGGACATTTGAATGGTTAACTTAGAGTGAATTTTTTTTTTTTTTTTTTTTTTTTTTTTTAACTTTAAATATTTTATTTCACTACTGGTTGTCCCTTAGCGCTACAACAATGACGCTAAGGTTCCTCCCTATGTTGTTAATTGCTAATGAAACCAGGGGATTTGATTAGCAAAATATATCTTATATTCATATCTTGTGTTAGTTGCATTTTACAAAGTATTCATACGAGCACACAATACATATATATTATTCAGTGATCCTATATATAAACGATCATTTAAGAAAGTAATAATAAAAAAAACACCAAATAACCGGATTTTTGCCCGTCATTTGTTTTGATTATATAAAACTAGTTTAACCGAAAGTAGAATGATCAAGAATGATCAAGCATGGTTGACCTCATGGCTTGACAAATAATTTCATGAAATGGTGAGTAATTTATTACCGTCATCAAGTTACTTATCGAATGTGTAAATTTTAATACTTATAATAATCGAATATTTCAGGTAAGTAAGAATGAAGTATATTGAAGAGATCAAAGAAGGAGCTATTGACCAATGATCTTGATTGATTCTTTGTTATTTAAATACTGTAGTATTTATATAAGGTCTATTTCTCATAAAAATAAATATCATCAAAGTTTTGATATTTTCCTCTGAAATTTTCTCAAAAATAGACTATCAGGATGATATAACATTTGTGTTTCAATTTCATTTTTAAGAACTGACAAAATGTTCACAAATTTAGTTCTCTTTTATGATAAATAAAAACATTTATAAATCACAAAACAAATCATTGTTATGACATGATTAAGTGGATTATATTCAATATCTTCAATTTTATATCCAAGTACAAGATTTTTAAGACAGAAGACATGTTACTTAATTTCTTATATGCAATGCAATGCAATGTGAAATATTTGTTTAGAATTGGATAGGACAAAACTTTACTCATGTGAAGTGTTTCTTTATTTGAAAGAAAGATAAATTCTGCACAATTTTTTCAAAAGTGCAAATTTAACAAAGACTTATAGGGGAAAACCAATGGTGGTATTGCACTTAATACATAGGATGCTGTACATGCACATTTGACCTTGTAGTACCATTATGTGTTAACAGTTCTTGCTATTTAAGTGAAATTTTCTGAGTGGATTGAGTGCCAATGAGAAAAAAAAGCACCAACGTAACAATTTATAAAAGTAAACCATTGAAAGTCAAGGTACGGCCTTCAATTCGAAGCTTTGGCTCACACTGAACAGCTAGTTATAAAGGGCCCCAAAATTACTAGTGTAAAACCATTAAAAAGGGAAAGAGTGACAGTCTACCCATTATTTATATCTATTGGCCTGAAAATTTGAAATTTTGAGGATATCAGAGGTATATATGAACAAAAAGAAACCATATAAAGAAGACGAAAATGTCCATTAGTGGTATTTATCATATATATTATCTTTATTTCCTTCTTATCGAAGATTTAACAAGTATAAGACAATTTTTGTACATTAATAATATTTACATATTGATCAAGACATTAGAATGATTGAATGATTTGAATGTCACATATTAATGAAAGTGATTGAATAAGTTGAATGTCACTTGAAAGTAAATGATTATATTTCTGAAGGTAAGTTAACTGTTATAAAAAAACACTGCATATTCGATAAACATGTGTAATATAAGTTTTTGAGAAAAAAATACTGTTATCATTATATAAAATCATATTCAGTATAACATGAAAAAAGTGTTGCTGTGAATTTAGATGACGTTAGATTGTCTAGATACACACTGAACACAATCGGATTAATACTTATTAAGTCATCCCAAAACTTCGCTCTTAAGTCTAAAAAACGATCGCACATACACGTGATATGTGCAATAACGTTATAGAAAAACTGTCCACATTTATCACATAGGAGAAGCAACTCTTCTCTTCGGATGACGGAACATAGGTCAACAATATATATTTAACTTCTCTGAAATTAGGATTATGTTTAGCAATAGCACAAGCTCTGTGTGGTACATATAAATATCATATGTGCATTCCATTCTAGAATAGTATCGTATAAACATGGCATGCCCAGTTTGTGGAGAGACTAGATTTAGGAGCGCAGCGCAGCAAACATGTCACACCGCCATGAATCATGGAACACACGGTTGTGGTTGTGGATACAAGTTTACTTCTAAAGAAGAATTAAAATCACACGAAAAAGCTATGAAGGAAAACATGAAAGAAAACCCTTGCTCCAGTTGTTGTCGGTCATTTGAAACAAAAAGGGCATTGACAGATCATCAGAGGGCTAAACTTCATGATTATACTAAACCCCCGAATCAGTGTGATTGTGGGAAAACATGTAAATCTGCAAATGGTCTCGCTCAGCATATTCACGATAAACAAGAAAACTTGAAAATTCCAGATGCAAAATACAAAAGCAAAGGAGAATATTATGATGCGTATTACAAAAAAGATGTCAGGGTTAGCAAAGATGATCGTAAGGAGAGTGTTGGAAAGTGTCGTGACACGTTAAACCAAATCATGGATCATGTTCGCAAACAAGAGAATGGCAAAATTTACAGCAGTGACATCAGAAAAGCCGGAAGTCATGCTACAAGAACCAAGGTCAAGAAAGCCGACGAATTTGACGTAAACATTGCTTTGAATATTCCTGTGGCTGACGTCAAGACAAAAGGGACAGTAAAGTATACCTACAAAGATAATTTGAATCCACGTGACCCGAAGGTAAGTATTCAAAAACCTTATGTTGCAATTAACACAGCCCTACAGACAAATATCGGTTTATTTTGGATTGATCCGAAGTTTAATCAAGTGAAAAAGAGAGTACTCAACAGTGATTAAAAATTAGTGTACTTTTATCTTGAAACAATGGAGACAATATTCCTTTTACAGTTAAAAATCCTCTCCGGCTTCTACGAATTAAAGATTTTTTTTACATGGTTCTGACATATGATATATACTTTAACATGAACCTAGTGCAAACAATTGATACCTCCCGTTAGTATTTTCAAGGTATGGTCTCATCGAATCTGAAGGTAATAGTCCCATGACTTTATCTCACTTCAAAGTACAGTAAATATAGCAAGTTTCAAAATTAATTGTAGCTGATACCCAGACATACAATTCTAAAACTGAGTATGATAAATAAGTCATGTCACTATTCAATGTATTTAGACCTGGATTTTCCAGCAATATTTTACCAAACATCTTTTTAATAAGATATTGCATTATTTAAAACTGTTTAGAGTGCATCTCCAGAAAACCTAAATGTGAAAAGAGAAATTACTGCACTTCCCAAAGGCAGACAGAACCATATACCTATCGGATATGCTGTTGTTAAGGCTGAGGGAAATGCAAATATGGCAAGTAAAGTGACGTATAATGGGGACATCGTACCAAGAAAAGTTCAGGAGGATCTTTACAGCAAAATGAATACTGCTATCAAAGCCTTGAACTTTAAAGGTATTTATTGAACACTTTTCGTGATTTGCGTTCATACTGACGAACACGTCATCTTTCATATATCAAATAAAGAATAAGAAGGGTATACCGTGTATTCGACAATAGGATATGAATGCAACAACCCACCTGCATATGTCAACAACCGGCCTTTAGCAATAAATATAACAAACATTACCAGCTGTCGACAGAAAGTTAGAACATAATGAAAGAAAACAACAAATAACAAAATGAATAATAAACTTTAAACTAAGCCGTGTCATTTTAATCTCTTCTGGAGAGTTGTCTCGTTTGTAATCATACCACATCTTCTTCTTTTTTATTTAAAATTCAGGAGTCAATTAAAAAAAAGTATGGCAATAATGTATTTAATCTGTCAATAACTTATTTTTGAAAGGGAAAAGAGAGGTAGAAAACTAGAGGCTCTCAAGAGCCTGTATCGCTCACCTGATTCTACTTAGGTTTTTGAAATTATATAAAGAAAATATAAAATTTGGCTAAAAGTAACAATACTTGGCCAGCACCTCATACGGAAAGGAACATTCATGTATGTTTGATTTCATTCAATTCAGTGGTTCTTTAGACGAAGACTTTTGTATGCATTCCCCATAAGGTCCTATGTAAAATTAAGTCCCCCCCCCCCCCCATTGGCGGCCATCGTGGATGTTGCAATGACAACAAAGTAACAACACTTAGTCAGCATCTCATAAGGAACATTTATGTTATGTTTGGTTTCATTCCATTCAGTGGTTCTCTAAAAGAAGACATTTAAATATATTTCCCATAAGGTCATATGTTAAACTAAGTCCCCCACTGGCGGCCATCTTGGACGTTGGAATGGCGACAAAGTAACAACACCTGGTCAGTATCTCATTATGAACATTTATGTTATGTTTGGTTTCATTCCATTCAGACTTTTGTATGCATTCACCATAAGGTCCTATGTAAAACTAAGTCCCCCCATTGGCGGCCATCTTGGATGTTGCAATGACAACAAAGTAACAACACTTGGTCAGCATCTCATAAGGAACATTTATGTTATGTTGGTTTCATTCCATTCAGTGGTTCTCTATAAGAAGAAACTTGTATGTATTTCCCATAGGGTCATATGTTAAACTAAGTCCCCAACTGGCGGCCATCTTGGACGTTGGAATGGCGACAAAGTAACAACACCTGGTCAGTATCTTATTATGAACATTCATGCCATGTTTGGTTTCATTCCATTCAGTGGTTCTCTAAAAGAAGACATTTAAATATATTTCCCATAGGGTCATATGTTAAACTAAGTCCCCCACTGGCGGCCATCTTGGACGTTGGAATGGCGACAAAGTAACAACACCTGGTCAGTATCTCATTATGAACATTTATGTTATGTTTGGTTTCATTCCATTCAGACTTTTGTATGCATTCACCATAAGGTCCTATGTAAAACTAAGTCCCCCCATTGGCGGCCATCTTGGATGTTGCAATGACAACAAAGTAACAACACTTGGTCAGCATCTCATAAGGAACATTTATGTTATGTTTGGTTTCATTCCATTCAGTGGTTCTCTATAAGAAGAAACTTGTATGTATTTCCCATAGGGTCCTATGTTAAACTAAGTCCTCCGCTGGCGGCCATCTTGGATGATGGATCGGCTACAAAGTAAAAACACTTGGTCAGCACCTCATAAGAAACATTAATGTCATGTTTGGTTTTATTCCATTCAGTAGTTCTGTAAAAGAAGTCATTTGTATGCATTTCTAATAGGGTCCTATGTTGAACTAAGTCCCCCGCTGGCGGCCATCTTGGATGATGGATCGGCTACAAACACCACTTGGTCAGCACCTCATAAGGAACATTCATGCCATGTTTGATTTCATTCCATTCAGTGGTTCTCTAGAAGAAGTTCAAAACGTAAAAAGTTAATGACGACGACGACGACGGACGACGGACGACAACTGATGATAAAAGCTCAATTGGCCCTTCGGGCCAGGTGAGCTAAAAAGAGGGTCGAACAAAATTCATGTGTCTGAAAATATCCACCTTTAAATAATATTTGTATTTTATTCAGATGTGCATATTTCTAGAAATGCCCATGGTCCAGCACTGACATTAACCAAAGCTGGTTCAAAAGGGAAACATGATATCAATATAGACGTCACTACAACGATTGGTGACAAACACGTACCAGTGAGTGTATACGGTTGGCCTCGTCCTGACACAAGTAAAGTTCTTTCGAAAAATACAATAGATAGAATTAACAACGTCGGAACCCACATGGTCCCTAAAGGAGGTGAATTTTGGAATGTATCGCACTCTAAAGCAGAGAAGGAGCTAATGAGAGGATTGGATACAGGGAACCAATGTCGCCGGCAATGTTACAAGATGTTAAAGGCAGACGTACAAACCTGGAAGTCGAGATCCACTGATAATTATCCGGGGATATCATCGCACCTTTTGAAGGTAAACATTTGGGGTCAAATGTAGTTTTATGGGTGAAATATTAGAGGATACCATAGGGCAATCACCATAATTTTAAGAAAAAGGAAAGACAACTACAAAGCCAAAACAGGATAGAAAAATAGTAGATAAATATTCAAAACACTTACTGAGGATGAACCAATACAAATTTCGGTCTCAACTACACTATTAGTTGTCGCAGGAAGGTAGGTGTTGAAATTGCATGCAATGCTTGTCAAAATCAAGATGAGGAGGGTATGATTGATGCAACGGAGAATGCATTAACACATTTGTTCTCGTCTATGCAAAACATTTCTCATAACGATCAAACATGTCTTTCTTGAGTCCGTAGAACAAGAATGGCGTGGGGGAGGGATCAAGTTTATTTGAAATGTGGTCCAAGCGAATATTTAATACTGATAGTTGTTGGTCTTTTCGGAATCCCTCAGAGAAGACATGTCTTGCTCTTGTCTGATACCTTGTAGAGTACTGCGTTTATACCAGGGTTTGCTTTACGGTCGAGTTCACGCCAAGGGTCATATTTATAACATAAGTTTTTTTTATTGTTCTAAATATAAATGGAATGTATGAAGCTGCATAATAAGTAATTCTAGCATTTATATTTACTTTCTCAAAATTTAAAACTATACTGATGAATTAGAAGACGCATTAATAATAAACTCATCTTAGATACCATGATTAATTTTTTCGCCAGCCCGCGTTGCGTCTAATCATCAGTGACGCTCGAATGAAAATGTTGAAAAATGTTTAAAAAGTCAAATAAAAAACGATATCTGAACAACAAAAAATACAATATGACTTAAACGTTAACTAACGTCTTTTGAACTTATTGCATTTTTAAGTTTAACAAAAAAATCTAAATATATGTTGAAAAGACACTTTGTAAACAACAAGGCTATCATCAACATGATTAAGGGAAGATCTAAGTAAGACAAATCAGAATATTATATGACAAAAGAAAACTAATAAAAAAACATATATCTTACTCTATTTTTTAGCATTCAATGTTTTGGATGAACGAACGACACCAACCCAACGATAAAGATTATTGGAACCAGAAAAACATTCACACCTGTTACACGGATAGTCTTAAGGCATTTAAAAGCCATTTGGATCAGTGCAAACTTCCAGATTATTTCCATCCCATGAACAATATGCTCGGGAAAAAAGACAAAGACGTGTGTCATAGACTAGCTGGATGTGTGGAAGAAAGAAGAAATGAACTTTTACACATGAAGCTTCTTAAATGAAGACTTTTAGCAATGCACGTTTAGAATTAAGAACTACAAGCATTGAGACTATAATATGATTAAGTGTTTACGGCAATTCTGATAATCATTAATTTCGGTTATATAAGGATTTTGTTTTTCGTTTTCGTTTGTGATTATCAGGGTGTTTTATTTTTTACAATTATCTTTATTATTACATTCCAAGATAGCAGACAAAATTATGTTATTTTGGGATTATCATAAGACATTAATTATTTGTTTTTCAATTAGCTTTATTATAACATTCCAAGATAGCAAACAAAATTATGTGATCTGGGGATTATCATAAGACATTATAATTTGTCAAATTAACAGTCCGTCCATAACTGTTTCTAAGTTCTGTTTCCTTTGTTTTTCATCTGCTTGGTGGTAGATTTTTGATGGGCTTAAACATTTTTTGGTGTGTGTTTCCTTTTTTCATACAAAATAATATTGTAATGGACTTGATGAATTAATTGATGATATGTATGTTCTTTATAATTATAATGTCTAAAAAAATAACTTACTTTTATTTATTCATAACTTGATATTGACCAAGAATGCTTTAAATGTAAAGAACTTTGTGTTTATGATGTGTTTTATTGTTTTCTATTTAATAAATATCTATATTGAAGACCGTAACATAAGCTGGTTAGTGTTTAAAAGCGTTTCCTTATAAGAGCAAAATCATGCAGTTTCTTTAATAAATCATTAAAAATGTAGGGGTTTTTTTTTTGTTTTTTTTGTTTTTGTTTTTTGTTTTGTTTTTTTGTTTTATTGTTTTATTGTTTTTAAAACATTACATATCTGTAAAAAAAAAAATGTTTTAAATTAAAACTGATATTTAATTGACTTTATTGTTTGTAACATTCTATTTTTATATAAGATGAAAAAAAATGAAGGTCATGGTTCTATCCTGGTACATCGGTTTCCTCAACCAAGAAATACTACCTGCAAAGATATTACTTGTGCTGAAAGCGGCGTTTTAATAACGAATCAAACAGCTATATAAACAAATTTATAAAAGAAACTCAAATCAACAATCAAGTTCAATCGGTTAAAGTTCTTTGTATTTCGTCATGCTGTGGATTGGTTCTTTTGGGCTGACAATATACTATAACATTCTGCCTATTCACAGTTTCAATGATAGCGTTTAATTAGATCCATGAGGGAAATACATGAAAAGCATGAAAATTTCGAATGTTTGCTAATGACCTGTACCTTTGCTTTGATATTTTTGTATATGTTCTGTTTCATAAGCACTTACATCTTGTTTTTGTTAACTTATTAAAGTTTCCATACCTGGCTATTTCTACAAAGTTTTGCTATATTAGAATACTTGATTTGACTTTTAGTTGTTACATTTGCAAATATTGCATTGTCGATTTTTCTGGTAACACTAGGTCTCAACATGGTACTTAACATGTATATGATTTCTTTGTCTCATGTTTACCATGCACTCCGATATACAATAAATACTACATTCCGTACTGTTTCTTCCAATTGGCAGTTAAACCCCTGAAAAATTAAATTGGGGCGTCCGTTTGGTTTTGTGGGATGTACACTTTCGCAGCCACATCCGGGCATTATTGGAAGGTTGAATTCATTGCTCAGTGTAATGCGAGTGCCAAGTTATTCGCATGCTAAGAGACATTAAAATAACTCTTTCCGTAGGGGCCGAAGTTGGCATATTACAAGGGCACTTCCTGCTCCTATCAAATATAACCATATTTTCTAGTGGAGTTTCAAGTTACGACTTACAATGTTTCATTCTTAACGGCCTCTATTACAGAACCTACTTATTACATCTACTCTTAACATCGTTTTGAGATGAACCAGCATGGAATATTCGCCACAGGACGTTATATAACCAGCTATCAATTGCTATGTAATTTGTTTTACTCTCATCAGGCATCTTTGAACAGACAAGATCAATTACAGGTTTGACATCTTTTTTAAGAGACCAAGGTATTTTTAGGTGTGTCCGAAAAAGAACAGAAGCTTTTTTTGGGAAGAAAAGATTCCGAAGTAAGCGAAAAGAAAACATTCTTTTTTAGGAACCAGACCACATTTTAAAGTAATGAAGTTATGAAAAGGTTCTGGCACACTTCCTTTGATAATTTCTGTATTTGTCATATGAACGACAACCTCTGGATTCCCTTTGCACCTTTATCATGTTTTTGGTATGAAGTAAATTTGTCAAGCAATCAAATTATTTTAAAGCCAAATGTAAAACCCTTTAATAGATTAAATTTCATATCCTTGATTTAACCATGTATGAAATGGTTCAACTAATTTTCTTTTATCGATCAAGACGTATTGTTAACTGAGGAATTGACATTAGCTGGTTAGCTTTTGCAATTGCATTTTTTTTAACTACTCTAGATCGGAACTAATAAGTTAAATGAAGTTTTCGTAATTATCAGTTGAATGTACTTTTCACTATAAAATTTCAATCCTGGTATATATGATTAATTCATTTACAACGACATGTTCGATTCAACTGCTGGTGGAGATTTATTCCCCAAATACCTAATTGTCAATACCAAATATATGTTCTTGTTGTCCTAGTGCAATTGGACTATGTAGTGTAAGCTCAAACGATTGTACTGTATATAATAACGGATTTCAAACCTCGTCAACAAGACAGGTCAGATTTCGAAGTTGATACAGTATATATATTTATATCATTTGATGTTGTAACCGGCAAATATGGTGCATCAACAATCTATATCTTAGTTTAACATTCAGTTTTAGTTGTTTGCTGGGTAAAACAGCAACATCGTGTTTAAGGGTTAGTTATCAAACAAGTTTTGTATACTGCCTTTTGACTACACGTTGACTGTGTTGTTGTTGCAGAGGAAAATTTTAAACGACTATTGTTTATTGTTTCTGTTGGATGTTTTGAAATGTGGAAAAACTTTTCAGTATTTTATATCATAAATCAAATATGATAAGTGAGGTCAACTTTAGTTTCGCAGCGTGTGTCACTTGAACTCAAAACAACGGAGGAAGATTGTAGGTACAAAGCTTCTCAGTCTGAAGTCAGCTGCATTAAGTGGGATGCTATCTTCTCTAATTCGGATATCTTTTTTATGCAGCGTTTGTAAGGAGACAATTTGGTATTCTGGTTGTGGTTGTGGTTTTTTTTGTTTTTTTTTTGGGGGGGGGGGGGGGGGAGAGAGAGAGGGGGTTGAATATTAGGACCTATGAATTCTAAAAAAAAAACATTTTGCCCAAACAAATGTGCATTGAAGTGTAAATAAATGTCTTTTCACATTTACACTCGTGTTATCGACCTGTATATGCATTACATATTTGCTGTTTGGTGTTACCCATTTGTGAAAATTATTAATCAAACAAGGATATTATAAGTTCTTCAATTAGATTTCACTAATTCAGTTAATTTTTTTTCTAGTGAAACAATTATTCTAGCTGCCGCCTCCCATTTGCTTAAGACTGTCATTTAAACTCTACTGGTTTGTGGTATAAGAAATGTGGTAAAGTAAATCTACTCATGTCTGGTAAATTTTTAATTTCAAAAACAATTTTTGAATCGGAATGTTCATCACTTTTTATTAATATTTAATTTTATATGTTGTTTTTCGTATAAAGCCAGATAAAAAAGAGATGCACAAAAAGATAAAACAGCAGCAATTGTGAAACTCCATGTAAAACAATGGGTCCCGTAGCAGTCTTTTTGACTTTTAAATGGTATGGCCATTTCGTATGTCCACCCATATAGTTCCTGTATTCCAAGTCCACCTAAACCCGTAGTAAATAATATAAACCCCCAGTTTCTACCGAAATATTTCATTCCATAGTTTTCACCAGTTATTGTCGGTGTTAAGCACCATAACGATCCATTAGCCATACCAACTATTATAACTAAGAATAATAGCATTGCAAAGTGACTTGAAAAGAATATACAAAATATAAGAAAAACTGTCTGAATAATAGTAAATGTCAATAAAACAGCTACACGAGGAACTCGATCTAGAAGAAAGTCGGATAAAAATCCGGCAAACACCTTCGATCCGACTTGAGCTATAGGATTTATAGTCGTAAACAAAGTTGTATATTTGTCGAGACTAAATGATTTGAGATAAGTTCCAATGTTACTTTGAACCATCAGCTGTAAACTTGATGCAAATGTACAAGACCACAAAATAAACTGAAAATCAATGGTCTTGAAAAGTGTCCATCCGGTCACGTGATTAGCAACTAATGTTTCGTCTGCTGTTTCGTCAGCTTTGTCGTCTGCTACAAGCAATCCTTTAATTTCGGTATCTTCGCTAAACGATATTGAACGACTGAATATCATACTAAGAATTCCTACTGCAATATATAATATTGCAAATGTTAGATAAAATCCTTTTAGATCCTGGTTTTGTTCATCAGATGTATGTCCGTTAACAAAGACTGTTCCATAGATAAATGCTGTGAGGGCAGGCCCTGCACTAAAACATCCATCTAAAATGCCAACCACCTTTCCTCTATGCCGGGGATGAAAATTGTTCATATTTGTCATCAGTGAAGCCATGTAAATATATGCAGAGCCGAAGCCTATAAAATAAATAATTGCAATAAAATATAAAATCTATTTTTAGTGTATTTGGTAAATAAACAGTAGTAACAAGTAATTCCAAAGCAAACAATTAAAATGCGCAGCCTCCGTTTAAGGACCTTCTTACAATTGATAATTGTCTCTATTGATAATCATTTCAATTGTACATTGTACATTAAGTTTTGTTCTAATTGTTAAATCCATTTGTCTAACTATTTGAATGGTGACAAAGTAATGTTTATGAAAAGTACATCGTATAAAAAAATACAAAAGAGCGTTGTTACATGTATACCAAATAATAGATAAACAAAAAAAAGAAAATTATAACATTTTTTCAAAACTGTGAAAAATAAAATATGAAGCATACATGTACCTGTCAAAAAATAATAAAGATACTGCAAAGCAGGTCTTTCCTCATAAAATTCTATTGATAAAGTTGTTGACCATAACATGATGGCACCAGTTCCCGAAAAAACTATAGCAACAAATGAAGTCCATCTAGGTCCAAATCTCTCGCATAATATTCCAGCTGGAAAAGCGAAGGTCACACCAAAATTTGACAAGGATCCCATGAGATCGACTGGAAATACAATAGGATATAAAAATGTATTTTTAAAAAGATCTCGAAAATCCTTTTAATGTGTTCGTTTTCATTTTTAAAAAGTATTAATATGATGTTTTTCTTTATAATTCATATTTCTAAAGTCTTTACCGTCGATTAACTAAAAAAACAACAACATTTAGATGACTGTTTCAACAAATTTGCAAAACAAAAGAGTATATCCAAATTCAAAACGCTAATTCATCAAGGCAGTTTTATTTATAATTATCCTGATGTAGTTATGATGGATAGCTCATATGTTTGAATAAGTCTATTTGTTGTGATGAAATTCTTCTTAGATAGTAAATGATGATGTATTTTTAATTAATTATACATAAAATATTAATTTCAAAAAGACATGTCAAATGACATCCGTGTACTTTTAAAAAAAATATTTACACGGCCAAACAGGATACAGGTTAATAATGATGTAAACGAATTTTGTGGTTAATAACTACTTTATTTCGATTGACATATCACAGGGTACATCGTTTATTAAGGTTCGTTTGATCTCTAAATTTGATTAACCGACATCCGTGTACTTTTAAAAGTAGCAAAACAGATTTTTTTTTCCGTCGTGGTAATAGTCTGCGCTATCATATGGTTTATATGAATTATTATAATGGACGTCAAGTTGGTTACCTATTCCCTATTCCCTATTCGTTACCTATTCCCTATTCCCTATTCGTTACCTATTCGTTACCTATTCCCTATTCCCTATTCGTTACCTATTCGTTACCTATTCCCTATTCCCTATTCGTTACCTATTCGTTACCTATTCCCTATTCCCTATTCGTTACCTATTCGTTACCTATTCCCTATTCCCTATTCGTTACCTATTCGTTACTTATTCCCTATTCCCTATCGTTACCTATTCGTTACTTATTCGATTTTTAATATCCTTCCCCCTTTTTAATTAATTATTATGTCACCCGATCGACAATGTCGGGTGACATATTGCTTTTCCTCTGTTTCTTTTTCCCTATTATTATTATTATTATTATTTTTCTTCCACCTAATTTTGTCCGGCAGTTTATTTGGAGCCAAAGGAACCAATCTGAATGATGGTGCACTATAACAAAGAACCCTGACTTTCCAGTTGCAGTGCAACTTTGGAACTAAAAAATGGCTGCCATCACCATGGAAACGGGAAAATGGTGAAAAAATATTATTTTAGAGTTCAGCCAATTATTTGAGAATGGTTATGCTTAAAATCTTTAGATTTTGATACAATGTAGGTGCCCACTATACACTGGTTTTGGGATGATTTTGGCAATCATTGGAAATGCTATGTTGCCATGGATACTACACCAAAAATTTCCAAAATATGGAAATGCTCCAAATTTAATGAAACTTCACAGAAATGATGAGCAACATTGGAACATGTGGAATTTGGCATTGGAATTTCCAAAATGTCTGCCGTTTCCATGGAAACAATGCAATTATGGTAAAAATGGTCCAAAAACCCCTAAAAGTGGCATTTACTTTCTTAAAAGGGTAGGTCAAATCCATTGAAACTCTGATGGTATGTTCCCTCCCATGTACCAATGTGGTATCTGCCATTAGAAATTTGGAATGGTCTGTGTAACCATAGAAACCAGCCAAAATGTCGAAAATTTCAAAAATTTCAAAATGCTCAAAAAGTAATGAAACTTACTATAATTGTTGACCGTCAAGTCTGCTTGAAACTTTTGAAGTTGGAATTTCCAAAATGGCTACCGTTGCCATGGAAACTGGAAAAATGTCAAATATTTTCAAAATGCTCCAAACTTAATGAAACTTAATAATATTGTAAACTGGCATGTATAGATGAGACTTTTGACTTTGAAACTTTCAAAATGGCTGCCGTTGCCATGGAAACAGCAAAAATGTCATATTTTTAAAAATGATCTAAATGTACTGAAAACTTACAGAAAAATGTATAGCCATGCAAATATATGCATTCACTGTTAAAAGTTTTTGAAATGGCTGCCGCTTAGTGGCAATGTGGGGAAGGGTGACATCCGCTATTGCTTGCAATGGCAATTCTAGTTATTCTTCTTCTTCCTCTTCTTCTTCCGCCACTTTAAAAATGAACTTGTCCGCAGCATTTCTCCAAAACTACTTGTCAGATTTACTTAGGGTTTCATAAAATGTTAGACTAATATGTCTAGGTGAGCCATCAATCGCTCATTTGTGCATTGGGGTCTATTAAGGGGTATTTTGGAGGGCAGAAAGAAGGGAGGGGTTTACTATAGAACCCTATGGGATTTTATTTTCTAAAATTTTCAAATGAATATAACTTGAAAACTGTAAGTGATAGATACATGCAGTCTTCAGAAATGATTAAAGGACAATAACACAAATCACATGAAATATAGGGGAGTCCCTGGGGGGGGGGGGGGGGTCATCCCTACCCCCTTCAATTCGAGAATATACTTTTAACTTGTAAACGGTCAACATCCCCACCCCTAAACTATATATATTCTTGTAAGGGACAATAAAACTAATCAAATGAAATTAAATAGAAGTTCCTGGGGGTCACCCCCACCCCGTTCAATTTGAGAATGTACTATTATCTTGTAAATGGTCAAGATCCCCACCCCTAAACCATATATATTCTTGTAGGGGACAATAAAACAAATGAAATGAAATAAAAGGAAAGTCCCTAGGGGGTCAGCCCACCCCCTCTTGTTTGAAAACTTGTAAACGGTCAACATCCCCACCCCTAAACTATATATATTCTTGTAAGAGACAATAAAACTAACCAAATGAAATTAAATGGAAGTTCCTTGGGGTCTGCCCCACCTCGTTCAATTTGAGAATGTACTATTATCTTGTAAATGGTCCAGATCCCCACCCCTAAACCATATATGTTCTTGTAGGGGACAATAAAACAAATAAAATGAGATAAAAGGGAAGTCCTGAGGGGGTCATCCCACCCCCTCTTGTTTGAAAACTTGTAAACGGTCAACATCCCCACCCCTAAACAATATATATTCTTGTAGGGGACAATAAAACAAATAAAATGAAATGTTAGGTAAAGTTCCTGGGGGTCACCACCACCCCCTCCTGTTTGAATACTTGTAAATGGTGGAGATCCCCACCAGTAAGCCATATATATTCTTGTATGGGACAAAAAAATCAAATCAAATGAACATGGGACCATATGAATTGCGAGTTATGGGAGCTTTGTTTGGGAGACCTCGTAACAGCATCCTGTTACAATTACTTCTTGTTGTTTATACTCTTATATCTGGTACTAGTTCTAAATTTGTTGAGGTAAAATGATCTTTTTATGACCTATTTATATGTGTTTGTGTTCAACCGATCCTTTTACTTTATGTTCGATACTCATTTGTTCCTTATTTGATTTTTATACGTTCTACCTTTTAACTGCTTTATGTCCGTATGTTTGAAGATGGATCTTGGTTCGAAGGGATGAAATCACCGTGTTAGCGCTTGCATAAAAAAAAAGATGTGGTATAATTGCCAATGAGACAACAACCCACAATAGACTAAAATGACACAGAAACTATCAACTATAGGTCAATGTACGGCCTTCAACAATGAGCATAGCCCAAACCGTGTAGTCACCTATAAAAGGCCCAGATATGACAATTTCAAACAATTCAAACAACAAAACTAACGGCCGTATTTCATATACAAAAAAATAACGGAAAACAAATATGTAACACAAAAACAAACGATAAGTACTTAATTTCAGGCTCTTGTCTAGGGAGAGGCACATACTAACATAATGTGGTGGGGTTAAACATGTTAGCAGGGTGTACATCGTTTCGGAGCTTGCTATTACCTTGTTTAATTCGTTCCATCACTCGCTTATAATTCGCTTATAATACGTGTATCATACGTTGCACCTTTTAAAACATGATTTTCAATTGTTTTGTTGTCTCTGGTGGTAGATTCTTAGAGGTGATATAACTCTATAAGCGCATATGTACCCGTTCCAGCGCTCGGATAATACCCTGTTACTTATTCGTTCCTTATTCGCTTTTAATGCGCGGGGTAAGTATAAGTTGCACCTTGAAATAAATCGTTTTTTAATTGTGTTCATGTCTCTGGTGGTAACAATGTGTTCTTAGAGATGAAATGACACTATTAGCGCGCATGTACCCGTTCCAGCGCTCGGTTAATACCCTGTTACCTATTCGTTACCTATTCGTTACCTATTCACTTATAATACGTTTGTTGTACGTTGCACCTTTTAGAAAAGGATTTTCAATTGTGTTCATGTCTCTGGTAGTAACAATGTGTTCTTAGAGATGAAATAACCCTATTAGCGCATATGTACCCGTTCCAGCGCTCGGTTAATATCCTGTTACCTATTCGTTACCTATTCGTTACTTATTCGCTTTAAATACGTTTGTTGTACTTTGCACCTTTTAGAAAAGGATTTTCACTTGTGTTCATGTCTCTGGTGGTAACAATGTGTAATTAGAGATGAAATGACCCTATTTCTAAAAGGTGCAACGTACAACAAATGTATTAAAAGCGAATAAATAACGAATAGGTAACGAATAGGTAACAGGGTATTAACCGAGCGCTGGAACGGGTACATGCGCGCTAATAGCGTCATTTAATCTCTAAGAACACATTGTTACCACCAGAGACATGGACACAATTGAAAATCTTTTTCTAAAAGGTGCAACGTACAACAAACGTATTATAAGTGAATAGGTAACGAATAGGTAACAGGGTATTAACCGAGCGCTGGAGGGGGTACATGCACGCTAATAGGGTCATTTCATCTCTAATTACACATTGTTACCACCAGAGACATGAACACAAGTGAAAATCCTGTTCTAAAAGGTGCAAAGTAGAGCAAACGTATTTAAAGCGAATAGGTAACGAATAGGTAACAGGATATTAACCGAGCGCTGGAACGGGTACATGCGCGCTAATAGTGTCATTTCATCTCTAAGAACACATTATTACCACCAGAGACATGAACACAATTGAAAATCCTTTTCTAAAAGGTGCAACGTACAACAAACGTATTCTAAGTGAATAGGTAACGAATAGGTAACAGGGTATTAACCCAGCGCTGGAACGGGTACATGCGCGCTAATAGTGTCATTTCATCTCTAAGAACACATTGTTACCACCAGAGACATGGACACAATTCAAAATCCTTTTCTAAAAGGTGCAACGTACAACAAACGTATTATAAGTGAATAGGTAACGAATAGGTAACAGGGTAATAACCGAGCGCTGGAACGGGTACATGCACGCTAATAGGGTCATTTCATCTCTAATTACACATTATTACCACCAGAGACATGAACACAAGTGAGAATCCTTTTCTAAAAGGTGCAACGTACAACAAACGTATTATAAGTGAATAGGTAATGAATAGGTAACAGGGTATTAACCGAGCGCTGGAACGGGTACATGCATGCTAATAGGGTCATTTCATCTCTAATTACACATTGTTACCACCAGAGACATGAACACAAGTGAAAATCTTTTTCCAAAAGGTGCAACGTACAACAAACGTATTATAAGTGAATAGTTAACGAATAGGTAACAGGGTATTAATCGAGCGCTGGAACGGGTACATGCGCTCTAATATGGTCATTTCTTCTCTAAGAACCCATTGTTACCACCAGAGACATGAACACAATTAAAAAACGATTTATTTCAAGGTGCAACGTATACTTACCCCGCGCATTAAAAGCGAATAAGGAACGAATAAGTAACAGGGTATTATCCGAGCGCTGGAACGGGTACATATGCGCTTATAGAGTTATATCACCTCTAAGAACCCAAATCTACCACCAGAGACAACAAAAAAAAATTGAAAATCATGTTTTAAAAGGTGCAACGTATGATACACGTATTATAAGCGAATTATAAGCGAGTAATGGAACGAATTAAACAAGGTAATAGCATGCTCCGAAACGATGTACACCCTGCTAACATGTTTAACCCCACCACATTATGTTAGTATGTGCCTCTCCCTAGACAAGAGCCTGAAATTAAGTAGTTATCGTTTGTTTTTGTGTTACATATTTATTTTCCGTTATTTTTTTGTATATGAAATACGGCCGTTAGTTTTGTTGTTTGAATTGTTTGAAATTGTCATATCTGGGCCTTTTATAGGTGACTTCACGGTTTGGGCTATGCTCATTGTTGAAGGCCGTACATTGACCTATAGTTGATAGTTTCTGTGTCATTTTGGTCTATTGTGGGTTGTTGTCTCATTGGCAATTATACCACATCTTTTATTTATGCAAGCGCTAACACGGTGATTTCATCCCTTCGAACCAAGATCCATCTTCAAACATACGGACATAAAGCAGTTAAAAGGTAGAACGTATAAAAATCAAATAAGGAACAAATGAGTATCGAACATAAAGTAAAAGTATCGGTTGAGCACAAACACATATAAATAGGTCATAAAAAGATCATTTTACCTCAACAAATTTAGAACTAGTACCAGATATAAGAGTATAAACAACAAGAAGTAATTGTAACAGGATGCTGTTACGAAGTCTCCCAAACAAAGCTCCCATAACTCGCAATTCATATGGTCCCATGTTCATTTGATTTGATTTTTTTGTCCCATACAAGAATATATATGGCTTACTGGTGGGGATCTCCACCATTTACAAGTATTCAAACAGGAGGGGGTGGTGGTGACCCCCAGGGACTTTACCTACATTTCATTTTATTTGTTTTATTGTCCCCTACAAGAATATATATGGTTTAGGGGTGTGGATGTTGACCGTTTACAAGTTTTCAAACAAGAGGGGGTGGGATGACCCCCTCAGGACTTCCCTTTTATCTCATTTTATTTGTTTTATTGTCCCCTACAAGAACATATATGGTTTAGGGGTGGGGATCTGGACCATTTACAAGATAATAGTACATTCTCAAATTGAACGGGGTGGGGGTGACCCCAAGGAACTTCCATTTAATTTTATATGGTTAGTTTTATTGTCTCTTACAAGAATATATATAGTTTAGGGGTGGGGATGTTGACCGTTTACAAGTTTTCAAACAAGAGGGGGTGGGCTGACCCCCTAGGGACTTTCCTTTTATTTCATTTCATTTGTTTTATTGTCCCCTACAAGAATATATATGGTTTAGGGGTGGGGATCTGGACCATTTACAAGATAATAGTACATTCTCAAATTGAACGGGATGGGGAAGACCCCCAGGAACTTCCATTTAATTTCATTTGATTAGTTTTATTGTCCCTTACAAGAATATATATAGTTTAGGGGTGGAGATGTTGACCGTTTATAAGTTTTCAAACAAGAGGGGGTGGGGTGACCCCCTAGGGACTTTCCTTTTATTTCATTTCATTTGTTTTATTGTCCCCTACAAGAAAATATATGGTTTAGGGGTGGGGATCTGGACCATTTACAAGATAATAGTACATTATCAAATTGAACAGGGTGGGGGTGACCCCCAGGAACTTCCATTTAATTTCATTTGATTAGTTTTATTGTCCCCTACAAGAATATATATGGTTTAGGGGTGGGGATCTGGACCGTTTACAAGATAATAGCACATTCTAAAATTGAACGGGGTGGGGATGACCCCCGGGGACTTCCATTTAATTTCATTTGATTTGTTTTATCGTCCTATTCAAGAATATATATGGTTTAGGGGTGGGGATCTGGACCGTTTACAAGATAATAGTACATTCTCAAATTGAACGGGGTGGGGTGACCCCCAGGAACTTTTATTTAATTTCATTTGATTAGTTTTATTGTCCCATACAAGAATATATATGGTTTAGGGGTGGGGATCTGGACCGTTTACAAGTTAAAAGCATATTCTCGAATTGAAGGTGGTAGGGATGACCCCCCAGGTACTCCCCTATATTTCATGTGATTTGTGTTATTGTCCTTTAATCATTTCTGAAGACTGCATGTATCTATCACTTACAGTTTTCAAGTTATATTCATTTGAAAATTTTAGAAAATAAAATCCCATAGGGTTCTATAGTAAACCCCTCCCTTCTTTCTGCCCCCCAAAATACCCCTTAATAGACCCCAATGCACAAATGAGCGATTGATGGCTCACCTAGACATATTAGTCTAACATTTTATGAAACCCTAAGTAAATCTGACAAGTAGTTTTGGAGAAATGCTGCGGACAAGTTCATTTTTAAAGTGGTGGAAGAAGAAGAGGAAGAAGAGGAAGAAGAAGAATAATAATTAATTAAAAAGGGGGAAGGATATTAAAAATCGAATAAGTAACGAATAGGTAACGATAGGGAATAGGGAATAAGTAACGAATAGGTACGAATAGGGAATAGGGAATAGGTAACGAATAGGTAACGAATAGGGAATAGGGAATAGGTAACGAATAGGTAACGAATAGGGAATAGGGAATAGGTAACGAATAGGTAACGAATAGGGAATAGGGAATAGGTAGCGAATAGGTAACGAATAGGGAATAGGGAATAGGTAACGAATAGGTAACGAATAGGGAATAGGGAATAGGTAACGAATAGGGAATAGGGAATAGGTAACCAACTTGACGTCCATATTATTATACTGAATATGTTGTTATAACTGTCCATCAAATTTTAAATTGAAAGTAATTAACTAAGACGTTTTGTTTTTTCAGGCATCGTTGTCAATATAATAGCATTTAGACTGTTATATAAGTGAGAGGTTTAGCTAGCTATAAAACCAGGTTCAAACCACCAAGTCAGGAATATGACATTTGTTATCGTTTTCGTTTGATGTGTTTGAGCTTTTGATTATGATCATTTGATTAGTGACATTCCTTTTTGAATTTTCCTTGGAGTTCAGTATTTTAGTAATTTTACTTAAAACATGATATATCCGTATTTAATTAAGCGTCGTCGTGATTGGAAATAGGAAGCCTGACATGTGATAGGGTAACTATCCCCTTTGTGTTAACCAATTAAAAACCTGGCATTTTAACATGAAGTATAATACATACGAAGAATTCAAAGGACGGTTCGTTATACATACAGTGTTAAAACTAACGATATAGTAATTCAAACAAAGACATAGTATACTACTCATTATTTCGACTCTGAGCCTACCAGAATTTATCCTGCCCTTATTCCTAACATCATCCGATCAGTGATAAAAAATATTATGCTATCCTAAAATAGAACGTCACAAAGACACAAAAGACGCAACTCTTTCCTGACCAGTCTTTCAATTCATTAAAAATGGCCTTTTAATTTTCATCCTTCGCCACGACTTTAATGCATTTTAGCTATCATATCAAAATAACTTTGAAGAATGGAATTTTTCATTTGCAAACAAACAAATGTTAGCACGAAAAACTAGTGCATAATGTTCAGGTTAACCGTGACCTTTTTTAGTTTTTCTCTTGATGATAATTTTTATATCAATAGTAACGCTCTGTCTACTTTGGACTTTTTTATGAGGTTAATCATAGAAATCGTGAATATTCTTTTTATTGATATCGCTTGTGAATATCGATATATTTTTTGATAGCTGGTCTATTTAATTTAAGTTTTCATTTGTTAAAGTTGGCAATATCAGTATTAAAGTGTGATATGTTTTGGTCATGTTGAGGACTCAAGGAGACCATGTGGAACCAACGATAAGGCATATACCTCCCACTTGTGACGTCATCGTAGAAGGATAAGTAGGTTGTTTTGGTATACACTCTACATTTGGTGTAGGACTTGACGTACAGGGTACCAGCCGTGATTATATTCTTGAAAGAGTCACACCAGATAGACTACCGATGGTTAAGTCACGAATAATTAATGGTTAACACAATATGACTCACATTAAATCAATAATCATAGTTAGTCTAACACTTTTTATCAATGGTCTATACTGGACGCGATGCAATGATAATCATCTTTCACGATTTTGTGTTTAATTTTCCAGTTACAATAATCGTGTCCGAACTGATTTCCTTTAAGAGATGATCACATGACCTTACGGTGATTTCTCTGAATCAGAACCTGTATTTTGCCAAGGATCTAACACAGAGGAGAAATAAACGCAACAGTAGTATACCGAAAATTCATAAATCGAAATAGAAAAAACAAACCCGGATAACAAACTAAAACCGAGGGAAACGCATCAAATATAAGAGAACTATGACACAACATTAAAATGTAACACACACAAAAACGAACTACAATATAACAATGGCCATTTTCCTGACTTTGTACAGGACATTTTAAGAAAAAAAATGGTGGATTGAACCTGGTTATGTGGCATGCCAAACCTCCCGCTTTAATAGCAATGTTAAATATAACATTTAAATGACAACATTACATGACAGGACTACAATACAAATAAATGGGAGAAAATATAAGACAGAGAAACACGAATAATAGTCAACAAAAGGTACAGGTTTAAAAATTGTCATCATCTGGTGCTCAATAATCCCAAAGTCGTCAACCGGTCATGATACAAGGGCAACAAATATATCCGTCAAAAAGCGAACTACTTTGTACGAAAGTTTGAGTATGCAACAAGGGATCAAACGGGTTCCGTTTAATTGACAAGAAAGCTAGAACACCCAAAAAGTTGATAATGAGCATCAACGCCTTACGCACAGGCAGATGAAACGATGCAAGTATGATGACCTTTAAACAAGGTGAACAAAGGGTAGATAAAGAAAGGCAACAGTAGTCGTAGTCTCGATCATCCAGCCGCTTTATTTTTCAAAGTAGAGCGTCTGGATGAAAAGTGATATAAAAATGGTTATTTATGACATTCGGAATAATATCGGCTTTTTTAGCTAGTTGTCAATAGGCGTGTTTTATTTTCTTTCAACATGTTTGAGGTTGAATTCAACCAATAACCTGGTTAAGAGTTAAACTTAAAACATGTTTCAACACAAAATAAAACGGATTAACCAAAAAAACCTTAAACAAAAACAAAACTTTAAAACAGATACTGGCAGCTTTGCAACAAAATAGAAATGTGTATTAAAGAAGACAACAAATTAAAACTGTTATTTAATAATAATTGGAATCCGTTTTTAGGATAAAGAACATGCTTCTATTTCTACATCTTCCAATCATGAATGTGTTTATATTCGCACTAGATGAAAAAGTTAAACAAGAAATTTATAAAGCATATATTACACCAGCAGCTTATCATGAAAAAGTGGTTCCCTTTTCAAGTGATGATCTTTGATATATTCATGTACAATTTTCAAGACATATTTTCAACTAAACAGAAGAACTTTTGCCCGATTTTCTTGGATTTTTTGCATAGGAACCCAAACAAGGTCCAAAATTAATGTCCTGGTAAATCAGCTATTTCTGTAGAAAAGCAAGCTGTTGTTGCATTGTGGTTCACAATGTTGTTACCAGATAGTTTATTCTCATATAACCATGCAAGTACAAATGTTACAGAGAAGGTAAGAAAATAATATACATAATAACAAAAATAAAAATACGTTAAAACTGCATAAAATTTCGGATAAGATAACATATAAAAGAATATATATATACTTATACAGTTATTAAGCTAAAATTGTATAAAGAAATACTTTTTGTGTATAAGTATGATAAATAAATTATGGCTGTTAAGAAGGAGTGAGCCTACTATTAATACATCGTATCATAAAATTGCAGAGGTTTCTTATATTAGTGTCTTTGGTTGTTTTGGATTAAACAATGTGTTAAATTTGATAATGTTGTGTCTGGGTATTAGTTCATTTGGCATAAATCTTCTTCTTTCATCTTGTAAAGCCGGGCAAACAAAAATATAGTCACATTCGTCTCCGATATCTCTTTTCGTACATATTGAACATTTTCGATCACTTCTGTCAAATGAATGTTATGCCATCTCCCCATTTCTATTGGCAGTGAATGGTTCGATGTTCGGAATTTACAAAGTGTATATATGTTACAGTGAATTTGTATAATCAGTGATTATGTAGAATCCCTGAAATTTTCAGGGATTATGTAGAATCACTGGCTAGTTGAGGGATTATATATAATCACTAACATTTTCAGGGATTATGTATAATCACTAGAAAAAACGTTAGGGATTATACATAATAACTGAAATGAGGAAATAGTTTTATTTATAAAGAAGTGTGTGAACGCGATTAGCGTATTCGATACACATTCGATTCGAATTCGATTCGAATTAAAGGTACGTGTGAACGAGGCATGAAATAATATGCTTCACATCTGTTTCTATCACAATATCCACATTTAAAAAAAACCTTTTCCTTCACATATCAAATCAAATTTTTCGACACGCCTACGAAAAATAAAGTGTTCAGTATAAAACCATCTCAAGGTATCCAGAAAAAAAGGGAATTAGCAATCTCGAACCTGTTCGAGCAAAATACCATGCCAGGCAATATTCTTTTTCAGACATTTTATGAACAATTGCCAATGATTATGACTTTTGGGTTTCCCTTTCCTTTTTTCCCTGGGGAACTGCTATGAGAATATTACACTAAATGCCAGCTTCCTCTAAAATTTTGTTCTATTTATCAGTCCTTAGTTCTACCTGTTTTATCATCATGACATATAGATGCGTAAGTTCTCTCAGTTTGAATTTTCTTGTTCATTTCACAAAAAAAAAAAAAAAAAAACGAAAAAAAAAAAACTACACCACAAAACAGATGTTCCATAATCTTCTTTACCACAAATAACAAGCTCTGTGGATTTACAGATAGAACATGAATATCCATTTGACGCTGGCTTTTAAGCATCAAACAAAACATGTATTTCAGTTATCACTGTTAAGGGAATGTTGATTATTATTAATTTTTATCTCGAAACCTTGTGTTGGTTATATCTTTAAGATTATCCTCTGTGTTTAAAAGCAAAATTATTTCATCTGGCAAGAAATATGAAAGAAAAAATGTTAATTTGTCTATACTATTTAATTTTTGACAAACAAAGGATCCTTAATTAATTGATAATCCCTAAAATCATATTAGAGAATATGTAGAATAATTATTTAAGTGTTCAGTGATTATGTAAAATCCGGCACGGGACGTTTGCGCTTTTTCATAGGACATTTGCGCTTTTTTTTGTGGACACTTGCGCTTCAAAACATAGGACATTTGCGCTTTTTTTTTTTTTTTTAAATATATCTATGACTTCCCTCCTCTTTTATCCGGTCTTGGGACCGGCAGGTTTGATCTGAATCCGGAAGAAAAGAAAGTCCGAAAAATTTGTGCAACCATTTTCCCACTTTAGTTCACTGTTGTACATCCCTTGTATTCTTTAGAGAGTCCACCAGGCTTGGGACAGATGGAAACGGCAGCACTTCAAGAGGGCTGATGGAAATAAATTTCTAACAACAACCATAACCCGCTCTTCAAAGTCAACATGAACCATCTTAGGTTTCAAAGTCAAATTTCTATCATCACAAACTTCAACTAGCTTGGTAAAACAATGATGATATATTTCTTCAGACTTCCCAGTCAACAGAATAAATACAAGGGGAATATAGTTCCCATTTTTAAATCCATGAATGGTAAAGAGCTGCTTAAAACATTTAGGGCAAAATTTAAATGTTCCTTCCATAAAATTTCTTCAACATAACACAAGCATTCTAAATTGGTTGTGTATGTAAAGATGATTATTCCATTTTCTCTGTCGTTGACTTGAAGAAAATTTTCGAATTTTGAGGTCTGTACAGGATAACCTTCAAAAATCCATCAAGACATATACATTTTTTTCTTTACTATAGTCACTATAACTTTAAAATCCATGTTCACTGTGTAAATGTGAACTAACTATAATGACAAATATAAGTTAAATTTATTTACGTAATGATTACTTCTCATTACGACTATAGGTAAAAAGCGCAAATGTCCGGTCAATTTAATACAGGTGAATCAAAATTAAAAGCGCAAATGTCCATAGTATTTGAAGCGCAAATGTCCTATCGTTTTACCGGTAAAAAAGCGCAAACGTCCTGTGCCCGTAAAATCACTGGTCATTTTCAGGGATTATATATAATTACTAATAATTTCAGTGATTCTACATATTCCCTGAAAAATCAGGGATTCTACATAATTCCTGATTATACAAATTCACTGTAACATATATATCTCATTTATGATGTTGAAATAATTCTCAAATTAAAAATTTTCCTTAAAGAGCCTATCAGTAATGTATTTTGATGTGTTCTGAATAGCTGAATTCCAAATTTGTTTAAACTGGTCAATTAATCTAAGTTTGATACTTTTTGGTAACCATTTGGTGAGGTCTGTATTTTGCACATACAATAAGTTTGAAAATCCGGTATCTTGTCCAATATATTTTTAATATTCTTTATCCATGTCTGTTATTTATAGAATGTAGGACAAACGGACCGTATATTCCACTAACTTTTTAAACATAATAAAATTGGGAATGGAAATGGGGAATAGGTCGAAGAGACAACAACCCGTCCAAAGAGCAGAAAACAGCTAAAGGCCACCAATTATTCTCAGCTGGCTCCTAAATAAAAATGTGTACTAGTTCAGTGAAAATAGACGTCATACTTAACTCCAAAACATATAAAAGAACTAAAATCAAAAACATACAAGACTAACAAAGGCCAGAGGCGAGTTGGGACAGGAGCAAAAAGGCGACGGGATTAAATATTTTTTTTTAGATCTCAACCCTCCCCTTTACCTCTAACCAATTTAGATAAAAAAAAAAAAAAAAAAAACACACACACACACACACACAGCAAAACGCACAGTAAAACTAAGTTTAAAAGAAGTCAGAGTCCGATGTCAGAACAGGCAACAACAAAAAACTAAAAGTGACAATGATACATAAATTAACAAAGAACTACTAGCCGTTACTGTCACCACAGCTCCAGACCTTAATTAGTATGTTACAAAATTACGTATCTCGTGTTGCAGAAACACTACATTTTTTGCCATTAAACTTTTTTTCTCCAAATTTCCGACTGTTTATAAGTTTATTTTGTTGTAATTTGTCTATTTATAATGTGTAAGTACTTGAAAGTTTAACACAAGTTGAATGGAAATCATTTATTTAAATGTTAAAGTAAAAAATTGAGATTTTGATCTGCATGACATGTAAACTCCCTTACGCGAGACCATATATGCAAATATCAATGCTGTTATTATTCAAAAATTGTGATTTCTGTCGTTAATATATTTTCAAATGACAATCGTTAAAATCGTTCGAACAAATGGAAAACAACTGGCATATTCCTGGCTACAGCAGTAGCGGATCCAAAACTTTTCATAAGGGGGGCCCGCTGACTGACCTAAAGAGGGGCTCCAGTCATGCTTCAGTAATTCCCTATAGCTATATAATCAACCAAATTTTCCCCACGAAAGGGTGGGGGTGCAGGACACCCCTGGATCCGCCTATGTACAGGTATTTTCTTATGGAGAAAATGGTGGATTAAACCATTTTTTATAGTTATTGACAGTCGCATACAATTTCATATTATTGACAACAATGTGTGAATAAAACAAACAAATTGCAAGTAGGACTCAATTAACAAAGACTGCAAATATCAACTTTTTCACTTTGAAAAGGGGTCTAATAAGTCAAAGACAAAAATCAATTCCTAGATAAATTCAATTGTATACTGTATGTATATGAGAAAATAGATCCTATCAAAAGTGGTTTTGTTTTGTTAACATGAATGAGGATTTAATAAAATTCTTTATTTGAGAATTTTGGCAAAAAAGTTTGATTTTAGAAAAGGTGCAATTTTCTTGTTCCGAAAGTCTTTGGTTTTATAGACTTGTGTACATTCTGTGTCAAGTTTGTCATTAGAGTATTGGGCATTACAATTTTTTAAATTTTCTTTGATGAATTTATGATCAGTTAATGTGATTTTTTTTATAATTAAAAAATAAGGCAATCGTTAAGTGTATAATTGTTTGCACCTTTCCTAAGTAAGACCTATGTCAGGAATCTGATCTTCAGTAGTTGTCGTTCACAAGTGTTTCTTGTGTCTCGTTTTTATATAAATTAGACGTTGATTTTCCCGTTTGAACGGTTTTACACTTGTAATTTGTTGGGCCCTTTATAGCTTGCAGTTCGATGTGAGCCAAGGCTCTGTGTTGAAAACCGTACTTTGACTTATAATAGTTTACTTTTATGAATTGTGACTTGGATGGAGAGTTGTCTCATTGGCACTCATACCACATCTTCTTATATACATCATGTACATAGACAGGTATAGGTGATTTATTGCATATAGTCATGATGAGACCGGTTAAAAAAGGTTCCGAAGAGTCAATGATTTAGAAATAATGGTCAAAACTGCATGTCATATAACACAGAAAAGTCTTATTCTTTGAGGCATTCTTATTTAACTTATATTTCATAAACTAAACAAACCGGCCATACCAGATATAGATATGAACATATAGACTTAAGTTTAAATTTCAAACATGGGAGCCAGGAGGTTTTTTCTCCATTCTGTATGCTAGAGCTCTTACTTTTATATGAACATTTAAAAGACTAATAAACACACAGAGAAATAAAAAAAAAATCGCTTGTAGGCCACCATTTTGAAAATCTCTAAACCGTCCTTGGAAGTACGGTTAAAGGTTTCATTAACCAAATAACCAATTGGTTAAGAACAAAAAATAATAAAACATTGAACCAATAACCAAACTTCAACCAGGTTAATGGTTAAAGAAAATAAAACACGCCTAATGATAATGTCAAAGACGAATAACCAAGAAGTTGGTTATTGACTTCGGAAGAAATGACATTACGATAATATTATTGAAAAGCCCGAGTGTACCGAATGTTGTTTAAAGCTATTTATATATTTTTGTGACGACATACAATTCATGGAAAACACCATACTGCATGGCTTACATGGACATGGAGGCGAAGGAATAAACCAGGACATCCAACCTTGGTAAGATGTTATAACAACACACACTGTAACATAAATTGCAATGCAGACAACCTGATACACCAAGTACTTATATACTTTCATGCATATCCGTGCAACGAAAACGAGTTTATAATTATACAATAAATGTCAATTGTTATGTTGACTGGGACCACTCGAACAGTCGTATACGTTATAAATACATTTTGGGTTGATGTTTAGTATTGTTTACTTTACAAATACTTGATGGAAAACTGCTAAGACGCCGAAATATCACCTTCATCCAAGATAAGTTTGTTGTATCTATCTAAATCGTGATATGTGTAAAGACAAAAAGGGGGGAGGAGAGATACACAATGATGTACACTTTCAAAGAAAAACAAACAAAAGTGTATCTAAAAGATGCTAGAAGATTTTATACCAAATGGTCAAAATGATTTGTACATTCGGTTTTCTGCAAAACAAAAGACAGTTAAACAATATATTCAGCATCAATGAAAAGAGGTGTCAATGAAGCAGCTACCAGTGAATCCAATTGCCATAAAATACCAAAAGTAGTCTAAGACATCTTCATGATTAACAGTTTATCATGTAGACTAAAACAAAAAGTGAAGATAAAATTGCCAAAAGCTCAATATTACACAAATAAGGAGATGTAGTATGAATACCAATGAGAACTATCCACTCAAGTTCAAATAAATTGGATGTGAGTAATTATAGGCAACTGTATGGCCTTCAAAAATGAGAAAAATCCATGCATGGTCTGAATAGAGAAAACAAACAGGGAATGTGTCAAAGAGACACTTGGCAACCCGACCAAAAAGCAGTAAACAGTTTAATGCCACCAATGGGTCGGGTCTTCAACGCAGCCAGATAATCTTGCACCCTGAAGCGGGATTCAGCTTGCCCCAGGACAATAATTTATACAATATATTTCTATGATGTTTTTTTTAAACAATTTGTTTTTCATATATATATGCTTTGCTGGTGACTAAAAATTAATATGATTTTAATATTTACTTTCTTTTGTAGACAAACCAATGATGATTTATGGACACAGATTTTATGTGTAAAATGTGAAGAATTAAAAAACATGTAATATTCAGGATTTTCATTGTATCATAAACAATCATGCTTCAATTTTTTAAGAACAAAGTTCAAACTGAAAGATTTTTTTTTTAATTACTGAAGCATCAATCAGTATAAATAGATCACAGTACCAAACATGTTGGGTATACATTGTTTTGGCCGGCGCCACAAAGCGAAAAAAACCAAACAGACGTATATTGATTAAATGAAACAAATATCAAGAAACACATTATTGTCAGATATGGTAGGGAAATTAGATTTGTATTAACACATTTAAAATCATATGAACAATTAAACAGTTAGTTTTTATGGTTGAATTGTATCTCATTTTCATGTCGGGCCCTTTTATAGTTGACTATATGGTAGGGAGGTTTCTTAATATTGAAGGCCATGCAGTGATCACATTTGCGTATATCCATGTCATTTGAACTCTACTGGGTTGTTGCCTACTTAGCAATCATACCAATTTCCTTATTTTTTATTTAAAAGGTTCACATGAGAAGTTTTTGTTCTTGTGAATCTGTCCTCAGAGGCGGATTTAGGGGGGGACAGGGGGCCCGCCCCCCTCCTTTTCTGAGAAAAATTTGGTTAAGTATATAGGGAATCACTGAAGCTTGACCGAAGCGGGCCCCCTCTTAGGCCAGTCAGTGGGCCCCAACTTATGAACATTTCTGGATCCGCCATAGTATTGGGTTTCATGACTGACTGCTTAAGTTCTATATTTCTTCATGGACACGGGCTACACTGGCAAAGTGGTTTTGTATGAAGGTTGGTTCCTAAATATTTTCTTCTTAAAAGGATTAGGCGATTATTGGTGTAACAGCTAAGAAACATTCAGACTATTCTGTCGTTTGCAGTTTTAAGATCAGTTAATTTTGTAAATGAAAATTGAATTGGCTCATTGTGTGATTTCGCTGATCTGCCAGTCAGTATACTAGTTAAGGAAGTTTTTCTACATACGCAATCTTCGAGTATTTGTATGAGATGTTTTTCTTTACATAGACCTAACTTGATGTGTGTTTTTTTGTAAGGTGAATTCATCAGATTTATAAAAAAGGACATCATAAGTTATGACAGGAATTTACAGAAATGAGAATAATGAGACAAAACAAGGAAAAATGGATAAAAAATAAAGAATAGAGACTAACGGTGACACAATATACTGATGGTTGGTTCCTTGACGTCCAGTGACAATTATTTCATGCATGTTTAGGACGATTATGATACAATACAAAGAGAGAATAATGGTATTTTATAGTATGCAGACAAGGGAATAAAGTGGACAGGTGTGCAATAATATAAAATAGTTTAATCTTTAGTTGATTTTTTATCGTCTTGTGGTAAATAAAGGTAATGTTCAGAATGAAAAGAAATTAACAATAATTATAAAAAGGAGGTCCTAATTTATAGCCCGTTCGGAATACAGGTTGGAGAAATTATGACTCGCTAAAAAATAAGGGTATATTGTATTGAAGCAAAAATATAGATTTAAGTATAACGGTCCACCTACGGACCCCTTTTGAAGCGTACAGAGAGCGTGGTATCCTCTATACACGAACAGTGGCGGATCCAGAACTTGTTATTAGGGAGGGGAACTACCCTCACTTGTGCTACAGTGTTTCCCTACATAATCAACCACATTTTTCCTACGAAAAAAATGGGGTGGATCCGCCTATGACGAGTGCTATAATATTCAGTTACACAGGGCCTAACTAGGCCTCAAAATAAAACGAGGAGGGCGTTTGGGTACCGCCGTCTGCGGTACCCAGGTAATGGGGAAACCAGGGGCGACACAACCAGCCAAAAACTAGAAAAGTAGTTCATGATCAAGTCGAAGATAAAAACCATGACAAAAAAAGAGTAAAACTTATATAAAGTACTTTTAATCAACGAAAACAATATCCGAAATCTGAATATATTAAAGTACGACTCTTAGATCTTTATTACATGTTTATAAATCACTCAGTTTCAGACACAGGCACTTGTCGCAGAAAAAAAAATTCCTATATACATTTCCCTTATGAAACTGAATTGTTTGCCGCAAACTTGCAAACAAAAAGTCTGCAGGAACACAGAAAATAGTGTTTGCAGATGTTTGCCGCTAGCTGCAAACTTCCGGCAAACATTGCTACAAGCTTGCAGCAAGTTTGCAGAAACATCAATGTTTGCCGTAATATTGCCAGAAAGTTTAAAATAATAAAGAATGTTTGCCGCAAGATTGCAGAAAACTTTGACCATTCAATATGTTTGCCGCAAGATTGCAGAAAACTTTGACCATTCTATATGTTTGCCAGAACATTGCAGGAATTACACAATATTGACTGGGCATGCCTAGTTGGCACTTCCTGGATGCTAACAATTTGAAATTGTGGCTAGGTCATGTTGGTTGTGTTTGGAAATGCATTTCACATATAAGAGGTCAAGGGGGCATTTTGGTTCAATAATATGGGATAATCAGTATGTAATTGTGTAAGTACAAATGATTCATAGAACTGCATGTTTTAATAAAATGATTAATGTTATCATCATACATAATTAAGTAAGCAATTATATATACATGTATGTGTGATTCAAAAACTTAAGCTATTATAAGTTTGAATTTGTAACTGATGTACTGCACCATCATGATCATGTTTTTAAGATTAAGTTAAATTCTGTAATGCAATTATTACCTAGCTTTATACTCAATACACATTTGAGATTTTACCTTTTTCATTTTTAATACAGGTATATGATGTCATTTGAGAATGACTTCTGTCACTTTTTCAAAACTCTAATGCATACATATGCATTTCCTTAAATCTCACGAGTTTGTAAGAATTTTTTAAATGACTGTTTGTAAAAGGACAGGAATTGACTTTTTAAAAATGTTGCTGTGTAATATGAAATAAATAAATTGAATGTGTACACACATGACATTGGTATATGTGTAGTTCCTGCAAGTTTACCGCAAGTTTGCAACAAACAATTGCCGCAAGCTTGCGGCAAATCTAATTTGCATAATTATGTTTGCCGCAAACTTCATTTGCATGGTAAAATGGTTGCGGCAAGTTTGCAGCAAATGTTTGCTGCAAGATTACGGCAACGTTTGCTGCAAACTTAATTGCGGCAAACATTTGCCGCAGGGCTTACTTTTCGATAAGGGTTATGTACCTTAATATAACACATTTAAGGCCTGTGGTTTCAGACAAGAACTCCGAGAACAGGAATACGTGTGAAATATTTTTTAAATCAGTTTTATTATTTGACGTTTGTATTAAAATTTCCCATCAGCAAGTTGGCCAACATAGAATGAGCTACAAGTACATATACTACACTGTTTTCTGCTGTTGTTTTTTTAAATCATGTTGGGGATAAAGGAAGTGCTATTTATAGATATGTTCTATATTTAATTATTTGTTACGCCCCCTATAAATATTTGACCAGTCTGGTTAATCACCCCAGACGCTATATTTAAATATGCGTCTGGGTAATCGAGACTACAGTAGTCGATGATATTACTACATCGGAAGACAACATGTTCGACGGAACAGAAAGCTCCTCAGTCAAATCGGAAGGTTTAATATAATAGAGAACAAATTTGTTTTAATAGCTTGTTGGGATTGCGTAAAAGGATTTTGCACACGATAGGGGATTGTCAGACTATATACAGATAGGTTGCGGAAAGAAGAAAAACAATCTACCACTCGAAGACAGGAAAGGACGTATAGGAGAAATTTTGAGCGGCTTACCAGTGCGCAGACGACTTAACTACTTATGTTAGCGACAGACCAAAAACGTTGGGGTCAATACAGACAACTGTTAAAAAATTGTACTACAGTAGTCATTGTGTCCCCACTCATTTTCAGGCAACAGGTTCGCCTGAATTTATCGACTCCCTAGGTCAACCTCCGTACACGTACCAATGATATTTAAAAAAGGATGCAATGGATTCGTCGTTCATGGAACACAGTACTGTTTTTCACGTCAAATTCAACCTGATGATATGAGACACAGCTTGTACTACTCTTGAACTTGAACTCATGACAATTGTATACAGAGTAATTTTCTGATGTATAATTGATTTTATTAAAAGTTTCATATTTTAGTTGGATATCACTAATGAACATACCATTAAACACTATATATTACGCGTGTGACTTTTGCAAAGTAGATGGTCATATCTGACAAGGCATTTGGTAATTCAAACGCCCGGGGGAGGATGTACTTCCTATATTTTTAGTGATACTAGAACACACCCGCGAAATCGCGGGCATTCAGAGCGTAGTTTAAAGTATGTAAAGTGTTGTTGGAAGAATTTTGTAAAATATTGAATGACTGGAGAATTTCAGCAAAAGTATCATAGGTTATTGGGGACAGGAAAATGTATTTTTTTTTATCCCTACTCCTTTATTTCCAATTAAAATTCCCAATTTTTGGTTTTCTATCAATTTCAATATTAACATACATTTAGTATGTTATGAACATTTAAGAAAGGAGCCTGTAATTCAGTGGTTGTCGTTTGTTTATGTGTTACATATTTGTTTTTCGTTCATTTTTTGTACATAAATAAGGCTGTTAGTTTTCTCGATTGAATTGTTTTACATTGTCATTTCGGGGCCTTTTTAAACCGAGTATGCGGTATGGGTTTTGAAGGCCGTACGGTGACATATTTCTGTGTCATTTTGGTCTCTTGTGCCGGGAGAGTTGTCTCAACATGGCAATCACACCACATTTTCTTTTTTAAAGCAATCAATGAATTTTGCATTGGCGGAATCAGGGTGGGCTGGGGGCCAAAATTGATTGATTATATAGGGAATCACTGAAGCGTGACAGGAGTAGCCCCCCCCCTTAGGTCAGTCATCCCCCCTTTACAAAAAGTTCTTGATCCGCGACTGTTTTGTAAAAGCCCGCCCCCCTTTCGTGTGAAAAAATGATTGATTATATAGGGAATCACTGAAGCGTGACTGGAGCAGGCCCCCTAAGGTCAGCCATCCTCCCCTTTACAAATAGTTCTGGATCCGCCACTGTTTTGTAAAAGATTTAATGACTGGGGAATTTCAGAAAAGGTATCAAAAGTTCACATGAATAATTTTAGCGCTTTAATATCTGTATATTATGAACATTCATTACTATATAAGTAAAGTGTATTTACTTTCAGTTCTTAGTTTGCTAATCGATCCATGGTGGTCATTGATACAGTATACAGACCCTCTCTGTTTAATAAACTCTGTGACCGCCGTGGATAGTAAACTTGAAAATACACTTTATTCGAAGTATACATGTATTATACATGTATGTTCACTGTATACAGAAAAACGCAAACCGGAAGTCTAATCTGACTTAAAATTTCGTCCAATGACGGGACAATATCCGGATGCATTTTTTCTCGTTTTTCTCCCATAATAACTCAATCTGAATAATCATATGAACATGATGAATGGATGACAAATGCGACTATGCACTGTACCTATAGGACACAGAGGCGTGTTGATTAATTTATTGTGGAAAGAAGAGAAGCGACACCCAAAATGAGGTCTTCTCGTTTAATAGTATAGATGAGTGTGCCGCAAATTAAACAGGGTCACTTTTTCATGCCCTGATGGTTAGAACAGGGTCCCTTTTTCATGTATGCTGGTTAGAACAGAGTCGCTTTTTCATAGAACAGGGTCCCTTTTTCATGTATGCTGGTTAGAACAGAGTCGCTTTTTCATGGGTATTTTTTTTAAACAAAGTATTTTTCTGGAATAGGATCGCTTATTTAACTGTTTTAAATACAGTCTAGAACTAGGGTCCAGAACAGCATCTATTTTATACAGTCTAGAACAGGGTATACATTTTCTGAGCGTGTCTAGAATAGGGTTTATTTTTCGATAAAACTGTTTAGAACAGGGTATGTTTTTCCGTATTCTCAGGTTAGAACAGGGTATGATTTGGAAAGTGCTGTCGACACAGTTATACCCTAAACGATAGTCAGTAACCCCGCCCCGAGAACCAGCAGCACACCACATTGTGCATCTTTCAAACCCGGTAAGCCTATCTTGATGGACCTACCTTTTTATATTAATTGTAAACGTGTACTAGACTAGAATATCATTGAAACATTTGCCACTGAACGTTAAGCAAACAACAATCCATTAATACTATAACATGAATATCAAATAAAAAATAAACTACATGTAGACTTAGACATATACTAGTATATTATAGTATTCCAATATAAATATAAGGTAACAACAACTGACTATGCGGTATGGGCTTTGCTCATTGTTAAAGGCTGTACGGTGACCTATAGATAGTTGTTAATGTCTGTGTCATTTTGGTCTCTTGTGGACAGTTGTCTCATTGACAATCATACCACATCTTCTTTTTATATGTAGTAACTACCGAGAAGAATATTTAAAAGCAACATTAATTCGTACCTTCTGACTGTTTGTAATCGAACTTCTTCTTCACCGCGTTGATATACGCGCCAAAAGCATAAATGAAGCCAGCTGTGGCCATTCCTAGACAACCAACTACCAAGGAAATAACTCTTAAAGCATGTTGTTTTCTATTCATTCTGATGATCAAGCGGTTACTTCTGTTGAAAAAACACACAAAATATTACCCAATTTTGTTTCATTTCGCAACGTGAAAATATTCACCTACATGTACATAAATAGTATCTACGATAAACAGATTAATTTGTAATGTTTATAATATAATTGATAACAATAATTGAATATCATCTTGTCACGTGAAAGGAAATGACAGTCACACTTTAATGTGTATGTATTAAAATGAACATCATACGGTACAACACACTTTCTGTGTTATTATACAAACGAATAACTCTGAATTGCATTGATTTCTTTTCTTATAATTCAGGATAAAGTAACAATCTGCATCCGTACAATAAAAAGGTTCTGACAATATCAAGTAAGTTAGAACATAGGACTAAGGTTTTTATCCTTGAAACATTGTAAACAATATGTCATTAACCTAAAGTAATAAAAATATATCTGGTCTTTGTGTACTCCCGACAATATCGGTGAGCGTAACTAACAAAATTAATTCTCGTGCACTAAACGACTTATACTATTTAAGAAAGGCAAATGCAAATAAGTGGTTAAAAATAATAAACTTAGTCTTTTTAACATACATCATATTACATAGACATAGTAAAAATGCGGTAAGCATACAAATATTAATACACAAACTAAACGGACATGAAAAATAACACTTAGCTTACATTATATATTGAAGTGTCGGCGGATATATCAATTGTGTTCAAATTAAACCATTATAAAAATGGAACTCTTTCTTATAGAAGGTAAAAAAACGACTAAGTTAGAACTTTGTATAAATGGTACACATAATTCATGTGCATGTAGCCGTTACATGAGTAATACTGTTGTATAATATAGTTATACCTTTTTTGCATGCTATATCCTTACTTGTAAAGTATGGAACAAGAAGATAGTATGCTTACAGTCACATCTGCCATTCTGCAACAGAATTGGGAAGAGTAAAATACTGCAAAAATGTAACAACAGAATCGTAAAGAGAAAGTCAGGTGCACCTTTTACATTCAAGCGTGTTCGAGTCCGCGGCTTTGACCTTTTTTATGAATAAAACTAAAACAATTATATATCATCTCGCTTCTGATTCCATTGTTTTATATTCGTCTTATTCCATATTGTTATTCCTGATTCCATTGTTTTATATTCGTCTTATTCCATATTGTTATTCCTGATTCCATTGTTTTATATTTGTCTAATTCCATATTGTTATTCCTGATTCCATTGTTTTATATTTGTCTAATTCCATATTGTTATTCCTGATTCCATTGTTTTATATTTGTCTAATTCCATATTGTTATTCCTGATTCCATTGTTTTATATTTGTCTAATTCCATATTTTTATTTAAAATGTTCATGACTATAAAACAAAATATATTGGTCAAGCAAAATTACTTATAACTGGCATGAACTTACAAAAAAGGTGAAGCTTACATGCAGTGACAGGTAGTCACAAATAGGGGGAGGTAAGTAACTTATTTGGGTCCAATATTTAGAAAAAAATAGTTTTTTTAAGTTGATAGAATAAAACGTATAAGATAGTGAAATAGAACTAGTTTTGTCAAACTTTGTTTTAATTGACACACACGTGTTAAATACATAGGACCTGACTTGAAAGGAACATTTTATATTTTAAAGTAGTATGGCCCTTGTGTAAATGTATTACGAAATTGATAATGTACAATATTAAAACAGCAAAAGTACTTAAAAATAAAAATAAAAAATAGTCTTTTTGTACGTGAAAATACGACACCAAAGAAAAACATCCCTCACAGTAATTATAAAATTGAGAATGGAAATGGGGAATGTGTCAAAGAGACAACAATATAAAAAAGAAGATGTAGTATGATTGCCAATGAGACAACTATCCACAAAAGACCAAAATTCCACAGACATTAACAACTATAGGTCACCGTACGGCCTTCAACAATGAGCAAAGCCCATACCGCATAGTCCTCTATAAAAGGCCCCGATAAGACAATGTAAAACAATTCAAACGAGAAAACTAACAACCCGACCATAGAAAAAACAACAGCAGAAGGTCACCAACAGGTCTTCAATGTAGCGAGAAATTCCTACACTCGGAGGCGTCCTTCAGCTGGCCCCTAAACAAATATTTACTAGTTCAATGAACGGCATACTAATTTCCAAATTGTACACAAGAAACTAAAATTAAAATAATACAAGACTAACAAAGGCTAGAGGCTCCTGACTTGGGACAGTCGCAAAAATGATTTATTTGATCTTTTCACTTACTAAAGACTATGTGGATTTTGTGCAAATTAAGCTTAGATTTTAACAGAAAATTCAGAGACTTGATTTTAGAGATTTTCGTTATATACTAGTAACTTTGAAACATAGATTTACTTGCTGGTCCATGTTGTGCTTGGGTTTGATTTTTTTAAACATAAATTACTTACTGGTCCATGTTGTGCTTGGGTTTTATTTTTTTTAAACATAGATTACTTGCTTGCTTGGGTTTGGTTTTTTTTTAAACATAGATTACTTGCTTGTCCATGTTAACGTTGTGCTTGGGTTTGGTTGTTGTTGTTTGTTTGTTGTTTTTTTTTTTTTTTTTGCTTTCAATACCTTTATACCTTTTCTGTCCAAAACACTTTAAATAAGGTCTGTATTGTATAGTATATATCCAGTGTATCCATAATTGTTGGCTTACTTACAAGTAACGAATAAACAACTTAACATATATAATCCATTATTTTGGCGTTATAAATGTTTAGAAACACTGTTTTAGTTTGTAATTAATTCCTAAATATTCCTTATTCGTTACTTATTCCTTATTTCTAATTCGTTACTTATTCCTTATTCCTAATTCGTTACTTATTCCTTATTCCTAATTCGTTCCTTATTTTCTTAATTCTATATTATTTTTTTATCCTCAATGATAAAATTGAGAATGGAAATGGGGAATGTGTCAAACAGACAACAACCCAACCAAAGAGCAGAAAACAGCCAACGGCCACCAATGGATCTTCAAAACAGCGAGTCTTTTTTTAACTTGTATTTTTCCAAAAAAATGTGCTGAATTTACATTTGTTTAAAATTAAGAAAGTTTGCCCAAGTAAAGATTTTTCCTGCCCAGTACTCAATAAAAATTTCACATAACATTTCAGTGCATATCAGATGATTATCATAACAGGAATTACAACAAAATCGTTCTTAAAATTTCATAAAAATCTGTTGAGATTCTTAAAAGTTCGATGGGATGGATGCGACTAATCTTCTCCTTTACATTTTGTCATGTTCAAAATTTTAAAAGTGATCATGTAACCTCAAGTTTTCAAAATATCTTATAGAAACACCAAATAAAAAAAAATGGTGCATTGACACACCCAAGATATGTGTTTATGACTCAGAAATTGTTTTCTGTAATGAAATGCAGGGTTTATTTCCTACAGCCGTAAATTTTTTTCGACCCTTATCATCTTAAAGCCCCAGTTCCACTAGACCACGATCGCACCACGCTCACCGCGATCTAAAATAAATTTAGATCGTGGTGAGGTCGCGGTATGAGCGGCATGAAAATGTTAATTTTCGTTGCTTTCACGATGCTGTACGTCCTAATTACGCTTCTACAACGATCCCGCTACGATTAAACCACGTTCTCACCGCGCTTATACTGCGACCTCACTACGCTTATAAAGATCTTTCTACGCTCTTCACGTTCTCACTACGACCATACCACGAGTTATCCGATTGCAACACGATCTTACTGCGATTATAGCACGTTCTTACCACGATTATACTACGTTCATACCGCGATCTAACTACGTTCAAGCAATACCGTCAATATCGTGTTTCATATCAATATAGTTCCATTCCTTCTATTTCTGATTAAAACGGAGATTTCTCGGAAACAATACAGTCATGCCACCAAAATCTACTAGAACACGTGGGGGTGGTGGTAGGGGTTGATGTAGAGGCAGAGGGAGCAAAGTATGAACGCCATACTAAATTCCAAATAGTACACAAGAAACTAAAATTAAAAATAGTACAAGACTAACAAAGGCCAGAGGCTCCTGACTTGGGACAGGCGCAAAAATAGTGGGGTTAAACATATTTGTGAGATCTCAACCCTCCCCCTATACCTCTACCCAATGAAGAAAAGTAAACGCTTAATAATACGCACATTTAAATTCAGTTCAAGAGAAGTCCGAGTCTGATGTCAGAAGATGTGACTAAAGAAAATAAACAAAATGACAATATTACTATACACATAAGTAGTATAATACTTGTCATCAAGAGATGTCGGAACGACCAATCAAACCTAAATTACAGCCTATTGCTGGTCCATAAAACTCAAATGACGATATTTTAGTGAACGATAGCAGAGATGACACAGATTTGTCAATATATATAGGAAGATGTGGTATGAGTGCCAATGAGACAACTCTCCATCAACGTAAAAATCTATAAAAGTAAACCATTATAGGACAATGTACGGCCTTTATTACGGAGCCTTGGCTCACACCGAACAGCACGCTATAAAGGGCCCAAAAAAATACTAATGTTAAACCATTTAAACGGGAAAAACCAACGGTCTAATCTATATAAAAACGAGAAGCATGGTTGAGTCTTTAGAGCAAATGGATAAATACATTCAGACAAACAAAATCTAGGGAGTTTTTTTTATATATTTTATGTGAAAATGACAATAAAAATGATGGTCGTAGTGTGAACGTAGTAAGGTCGTGAGAAGAGCGTGATGAGGACGGCAAGGGCGTGCTAGAATCGTACTATGGTCGTGAACAGCGTGGTAAAGTCGTAGTGGAAGCGTAGTTGGGTCGCGGTGAGAACGTGATGGTCGTAGTAAGGTCGTGATAACGTCGCTGTGAGATCGTAGCGCAATCTCTCCGAATAGAATCACGCTTTCGCTACGCTCTCGCTACGATTGTACAGCGACCTTTGCGATCTTACTACGATCTTAGTGCCCTCTCACTACGCTTCTACTACGACCTAATTTCGCCACGACCGCACCACGATTGTTTTGAACATGTTCAAAGTTGGCCACGCTCTTCACGATCTTGAAGACCTCACCACGACCGTGGTACGACCTTACTGCGACCTACACGATCGTACCACGATCATCAAAATTTGCATTTTTTTCACAGATCGTAGTGCGATCGTAGCCTAGTGGGACTGGGGTATTAGGGACAACTACAAGTATTGAAAGTCGGCAGTCGGGTTAACGATTCTAGTGGACAAAGGAAGATAATCCCATTTTAAAATATTACTTTAACAATGTTATCGTTGATATTTTCAGAACAGAAGAAAATTAATAGACAAAGGTAGATAACTTCAATTTTGAACATTACTGGTACTGACAAAGAAGCTAGTAAACCAAAGTTATCTCAAATAATTTTCTTGATAAGATATTATCTGATAAATTATATAAGATATCTTATACACTATACGTGTATGAAATATCTAATCTTTAACTATATGAGATGTCTTATTATCTCTATAAGATATCTTATATACATTTGTACTATATAATTATATAAGCTATCCTACATATTATACGAGAAATTTTATATATAATAAGATATCTTATATATTATATACAATATCTTATAAAGTATATAAGATATCTTATAAACTTTATGAGATATATCTTATAATATATAAAATATCTCATATATAAATATTCAAGATATATATCTTCTTTAACATATATATCTCATATATTTCCTTTCTGTTAAATTCAATTATTTCGTGTTTCTGGCCTGATACCACAATTATTCTTCTCCTTTGCTACAATGCTTCTTCTGGTAAAAGTCAAATCAAATTAAAAATTTGCACCGTTTCAAACATGAAATAAATGTAACTGCTTATATATAGACCATTATAAGTCTAATAAAATATGCTTCTAGGACAATCCATCAGTGCTTTTTCTTTTGGGAGCCTTATTAACATGCCAAATTGGACAATGGTAGGATATGAATCTTGTATAAATGACCAAGACCGACTTAGGCTAATTTGAGGGGTGGTCGGAGGGTCCTGATCCCGAAATGCAGAATTTAGAGAAATTTCATATCCCGAAATCCCGAAATCGAAAAATATATTCCCGAATCACGTAAGGATCAATCCCAAAATCAAGCGCTTCAAAACACCCGATCCCGACGCCCCCAAAAAGGTCCTGCCTTCCTCTAATCTCTACCTTACTTTCATTTTTGCCAAATCACTATTTTCCCTTTCAACAATAAATGTGTATGCCCCATTTATGGGCATTATGTTTTCTAGTCTGTGCATCCGTGCGTTCTTCCGTCCGTCCGTCTGTCCCGCTTCAGGTTAAAGTTTTTGGTCGAGGTAGTTTTAGATGAAGTTGAGCATGTTTTTATTTATGCAAGTGGTATGATCCCTTAAATAGTAAACATTTCAAAGAAAACAGTAGATACTATAAGAAATATCTTAAAATTGGAATAGATAGTAAAACGGCTTGGCATACAAAACCCATAAAAATAATTTAAAGATCATCAATAAATATCAATTACTCCTTTACTCTTTATTTTTCTTGTGGATCTTGTCTTTCTGGTAATTTTGGCTGTTTCAATTTTAAATCTATCTATTATCAAAGTCTCATTAGATATAACTAAAAAAACTTTTTGTTATGTGACAGTAAAATGAAAAATATTGAAATTAAAACAGCAATACTTTAGAATGTAAGATATTCAAGGACCGAATAAGTTAATAAACCATATCTGAAGGGGCCAGGCCAAATACTCTCAATTAAAAGGAGACAAGCCAATGCTAATACAACTACATTCCACATATCATTGACCAACCACTAGCAGTTCCTCATATACTGACTTAATAACATACTAGTACAGGTAAACTAAGCAAAAGTGTCAAAGTCAATAGACCATGACTGAGAGAGCAGGGCCAAATGACTTTTAGGCAAAAGAGATGTGCAAATACTCATACAACTGCATACCAAATATCATTGACTACAAATACTGTTTCACTATAAACTGAACTCATCACAAGCTAATACATTGTTTATGCAACAGTCACTGACAATTCTGACACAAACAGCATACACAAGTCTTGCTCCATCTAAACTAGACAAAAAGCAATCAAGAAAATATAACTATTTGTAAATGCCCTAACTGACCTTGCTAAGTAGGGCAATTATATATATTTCATTAGTATGCTTCAAATTACCAATACTTAGGTTTATTGTTAACGGAGTTTTTAGACTACCAATTAATGGCAAAAGCTGTAGCCAGGTCAGCAAGTAGGGCATTAGGTTTACTTATTGTTAAATGTAAAGCACATGGTGGTTTTCAGCACAATATCTACACAAAGCTATTTGATACGATGGTTTGGTCAGTCATAAATTATGGCTCGTCTATTTGGGGCACGAGAGATTTCTCGTGCATCACTGCAGTACAGAATCGCGCCATGCGTTTCTACATGGGTGTGGGTAAATATACCCCAAACGATGCTGTGTCAGGTGACATGGGCTGGAAACCACCATGTGTTAAACAGTGGATAAATACTTTTAGACACTGGTCCAAATGTACAACAAGAGGCTGTCACAACGACAGCAAACCGGATTTATTAATATTTATTTGTGTCCTTGCAATATCACAAGAACCATTACTGATGAATGGTGAAAGTGAAAATCGTCAATATCAAATTTGACCTCCATTTTGTCATCAGTATCAACATATTAAAATTTGAAAAGCTTAGATTGAATGGTTCATGAGTAAATGCAACAACGTGAATGGAAACGCCATTTTACAATCTTTCAAGAACCATAATGCCTGAACGGTAAAAGTCAAAATCGTCATTATTGAACTTGACCTCTATTTTGTCATCAGTAACAACATATAAAAATTTCAAAAGCTTTGGTTGAATGGTTCATGAGAAAATGCACGGACACGACTGGAAACACCATTTTTCAATCTTTCAAGAACCATAACTCCTGAACGGTGAAAGTCAAAATCGTCATTATTTAACTTGACCTCTATTTTGTCATCAGTTACAACATATTAAAATTTGGGAAGCTTTGGTAGAACAGTTCATGCGTAAATGCACGGACACAACTGGAAACTCCATTTTTCAATCTTTCAAGAACCATAACTCCTGAACGGTAAAGGTCAAAATCGTCATTATTGAACTTGACCTCCATTTTGTCATCAGTAACAACATATTAAAATTTGGGAAGCTTTGGTAGAACAGTTCATGCGTAAATGCACGGACACGACTGAAAACTCCATTTTTCAATCTTTCAAGAACCATAACTCCTGAACTGTAAAAGTCAAAATCGCCATTATTGAACTTGACCTTCATTTAGTTGTCAGTAACAACATATTAAAATTTTAAAAGCTTTGGCTGAACGGTTCATGAGTTAATGCACGGACAACATTTGATTGCCGACCGCCCGGCCGCCCGACCGCCCGGCCGCCCGCCGTACATCCCCAAATCAATAACCGACTTTTTTGTCACAAAAATCCGGTTAAAAATGGACAATAATAGAATTAATTATAAAGTTTTTAAATGGTCAGTGATGAAAGGTAGTTGTAAATTAAAAATTGGTGCTACAAAGTTATGGAGATGTTGAAATCATTTGATTTTGAAAGATATTGTAAAATAAATGAAAATTTTCTTGATAGTTATAGTATATCTCAGTTAGAAGAGAAAATGTTTGATAAATATAAAAAAGACTGGTGTACAAGAATTTTTTCATATAGTACCGGTTGTAAATTGAGAACATATAAACTTTTTAAACATACTTATAACACTGAGCAATATTTGCTACAGAAAATGCCACAGCGCCATCGTAGTGCTTTTTCAAAGTTTAGATGTGGTGTAGCACCATTAAAAATTGAAACTGGTTGATATGAAAGAAAAAATCTAGACGAAAGAGTCTGTTTTAACTGCAATATTTTAGAGGATGAAAAACATGTGCTTTTAAATTGTCCCTTGTATAAAGATCTAAGACATGCTCTTTTTATTGATATATTGTGTCATAATGATATGTTTTTAAACTTGTCTGATGAAGAAAAATTTATATATACATGTATGTTTAAAAATACCAATATTTGTAATATTGTTGCCAAAACCTGCAATAACATTTTAACAAGAAGAAACAGTATTTTATATCATTAACTACTGTATTTGTAGTATTTTATAAAATGAATAAGTATTATTTGTATTTTAATAGTCTCTCATAATTCTTTTAAGAATGGCACATACATGTATTTAATTGTTTTAACTATGTTTACTGTATAATTAATTTTATAATTGTACATTGTATCTTGTTTTAATCATGTTGTATGTGGTGAGACTTTAATAAACTCTGAATCTGTCAAACTTGCCCAAATACCAGTGCAGGAAGAGCACTTTGTTTTTTAACTGTTATGGCAATTAGTCTGTATGAATGTATATTTTACAAGTTTGTGTATGCATGATATTAACCAAAACAATTTAATTTATTACAAATGATTTATCACATGAAATGAATTAAATCAATGGAGTACACGTACTCTATATAATTGTTGTTACTGGTTCAATTAAGGAAAAACAGTACTGTACTTGAAGAGTTACCACTGTCAATTGGTGATTTGACGGTAGCAAATGCAGTTTTACTGGTGACACGTAGCGGAGACAGTGAAACGGAGATTTGGGACCGTCAAAACATGACGTCATACAAATAAAAACTTATAAACTGGAGGTCAATACGTTACCTGTACGATTCAAATTCGGATAAAATTACATTAAAAAGGCGAATTCGAGGTAGGTGTTATCTTATTTCCGATATTATTGTAGTAATGGAACATTTGTTGATCAATCAATTCAAAATGGCGGGTCCCTCCTTAGTTACGCCTGGTCAACTGTGGATTTGACGGTAACTTTTAGCCAATAAAAAAATCTGTTGCATAAAAATTTCATTAGAATAATGATTTGATGATGCCTATATCAAACTCTCAACACGCCTTTCCTCTCACTATTTGAGTGTCCATTTGATCATCATAATGTAGAGGTGAAAATTGATAATGTTAACATTCAATTTTGGTTGTATTTAAAATAGAATGATTGCTGGTGACTATACAAAAGCATTTTATAGAAAATTCATAAAATCATCAACAATAGTACAGAACTTATAACAAAAAGATGCATTGTACCCATTCAAAGACAAGGCAAATGTTCAAAATGCCTCCCCCCCTCTTTACACAATTATAATGTACATATAAAAATTCCTTGTTTAATGTTAAAGTTTTACAAGTCCTGTGTCTGGAGCACTTTTCATTATAAGACTTTGAATTGCTTTAAACTGTGGATGATCTTTATCACCTATTAACTGTAGTAGTACAGCCTCGCTTGTTGTTACTGTAGCTCCCATGTGACGAAATCTCTGGAAGAAAAAAAAAGGTGACAGATCATATAAAAACATTATTAGTAAAAGTAAAAGAAAACCTTAACCAGTTTGTATAAATACAGCAAAGTTTTTAATTTGTAATTGAAGCTGCTTGAAAAAAAATATCAGATAAAAAAAAAGGCTTGAGGCTCCTAATTGCTCGAGTCTCTCAACGGTTTAAAACCAGGTGCTCCGCAGGGTGCAGCTTTATACGGCCGCAGAGGTCGAACCCTGAACAGCTGGGGCAAGTATGGACAAAACATTCAAGCGTGATACAGCTCTGAATTTGGATTGTGATCAAATTTTTGACATTACATGGGTTTTTTTTACACAAAACAAATGTCAAGATTTTACAAATCAATTAAAGATTTCTTCTTCAAACTTTTTAAATCTAAAATTAAATAGTTGACACAGCATAGGTTTCTGACACAGAATGAATGTGGTCTAATGAACTTAAAAGTTTATTTTTGCCTTTGAGCAATTCACTATGCTGTTGAATATTCATCCTCTCAAAAAAATGTTTGAAGAAATTTTCTTTTTATTTATGAAATCTGAAATGAGAAAAATTTAAACCCCCCCCTTTTTTTTCACATCCCCGTTTCCCTTTTTCCAAAACTGATATCAATTCAAATTTCTAATGGAGTTTGCAACAATAACTACTCTTTTAAATACATCATAAAATATTAAAATGTAAAATAAAGTGCTTGTTATCACTGAATGGCAAAGATTGGTTGGTAGTAAAAGTGAATATACATTGTTTATTGTATAAAACAATAAAAAAAAACTTCATCAGCAACATTTTATATTGGCAAATTTCCAATGAAGTTATTTACATAAAGTTATTGGCAAATAAAAATAGAAAATGACATCATAGTCATGTCTGGCAAATGTCCAACATACATTATCTAAAAACATTTTAGATAAGATAAGGAAAAAAAGCTTCATCAGCAACATTTTATATTGGCAAATTTCCAATGAAGTTATTTACATAAAGTTATTGGCAAATAAAAATAGAAAATGACATCATAGTCATGTCTGGCAAATTTCCAACATATATTATCAACTACTATTCTATACAAAGAAAGATAACTCCAATTGAAAATTAATTGCTATTGCACAATATTGTGCAATTAGATATTTCTTGCTATTGTGCAATACTGTGCAATTGAAAATTTCTTGCTATTGCACAATACTTGATATGGAATCCTGATTTGGACCAACTTGAAAACTGGGCCCATAATCAAAAATCAAAGTACATATTTAGATAAAGCATATCAAATAAGCCCAAGAATTTAATTTTTGTTAAAATCAAACTTAGTTTAATTTTGGACCCTTTGGACCTTAATGTAGACCAATTTGAAAACTGGACCAAAAATTAAGAATCTACATACACAGTTAGATTTGGCATATCAAAGAACCCATTTATTCAATTTTTGATGAAATCAAACAAAGTTTAATTTTGGACCCCCATTTGGACCAACTTGAAAACTAGGCCAATAATTAAAAATCTAAGTACATTTTTTAATTCAGCATATCAAAGAACCCCAAGGGTTCAATTTTTGTTAAAATCAAACTAAGTTTAATTTTGGACCCTTTGGACCTTAATGTAGACCAATTTGAAAACGGGACCAAAAATTAAGAATCTACATACATAGTTAGATTCGGCATATCAAAGAACCCCAATTATTCAATTTTTGATGAAATCACACAAAGTTCAATTTTGGACCCTTTGGGCCCTTATTCCTAAACTGTTAGGACCAAAACTCCCAAAATCAAACCTAACCTTTCTTTTATGGTCATAAACCTTGTGTTTAAATTTCATAGATTTCTATTTACATATACTAAAGTTATGGTGCAAAAACCAAAAATAATGCTTATTTGGGCCCCTTTTTGGCCCCTAATTCATAAACTGTTGTGACCTCAACTCCAAAAATCAATCCCAACCTTCCTTTTGTGGTCATAAACCTTGTGTTAAAATTTCATTGATTTCTATTTACTTATACTAAAGTTATTGTGCGAAAACCAAGAATAATGCTTATTTGGGCCCTTTTTTGGCCCTTAATTCCTAAACTGTTGGAACCAAAACTCCCAAAATCAATCCCAACCTTCCTTTTGTGGTCATAAACCTTGTGTTAAAATTTCATTGATTTCTATTCACTTTTACTAAAGTTAGAGTGCGAAAACTAAAAGTATTCGGACGACGACGCAGGACGACGACGCCAACGTGATAGCAATATACGACCAAAAAATTAAAATATTTGCGGTCGTATAAAAAATTTAGGAACAAAAATGTCAAATTCCTTTTTTTTCAAATTAAATATTTATTGCATATTTCACTTAATCTTCATTTGAGGTTTAATGCGCGGAATGATGATTTCAGTCGTATTGGCATTTTGTATATCCTGTCTTATTTATCGTTTATGGTATTCTATTTACAGTTTCTTTAATCCATTATACTGCGAATAGCGGGTTATTTTTGCGCTGTGTACATTTTCGCTTTTTTTAGCGGAGGAAAGAAAACTAACAAAATAAACTCTGCTAGAATTAATGCCTAGATTCGTTACTTTCTAGTAACTAAGGCAGCAACCATTTGATTTTCTGGGGGGGGCTATGGTTTTTTTTTCTGTACAAACTTTTTTTTTCGCCTGTGGCGAAAAACAATCTATTTTTTTCGCGACAAGTTGAAAACAATTTTTTTCTTTCAATTTTAGCATTACATATAGTGGCAGCTGAGGGTGAAACAAACAATTTTTTTTTCTCAGAATCAAAAACAAATTATTTTTTTTCTCCAAAAACTAGAAACAAACTTTTTTTTCCAAAAAAAACCATAGCCCCCCCCCAGAAAATCAAATGGTTGCTGCCTAAGCTTTTGTGGGTAGGGTATAGGTTAGTTTTAACAACATCAACAAAAAGGGCATTGAACATACATGTATTTTATAAAATGACTGTCACATGTGTATCTTAGGTCCGAGACCAGAACTATTTCGTAGTGCATTTTTCTTTTAGAACATAAATGAAAATCAAAACAATCCCACCTGCGCTTTCTCAATGAAATCTTTACAGTGTGTTGTCCTACTTTTGGGACAAATTATATCAAAATTATAGAAAACTTCATCGGCTCTAACTCAAAATATGGACAATTTTATGTTGAGGGCGTCTTGAAATCTTTTGACAGCTTCTGAAGTTTTTATTTTTAACCTTTTTCAGCTGGACCAAATCACTACTTTCCTTTAAAATTCTGGACCCAAATTTTTTTACAGTGTAATTTCCCCCCCCCCCCCCCCCCTTACTTGCAATTTGAGGCATTAAACATGGAGAAATAAATTTGGAAGGGGTATAAAAATTAATGGAAAGTAACCCACCGTCAACACTAGGGACTATATTTGTGGAAAATAAAAATCAAGGGACGACAATTGTGGTCTCTGACTATATGTAAGCCAAAAAAGTGTCCCATGAAATTGTGTCTTCTTGAACTATATTTCACAGTTCGTCTGTGAAATTTGGTTCACAGGGCATAATATCACATTTGTAAACTATAAAATAGTGTCTCCTTTAGTGAAAAATTGTCTCTAGTACTTGGACACAATTTCACAGGTCATTACTGTGAGATTTTGTACTTGCAATGGGACATCATTTCATGGGGGACACTATTTAATCCTACATATATCCTTATCAATTAGTGTCAAACAAATTAGGAGAGTAGGGTATTCTATCAGGTAATTACATTAGAGTTGTAAATCAGTCTTGATAATTGTATAACCTAATTAGTAAGTACATCAAAGTTCCGGTCAAGATCATTAAATAAGACCTCAATTCTGTGAACAAATCAATAAACTTGTTTCTCAATTTTTCAGTATCTTATATGCAACAATTTCAGTATCCCCCAAAATATTTAGTAGGGATTTAATAATCTACCAAAATAAAAAAAACAAAATTTGACACCCACAAAAATAACCCTCTATACGGTACGTTTCAAGATAATATGCATCCCGTTAACATGTTTAACCCCGCCACATTATTTATGTATGTGCCTGTCCCAAGTCAGGAGCCTGTAATTCAGTGGTCGTCGTTTGTTCATGTGTTACATATTTGTTTTTCGTTCATTTTTTTACATAAATAAGGCCGTTAGTTTTCTTGTTTGAATTGTTTTACATTGTCTTATCGGGGCCTTTTATAGCTCACTATGCGGTATGAGCTTTGCTCATTGTTGAATGCCGTACGGTGACCTATAGTTGTTAAAATCTGTGTTATTTTGGTCTTTTGTGGATAGTTGTCTCATTGGCAATCATACCACATCTTCTTTTTTATATATACATGTATATGGGTCATTATCAAAACAACATGCAAAACCATGTTATTAGGTATGTTTAAGTCAAAAGACATCAACATATATCAAAATGTATCAACATAACACTTTCATATGTTAGATATGAATGTTTTGTGATACACTATATACAGTTTACAGTGTGAAATGTTATAAAAACATCTTTATTGTTTTCTTAAACCCCTTGACATAGCCAGAATCAACTGTTATTTTTTACTATAAATCCTTTCAGACCTGAAATAGGACTATTATTCATATCATTTGTTTTTAGGATTTATCATTTTTTATTGCATCTTGATTTCCTTACAAACATTCTTTAATGATTTGGGAGGTGTGTGTTGGTTTTATAATAAAAAATTTCACCAAAAGGAAAAGTCTCATTTTTAACGTCAATGGTGTAACCAAAAGACAAATTGGAAGGGTAAGAGTTATCTTTCTCAAGATTTCAGCAGTTGCAATAGTTTCTCCCTTAGCAATGTTACCTGTGAGCATGTTATGCAAAAGAAAACAAACATTATTGTTGAAAATTTAGTGAAAAAATCTTAAAAGTAAGTAAAAGCTATATCATAAATGAAAATAGTGTCCATAGTGTACCCTCATAAAAATCATTTTTGAAAAAATTTCCTGAACTTTGAATTATGAAATATATTGATTATAGAAACATGCACCAGTAACAACATATAAATTAGGGGAATGGAGCACTTATTTCGTAACTAAATTTTAAAATACACCTTAAATCATTGGTGTAACTGTCAATGGTGAGACCATTTTGATAAAATAACACCATTGACCAGTTATAGTAACACCACTGAATATATCATAACAATCAGCATTGTTTGGGTTTCTTTCATGTTTAACAAGCGAAACATCATATTATTTATGAAAAACAATACCTATTTAACAATGTTTTACCAATATCATGTATTACATATACAAAGTTTTCACAAACTGATGTATGCTGGTAACACCAATGACACTATTTAGTAACACTATTGACATTTTTAGTTATTGATATTATGTTATATAATTTGAGAATTTTTAGCCTAAGAACTATTTTTTCATATTTTTCTTTTGCTCGGTGTTCTTGGCTTTGTGTTCAGTACTTGATAAAGGTAAAATTTGAAATGTGATGTCAATGGTGAAACTGTTGTGTCATTGGAGTTACTGAAGGGTCAGTGGTGTTACTATATAAAAATGCGACATTTTTTAAATTTTTATTCATAAATAAAAGTGCTTTAGGTCCTATACAAAGGATTAGGTATATTATTATCATTTAATCTTATACATTTTACATATATTCAGTTTAAGTGTATTTTTTAGTATTTACAAGGGCCAAAATTGGGACAGCCAACTTATTTACGACAATGTATTCTGAAATTTATGTTGGAATAGAATGCACAGCTATATGAATAATGTCAATAAGTCGTAATTTAAACATAAACAACAAACTGGAACAGTTGTTTGATGTTAAACAATAATATTTAGTACCTAAACGTATGTTTTAAATTGGAAACACCATTGACACGATTCTATCAAAGGATGACCTAAAATGGTTAAAATTGAAGGAACTCTTCATTTTTCCCATTGCATATTTCTGAATATCGTTGCTACCATACTATAGAATAGAGGGAAACCTTTAAATGTTTTAAACAATGACATCATTTTTAAAAATAATTTGCACTTTTTTTGATAATGACCCATATAAAGTAATAATTGGTAAGAAATCAATATTGAAGAGTAATTCGTCATAAAAAAAAATACATATTTTTCTTACTCTTACAATGTATTATACAAGATGTATTCCTAATAATTTTAGCTTTTTACAATTAATTTATTTTTAAAAATATTAGGCAAAAATAATACTTGTTAAAGAAAATAATTTAAAGCCATATCTTCTATAAAGGCTCATAATCTGTGTTGTTTCTGAACATAAAGCGCAAAATAATTGACATGGTAGCCTTGTAACATATATTTACTTTGATAAATGTAAATGTCATGAGATTGCTTTAAAGAAAACAACCTACCTCTAATGCAAATACTCTATCTGTTTGTGATCTTGATGAACAGGCATCTGCCACTATATGCACTTCATAATTTTTGTTAAGGAGATCAATCACTGTCTGTTGGACACATACATGGGTCTACAAAATATTAAGAAAAAAAAATAAGATAAAGTTGTGAGAATTTATAAGGCATAATACTGATAATTGAATATATGATGCCAAGTTGGAGTGAACAAAATTACTTAAAAACTTTTGAGGATGATAAATTAATTACCCCATCCCCCTAAATCTGCCACTATTATTCAAGTTTTAAAGGATAAATGAAAATTGGAATCATTCTTATAGTTTTATATGTATGATCTACGAAGATGATATGTGATTTTTGCTGGGCCATAAGTCAGTGAAGATGCTTACATAGCTACCAGTTTTGCTATCTAGTCAGTTCAAAAAAGAGAATCTATACAATTGTTTTCTCAATATTTATATAAACTTCAAATAAGTTACCAAAAATACAGTATAAAACAAGAATGTGACCATAGTACATGGATGCCTCCTCCCACTATTATTTTTTATATTCAGTGGACCATGAAATTGGGGTCAATACTCTAATGTGGCATAAAATAAGAAAGATCATGGTAGAGAGCTAGGGAACATGTGTACTAATTTTTAAGTTGATTGGATTTCAACTACCTTAATTGACCAAAAACTTTAACCTGAAGAGGGACAGGCATACAGGTGATTAAAAAAACAAACTGACAAACAAAAGAACAGAAAAACAGGCCCATAGTTGGGACATAAAATCTGTCAAGTATCCCAATAAATAAGGAAATGTGTTCATAATCCTCAAACATTAAAAGAAAATATCAAATTTTCTCCCCTGTTTCTCTAGTACTGTGAATATTCAATACTTTTCTTTTTCTGGATTTTTAGAAAATAACTGACAATATTCATGATAGTATCAAGCTATATTATAAATATTACTCATTTTGACAAGGAATTTTGAAATTATAGGGGAAAAACACATAAACACATGATTTAGCTATGATTTAGCTATGACAAATAAATTATATGCCTGCTAAAATTTAACATGCTACAACACAATAATACTTTTTGGTATAAATTCTTCAAAACAGTTTTTGAAAATAAATAATTTAACAGTCACCTGTAATAATGAAAAATAACTTATAACATAAGCAACACGGTGGGTGCCACATGTGAAGCAGGATCTGCTTACCCTTCCGGAGCACCTGAGATCACCCCTAGTTTTTGGTGGGGTTTGTGTTGCTTATTTTATAGTTTTCTATGTTGTGTCATGTATTCTACTGTTTGTCTGTTTGTCTTTTTCATTTTTAGCCAGGCGTTGTCAGTTTATTTTCGATTTATGAGTTTGACTGTCCCTCTGGTATCTTTCGTCCCTCTTTTATGAAGAAAGTTCATAGACTGTGATGAAAAGTAACTTAGGAAAAGATTCAATAACAAGAATGTGTACAAAGTACACGGATGCCCCACTCGCACTATCCTTTTCCATGTTCCATGGACCGTGAAATTGGGTAATTATCTAATTTGGCATTAAAATTAGAAAGATCATATCATAAGCAACAAGTGTACTAAGTTTCAAGTTGATTGGACTTCAGCTTCATCAAAAACTACCTTGACCAAAAACTTTAACCTGAAACTCCCACTTTCATTTTCTATGTTCAGTGGACCGTGAAATTGGGGTCAAAAGTCTAATTTGGCTTAAAAATTAGAAAGATCATCTCATAAGCAACAAGTGTACTAAGTTTCAAGTTGATTGGACTTCAGCTTCATCAAAAACTACCTTGACCAAAAACTTTAACCTGGACGGACGAACGGAACCACAGACAGACGGACGGACGAACGGAGCCACAGACCAGAAAACATAATGCCCCTCTACTATCGTAGGTGGGGCATAAAAAGTTACCTCAATACCAAACAGTACAATATGTTGAACATCGTTAGAACATAAGCTCTGTAGTTGTGTCTCTACCTCTGGTAAAACCATACTAAACTTGGTTTTGGGAAATGTTCCTGCAGCATGTGAAATATCTAATTCTGTTACAGTGTTTCCCAGTCCCTTTGGATACTGAAATGAACATCGTATTTACAATTAGCAATTTAAATTATTCTTGAATAATAAGTTGCTTTATAATGTGTAATATTGTCTCTAACACTGATTAAAGCTTTTTTGATGAAATTCAAAATAAAAGCTTTAATCTAAATTTAAATAATGTTGTCCCCCTTTTGTTATTCGAAGAAACTGGATTATCTAAAGAGAACTAAAACCAGGGGGAAAACTGGGAGTAGTAAAGTACATACATATTTCACCAAATAACAAGAAAAACCTGTCAACTAACATGGCTTAGGCCAAATAAAATATATGTGTGGTTCCAGTAACCCTACCGTCCCTACATTTTCGGCTTAAAAATAGCCTACCCTAAAAATTTTATTGTCATTTTTCATTAAGCACTGTTAAAGTCAGAATTATGCTCCCTTAGACTCAATGTAAAAAAAAAAACATAAAATAAAAAAAATCCCTACCTACCTACCCTAACTTTTTTTCAGATGTAACTGGAACCACACATACTTTTTTATTTGGCCTTAGTACGAAAAAATTCAATATAAATCTACAGTATCTTTATCTGTAATAATAGAAAATTATGTTTCATTTACAACATGATTTGTGTAACTTTATCTTTTATTTTAATTTTCTTGTTCTCTTTTTTTTTATTACCAAGTTAAATCAAACTTTCGCTTTGTTCAAGTTTTATCACATAACATTATATAAATAGAGTATAGCTGAGAGGGTGACAGAGCAGATTGGTACCCTGAGAAAACATTGTCAACCGCGGCGAAGCCAAGGTTCAAAATGCCTTTTTGAGGGGTACCAATCTGCTCTATCACCCCTCAGCTATGTGTTATTTAATTTATTATACTGAATGTCCTATCATTATTGTCTTTTACAGATTACTTTTATTTTAAAAGTATTTTCTAGGACATCACATACATTATGTACAATGTTATGGGACTATACGGGTATTAGACATGTTAGAAAAACAAAAAAAGTCAAGCAAGATGTTTTAATTTTTTTTTATTATTTTAACAGTCGAATAATAAAATCTAAGCCAAAACGTAGAACTTAAACATTGTATTTAATTACTTGATGTAAATTCAGTTCATTAATTGTCCTTTGAATTATCGATTTTTGATTGGTCTGGACAGAGGGTAACATTCAAAAAAATTGTCACCTGCTCAGCCATGTGATAGAGTAAATTAACACCCTTGTATGAGCCAATCAAAATATATATGGCATTTTAACGTGAAGCATAATAAATTATATTGTGTATTAATTATACATGTTATACCTGTTCAGTCACTATCAAAGGAATATTTAGGAGCTTTGAAGCTTGCACCTGAAATAAATAGTAAAAAAAAGTTACAAGTTAGAATTTTTTAAAAAGACTAACACATTTAAAATGCACAAGTGCCTGTAACATATAATAGATGCATTTCTAATGGAGAATGTTGAATAGAACTCTTTTGTCAAAGTTTTATTCTGAAGAGCTGATTTTTACCAAAATGATTAAAATGAAGAGCTGTGCCATAAGCATGATATTGCTCCTGATAAACACCCATATCTGTAACCATGGTAACTGGACAGTTTCAACAATTTTTCAACTAATAATTTGTCATATCAGACTGTTATAAAAAAACAAAAGGAAGCTGATTTCAATAGACATAAACAAGTCACCAAAGTTTTATGATAAATGATAAAAGCCCTAAAACTACATGAAAATTCAACCTTTTTTAAGAATAAATTTTCAAATAATAATTAACATGATTAATAACTCTAAATCTTAAACCATAAACTCAGAATTTTTTTTAAATTGAAAAGAAACATATGTCAAGATTTATAAACAATTCACTACTGCAAAAATCTGCCATGTTTTATGAATAAAAGCCATAAAACATGCACTTTTGGGACTCTTTTCTTTTGGGAAGGGGGTTGGGAAAGGGGGGGGGGCGACTTCAATTAATAAGTTGTGCAAATTCTGTTACAGAAAACTAGAACTCTGAGTATTCTTGCAAACAAGGTAGGAATTTATTCGCCCATTTACAAACCAATCAAACCAGTAAATTCTGGCAAGGTCCAACCTATGCTTATCATGCTTAAGCTTATGATTAGACTAGAAGAATATGCACATTGGTCAAGAACAACCTGAACATAAAACCTGTGAATCTCATTTAGTTGTATAGAATACAGTAGTTTGTCTGAAAAATTCCTAATATTCTTGGGAAAAGGGAAAGTTGAGTTGTGACTGATTTGTATAAAGTGGAATACTTTGCTACATCATTGATCATCACAGGTGCGCTTTATAGGTACCAGTCGCATTACCACTTTAATTTCTAGTGCATGGCAAAAAAAAAATGATGTGAAATAAAATTAATTAAAAATGAAATGAAATAAAATACAGTGTGTAAATTCAGAAATTATTCCTTACAAATTTTATAAAGATTGTGTGATCTTAAACTAAAATGCCATTATAATTTTTGAGATATCGAGAAAATCCTGTTTGATTCCAATAAAAAAAGAAAAAATGCAAGTTAAAATTATTGCGATTATAACCCAATCACTTTGTTTCCAATAATAAAAACATTGCAATAATTTCGGAATTTTCAGTAGTCCCAAGTTAAAAAAAAAATCTGGACTCAATTTTTTCTGTTTCATTAAAAGTTTATGCTGAATTGAAACGTATATTTACATTAAAATAAATGGGGAATGTGTCAATGGGACACAGATGATGCCCTGCTTGCATATAAAGTTATAAAGGGCCAAAATCTCATGAATTAAGAACTGTAAATTTGTACTTGATCTGAGTTTTGTAGAATAAATAAGCATTTTGTCAAAGTTTCATAACATTTGGTAAAGGCAAACTCAAGTTAGAGAATTAAACGGAAGCAAAAAATCTGCTATTTTTCCATTTGTAAAGGGGCATAACTTTAGAATAGTAAGAGTGACACCATCAAAATCATAATCTGTGTTTCGTAGTAATAAACACTCTGGACATGCTGGATAAGTTTCATAACATTTGGTTGAAGCACATTAAAGTTTAGAGAATGGAAACTAAAAATTAGCAATTTTTCCATTTGTTAAGGGGCATAACTCTTGAATGGTAAAAGTGAAGCCACCAATTTCAAACTTGATCTGTGTTTTGTGGTAATAAGCATTCTGGATAAGTTTCATAAAATTTGGTTGACGTGGTTGAGGTAAACTAAATTTAGAGAACAGAAACTAATTTTGGGACAGATGTACATACACATAAAATGGAACAGTCCGACAAGGGTAAAACTTAATGCCCCTACCGCTATGGCAGGCATAAAAATATCTTGCATCTTTTTTTTGGATTTCAAACTAGGAAAGTGGACTGATATCAAGATTACTGGAAGTGGTGAAACAGTGTGACCTACATTACCTAGTTACCATGGTTACATAGCAAACAGAATATAGAAAAAAATAGTTTTGACTACAGGGTTATTTAACTTTTTATTCTTCGTCTTTAAGACCCACTTTATTTTCGTTTTTATCGCAATTTCATATTACTACATACATGATCAATGTTGATATGCAAATGAAAAAAAAATTATGTAGCATTTTATTTTTAAAACATTTCAAAGTTCAGCTGTTCTGCATGTAAACCTATGGAGCAGTCAAGTACAAGACTGCAACCTATAAATAAACAAAATAAAAAAAGATTTATTTAGAGCCGACATAGTATACAATCAAGGATATATCATAACCATAAGCTAGAGATATACACATGAGCATTAAAATGAATCCGGGTCCGTTCGCGCCCATTCATGTTCGCACCCTATCACGTTCGCCCCCTTTCACTTTCGCCCCCTACACGTTCGCGCCCAATTTTTATTGGTTTTGTGTTTAAGAACTTTGTAATCAAGTTTTGGCAAGTGTATTCCTATAAGTATATTTGTTGTCATTGTCCTAAATTAAAGTGAGACAACGTGTTTTTTTTGTGTTGAAAAAATCTTAATCTTGTTTTGGTTAAGTGTATTGCTTACTTTTATTTCATTGTTTCAAAATATACATAATATATATATACTTAATGTATATGGGTCATTTTCAAAAAATGTCGAATTTTGAAATTGAAAAAATTATTAAAAGTTACTTATAAATTCAAACAACCCTCCACATAAGCAAATCAAAACAAACAGTTCTTAAAGAACAACATATTAAAAGATGCAATCTTAATGATGTCATCCAAGAATATCTTGAAACATTTTTTGATGGGTGGTACAATATTTTGTCTATCCTGTTACCATTTTCAAAAGAAATTTTTGGTTATTAAGAAAAGGTTTAGATAAAATGTTAAGATTGTTCTACGTAGCCAATTAGATGGTTTTCAAGAGAATAAACTTCTATATATATTCATTCTGTAAAATAATAGTTTATTTGCCAATTTTCCAAGTTGTACTGAAAAATGCCCCTAAAAATTGGTTTTCAAAGGTTGTAAAAATTACCACCAGTAATGCAAGTCTAGGATAGCAATTTATATTGTTCGGCATTTTTTCACCCTTTCAAACAAACCCAACATGAAGTAAATCCCTCATAAATTAGTTTACTTTTCTCTTTATTTCATTGGTAACAGGAACGTACGTTTCTTATATATCACTATATAAAAGTCTATCCTGTTACCTTTTTATCTATCCTGTTACTGATATCAGTATTGCACCTGCAAATGCTTAATTGTGAAGATTAAAACGTTATAACCTTAAGATGAGTTCAAACAACGAAATATTTCATTCGTTTTCCACCTATATGTTAAGATAAAAAATTTAACGACATTTTTGTCTACAATTGTCTATCCTGTTACTGTAACCATAGCAACCATAGTAACAGGATAGACATAACAGGATAGACAAATTTCTTCTTTTTTGATTGCTGTTGTGAAATAACTACTCCCTTTGGTGAAGTGATTATGGTTTTCTATTGTGAGTTTGGTTTCCAACATGTTATTGCACTTTTTACAAGCATACTGTTGGTGTAATTAATCAAAATTGTTGGTAACAGCATAGACATGAAAAAAAGTACACTGTATTTTTTTCACTAAATGTCTTGAAATTTCTTTTCTCTACACTGTCGTTAAAGAAACGAGGCATTTAAAATGTAAAGATTACTTTACACTTTTGAAATCAACACTGACTGATTCAATATTCATAGGGAGAATAATTTAACGGCTGATTTAAGTAGCGGTAACAGGAAAGACATGAACCTCCCGTACGCTGATTGAATTTAGTTTGTAGATAATATGTTACATACAATGATAAAGAAGCTATGATTTTTCGTTAGAGTAATAATTAACGTTCTTAAAAAGTACGTCCCTTTTGCAGATATCAAGGCGACCAGAAAATCGAAAAAAAAATCATTTGAAATGTGCTTTTCTGACACTGTACGCACACATAAAACCCCAAAATCGGTCTTAAATGCAGTTTAATCTTATCAAAATAGATGTTAGTTGTGTTTATTATTAATGTTCTGAATCACAAATCCGACAAGCTTTCATTTAAACCATTACAACTGAAATTTCCATTAGAAATAAAAAATATAGCATGGGTGTATTGAAAATGACCCATATATGTTATTGTTAACTATTTTTCTTTGTCATATTAATTTTAAATTAAGTCCATATGTACATAGCACACAAGTTCCAGGAAGTTTTACACTCCTACCTAGGAGTCTACTCTCGTATTGGTGCATTGCTATGATTTTTTTGTTTCATTGTTTCAGATCAAAGGGGCCTATAAGCTGTTTAATTAAATCTTTTGTGTTTTTCATTTAAAATCTTCAATGGTTTTTACTCATACCAAGCTATATACATGCAGTATTTACATCAAATCAATTAAAAACATCAATCTTGATTTTCTAATTATTCAACTGGAATTTTATTTAAAATTGGGTGCGAACGTGCGAAGTGGGAACGTGTAGGGTGCGAAAGTGTATTGGGCGCGAACGAACCTGATACCTTTTAAAATTATAATCAAATATACCGAAAACATGAACCGAAATTGTAGCATCTTGTTTTTTAAGAAACACTTACAAGCCTTGATGCCACTTCTGTTATTTCTGGAAAATACTTGATGGCATTACGAAATCGTTCTTGCATGTCACATAAGAAAAATACAGTTTTATCAGCACAAAGATTCCCAAGGCGTCGTGTTGCCATTTTGTACGAATCAGTTGTCACATGATTAAAATATACCTAAAGACATTTAGTAAGTTCAAAACGAGAAGTAACACAAAGGACGAAAATTCTTTTTGGAATTCTTGCTTAAGCAGTGGCGGATCCAGAGGGGGGTTCCGGGGGTCCGCACCCCCCCTTTATTTTGGCCGATCAATGCATTTGAATCGGGACATATGTTTTGCACCCCCCTGCACCCCCCCTTTGCCCTGGGCTAGCACCCCCCCCTTTCGAAAATTCCTGCATCCGCCACTGTTAAGACTGAGACTACTATAACTATATGTGTTATAGTAAGTAGTCTCAGCTTAAGATCAGAGAAAATAGATTAGATATATGTAGAAAGATTAATTATGGCTGAGACTACTATAACAGTATAGTAGTCTCAGATTATGGTAAAAGAAAAACCTAGGCCTGGTGGTCATTTTAAAGTCTTTAAACATCATTTGAGGGCGCGGAATCAGGGTCATAAATATCGATTTTAGTATATCCTAAAATGATTTCAGTATATACTAAATTACATTTTAGCATACCCTAAATTGATTTTAGGGTATCCTAAAATAATTTTAGTATAGGCACTGGCTACGGTTACATGGAAATGTAACAATAATAAAAATATTATTGTTACATTGGTGACTAATTACCGAAATGCAAAGTTGGGTGAGGAACCGATTAACTACGAATGTAACAATAATTACTGAGGCTACGGTTACATTACGTTATTGTTACATGAAAAACAGCAATGTACGCTAGATTTATTAAACTTAAATCTTCTATAGTTGTTTTGCTTAATTCTTTCATATGTACTAAACAATACTTGTAATACTGATAAATATTAAATATTATTATTCAACAATCAAATAGTGTTTAACTTGAATAGTTTTACGTATTAATGTTTTTGATGTTCTTAAAGATACTACTCAAGATAAGAAGTGTCAAAGGCGAAACATATAGTTCAATGGTTTTTCTTTTTTAAAGTATTTAACTGCACACCTACTCTTATTACTGTCATTATACTTTGAACCAATTTTGATTAGGGTGAAAAACTTTAAAAAAAAAATTGGGATGCGTTTTAAACCGGCGAAACTTAAACAAAATCAAGACATAAATTTCATACAGCTATACAACTTGACCCAAATTGATACATCAAAAGCAATGTTTGCTAACTGTAACTTAAATACTAAGAACTTCTGTATGTACACGTAACCGTGGAGGACGCAATTTCGTTCATCAAAAATGTGTCGGACTTTAAAAACCACTTACTTGATTTGTAGAAATTGTCATTGTAAATAAAAAAATTACAGTAAATTAATTGTATGTAATAAATGTATGTATTGCAAATATAAAATAAATGTCTTCATTTTTTATTACTAGTCCCATCGTACATTGCTGTTTTTCATGTAACAATAACGCTATGTAACCGTAGCCTTAATAATTATTGTTACATTCGTAATTAAACAGATCCTTACCCAACCATGCATTCCGGCATTTAGTCTCCAATGTAACAATAATATTTTTATTATTGTTACATTTCCATGTAACCGTAGCCAGTGCCTTTAGTATATGCTTAATTCATTTTAGGGTATCCTAAAGTCAATTCAGTATATACTAAAATGATTTTAGTATATACTAAAATCATTTTAGGATACCCTAAAATCAATTTAGCATATACTGCAATATTCAGCATATACAGAAATATTGGCGCGGAATCAAGGTAATAAATAACGATTTTAGTATACACTTAATTGATTTTAGTATCCTTAATTCAATTTGCTAATAGTTTTGTTCACCAATGAAAAGATCGCTTTCTGGACGAGTTGGAAAGACAGTCACTGCGGACCTTGCTGAGATGTGGCAAATGTCCTCTTACTTGATTTCAAACCTTTAAATAGACTTATTCGGACGGAAAGGATATAGTTACGATACTGTTGACAGGTCATTAAGGATTGCATATTTTGGTATTAATATTGATTCACTCATATTGTCTTTGCATCGGAAATAAACACATTTATTCTATAAACAGTTGTTGGCATGATACGGGTTATGTTCTTCTCATTTATTTTATGATGGTATGATACCGTTAAACCCCTAACGGGAGGGATTTTACTTGATTTTCATATGATAAAGACATAATCTTTCAATCAGTTTAATTGAGGTCTGCAGCTGCATGTCAGTCCTTTGTTAATTTATGTATCACATGTTGTCATTTTGCTTGGTTTCTTTTGTTGCCTATTCTGATATCTGACTCGGACTTCTTTTAAACTGAGTTTTACTGTGCGTATTGCTATGTGTTTCTTCATTCTACATTTGCTAGAGGTATAGGGGGAGGGTTGAGATCTCACAAAACATGTTTAACCCCGCCGCATTTTCAGTTGCGCATGTCTCAAGTCAGGAGCATCTGGCCTTTGTTAGTCTTGTATGTTTTTTTTTTTTTTTTATTTTAGTTCATTTATATGTTTTGGAGTTTAGTGTGTCATCCATTTTTACTGAACTAGAACACAATTTTATTTAGGGGCTAGCTGAGAACTACCTCCGGGTGCGGGATTTTCTCGCTGCGTTGAAGACCCATTGGTTGCCTTCGGCTGTTGTCTGCTCTTGGGTCGGGTAGTTGTCTCTTTGACATATTCCCCATTTCCATTCTCAATCTTATCTAATATCTCGTGGGACGGATGCAGGATTTTTAAAGGCATATGGGTTTATTAGTAAGTTGGAAATCAGACTTCGTTTAGATGGGACATGTCTTCAGAATGAATAAAGATGAACAATATGGGGAGGGGGAGTTAAAAGATTGAAAGTCAAACGTTTTTTGTTTGTTTTGTTTACTAAATGCACAATAAATTTATGTACATCTCTTCTCGGTTAATCTTCCTCTTGGCAAATTCATTTAACGATTTAAAAGTACATCAAACGGAACTAAAACTGTAAAAGATGTGTGTTATACGTTAATAAGACAGCAATCAAACGACAAAAAACAACTAATAGATATAGGAAGATGTGGTATGAGTGCCCATGAGACAATTCTCCATCCAAGTCATAATTATAAAAGTAAATATTATAGGTCAAGGTACGGTCTTCAACACAGAGCATTGGCTCACACCGAACAGCAAGCTTTAAAGGGCCCCCAAAAAGTTACTAGTGTTAAACCATTCAAACGGGAAAACCAACGGTCTTATCTATATGACGCCCGACAAGCAAAAACGACCCTTATGGCCAAAATTATGAATTATCAGATTTTTTATTAATTAAACAGAAAATACTAATGCCAACTTAATGTAAAAACTTTGAAAACGATCGGTGAAAAACTAGTTGAGAAATTTAAATTTTGGTTACACATATGTGTTCTTACGTAAAATTCAACATAACGTTGGAATCATACACTTTGACGTCGATTTAAGTTTGCTACAATTTACTAGTTTACTCTTCTCCTGATGCTTGACAAAATGGAGCCTGATATTCCTTTCTAGCGCCGAATTTTTGAAAATAGATGTTCCTACCTAACACGTGCAAGTCCGGCTGCAGGAATAACTACAGGACGAGCCAACATATCAAACGATTATAGAGAAAGATGAAGAGTATCTATTTCTTTTTAAACTTGTACATTTTTTTTGGCATAATTAATTACTGATTTATCATAAGGAACGATGAAATAATGGTACTTTCTGATACCATAGTAAAGGTTTGAACAAAACATAAATTTGTTTCTAATCTCTCCACTGCTAAGTAGTTTCATCGTTCTCTTGCTTACAATGTTAAACGACTTATCTTATTGATGATGAGTTTCGAAAGAATTCTGCTACATGTACATGAAATACGGTACCACTGTTTGATCGTCAGTAGGTTTTTTTAGCTTGACAAAATCTACTAAACGCTTAGTGTGACCAAAGAACTAGGCTTATTTTTCGAATATCGCCCAGTTAACACACACAAAGCAAGATAGTCAGTCATATATCGATTTTTTTTTCTCCTACAATAACAGAACAATAAATAATTTTATTTGTTGGATTTCAAATATAAGAATTTCTTTTTATTTTGGTATCGATTTCATTTATTTTTCAGTGTTATCTTAAATATAATTTTAAAAAAAAAGCACTGAATTGTAAACTCCTGATTCTTCCAGGGCACCATATGTTTTTCGTGGGGTTCGTCTTGCTCAATTTTCAAATTTCTGTGTTATTTTTTGTTTTACTTGTTTGTTTTTGAGTCATGGTCATCTGTGTTTTTCTGTTTTTGATTTCTGATTTCACGCGTGGTGTCTGTTTGTATTTATATGATGGATCAACTAAGTCTTGACTAATTTTGACTCAGGTTTTGATTGAATCAATTCATTTTGCCAGTTAAACAGTTTAATTGTTCATTCAACATCAAATTCACTATAAATTTCGAGATGAAATATAGATTAAAGGAGGTCAGTGTTTTGAACATTTTATCTAAAGGAGTATTACTGTTGATGTGTTTAATCAAATATTTTAAACAGGACTCTCCAATACTAGAAATACATCTCGACAAACTTATTTGTCGTCAAAAGTATATGTAAAATTTTGTTCGCTTTCGCTCTCCGTATCTAGAACGGGATTTATCCACGCCTTTTTAATTTAATTTACCCAATAAATACATATATTTGCCTTCTTTGGATAGTTCACGCTTAGAGAGTATGTTCCTTATTATTTCATCCTGTTCAAATTGGTTGATACGTAAATAAAAAAACGACAATCTCTAGTTATTTTGGCCACATTCAAACGTTAAAGTCATATTTATACATTATTATCTTCAATGTAAAGTATGACATTTTAAGATTTAAAAAAATATAAAGAACAACAAGATTATTTGATGTGATCTAATTGTATGTTTTTTTCAGCTTGTGCTGCCTCAATTAGTCCTTGCCACATGTTTAAAGATCATTGTATTATATCCAGCATTATCTTTCTTGAAAATTAACGCAACATTGCAAAATTGCCCTTGTTTCTGTTTCTGATTTTACATGGCGTTAAAAAATACCATTGAAAGTGTTTAATCGGATTGTTAACCTAATCTATCCGTGATTTTAGAGATTTACACGACGGCTGATACAGTCAGTAACTTCTGATCATTAATTCACAAACTTCAATTTAAAAATTGTCTGCTCGTCGTTGTACATAACCTATCGTACTGGAGTTGCATATTTATTTCAACAAAGTTAACAACTCTATTTAAGTCAAACAATATTCCGCATCTCATTGAAAATGAATACAAAAAGAAATTGAACTGTGACCACTAAATAGTATACATATATTTGACAACATTGTAACAGTGATTAACCAGCTTAAACAATCTCGTGTATACATGCATCCAAAATTGTTAATCATTTTTCGAATGAGCTCAAGCCAGTCTAGCACCTTTTATTTTCTATTAATGACTGATGAGTTTTCTTCCTTTCTTTGTTTGTTTGATTCTTCAGGGCCTACAACACAGACCATTTAAGAATAAAGGAATTTGTTTTCGAAAGGAAGCAGAAAACATACATTTTGTTTACTTTTAGAAAATGTAACTACTAAAACAAAAATTGAAATAAAACTTATTAAAGTTGAGAAAGGAAATGCGGAATCTATCAAAAAGACAACAACCTGGCCAAAGAACCGAATTTTAGGTTTATTATAGTTTTTGTGTCATATTTGCCGAGTTAATTCCAACCTCTTTCCACTTAAAAGATGACCGGGCCTCTATAGGTGATTTAAGTAGGAGATTTCAGTAAACTTCAAAAGCGTGTAAAACAAGAGCTACTGCTTACTGATGAAACCCCCGTTGAATTTTTTCGTTAAACATGAAGTTGTTGAGAGATGAATCTGAAAACGCATCTCAGTGTATAACTAACTTATATAAACCATGAAACCAAATTTCAGAAATCCTTGTAATTTAGTACCTGAGTAATATGCGACTAACGGAAGGACTGGCGGACGGATTGACTGACGACCAGACAGAGGTAAAACAGTATACCCCCATTCATTTTTTTAAATTGAGTGATAAAAATATGAACTGATACTTGTTTCATACTTACAGTTTTGAACGCATTGCAAACTTTTTGATATTATTTCTGATAACATACTCGTAGAATGTTTTCATTTGAACAAATGGACTTATAGTTTTAAGTACAGGTGTAAATATTGCGGATTAAAGCGTAGCAAAATAAAAGACGAAAAGACTTTCTTCTCTGTCGTACTTGATTTCTTTTAAGCAAATGCTCTTGTGTGATTAACCATGTAAGATTTTCTGCATTTGGTAAGCATAATATTGCGCCAAATATTAAATTATTTTCTTGGGTTCTTCATACAATAACTTGCCGTACCAGAAGTATAAAAGAAATCTAGCTGCGGAAAAAATATTTTCTTTTTTTTTATATACAACATTGTTATTGTTTATATATAGTGAAGAAGGTTAATACCTGTATAGTATTGCATCATTACATATCGTGGTACTATGTCATAATGAGACTTAGTGATGTGTAGGGATTTTTTTTTAATATTGTTCATAAATCATTCCTCTTAAGACAATAAGCATATACAGTGTATATATGTCAAAACAAGCATTTGAAAAGTTTTAATCGAATTTTATCACAGAATTAAAATCATGCTACGTTTAAATTTTGAATCGTATATACGGCATTAGTTTTCAGAAGTAATGCACTATAATGCTGAGTTCACACGTAATTCGAATTCGATTCGCATTTATTAATTCGAATTAGTTTAATTCGCATTCGAAACGTTTTACGTCCTAACGTCAATTCCAATTCGAATTGTAATGCGCGTCAAATTCGCGTTACTGTCCAAACGTCGTTATCTTTTAATTCGCATTAACAAAAACGTATATCTAATGCGAATTGGATAATGCGAATTAGCCAATTCGAATTAAAAAAGAAGAGTGTGTGAACGCGATTAGCGAATTCGAATCGCATTCGATTCCAATTCAATTCCCATTACTTATGGCGGTTTTAACAGATATGGCTTTTAGTTTTGGATTGAAATATGCATATTGTCTGTTCCTAATGCCGCAATTCAGTTTTCAGAGACCTTTATAAAAATAAGATGAGGTATTATTGCCAATGAGACAACTATCAACCAAAGTTCAAATAAAGTGGATGTAAGCAATTATAGGCAACCGTACGGCCTTCACCAGTGAGAAACACCCATACCGTATAGTTGTCTATAAAATGCCCCGGCATGATGATGAGGATGAGAATGATGATAAGGAGGAGGATTTACAAAGCAACAAGCTACTCTAAGTCAACCAGTCTTTGGCCTTACACCTTGTGAATTTCCGAGAAGCACCAATATGCCAAATTTCTTTGGATTTGACCAGACCAAAATGTCCCTCTGGTATCTTTCGCCTCTCTTTTACATGCATTCGAGACGATCAAATCACATCAAATAAGTTTTCTGTTAACTTTGCAGGATAGTAACACTACAACATAAGATCCGAGTGAGCTTTTGAACCAACATAACGATTTAGTTTAGACACCTGTCTATTATTGAACACTATATTTTGCTCTCTAGATATGCTTATGTGGTTCATAATTGTTTCTCGTTTCTCGTTTTTTATATAGATTAGACCGTTGGTTTTCCCGTTTGAATGGTTTTACACTAGTAACTTTTTTGAGGGCCCTTTATATCTTGCTGTTCGGTGTGAGCCAATGCTCTGTGTTGAAGACCGTACCTTGACCTATGATGATTTACTTTTATAGTTATGACTTGGATGGAGAATTGTCTCATGTGCACTCATACCACATCTTCCGATATCTATTAGGTGTTTTTGTCGTTTGATTGCTGTCTGGTTCAGTGACGTATAACACACATCTTCTACCGTTTTAGTTCCGTTTGATTTACTTTTAAATCGTTAAATGAATTTGCCAAGAGGAAGATTAACCGAGAAGAGATGTACATAAATTTATTGTGCATTTAGTAAACAAAACAAACAAAAAACGTTTAACTTTTCAATCTTTAACTCCCTCCTCCCCATATTGTTCATCTTTATTCATTCTAAAGACATGTCCCATCTAAACGAAGTCTGATTGATTTCCAACTTACTAATAAACCCATATGCCTTTGAAAATCCTGCATCCGCCCCACGAGATATTAGATAAGATTGAGAATGGAAATGGGGAATATAAGATACAACAACCCGACAAAAGAGCAGACAACAGCCGAAGGCAACCAATGGGCCGGCTTCAACGCAGCGAGAAAATCCCGCATCCGGAGAAAGTTCTCAGCCAGCCCCTAAATAAAATTGTGTTCTGGTTCAGTAAAAGTGGATGACACACTAAACTCCAAAACATATAAATGAACCAAAATAAAAAAAAAACATACAAGACTAACAAAGGCCAGATGCTCCTGACTTGAGACAGGCGCAACTGAAAATGCGGCGGGGATAAACATGTTTTGTGAGATCTCAACCCTCCCCCATACCTCTAGCAAATGTAGAATAAAGAAACACATAGCAATACGCACAGTAAAACTCAGTTTAGAAGAAGTCCGAGTCAGATATCAGAATAGGCAACAAAAGAAACTAAGCAAAATGACAACATGTGATACATAAATTAACAAAGGACTGACATGCAGCTGCAGACCTCAATTAAACTGATTGAAAGATTATGTCTTCATCATATGAAAATCAAGTAAAATCCCTCCCGTTAGGGGTCTAGTATCATACCATCATAAAATAAATGAGAAGAACATAACCCGTATCATGCCCACAACTGTTTATAGAATAAATGTGTTTATTTCCGATGCAAAGACAATATGTGCGAATCAATATTAATACCAAAATATGCAATCCTTAATGACCTGTCAACAGTATCGTAAGTTAACTATAATATCCGTCAATTTTCCATGGTATGCCACTTTATAATAACACAGCATTGATATATTTGTTCTCCTCATTTTATTTCCTGTAACATTTGCTACTTTTTGATACGCATGCATCAATCGCTGTTGGTGTGACTGTCTACAAGGTGAGTGGGTTTTTCGGGAATACGACAACGTAATTTACGCAAAATAAATTTGTGACGTTGCGTTTCTGTGACATAATTTGAAATCACTGCTGTAGATGTAGCATAACAAGATAAAGGACAAGTCAAAGGTGAGTTCAATGCTTCGTATATATATACTTTAATTTCTGTGCAATTATTTCCGCGTTTCACATTTATAAGTTGTAACTTATCCAATGAGATTGTTGTTTCTGGCAATACTTCAGTCAGCCTGCAGCTAGTTTCGTTGCAATACATATTTTTTTTTGGGAGGGGGGGGGGGGGGGTACCTTTATCACAAAAAAAAACTAAGGCCATGTCTCTAACAAATATTGTGCATATATATCGCTAGGGCAAAAGGCACCAAAGATTTGTACAATGCGGACGATATCTAGGACAGCTCTATGAATTAAGACCTATAAAGTTTAATGCCATAAAAGACAATATATAACAATCAAAACCAAGGAGTAAACAAAGATTCACAAAACCAAAGAACATTTACATCAACAGTTATAAATAATCATCAAGAAACAACACGAACTCCACTAAAAACCGGGAGTGAAATCAGGTGCTCCGGAAGGGTAAGCATTTCCTGCACCGTATACGGATGTATTGGCGCATGTAAATTGATAGCTAAAGTATATATGGCAACAGAGCGGCCTTCCAAAATTGTCTGCAGTTATAACGAGTAAATTAACAATGAGTATGTCGTACAACAAGACCTGTACGCTCCCTTTAATTACGTCGAGATGTTTGTTGCTTTATTCGTAATCTATATATCTTTAAGGTACATATCCAAAAGTATCCAAGGGAAGGAAGGTTTAACTCGACCAAAACCCTCATAAGCTAAACTTCAACATACACATGTGTTGCAGAGGCGGATTAAAGGGAAATCACACTATTGTTTATACGCATCGCTCTCGGCGCCGCTATAGTGTCGTAACTGTATTATGACGTCGCCGTTTTCGTGTCCGTCGTAAAGGTTGCTAATTTAAAAAAAAATAGCGAGCCGCTCGAAGGGACGTTCCACTAAAGCAGGAGAAATGATAATGAACATATCATATTTTTTTACAACTGTTATAATTAAATTAAAAATACGTGTCCATAAAAGAGGGTCTGATTGTATTGGGGTAAATTTACGGAATACAGATTATTGGCAAATTTATACTGCAGAACAAAAGGTAAAAAACAGAAGATTAGAGAATAAAGCTTAAATGTAAAGAATAAAAAATATTGGTAACACAAAATAAATATTAATAAATGAATGACCCTCTATTCAGACCCTTATGATAAAAAGAACATATCAATACAAAACACCTAATCATCATGCATAATCAACACTAAGAACGATGGAAATTCATAGCATATTCAATATAATTTAGTACCCTCTCGGACCATTTTCTCGAAAACGAAGTCGGTGACAAATACTTTTCTTTGGCAGCGTATCGTCGCGATGCGGTATGTAGAGTTCATAGTATATTTTCGGGGGGGGGGGGGGGGGGGGTACAAATAGACCAAGAGTAGCAGCATGTAAGCGTACACCTTCCGGAATCTGTAGTTTTCAGACCAGAGGGTTGTAAATAGGAACAATGAGTTTCGACGGTTTTCTCATATCACATGCATGAAACGTCATAACTATAGTTTTCTATACTACATGTATAAATAATTCATCAAAAATCTCATTTCACATTTATATTCATCCGGGGCAGCCTGTCGGGTTAATACAAAGCAGGATCAATATTAATATGATCTAGTTCTGAATACTTGTATGCATTAAACTTGCCACTGGACGTAAATTATGTGTGAAGTGCTATTTGAAATCGTTATTTATTTCACATGTGACGACAGAAATTACCCGAGTGTCGTCCATCTTTCCCGAATGTTCCTTTGACATATAATTCCTCTCACTTTTTTTTGGGGGGGGGGGGGGGGGGGGGGCATGAAAACAAGTGATTTGTAGAGTAATCATATTTATTGAAATATTCAATTAAAAACGTTAATAAAATAACGAAAATCATCCAAAATTTTACATCGGTTACTGGCTGTCGAAATCAAAGAAAATTTAGCACCGTATTGTATTGTAAATGATACTCAGGCTAACATAATTTGGGCACCAAAAAATCATATTTTGTAGTATTTCTTCAAATTGTCGTTAGCGAACTTTAGGACCAACAAGTTAAAAATAAGACCGTTAGACGTCAAATAATCTGGGAATATCAAACACTATGTATAGTTATATATTTTGGTACTATTGATGACCTACACCAACAACAATAAAATGCTACGCTGAGCGCAGCCTGATACGCCCGCAGAGGTTGAACAGTTTTGGCACGTTTGGACACAATATCCAAGCTTGATATATATATATACTGAATTTGGACTGTGATCAAATTTTTGACATAATATGGGTTTCTGACACAAAATAAATATGGTCGACGGTCTTAAAAACTATTGTGCAATTGGAGATTTGTTCTTGATATATTTCAAAAAATTTGAAATATCAAAAATTTGCAGAAAAAAATTATGACCCCCACCCCCCATTCCTCTGGTAGTAATTACCCCCAAACTCAATCCCAGCCTTCCCCTTGTGGTGTGGAACCTTGTAGTACAATTTTAGATAGATCCATACACTCAAACACAAGTTAGTGTAAACTAGTTAAACTAGTAAAATGCTTGATTTTGAACCCTAATTCCTGAACGTTTGGAGCAATTACATGTACCCCCAACCTTAATTTGTGATATGAAGCCTTGTGGTACAATTTCAGAGAAATTCATTACTTCTCAATGTCATATAAGAAATTAATGAAAATCAAAACGGAATTTACATCAACAGATGTAAACAATTCATCAAAGTTGTATGAAAATTGGTGAAAGCATCTTAGAGTTAGCGTACGAAAACTGGAAAATCCCCCCTTTTAATGAATAAAACCCCATATCTCGGAATCGTAAAATCGAAAATCTATAAAATTATAAATGGAGCTTACATCAATCGATATGAACAATGCACTAAAGTTTCATGAAAACTGCTGAAAGCACTTATTGAGTTATTGTCCGAAAACTGAAAAAAAAACTTTTCTTAATTGTAAAACCCTATAACTCGGAAACATAAAATCTAAAATTTATAAAAGACGAAAGGAAGCTCACGCCAATAGATACAAAATATTCACCAAAGTTGTATGCCAATTGGTTGAAGCGTCCGACATGTTGACGACGGACGGTCGGACGGACAGAGGTATCACTGGTTCTCCGTTAAAGCGCCCAACGTCAGAGTAAAAAATGATAAAATATAAATTTCATCAAAACTTGTTTATAAAGAACATGGAACATCCTCATAGTGTATTCTACCCACCCTATAAATTTCAGCATGTAATATTTTACCGTTAATTTGTAATGATCGAGACAGTTTAGATGAAAGAAAATTAAAAAAAGATATATTTAACGTCATTTTATTGTCGAGCCTGCAACTTTTGTTGCAGAAGCTCGACATAGGGATAGTGATCCGGCGGCGGCTACGGCGGCGGCGTTAGCTCACTTCTTGAAAGCTTTATATTTTAGAAGGTGGAAGACCTGGATGCTTCATACTTTGTATATAGATGCTTCATGTTACGAAGTTTCCGTCAGTCACATGTCCAATGTCCTTGACCTCATTTTCATGGTTCAGTGACCACTTGAAAAAAAAGTTCAAATTTTTTGTAATGTTGAATTCTCTCTTATTATAAGTAATAGGATAACTATATTTGATATGTGCGTAACTTGCAAGGTCCTCGTGTCTGTCAGACAGTTTTCACTTGACCTCGACCTCATTTCATGGATCAGTGAAGAAGGTTAAGTTTTGGTGGTCAAGTCCATATCTCAGATACTATAAGCAATAGGGCTAGTATATTCGGTGTATGGAAGGACTGTAAGGTGTACATGTCCAACTGGCAGGTGTCATCTGACCTTGACCTCATTTTCATGGTTCAGTGGTTATAGTTAAATTTTTGTGTTTTGGTCTGTTTTTCTCATACCATATGCAATAGGTCTACTATATTTGTTGTATGGAATGATTGTTAAGTGTACATGTCTTGCGGGCAGATGTCATGTGACCTTGACCTCATTTTCATGGTTCAGTGGTCAAAGTTAAGTTTTTGAGTTTTGGTCTTTTTATCTAATGCTATATGCCATAGGTCAACTATATTTGATGTATGGAAATATTTTATGATCTTTATGTCAGTCGAGCAGGTTTTATTTAACCGTGACCTCATTTTCACGGTTCATTGCACAGTGTTAAGTGTTTGTGTTTTGGTCTATTTTTCTTAAACTATAAGTAATGTGTCAACTATATATGTTGTATAGAAGCATTGTTAGCTGTACCTGTCTGCCTGGCATGGTTCATCTGACCTGGACCTCTTTTTCAAGGTTCATTGGTCTTTGTTTAGTTATCTTGGTTAATGTTAAGTTTATGTGACAGTTGTAATAAAGCTTAGCTTTATACTTAGGACTATCAACATAATATCAATGATTAGTATAGAAGGCGAGACATTTCAGCGTGTGCACTCTTGTTTGCTTTGACGTCGTGATTTTCAATACCAAAATGCTTAACAATTTTTTTTTTTATTATTTCACGTAAACTTTTATTTCTTGTTTCTCGTTTTCTTGTTAGTTTAAATTAAGCATAATATTCAGTCATGTCTGCATTATTATATAAGTCTGTTTTATCTCTTCAACACAAATTAAGGTGATAAATCTGCCTTTATGCTTTTTCCGTGTGAACTAGTATGCTAAACAATCCAGTCAGGATGTCAGACCTGTACAAAGCAGGATCAATATTGATATCGTATTAACATGCTTTCAACCCGAATATGTATGTAATTCGCCAATGAATCCTCCTCCTTTTCATCATAATCTTATTTATCAATCTGTGTTACCATGACTTATCACTGATGTGGTCATACTTATACTGTAAACAAATATATAACTTTTAAACTGTTTCAATTTCAAAATGCACAAGAATGGCGTATAACGCTTGAATCCCTTGCTTTGGTCTGGTACTGTTTTGAAAATTTCTTTCGAAGCCGAAACTCAACTCTTGTATCTTTGATGCGTTCAATGTGTCGGAAATTTGAAAAAAAATAAGGAGAGAGACGAGAAGTGTCTATTAGTTTTTTGTGCAGACCATTGGGAGTATGTCTTTAAAATTGAACACTCTAATATAACAATAGAAGATATGGTATGATTGCAAAACTCCAGTATACATTTAACAAAATCAAGATAGTCGGTATTATAGACTTAATTCGTTACATAGTGTGTTAGTGACCTAATACGATATATACAGGGTCAGTAAATTCCATATGAGGTTTTATTTTGGCTCAAACTCCATTATGGAATTTACTGACCCCGTATATATCGTATTACATGTAGGTCACTACATCACTATGTAACTGACAATATCTGACCAAAGTTTAAACGAATCACTTATTTGATTAAGTTTACAGTTTTTATAATACTGCAATTTACAAATATAGGATATCAGATTTATTGATATAGGTTGTCTGAACGCACAGTGACAAATATTTCATGTAGATTTATGACCGGGAGAAGAACATTTAAAAAATTAATAAGATCTTTCATGCGTTGTCGGTGATAAATAATTGAAAAGGTTCAATATAAATATACCAAAAAAACAACGATGAGAGAGAAACGACAAAAAATAATCCAGCAAAATATGAAATATAAAATCATTTTCATGGATTATTTTTTCATCCTCTTTGTTGGTTTGCTGTAGTCTATTAATCACACTGACTTTAATTTTAAGACAACCATAAACGACCAAATAAACAGCTTCTCCTAGTAGATCCTCTTATGCTAGTAGAATTATGCATCCTATTCCGCTTGAATATCAGATAGTTATTTGAAATAATTCAAGATATATGTGATGGTTTACAAATAAAAAAATAAAGACAACATCCCCTCCCCCCACCCCTACCCCTAAAAAAAAGAATAAAGAAAAAAGGCAATCAAGAGAATAGAAAATAACATTATTTGGTTGAAAGGTAAAAAAAAAATGAAAATTGAAAAAAGGTAAAATAAAAAATAAAAGGGATAAATGATTTGAAGAATAATGAAACTTTGCGTCTTCTGCATATTAATAATTACTAGAACACACCCGCGAAATCGCGGGCATTCAGAGCGTAGTTTAAAGTATGTAAAGTGTTGTTGGAAGAATTTTGAAAAATATTGAATGACTGGAGAATTTCAGCAAATGTATAGGTTATTGGGGACCGTGAGGAAAATGTTGTTTTTTTTATCCCTCCTCCTTGAGGCTTGTTTAGGGGGGGTATCAATATCCCATATCCCATTAAGTTTTTATCCCAATATCCCGTATCCCTATAATGTTTACCCCTAATATCCCAATAATTATTTTTTACAAATATCCCATATCCCTAAAACTATTTTGAAATATCCCAAAAAATCATTATAAATTCATTCCTAAGCCCATTTTTTTCCTCATCATTACAACGTCAACAATTTTGACTCTGGGAAAACAAACTGTGTTAAAGGAAATTTAGTGCATACTTCTAGTGTTAAATAAGAATATACAATGTATGTGTCCAAAAGAAGAAGTGTTCCATCTTAGAGCCGTGTATAACAATCTCTTTTATGTGATGTTAAACGATAAATTTAGTGTAAGGGGTCTAATTGCAGACTTTTTTTTTAAATGTTCAAACCGTGATGCATATGACTGTAAAATATAATTTTGATAGCATTCTTCTTTCATTGATAAGAAACTTCATCCTACACGTTAACCTATGTTGGAAAGAACAGAAGGACGCAACCCTGTCTCTTGTCCAAGATTGCTCTGACATCCAACGGCTGTTTTGCCAGACAAGCTGAGACTGTGGGACGTCAGAGCACGTCTATATCAAAAAGTGGATATTTAGCATGCAAGTTCAATAACTCAAAATTTAACACAAGAAAGCTTTCTGTTAATGTACCTACATTACACTTAACTGTTGCAATATTTTTACAGCAGGCAAAATTTGCACAGCCCTTGTTTTGCAAAGAAATAACACAACATTTGACTCTGTGATCTTGAACTTTATGAATTACATAGATCCCAATATTTTTGTTACTTTTTTTTTAAATTTCCTTCCTCACAACACTAGTAATAGAAAGAAAATATATTAATTTACATTGATTATTTAGTAATTATTCGTTATTAACATAGTTTATACAACGAAATATCTACTTTTTGATATGGAACGTGCTCTGACGTCCCTCGGCCCAGCTTGTCTGGCAAAACAGCCGTTGCACATCAGAACAATCTGTAAAACGTGGAGACCTCTGAAGATCCTCGTCACGCCACGTAAAAAATAAGAGGTAAAACACTATAAAATATCCTGTAATCATATTAAGCATCAAAACAAATGAAAACGTTGACAACAATAAGGCTTAACTCATCAGATGGATACATCTAACAAAAATCTATGATTATTTCAAGAAAATTATCAATGCATATGAGCATATAATATAAAAAAAAGATGTGGTATGATTGCCAATGAGACAACTCTTCACAAGAGACCACGTAACACAGAAATTAACAACTATAGGTCACCGTACGACCTTCAACAATGAGCAAAGCCCATACCTCATAGTTAGCTATAAAAAGACCCGAAATGACAAATGTATAACAATTCTAACGAGAAAACTAACGGCCTAATTTATGTATAAAAAAAATGAACAAAAACAAATATATAACACAGCAACAAAGGACAACCACTGAATTAAAGACTCCTGACTTTGGACAGGCACATACATACAGAATGTGGCGAGGCTAAACATGTTAGCGGGATCCCAACCCTCCCCTTAACCTGGGACAGCGGTGCAACATAAGAACGAACTATACAAATCAGTTGAAAAAGGCTTAACTCATCAGATGGATACAAATAGAAATACATCTAACAAAAACAGAGAGTGGACGTGACCGAGTACTTGTACATCCCATCAACAAAAAGACACTAAGTACAGATCTGAGAGTACTTGCAGTTACTGACAGCTAGTTCAAAGCCAATTACAACTAATAAAAATTTATAAGGGTTCCGCGGAACCCAGTGTCTCGCCTACTTTTGCTGTTAATCACACACTCATCAAAAATGATGAAAAAAATCAATAAAATTATTCCTCTCGATACTATCTTTTGATTGTGAGAAGCTTCTGTCCAAGTTTGGTAAAAACCCAGGCTAGTTTAAGAATCTTAAAAATGTTTTAAATACTTTAACTGCAGACTGTATGTAATGTTAACTGGAAGAAAAACTAAGTCCATTTATAAGTAAACTACGGGAAAAATGGAATTTTATTTTTACAAAATTTACTTCTGGATACTATCTCCTGATCATAAACAAGCTTCTGGCCAAGTTTCTTACAATTCCAGGATAGTTTAAGAAAGTTATTAAAATTTTAAAAACTTTAACCACAGAGTGAATGTAATGTTTCCTGGCAGAAAAAACTAAGTCCATTTATAAGTAAAATACGGAAAAAATGGAATTTTATTTTTACAAAATTTACTCTGGATACTATCTCCTGATCATAACTGATCATAAACATTTCTGTCCAAGTTTTGTACATTTCCAGGATAGTTTAAGAAAGTTATTAAAATTTTAAAAACTTTAACCACAGAGTGAATGTAATGTTTCCTGGCAGAAAAAACTAAGTCCATTTATAAGTAAAATACGGAAAAAAATGGAATTTTATTTTTACAAAATTTACTTCTGGATACTATCTCCTGATCATAAACAAGCTTCTGGCCAAGTTTTGTACATTTCCAGGATAGTTTAAGAAAGTTATTAAAATTTTAAAAACTTTAACCACAGAGTGAATGTAATGTTTCCTGGCAGAAAAAACTAAGTCCATTTATAAGTAAAATACGGAAAAAATGGAATTTCGTTTTTACAAAATTTACTTCTGGATACTATCTTATGAACATAAACAAGCTTCTGTCCAAGTTTCGTACAATTCAAGGATAGTTTAAGAAAGTTATTAGAATTTCAAAAACTTTAACCACAGAGTGAATATTTGTGGACGCCGCCGACGACGACGCCGACGCAGACGGAATGTAGGATCGCTATGTCTCGCTTTTTCGACTAAAGTCGAAGGCTCGACAAAAAGTAATGCATCTGAGACTAAATTATCAATCATTACACACCCAACATCCAATGGCACGGTAAACAACATCTCCGTAAAAATGAGGATGTGCTATCCCGTTTGAAATAAATTTTTAGGTAGAACCAAACTTCAAAACCAAATCTAGAATTTAGTAAAGATTTTAAGTGATTTGTGGTAACTAAATCCCTGACTTAATATTATTTACCAGTAATACATAGATTTCGTTCATTAAAATCCAAAACGTTACAACAGACACGGGCATAGCGGAGGTGTTGTGATATACAAACACTGTAAGATAGTGCCAAAGGAACATCCCCATCCAAAAAAGGAAAATTAACAATAAGGAACGAAGTATGGAAAGCAAAACAAATACTTTTAAAATTATCAGTACACATGAGCATATAAATATCGAAAATAGATCAATACTTTTTGCTTGGGTTTGAATGACTTTTAAATAAAACGACCATTAACTCATTAAAATCAACAAAGCACTAAAATGACCTTTAATATTAAACTTTTTGGGGCAATTTTATCAAGTGAGATGTAAATGTTTCTGCACTTAACTTTTAAATTCAACTTATTTTTTTTCATGTTAAAAATTCAATATCCTTATAAATGCATCAATATCCCATATTCCATTTACTTTTAGGACAAATATCCCGTATCCCTAAAATTAAAATGGCAAATATCCCGTATCCCAATATACCCTATACAAGCCTCCTCCTTCATTTCCAAGAAGCTGAGTATGCGGTATGGGCTTTGCTCTTTGTTGAAGGCTGTACGGTGACCTATAGTTGTTAATTTCTGTGTCATATTGGTCATGTTGGTCTCTTGTGGAGAGTTGTCTCAACATGGCAATCATACCACATCTTTTGTTGTTGTTGTAATAAATGAATTTTGTAAAAGATTTAATGACTGGAGAATTTCAGAAAAGGTATCAAAAGTTCACATGAATAATTTTAGCTCTTATCTGTATTTTTAATTATGAACATTCATTACTATATAAATAAAGTGTATTTACTTTCAATTCCAAGTTTACTAATCGATCCATGGTGGTCAATTGATATAGTATACAGACCCTCATTCATTTAATAAACCGTCTGTGACCGCCGTGGATAGTAAACTTGAAAATGATAGCAGATAGAATTAAAATGCACTTTATTCGTAGTATATGTATGTATACAGAAAAAACGCAAACCGGAAGTCTAATCCGACTTAAAATTTCGTCCAATGACGGGACAATATCCGGATGCCTTTTTTTCTCGTTTTTCTCCCAAAATAACTCAATCTGAATAATCATATAAATGGATGACAAATGCGACTATGCATGTTACCTATAGAACACAGAGGCATCGTGATTAATATATCGTGGAAGGAAGAGAAGCGACACACAAAATGAGGTCTTCTCGTTTAATAGTATAGATTATTGACAATATTCTAGTAGATCATTGCGGATGAAATGTTGAACTTTCAAATTAATGGTAGTAAACGCAACTGTTCAAATGAAATTACGATGCATATTTCATACATTCATAAGCATCGGTGTTTTTCGCTAAACTCCCGATCTTGCATGAGTTAACTTATCATTTCGTCTCCTATTGCAGGCAAATTTAACCTTTCATCCTCCTCCTGCATTGTGTCAACAATTATTTTTATAGTTTTACACACTTTGGAAAAATAGTTTGTGACAGATGTCAGACCACGATAAGCATAAGCAACAAAAATATCTGCAATAGTTGATGAAAAAAAAGATATAAATTTCATGCGTCCGAAGCGTTTTTTTTAATTTATCTTCATGCATCATTTACGTCAGCGACGAGTATTTGAAATATAAGGATGTCAAAGAAATGAATGAGTTGATGAGCTATATTACGAAAAGGACTGTGACGAAAATAGTCGATTGTAACATTGATTGATTGAGGTGAAACCTTAGGTATCTTTATAATTCTAAAAAGTATTAATGGACAATTGATTGGAATTGTAAGGGTTTGCAAAATCAAAACATTGTCATAATTCTTGCGTCCTCAGTTTCATACTGATGCTTGAGGACGGTCGACATTGTCTTCGATTTTTTGGGGGTATAATATTTTTTTTAGTACCAAAAAATCTTAGATAAATTTTAATATTCTCCAGAAACAATTGATTGATAAGCACTGTTTCTTTCTATATTGTGTTGGACAGATAAGTAATCAAGGATAAAATCTATTTTTTATGATCAAATTTTTATTCTCTCCGATTTCAGATATCTTTCGTGCCCGTACTGTCTCTGAACGTTCATCTCCACATTACTAGTACCTCAGATCACAAGGAAAATATGATCAAATATATCTCATGTCATCTTTACTTTTGTATATTATCTAAGCTTTCCAACTTATTTTGAAAAAAATGAAATACTTGGTGTTTTTTTTTCCTCCAAGTTTGATTTTAATTCTAATTGATACATGATATCATTTAAGCAGTACAGCGACAGAATAAAAAGGGGGTTACATGGAGTAGTGTCGTCATACGAGTGTTATTGATACAGGCAAGACAATACATCTTGTCAAAATCTTATCGTACTATACAGAAGTTTTCAAATGCAGGAACTGAACATAAGAATTTTACAGAAAAGTTCATATATTTCTCACTGACTAGAGCGAAAAATGGCTAAAGAATTACAGAGTTCAGAAATGTAGATTCCCTCACTTAAAACAGACCGTAATATATATATACAGTGTATCATTGTAACGGGTAGTTTTGTTTAATCTATTTTACTGTGTCTTTTCGAAAAGAATGTTGTACAAGGTTTTGTTAATAATATATATAATGCCCTTTAGGCCGACGTCGTAATTTCATTTTAATAATGAAAGAAAGTACACTACAGCTCAGGTGGATTTTGCTTTGTCCACCCGTTCACAGTGGGAGTGGGCGCCGCGTGGTCAAACTTTCTAGCTTGCCCCCTCTGCCCTACCATAGGAGTGGGCATGCAATTTCTTTTGTTTAATCAAAAGACTGGCAAGTACAGTCAATTAAAAAAAACCAGATAATATGAAAAAGAAGATGTGGTATTATTGCCAATGAGACAACTGACCAAAATGACACAGACATTAACAACTATAGGTCACCGTACGGCCTTCAACAATAAGCACAGCTATAAAAGGCCCTGATGAAATATTTGTAATCACTATTTTTACAAAAATGAGATTATAGCTAGGGTAGGCTGCCAACGGTGGGCCGGTGGAAAAAGCAAAATCCGACCGGGCTGTGGTGTAATTAAAAGCTTCCCTCCTTGTTCAATACGAAAACACTCATAAGGAAGAGCAATTTGTATGGCTACTTGCAGTTGTTAAATCTTGTTGAATTCGATATCAAATTTATATTATTCATAGAAGTTTCATATCTTGAATATTGATAACGGGTTTACATTATTTACTTGCTATACAAACGTCCGTTTTTTTCTTCTGCTTCTAGATTTAAGAAATAAACAACTCTGTTACACTCAAACAATTGATTATTAAAATTGGTACATGGTGTCTTCGTATGTCTTCTGATAACAATATATTATTGATATTTAAGTGAAATATCCACCATCCGTTATTATGATATTATTACGTAAGTATTTCTGTATTGGCCTTGTTATTGGTCCGAGGCTTGCTGTATTGGCATGAGGCGAAGCCGAAGGCCAATACAGCTGGCCGAGGACCAATAACACGGCCAATACAGAAATACACGTAATAATATCTTTATTAATTAACTACAGTGTTACAATATTTTTTTAATTTCATTTCAAAAGAGATAAATATTTTTACCTTGAAGTGGAACTATCCAAATCTCAGTTTGTTTCTTTTTATTAGATGCAATACATAATGATCTCGTGCTGTTTCCAGGTGTCTTCAGCATTTTCTCATCAGATGAATTTTTCTACCCTTTTCAGTCACTATAAAGTGTTACAACTTAAATTTAGACGCAACACATAAATAGTAATTGGAAAGGTACTGCCATTGCATGTGTTATGCAGAAACTAATTTAAAATCGATGTGATATTATGAGGTGGTCAAGAAATGAACTTTGTGATAATCAACTTGTTCCCCAAACCTGAAATAGTTCTATCGTCTGCTTTCAAAGTACTTTTTAAATTGATGTGACCGTCTTTCGCCTGAAATGTTTTCAGCATGTTTAAGATAACTAAATGACAACTGCGTCTTCAAAACAACTGTTTACTTTCAGTTTGTGTTTATCGTGTCTTTCGATGTAAAATCTAGAGACGTTCCGAAATCCTGCACTTGTGTCAACTCGGCCAATATAGAATAACTCGGCCAATACAGGAAAAAATCTGTATTGGCCGAGTTATTCTGTATTGGCCCAGTTTACACATTATATTGCATTGGCAGTTTTCATCATATTAAGTCCAATAACAGTGTAGTTAGTTAATAAAAATATCTAATATGTTTATTTGGCATGCCATACTCGATAAAAAGTGCGGACGTGATAGAAAGCACCCTTTACCAAAACGTCAACGGAGATTACATTCCACGGAGGTTACATTTCGACGTACGATTTCGTCATTTATGAACCATAATATGAGTATCTGAAGATAAAAGTTGTTCTAAAATTAAATGTTGACACCGTTATCGATCTGTTGGATGTGGAGTTTATTTACAAAATTGGTGTTTGTTAAGATTTGACAATTCCACGGAGATTACATGCTTAACAATCTCTGCAGTTTTCAACTTTGTTTAGTTTTTCAGACTGATGTAATTTAAAATAAATGACCTTTGTTATAAATAAAACTATTTATGGTAACCTTATGATCAAATTTTACTTATATCACACTCTGTGTTGTACTAAATATTTTGTCCTGCTTGGTCTTTTATCCATCTACGGAAATTTCAGGTTTAGGAAGAAAATATTATGGACGGCCGGTACGATCACTATCGTTGTGAAAACCATACTAAACTTTATATAAATCAAAAATATAGATAATAAAGAAATCTAAAAATTCTCAGATATAAGTATAACAAGCTACGGGTATATTACTCGAAGTCGTTAGGTTTGCTTTCTAACGGTGGGACAAAATAACGTCATAAAATGGGCTCTTTAACGGAGAACCAGTGTAATACCATAATACGTGTACGTCCCGTAAACGGGCGTATAAAAATTTAACACGTACTATACATTTGGCTTTAAAAGTCTCCATCAAGAGAAATATTCAACACACACACACATGTATTTATGTAGAGTTACATGTCTCACAGAGTACTGCTTAACTGTAACCAACGCATTAATGGTCCGTCTGGTGAAGGAATATTGCACTCATATAGACAAAGTTTTGTGCTTATGATCATGTAATATTCGCCACTGAAAAATTTGCAAAATTCATGAAAACAATGGGAAAAAAAACTAGTAATGCTAGTTCAGATCACACAATGTGATCACTTGCCTGTCGACAGTGATACAGTCAGATTGTCGGATTCCGACCATGACTGAAAAGGACAACTAGTGTTTTAATACAAAGGTAGCTGACTAACCTCTCATTCTTTGGTTCTTTGAAAAAACAAGCCAATATGATATAGCAGAGAGTGCTTTTTTTTAAAGTGCCGAGTCTGTGGATTTTTAATCACGGCATATCAGGTTTTATCTTCCCGGTGCGAATATACAAGTTAGTGAATTTGTTCTGTTTGTAGCCTAAATGGAACGTGTAACTTTCAGTCCGGATACCATCAGTCTTCCGAAGTAGAAGATTCTTTATCTGCAAGCCGTAAATTATTTCTTTAATACGGCATGAGGCAGACAATCGTTTTCCCTATACAACGAATGCAATTAAAAAATGTAGATGACTTCAACTTTGACAATTACTTTATAATAAACTGTTACTGTATTTAATGTTTAACATTTCGATAGATTGATAAAAATATCAATGAATAATCGAAATACCCTGGAAAAATGTTATTATATTTTGTAGTGAAAAGGTTTAGTTCAACCCAATAGTTCCAAGCATTGCAAGAAATGCTCCTATGCTAACAACGTCGTTCTATAACGTTAGTTATAATAGTTCCCGCCAAAAATCGATAATAAGATTGTTTCCGTTTTAGCGGATTTAAAACATCGGTGACCCCCCATTTTTATTTATGGTTTTAAAATCTCCCCTGAAGCTGCAACTTATGCAGAAGTTTGAAGGAAAAAACATTAGTAGATTTTTTTTTATTTCAAGAAAAATCTATAATAAATCGAAATTAAAAACGGCGGGAAATGTTCAAAGGCCTTGAAAAATAAGGAAACTGAGAAAAATAAATGTGTATAAGGTAAAAATTACAATTGACTGTTTTTAGTTTTATCAGTAAAACATCGTTTTTCAATAATTTTGCCTTCAATTAGCAACTTAGAGCGCTATTTCTATATTTCGGATTAACGCGATTCTTCACTTTTTGATGACGTCATATCTCGAAAATAACATCGGTGACCCCAATTTTTTTTTTCGCCTAAAATATTGTAAAAAGTATGATCTGTCTACATGCAAAATTTCAAAGATTTATTATTAGTAGTATAAATAGTGTGATTTCCCTTTAAGAGGGTTTTCAGCCCCCCCCCCCCCCTTTTTGGTTGCCTGATTATATATGGAATCACTGAAGCATGACTGGAGCGAGCCCCTCTTAGGCAGACAGTGGGCCCCAACTTATAAACATTTCTGGATCCTCCACTGTGTTGTATTGATCACCAGGCATAGCGGTGGAAACATTTTTTCACCTTATTAATTTATTCACAATAAGTTAGCATACCACTGAAACACCTGGGTCAAAATTCATTAAAAAGTAAGAAGATGTGGTATAATTGTTAATGAGACAACTCTCTACCAGAGACCAAATGACATAGTAGTCATAGGTCATCGTATGGTATTTGGCATATAACAGAAATTAAGTTCGCGTCATAATGAATTCTAGGTAAACTACTGTAAACCAAAACTTTTACCCAATAACTTACTGATTACACGCATAATGAACATGTGTACTAAGTTCCAAGTGGGTGAGATAACATTTGGTATATACACATACTAACTAAAGTCTTAACCCCGATAATCCTAAATAAAGTCTGAACTTCGATATAACACGGCATAATTTACAGACGCCACATATCGAAAAACACTATGGTTCCTTCCTATCGTAAACGGGGTACCCGATTTGATTTATTGTCTTTATTTAGAGTTTGAACAGTTGATTATTTTTTGCAGATAAGTGGAAGACACGAAATTGAAAAAATCAACGATATGGAGAAGGAATTTTCTTCTACAAATTCGGAAGGTCCTCTGGACGGCCCGCATGCGTCAAACAAGATTAGTGTCAATCATAAGCCAGGAAATACTAAAACATATACCAAAGAGAAATATACGCCAAAAAAGAAACATTCACCGATATACCATCCAAATGTTCAAAAGGTGCCAGCTAAACTAAAGCATCTTTCAACTGATTCCCATCTTTCGAGAAAGGAAGCTTTTCAGTTGGAGAAAGAAGAAGAAAACGAAGTGGAAGAAAACCCAAGAGATACCCACCAAAAAGCACATTCTGAAGAGACGAAAAATGAAAAAGCTACACATTCAAAAGAGAAAATTCATACAAAGGAGGCACATCTAAAGGAGAAACACCATGCTAAGAAGACACATCCAAAAACGACACACAATGTGAATGAGTTGCATCTAAATGAGACACATCATGTAAAGGAAGTACATCCGAAAAAGACACTCAATGATGATGAAATAGAAACACATCTTAGGGAAATACACAATTTAAAGAAATCACAAGCAAAAGATTTACACAATGTAAAAGCACAGCATACAAAAGAGAAACACGACGTTAAAGAATCACATTCACACGATGTGGAAACAGCACAGCCAAAAGAGAAACATGATGTAAAAGAAGCACATCCACACGATGTAAAAGTAGCACATCCAAAGGAGAAACATGATGTAAAAGAAGCACATTCACACCATGTTAAAGCAGCGCACCCAAAGGAGAAACATGGTGTAAAAGAAGCACATTCACTCCATGTAAAAGAAGCACATTCACACAATGTTAAAGCAGCACATCCAAAGGAGAAACATGATGTAAAAGAAGCACATTCACACCATGTTAAAGTATCACAGCCAAAGGAGAACCATGATGTAAAAGAGGCACATCCACACGATGTAAAAGAAGCACATTCACACCATGTTAAAGTAACACATTCAAAAGAGAAGCATGATGTGAAAGAAGCACATTCACACCATGTTAAAGTATCACAGCCAAAGGAGAACCATGATGTAAAAGAGGCACATCCACACGATGTAAAAGAAGCACATTCACACCATGTTAAAGTAGCACATTCAAAAGAGAAGCATGACATAAAAGAAGCACCTTCACACCATGTCAAATCAACACATCCAAAGGAGAAACATGCTGTAAAAGAAGCACATTCAAACCATGTAAATGCAGTACACCCAAAAGAGAAGCATGGTGTAAAAGAAACACATTCACACGATGTTAAAGTAGTACAGCCAAAGGAGAAACATAATATAATAGCAGCACATCCACCCGATGTAAAAGAAGCACACCCACACAATGTAAAAGAAGCACATTCACACCATGTTAAATCAACACATCCAAAGGAGAAACATGCTGTAAAAGAAGCACATTCACACCATGTAAAAGCAGTACACCCAAAAGAGAAGCATGGTGTAAAAGAAACACATTCCCACGATGTTAAAGTAGTACAGCCAAAGGAGAAACATGATGTAATAGAAGCACATCCACCCGATGTAAAAGAAGCACACCCACACGATGTAAAAGAAGCACATTCACACTATGTTAAAGTAGCACATCCAAAAGAGAAGCATGATATAAAAGAAGCACACTCACACATTGTTAAAGTATCACATCCAAAAGAGAAGCATGGTGTAAAAGAAGCACATTCACACGATGTGGAAACAGCACATCCAAAGGAGGAACATAATGTAAAAGAAGCACATTCACTCCATGTAAAAGCAGTACACCCAAAAGAGAAGCATGGTGTAAAAGAAGCACATTCACACCATGTGGAAACAGCACATCCAAAGAAGCCTGATGTAAAAGAAGCACATTCACTCCATGTAAAAGCAGTACATTCAAAAGAGAAAGATGATGTGAAGATACATGTAGCATATTCAAAGGAAATACACAAGGAAAATGATATAATGAAAACACCACCAACAGATGTAAATAGCGGAAAGGGAAACCAATAAAAAGAGGAAAGTAATACAATGGAAACACAACCAACAGAGGCAAATAATTGGAATGACAATAAACTAACAGGGGAAATTAAATGACGAAATACTACCAAAAGATGCAAATAATGAAAATGACAGACTACGAACAGAGGACACGAATGAAACACAATCAATACAGAAAACTATGTAAAATAAATTGTTATCACAGAGATATGTCTCGCGTTTTATTGTAATTTAGATTATGCAAATGTTGAAATTAAAATAGCAGTACTTTAATATCTTACACAAGTTATGCAAATATTCAAAGTCAATGAACCATGACTGAGTTACATGGCTAAAGAATCTCCATGTAAATGAGATGAGCCAATGCTAATACAACTGCACGCCAAATACCATTGTCTTATTATAAGTCGTTCCCAAACCTAATTACAAACATTAACTTGTAAACTATGTAAAAGTTTCAAAGTCAATGAACCACTAAGAGGGGGTGGGGGCTATAAATACCAAATATCATTGACTAAACATTAGCAGTTCATCTTAAACTGATCTAATCATAACTTGAACTAATACATCATGTTATTGTAAACTAAGATAAGTTTCAAAGTCAATAGACCATGACTAAGGGGGCGGAGCCAAATTATCTCCATGGAAATGAGATATACCAATGCTTATAAAACTTCATACCAAATATCATTGACCTACCACTTGTGAGAGTTTAAGACCACTTGATTGGGTCATAAGACGATTTCCTATGTATCTTTTCGGCCCTTTCAACTATAAAAATCATGCTTTAAAATTATGTTATCAAATATTATATTTTTTAATGATTTTCAAATAAATTTGAATATCCAAGCGACTGCTAGCAGCCGGTTGGATATTGAATATCGAATAACGAATAACGAACCGGCTGCTAACTTCACATCCATGACAAATTATATCAAAATTATAGAAAACTTCATCGGCTCTAACTCAAAATATGGGCAATTTTATGTTTAGGGCGTCTTTAAATCTTTTGACAGCTTCCGAAGTGCTAATTTTAAACCTTTTTCAGCTGGACAAAATCACTACTTTCCTTTAAAATTCTGGACCCAAATTTTTCTTACAGTGTAATTTCACCCCCCCCCCCCACTTCCAATTTGAGGTATAAAACATGGAGAAATAAATTTGGAAGGGGTATGAAAAATACTTGCAAGTAACCCACAACACGGCTAGGGACTAATCAAGGGACGACAATTGTGCTCTCGGACCAGATGACCAACACGAGTGAATTTTGGATCCAAATGGGAAATATTGGTACTATAAAAGATAATAGAAGGTATTTGCCAATTCACCAACTGTGTTCTTCACTCCCTGAAATCATTTGTAGAGTTCTTCCTGCCGTACATGCTCTCTCTGGGTGTGACACTACATCTCCCTTGTTTGTGGCAAGACTTTACGACCAAAAGAAGAAATATGCATCCTGCCATCAGGACATTAACAAACTGCGAGTTAAGCTTGCTACAAGCAAGGATTCAAGTCTGGTCAGATTGCCACACCCTCTGAAGCAGAGCTTCGACAGCATATCCTTTGTGCATCATTTCAGACCAAAATTTGGCATGCTTCCTGTCTTGCAAAACCACCCCTGCCTTCACCGCCTTCACCATTGGAATACGGATGGAAATCATTCAAAGATTCATTGCATCCTGTCTACTTTGAAGGAAACATGTCAGCAGATTTTCTTCATGACCTCGTGTGTTCTTCGTGTAAGGAAAATCACAATGTAAAAAGTCGTGTGTTTGTGTCGACCAAAACCTTGCATGTACCGACTTATGTTCCTGCCAAGGATCAGAATCATGCCAGAACGTTTATACACATGCCCTTACAGATAGAAGAGGTTTGAGAAGTAAATTTTATTTGCCAGTAAGGCTTTTGGTGCGATTTGCAAATTGAATGTGCATTTCTGATATTGTATCACTAAGACCTTAATTAAAAATCTAAAGTTTTCACACAGTGAAATGCAGTTTCTTGTGTTCCTTGTTATGCATGGTATAACATACAAAAAGTTTTTTTAAAGCCACATATCAGTCTGTGTTTAGAGAGTTTATTGTCAATTTGGCGTGTACCAACCCTACCCTAAGTCATTAAAATTTTACATACTAGTATATAATATAGTTTGGTTGAAAGTTAGCTATTCTTTTAGGCGTTAATACAATTTCCAAAATTTATTTAGATTTCTTGTTTTAATAAGAACTTGTCAACGAAAGTATTTCATATTTAGCATAGTATATGTGTAATAAAATATGGTGATGTGGTATGATTGCCAGTGAGACAACTGCTTTTTATTTTTTTTTTTGGATATCTTCTTTTCCTGTCTGGTTATGTCTTTTGTGGCCACTCCATATGGACTTCCCTCTGTGATAAGTTTGCATGGTAACTATATAACACTTATGTTTTATTTCTTGCATTTTTTAATCAATAGCATTCTTTTAATGATTCATGACATTAAACATAAAATGCAATTTTTAGAAATTTCTATGGTATGAAATAACGTTATTTTCTGAACCTCAATTTTTGCTGAAATGGAATATTTTGGTACTGCCTCTGACCTTCTATGTGCTCTCTTCACTACATTAACACATATAACAATTGTATGATAAGGATTCATTGTGTTTATGTTAAATTACTCAGGTATTTCAAAAGTGCAATAGGACAATTATATGGTCTAGTGCCATGAGATCAAAACAAGCCAATTCCTCCAGGCTAGAAAACGCGCCAAAAGGGGAGACAATGTCCTAAAAAAAAAAACCCATACCAATGATCAGAAATATTGTCTTTTTTCCAATAGGTATTAAGTATGCTTCAAATTAGGGTACACAAAAAAATCTCTTCTGTTAAAATGGTAAAAGCTGCAGAGTCACTACTAAGTGTACAAAACTTAATTGTTTAACTTATATTGGGTAATAAAAGATATTTATCTTAAAGCAGACATGTGTTTTCGTATTTTGTATTCATTTATTATGGTTTGGATGCTTGTAATAATGATTGTTTCGAAAAAATACTTCCTTTTAAGTTAAAAATCACCCCCCTTTTAATTTTTTTTTTTTTTTTTTCACTTTATCGATACAGTTTATTTTAGGATGATTTTTTATTTTTTGGATGAAAAATTGAATGAAAAAACAGAATCCATGCTATTTTGCTAAAAAAAATTATGCGATAAGGTAATTTAGTTGTTATCTAATATCCATTGCAATTATGTATGAAAAGTGGTGGTTGACCTTTGATCTCGGTTTCTGAAAAACTGCACCATATTTAGTTTTGACGACCAAACTAATTTTAAAGTACATATATTTTCGAATCGAATGATATATGATACAGCCGTATACCATTTTTGACGATTAAATTTTTTAAATGTTCACTCTGGTCACCGTACTCTTGTAAGATTTATCAATTCAATTTTTTTTTAAAGTTATCAAATTTTAGTTTTTGGAATTTTGATCAAAGTTTCAGAGTTTCAGAATTTCAAACTTCCAATTTATAAAAGTTTAGAAATTTAGAAATTTTTACTAAATGATTAAAATTCTAAAATTCAAAATATCATTTGATTTTAGATTTGATAGTTTAAATATTTTGGCCGTAAACCAATGCTGCTCTTGAAAAAACAGTTAAATTTTAAGTAAAGCATTTTACCTACAGAACGCTGAAATTTTTTAAATATTTGAAAGTCAAGTAAATATAAGAAGAGGTGTTTGGTCAAAAGGAAAGTTAAAATATCAAATTTCATCTAAGATATAAAAAAATGTGGTATAAGTGCTAATGAGACAACTGCCAATCCAAGTCAAAATTTTGTAACAGTAAACTAGTATATGTTAAAGTACGGTATTTGAACAACTCAGAGCTTTGCCTCACACCGAAAAGGACTACTTATCCTGCAGAAGTTGGAACTTAAGTTTCTTTGTAAAACGACCTATATAATGATTGATTGTTGGTTGTCAGTGGCAAATATATCAGGGGGATATCTGAGCCAGATTTTTTTATTCAATTTTTAACACAATAAGGTAAGAGGAAAATCTGAAGTTAGAATATTTTATTTGTCATGCATCTGCTTGATGAGATTATCTTTTTCTAAATTTAATTGGGTATCAGAATATTCTTTTAGAAGTAAGACACCCCCCCTTTTTTTTTATTAAAGTTTAATGGTCGTTCCCGTAACACATGTTAGTATCTTACTACATCAATTACCGAATACTATAAGAAATAGCACAATGTGTTCTGTATGAGGATTGAATATTTATAAATCCCACATCTTTGTAGGCCAAGGTTTAAAAGTTCTCTCGTCTGAGTTTCTCGTGTCGTGGCTATCATTTATCTTGACGTATTATTGATTTTAGTTCAATTTAGGTGATTTACAATTGTAACGCACAAATGTTTTGTTATTTTACAATACATATTTCCGAATGAACAAAATCCGTTTTTCAATATAGCTTTTACTTTAACATGTGAATTTTCATGCGATATAATAAATAAATAATCCACCGAGAATGTTCTGGGAATGGTAAATTTCCCAAAATACTCTCTTTATTATACGTATCAAGGGATGTTACTCCTTCACAGGTTGAAAGTCATATGCTTTTAACCCAAACAGGTCTAACATAAACTTAGCAAGTGTCTGGAGTGTCCATGAATCTGACACAATACAGTAATTAAACACTGAATAAACCTGTCAATGGTACTGTATGCACGGTTATATATTTAGTTACCAGTTAAAGTGGAATTTCCGTTTTTCTAAAATCATTTGACAGAGTACTGCATCTTTTAATCGTGTGTTTCACATCTGTAATGTCTTACGCAGTTCATTTTCAGTTTGAAACTTATCATATTAACCTGAATATATAAGTTTATTTCTCCAAAGTCATACGATGTTGTTGAGATCAGTTTCGTTGCTTTTGTTTCTTCTGTGACCACTTGTTTCACTTGTTATAATAATTTGAAAAAATATGTCTAGGATGTGCACTAGTAATTGGAAGATGCTAATAGGACATGCAACCTGAAATCAAGGACGTCACTCGATTTAAAACGCGTTCCTTTGTACACCTGAAATAATACGGAAACTTAATAAGTTAATTGTGTTTTGGTCTATGATCAACCCTTTTAAAGATTAAGAGGTCAAACAGAAATACAGAAAATTGCCGTTCAAGCAGCTGGACGCTTTTCTGTTTTAAAAGTGGGGTTTTTTTTTTTTTTGTTGCTCACCTCGAATAAAGTTCCATAGAAATAAAGTTACAGCTTGACTTGTCAGTTGAGAAACCAGATAAATGCTAGAGATAACCAAAAATGCTAAATCACCGAGTAAAGATCGGCAAAATGAAGTTCCCCTTCTGATTGTTCTGTTTTAGCAAAAAAAGGGCATACAATTATTTAAAGCCAATAATTTCTTAATTACAGCCTCAAAGATTTTGAATGTCCACTGAAAGGAATTTAATTGTTTATGTGACTAGATTAAGACAGCCTGATTAATGTGTTCTATAGCACCTGTCACAGTCAGCCTTTGTCAATTTCAAATTGAAGTTTTTATTACTTTAACTTCACTAGCATCAATGTTTAGAACTATTATTAGCAATTAAGCAGTATGATAAGCATTAACAGATGGTTACACGGATGTGTATTAATGTTAATATGATTATAGAATTTGAAGATTATGTTAAATTGAATGACAAAATTAAATACTGACAAAATACTTCTACCCTAAAGTATGTGTGTTGTAAGAAATAAATTGTAAATTTATCAGTCATGGGGTAGATTTAACAATCATTAACTCCCCTAAAATGACCTTTTTACATATATATATAATATTTATATATATATATATATATGTGTGCTGCAACCTGCGACTTGCAAACATTATTTGATAGCACTTCCCACACTGAGGTTTTGTGTACCGTTTGATAGTATGTTGGAAGGATTATAAATAGTCATTTGCGATAATGCAAAAGGGTTGGAAAGTAAATTAATGGAAGAAGAAGAAATGTGATAGTTTTTACTTTGAAGTTTCAGTCTCATTGAAGTAATTATAAGAACTTTGAATTATACTTAAGAAGATTGATGGTGACCCGGCATAGTGATCGATCATTACGAAATTCCAAGGTTTGATAACACTATGTATTATTATTGTTTTATCATTTTAAAGTACACATTAACAAAAGTGATTGCCTTATATAATGCAGAGTCTATAGCAAAAAAGTCATTCGAATTCTGCGGATCTCATCAAAAATTTTACGTTGTTGTTTTATCTTGTAGTCTGTATTTTTGGGGATGTTGGTAAAACCAAATATTTTCAATTTAACGCTTCTTTTCTAGATCATTAAAACGCTTTCATTTTGGAAAGTGAAAGTAGAAAAGGATATATCGAAAGTATGACTGACAACGAACACGAATTAAAGAAAAACCCAGAATTACCATTATCGAAAGAAGAATGCGTATACACAAAGTGTTATTGGTACTTTACAACTATTTTTTTATTCAAAGGGAAAATATGTATTCTTTCTGTTTGCCTTCTTATTTGCAAAATAGTGGCAAGGAAAAGATTCTGCATGATCAAATCACAGGCGCTTGGGTATATCATACAGATATTTTTTTGTATTTTTTTGTCGTTGATTAAAATATTGAATTTTCTATATTTATAATACATATCTATCACTTCTGTGCTTGTCTAACCTAGTTTCGAGTGATTTAAACGACTCAGAGAAAATACCCAATTTTACTATCCATACTAAGTCATTTTTAAAGTTTCCCAATTTTACTATCCATACTACATGTACTAAGTTTCATAGTACTGTATGGATAGTAAAATTGGGTATTTTCTCTAAGTCGTTTAAATCACTCGAAACTAGGTTAGACATGCACAGAAGTGATAGATATGTATTATAAATTATAGAAAATTCAATATTTTAATCAACAACAAAAAAATACAAAAAAAATATCTGTATCATATACCCTAGCGCCTGTGGATCAAATTGCATAATTTTTACATTAACAAAAGCTCATTCTTGCTAAATCTATTTCTTCCTGATAAAAATTATTCAGCATATTATCACAGTGCATTATACAAAAATACATGGACAATGGCCTGTCATCCTCAAAAGCAATACACCTTTAATATAGCTATTTAGAAATCTGCGTTGGTTGACCTGTGAATCCGGTACCACGAACTCCCGAGAAATACAAGAAAAATGTGATATCCCCAAAACAAACTGATATATCCTGAGAATAAGATTTTTTATGGTGTTATGCTACTTTTTATAGTGTTATACTACTTTTAACAATATTAAAGAATATTAATTAAAACTATTACTCGTTTTTATTCAATAAAAGTGCAATTTCATTTCAAAAATTCGATTTGTATGTCTTGTATGCAAATTTCTTGTTGAAAACAATATGGCGGACATTCTAAAGATAGACAACTTAAACATGTTAAAAGGACTGGAAGAATAGAAAAGTATAAAAAGTACTGAAAGAATAGATAAGTATCAAAAGTACTGAAAGAATAGATTCTATTTAAAATTGAAATTATAAAAAAGTTAATACAGTTATCATAACTTCATTCGGGTATTTAAGGGTGATAGAACTTTAGACTTGATTATTTGTTTTTAACTTTAAGATACGTAATATATTAATTTTTTATATAATAGTATATATCTTTGTTTATCTGTGAAAAAAGAAGAAAAACAGACAATTTCGCTTCATTTATAAACGACGATCAAGGGTGTTGCATAATTGTAAAAGAAGGCCAATTTAACATTTTTCAGAATCATTTTCATTAAAGAAGAACTATGCTTAAAAAATCGAAAGAAATCTATTTCTTACCCTAATCATGCTAATGGCAAGTAAGAATCAGAAAAAAAGAAAAATTTCCAAATTGGCACCAAATTGTTTTTAACTATTACTAAAATAACATGTTTCCAAAATCTTAGGGATTATATTGTTTTCTTATGATATGATTAAATGCTGTTATAACTGTACAATTTTCTCCAAATATCTCCTTTTAAACTAAAGCTTGGTATTACATGTATCACAAATAAATTGCCGAAATAAATTAAAAAAAACAAAATTAAGATTAAATGGTTAGGTTTTTATCAAATAAGACCCCAAAAAGTTGGTAAAACCAGTTAGGTCTGAGAACGCATATATATATATTCAAACTGAGTTATTTGAACTTTTTATTATATTATGTAGTATATCGTGTATTGTATTTAGCTGTGGTGTAGATTATGTTGTATATCAATTACCGGTCATAATCTGACACGTTTAATCACAATTATAAGGTAACAAACAAAAGGTGTGAAATAAGCCATAAATAAGTTGATCAATCCAATATAGTCTGTGATGACAGTATTTAAAATCACATATAGTTTTTTTTTTTAATATTTTCAGAACAGTAAATATTTACTTCCATGTATATTTGAGGAATGCTCTTTCATAAAAACAAATAAACATTTCTTAAATAGTTTTAAATATTTTCACAAAATATAAGCTGACAAAGTAGGACAGATCGAAAGTCACAGACATAGAGATAAAATAAAACAAAATATCAAAGTGGCTTGGTACTTAAACAGGGACTTTCTATACTATAGACTATAGAAAGTCCCTGACTTAAACGACTGAATGATGTCAAGAAAAATAATGATTATAGTTCAATAAATCTTAATTTATCTAGCTTAATGAGCTATATTTCTTAAACTGTAAAATGAATATGCATTAACAAGTAAATATTTTAAGATCTCTCTTTTTAATATTCAAACAATTGTATACTGATCCTTTGTGTCTTTTTGTCCTTTGACTTTCTGTCCGCCAACGTACATTTGTCAGCTAGGTCAAGTTTTTACCCACCAAAAAATAGGTTTTTCATGAGTTTTTTTTTTTAGAAATATCTTATTAATTATGGATCAAAATTTAAGAATTTAAGTAGAATAAGAAAGAAATTAGGACTTTTCAATGGCCAGGTCATTGCCGATGTTGGTCAGGTCACATAAACACAAGCTTTTAATACTTTTTCTATATTGTTCTTATATTTATGTAGGAATTGGTCTAATCTTGTTTTATTTCAAATTTGAGACGAATAATCTGATGAAAAAAAAATAGTAATTAGAAATTTCATTTGGTCCTGTCATTGTCGAGGTTGGTCCTGTCAGTCAGCGATGGTCATGTCACGTTTTCGCAAGCTTTTGAAAAAAAGTCTATATTTTTTATAAAATTTATTTGTTGAAAGATGAAATCTTATTTTGTATTTCAAATTTGAGATAATTCCTTTGAAAAATAAAAAAAGTTATTAGCATTTCTATCTGGTCCTGTCATTGTCGATGTTGGTTTTCATTCTCACATGTCAGCGTTGGTTTGGTCACGTTTTCTTAAGTTTGTAAAAAAAAATATAATCTATTTTTTCTTCTTAAATTGATATATAAAATGATACAATCTTATTATATTTCAAATTTTAGATACATCCTTTGAGAAATGAAAAAGTTATTAGCATTTTTCATTTAGTCCTGTCATTCGGTCCAGTCAATAGTGTAACAAGATACAAGATATAAAAATCGATTTTCTGAAGATTGCGTGTACTTTTATTAATTATGAACGCCTTAAATCTAATTATTGTATGCTGTTACACTAATTTAAACAGTATAACACCTATAACACCACAAAAAATCTTTTTCTCAGGATATTATATCAGTTTGTTTTTGGGATATTACGTTTTTCTTGCATTTCTCAGGAAATCGTGGTATCCCCTGTGAATCTGCTCAGCTAAAGCTTTTGACGTCGTTCAACAATCTTTTTTCCATTGTGAAGTCAAAATTTTACAGGAAGCTTTGTGGTGTCATTACTACACACCACAAACATGACAAAGGTTCCTGTAAAATATTGACGTCACAATAGAAAAAAATCTGATTTATAGCAATAAGGTGTGTGTTCTGTACATCAGCCAAAATAAAGATCCATTCCTATACACAATGACTCTTTACATTTTCACATACTTGAACATGCTGAAAGGGATAAATACCTAGGTGTGACATTTCAATAAGACCTATTATGGCATAGTCATATGTAATGACTCGGGGAAAACCACACACTTAGTTTTCTTCAAGTAATCTTAATGACATTTCTATCTCAGCATGCTCAGTAAAGTCAAATGAAAGTGGTCGACATGTATATAATATTTAGTCAGATCAACAATAGAATATATGTTAACTGTCATCCCAAAAACAGAAAAATACAACCAATTGAACAGTCCACAACATGTATGCGCTCGCATACCCAATTTATACCATCCTACAGAATACAAATATGCTATCAATCCTTTTGTCCACGTACAAGTAAAATGTGGAAAAACTTAGCATTGTGATAAGCAACTCTGTCACATCATTTAAAACAGCTGTCTCAACTTATAATGTTATTCTTATAGTTAGTAAATTTATCAAGTGTAAATTTACAATTAGCAGATTAGTTTTATGGTCTAAAAATTAAACAAAAATAAATAAAAATTAGTACATACATGTGCTTACTACAAGTGACATAAACTGCAATGTGTTGAAGGTGGTCAGTATAAAGTAAAAATAGATTGAAGAAAAAGGATAAATAGTTGTATGAATAAAAATTTACACTTTTATGGACTTTTATATCAAATAATTACTACAGGTACATTTTGTAAGATCTATTCAAAGTTGGTACATGTACATGTAGTAAAATGCAGTTGTTACCTGTTAATTTATAAAACACAATTTATTATTCATGACAATACAATAGATATGGGAAGATATGGTATGAGTGCCAATGAGACAACTCTCCATCCAAGTAACAATTTATAAAAGTAAACCATTAAAGGTCAAGGTATGGCCTTCAACACAGAGCCTTGGCTCACACCGAACAGCAAGCTGTAAATGGCCCCAAAAATTACTAGTGTTAAACCATTCAGACGGGAAAACCAACGGTCTTATCTATATAAAAATGAAAAACAAAAAAAACAAGTATGAACTACATCAACAGACGACAACTGCTGTACATCAGATTCCTGACTTAGGACAGGTGCAAACAATTGCAGCGATATTAAATATTTTAATGGTACCAAACCTTCTCCCTTTTCTGAAACAATATTATAGTATAACATCACAACATAGAAAGACACATTATAAAATATCAATTGGAAGGCTTAACTCAATCAATTAATCTTTTTTTTTAGTGAAGAAAATGTTTGGAAGGTTTGTGACTATGTGAAGAATCACCATCCTGTTGTACTAGATAACTGTTACTGTGTATTCATATCAAACAAAGACAAAGTGGTAGGTACTAAAATTGATTTTATGTTTAAAGAAAAATAAATAATTTATATGTAAAATGATCATGATGATCCCAAAATACAGTTGATAGTTTATCATGTTTATTGATATAATTGAAATGCATGCATCTGTAAAGAAAACAAAATAAGGTAAAAACATGCTTTTAATACTGTTTAACTTTTCACAGAAAATTAAATTCCTTGCACAACCAATGTTCATATGTTGTAGAGAGCATTAAACACTTCAGATACTAAGATGTGTGAAGAACAGATCCAAATGAAAATTTATTAGTAATAATTATATAGTGCTATATATAAGATATTAGTAGCTAACTTTTTTTAATGCTACATTTTTATTATTATTTTACAGATACCATTATGGCAGCAGAAGTCAAGTCAAAGAGAAGATACTCTTGTGATATGGGTTAGTTGGATATCACTTCGTACCACCATTACAAAATTGTCATTTTTTATTTTATTTCAATTTTTTATCACCTGGTAATAAGGTTTTTTCTTGTCTAATAATACTGATTTTTGCAAAGGTCATATTTAGGTTTAAAGGTATTTGCTGCTTCTCTGCTAAGCCCATAGCATTAGGAAGAAAGAGCTTACTAAAGGCTGGTCAGCTCCAAATCAGAATAATGTTTCTATGTATATAAAAGTGACATATCTTCCTGCAAACTGTAACATTGTAAACAAGCATTCTAATGCAACAACGTTTGTAACTTTCATTTTGATTGGATAACGTCACTCAATTACATGGTATCAATTGACACTTGATGCTATGGGACATACGCGCAAGCGCAAACGACACATGCCAGATTTAAAATACATGTTTTAATGCTGTTTTCTGTCAGTTTCATTAGAATGGAAATAACAATATTGTATTTTAAGCTCTGATGGCATCAATTGGGGATTTGATGGTTGCAAATACCCGTTTACTGTCTCCGCTAACACATTGCCTTTAAACTTTATTTACCACCATCCATTGGCGGATCCGGGGGGGGGTTTCCAACCCCGGAACCCCCCTTTTTTTCTGGACAATCATTGCATTTGAATGGGAGCATAAAGTTGGAACCCCCCCTTTACTCTGGGTTGGGAACCCCCCTTTTTAAAATGGCTGGATCCACACCTGCCATCAAATCCCCAATTGATGACGGCAGAGTTTAAAATACAATAAAGTCATCTCCTAAATGCCATGTTAAAAATCTTGCTCAGCATGTTGATTTTAATATATATAGTACAGCGCAAGGTTAATTTTTTTATATCACAAGAAGACACATAACCATGTTTTCATCCTGAATATGCATTAAATCTGCCACTGGACATTAAACAGTCATCTTATTGTCAACCACCAATCACCTTATTCCCAGTGAATCACTTAACACTAATCACAATATTTGTCTGTTTTTAAATTGCACTTATTTGTCATTATTACCTCCCTTTGAATACAAGATTGACTACTTTATTTAGAATGTCTTTATTTTTGTAGGATTACCATGTGATATTTATATATAAGCAGTCTGAGAAAGAATCCTTAGTATATGACCTTGACACATCCTTACCCTTCCCATGTGACTTCAAAACCTACTTTTTAGAGGGAATAAGATCTAATCAAACCTTACAACCACAATTCCATAGGTATGTACAATATAAGACAATAAGATATTATCATAATTTTAGGTAAGAACACTGCATATATCACAGATGGTGTATATCTTTAGTTTTACGGATGATAAGCTAATTCCAAGACTACAAAAAGAAAAAAATTAGACAGAAAAAATCAAGAAGAGTGAGCAAAATATTTCGTGATGGCGTTTCAACATAAACAAGGCGCATTCACTGTCATATTAGGTACATATTTTAAACAAAATAGTTTTATGTATGCATAGATGTATCAATATGTTTTAATATTGATTTGCATAAGGTAGATTTCTAACTGATAGAGCTCATATGTAAGGACATGTTACTGTATCACCATAAGATTATTATTGAGTCTTGTACAATATTTCTAATTGTCTTATAAAGTGCATTTATGTAAAGTTTGATTTCAAATTTATTTATTTTTTGGCCAAAAAATAAATCAAGTGCTAGAATGCAAGCCACATTAGGAATAAAAAGCACTTTCAATTATAGGATATGAAATGTGTATATAAAAAAAAAATTATACTGCAAGTGCACAAGACTTTTTCCATGCAATAAAAGCATTGCGAAATCAACAGATGTGGATACTTTTGAATACTGTTAATTCAGAAACTATTGCAATGTTTTTATTATTGCGAAAAATGGGACAGGATTATTATCACAATAATTTAATACTGCATTTTAAATTTTTATATATGAATTAATAGGATTTTTATCAATATCGGAAATATTTAAATTGCATTTTAGTCTATAATAAATGCATAAATGCATGGATTCTGATTTTACAGTATTTTATTACTTCATCCTTTCCTATGTGATATTTCTTGTCAGAAAACTTAAGCAGAAGAAACATCTTTTTATTTTAGATTTTTTCGAGTAATCTCAGCACCAATGTTTCTGCAGACCTTTGCTTCAGACAGGAGTCACATGTTAAACGAGGAAGGAAACTACCTACATCCCCCACCAACATATCAATGTATTAAAACCAAAGGTACATTGGATTTTACAATTAAAATTTGAATGACTGAAATTCAACGTAAATTGTTTAAACCACAGTTAGGGACGACATCAAAAGATCAATGTAAGATAAAAAACTTAATTCAAATAGTTTGGGGGTGGGGGGGTTGAACTGCTGCAAGATTTGGTTATCTGACATTGATTTTTACATATATCCATATGGGTCAATCAATTTTTCCCAAATTAAGTTAATAGGGGGGTTGGGGGGTCAGTGAAAAAACTATTTGAATTAAGTTTTTTATCCTTCATTGAACTTTTGATGTCGTCCCTTAATGATCTAATGTGCTAATATTACAGGATTAAATGCCTTTTTAAAGTGTATAAACTCCAAAAAAATTTTATGATATGTTTGTGAGAGACTTCGTCCAGTTTATACACCAATATATTCCTTTAAAAAGGCATTTAATCCTTATAATTCTTTAAAATTGAAGATAAGAAATATATTTTGCCACACTTATTACCTCTATCACACGTAAATTGTACATTTATGTCATTGAATAGGCCTGGCGCATGAACATTTTTGTTGGTTAATGCAAAAATATGTACTCGATGAAATTTGCTATCTGATAAAAGTAAACTGCAAAAACTCTAATTATCATTCAAACTAATGTTTTTGTGTATTATTTTATTAAACGAATAAAGTGCAGTAAAAATAAATTTTGTTAATGTTGGTGTTTTTATCGCTGCCATCTTGTTTAAATTGGTTACGGATAGAAGTTTGGTCAACGTCGTATATCGAGAAATAACTAACGTCAAGATCAACTACCGGAAGTCCTCTCGACCAATCATATCAAAGTATTTGACCAGCTCTTTACTGTTAAATGTATTAGGTTTTGGATTTACAATTGGTTTGGCCTCAAGCCTCACTGAAGAGACTTTAATTGTTGAAATGTGCATCTGGTACTTTTCATGTTAACACATAATTTGAATGATTTTTTTGTTTTTTTCTAATTTCAGAATGTGACAATAATATAAGTGATTTTATCAGTATGGACCCAGACGTTGGAGTTGGAATGGTAAAACCTTTGAAAGACTTTGTTAGTTTCTTTCATCATTCATAAACTACATTTCTCAAAATCTGCCAATAGATTTTAGACCGTTTAACATGTTTGTAAAGGAAAACCTATTACTCACTTTATCTGAAGCAGCTACAATAATATTCAAGATGTCTTGTTTTATAAACTAGTAAAACTTTTAGGTTTACTAAAATTATCAAGACCAGCAGACATACATGTAATGTTGTTTATGAATTGTATCAACCTGAACTGTGATATTATTTGTTTTACTATATTTTGTATATGATATTCAATTCTTTATTATTTTTTTTATTAAAATTGAAACGTTTATATTCAATTTAATAGATAACATGCCAGAAATTCAACCATTACGATGTTATGTTTTATCTGCATTTCAACATAGATTCTTTATCTGTTGTGCAAGGGTTACTATATAGAAATACAAAAGTACAAAAGCTATCTATTGATTGGAAAAATGCAACTATAACTAACTCCCTAAAGGAAGGAGAATGTGTTTCCCCAGTATTTATGACTGTTCAATGATAAAGAAATGGCATGTTTTCCTGTCTGTGTACCTCTCAGTCCATCTGTCCATTAGTTAGTCCATCCTGTATGATAAAGTTTAAATTAACAGTATGTAAACTTTTGATTTAGTGTAGTTTATTGTCACATATATATATGACACTAATAATTATCTACTGTCTGTGTTTGCATCCATCAGTCCATTCAGCCTTGAAAGCTTTCTCATTGTATAATTCTTAATAGATTTTGATCAAACTTATATCAGAGATTTATATCCACAATGTCTCAGAAGAGATTAAAAATCAGTGTCAATCAAGTATTTTTGAAGAGTTATGTGCCTTGGAAATATTAATTAAATGGAAGAGAGGTGAAAGATATTTAAATTCTCAAGTCGAAAATATATTGCCAATGCAATAGCTAAAAAGAAAAAGACTAACAGACAAACAGTAGTATACAAAACACAACATAGTAAAGTAAAGACTGAGTAACATGAACACAACCAAAAACTGGGGGTGATCTCAGGTCCTTTGAAGGGTAGCAGATCCTGCTCCACATATGACACCTTTTGTTTTGCTCATGTTAGTACAAACCTGTAATAAGTAAATTTCAGTCAATCAAATTCCGGAAAAAAAGGACCCTATTGTCGCTACGACAAATTTGAACATATCAGCTACTGTCTGTGAAAATAGTTATTCCTTAACAGTCAACTAACTTTTTTCCAAACTTATATCAACGGTTTTTGTCAGCAACGTAATAGAACTAATTCGAAATTGAGAGCTGATAAAATATTTTGAAAAGGGTTATGCCCCTAAAAATAATAATCTTAAAAAATCGCATTTTCAGTATTTTCCAGCATATATTTTTTTATCTGCATCATTTTTGTATTAAAGTCGATAATCTACATTATCAATATAAAGAAAAACGTCTCCAGATTCATCATGCGCTTCTTTAAACCTCGCCTACGATAGCAGAGGGGCATCAAGATTTCTGGTATGTGCGTCTGTTCCTTTGTCCGTTCGTCCGTCTGTCCCGCTTCAGGATAAAGTTTTTAGTCAAGGTAGTTTTTGATGAAGGTGAAGTCCAATCAACTTGAAACTTAGTACACATGTTACCTATGACATGATCTTTCTAATTCAAATGCCAAATTAGATTTTGGACCCAAATTTTACGTTCCACTGATCATAGAAAATGATAGTGAGAGTGGGACATCCGTGTACTATGAACGCATTCTTGTTCTTGATTAAATCGTGTGTGCACTGTATAAATATTATATATTAAACATACATACATAATGAGACGGGGTAAAATATGTTAGCAGGATCCCAAACCCTCCTCTTAACCTGTTGTAGCAGAACATCTTTAGAACGAACCATAAAAAGCAGTTGTAAAAGGCCTCACTCTTCAGATGGATACACAAAAACACAGAGTGGAAGTGGCCGGGTATTTGTACATCCGAACCAAGAAGACACAAAGTACATATCTGAGAATACTCGCAGTTACTGACAGCTACGATGTGGATAAACCTATTGATCATTTAAATAAACGTGTTCTAAAAGGTACCAATTCCAATATTGAAATGGGATCCTTTAATATCGTTTTTATAGGTATGAATATGTATATATATATATATATATATATATATATATATATATATATATATATATATATATATATATATATATATATATTGATTTTGTTATCAATAAATGAGAATAAAACTAAATATTATTGTGATATACATATACGCATTCATGACTCTGCAATCTGTTGACACCTAGACCTGTATCTAATTAGCAAAGCACACGACTATTTTGTTTTGTGACCATCAATGCCATTAATAAATAACTAAATCTATTGAATGTTAGATGTGAACTTTTGATATTTTGGTCTTAGGTGCATGATTGAACTATTTATATAAAAAAACACTTTCTCCTCCACTTTAATGCCAACCTTAATTGACCAAAATTGATATCTCTTGTAAATTTAAAATTTGAATCCTGGTATCTATGATGAGTTTATTTGTAATATTGTTTTTATTTAACATCTTATTTGTACTCGTATGAAGCAGAATTCATTCAGAACTGTCTAAATGAACACCTTGTGAAATTGTTCAATTATATTATTTATATTGATGATGTCCTACATGTATCACTGAATAACCCATATTTCAACCAATACTTGCATCTCATATATCCCAGTGAACTTGAAATTAAGAATACTACTGATAATAATAAATAATAAATACAGTATTTATAGAGCGCATTATATAATAACAAAAATTACTCTAAGCGCTTCACATTTAAACATATATAAAATACAAAAATACATAAAACATAGATTACAAAGCACTATCTTAAAAGAATCAAACAAGCATATAAAAATTTATAAGATACTTAAAAAAAAAGAAATAAAGAAATTAAAAACCAATTCTTCAGAGAATAATTGAAGGTGCATCCACCTCGATAATAAGAATGAAATTTAAAAAACGATGTTAGAAAATGTCACTCCTTGTTGATGTTATTTGGTTCTTCAAATTGATATAAAAAAATAAGATTAATAGGTATATGCAGAAGACCTAATTGTTTTATTATGAACAGAAAATAATTTTTAGCAAAGGTCAAAATCTACAACGTCAAATTGACCTTTGACCTTGACCTCAATTTCAAGGACATAGACCAGTGATCTCAAATCAAAAGACCGCAGGTCAATCATTTGTATGGGTGTGGAGAATATTGATTTCAAATACATAAGGGGAGAAAACACCTATAAGGGTTAACCAAAACACTTCGACTGAAATAGGTTGAATTTGCGCCTTTTTGTAAACAGTAATTTGGCAAACAAATCAAATCATTAACTGTAACAGTTTCTTTTGATTAACGATAAGAAGCAAAATTCAAAATTTATAACATGACCTTGACCTTCGACCTTGATCTCAATTTCAAGGTCATAGGTCAGTGAACTCAAAACAGAAGACCGGAGGTCAATCACTTGTATGGTTGTGGAGAAATACTGATTTGAAATACATAAGGGGAGAAAACTCCTATAAGGGTTAACCAAAACACTGACTGAAATAGGTTGAAGTTGCGCTTTATTGTAAACAGTTATTTGGCAAACACACCATATCAATTCCTGTCACAGTTTCTGTGGAATAAAGATAACAAGCAAAATTCAAAATTTAGAACATGACCTTGACCTTTGACCTTGACCTCAATTTCCTTCAAATGGACCAAGGACTTCATATCAAAAAACTGTAGGCTTCTACGACTTATAACGTATGAATGTATCCAACAAATCGCCTATCTTATATTTTAAAAGGGAAATAACTCCCATAAGATTTTTTCCGATCACTCAAGTCAAAACAGATCAAATTATTCTCAAGAGTAGACGAACAATTTGGTGAAAACAGTTTGCTAAAATCTTTTATGGTTTTAGAGATATAGTGATAACAAGAAAAAGGGGACACGGGGAGATAACTCCTATAAGAATAAGTGTTCGGTCACACAGGGTGAGTTTTGAAACCCCCATCACTGTAAAACATCATTGGCCGAAAAATCCATTCGATATATTGTAAGACAAAAAAGCATCTCAGACGGCAGAAGAAAAAAAAAATAATCAGAAGAAAAACAAAAGGTCTTTCCACGAAAAGTGGAGACCTAATAAAAGAAATGAAAAATGCATGTACCCTAAAATATACAAAACTGTCTAAAACTAATGCAGTCAATTTAGAGTATATAAAATCTACAAGAAATCCTTAAAAGCTGTCCGAAATAAATGAGTCTTGAGTTGCTTTTTAAAAACATCTGAAGAATTTACACTCCGTAAAGACGATGGCAAATTGTTCCAGAGTGTAGTTTCAGCCTTGTCAAAACGCCTCTCACCGTAGCTTTTCGTTCGAACGTCATTTGGAGAATGAAGGAGCATACTATTTTCCGACCTGAGGGATCTACTTGGCTTGTATGGCGTAATTAAATTTTGAAGGTAACAAGGAGCCTTGCCATGCTGTGCTTTGTACACATATAAAAGAAGTTTATATCGGCAACGGTAATGTATAGGTAGCCAGTGTAACGATATTAAAACAGGCGTAATTGAGTCAAATTTCCTTTTTCGTGTTATCAAACGTGCTGCTGTGTTTTGGACCCGCTGCAATTTACTGATTATGTTGGTGTAAGTACCGTACAACAATGAATTGCCATAGTCCAGCCTTGAGGTAACTAGGGAGCATACTAGTGTTTTACAGGCTTCAACTGAAATTAAAGATCGAATTCGACCAATATTCCGAATTTGGTAAAAACAAGCCTTAGTGATCGCACTCGCATGATGATCCATACTGATGGTTTTATCAAAGTACATTCCCAGATTTTTCACACAAGAAACATCGCTTAACACTGTTCCATCAAATGTCAGACGAAAATCTGAAAGATGCTTCAATTGATGTTTTGGTGCAAATATTATTAATTCTGTCTTGTCTTCATTAAGTTTGAGCATGTTGGCACTCATCCAATCACCAATATCAGACAAACATTTTTCTAGGCGTTTGGATAGATCGCAACAGTCTCCTTTCGGTCTTATGATTTGATAAACCTGAGTATCGTCTGCGTACGAATGGTATGACATTTGGTGGCGCCTACAAATTTCGCCTACTGGTTTTGCAAAAATACAATATAGTTTCGGCCCTAAGACCGAGCCCTGCGGTACACCAAAATCGAGTTTGATATCGTCAGATTGTACTGATCCTATAGCAACACGTTGAGTCCTGTTCATAAGATTCGATTGTAACCATAGCAAAGCATCTCCGGTAACGCCATAAGAATATCCCAAACGATCAAAAAGAATCTTATGGTCGATGGTATCAAAAGCGGCCGATAGATCGAGCATGAGCAAAACGGCACAACAGTTATTATCTAGTGCATAGGCAATATCGCGATGAACACGTAAGAGAGCAGTTTCCGTGGAATGGCATGTACGGTAGGCTGACTGAACACTGTCATGTAGAGAATGTAAACTCATGTGATTTTCCAGTCGAATGTGGACAACCTTTTCCAGTGTCTTTGAAATGAAAGGTAAGTTGGAGACTGTTCGATAGTTTTTGAGCACCTCTTTATCTAGACTTGGTTTCTTAAGTAATGGTCTCACAACAGCTTGTTTGAACGACAGTTGTACACATTGTTCTGATAGCGACGTGTTGACTGTATCTGTGATTGACGGCAACAAATCATCCACACAAGGCTTAAGAAGTTTTGTTGGTAACGGATCAAGTTCGCAATACTAGAAGGACTGCTTCATACTTTGTTCTTTTTTCAAGATTGACACAGATGGACAACTTCATACTAAAATCTATGACATACGGGACGATTTCAACTTCCCAATTATCCATTTCCCATTTTTCAGAAGTAACATACCCTCTGCCAAATCGCATAGTGTTTTCATATCTCAGTTGATATGTTAATATGCTTGTGAATATTCACACTATACGGACTTCATATACAGGAGTGTCCTTACGCAGACACTGCTCCAACAAAGTTATGAGAAGGAAAGATTAAAAATGACACTCGGTAAATGTTATGGACACCATCATGAAACTTGTCTAAACGAATTAAGGACATTTTTACCACGTCTTCTAGATTTTGGTTTACCATTTACGTCGTCTGGTCATTTATGTACCGAACTTACCTATTCCCGAATATGAATGTTTTGCTGAGCGTGAATTCGCATTGATATAATATTATGTATTTAGTTATCATGTTGTATTTGTAAATCCTCTCGGATACTGTTAAATATATGCCTTATCGTTTGTAGTTGTACTTTTATTTTTTTCTTTTCGTATGTAAAAGTAAAGATACTAAATCACCCAGTTCATTTATAAGACTTTAGTTTAAAGCAACTATAGGTACACAATTTATCTGTTTAACAGTTTGATTTAAACAAAATACTGACATAGCTAGATAATACAATTAATAATCTAATTAATAACACCCTTCTAGATTGATATTCTTGTAATTGTAATTAAATACATCAAATAACATATTTACAAACCTAATCTTGATTTATAACATTTTTTTTAGAAATTTACCTGTGACGTCTATTTTGTGGCGTTGATCCTGTCGTGTGACGGGCACTTCGTGGTTCTGTTATGCTGTTTACGTGTTCATTTTTATTCTGTGGTCTGCATACCGAAATGTACTATTTAAATGTTTATTTGTGTATTTTTCTGTCCTGAATGTTTTTTGCATGTATTTGTACTGTATTCCTGTAATTTTATCATTTTAATGTTATATTCAACATTGCCAAAAAAAAAAGCGCGAGGTTTTGCTAGCCATAAAACTAGGTTCAACCTACCACTTTGTTCTTAAAATGTCCTGTACCAAGTCACGGAACTGACAATTATTATCTTATAATTCTATAATTCTGGGTGTGTTGCATTGTCTTTGTTTCGTTGCTCTTCAGTGTTTCTATTGTTTCGTTGTTTTTCTCTTATATGTGATGTGTTTCCCTCGGTTTTAGTTTGTAACCTAGATTTGTTTTTTCTCAATTGATTTATGACTGTAGAACAGCGGTATACTCCTGTTGCCTTTATCTATTCAATTTGCATATAAAAAGTGTAAGGTGTTTTTACAGGTATTTGAAAACAGGTATGTTCTGTTTGCCTCAATTAAGAAGGAACATCAATTAAGATAAAAAAAATAATTACTAGTATTTGATTTTTAGGTAACAAAAATCGGCATTTTCAGTATCTCTTTTTTGAAATGTTAAAAATGAAATAAAAGTGTTTTCATCAATGTCCATGATGTCATACATTCTAATTAAAAAAAACAATAAATGATTCGAAGATGAGTTGGAAAAACTGCATACCTATGTTTTAAATAAAAATAATCTCGAACGCAACTATTAACAAGCAAATTTAGAGATATAAGCTAGTTATATCAACTGATTTTTTTTTATCTCTCTGAATCTAAAAGGGGTGATACGTCAATTTTGTTTTGTTGTTCACCTTTGACACCTGGGAATATGCACATTAATGCTTAAATCATCTGTTTTAAAGGAAGAGAGTTTGGCTATATAGACGTTCCTGAAGATAAAGCATGGACAGTGTTTTGGATGCAACCAATCTATATTGTTTTATTTTCATTTTGCTGAGCTTGACTACTTTTTAAGAAACTGATACGTATAGATACCATGTTTATCCGTTAAATGAAATAAGCACTTTTGTGCATTTTGTCCATACACCTGACGCGTGAAACTGTTTCATTAGTGCAAGATAATGGACACATGGGTAAAGCTAAGAACGTGTTTTGTCCATACTACATTTGTGTGTGGTAATATAATTACTGCATGTATATGCATGTGACGAAAGATTGTGGTCTTCCCTACAATACTAAACTCTATAAATAGTGGGAATGAAAATTTCGCATTATTTCTACATAAAAGTTCAAGGTATATAATATTTTATACTAGTCAACAAAAGCAATGATACATAAATTTGAACTTTACTTTATTATTACATATAATGAATAGCAAAAAAAAACTCTTAAACTATATAATCAAAGAAAAACATTGCATCTGACAAAATTGGAAAAGTAGAAAAATACCGTGTAATTGATCAAATTTATTTTGCGGAAATGATAACAAAAGTCGGCATGTTATTTCGAATATGAGAATTAAGTATTAAATATCTGCAAAGGCATTCAAAATTTTAAGCAGACCATCTTTAAGGTTAAATTTTAAAGTTCTAACGTTATTTTTTTTTAATTTTTGGGTGAAGATACGATTTTTGAAATAATAAATATTTTAATAAAATAGTTCGCGTATTTGCCTTAAATAAATGGTGTTGATAAGAAAAAAAAACGCTTTGTAAATATTAAACCAAGACGGAAATTATTTATCTGGTACAATATCAAATTTTATCATATATAAAAAATAAATTGCCTTGTATTGTTTCTTTTGTTGATTAGTATAGTTCCACTACTGCTTTATCTCCACTCAACTTTAGTGACCTTCCCATGTACTCTATGACACACTGAGAATATTTGTCTCGTTGGTGATCATACCACATCTTATATAAATAATTCGTATATGCTTATATAAATAATTCGTAGGCTTATATAACATTAAAATAGGTACGTCGATATCTTCTAACATGGAATTCAAATGTCAATTATTTGTATCTCTTGTAGGTTTTCTGTACAATGTAAATGCAGAAAGTGAAAGTTTTCAGTCAGCAGAAAAACAAAATGTGCTTGATGTTGCACACAAACTGGGAGCTACCACATTTCTTTCACTTGTAATTAAAACGAATCTTACTGCAATGTTTAATCATACAGGTAAGCTAATATAAATAGGCATTTTCAAAATCTCAGGTACGGTATTGCAAATGTACGTACTTTATTAACACATGCGCTTGTTTCATGGAAAACGGAAGAGAACATATTTTTTTCCCATTTAATTATTTGTTTTGTGGTGTAAAGCAGGAGAGATACATGTCTATGTTATTGCCGTTTAATAATTTGAAAATATTGTAGGAAACTCATTTGTACAAAAATTTCTTACACATGTATTTGTTTATAATCAATGTTTATAATGGAGGTAGTACTCATGTGTATAATGATGGTACTTAACAATCGACGGACAGCCATATAAATAAAGTGTACGTTACTGATAAATGCATTGTACTTAAATTGGAATTGAAAATTGTTAATTTAAATAGTGTTTCACTTCATGGTGGCTGAAAGTAAGTTTTTTTTGTGGTAAATTCAACATAAAGAACAAAATGTAAGTTTTCTCAGGCTAGGTACTTTTGGTGGTTTTTAAGTTTTGTCAGATATTTTGTGTAGTTGAACAAAAAAAGGTGTAGACTACAACAAAGATTTTGTCCAAATGGTTCGATCAATCGTTGGTGATTAGTTTGAGAGATTGTGCTAGAAAAATGTAGTTTCTCCGATGTCAAATAAAATTTGATAAAATAAATATCAAACCTGTATTAATTTAAAACGGTCTTATGTTGTATATGAAATAAAACTCAAATAGATTGAATTTAGTAAATTCATTAATCGTAGAAGATCTGGTAATATAAATATTGTTGCGTATTACATGTATTACGAAAAATTATTTTGCGAAAATATGTTCGTTCTTCTTTTTCAACCATACATATTTATATTGTAAAAATGAGGATACCAGGGTCAATTTTGTAACATACAGGATAAAGATTTGTTTAAACATAATGATGCATTTAATTTTAACTATAATTTGAATGAAAAAAAAATCACTTTTTTTTCAAGAAATTTAGAATACACTTTTATTTGAAGGCCTTCGACCTTACACATACACATGTCACAAAGGATGAATGGTCGCCGCTAACATATTTGTAAGTTTGATTTTGAATCTATCTGAATAAAGATAACCATGATGTCTTGAATGATAATGAATCATCTGTTGCTTTTCTGCATAACATTTTAAATATGACGGTTGACTTATAATTTTAATTATTGAAACCTTACAGTGATATAAGGTAATATATGACATTTGTTTTTGTTGCAGGACACGTGACGGTATTTATCCCATCTAATAAAGCGTTCATTGATCTACCAGATGAACAGAAGGAAAATCTAAAAGACTTGTCATACGCCAAGGAAATTTTGCTGTACCATTTAGTTGATGGGCCCCATGATAAGAAGAGTTTTAGAAACGAGGCTCTGTACCGATCAAGGTCAAAAACGAAGGATGAAGATACATTTGTAAAAGTCCGTGTTAATATTTACCATGGAGGAGAGGTAAGAAAATTTTTATTTCAGATAACGTTTAATGCCCGGCATTTTCCTAGTCCAAAATACTTGAAAATCCAAACAATATAAAGAAAATTAAAAATAAATTAACAAGCCAACAAGGAAACAAGATAAAATCCGTGAAAGGAATCAGAGCTTTGAATTAGAGGAAGCCTTTGACATTTGTATAAAGCAGGATACATCTTCTTAGTTTTCTATGTTGTGTCTTGTGTTCTATAATTTGTCTGTTTGTCTTTTTCAATTTTAGCCATGTCGTTCTCGACGTTGTCTGTTTGTTTTTGATCTATCAGTTTAAATGTCCCTCTGGTATATTTCGCCCGTCTTTGCCAATAAGCCATGGTTAATAAGTATAATGTAACCATGACATGTATCATCTGCAGACGGCCGGAAAACAGCTTTCTGGGATCTCAGGATATGACATTAGTTTTTGCGGGAACTTGGGAATTAGATTTATATATGTGCGGGGATTCGTGATAAAAACCTATCACTCGGGAAGTGAAAATTTGTTTAGGGAATACGAGAGAGAATGTTTGTTTTTTTTAATTCCGGAGACACACCCTTCACCGTCTTTCTGTAGAACAAGAACAACCTACCTATTCAGTTTATGAGTTTTTCGCTTTCCGTTTTTAGGGTTTTGTTTGGATCGTTTTGTGTTATTATTTAACAAATTTTATACGCGGAAAATTTATCAATAAGACTTTTTCCTATAATTATATAATAAATGTAAAATATCTATTCATACAATTAAAAAAAACGATCTGACTACAATATGCCCCCTTTTTTATTAAGGGGATCACAGAATATTGAATAATGTATCTAAATGATTGTGTTTTTTTTTATTATGAGATTTCAAATTGGTGCTTTTAATCTTTCACTATTTATGCTTGAAGATTCAAAATGTTCTAAATTTATATAGACTGTATATTTTGTACTTTTAAACATAGATAATAACTGCAGGAGGAAGTCCTATTGTGAATTTTGATAATGAGGCATCTAATGGTATTGCACACATTATATCACGTGTCATGTACTGGCCCCCACGATATGGATCCGTAGCAGAGATCGTCAATATACCAATCACTACATTTATGGCTTATGGATTGTTGGATGGTGGATTATCTGAGCAGTTGAACAGTAGGGAATTATGTATTATTTTTGAAATCAAAGATAGTCTCAAATGGATACACCTCCTTGAAAATCTTAGGTATACCAGAGGCGCATACATTGCCTAAGATATCCATTTCTGCAAATCCTCGAACAAGTTTTATTAAATAGCTTCCGGCTTCTACGGAATGCATGGGAAAAACTTTGATAAGGCTCATAGAATAGAAATAAAGACTCTTTGTGATACAAGGGATAGAAGGCGAGTGACGCTTTTTTTTAAAATATCATTGAAAGGATTATTTGATAATTTGTTTTTTTTTTATTATTATTTTTAAGGGGTTTAGCGGAAATGGACATGACGATAAATGACGTATTTATACATTCCTGACAAAAATCTCTCGATGTCAAAATGTACATCGCATGACACAGTGCGTGTAAAGCAAACCAAATACTATAACGAGCTTGTCTGGTTTACAACGTTACTTTGTATTTGTATACACAGGAAAAAGTGCCACGCATGTTTTACATATGTTTTACATACGTTTTGAAACGCATGTGAAACGTCTTTTTCCTACCACGCACGTATGACGCATGTTTTTAAACATGCGTTATTCATGCGGTTTACGCATGAAAAATACATGTGCTGTAAAACGCGTTAAAAACATGCGTTATTCGTGCGTTTTACACATGAAATATATATGTAATGTTAAACACATGTTTCAAAACCATGCGTTAAACATGTGTTGTAAGAAACATGTGTATAATATGCGTTTTAAATGATGCGTATATATATAGTGTTGTTTACTGCATCATCTAGTATATAGGATAGCCTTGTTTTACTTCCTTTCTTTTTTACAGAAAAAGAACCATATACATTATTTGCTCCAACGGACCTCCCATGGGAAGCACTTCCAAACAAAACTATGAACAAACTTAGAGGGAACAGAACAGCAATTCGCCGTATGTATCATACTTAATATAGTTAACCTTAGCTGTATTTGTCAAAACATTTAGAAATTTTTGGTCCTCAATACAATTCAACTACGTGCTTTATTAAGCCTTTTTATTTTTATTTAATCGAGCGTCACTGATGAGTCTTTTGTAGTTGAAACGAGCGTCTGGGGCAAACACGGAGAGAAGTCGTATTAAAAAAAAACACATTTCAAATTAATTATCAAATATTTCTTTTCAACTAAAATTGATTAATTGTATGCTACATATGAAAACAAATATGTAAAAAACGGCAGAAATCATCCGATTTAATAAGAATCAAAGTCAATGAGGAAGAGACGTTGGGACATAAATCTAAAATATTTCATTTAAAATAAAGTTTAAATCATTTAAGAAATTACCAATGATCTGTTCAAAAATATACACCAAGACATGATACGATGTTTTAAATATTGTTATCGACCGTTGAAAATCATTTTTTATTCTATTCGAAATTTAAATTTTTTTTTATTTTAAAACCGTGCAGGATAATTTTTTAAGTTTCAATCTTTTCGACAGGCGTCATGGAAAATCACATAGTCTCAGGAACATATTTTACAAATGGATTTAAAGCTAATGACACTCTGACAACAATGCTGGGGGAAAAATTGAGAGTGGACTCTATAATAGGTTCGTCAAAGAATATTAAAATTAATTAATTAAGTTTTTCGTATATAAATGGAAGTTGTGGTAAGAAAAGCAACTGCATGGATGTTCATATAGTATGTTTTTAAAAACAATATAAACATACAATAGTTTGATATTTATATAAATATATAATTATCTTTTATCGTAACGATTAATTGGTCCGTGTAAAAAGCAAAAAGTACAGTTAAATGCCTCATACTATGATCAAGCCAGTCGCCATTGTCTTTAGTAACATATGTAATTATTCGCCCTCCCAAATTTTGATAGGGCAGAGACCAACACCAACATACCTTTTGGTTGTGATAACCATTTCACAAATCATCACTAGATTTTCGAAGATTATTCAAACAATGGAAACCCGGTTATAATTCATGCAAACGATTATTCATAGCTATTGTAGTGAATATACCGAAGCACACGTCTTGCACATGCAGCTTCTACTCATTCAATTCTGTTTATATTGTAATAGAAACCATAATAATAGAAAAGTTAATTTTGATTTTTTTTATATTTAATGAGAATATGCACTTTATCAATTTAAATGAAATGACAAACAGTACAAACATAAGCTCTAATGAGCTTTTCACCGAATATAAAAACATATGCAAAAACAAATAAAACAAGGCAAGCAGCATGTAATAATTAATAAAAAGCAGCACCAAAAATTTACTCTAAGCAAATAGCATATACATGTATCTTGCAAAATACCAAAACATGAAGCATTAATTTTTAAAAAAAATTGCAGTTTAAAAATTATTTTTTAAATAATTTATGATTTATAAAGTAAAAATTTAAAATCTTTCAAGTTTTAAAATGTAAAAAACAAAATTTCAGTTGCAATGCAAGCTGTCAATGCAGCATAGAGAGCATAAATATTGTAACACAAATTATTATACAGGCAGAGCAAAAACATTCTGTTCCACTCCAGGACTGAACAAGACTTTTAAAATGTGAAAAGCTGTTAACAGTTTTGAAATAGTCTGGTAAGCTATTCCATAAAAAAGCAGCAGCAAAATTAAAAGATTTTTTTTGAGGTAGTTCTTACCTGTGGTATTTCCAAAATATTACTGTATCTAAAATAATATAAAGTGTGTTTAATATGGAGTAAATTTTGTAAACATACAGGAGCCAAATTATTTTAAAGTCTCATGTGACATTGTCCTGATGCGTCTTACCTGTAGGGTTGGAACCTTTGCGTTCTCAAGAAGAGTTTCGGAGGATGATAAGTAGTCGTCATATACAAATCTTAATGCTCTCTCTTGTATTTTTTCAAGTTTTTTTTAGAATTTTTCCCTGTACAAAAATGCCAAGCCAAAGGGCAAAAATTAAAATTACTCAAAACAAAAGTATGAAAAATAGTAAGTTTATTTAATCTGTTTTAAAATGATCCAATTCTCTTGAGAACATTCAGCTGTTGTGATGCCTTTCTACACAAGTTACTTATATGTGCATCACATTTTAGTTGGTAATCAATATCAATTCCAAGTAACTTTACTGCTTCTTCACATGATAAAATATTTTGCTGAATTTGTATAGATGGATTTTTTGCAAAGGTTCTTTTCCCTACAGCAATAATTTGAAATTTATCAGAATTTGCCTACATCTTATTTTCTTATCAATAAGCACTTGAGACTCGGATCCTAATATGGATATGAGATGGTCATAATCTGGACTACTAAAAGACAGAGTATTGTCGTCAATTATATAATGTACTATGTTTAACAAAATAAAAAATATCATTTATGAAGATATTAAATAAAAGTGGCCCCAATATAGAGCCTTGGAGTACTCCTTTTTGGATGTCAACCCAGATACTCAGAACACTGTTTACTTTAATTTGATGTTTTCTATCAGAAAGATATGATTATAATAAATATACTGCATGTGGCGAAGCACCATATGCTATTAATTCATCTAGTAAAATTTCATGAGGTAACCAGTCAAAAGTATTGATAAATCCATAAGAACTGCAGCTATATATACGTTTTTGTCTAAAGCTTTACGCCAGTCTTCCAGTAATCTGAGCAACGTAGTCTGACATCCATGTCCTCTACGGAAAGCACATATATAAGGATTAATGGAATCAAAGAAATCGTATAATTGTATTTCAAATATCTTTCGTAAAATTTAGAAAAAATAGGTAACACACTGACTGGTCTGTAATTTGATTTCAGTAGTGGGTCTCTCTTTTTATGTAAGGGTGTGACTTTGGTTTCTTTAAGTTTGTCTGGAAATATGCCCGTGTCCATAGTCAAATGTATAAGACTGGTCAGCTGAGGTGCAATGACAGATTTACTTTCTGGTATCCCATCTGCTCCAGTTGCCTTGTTCACATTTACTTGATTGATGATTTGTTTCCACTTTTCTGATGTCACCTTTTGAAATTTATAAAAAATTGCATCTGTTTTGACGTGATTTCAATCATGTATGGCATTTAGGCTATGATTGTTTAATGAATCATACATAACATAATTTCCTATCTTCTCAGCAACAGTAGCAAAAACTTTATTAAAAATATCTGATACATCTTTTGAATTATTTATGATTTTGTTTTCTTCAGTATTCCAAAAATCAGCACTTTTTGATCCTTCAGAACAGCGTTCTAAAAAATTATTTTCATAGATGTCCTGTTTAACTTATTTACCAATTTTCTTTGCTGTCTGAATTTTTCTCAAGTATGATTATTTTTTTTTTTTTGGGTGTACTGAGAAAATAGCATGTGTTTTCGGTATATGGCTTTTCTTAAGTCTGCATTCATACACGAAAGAGGACTTTTTCTGGGATACCTTGACTTCAAAGGTACAAAGGTTATGTCACATTCTATCAATATAAATATTTATCTATGGCAATACATATAACGATTGATTTGAATTAAATTGAATTTCAACAGGGTTAAGCATTCTGTACTATCCAGACAGAAGGAACGATAAAATTCATTACTTATATATTTTTGTTCTATAGGTAATGTGACTGTGAATGGATCCTTTCTAGGATTTCCTGATATTGCTGCCACCAACGGAGTTGTACATATTACTACAAAGATATTTTGGCCGACAGATTTTGACTGGGAACATTAATTAGTTCTGATGAACAAAAAGAGACAGTGCCTGTCGGAATGAAAACATATTGGAAGAATTGAATATATTTTAATGAATTTAGTACTAAAAATGATATTTATGTATGCTTATTATATATTTTTTTTTTATACAAGACTAGTTAACTTTTCTTTTGTTTCCTTCATTTGGACGTTTATAATGTATGTATGAGAATGGTTTTAATTACACTATGATCTGATATATTATGTTAAATATCAAAGTTGGTGATATACACCAAATAAAATTGAAAAAAGGACGTATATATCTTATACCTTACCTACACGAATTGAAAGCTGTAGCGTATACGTTTCTTATTATACTATACTACGTGATACATTCATAAGGGAAGTATTCTCTTTTGATCGTCTTCTTTTTCTCTTTTTTGCTATGAATCACCCCGAATCGAGAAAAGTTTTGAGTACAATTTGAAAAAAAACTATCAAAGATCTGCCCATTAAAACAATTCCCAAAATGAAAAAAAAAGAGATCAACAGATATATGACAGAAGGAATAGTGACTTGAATTTGTCCCTCCTTTGATTATTCTCTTGTGATGTTTATGATTTACAATTTCGATCAATCTATTATGTCGGTCTATTTTCTTTCTCTTCCTCCTTTTATGTAAAAATCAGTCAGAGTGTTTATGCTATATTCAGTTTTTAAGATTTATTCTAGTATTTTTTTCAATATGCATGTCTTCATTGTATTCAGATGTACATGTCTTACCATTTCAAATATTGATCCCATATACTATTATAAATACATCTATCAGTCTATCTCGATGTTTAACAATTACTTTTTTGGCAAACTGTTCATGGTGTTTAAATACAGACTGATATGCTGGTCAATGGGACTTGCTATACTTTTTATCAATCTAATTTGACCTATAATTGTTTAGTAGCTATGAAAATTCTACCTTATTTCTATTTCTAATAATCTAAAATAATTATTAACTATTAAATGTTTGCTGCAATGGTTTGAATTACAATTACTGTCCTCTTCAGGAAGGAAAGTTTAGCGTTTGTTTATACAGTTGTATCGCGTATTCCTAATTTGTCTGTATTAAGCCCTAGTCAATTAATCTTGTAATGTCTGTATTTATGACATGTCTCCTCCATACATTATATATATATATATATATAAATATAATGTCTAAAAATAGCAACAATCAACATTCAATCTATTTAAGCGTGGATCAGTTTAGGAAAATAAACTGATACAGTTACTGAATTAAAATTATATAAATGTCTAAGAATATAACTTAAACACTCTAATTAATACATTAAAAGTTCTATTAGATTTTAAATAGAAATACGCAATATTTCGCTAAACAAATTAGTTTTAACAGGCGTGTGCATCTCTCAAGGTGAAATCGGATGCATGACAAAAAATGTTTTTGTAGCTTAATCTATACAAGATTTGAGGAAAAGTGTAACATATTGATTGATGTTGCAGAAAATATGTTTGTAGCTACAACTACATGAAGTTGGAATAAAAGTTTAACACATTTATAGATGTTCGATTAATTGTATGAATTTCTATAATTTAATTTGTATGATTTCAAGATAATTATGGGTTTGATTTGCTTTTAAATCTTTTTTCGTCTCTCTCATTGAGTCCATCAGGTTCAAGAGTTCGTAACTGGTGCATCCAAAATCTCTCTCTTTTTTGTCTTCCTTGTGTATCCCAATTTTGATTTTTCTCAATGATTTGAAATGTGACGTTTTCAAAATCATGTCCTGCTGGTATATATATATATATATATATATATACAAATTGAATATATATAATTATATAAATTAAATTTGTATATCTTAACTATAGGTAACCGTACGGCCCTCAACAATTAGCAAAGCTCAAACCGTATATTTAATTATAAAATGTCACGACATGACAAATGTAAACCAATTCAAACGAGAAAACTGACGGCCTAATTTATGTACAAAATAATGAACGAAAAACAAACTTGTAACACAACAACAAACCACAACAACTAAATTGCAGACTCCTTACTTGGGATAGACACATAGAGAATGTGGCATGTTAACATGTTAGCAGGCGCATAATACTATAATAAACAAGAACTGGTAAAAAACAACGTATCCCAACGTATCTAATTTCAACGAAATTGAACTAATAGGAATTATATACTCCAAACAATCGATCAATATGAAGGCAAAAAAAAAAAAAAAAAAAAAGTAAAATCACAAAAATACTGAACTCCGAGGAAAATTCAAAACGGAAAGTCCCTAATCAAATGGTAGAATCAGAAGCTAAAACACGCCAAACGAGTGGAAAACAACTGGCATATGCCTGGCTTGGTACAGCCTTTCTTAATATTTCAACTAGTGTCGCTTATCTTGGTATATGTGCGTAGTAAACAAAGGACACAGATGAATTCATGACAAAATCGTGTTTTGGTGTTGATGATGCATTTGTAGATCTTACTTTATTGATCAATCTTGCTGCTTATAATCATTTATATGTATAATGAACTTTGCCCAGAAGTGACAGTGGAAAATATTTTTTAAAAATTTACAAAAATACCAAATTCATGAAAATTGTTAAAAATTGACTATAAAGGGCAAAATTTTCTTAAAATTACCATTTCAGGGGCAGCAACCCAACAAAAATTTGCCCGATTGGTCTGAAAATTTTAGGGCAGATAGATCTTGACCTAATGAACAATTTTATCTGCTCTAAATGGTTTGGTTTCAGAGATATGAGCCAAAAAGTGCATTTTACCCTATATACTATTTTTAGCTATGTAGGCCATCTTGGTTGTAGGGCGGGGTCATCGGACACAATTTTTAAACTAAATACCCTAATGATGATTGTGGACAACTTTAGTTAAATGTATCTTAGGAGTTTCAGAGGAGAAGATTTTTGTAAAAGATTACAAAAATTTACGAAAAATAGTTTGAAATTGACTATAAAGGGCAATAACTCCTTAAGGAAATAAGTGATCATTTTGTTTCCTGTTGACTGATTTGTAGATCTCAATCTGCTGAACATTACTGTTGTTTACAATTGATCTCTATCTAAAATTACGTTCAAGATTATAACCAAAAACGGAAAAATTTCATTAAAATTACCAATTAAGGGTCAGCAACCCAATAACGGGTTTTCCCATTTATCTGAAAAATCCAGGGTAGATAGATCTCGACCTTATTAACATTTTTACTCCTTCAGATTTGCTCTAAATGCTTTAGTTTCAGAGACATAAGTCAAAATCTACATTGTACCCCTATGTTCTATTTTTAGCCATGGCGGCCATCTTTGTTGGTTGGCCGGGTCATCGGACACATTTTTAAAACTAGATACCCAAATGATGATTGTGGCAAAGTTTAGTTTGATTTGGCCCAGTAGTTTCAGAGGAGAAGATTTTTATAAGAGTTAACGACGACGACGGACGACGGACGCCAAGTGATGAGAAAAACTCCCTTGGCCCTTCGGGTCAGGTGAGCTAAAAATGGTGGATTAAACCTGGTTTTAACACTAGCTAAACATCTTACTTGTATAACAGTCGTATACATTTCCATTATATTGACAACAATGTATGAACAAAACAAACAGACACAATAAGTACAAATGTCAAAAATAGGGGTACTGCAGTCAAGACTGCGTCATCATCTCAATCACTACAAGACAATAACAATAAAAACCAAGGAGTAAACAAAGAATCACAAAACCAAAGGACATTTACATCAACAGTTGTAAATAATAATTAAGAAAAAACACGAACTCCACTAAAAACCGGGAGTGAAATCAGGTGCTCTGGAAGGGTAATCATTTCCTGCACCGTATACGGCACCCGTTGTGTTATTTATTTTTTCAGTTCGGTAATTATGGAAGATTATTATGATTGAGGAAGAATATCAGATATAATTTCTGACACACTTTTGTCATAATGGCCAATCAGCTCATGATGGCAACCGTAAAATTTCTTGAGTGATGACCTTAATTTGATTGATTCATAGCCTTGTCTTTATTCCTCGTACAACAAAATCAACGTACTTTGAGCTAGCTCTAGAGTAACGTATCAATTGAGACACATATACTCCATATGCTGGTGCCGCTGGGATATTGCCACACAGAAATGGAAAGTTTGCTATAGGAAAAGTAAAATCATCGCGTTTGTCATAAATTTTGGTAGTCAACCTACCATCAGTAGTCATTTCGAGAAAAAAGGTCTAAATATGAAGCAGATTTATCTGTGTCGGTAGTATTTTTAATTGCAAGTTCACTTGGATATATTAAATGTAAGTGATCACTGAATCTGTTATTATTAAGAGACAGTACATCATCAATATACAGGTGACATTAAAAGACTGGGCTAATTTCTTTTCACCTTTCTGTACAAGCCCTTGGATATATTCTGCTTCATAGGAATATTAAAAAACAAATCTGCAAGTAGAGGAGCGCAATTGGTACCCATTGGGATTCCAATAGTCTGTTGGAAGACCAAACCTCCAAATTCAACAAATATGTTGTCAATTAAAAAGTCCAGCATGACATACAGTGATATCCCCGTCGGTATATTTTTTCCTTGACTCTGTATGAATTTTCACAAAGTAAGCTTAATTCCAGCCCAAAACTAAATATCTAAAACGTCTAGTGCCCGTTTTGTTAAAGAAACATAAGCTGACGAGTTCTTTCAGACGAGCTTTAAGTTTAGTATCTGGAATAGAGGTATAAAGAGTTGCAAAATCAAAGGTTTTAATGTTGGTACAATCTTTTAATGATTGAGATAATTGTAAATTCACCAATAACTCTTTTGAATTTTTCAGTATCCACATCAAATTAACACTACTTCTTGAATATGCCGTTTCGGAATATTTCTGAAGTCCTTCTTTGACTGCAGTGAGTATGGCAGTAAGAACTTTAGAAAGGGGTTTAGTGGAACACTTGGAAGAACCTGCAATATACATTTCCTTATAAGGATTCTTATAAAACTTAGGAATCCAATATAAGGATGGAAAATCCTGGTCTTCATCCTTTGGACTAACACCAATTACAATAGGAAATTAGAACCGATTTGTGTTTTTTTCAGGATCTCCTGCTTCGTAAGCGTACTTAGTATATATGTAGGATTTCCAAGTGTGTTATTAATCCCCAGTTCCTTAATCAGTCAAGGAAGTGTTTCTTGCAAACAAAAAAAATATTGTTTGACGCTTTGTCAGCTGGAACGACAACATATTTGTCATGGAGGCAAGACAACTCCTCTATGACATGAATGTCTTTAAAGGTGGAAGGAATCTTTGGTGCTCATTGATCCTTTAAGCTTACTTACTCTTATCTGAATTAATGACCTCACTGATTTTACCCATTCCGAAAGAGTGTCAACCTCAACCTTTTCTCTTTTTGCCCAGTCCTTTGCATAACCCTCAACAGAATCCATTAGTAGGTAGTCTGAAGTTCTGCTTCCAATTGATTGGTTGTGGCTCTCTGTATTTTGGACCCTTGGACAAAAGTTGTCTCAACTTGTAGTTATTGACTGTGTTTATAGGTCTCCAGAAATTACATGGCCAGCAGGATTATACACGAAATGGGAATGTGAACAGGCACAATCAGGTGGTTTAGCTTTGAGGTCATCAATATTTATATTCTGCAACATTTTTTTGTGATTAAAATTTTTAGATGCAACAGGGTTGGTGTAGGAATAGGATACTATTGGAGAAGATTGATCCTTAAAGTAAGAAGGAATGTTGCTTTTTACTCTTTTATGGTGAAGAATATTATTTATACCCTTGTTTGTAAACTTCAAATCAAAGAAGGAACGTTTTTGCAGTTCCTCCGAATGTTTAAAAACGGTTCTGAATAATCTATGGTTATCAATATCTATCACCATGACAACTATTTCATACTTCGTAGATCGACTATCTGTAGTGTGGCATTCCTCACAAGCTTTCAATAAAGAGTTCAGTCTAGAAAGCGGAAGTGAGTACAGTTTAGAGCGAATGTGATGAATTCCAAGAGGTTTATTGAAATAATCGGCAAGGCCATCTATAGAAACATCATGCATATGAGGTGGATTATTGCGACGATGTCCATGGCTCCTCGGCCGACAAAGAGACCTATTGAATAAATCCATCACATTCACTGAACTACAGATAGGGCTACTCAAGTTACCTACAGGAGCTATTTTACCGTTACATCCATAAGATGTTGCAGTACCTAATTCTCTGATCCTGTATACTTCTCTTTGTCTGCGAAACGGTGTACTTAATGTTGGATTATTGGTGTGGTGACATTTTTTTTCTAAAATGCGAACTTTAATTGAATTTCCTGAATGGTCAATTTGGTTGAAATGTTGGTAAACGATTTGTTGGTTATGAATGTCGTTCACACTTGACCTATGTCCATTCATTCAAAGACTTAAACAAAGACTTACAAAAAACAAACAGAGCCAAGTCATTAAGATGATAAACAATGTCAGTAAGCCACTCATAAAAAAATGCAAATGAGCAAAATCAGGAGTATCTGATCCATGAATTATTTATTACAGTGATGTAAAGTGACAAACAAAGAAGATAAACCCTCAACAAAAGAAAACATTTCCAATACACTTGATTCAAACAATGTGAATATGGCAGCTGACAACATTGGCATTTACGTCTATTTAGTTAATCGGTTATGAATAATATTATTTTAAACGGAACAGTTTCATTTATTAACTTACCTTTTGGATACATGAAACATAATTAATCAATTGCATACATTATATTTATGATTCTAAAATTGTTTTGAGTGCTATCTGAGAAAAATTATGCCGTACAATTGTTTGTCTTCCATCAATTTATAACTGAATTAGACCACCCCACCCTCTATTTTCGGTATCTGCTTGACATTTCGTATTTTCGTCGGATATATTTGACATTGAAAATCAAATGAAAATTCTAAAAATATAACCAGATGATTGATATTTAAGTAAGACCTGGTTTTCAAAATCGTCGGTTTACTTATTTATGTTTAAAATTGCACCAAAATATCAGGATTTACCTGTTTAATGTGTGCAAAATGTCGTGCACCGTGCGACCGATATTTTAAAATGATTAATCTGTAAAAGCAGGAAAGATGTAAAGATTATTTTTTCAAACAAAAAAAAAATACCTGTAAACTATGTTTATTTAAAGTGAATTTTCCATGTCTAATTATAATTTTCTATTTACAACAATGATGCACCATGCAAATTATATCATAGTGAGCGTAACGTGATAAGTGTAAATAGTCAAGTGTACCAATTATATTGTTGTGCTACATAAGGAAGTATCATTCGATCCTAAACCTCAGGTAAAGCAATTAGCATTGTCATTATCTATTTGTTTACTTAATTTGATGTTTTTTGTGAACAAGTTACAGTTAGTAAACTAATTCGCATATTTTATAACATTTCTTGAAACTATACTGATTACTTAAGGTTCCACTATAGTCAAAATATAGGACACTAGAGAAACATCTAAACTTTGCCTGTATTTCACAACCTTAAATGAATAAAATCCTAAACTATGGGAACAGATGTTCATTTAAACATACTTAACATATACACATTGTGTAAATTGTAAATAAACATGAAATTTTGATGTTGTGGCCAAACCGGTTTTTGGAGTGAACACTTAATTTTCTCAAAAAAATATGGAAGCCTGCTAAAAGAATTAATTTGTTCAAAATTGGTATGGACGAATCCTGTTACATGTAATGCTGTACAATTAAGCTAATGTTTATTTGTCACATAACTATGTTTCAATGACATTTTTGTCCAATTTCTGTATTGTACCTTCAATATTCGTTCTCTTAGATACATGAAACTTAAATAGAATATATTTTCTTAAAAATCAACTTTTGCTTGTACTGCATTACATGTAACAGTATTCATCCATGCCAAATTTGAACAAATAAAGTCAACTCGCAGGCCTGCAGATTTTTTGGAATATTTAGTGTTTACCCCCAAAACCGGTTTGGCCATAACATAACAATTTCAAGTCTATTCACAATTTACACAGTATGTATATGTTAAGTATGTTTAAATGAACCAATGTACCATAGTTCATGACTTTATTCATTTTAGGTTGAGAAATACAGGCAAAGTTTTGATGTTCGTGCAGTGGTCTATATTTTAATTTTAATGGAATTTTAAGTATGCTACATGTACATAAATTAAGTGTAATAGTTCTTTAGGTTAAATATGTAAGGGATGATCAATATTGTTATTTTATGAAAATTATTTCTTAAATATCAGCGTGAAATTTTATGAGCTGCATCGGATAGAAATCGACCTAATGCAGATGGGTTACAATTACAACTGTTTCACAAATCTATACGGAAAGTATGTAAACTGAAAACTTAGTTGTGATAAGAACCCTAAAAGACAGACCAACATTCTTTTCATATTTATTATTTGAAAGTTCAAACAAATCAAAGTCTTATACGTGTACATGTACACCATGTTAACGTGCACTTGCATAATGTAGATTTCTATCCGACGAAATAGTATTATAAAACATAAGGCCTATTTAGATCCTGGTATCTATGATTCGTTTGTTTACACAATCTTTTATAACATGCGTGATAAGATACACTCGTTTTTTTTATGTTTTTAAATAGATTAAAGCTTTTGTTATTACTTGTGAGAAGACAATGGAGCGATTACAAAGAAACCTCATGACAAGCTTTGTATTTACAACATTGTATCTAGTTGTAAGTATTACTTATAATATTATGTTTGTTAATAGAACACGGGAATAGCCAAAGGTAGCTCAGAAATTAACTTGGAATATTAAGAAATTTCAATTACAGTAGTGAAAGGTTTAGCGCTATAAAACCAGGTTCAATCCACTATTTTCTACATTTGAAAATGTCTGTACCAACTCATGAATATGACAGTTGGTGTCCATTAGTTTGATGTGTTTTATCCTTTGATTTTGCCATTTGATTAGGGACTTTCCGTTTTGAATTTTCCTCGGAGTTCCGTTTTTTGTGATTCTACTTCTTACAGTAGTAATAAACTTGACATAAAAAATGTATTTGCAATAAACTGAACGAACACCCATCTTTACAGGGTAATACACTTTGTTTCATTTCAATACAAAAACATTTTCCGGCTTTGAATAATATAAATTAGTCGATCATATATCTGCAAATGTTAAACCATGTCGAAAATGTTTTAGGGTACTTTCACCTATAGTGTTGGTTTTGTTTTTACACATTATGACTTAAATGGCAATTTGTCTTATTAAAACTCATACCACGTCTTCTTATATTTATGTAAAACATTGTGTTGGAATAGAAAACAGATTAATGTACTACAACAAATGACATTTTTGAGTCATGTTTAGTTTTATTCTTCGTGATAATTTTTAAATTGAGGCAAACGAATGATTATTTCCTTATCCTTATCTAATCAATGATCGAATTCACAGTGAAATGAATCTAAAACATTCTTTAACAAACAATGAGAATATTTATTTATAAATAAAGGCATGAACCTGTTTTTGTTTTTTTTTTCAATTTTTAATCAGACAACAGATGCATGTAACGCAAATGAGTTTCAGTGTACAAGTGGGCAATGCATTCAAAGTGCATTACGATGTGAGGGCAGCAGTTTTGATTGTGACGACCGTTCAGACGAGGTGAATTGTAAGTAGATGTTAATGATATGATATGCAATAGTTATCGCATGAAGACGTGGTGTGTCAGTGTCAGATCACCCTGATGACCGGAGGCCAGAGGTTGATCTTACACTGACACACCAAGTCCGAATGGGATAACTATTTTACATTCCAGCTGTTTTAGATTAGACGAAAAAACATTTACAATTCATTAAATCTAGTTAATAACGCCACACTAGTAATAATATATACCCTTTATGACTACCTTATACGATGTTTAGATATGAGAACATGTCAACTCGCCCCACTGACCAATCGCCTCTTTCTAAAAAATTGTACCACTTATGAAAAAGATAACTGAAATTGAAAAGTCAGTCTGACAACTCGCCTTATTTATGAAAAGTGTTAAAATCTCCCTAAATAAAGTGTCTACTCCTTCCACTTATGAAAAATATCTTGCTTCCTTTAAATATGGTAGATTACTAGGAAATTGTATTCAGTCTTCCTGGTAAAGGGGTATGTGTCGTGGGCTGATATGTTAAAGGTCTTGAGTCCCAGTGTAGACAGTGGACTTTTCTACTTAGATTTTGATAGTGTATCTTTTCTCATTACATATTTCTAAGTTTTATTGTCGATTAAGCATTCCCGCTAAATGTTACAAAACAAAGGAAAGCATGCAAAACAAAGACACTTGAGCTGGGATGGTATGGCATGGATGATCCAGCTCAAATCACCCCTGTTAGAACAAAGGAGCTGGGATGTAACCTGGAGGTATATTTGACCATTCATTTGATTGCTAACATCGTTTTGATGAAATCAAATGTAGGTCAAATTAAAAAAAAATGCAATAGTAGTATAACGTGTTCAAAAATCATGAATCAATCATAAAACAACTCCGGTCTACAAACCAAATCTTTGGGAAAGATAACTGTGATATTTATATGTCTCTCGTCAATGCATTGGTTATTGCAAATTAATCGTATTTGTTTATATTTGATATCTAGGTCCGTTATAGTAAACTATACTTCAGTGTTTATGTTTTTCTATTTAGTTTCTACCTTATAAATTTCGTGTATTCTGTTTATAACTTCCCTTTCAAGTTATAAATGACAACATGTGTAATTGAACGTAGTTCATAACATACAAATTCACCAAAAACTAAAGAATCATCTTATTACCACACTACAAAAAGATACTATAGATATATTTAGTAACGACTGAAAACGAAAAACCAGAAGGTTGAAAACGAACAATCCACTACAAAAGACCTGGTTGCAGTCATGATGTAAAGTCCGATACTTTGTTCCTTTAAAATATAAGTCAGTTGACAAACTTGAAATATTCTAGACATTTTGTCTTGCTTAAGGTGGTACTTAACACTACAGGGAGATAACTCTGTTATAGCAGCTAAACGTTTTAAATACGTTGCGTTGTGAAGGCAATATAAAGCTTCTCAATGATCAAAATTAGTGTTTGTCAAACTGCTATATAACCAGTGTAATTTTTCTGATAAAATGGTTGGTTCAAAGTTTTTGATTTTTTTATATTTTTGTCCAAGGGTCAAAGTAAATACTTTGTCAAACTTTTATGAAAATTAAACGAGCCAAATTAATTTTAGTGAAAGTGTTGGGTACCACCTTAAAGTTATAACTAGTCAACGGTAGACACAATAATTCATCTACGGTGTCATGGGTTTAACATTGATCTGTTTTGTTGACTTTTAATTATCTGTCCGTCTACCGTATTTCCTTATTAATCGTAATAATTTTCTTTCTATTGAACATGTTGAATGGGCTTTTCTCTTTTTTTTTATAAAAGTATTTTTTCGTTTTTTTATAATTTCTACTTCAATACTTTCTACATATAATCTAGACCAAGGAGGGACGACATAGGTTCGACACCGAAGTATGTGTCACAAACAGAAATGAACGACCATTACTAACGACAATGATGGAGTTATCGACGTCATTGTAAAATCATCAACTCAAAATATAACAGAGACAACACCAACAGACAAATTTCAGAAACAAACGTATACATCATCTAAATATGCTACTGCAATATTGTCTATATATAATCTTAATTTTAGGCACAGTTGGTGTTCAACCTTGTCCCGAGGGAAGACATAGGTGCGACAATGGAGAATGTGTTACAAACAGAAATGAATGTCCAGCACAAACAACTATACCAGAGGTATCCACATCCATTGTAGAATCATCAACTCAAAATATGAAAGAGACAACACTAACAAACACATTTCAGAAACAATCGTTTACATTATACACATTATCTAAGTATGACATTCAACCAACGGCAACACATTCCATACTTGATAGTTCAAGAATAGATACGACGTCTTTGGTTAAAGCCGTTACAACTCCAGCTGATGATCACGATCCTGATAGCAAAAATAACAATCTTTATTGTAAGTACAATGTAGTGAAATTACCGTTAATACATCCAACTTTTTTGATACGAATTCTGTTATTGAACGTAGAGCGTGCAATAATAGACCAACAAGCAAACTGACTTTTATGGGAATTTGTAAGGGAACAGATTTTAAATATTTCTAACAGCATGTTATACAAAATACACTTTAACAGATAGAGGTGTCCTATGCACATTTTTATTTAGATACACACTCTTAGTATCACACTAGCAATTATAATAAAAACGTGTCTGTACAATATGTTTAGATATTTGTTCTACCAGACTGTGCAGACACCTGTTTTATCCAGAGCCTATATAATATGGTTGTTCTCCTTTAATGATCAAAAATATAAAACTATCGTTTTATTTTTTTGTGATAGATTAACAACTTTTAAAATCGATCATAATATGCCAAAATAATTTTCGATTTAGGCTCTTCTAAGTCTATAATATTTCTTTAAAGGATTTTTCATTTGCGTTCGTCAAACAGTTTTAAACCTGTAGACCAGGCGTAAATAACACTAGTTTGAAATCTAGTTTTTTGTAAACGGTTTTAATGATTGTTAAAACTACTAGCGAATAAAACTTTTATCTTGAAAAAAAAATTAATGTGTCTATCCTGCAATCATTAACCAATATAAGTTTGATATAAAAAGTAAATAATTTAAGTCATGAATATGACAGTTATTGTCCATTTGTTTGATGTGTTGTAGTTTTTATTTTACTATTTGAATACGGACTTTCCGTTTTTGTTATTTTACTTTTAATGATACGGTTGTATGCTGCATAACACGTGTCCCTGAATGAACCTTTAATTGTTGACATATACATATAAAAAGAACCCAGTACACAACACAGATAATTGTGAATCATGATTACTCTTTGTCAAATATGGACAGCTTTTTGCAATTGTACAAGTTTTGGTGAAAATAAAAAGCTAACAGTTGTGAAAATAGTTGCACAGATACAGCATTGAAGCAAATGCATTCTGGCGAATGGCTGATTTCTTTTGGCACAGATCTCGGCAAATCGTATACGACAATCGTTGACATAGGGATATCGTCATTGATATGAACACAATACAAACGTAGTATGTAGTATTCTATGTCTTTATGTTCTTGATAATACTTCCTTGATTTTATTGTTTTCAGACTTGCTATTACTACTGTTGCTGATACCGATCTGTGTGTTTGGATATTATTTATGGAACCGGCAAAGAACAAGAGAAAATGAAATTGTATAGACAGGGATATAGGTAATAACTTCACGTAATTATTCTCTTTATTATGCAATCACACATCAATTAAAAAACAAACGGACAAAAGAGTATATTTCCTAATGATACAAACTTTCACCAGAGATCAAATTACGTGGGTATTAGCAACTAATGGTTACCGTTCGGTCTTCAAATTAATCAATATCTATTCTTTATATATAATAAGCTCTAAGACTGTAATAAAAAGATATTCAATTTAAAAAATAGAACCAGAGAAGTGGTTTATGCTGGAATAAATAAAAGAACAATAAGTTTGACATCACCAAACGACTAACACTGAACTGTATGCGCTTGACTATAAAGTATATTGAATGATCAGACATGTTTGAGAGGGGTTAAACCTTCCTACATCCGGAACAGGTGTGTATTTATAAACTTGATCGCCACTAAGCAGAGAAAAACTTATCAAAAAGACAACAAGCCCAAGGTACTAATCTAAGTGCACTCGTAGTTTCAACCAGCTTCTTAGAAACCTATTAAAAAACTTGCAAGAGAAAATAATAGTTACTGCATAGTTACTTATGGCATAAATGAAGGGCCGTTATCCTAATCCAAGTTCATCTAAATATTTTCAAATTATCATGATCATAAGCTTAAATTAAGAAATATAAATTTATTAGTAACTAATGTTTTCTATCAATTCTAGGAATGGAAATACTAAGAATAAAAGAAATTGAACAAATTCATCCTTTTTCAAACTATTGCAAACTCAGGAAATGGTTAAGATATTCTCACAGAATACATCTTCACTTGGTGCTAATGTTGATTGAATTGATCACGTTGAACTAGAAATATGATCATAAATAGTATTACCAGATTGTATTCTACATTCGTTATTTGCAATATCAACGAATATCACAATACGTTTACAAGCGAGGAGTATGAGAGTTGCTATCCATTCATTTGATGTGTTTGAGCTTTTCCTTCTGCCATTTGATTAATTAGGGACTTTCCTTTTTGAATTTTCCGTGGAGTTGAGAGGGGTTAAACCTTCCTACATCCGGATTTTACTTTTATACCATCAGCACCATTCCATGTGCCACTGATAGAGCATGAACTGCATTCAGCCTATGCCTAACACCTAAGTGCATTCATCTGTTGCTAGCCTTTGCAACAATGTTCTTTATTGCATTAAATATAATTTAACACAGTCTAGTCTAACTGCCATCTCAAGATAAAGTGGGAACATTCTTAAATGTGTCTGTTATCTATTATAACTGATTACGAATGACAAAAGCGTATTACATAAAACAACTAGAAACATCACTTTGTAAACTCCATGCGTTCAAATCACTTTTAAGAATTTACCTTCATTACCTTCGTCGGAAACGCTCAAAAATGAATATTTGAATACCGTTGAATACCAAATGTCGTGGTTTTCTTTGATACAGTTGAAACACGAATTAAATGATCAACGAAGTACCTATTTTCTATAGGATTTGTATGTAAAGTTAAGTAAAACCACGAAATCTAGTACCTTAAATAAACTCATCATAGATACCAGGACTAAATTTAGTATAAACGCCAGACGCGCGTTTCGTCTACAAAAGACTCATCAGTGACGCTCGAATACAAAAAAGGTAAAAAGGCCAAATAAAGTACGAAGTTGAAGAGCATTGAGGACCAAAATTCCTAAAAGTTTTGCCAAATACAGCATAAAAAGATACAAGTTTTCCTCAATATGAAAATTGATACCCACGAAAATAAATGAATCCACATTACCTTTGTAAAACAACCGAAACAGTTGAGGAGCTATATATGTATATATGACCAAACAGAACAAAAAAAGATTTTTTTAAATACATCTACTTTGAACTTTGTCTCAGACAGTTGATTCAGATTGACATTTGATGAGTGTCGACAAAATATTAATAGAGTGAAAAACATTGTAGCTGAAGAGTTCTTTAGGTTAAAAGGCATTTCCTAGAAAAAAAGCGACTGGAATTGTAAGACCATAATAAAAAGCTTAAGGTAAACTCGATTTAGAAAACACGTGATTCCTGAAATAAAATTCGAAAATATTTTATTGAACCCATTTTGTTTTGGTTCGATACATGATGGGGAAAAAAAACGGAAACGCTACTGTTTCCAGGAAATTTACGACAGATTATTATAAATTTGAGTGCACCCGATTTTAAAATATACAAGAAGATGGACAGATATGCCTTTTGATATTTATTCATATTTTATTTTCTCTTTAAAACAAATTTGCTCATTTATTAAAGTGACAATCCCCTCAAAAAGTAAATGATCTTCTAACCGGAACATAAAAGAATTTTGTTAAAATATTGCATAGGTTATATTATTTTACTATTGGTAAAGTACGTTAAACTGGTATCTGATACACGACCGATTACATGTACCTAATAATAAGATATTTGTCATTTTGTATTCAAATGTATACACGGAGGTCACTTTTAGCAAATATGTTAATTCAATTAAAATTCACAAAGAATAGTTTTTTTTAAGTATTTGTAATTTTATGTAATAATGTCTACACGGAAGTTACATTTTTTAGTGAATATGGTAATTTAATTGTATTCTTCAATTAAACATTCTACATGTATCACTTTCATATAAACTTCCATAACCTTTTTAAGTCAAAGGAAGTGATTTCAAATAATCTCCAATTACACGAATAATCATAATATAATTTTTTCAAATCTTTTTTTCCCCGATTCTTATTAGAGATGATATAATACATTTTGTTTTATTTAATGTAAATTTCTGATTGAAATGTGACATTTTGTTATGTGTTGAATTGAATTATGTTCTTACGGGTCGTATCATTTGTGCAATGATTATTTATAAATACAAGAAAATGAGGGGAGTCAAAAATAAAAACACAAACAAAATTAGCCTAATCCATTTATTATGCATTATTTAATGCGTTGAAACCTTAGGTGGGCATCGATAAATTATATCAAAACTTATAACATTGTTGACGAATAGTTCATAAACTTATAGAACACATATCGTGCATAATTGTGACTCGACATATAAGACCGCATACTTATGAACTTATGCTAATGAGGGGAAAGAGACAGGCTAATTGCTGGAATAATCTTTGCGATACACGGTAACACAAAAAAGGTTACAAATTCCTTTAAACTTTGAAACACTTTCCCGAATCAATTTTTGTCGTACGATAAAATTGAGAATTGAAATGGGGAATTTGTTAAAGGTACAACAACCCGACCATAGAGCAGACAACAGCCGAAGGCCACCAATGTGTCTTCAATATAGCGATTAACTCCGACATTCGGAGGCGTCCTTCAGCTGGCCCCTAAACCTATATGCATACTAGTTCAGTAAAAATGGACGTCATACTTAACTCCGAATTATACACAAGAAACTAAAATTAAAAAGCATACCAGACTTACAAAGACCAGAGGTTCCTAACTTGGAACAGGCGCACAATTGCGGCGGGGTTAAACATGTTTTTTGATCTCAACCCTCTAGCCAATGTAAAAAAAACAAACGCACAACAATACACAGAGTAAAACTCAGTTTAAGAGAAGTCCGAGTCCGATGTGAGAATATGAAATAAAAGAAAATAAACAAAATGACAATAATAATAAATAACAACAGGCTACTAGCAGTTACTGACATGCCAGCTCCAGACCTCAATTTAACTGATTGAAAGATTACGTCTTTATCATTTGGAAATCAGGTATAATCCCTCCGGTTAGGGTTTTAGTATTATACCATCATGATATGTATGAGAAGAACATAACCCGTGTCATGCCAACAACATGGTTTTAGAATATATGTGTTTAATTCCGATGCAAATACCCGATATTTACATGCCCATAATTAGTAAAAACCGAAAACGCTACTGTGACACATTCACCGCTAATTTTCACGCACTTCAGTATTGATCGATTTAAAAACTGACAAGAATGCGGACAAATATGCCTTTTTTTGTGTTTATTCATATATCCATTTAAAAGAAATTTGCTCCTTTAGTTAAGTGACAATCTCTTCAAAAAGAAATTCATCTTCTAATCGGAGCATAAAGATATTTTGTTAAGATATTACATAGGTTATATTTTACTATTGATAGAGTACTTTAAATTAGTATCTTATTCATAACTGATAACATGGTATTGAAATATTTGTCATCTTGCATTTAAATGCTGTCAAGGAAGTCATTTAGTTTTAAATATGTTAATTCAATTTAAATTCACGACTACTAACTACCTGGTACTTAAGGTTTTGTAATTTTGTGTAAAAATGTTCACAAGGAAGATACATTTTTTAGTGAATATGTTAATCATATTCAAAATCTTTCAATAAACAGTTTACATATATATCATATTGAAATAATCTTTAATTACACGGATAAGCATATCTCTATTTCGCAATCAATGAGTATATGTGTTTTCAATTCTAACATTAGGTCCTTCAAACGCTTGGTAAAATATGAATATATTGTTTGGGCTGTTCCGATCGTTCTCCCACGTCATATGCTTTTTAATGAATGAGCTACCCGACGTCATAGAACTATGACGTTAGAATATAAGAATACTACGGGAAAATACATGCTTGTAAAACCAAAAATCATCACAAACAAGGAAACGTAAACAAACGATGCTCAAATGTGTTATATAAGCCATTCTGTTTATACTTATACGACACATTAGTACAATTGTCATTTAGATTCATCCAAACCTATCTAAATATGTTATTGTATTTAGTTTAAGCATAGCATGCCACTTATTTAGTTTGCTCCGTTCTTGTACGTCAATTTAATAGTGCGTTTATTTATAGGCACGGCAAATAATGCCTTAACCTAGAGCGCTCCGATCCAAAACAATAGCCGTATTTTTCTTATTAGAATCGAAATAATCATTGTAAAATAATTGTCATAAAGGTGTAATACCACCATTGATTTTCCCCTATTAGTCTTTGTTAGATTTGCACTTTTCAAAAAAATGTGCAGAGTTTATCTTTGTTTCAAATAAAGAAATACTTGGCATTAGTAAAGTTTTATCCTGACCAGTTCTATAGAAAAAATTCACATAACATTTCATTGCATATAAAAAAAAAAAAACATCATTGGAAGTTAACCAATCAAATTTCTCCCCTTATTTGATCTGTGTACAAGGTTAGTCAACAAAATTTCCTATAGAAATCCCAAATAAAAAATAATGGTGTTTGGAAATACCCAAGACATATGTTTATGACACAGAAATGGTTTTACTGCACTAATATGTAGGATTAATTACCTACAACTGTCAAATTCAAGGGAATATTTTTTTCGACCTACTTTCGTAGGATGTGACGTACCATGATTTGGTGGTATTACACCTAAAGAAGACATTTTTGTTCAATAAACTGAATGTGACTTTTTTCCTTTGTAATACTAGTTTTTTCAAGCATTTCTGTTAACTTTTGTCATAATCAGTTCAATAGTTTGAGAAAAATCTAGTATAATGAAAGACGACATCTACAGTGATTCGAGCAAACTGTCTTCGACAAATCCAAATCAAGTCGCATCAAGATAGAATAGAGTATGGGCCAATAAATGATCAAATATCTATCTTCTCTGCCTACAAACAGTTGAATATGATACACAAGATGATTTTTGGAAGATAAATACCACTAATGGACCTCTTTGTATTCTTTATAAGGTCTCTTTTGATCAATTTATACCTCTGATTTCCTCAAAATTTCAAATGTTCAGGCCAAAAAATAAAAATAATGGGGTAACTTTCACTCAGTTATGGTAGAAATGTTATGAGAAATGGGTAATTGAAGCATGTCCTTACGTAAAAATTAAATTTACTCTGCGTTCCAAAAAGGGACATAAAAGGCTTCTCTTTTAGTAAATAATTTGTCGTTACGGCATTCAAAATAATTTCATTTACTTATAACTATATTTTTATTTAAGAATTTCCTACGAAAATGTTCTATCATAGCAGAATATAAGAAATAGTATGGCTTGTTCTGTCAACTGAATATTCATGGTAGAGTCCTATTTCAAGACAATTTTATCATAAAATGTGTTTTGGAGACTCAATTCACTCAGACTATTTCATTTTTTGAATTATTTCTCTTAAATAGCAAGATATTTTAACACATGAGATTACTCACAAGGTCAAAGGTGCATGTACAGTTTCCCATATTAGGTGTAATACCACCATTGATTTCCCCCTATTAGTCTTTGTTAAATTTGCACTTTTCAAAAAAAAGGTGCAGAATTTATCTTTGTTTCAAATAAAGAAATACTTGGCATGAGTAAAGTTTTATCCTGTCCAGTTCTATAGAAAAAAATTCACATTACATTTCATTGCATATAAGAAAATAACCATCATTGGAAGTTAACCAATCAAATTTCTCCCCTTATTTTATCTGTGTACAAGGTTTAGTCACCATGTAATTACATCAAGATTACAAAATTTTCTATAGAAATCCCAAATAAAAAATAATGGTGTTTTGAAATACACAAGACATATGTTTATGACATAGAAATGGTTTTACTGCAATGATATATAGGATTAATTACCTACAACTGACAAATTCAAGGGAATATTTTTTTCGACCTACTTTCGTATACAACCGGATGTGACGTGCCATGATTTGGTGGTATTACACCTAAAGGACCAACCCGTGGTAAAATCACGATATATTCAAGCCCCCATGAATTATTTCTTAAACAAACTTCAATTACACGAATATGCATAATAGCTTTTTTTCCAATAAATGTAAAAGTTTGATCAACCAGTTAATCCTTTGATACAGACAACAATCTGCTTAATAACAAGCTTACATATTTACATTAAAGACACATTGGTTTTATTTCGGTATCTAATTTTGAACTATTTTAGATATAACAATCAGTTGTCTGTCATCTTCATTGCGAAATACCTACATTTCATGTATGTTTCATTATGATACGTGTTTTGATTGGCTGACAGCAATCTCGCGTCGTTCTGAAATTAACCTTGATATCGAAATGAAATGTAACATTCATGATAACACGAGCTTCAACAATAAAATGCACAGGTAAATGATAGCAAAACTTGGTACAAATCGTGTTTTCATGATTCATTAGAAAAAAATGAAATTTAATTATAAGTATTGAATGTTTTTTTTTGTAATGTTATATTTGTTGTTTTCACAATTTACCGCTAATATGTAAGTTATAGAAAGTATGTTTGGATTAGGATTTATTATGTGTTCTTGTATGCAAATTTGTCTTATATTACGTGATACCACAGCTAACTACTGCATCACAATTTGAAACATTTGACGTCTTTGTGTTTAAAAACAGATTGCTGCATGAAGTAATGGGTTTGTTCAAAGACGTCAGAAGTACATTTGAAGATCGGCGTTATAAAAGTAAAACATAACTGTCACATTGGCAGTAGAGGTCATACAGTTCAAAAGGGAATCAATGACATATGACAAAACAAGGATTAGTATTGAAAAAATATCTTCATTGTGGATTACTTATTGATTCACAGTTGCAATATCCCTTTACATTATAATGTCTAAGAAGATATATTATATTGTTTAGGGTACCCGGTTTTTTAAAGTTATGCATCTATTTATTATTGTTTCTTAACTATCGTAGTTATTGTATATCATATACACGAATATTGACACCGTTATTATTGATTTTTGATATAATTGAATGTATTATTGTCATTAAAACAAAATAAAAACTTTAAATAATATACATTTCCTTCTCTCCATGACAGTCAGTGGTATCAATTTACTTACTGTGGAAATCCCCATACTTTATATTCAATGATCTGTATCTATTTAATGCGTAAAACAGGTGTGTTGTGTGATTTTCTATATGTTGATATACAAAACGTTTTAAAGTAAGTAAATATTAGTTAAATATTAGTGATCATATTAACCTGAAAGAATTGTCAAAGGTTATTACTTAACCTCTGTCATAAACTATTGTAAGATTTTTTATTTTATTTAATAAGTTGTCTATTATTTTATTTCCTGTCTTTATTTATATAAATTGCTTATTATTTCGTCTCTTACCATGCATTGGATCAAGCTTTTTAACAGTTGACATCCTCGTTCTTTGATCTAAGGTAGATAGTTTTCCACTACTAATGACACCCCACCTCCATTTTTTGTAACTACCATAATGAAAAACAAATATAGCAAAAAATATATGTGGTCTTTAGTTAATCACAATAATGACCCGAAATCACAGTTATTTCGTAGTGCATTTCTTTTAGACAATAAATGCGAATTAAAAAAAACGCACCCGCTCTATCTCAAAAGAATTTTTACAGTGTAGTGTACTACTAGTTGGACAAATACTATCAAATTTATAGACACTTCTACCAGCTCTAACTCAAAATATTGACAATTCTTTGTTAAGGGAGTATAAAATTCAGTTTGACAGCTTGAGACGTAATAAAACATGACCTTTTATTACTGGACCAAATCACTACTTAACATAAAGATTCAGCACCCAAATTGTTTTTTAACATGTAATTACATCACCTATTTAATATTTCATGTATTAAATATCAAGAAATAAATTGAGAAAGTGTACTAAATAAAAAATGCAAGTTATACACTGTTCACACTAGGGACTATATTCGTAGACAACGAAAACCAAAGGATGATAACTGTGTCCTCGGACCTAATAAACATACAAATAACAGAAGGAGTCCATGAAGATCATTGTCGATTGATAATGACAAACTATACCACAGTCTACTTTGTCATGTTGACAATTAAATTTCATAAACAATCCTGTCAGAAAGACCAACGTTTGAAATAATGAATATACACATACAGAATTCTGTCTTTCAACAAGCATTTTTAAAAAATGCGAAGTAAATACATGAAAGTGTTTAACATAACACAAAAATACCAATAGTAAATATCCGTAAGGAAACAAATTTAAATTCTATAAATTGCATATGAAGTGTCTATTTAAACACATTTGTATTGCAAGATTTTGAAGCAACTTTCGTTTAAAAACAACAAAACATCTGTTTACCCAGGCCACGTCCACTTATATTTTTGTCCATCTGATGAGTTAAGCTTTTTTCAACTGTTTTTTTATAGTTCGTTCTTATGTTGTATTGTTAGACCACTGTCCTAGCTTAGGGGAGGATTGGGATCCCGCTTACATGTTTAACCCCGCCTCATTGTGTATGTCTGTGCCTGTTCCAAGTCAGGAGCCTTTAATTTAGTGGTTGTCGTTTGTTTATGTGTTACATATTTGTTTTTCGTTCATTTTTTGTACCTAAAAAAGGCCGTTAATTTTCTCGTTTGAATTGTTCTACATTGTTATATCTGGGCCTTTTATAGCTGACTATGCGGTATAAGCTTTGCTCATTGTTGAAGGCCGTACGGTGACCTATAGTTGTTAATTTCTGTGTCATTTTGGTCTCTTGTGGATAGTTGTCTCATTGGCAATCATACCACATCTTCTTCTTTATACCTAAAGTTCCTAAATACAATATATCGCCGGCGAACAGCAGATGTTTTATACCAGGAACCTATTGTTCAGTGATTTCATTTGTTGATGTGGTTCATATATTTTTCTTGGTTCTTTGTTTTTACAGTCTAGACCGTTTGTTTTTATGTTTGAATAGCTTGTACTAGTCATATTGGGGCCCTTTATAGCTTGTAACATTGCCTTTTAGTGTGAGACAAGTCACCTTGTTGAAGACCGTACTTTAACATATAGTACTCTACTTTTTATACGAACGCAAACATTTTAATTTTTCGTCGTATATTGCTATCACGTTGGCGTCGTCGTCGTCCGAATACTTTTAGTTTTCGCACTCTAACTTTAGTAAAAGTGAATAGAAATCGATGAAATTTTGACACAAGGTTTATGACCACAAAAGGAAGGTTGGGATTGATTTTCAGAGTTTTGGTCCCAACATTTTAGGAATTAGGGGCCAAAAAGGGCCCAAATAAGCATTTTCTTTGTTTTCGCACTATAACTTTAGTTTAAGTGAATAGAAATCTATGAAATTTTGACACAAGGTTTATGCCACAAAAGGAAGGTTGGGATTGATTTTGGGAGTTTTAGTTCCAACAGTTTAGGAATTAGGGGCCAAAAAAGGGCCCAAATAAGCATTATTCTTGGTTTTCGCACAATAACTTTAGTATAAGTAAATAGAAATCAGTGAAATTTAAACACAAGGTTTATGACCACAAAAGGAAGGTTGGGATTGATTTTGGGAGTTTTGGTCCCAACAGTTTAGGAATAAGGGGCCCAAAGGGTCCAAAATTGAACTTTGTTTGATTTCATCAAAAATTGAATAATTGGGGTTCTTTGATATGCTAAATCTAACTGTGTATGTAGATTCTTAATTTTTGGTCCCGTTTTCAAATTGGTCTACATTAAGGTCCAAAGGGTCCAAAATTAAAGTTAGTTTGATTTTAACAAAAATTGAATCCTTGGGGTTCTTTAATATGTTGAATCTAAAAATGTACTTAGATTTTTGATTATTGGCCCAGTTTTCAAGTTGGTCCAAATCGGGGTTCAAATTTAAACTTTGTTTGATTTCATCAAAAATTGAATAATTGGGGTTCTTTGATATGCCAAATCTAACTGTGTATGTAGATTCTTAATTTTTGGTCCCGTTTCCAAAATGGTCTACATTAAAGTCCAAAGGGTCCAAAATTAAACTAAATTTGATTTTAACAAAAATTGAATTCTTTGGCTTTTTTGATATGCTGAATCTAAACATGTACTTAGATTTTTGTTTATGGGCCCAGTTTTCAAGTTGGTTCAAATCAGGATCCAAAATTATTGTATTAAGTATTGTGCAATAGCAAGAAATTTTCAATTGCACAGTATTCAGCAATAGAAGAAATCTTCAATTGCACAGTATTGTGCAATAGCAAGAAATTTTCAATTGCTCAGTATTGCGCAATAGCAAGAAATCTTCAATTGCACAGTATTGTGCAATAGCAAATATTTTCAATTGCACAGTATTGCGCAATAGCCAGAAATAACTAATTGCACAATATTGTGCAATAGCAAGAAATTTTCAATTGATTGGAGTTATCTTTCTTTGTCCAGAATAATAGTTGAGTCAACTTAAATCATTGTTTTATACAATATACAATGTATATTCACTTTTACTACCAACTGATAAATTAAAACAATCTTTACCATTCAATGATAACATGCACCTTTTGTTACATTTTAATATTTTATGATGTATTTAAATGAGTAGTTATTGTTGCAAACTCCATTAGAAATTTGAATTGAGATCAGTTTTGGAAAAAGGGAAAGGGGGATGTGAAAAAAAATGGGAGGGGGGTAAATTTTTCTCATTTCAGATTTCATAAATAAAAAGAAAATTTCTTCAAACATTTTTTTGAGAGGATTAATATTCAACAGCATAGTGAATTGCTCAAAGGCAAAAAAAAAATTTTAAGTTCATTAGACCACATTCATTCTGTGTCAGAAACCTATGCTGTGTCAACTATTTAATCACAATCCAAATTTAGAGCTGTATCCAGCTTGAATGTTGTGTCCATACTTGCCCCAACCGTTCAGGGATCAACCTCTGCGGTCGTATAAAGCTGCGCCCTGCGGAGCATCTTTTTACACAATCTGACTAGGATGGAGATTTTCTCATCAGCACTCATGCCACATATCTTTTTTTTTTATTTCTAATACTAAAATGACATTGGTGTTTCAATTGATAAATAGCAATAATTTAAAAGCTTATTTTTTTCTAGTTTGAGGTAGTTTGCAAAACAAGTCAGCAGCTATGATTATACACATGCTGTCTTTTATCGTATTCAGTATAGAAATTTCAACAGGTATGTAAACATTACTTTAAAGATATATTTAATTAGTCCTGCGGATCGGTGAAAAAATTCTGAGTTTTAAGAAAAATAACTTGATTTGGTATGGTATTACCTTTTGGTATTTTAAACTATATAATCATATGTATGAACCCACCTTAAAATTTCAAAATACCGCCCGTGTTTAAGATGGCCGCAATAAAATATCAAAATCAAAATATATCACTTATGTCAAATTTAAGGTAAATTTTGTCATGGCAGTATTGCTGGGTGTTTCGAAAATATGATCATTTCAATGTATATACTATTGAACATTGCTCACAAAGGTATCATCATTTTGACGAGCAAATACATTATGGTTGACAGATATGAAACAATTTTATTGTCCTGGTAGATGAAAATACGCGAGGACAATGAAGTTCTGTTCGGTCTTATTGCACATTTATTCTTCTAAAAATGAAAAGAAAATACATACATACACTATTTTATAAATTTCATGCGTGTATTTTTATTAAAATTCAGCAACTAAAATAGAGAATGATTTGTCTTTCATAATTATTTGAAATAGTTCGTTACAGTCTTTGTTATATAAAATAAATGACTTAAATATGCATGAGAGATAAACATTAAACATGTTTAAACATTACCGTCAGTGATGAAAGGTGTACAAGACAAACACGTATTCATTGAAATGCATATGCAATCACTTTTCTGATGTATAAGATAATCACGTAAAGTAACATTATGCATTTTCGCAACATTGTGTTTTACATTAAGGTACTATCCAAATAACAGTAGTATACCGCTGTTCGAAATTCTAAAATCGATTAAGACAAAACAAATCCGGGTTTTAAACTAAAACTGAGGGAAACACATCAAATATAAGAGGGAAACAACGACACAACAGAAACACTAAAATGCGACACACACAGAAACGAATTACAACTGCCATCTTCCTGACTTGGTACAGGACATTTAAAGAAAAAATGGTGGGTTGAACCTGGTTTTGCGTCTAGCCGAACCTCATGCTTTAATGACAATGTTAAATATAACACTAAATATAACACTAAATAGACCTTGTCTGTATTTACTCTTCTTATCGTATGTATTCTCCCAGGGGCGGATGCAGGAATTTTCGAAAGGGGGGGGGGGGGTGCTAACCCAGGGCAAAGGGGGGTGCAAAGGGGTGCAAAACATATGTCCCGATACAAATGCATTGATCGGCAAAAATAAAGGGGGGTGCGCACCCCCGGAACCCCCCCCCCCTGGATCCGCCACTGTTCTCCCACGTTCAACGATTGGCGTCATTTTACTGTTTTCGAAATAAACATAAAGGGATTGTAGTTTCCTTTTTTTTTATTGTTTTTGATAAGAATGCTTTCATTTCACATGCAATTGGACTATCATAAAAGGTTAAAATTATCAAAAACCTTTTTATCGAGATCCCGACAAATCTCATTTGAACGCTTATTCTCAACTTCGATTACGCCAAAACATGTCTTTACGAACAATATTTAATTCTCACATCCCCATTTGGACAATAGGTGCTTTTTCGTCATTTGATGTCAATTGTTTTACATAAAACCCTTGTCAATCTATCATGGAAAGTACTAGGACAATGTTTACCAAACTTGACAATTACCAGTCCTACTGTGTTAAAATTCTGTTCGCCATCCGTATAAACTGCCGCTATACAACAAATCGGTGGACTCAAATGCATACATATGTTATTGTAAGTTTGTTTTTAGGTGAAATTCAAAAGGAATAAGACAGATATTTGTTTGATAATTTGTGAAATAATTTTATTTGTTCATTTGTGAAATGTACTTGATATTATCAGATTTTTACATGACAGTTTTCATATCAGTTGATTATCAATCCCATGTCATGATGTCGAAAATGGTCGCTGTAACCATTAATATACCGTAAGAGTCGTTTTTATTGTGTGTTAAAAAAACCACTGACAAACCACATAATGCGCTGCCTTATCATAAATAAAAAGTTATACAAAAATACTTTAAAAAAAACTAAGAAAAACTGTATAAGATCATTAAGGTAGATAACTTTCAATCAGGAAATTATTAAGACTGTAATGTTTAAACTCTCACAAACAAATTTGACCATAGAGGAATATTCATATGTTATTTTTTATTCATATAGCTTTTTACATGTTTTGGTCTAATACAGACCCTGCTTTCTAATTTTTGTTTTTAAGCGTTCCTTATGAAGTTCATCTTAACTTTTCGTTGTTCCAAACATCATTCGGGCGTATATATAAAAATGCATACCAGAAACGGGTCATTGGCCCTAGACAGCTTTTGTCAATAAAACATAGTAAAAATATTTAACTATATAATATAAAAAGTATGAAAGGAAAACTTCTTGGAAAGTCAAAAGACAGATTTTGGAAATGATAAAAATGTTCAATGATTTGAAAGTTAAGTGAAGACATCGTAGTGAACAATTATATTTGTTGCTAGATTCGAAAATTGTAGCTTACTTGTAATTTAGTGTTAGTTAAAGGCATACAATACAGTTTTGATCCCATGACAATTTGCTTATAGGTTTATCTGATTAAATAAAATATGTAAAACACATACGCCGTCATGTGCTAACTTTTGACCAGAACGAGGTCAAAACTTTCAATCTTAACTTAAAATTTGAGGACGTGTTTTTCCTTTCGACAGAAATACATATCTTTTTTTGTTTTAAAAGAAAACACAAGCTTTTTTAGTTAAATGAATTGTAATTATTGTTTTGTACAAGTATCCTTTACATTTATGTATTATGTTTTTGGTAATAACTCATATTTATCAAATGATCATGTATTTAGAAGAAAAAAGTCATGTGTTGTTGTATATCCATCAAATTAACACATAATTTCCCAGCATTATTAAACCAAAATGTCATTTGAAAAGGGGTCCATGAACTCGTTTTATATTAAATCAGTTTGAATGATAAAAATCAGTCGAATGCATATTATCGCGAAATTTCACAGTTTGACGTCGCAATAAGAACATTGTACGTTAGCAATGTCATACCTCTCCTGGAACTGTAGCGTATGCCCTTAAGCGATTTAGTACATTTGATATACGTAAAAGGTAGTTATTGTTTGCTTATACCAAACAACAATATATCAATATTAACAGATTCATTTGCCTGTGTCAACTATTTCTATATTGTAGTTTTCTATTGTGTTTGTCTTAGCATTGCCTTATTTGTTTTACATTTATAAAAAGGACATCTTATATAAGAATGCCGGATGTTATTTCAATGGCAGCCAGTGTATTTATCGCGTTTTCTTACCTTTTCCCCTATTTAAAACGAATTACCTGTTTTCACCACTGCCAGTGAATATGCTTCAAATTCACCTCTATGCTTTGTTTAAATCCCGCGGTACTATGATTGTCTCCACTTAAAATAATTTAAACATATTTATGGATTACAGCTTACGGGTAAAATTGTTCGGTGTAATTTAACAAATATATCATATTATGGAGGGGTAATTGCGACAAACACCAATCTTGGAACCATATTTCCCTTGCCTGGCGGCTCGGGAAATTTAACAGTCAATTGACTAATATTTTACGCGAATGCCCCTCCATAACATGATACATACGTTCAAAATGTAAGCAAAAATATTAGAAATATTAATACTACAACTTTAATGTATAGTCTATTGAATATGGGGATGACCATCACAAAATACGAATTCAAATTTTTCTGTTCATTAAGAGTCAAAATAATTGTTTTCAAATTGTAGATGGTGTTCTTGTATTTATGCAGACATTTTATTTATACTATCAGGTTTATCGTGCAATATAACCGAGTTTGAATGTAACAATGGAAACTGTATTAGAATAGAATTAAGATGTGACGATGGATTTGATTGCACAGACAAATCAGACGAAGAAAATTGTAAGTAAAAGTACTTGATAAAAAAGTAATGCTTACACATTCATCCAAAAGATAGTTTATATAATATATGGGTTCTGTTTTATCACATAACTGAGACAAGTCTTTTTTTTTTTTTTTAGTTTTGATCTACGACAATTAATATTTGATGTTTTAAACTTTGTTACAATATTTGTCAAATTAATGTTTTCGGTGTTGACAGAGTAAAGATCGAGATGGATCATTTTCATTGTCATCCGCGAAAACTACAATTGTAGACTAAAAGATAATGAGGTAAACAGTGTTTGTTCACGTTTTGAAATCACAAACGTATTTGAATGTATTCTATAACAAATTCATTAGAATATGACTTTACATTTACAAAAAATTAAAGTCCGAACATGAGTTATTAACGCAACCTATATTGTAGAAGATTGATTTTGAAAAGCAATTCGTTTGAACTATAAATGCGAGGCTTTGTCACTTCCATCGTTATTGATAAGTTGCAATGCATGTTCCTTGTGTTTGATGTGGTAATTGGAACACACAATAAGTCAATATTCATGTGATGATGCTTTACTTAAATATGCAAGGGATAATATTACCGACATTTGATTCCGGACATTGAGCGTATTACAGTACTTTGAAGTTAAGGCCACACAAAATTCGCGATAATATGCGATACACCGTCTGTAACTGATACTCGTTCACATCATGCATTATTAATCGAGTTTGGTAATACAACTTATTGCAAACAGTATTCGAAAATATACTTAAGTACAAACTCGACTTACTTTTATGATGAAAGTTATTTGAACAGTTTTAGTTCTTGCTTAAACAAGCTTTGAAAAGTTAAACACATATTTTTACCATCGGCCCTGAAAAGTCAAACCTCACAAAAACAATACAAGAATTTGCAACAAAAGCTATAATACTAAATATATATAAAGACAACGAACCAAAGGGATGAAAATCAGAGGTATGTCTTTAAACATATGTAAATGAAATATAACAACGAGTTTCCAATTCGTTTCGTTTCGGGGTCTTTTATAGCTGACTAAGTGGTATGGGGTTTCCTCATCGTTGAATGCCGTATGTTGACCTAAAGTTGTTAACTACTATGGCATATGGTCAGGACTGGTTGCCACATGAGGAAAAAGATATGCTTACCCATTCGTAGCACCTGAGATCACCCCCAGGTTTTAGTGAGTTTTGTGTTGCCTACTCCTTAGTTTTCTATGTTGTGTCATATGTACTATTATTTGTCTGTTTGTCTTTTTTAATTTCAGCCATGGCGTTGTCAATTTATTTTCAATTTATGAGTTTGACTGTCCCTCTGGTAATTTTAGCCTTTGCAATCATACCACATCTACTTATTTATCAATGTGTATGAAATACCTGTAAAGACTCTGTGTTAACAAATATTAATACAAAATGTGACCGCGTATTATTTTGAATTTTCCTAACGGATGTTCATGGATTATAAATAACCTGTAATACTGTCAGGACTTCAGTAAACTTTGTTTTCATAAACATCGAAATTAATTGGTACGTCCATTTGTCTTTGACCACAAGCTATTTGGACGTTGTACAATGTTGTATACACCAACTTTGCTTTGTTAAGCAGCCACATCCGGAATCAGCTGGTTATACCATTGATATGAAACCTTCAAAGATTGTAGCGATAAACTTCTCTCAATGTGTCGTTGTAATTTTTCAATTGCATACTTGCATATTTATATCAATGTTTGTAAGACATTTAACATAAACTGAGGTGACAAGATAGTTGATCCAACTTTCTGTATGCACTGGTAAATATTCAATTGCTGTAAAATTTATATCATTCCAAGTCATTTCAGTGTGACTCATATGTGGGCTAGCTTTTCGTCCAAAATATATGCACTTAGGAAATTAAATCTGTATAATTTATAGTATAACACAAACTAAAAACAACCGATGACCTAAGCGAAAATGTGCATGTAGGTCATTGTGTGAAGATGTAAAAGGTGTATGTATTCCATGATGAAAAATGCAATTGGAATCGATACATTTGACACTACAATACATCTGCATGAATTTCTAAAGAAATATAGTTACATATATTTAGCAATAAGTCTTATGTTCAAGAAATTAGTTAATGTATCTAATCAGAATTTCACTCCTTTTTTTATCTTGTTTGTGAGAAAGTCAACTGAGTTGAGACTGTATTCAATCGATGCAAATAAATGCGATTTCTGTTGTGAAAATGCACCGCATATAACAGGTTGAGAACTCTAGTTTTCCTGACGGCAGAATATATTTGCATAGTAATTTCATAAACACAAGGCCTATGATGGCCTTGAAAAACTGACCAATCGACTCAATAAACTACAATGCATTGTGGGCTACTACGAGTTTACTATCACTTGAAAACACGTGGAATTAGTGGAAAAAGTGAAAACTAATGTAGTGTCTGGGATTCTCAAAATAAATGTTTTTGTTCTGCGAATATGTTTATTGACATATATTACATAATCTTCAATTTGCATGCTCAGATTAAAAATGTATTGTTTACGGGCTTCACAATTCGACTTTCTTTTTCGCTTTGTAATAGTAGTTGAACAGGTTTGTTCCATAGTTATGAATTGTACGGCGCCGGCGTGAAACAGTGAAATTTCAGATGAAGTGTTCACTCTTCAGAACGTAAATGTTTTGAGCTCTTCAAACATGTATAATGTCATTTAAAAACATTTCTGCCTCGAAAAACAAGAAAAACTGGCACAGAAACACGTCTATCTGTACAGGATGTATAAGTAAGAACATCATAATATTCAGTATGTTAAATAAGTGTTATAAAAGTGGGTAGGAATTGTGCTTGATATTCGATCGCGAGTGATGAAGACATCATTTTTCAATAAGTTTACAGCCGATTACAGGTTAGATAAACTGCCATCCTTTAAGAGTAGAGAGTCCGATTATAGCCAATTTACATGTCTGTAAGTCTAGGTTAATTCGAAAAGAGGGTAGTATACCTTACATAATAACGACATAACGGTTCAGCTAACAAGCAAGCTAACCAAGGATTACATCTTTCATTACACACTCAATGAAATCGGCTGTAATTGATGTCTAGAGCTGGCATGTAAGTAACTGCTAGTAGTCCTTTGTTAATTTATGTATTATTGTCATTTTGTTTAGTTTCTTTTGTTACCTTTTCTGACTCGGACTTCTCTTTAACTGAGTTTTACTGTGCATATTGCTGTGTGTCTGTTTTTACTACATTGGATAGATGTATAGTCTGCATAGGGGAGGGTTGAGATCTCAAAAACATGTTCAACCTCGCTTCATGTTTGCGTCTGTCCCAAGTCAGGAGTCTCTGACCTTTGATAGTCTTTACTGATTTTAATCTTAGTTCCTTGTGTATAATTCGGAGTTAAGTATGACGTCCATTGTTACTGAACTAGTATACATATTTGTGCCAGCTAAAGGACTCCTCCGGGTGCAGAGATTCTCGCTGTATTGTAGACCCATTGGTGGCCTTCGGATGTTGTCTGCTCTATGGTTGGGTTGTTGTCTCTTTGACTTATTCCCCATTTCCATTCTCAATTTTGTACGGTAAATAGCTTGAACAAATTTTGTATAGTTTCGTCCATTGATAAAGTCCGTCGGTTGCGTATTTTATCTCAAAATATACCTCAGAGATATTTTTATCGTTCGGCTGCTGTCCTGTTGACATATGTGCAATATCTCAAATTATCTAAACCCTGTGGATCATATTGGATGCTATATTACCTTAAAAAAAGTTTCAAGTTTTCTAAAAATGTGCTTTGTATATAATTATATATAGAAAGAAGACGATAAGGTATGAGTGCCAAATGAGATATCTTTCCATCCAAGACGCAATCTACTAAACTACTAAGTTTGTCTTATGGGTAATCATGTTTATCACTGTTGTTTTGTTGCTGTCTGGTGGATGAATACATGAAATCTCCGTCTCATCACCAAACATATTTATGGCTATATATCGGATAAATCAAACACTTGTTTCGTCGCATGGAAACAAATCTTCGTTAATCTGATCATGGAACGAGTACTTTATATCACGAACTATAAATATGGATACAAAAAATGAAAAACTAAGCAAAATTGTTAATCCCGCGTTGCTCGAAAAAATGTGTTGTAAATCAGTAAATAACACGTGTTCTTGTTTGATTGTACAAAATGTAATCACGTAGTAGTCCATCATGCATTGTTACTCATTAAGTGGATTGGTAAAAAACCCAGGTAAAAACAAACTGAGTCACACGTAAATAAACAATTACATTTGCGAGAACATACATATGCTAATCGATGCATTGCCATATAAGGTAGTGTTCCCGACCTGTAAAAATATACAATACAAATAAATCGTCACTACAGTGACATTGAGAAAGAGTATTTTTATTTAACATTTAACGTGAACCTCATAACGAAATTAGCAAATTTGAAATCAACATTATTATGTTAACTTTATGATTTAAACACCTTCGTTCATTCCGATAGCTTTAACGTCAATTTAATGGTGCCCTCTGTTAAATTTTTTGTTATATCTGCATCAGTGCGACTGCGAATTTATCATTTTGTTAAGTGTAACAAAATTTTGCAGCAATATGGTCCAACTTTGGCCGAAAATGGTGTCATAGACGTGTTTAACTGTGAGGTAAAGAAGATTGTCTGAGGCATTGAGATTGGGAAGAATAAAAACTATCTGCTTTCAATATTTTATGATACAGATGATGTTCTTAGCTTTCAATAATATTATTCCTAACCATATGCGGTCCTTCTTTTAAACATAATCTGTTTCCCGTGTTAAATAAAATGTCTCGACGGACAGAATGGCACATATGATAATCAGATGTTAATAAATGAAATATCACTTGATATTTAATTTGGAACACCTATTAAGTTATATGTATGTTCCCTTAACATGAAATGTACCGTTTTTTTCTTACTTGGGCTACAAGTAGAAAATACGAAACGATCCGCTATATCCAATGAAATTTATCCATTACATTGATGTTACGTCCACGTTAGTATGCTAAATTATACAGGACTGTTTTGGTTGTTATTTTGCATCAAATTCAATTCATGATATGTTTGATATAAATGTTTCTAATTAAGTTCTCGTTTTATATGTATAGCAGTAGATCTAATTATATACATGATGACAGATGACGACGTATGTAACTCAGATTAAAGTTTCTGAGTCCAAAAAAGACTGACAGGTTTACATATGAGCACAGCTTCAATTTAAGAAAATGCACAATCAGTGGATATAAGACTGCGATGAAGAGTTTGTTTATCTTACCTATTTCACCCCTCAGCCAGATTATAAGCCATTTCAATCAAGCAATAATATACAGCATAACCTAAAATATAAGGATTGCTAGTACAATGAACTATATGTCTGCAGAAACTATATGAATGAATCCAATTCATGAAATTGGAGCCGGTAGTTTGTTTCAAGACATGAATCCAAAGCTCCATGTTATATTACGGTATTTTTTGTTTTGTGCATTTGGGTGGTATAAAGAGACAATTAATCATGTGAAATATTTTTACATTGACAAACTGCTTTAACGCGCGTTTACTACCAAAGGTTAGCGAGGGTTTGAATATAATAAAATCAAAAATGCGCCTTCTTCACGTTAACAGGTATGTAGAAATAAACGCACGTTAACTTTTGTGTCTTCCAAAATTTCGTTGGTAACGCCGGGTTAACGTGGGGTTGATAAGTACACGTAAGTTAAAGTCGCGTTAACGTTTTCTGCCTGTTTACATGTAATAATTGTCTCCCAACCGTATTTTATTTCTTCATTGAAGGTACAGTCATTCCGCCTCCTTGTCCAGAAGGAGGATTTAAGTGTTCTTCCGGATACTGTGCAGACACCGAAGCAGATTGCCCTCAGAATTCGTCATCATTAGAAGTATCTACCGATGTAGCCCCATCAACGTCAATTTTTACAGAATCGCAAACGTCTGCAATATTTACCAAATCGATAATACCATCATTTGCTAGCGAATCAATAGCATCAGTATTATTTTCAACATTCACAGCAGCAGCATCAATCATCGACTTAACTTTGTCACAAACTGTCTTCGAAACAGATGTTCTATTACCTACAAATGAAACAACTTCAATATCAAATACACCGTCAGTTGTATCACTTTCGACAGCACAAACGGTTTCAAATTTACTCACGGAATCAACAATGGTAAATCCAATCACAATTGAACCAACATCATCATATATCTCAACTAAATTAGCGGTTCCTTTTTCGTCCGAATTGTCAGGTACATCGATTTTTACCGACCTTATAGTCTTTCTTAGCGATTCTATAGCGTCAATAGTTATAACGGAATCGACAGTAGCAATATTGTCTTCCGATTCACAACTTCCCTTTGAAACAGCATTGTTATCTTCATTCTCAATGGATCAGACATTTGCATTGTCGTCATTGTCAACCAAATCGACAGATTCATATTCATTGTCAATTGAACCAACAACAGCAATAGTTTCTACTGAAAAAGTAATTCCAATACCATCTACTGAACCATCTATCTCCTCCTCGATGGAAAGCACGCACACAATATTACCACTTTCAATAGACTCAACAGCTCAATTATTGTCGTATGATTCAACAGTTCAGTTATCATCAACTGAATCAACAGTTCAATTATCATCGACTGAATCAACAGTTCAGTTATCATCAACTGAAACAACAGTTCAGTTATCATCAACTGGATCGACAGTTGCGTTATCAGCGACTAAATCAACAGTTCATATATCATCGACTGAATTGATAGCTCAATTATCATCAACTGAAACAACAGGTCAGTTATCATTGACTGAATCAACAATTGAATTGTCATCAACTGAATCAACACTGCAGTTATCATCAACTGAAGCAGTAGTTAATATATCATCGATTAAATCAACAGTTCAATCATTATCATCAACTGAATCGACAGTTCAGTTATCACCAACTTATTTAACATTTCAATTATCATCAACTGAATCAGCATTCCACATATCATCTATTGAGTCGACAGTTGAATTATTATCTACTGAATCGTCAGTGCCAATTGAACAAACAATATCATTACTTTCTTCAGAAACATCATTGCTCGTATCGCCGACTGGCACAAGAGTTCAATTATTATCGACTGAATCAACAGTGTTATTTTCAATGCCATCATTGTATACAGAATCAACGGTTCCTTTCTCATCGGTGGAATCAACATTTCAATTATTATCGACAGAATCAACGATTCTATCTTCAATTTCAATCGAACAAACAATGTCATCACTTTATTCAGAATCAACAGCTCCCTTTTCGTCGGCTGAATCAACAGTTTTCGTATCGTCAATCGAATCAATAGTTTCCTTATATTCAACTGAATCAACAGTTTTCGTATCGTCAATCGAATCAATAGTTTCCTTATCTTCGACTGAATCAACAGTTTCTTTATCGTCGACTGAATCAACATCTCCTTTTTTGTCGACAGAATCAACAGTTGTATCTTCGATGTCAATTGATCAAACAATGTCATCGCTTGATTCAGAATCATCAGTTCAATTGTCGCCGACTGAATCAGTAGATCAATTATATTCGATTGATTCTACAGTGATATATTCAATGTCAATCGAACATACAATGTCGTTACTTTCTATAGAATCAAGAGTCTCGTTTTCGTCGCTTAAGTCAACAGGTCAATTATTATCGACTAAATCAACAATGATGCTTTCAATGTCAAATGACCAAACAATGACATTCCTTTATACTGGATCATCAGTTGACTTTTCATCTTATGAATCAACAGTTCCGTTAATATCGACTGAATCAGCAGTGCGATCTTCCATGACAATTGATCAAACATCATCATCACTTCCTTTAGAATCATCAGTTCTCTTTTCATCGACTGAATCCATTGTTTTGTCCACAACAGTATTAACAACTCCACCACCAATTGATGGTACACAACCAGATGATACGAATGATCCAGGTATTCAGTCTTTTTGTTTGTAAAAATAAAATGTGGTATGACTGACATTGAGAAAACTATGTCTATTTGTTTTTAAAATTTAATAATATCAAAGAAAGTGAAATTCAATTGCAAATTTCAAGAGGATATGTAATAACCAAATTGCATGTATTTTGCAGACTTCAATACAGTTATGCATTGAATCATCTTTACAATTGATCACTGTGTAATACTGCACATTCACCAAGTTAATGTCTTTTGATCAGATCTGTTAGTTCTGTAAGGTATTTGTAGTTGCATAGCTCTAAATTGTGCATCTGTTTTTAGGTACTTTCTCAGCTTTGGAATATATTTGTTCCGGATGAGCGTATGCCCGACAATACACATTTATCACACCAAATTTGGTGTTTGGTATATTTATTAACGTATTATAATTATTACTTTGATACCATTGTTGTTGTTGTGCATTGTTTGTTCATAATTATAAAGTCTCCAAATTAACATGAAAATATAAAGTTGATCTTTTATTCAATAATTCAGTAAATAACGTTCCTGTATGAACATTGAAAATTTGTTATCTTGATTGAAAATCCACTATTTTACAATACTAACGTACAAAAGACTACAATATCACTGTAATCATTATGTTCTTGCAGTTATTGTTAACGCTGGTTACATGTATGATTTAATGAGAAAGCCCTCAACAACAAAAAAAAAAAAAAAACAACAACAACAAAATGCATTTTCTTCGTTTTCAAACTTGTATAATATATAGATTTACAGTGAAGATCACTTCTAACCTCTCACTAAATCTGTCAGGAGAACTGTTCTAGAACAGTACGTAGAACTGTCAGCCTGACACCTTTTAGTCAGTTCTAGGTTAGAACTGTTCTAGCTAGAACTGATTTGGTCAGTTCTACCTAGAACTGATTTGGACAGTTCTATCTAGAACTGATCCTGACAGTTCTACCCTAGAATAGTTTTAGACAGTTCTAGCTAGAACTGACCAAATGTTTGGTCAGTTCTACTTTTAGGACAGTTCTACGGTTAGAATTGATTTCTAATTCTACGGCTAGAATTGATTTTTATAAATTCTTCGGCCAGAATTGATTTACAAGTTCTACGGCTAAAATTGATTAATAAATTCTACGGCTAAAATTGATTTATAAATTCTACGGCTAGAGTTGATTTATAAGTTTTAAGAACTCTATGCCTTAATATAAAGGCTTGGGTAAAAAAGCGATTTAAATTATATAGAGTTTTGCTATTTTGCCGGTTTTATTTCAGATTTATAATCGGCAAGAGAACATGTTTAACCTGTTAACCACGCCATATTCTGCATGTATGTGCCTGTTCCAAGTCAGAAGCATGCAATTCAGTGATTTTCTTTTGTTAATGTGCCACATAAATTATTTGTTTTTCTTTCATTTTTTGTACATAAATTAGGCCGTTAGTACATGTATTAGGGGGGGGGGGGATTATTATTTGAATTGTTTTACATTTGTTATTCCGGGCCGGAATCAGGATGGCTCGTTATCACATAACAAAATTATCGGACCTCATTAACCAATATAATATCAGTTTAAGAGTAGTGTTTATACCTCGGACGACCTGTTTAACAAAAATCTTTTGACCTCATCAATCTAAACTGCAATTATTTGCTTTTTCTTTCTGCAAATCTATATAGCTGCACAGTACTTCAGCTTTAATTTTAGGTCTAGAGGGACTGTAATATACAAGTTACAGCAATTTTGGAAAAAAAATTTGTTCGCATCAATTTATAGTGCCAGCATGAAGGGGCAGATCCAGCCATTTTTAAAAGGCTGAGGGGGGGGGGGGGTCCAACTATATGCTCCCATTCAAATGCATTGATGTTAAAAAAAGTGGGGTTCCAACCCCTGGACCCCCTCCCCTTGATCCTAAATATTGAATCATAAACAAATATCAGTAGTTTTTATACTTCAGGCTGAGTCGTGTAATAAAATCTTTTGACTGCATCAACCAAAACTTACCTTATTTGCTTTTTATTATGTAAATCTATATAGCTGCACAGCAATTCAGTTATAATTTTAGGTCGAGAGGGACTGTAGTATATAAATAACTGCAATACTGGAAATCAATTTTTCGCATCAATTGAGGGTGCCAGCATTTCCTATTTTTATTCAAAATATCGCATCAGAAACAAATATCAGTAGTTTTCATACCTCACACTGACTCATGTAACAAAATTATTTGTCTGCATCAATCAAAACTGACCATATTTGACAGCATCAACCAAAACTGACCATATTTGACCACATCAACCAAAACTGACCATATTTGCTCTTTTTTATGTAACTCTTATCATGCTTATAGTCGCATAGTAAATCTGTAATATTTTTATGTAAGGATGGAGTGTATAATCATGATAATACAAATGATCTATATTATAGGGTTATTGCATGAATATTGGGGAATATTGTTCCGAGTAGAATTTTATATTGCACGAGCTTATATTTTTATAGCAGGATGGATTGTTTAATATAAATGAAAGCAATATTGGAAAACAAAATTATGCTCGACGCATCAGTTTGTAGTGCCAGCATGTCCTCTTTTTAATCAAAATTTTGAATCGTAAACTAATTTCAGCAGTTTTGATATCTCAGACTGACTCATGGATATAACAAAATTATTTGTCCGCATCACCCAAAACCATGAAAACTGACCATATTTATAGCTTACTATGCGGTATGGGCTTTGCTCATTGTTGAAGGCCGTACGGTGACCTATAGTTGTTAATGTCTGTGTCATTTTGGTCTTTTGTGGATAGTTGTCTCATTGGCAATCATACCACATCTTCTTTTTATCAACCAAAACTGACCATATTTACACTTTATAATGTAAATCTTAATATATATATATATAGCCGCATAGTAAATCACTTATAGTTACATATCACGATGGATTGTATAATTCAAATGACAGCAATATTGTAACACATTGGCTACAAAAAAATTTCCACATCAATTTAGAGTACCAGCAATTTCTGCAAGTCATCTTTTTATTAAAAATATTGAATCGTAAACAAATTTCAGTAGTTTCGATATTTATGTATCAGACCGAGTCGTTTTAACAAAATTATTTGACCACATCAACCAAAACTGAACATATTTACACTTATCATGTAAATATATATGGCCTCAGTCATTGTAAACCAATGATATTTCTATGTCAGACGGATCGTATGATAAAAATTACACCAACTTTGGAACACAATACACCTTATTGCTAATCCTGGCTGACCCGGCCTCTTGAACTTTTGAAGCATACAACAATCACTTTTCCATTGTGGCGTCAGATATTTTGTTTTATGACGTCAAATTTTTACGGGAACCTGTGTGACATCCAGTAATGGCAGACAAATAGCGATAAGGTGTATTTATACCATATCTAAAAATTTAGCGCGCCGTTATTTCCTCTCTGTAGCCATAATAATGAACCGTCACTAAAGTGACTTTTTAAGTCCGTTAGTTTGTGCTGAGACTACTATATAGAAGTATATATAGTAGTCTCAGGTTTGTAATGTTTTTTTTATTTTTTAAACAAAACTATTTTACAGCATCATCCAACACTCACATGACTGATTCATATACTTTATTTTAAAATAAAAAGTACATGTATGGGAAGTTCTCTTCTTGGAATAGTATACTGTTAATATAATTTGAAGAAGGCAAAGAAAAATGCATGAGTTTGTTTGTAGCCGAACGTCCAGGGGCAAATGTTTCATTCATGTTCAGATGACTCATCATGAGTATATTTTTCTGAGTTCCAGACTCCCTGATATCATTTATAATCGTTATGGATAAGTCTAGCTAAATTGACGAGATGGTGCAAATGTATATAGTTTTTTTGCGTTATAATACAACACTTTTTTCATTAATATCCCATAATTCATCCACTGTACAATTTTCGTTTGAACATTTGTCAAAACAGAATCTTAAATGAATGTAAATCCAAGGCAAACAAGGTAAATTACGATTAAAATTCCATGAATTAAATGCAGAGTTATATTTATGAAGAGACTGTTAAAAACGGGGAACGAAGAAACGTAAACAATGATGTTTCCTATGCAATCTTATAAAAATATTTCTCCGATGAGTTGGATAACCTTCTATTCACTACGATATTTGTACATGTAACGTTTGATCAGTAAAAAATATAGAAAATCTGCTATAGCAAAGTAATTGGAAGTGATTTATTTCTTCTAAATTCTAAAGTGCCCTTACTGCACTGACGTCATTTAGAACTGTTCTACAGTCCTGACTGATTAAGTCAGTTCTGCTGACAGTTCTACGGTTAGAACTGATTTGGACAGTTCTACCTAGAACTGATTTAGACAGTACTACCCTAGAACTGATCCTGACAGTTCTACCTAGAACTGATTTAGTCAGTTCTACCTAGAACTGATTCTGACAGTTCTACTTAGAACAGTTCTAGGGTAGAACTGTTCTAGGTAGAACTGTTCTAGGACAGGTTAGAACAGTTCTATGACAGATATTCTGACAGTTCTAATGAGAGGTTAGAAGTGATCTCCAGGTTAGAACAGTTCTATGACAGATATTCTGACAGTTCTAATGAGAGGTTAGAAGTGATCTCCACTGTAACAATGACGCCAAACACTTATCGTGTTGTGGTTATATCAGAATTGCTCAGTTCTTTTTTTTTTGTTGGCATTCAGTTATTCACAATTCAAAATGAAGTGAAGAAATCATTGCCAACAAAAGCTCAGATATGCCTGTTCCTTTTTGCTGAATTGCCACGAAAGAAAATAATATTTCTAGAATTAGTAAGCTATGTTATTGGTGTTTTTTTTTTAATTTTTATATAAACTATATGAATAGTCAAAGATTGTATGATCATGCTTATTAAGTCCGCTGATCTTTGGAAAGCGACAATTACTCACTATTCACTCCGAAAAAAAAAAAAGCATTCAAGAGTGTGTGTGAGCAGGAAGCTTAAGGGGTATGAAATAAATTGATATTTTAATATTCATCAATTGAGAAAAAAAAAAACATTCATTTATATTTTACAGATTTGATTTTTCTATATGCTGTCATTCCTATAGTGTGTGCAATTTTAATTATCTTGGTCGCTACAGTGTTATTCAGAAGTGCAAAGATGAGGTAAGAGTCTTGTGTATGTCAATGTCAAAATAAGGGTCTGACTAAAGCACAACATGATCAATTTGAGCGCCACCTTGCGTTCGGAATGAAAACAGGTGCGAATTTATTTTGAACAGTTTCTGCTTAGCTATGGCGTCATCTATCAGCTCACAGCTGAAATAACTCTTGTGTATGTCGTTTTTACAGAGATATAAACAATAACTGTTCTGTGTCTTTAAATATCAGCTGGCTAAGAAACAGGTGTAATGCCGGATTCGAAAATGTATTTCTCCTGTCACGAGGGGAGTACAAATACCGCTGATGTTTAAAGACACTAAACATGATAGTCTTTATCCCGCAAATAATTTTGTAAATATTTTCCATCCCAATCGTTAAATGTCTTTTTTTTTTAAATCAAATCCACATGACTTATACTGTTAACCGCAATACATTAGGTCCCCACATTAAACTGTTATGACGTTTGTAATTTGATATACCGTTCACGTAATAGAGGCAGTTTACCAGGAGACTATACAAGTCTATAATACGTTTTTTGCTTCATGTTATCTGTACACCTGCTGTATAAGTATAGTAGAAAGGTCGATTGCAGGATAAAAAAATGTTAGCTATGATTGAAGGAGTTAATTTTATTTTATTCAGGACAAGGTACACAAGATTTAAAGGAAACTCTATGTCACATGACTGCCATTCTATAAACACAACATCAACTATTGTTACAGATGACGAGCCAACTGTTTTTCGTATGGTTACAGCATACCCGGCAAAAAGTAAGTGTGATCAAGAGAAGAGTTGGAATTACTATCTAATACAATAACAATTTGTAAGCATAACACGTTGTTACAATGAGAATTTTATTAAACTGCGAATTATTTTTTCAAATAACGGAAAAGCTTTTGCAATCAAACACACAATAAGAAACAACAGCTCTTATATATAAAATCGAAATAAATAGTAATTACGACGTAATGAACCTAATTAAACATTTCCTGGTCCGCGTACACAGTTATCGTCCTTTGATTTTCGTTTCGAATATAGTCCATAGTGTGGACAGTGTGTTGCTTGCAATTTTTTTAGTACCCCTTCCAAATGTATTTCTTCTTGTTTTATGCCTCAAATAGCAAATAAGAGGATGGAATTTCACTGTAAAAAGAATTGGGTCATGCATTTTAAAGTAAAGAAGTGATTTGGTCCAGCTGAAAAGGTTTAAAATTAGCACTTCGGAAGCTGTCAAAAGATTGCAAGACCCCTTTAACATAGTATTGTCCATATTTTGAGTTAGAGCCGGTATTATATAGTTTTCTATAAGTTTGCCGCTGCTGGTGGAGATTTAATTCCCCTGTGTATCACCAGCCCAGTAGTCAGCACTTTTGTGCGTGCATGAATTATCATTTATATGGTCATATTTATAAATTAACTGGTTACAAAACTTATGATTTTTTGAAATAATAAGGCTTTTCTACCTCAGGAATAGATTACCTTAGCTGTATTTGGCAAAACTTTTAGGAATTTTGGTCCCCACTGCTCTTCAACTTCGTACTTTGTTTGCCCTTCGAGCGTCACTGACGAGTCTTTTGTAGACGAAACGCGCATCTGGCATAAATACAAAATTTAATCTTGGTATCTATGATGAGTTTATTTGATATAATTTGTCCCCAAAGAAGTACATCACACAGTAAAAATATTATTGAGAAAGAGCAAGTGGGATTTTTTAAAATTTTTATTTATTGTCTAAAAGTAATGCACGTCGAAATAACTGTGTACTCGGACATATTGACCCAAAACGAATCCATAGCGTGTCCTCAAGTTTCAGTCAAGAAACCAATCATCACGTCCGTATTTATCCGTGGTGAGATAATCGTTATTACTTCGATGTTGTGTCAACAACATAGACACAGCAATATACACTTTAAAAGAGTTAGTTAAATTTGTCGCCGTATTGAAGCAAACACCAGTGAAACATAAGACAATACAATATACTTATGCGTTATTGATTTTTTAAATGTTTACAATTTTATATATGACTATTTCTGTTAAATTACAATATCACGTTCATGCATTTAAATGTTAATTCTTATATTTTCAAGTTAATTATGCCGGTGACCCATGCCAAATTAATAAACCAACTGCGGATTTTTGGTCCTGAAAAGATACCAGTACCTGATTCGACGATCGATGGTGATAATATCTAGCAGCTTAATTTTGTTCATGAATTTGTTTTAAAAGTATAGAGATGATGATGAATAACTATAGACCGAAGAAGACCAGTAATTTACAATTGGGAAAAGTGTATTCTGATTTCGTAATGCAGATCCACCACCTAGGAAAATACCATAGAACAGAAAGCAAACTGTCTGTACAAGACAATGTTGTAGGAGTGTAAATTATTGTTATATTAGAGTATGTAGTCTGAGAGACAATGTATTAAAGCCTCAAAGTACAATACTATGCATATCATTAATATATATGTTGTTTTCATTATCAAAATGATAGAGAAAACACTGAATAAATATATCTTACAATTTTATTTAAGATGCCTTCTAATGACAGATATTTCTTGGCTGCGAAATAATGAATACTGTTTTTTCTTTGTCAACATTCATATTGGGTCAATGCCCTGGTTCTGTTTTAGTCTTCTTCTTTTGTAGTTGTGATTCCCTCGGGGTTTGAAGTTTACCCTGATTTGGATATAATCTGATTGGATTTCTGAACTTTGAACATGCATCAGTAATCTATTGTTTCTGTTAACTCAAATTGTAAACTTTCCATTTCTACGTAGGAAACATTCAGTAAAAAATCTCTCAAGTGATACGATACTCCCGGGTCTGTTCTCCTATCATGTATTCTTGTTTGATAGAGGGTTGCTGCTCACAATGAAGCCTTTAAACCTAATGTTCCAAACGGTAAAATTGAAATCATCTCTTCGAATATTTTACGGACACCATCACGTGTTGAGTGATCTTCATTGAATATCCGTTTCACTGATGATAGCGAATATGTTCCTTATATCGTTTTTACTATTCCGTTCCTTTTTCACGAATATTACCTACGGAATTAGACATATTATTTGGTTTGTACGAAAATGAGCAACACGACGGAGGCCACATGTAGAGCAGAATCTGCTCATCCATGCAGAGCACCTGAGATCAGCCCATCTTTTGACGGGGTTCGTGTAGCTTAGTTTTTAATTTTTCTATTTGATGTTTTGTGTACTATTGTTTGTCTATTTGACTGATAGTATTTTGCTTTTTGAGCCATGGAGCTTGAATGTCTTTCTGGTATCGTTCGCCCCTCATTTAAATGTATGCACGTTTTATCCCAAAAAAAGACGACGTGAAAATTGATGGTAAATTAAAAAAAAATGACATTTATATCATCTTACTGTGACAGTCTGCTGCTGTTATGTATATATGTCTTCTCATATGTCATCATCCAATCAGTAAGATTAGATTACGAACATCTATTCTATTAAACGAGAAGACCTCATTTTGTGTGTCGCTTCTCTTCCTTCCACAATAAAAGAATCATAATGCCTCTGTGATCTTGCATAGTCGCATTTGTCATCCATTCTTATGATTATTCAGATTGAGTTATTTTGGGAGAAAAACGACAAAAGTAGGTGTCCGGATATTGTTTCCGTTATCATACTGACCTTTAGTCATAGATAAGACTTCCGGTTTTAAACATGCACAAGAACATGATCGTGTGATAGATTACAAAAATGAATAATAAATAAGCCAACCAGAGCGTTCTCCATATCATGGTTTTTAGATCGCAAAAACCACAGCTATTATACCTCCTTAGAGACAATTATGTTTTCGCGTTTATCCACCTGTAAACTACGATTATACTAATATAATATACAGAGACTCTCTGTATTCTGTCTACTTTTTTCTGAAATATTTACTATCTAAGGCGTCATACCAGTTGCATATATATTGAAATAATTAAAAGTTTTTAACATGTTGAAACAAGAACGTGTCCATAGTATACGGATGCCACATCGGCACTATAATTTACTATGTACTATTAGTGGACCGTGAAATGGGGTAAAATCTCTAATTTGGCATTAAAATTAAAAAACTCATATCATAGGGAACATATTTACTAAGTTTCGAGTTGGTTGGACTTCAACTTCATCAAAAACGACCTCAACAAAAACTTTAACCTGAAGCGGGACAGACGGACGGACGAACGAACGGACGAACAGACTAGAAAAAATAATTCCCATAAATGGGGAATACAAATTTATTGTTGAAAGTGAAAACTTTAACCGAAGCCGGACAGAAGGACGGTAGTAACGAACGAACGGACGAACAGCTAGAAAACATAATTCCCATAAATGGGGCATAAAAGTTTATTGTTGAAAGCGAAAGTAGTGATTTGGCCAAAATGAAAGTAGGGTAGAGATTAGAGGGAGGCAGGACTTATTCGGGACGTTTGGATCGGGTGTTTTAAGCTCTGGATTTCGGGATTGATCTTTACGGGATGCGGGAATTTTTTTTTTTTTTTTTAATTTCGGGATATCGATGTCGGGATATAAATTTCGTTAAAATACGCACCACGGGATTTCATGTTTTTAAGCCCGGGATTTAGGGATCAGCGCCACTCAGACTACCCCACAAATGAGCCTTAGTCATTTATACGAGATTCAAATCCTACCATTGGCATGTTAATAGGGCTCTCATAAAGAAAAGCACTTGATGGATTGTCCTAGAAACACATTTTATTAGAGTAATAATGCAGAGGCGGATTTAAGGCGGGCGGGGGGGGGGGGGGCAGGGGGCCCCTTTTCTTTGAAAAAAATGGGTTGCTTATATAGGGAATCACTGAAGCATGACTGGAGCGGGCCCCCTCTTAGGCAGTCAGCGGGTCCCCACTTATAAAAATTTCTGGATCCGCCACTGTAATGGTCTATAAGCAGTTTCATTTATTTCATGTTTGAAGCGATGCAAATTTTTGATTTAATTTGACTTCTACCAAAAAATGCATTGTCGCAAAGGGGAAAAATTGTGGTATAAGGCCAGAAACACGAAAAATAATTGACCTTAACAGAAAAGAAACACATAACGGACATTGAAAAAAAGGGAGAGGGCTTTTGATACCTTATATGAAAATCTCCAGTCATAATATCTTTTACAAAAATCGATCCTACAACAGTTTACAAGCTGTATATGCCCGCGATTTCGCGGGTGTGTTCTAGTTTTTATTAAACTGAATAAAGTTACGATTTTAAATAAAGTTCAAATAATACGGTTGACAGTTATTTAAACAGGTAATATGTTCCATTTTACCCATGGTGTCTATGTTTCTTGACGTACAAGAAATTAAAAATAAAATTATACTAGATTCATTAGAGACGATTTTTAAAGTTAAAAAACATAAACAACTTGTGTAAAATTGTCCTTAAAGGGCAATAACTCCTTACGGAGTCAATTGACTATTTTGGTCATATACACTTTTTTAGAAATCCTAATTTGCTGAACAATTTTGCTGTTTACAGTTTATATTTATCTTCAATAATGTTCATGATAATAACCAACAACTGTAAAATTTCCTTAAAATAACCAACCTAGTGGCATCAACCGAACAAGGGTTGTTCAGTGTGTCTGAAATTTCAGGGCTGATATATCTTGACCTTTTGAACATCTTGACCCATGTCAGGTTTACTCTAAATACGTTACTTTCTGAGATATAAGCAAACAACTGCATTTGACTCCTATGTTCTATTTTTAGTCATGGCGGTCATGTTTGTTGATGGATCAAACATTCGGATACAATTCATAAACTAGATTCCTAAAAAAACATTTAGTTAAAGTCCAGTAGTTTCAAAGGAGAAGATTTTTTAAATAGTTTACTACGACGACAGACGGCGACGACAGACGACGACGACGGACTTCGACGAACGCCAAGTGATGGCAAAAGCTCACATAGGGCCCTTTGGTTCCGGTGAGCTACAAAGGGGCTTAGTGTGCAAAATATTTTACCCTGTATTGATGGAAAAAAAAACAAAGGACTTCGAACATTTTACACCACTTTTTAAACATACCAAAGTACATCCTCAAGTAAAAGCTTACACACATGTGCAGGATAATTAAATAGGAGGTTACATTAGATTAGTATTATAATGTGAAGTTAATGAAGTGAAAACATTTCTGCACGTTAACGAATCCTGAAAACAAATCTTTAAGGGGTCTTTATATATTTATTAACTGTTTACAAATAAACGAGAATAACTTTAAAAAAAAAAAAGGAACAAAAACAACAATTAATCTATATTTGTAAATCTGACCTACAGCTGTACCCATGTTTGCATAGCGTCACTGTTTTGTTTCTTCATTACAGTGCTTCACAAAAGCTGAACAAAAATACAGGATTATAATTGGGTATGATAGTCACAAATCGCTCATTTTTGTCTACATATGCTCCAATTAGAACGACGGAAAGTCCAATCTAACACTATTTAAAAGCCTATTATAATCAAGAATTTCGATAATTTATGATATATAAAATCTAACGTGGGATACAAAACAGTAAGTAATATTGAGAATGAAAATGGTGAATTTGTCATAGAGACAACCTCCCGACCTAGGAAGTAAAAAAACAGCCGAAAGCTACCAATCGTTTTCAATACAGCAAGGAAATACCGCACCCGGAGGCAGACTTCAGATCAGACTGATCAGAAATGTGTACTAATTAATCGAAAATGAACTTTTTTCTAAATTCCAAAACAAATAAATGAACTAAAATTAAAAACAAATTAGACTAACAAATGCAAGAGGCTGCTGACTTTGGACAGGCAAAAATGCGGCAGGGTTACATACCAGCCCCAGACCTCAAGTAAAATGATTGAAAGATCATGTCTTCGTCATATGAAATCAAGTTCAATCCCTCCCGTTACTGGTTTAGTTTCATATTAATACAAAAAATAACCCGTATCTTTTTACATGATTTTATCAATATCAATACCAAAATATGACCTGGCAACAGTGTCGTAACTATATCCAATAAAAGATTGGATCATAAATACCTGAACTTATCAGATGAATTAAATTTTACCATCTACAAATGGTTACTTAGGAATAGGAAATGAACAATCAAAATATAGATATCAAAATCCAGAAAGGGAAGTGAACATTGCTAGTATAAACTTTATTTGAAATCAGTTCAGCTGCATAAATCTCTTTAGTATTCATACTGAAGTCGTCATTATTTATAGTCAATGTATCATCCAAATATCTAAAAATGATTCAATGTTAGATTCAGATGTTGTTTCGACGGGTCTTTGCTGATTTTAGTCAAAAATTGTAACTCATGATAATATAGAAACAGGTCCGCAATAAGTGGTGTACAGTAAGTCCCCATTAGAATTCCGATAAATTGACCATATCCTGAATCTCCAAAGCGAACAACAATGGTATCTAGTAAAAATTTAAGGACAGTTATATTATCAGAGGATGTTCAAATGACATAGTTATTTTGTGTGTTGTTCCTAAAAAATGTCCTTAAAGAGTTTGAATATATATAATATATCGGATTCTGACTGTTTCGAAGTGCTTCAAATATTCAACATTTAAAAAAAGGTATATATATAAATGATATGAACATGCCGAAAACTGAAAATGTTTCACGTCAGGGGTGTTACAATGGTTAGGTTATTTTTATTCTTTGGTATCTACTATTTTTACAACATTGTCACAACAATGCAGCGTAGTCATAAATTATGTCCCAAAAATCCAATGAAATCTTCAATGAGCTGAATTTTTGTGGCCACTAGAGGCATAATAAATACAAATCAATACTTTCATATAGCTAGGGTAGTGCAAATGCAATATACAAATTACAAATACAAATGCAACGAAGGATACTCGTATCGGCCAGAATATGTAAGAATGATTCGATACAATTAATAATTGTAGATATATGTCAAGCCTGAAAAAAATCTAAAACTCATGGTGCTCTCATCTTCAACTCTTTGTTCTGTAAACCAAAAACAAGAATAAAGTTGAAGAGCATTCAGGACCTAAGATTCCGAAATCTTGTGCCAAATACGGCTTAGGTAATCTATGCCTGGGATAAGAAATTCCTTAGTATTTCGAACAATTCACCAATGATGTGTACCTATTCAAATTTGTGAAAAGTTGCAAGGATCAGGTTAAATATGAATACGTTGTAGGTTTTCAGGGGAAAATATGTAGTCTTATCTTCTATCACTCTTGTGCTTATATTTAACACTGGTGACACTACTCCTTTAATCACAAAAAAGTTACATGTTATTGCAAATTAATTGCATGCTACCCAATTTAGTCCTCACAAAAGATGGTTGTACTAATGCATTTATCCATGTAACATATATAGAATTAGACGAGAGGGGCGAAAGAAATCAGATGGACATTCAAACTCATAGATCGATAATAAACTGACAACGCCATGGCTAAAAAAGAAAAAAAACATCAAACAGACAGACAGACAAACAGACAATTAATAGTACACAAGACACAACATATAAAACTAAAGACTAAGCAACACGAACCCCATCAAAATCTGGGGATGATCTCATGTGCTCCTGAAGGGTAGGCAGATCTTGATTAACATATGGTACCCGTCGTGTTGCTTATGTTATTACACACCAGGTAAATAGTCTAATTCGGTAAGTCACATTCGTGAAACGGGGTCGGGATTGTAATTACGACATAAAAACATATCCGATATCATCTGTGAAACGGGTATTCCATAACAGTCAACTAACTCGTGATGGCGTTCGTAAAATTTACGAAGGGATAACCATTTGGAACACTAGGTTTTATAGTTTCCTTTTGAGTAGCACTTCTCTATCAGGAAAATCACGATAGGAAATTAAAGCATAGGAATATCGTAACAATTGGAAAATTTATATTCGCATGCAGGCGCTGCTGGAATAATTGCTACAAAGAAATGGAAAATTTACAACTAGGAAGCTGAAATCATCTCTTTTTTATAAATTGTTTACTTGCAATGCCTTTTAAACCACACCTCCATACTTTTGTATGTGCCATAATGATACATGAAATCGGAAAATGTGTGCTATAGTTGTGCTACAACAACACGCACAAAAAACCCAAGAGGAGTCAAAGTAGATCTTTGACAATAGAAAAGGACTAAACAGATCTAAGTCAACACATGTCGCTGAATTTCACAGACCATATGCAATTCTGCCATAAAGCTTACGTTCAAAATCCAGTAGGTACACATTAGATTTCTGTTTTTCAACAAGCACATTAAAATGTGATGTTTATACACGAAAGACTTTTGACACAGAAATACAAGATGAACTATAATTCTAATACAAATGTAAATAAAAAATCAGACTATAGTTTTGTATGACGTTTTAGTTCGTTGTATGAAAAAGACCAGTGCTTTCTTCTAAGATTTTCGTCTTCTACAAATGACGAAAAAGCAACCCCAAAACACACATATTTTTTGGGAGATTAACTTAATTATTAACTATACACAGACGTTTGTACAATATGCCAGGCTCTAAATTGCTTCCAGATTAATCAAAAATGAAACCAATTTTACGGATCCCATAGACAATTAATTCTCTCAAGTACAAAAATGTGTTATAACTGAAGACAATCGCGGAATTTGAATAGGAAGATATTTCATGCGATTTTTTTTCAAAAGTTGGATGCAACATATGTTTGCAAATATTAAAAGATTTGTATAATTAAAAGTTCCTATATACACGATATACAGTATAAACATGATAAACCCACCTTCAAATGTAGAAGCAATCGTAAAATGTCACCCATACTAAAATAAGGATCTTTTTACATGTTTTATACTGTGAATGTATTTATTTTCGTTGATTCCAATTTTTGTAGATAGAGGAAAACTTGCCTTTTCGAGGATATTTAATTTTGTGGTTTCGAATTTTATTGGACATCGAATTTGTGGCACCCGGGTAACCACGAAATCAACGAATATTGGAATCAAAGGAATAAAAATGAATCCTTAGTAATTAGTGTAACAACACTACTACAACTAAAACCGCCTGATTGTAATCTTTATAGTAGTAATAATTTGGCATAATATGGCAAAATAAGATGACCAAATTTATATTAGAAGATTTGATATGATTACCGAGGAGACAACTCTCCACAAGAGACAATGACACAGAAATTAACAACTATAGGTCACCGTACAGCTTCAACAATAAGTAAAAGTTTATTTTCCTAGTAATAAGCTATCCAACATCAAACTTTCCGGAAAATACACTTGCATACAACAATCGGACGGCCAATTTAGCTACGAAGTTAAAGAGTATTTGAAACAAACTGTATTACAAAATTGTTGTCTAGATAAAGAAAGGCAACAGTAGTATACCGATGTTCAAACTCATAAATCCATGGACAAAAAACAAAATCGGGGTAACAAACTAAAACTGAGGGAAACGCATTAAATATAAGAGGAGAACAACGACACAACACTACAATGTAACACACACAGAAACGGACCAAGCAACAGACAAAATCCCACGAGAATAACAAATATAACATCAAAACCAAATACATGAATTTGGGATAGACAAGTACCGTGACACGTCTTATCGCAATGTGAATTTACACTCAAAAATAAGAGAAAACAATATCTAGAACTATAATTAGATACAGAAAAATTCTTTTTTTAGAAAACGTTTTTCCAAATCTAAAAATAGAATAAATGCGTGAAAGGTAAACCCTCAGGGTAAACCTCCAATATACTATTTAAGTGTTTGAAGGACACAGGTCTTCAAACACTTAAATAGTATATTGTAGGTTAGCCTTTAACACATTTATTCTACTTTTAGATTTAAAAAAACCGTTTATTGATATTTTAGAAGTCAATGCAATTTGAATGTTAGCTAATGTCACAAAAATGTGTCAGATGAGGCAAAGTGATTCAATGTGAGTGGATTTTGTTTTTATATAATAATGATCTTTTAAGACCTGTGTCACTTTTGATATGTTAATTTTTTGTAGATATTTAACAGAGTGTAAAGATTTGATTTCAATGTTTTGAAAATGAATGTATTAAATCAATTTAAAGGTTTGAACAAAAACTAGATTGTTAGTTTGAAGATTGTGTATGCGCCGATTAGTGACTAACTAGTCAGAGAATCTGGCAATTGAGAAATACGAAACACAATATGGAATGTGGGCTGCTAGACATACTAGCAGCAATAAATACGGGAATAACACCTGGATAAAAATTTCCTTACATCTACCCACAACGTTTTGTGGTTGTAACTAATAGATATTTCCAATTATGTCAAGGTGTAATTACTTGTACCTCATGAATGGTTTATATAATTACTCTCAGATGCCCTTAATTCTAAAAATTAAAACGATATAGAAAAAAAAAAATCTTCCTTTTAATATGAGTGTTATATTTGTAGTAATTTCAACACTTCACTTTTACAAAAGACATATTTATCAATAAAATCAAATCTAAGACTTATATTTCCCCTTTACAATATGAGTGACTTCTATTTTCTAAAGATCTTTATGATCACAGAAACATATAAATTTTTATTTCATCTTATATTTTTCGTGAGAAAAAAAAATTCCAAAATCATTGCACGATCACATGAACGCGAACACCTGACTATTTTAAAAATTAAACTCGTCTACCAACAACGAATAACATATGGTCAAAATAGCCTAACTTAATACAGACACACACATGAGGGGTTACATTTTTAGTTTAACATTTGCATTTAACAACCACGAAAAGTATATCACATATTGTAAGACTAATAAATGAAAATAACACCTTTAAATTATTGATAACGTGTGTTTTTCTAGACTTACTGTCAATGGGAATGCTCCAACATTTGAAAACCAGGATGTATTAAACTACATCAAGTGAAGAGCTTAATAATTCTAGTGGCATGATAAGATAGCTAAATTTATATAAGGGAGGTGAAATCAGTTTCTTTTTAATTTTGTAATCTATCAACACTATTTCGGGAAGGATGAGAGTCTATGGGCCTGACACAAATAAGTTTTAGAAATATGTTATTTTCAAGTTTTCTTTATTGTTTCTAAGTTTGCTTAATATTTAAGTTTTGACTATGTAAACTGAAAACAATGGTAATAATCTGGAGCTGATATGTAAAGAAAGCTTCAATTAGCATGAATTATATGTAATATATCAACGTAGAAAGGTTCGTACAAAAAGGATGTACGTCAAACTTTTAGAGTTTTATTTCGCACACTTACAAACAAAAAAACAGATCCTAAACTATTGATCATTATTTGTACTCAATAGTGAATATTTATAAATGATAATATTTGCACGGTTATACGTATATAGAATATGACTCAATTCACTGTATTTGTCGTAAACAACAAAAGATTGAATTTTAAATCCTTTAAAATGTATTTTTTCGAAACAGGTAGTTGAGGAAATTCCATTATGTGATATATTCTGTGTCTAGTTCAATAGATGTGTAATATTGTTTCTTCATATTGCTATATGTTATAATGTAAGTGACTTATGAATAGATTATTTTAAGCTGAAATTCTTTTACACATTTTTCATTTATCTTTGTGTATAAAGTATCATTTTAGCTTTCATTAGTTTACTTAATAAAATTTAACAAAGCAAAAGTAGGAGATAGCTGAAATGGTAGAATCTATAGTAAGCAATGATAATATTGATATATAAATACGAAGATATGGTATAATTTCTCATTTGTCAACTATCCTTCAGATGGTAAGTGACAGATAATGAAAATGTGAGCAACTATATATCAACATACGGTCTTAATCAATTAGCAAAGATTATACCAAATAGTAAGTTATAAAAGGTGACGACATGACTAAACTTGACATAAGAAAACCATCAAATTGACAATAGTACAAAAGCAATTAATGAAATATTTCATTATTCATTTTTGAACTTTGAATAATGAATAATCAAAAATTGACGTACTTGTTATAAGTCAATATGTCAAATTTGTAGAACAAAATTTTTCAACTGTTACATAAGTTTATTGATTCGAATTAGATATGCAGTAATGATGTTTTAAAATATTACCCTTCTGTATGTTGATGTTTTCAATTATAAAACATTGATTTTAAAGTTGAATGTTTTTTCTAGTTTGACAGTATTTTGTAAAATGGTTCAGCAGTGATGGTTATAAACATCCTGTTTTTAATCGTATTCAGTAAAGACATTTTAACAGGTATGTAGATATTAACTTAAACTGTTTAATATGATACATATTGGAATTGAGAACTAGCTAATTTACATCATCACTGTTATCTAGTTAAGTGATAGCAAAACAGATATAATATTCACAGGGTACGTACGTATAGTTTACCATATGGCTTGATCTTGAACAACATCTTCTTATTTACATGGGTGAAAAAAATGACAAAACATAACATTTGATACTGAACTTTATGTAGAAAACTTATTTCAAACGGGATAACACATCGGAAATGTTGTTAACCGTGCCCGGAAAGTTAGAAATGATCCTTGTAAACTTATCGCTCCTTTAAATAAACTTATTCTAAAGGTTACCAATCCAACACTGTAATAAGATCATTGAATATTGTTTTTATTGGTATAAATATTGATTTTGTTATCAGTAAATTAAAAACAAACTAAATATTACTAGAATGTAATATACATATACACATTCATGGATCTACAATCTGTCGATACCTGTATCTTGCATTGCAGCAGGTTATGTTTTTCACTGACTGTTTATGACGTCTTTACACTAAATCCATTGTGTACGGATTGAGAATTTAGTCTTCGATGCATGATTGTTTTGTTAGTTTTTAGTGGCTTTAAACTAGCTGTCAGACAACTGCGAGTACTCTCAGATCTGTTCCAAGTGTCCACTTGTATTTTTGTCCATCTTATGAGTTAAGCCTTTTTCAACTGATTTTTATAGTTCGTTCTTATGTTGTACTGTTATAACACTGTCCCAGGTTAGAGAGGGGGGTTGGATCCCGGTAACATGTTTAACCCTGCCACATTATGTATGTACGTGCCTGTCCCAAGTCAGGAGCCTGTAATTCAGTGGTTGTTGTTTGTTTATGTGTTACATATTTGTTTTTCGTTCATTTTTTTTTTTATATAAATAAGGCCGTAAGTTTTCTCGTTTTATTTGTTTTACATTGTCATTTCGGGGCCTTTTATAGCTGACTATGCGGTATGGGCTTTGCTCATTGTTGAAGGCCGTACGGTGACCTATAGTCCTTAATTTTTGTGTCATTTGTTCTCTTGTGGACAGTTGTCTAATTGGCAATCATGCCACATCTTCTTTTTTATATTTAAAAAAATTAATGTTATTGAATAAGACAAAATTCGCATATTTATTGTTAGAGTTTGCTGATTTTCATATAAGCAAAATTGATTTATATTTCTCAGATTATTTTGCTTGATTGCGTCAATTACTATGAAGGCATATGCATTTACATTTTTTAAAATGTAAGTGGAAATGAGAAAAACATGAAATTGTAAAAACTCCCCTGTCTAGTAAAAAATATTCATAATATAAAGGAGTATCAAATACTAGATACAGAATTTAACATGTTTAAATCATCTATAACTAAATAGTCAATGGTCTTTGATTATGTCTACATTTTATATTTAGTACCAGGGTTACCATGTAATACAAGTGAGTTTCAATGTAACAATGGAAACTGTATTGTAAATGCATTACGATGTAACAACGATAATGATTGTGGCGACCTTTCAGACGAATTGAATTGTAAGTATACAAGTCAATATGAGTAATTCCATGAAAGTACTTCTTACTTATTGACGGCTGGAATAAATCGTTTGATAAATTTGTAATTATCTTTAATACTGATTTTTTTTTATCAAATTCAATTTCAAGTACTACAAAATTTTAAAGTATTCTATTTTTTTTTCTCGGTCAAATCGATTTAATTTATTTACGACATTTAACCTTTACATTGTAAACTGTCTATTTGATATTTGTTCAGTTTAATTTACGTCTTCTACCAAAAGTAGCCGTCACGTCACGTTAATGCAGAGGTAAACGTAAAAAATTAACGCACGTTTACTCTTTGTGTCTACTAAAATTTCGGCGTTTACGAACCAAACTATATTTTATTACTTTTATTAACTGAAGGTACATCAATTGAGCCTCCTTGTCCAGAAAATGGATTTAGGTGTTCCTCCGGATACTGTGCAAACACCGAAGCAGATTGCGCCCAGAATTCGTCTTCATTAGAAGTATCTATCGATTTAGCCCCAACAGCATCAATGTATACAGTCTTGACAACGTCTGCAAAACTTACAAAATCTATAATGCCATCCTTGGTTGACAAATTAACGTCATCAGTATTATTTTCCACATCCACAGTAGCAGTATTTATTGATTCGACTTTTTCACAATCTGTCTTAACAACACATGATTTATTATCTCAATATGAAACAGCTTCATTATCAAATACACCGTCAGGTGCATCACTTTCTACAGCACAAACTGAATCAACATCATCATATATTTCTACTAAATCAGTGGTTATTTCGTCATCCGAATCATCAGGATCATCGATGTATACAGACTTTATAGTTTCTCTTAGCGATTCTATAGCGTCAATAGTTATAACCGAATCGAGAGCAGCAATATTGTCTTCCGATTCACAACTTCCCTTTGAAACAACATTTTTATCTTCATTCCCGATGGATCAGACACTTGTATTGTCATCACAGACTGTCAAATCAACAGAATCATTTACATTGCCAACTGAACCGACAACATCAATAGTTTCGACTGAACAAATTAATCCAGTATCAACTAATGAATCAAGTATTCAATCTTCAATGGAAACCACACAAACCGTAATACCACTTTCTATAAACTCAACAGTTCAATTGTCGCCGAATGAACAAACAGATCAATTATCATCAACTGAACCAACAGTTCAATTATCAACTTCTGAATTAAGTACTCAATTATTATCGACTGAATCACCGTTTCATTTAATATCGGCTGAATCAACGGTTCATTTATCTTCAACAGAATCAACAGTTCAGTTATCATCAATGGAATCAATGTTTCAGTTATCATCGACTGAATTTTCAGGTCATTTATCATCAATTGAATCAACAGTTCAATTATCGGCTAAATCATCAGTTCTACTATCATCGACTATATCTACAGCTCAGTTATCATCTACGGAATCAACAGTTATATTATCATCTACGGAATCAACAGTTCAGTTATCATCAAAGATATCAACAGTTCAGTTATCATCGACAGAATCAACAGTTCAATTATCATCAACTAAATCGACAGTTCAGTTATCATTAACTGGATCGACAGTTCATTTTTTATCGAGTGAATTAACAGTTCAATCATCATCAATTGAATCAACAGTTCAAATATTATCGACTGAAGCAGCAGTGCTATCTTCAATGCCAATTAAACAAACAACATCATCCATGTTTTTAGAATCAACAGTTCTCTTTTCACCCACTGAATCAACTGTATTGTCCACACCAATATTAACATCAACACCACCAATTGATGGTACACAACCAGACGATACGAATGATCCAGGTATACAGTCTTATGTGTGTACAAATAATATGTGGTCTGATTGTCAATGAGACACCCATCTATTTGAGATTTACTGCTAATTGTTTCTTATCAAATAAAAACAATGTTATTTGAATTGTAAATTGAAAGAACATATATTATAAACTACGTTTTTTTTCTAAGTCTGTATATAGTAATATGCATCATCTTTACAATTACAGTTCGAATTCACAAGGTACAATATATGTTCTAGTCATAAGAATAGGTTTTTGAAATTGCAAAGATATCATTCTGCTCAGAAAAAGAAACAGTAGTAAAATATGCGTGTTTGGAAGATACGACCGGAAAAACACATTTATCGCATAAAATATGTTTTTTTGGCATAAAAAGATCAATATGCAATTGGATCATTAGAAATTCTTCCTATCGATATAAAATCAAATAATATTAAACATTTATTTACAAGGTGAAATTTCTTATCATTGAATTGCATTTCTACACTACCAAAAATTTACCCACGTTTTTTGGTACATTTCTACCCTCTTGTATATCAGTACTGTTACGAAAGACTAGAATCTTGTAATATTACACTTTCCATTAATTCAGTATTGGTCATTAGTATACATTTACTATACAGTTACTAATTTCATGAATTCAGTACTGATATTTTTATCCACATTTGCTGATTTGATTGACAATTTAGGCTATTGTAATTCTCTAATTTACAATCTAAAATTGTGAACAATTCCTATACCACTTTTATCATCATTTACTGGAAACTAGTATGTATGCTGGTTATAGTTTAATGACAAAGCAATCCTGACAAAAGTAGAAATAAAACACACCAGACATGTATTCCGTGATACTTCTTTGATCTAAAGGGTAAACCAGGCTAAAAAGACACATAGGCGCTGATATCTGTGTCGTTTATTATACTTATTTTTATGGCATTATCGTTCACACTGTTCAAAACAAGGTAACGAAAATACATAACGAAGGCCAAATTGGTAGATATACATGCTCTGATATGAATATTTTAGTTGCCAAGAAAGAAGCATTTATATTTATAAGGTTAGTAAAAGATGTCGACGTTTCTAATAAATGCTTTGATTGACTCTCTGACTATATTTTATATGAATATATTAGTCTATACTGTTGAAAGAGACACAAGAGCCTACACAAAGCGACACGTTTCTCCACTGAGCCAATCAAATTATATTTAACATTTTGCAATTAAAAAAAACACGTCTGTGCAAAACTTTGTCGACATTAGAAACAATTATTCTTTCTTGTATAAATATTATTGATATTTTACAGAGTTTTCTTCTCTTTCTGTTGTCATTGCTATAGCTATATTGTGTGCAATGTTAATTGTATTGGTTGCTACAGTGTTGATAAGAAATGTAAAATGCAGGTAAGAATCTCGTATATGTAATAAAAAAAAACAACACAATTTATTGTAGTTTAACAAGTTTAAGCCAATATACACATTTTTCGTTCCTTTTTAAACAATTCTGAATGAAAGAATGAAAACACTTCTGAAATATTATGTGAGCCATTTTCCTCTTCTGAGTCGTAACAAACTACTTTTTTAATTGCGAGTTTCAGATATCGTTAGTTCGTTTTGCAAAAGCAGAATTATTAGAAAGATGTCTTTGCCCTTTATATGTATTATTTAATGTACCTATTTAGTCTTGCGTTTCATGTTGTGATAGAAAGTTTCTACTGACAAATAACTTATTTTATTGATGGTTCAGACTTGTAATGTTTAAGACATTCCGTCATTGTATGATGAGGCTAGTGGTAGATTGCTTCAATCTGAACCCGACTGATATGAGGTTCATTCAAAAAACATTCCACACACTCTATCTCGATACGATGATACCATTGAGGCAATTAAAGTTCAATTGACGTGGTAGTTTGGAAAGTTTTATTTGCAAAATGATCCTGACACTTCCACTTGCTCAAACAACAACCGCGTCACCTTTGCATGGTGGTGTTATTACTGAATGCGACCAATTATCGTTTTATTACTTGCAATGCATAACTAAAATGGAACTTTAGTGGACCAAGAACTGTTATCCTTCTCGTGCACATGGGTTTTGTTTGAGTTGATCGATTTGTTTATCTGTGTGATGATTAGCTAAAATTGTTTTTCTTTCAGTGGTCTTTCATTTTGACTCGAGAGTTTTCTGTTTTTCTTGGATTCATTATGTTATGAACATCTTGGTATCTTCTTTCTATTGGACCGAAACATCAACATTATTTTCAATAGAAGTATGAAAATAAAAATTATATTTTAAGCTAATTGATATTGAAATGTCAATTAGCTCCCTGTATTAAGTGACATCCTTTTATATAAGTTAAAGATTCTACCACAGGAACATATGTGGTACGATATTTTTCCACTTCAGACAATCAAATTTTAATAAAAAGCGCGAGGCTTGACGAGCTTCGAAATTCAGTGAATTTAATTTTCGATGGGGAAAAATAACACGAGTCATAGTGGTGAAATCTGTTTTGATAATGATGTTTATGCTCCACTTATGTGCATAATGTTTTTCGGTCTCTGTTTCCGTTCGTTAGTTCTTCCGTCCGTTCGTTCGTTTGTTTGTTCGTTTATTTGTCCTTCTTCGGGTTAAATTTATTGATTAAAGTTTTTAGTCTACATAGATTTTGATGAATTTAAAGTCCAATTAACTTGAAACATGGTACACCTGTTCCGTGTGATATGATCGTCCTTATTGTAATGCCAAATTAGAGATAATCAAATTTTAAGTTTGAATGTCCATCTAGTATCCATCGCCCCTCTTTTTTTAAGCGGGCACCTGAAACGAATTTTTTGTTGTACCAAAACTTTTTATTCATAACAAACCTAAGGCTTATGAGAAAATATACATGGCAATTCTCTGATACTGGTAAAAGAAATACGTTAGCATGGACACGACTTCGATTAAAAAAACGACTTAATACGAAATCAATCTGAAATACATCGTTTTAAAGCACACACAACAGCAAGTATTCAAACCAGGTCCCGGATATCTAGATTTTGTTTTAGATTTAACAGTTCTAATACTGTATGAGATCATAAAAATCGGAATAAAATGCAAAAGTAATCTAAAGAAAATTATAAAATATTTGTATATCGAAAAAGGTATCTAGTACTGCACGTAGTGCATACATATCTAGTGCATGCGTGTTATCAGAATGATGGAATGGTTGAAATATATAACGCTTTATAGTATGTCTCAAACACTATAAGTACACATTTACAAAATTAAAGAAATAAAGGGGGTCAAACACTGTTTAGGCTAAATATAAATTAATTTTTATTTCGAAGAAACATGTTTTCACAAAGCATATTGAGTTGGATAGTGTGGTTGCAGCCTTTTTTATTCTTCTTGAAAATAGATTATGTATTATGTAATATAAGCTGTTCATTCCTTTTAATAGTTTCATCTATAAGCATCGTAGCTAAAATAAAAAATAGAAACGAGACTTTGTACTTCTGTACGTTTGTACTTCTACGTCCAAATCGCTTTCCTGGATTTACGTTCGTTAAGAGCGATCAAAACCAAATATCTAAAGCATAACAACTGAAACAATTGAAGAGCTTTTTACCAAACTTTGGCATAAAAATAAAAGCCATATGTCTTGTGTATGACGTTCTTTTAGATATGAAGCATTGGCAATAATTGAAAACAGTTGTAATTTTGTATGTTGTATTTCAGGAACACTAACTCAAGATTTAATAGAAACTCATCGTCCCATAACGGTGATTCTAAACACAAAGTTACCACTACGATGACATATAAAAATCCAGATTTCTTTCGAATGGCTACAGCTTACAAGGCAAAAAGTAAGTGTGATTTAAAAAGACATAGAATTACGATAGACATAATCAAATTATAACTAGATATCAAAGGTACCAGGCTGGTAATTTGATACGACAGACGCACGTTTCGTCTACATAAGACTCATCAGTGACGTTCAGATCTAAATAGTCAAACAAGAATAAAATTGAAGAGCATTGAGGACCAAATATTCCATATATTTATGCCTGGGTTAAGAAAATTCTTAGTATTTCGAATATTCATATTTTTGTAAACAGTTGATTTACAAAATGACTCTATAATTGATTCATGTCAACACCGAAGTGCTGACTACTTGGCTGGACAAACCCTCGGGGACGAAACGTCCACCAGCACTGGCATCGATCCAGTGGTGTAAATAGTTTTCAAATGTATAATCGTCAGATAAATTTGAGCTCAAAATGGTCTTAATATATTTCACTTTCACCAAAAGAATCATTTCTGTCAATTTGTTGGTTAGTTTAAGTAAACAATGACATCAAATACACTATTTTTTGTCCGAGTAGGCCTACTTTCACATACGTTCTACAATGGAGGGAGTTATTGGTGGTCTGACACCTATAAGCTTGCAAGGTAACATTTTGCACAAAAAATATGTAATCCTACCTAGACATATAATTTTGATCCAATACCAACTCATACTCGTTCTTACTCCAATTCTTCATCATTAATTCAGAAACTGGAAGAACATACTTGAAAGTCTATAGTTAAATTTGTCGCCAGATCCAGGTGAACACAAATGCAACACACGACTTAACAAAACTGCTAGTGCGTTATTAATAACAGTACATATTTTGAGTACTATATCTGTACACCATAATTAATTATCTCATCAATATAATGGTAACAAATTGATGTATACATATTTTAAAATGACATTTTTTAATAAAAATCCATCTAAATGTTGACAATTGTATTTTCAAGTAAATTATGCCGGTGATCCATGCCAAGGCTATACACCAACTGACGAGTATTGGTATAAAGGTGACCAGGACAATATTAAACGATTGGCAACGAGAGCAGATAGCCGCATCTTCTAATCATTCACTTTCGTTTTCAAAGTAGATCGTTAATGATGCACAACAAAAGACAACACAAAAGCAGTGATTTACCAATCGGATGGGTTTTCCGATTTCTTAATTAAGATCCATCAGCTAGTAAAACATCAAGGAATATAAAACTCACTGTATACAGAAGTGTATAGTATAATGACAAAACATGATGCATAACGCATGTTATATCAGAGTGTTTAATCTTACAGACAATGTATCATAACCTCAACATGCAATACTTTGTGAAGCATTTTTAAGTCTCAAAACATATGTATTGTTTTAATCATTTAAATGTCACAAAATGACTAAAATGCCTTTTAATTTCCCTACAAATATTTTCTGATGACTGATATTTCTCGTCGGCAAAATAACTATTGCTGTTATATTACGTCCGCAGTCAACTTTGACAAATGGGTTGTTCACACTGCTTTTGTTCTGAACGCTATTTATCCGGAGTTAGTCTTTAGTCCCTCTTTTTTAAAACAAATTTGAATGATTTGATTTGATTTCTAAAATATGTATATGCATGGGTAAACTATTGTTTCTGTCAATTCAAATCTATTTTCGCACGTTATATCCCATAACATTAGAACACCAAAGATTTGGTTTATTCCAGAAAATTGACAAGTATATCAAGATACTGTAACGGGCTTGAGATGTTAATAAGTCTATCTTTCTCCTTGCAAAGTAACCTCTTACCAGCAAGATTTAATCATGGATATTTATTTTAAATGGATAGAGTTACAGTTTACGTAAAATTGAAAATGGAAATGGGAATGTGTCAAAGAGACAACAACCCGACCATAGAAAAGACAACAGCAGAAGGTCACCAATAGGTCTTCAATGTAGCGAGAAATTCACGCACCCGGAGGCGTCCTTCAGCTGGCCCCTTAACAAATATATACTAGTTCAGTGATAATGAACGCAATACTAAACTCCAAATTATACACAAGAAACTAAAATAAAAATAATACAAGACTAACAAAGGCCAGAGGCTCCTGATTCGGGACAGGCGCAAAAATGCGGCGGGGTTAAACATGTTTATGAGATCTCAACCCTCCCCTATACCTCTAGCCAATGTAGAAAAGTAAACGCATAACAATACGCACATTAAAAGTCAGTTCAAGAGAAGTCCGAGTCTGATGTCAAACCAAAGAAAATAAACAAAATGACAATAAGACATAAATAACAACAGACTACTAGCAGTTAACTGACATGCCAGCTCCAGACTTCAATTAAACTGATTGAAAGATTATGATTTCATCATATGAATATCAGGCACGATCCTTCCCGTTAGGGTATTAGTATCATACCATCATAACATATATGAGAAGAACATAACTCGTGTCATGCAAACAACTGGTTTTTGAATAAATGTGTTTAGTTCCGATGTAAAGACCCTATAAGTGAATCAATACAAACACCAAAATATGCAATCTTTAATGACCTGACAACAGTATATCGTAACTATATCCCTTCTTAATAAGTCTATTTAAAGGTTTTGTTAGTTTCTGAGGTGAATACTGACATTTTTGTGCTTTATAAAGAATATTTCCATAAAAAATTGGATGTGAAATATCTGAACGTAGAAGAAGTCTGCATGTTGAGCTATAATAACACCGTAAGATGGTGACAAGGGAACATCACCATCTAAAAACAGATAATTAACGATAGGAAATGAAAAATCATCTCTTTTATCATAAATTTTAGTATTAAGCTTTCCGTTAGTGATATAGATATCAAGATCGAGGAAAGGGCAGTGGTCATTGTTAGTATTAGCTTTATTTAAAGTAAGTTCAACAGGATACATTTCTTTAGTATACATACTGAAGTCGTCATTATTGAGAGCCAAAATATCATCCAAATATCTAAAAGTATTATTAAATTTGTTTATCAGATGTTGTTTTGATGGGTCTTTGCTGATTTTTGTCATAAATTGTAACTCATAGCAATACCAAAACAGGTCCGCCATAAGTGGTGCACAGTTAGTTCCCATTGGAATTCCGATAACCTGACGATATACGGAATCTCCAAAGCGAACACAAATGTTATCTAGTAACATTTTAAGGGCAGATATAGTATCAAAGCATGTCCAATTGACATAGTTTTTTTGTTTATTGCTACTAAAGAATAACCTAAAAGAGTTTGAACATATATATTCACATTCTGACTTTTTAAATGCCCATTTTATTAGGTGTGTGATTTTTTTCTTAATGAGAATGTGAGGAAATGTGGTATATAGGGTAGAAAAATCAAAACTTTGAACAGATTCAAAATCACCAATATAAGCATGCAATTTATCAATTTATTTTTCTAAGTAGCAACATTCCAGCAGCACCTGCATACGGGGTATATATCTCCCAATTGATACGATATTCCCGTGCTTGCATTTCCTATCATGATTTTCTTGATAGAGGGATGCTGCTCACAAGGAAGCTATTAAACCAAGAGTTCCAAATGGTGAAGTTGAAATCATCCCTTCGTAAATTTAACTGACGCCATCACGAGTTGGCTGACCGTTATGGAATAACCGTTTCACAAATGATATCGGATATGTTCCTTACGTCGTAACTACAATCTCCTTCCCCTACCGAATTAGACTATTTACCGGATTTGTTATCACATAAGCAACACGATGGGTGCCACATGTGGAACAGGATCTGCTTTTCCTTCCGGAGCACCTGAGATCACCCCTAGTTTTTGGTGGGGTTCGTGTTGTTTATTCTTTAGTTTTCTATGTTGTGTCATTTGTACTATTGTTTGTCTGTTTGTCTTTTCATTTTTAGCCATGGCGTTGTCAGATTATTTTAGATTTATGAGTTTGACTGTCCCTTTGGTATCTTTCGCCCCTCTTTTATCAAGTACTTCCAACGAGTTCTTGACACTCCAAAAGTAATTAATTCCACTATTTTCGAAGGCCTTATTTGAACAATGTATTATCAGGTTATTGATTGTACCAAGTGTACTGGTAAGAAGAATAGACAATTTAGTATTGGAACAATGGCTTGAAGACGAAATACATTTATATTTGTAAGGTGTTTTGTATAGCTTCGGAAGCAAATACGTAATTGGGACTTTCATTGTATTTGGTTCTGATTGTAAAGCGGTAGCTAAAAGTTTATGTTTGTTACAGATGTCGTTTTCTGAAAATGGATTCAGTTGGAATGTTGGTGAACTAGTGATTTCTTTTTTCAGAACCTCAATGTAAAATTTACGTCAAACAATGATAATATTACTAGCAGCTTTATCGGCCGGGACAAAAACAAATTCCTTAACTAGTTGTTTTAGTTTATGTTTGATACGAGAAATAGGTTTATTGTGGTTATTGTTAAAAGTGTTATTTAAAATGTTGAATACGTATATCAACTATGTTCATTACTGAATTAAAAAAAGAGTCCAAAGATTTTTTGTCAGCTTTTTCCAATTTTATCCATTTCAAACAGTAAGTAAGGAGTGAGTCGTGGATGATATTACGACACTCATTCCAATTAATAATTGACGGGGAACGATTTTTAAGTTCTTTACTGAGGAATGATTTTAACTCTCAGTCTTGAACGATGTTAAGATCTCCTGTTATAACATGGGAAATTGGTCCATAAATGTATTCGGAATTACTACAATTACATGAAGTAGGTGTATTTTCACTGATATTAACATCTTTACACAATTGGCTATAATTAAACACAAATTTCCGGGTAGATTTCTTGTAAATATAACAAATAAGAGGGAGCTCAGTATTATCAAAATATCCAAGAATTTGTTCTTTAACAGAGTGGCCGTTAAAAATATCGGCAATATTTACAAATCAAAACCTTTATTGACATACTTTATTTTAATAAAATGTTTTTTATGATCTTCAGGGCGATCAATTTATATATTTGTGAATATTAAATGTTTTACATTGTTTTAAATAATAAGAAACATGGTAAAGTATATGTACTTTCCATTTAAGTATTATGATCGGGATATAAAAATACGAGGCTACACCCAGTCAGAATAGAGATTTTCTAAATTGTAAAAGTGTAATACAGTCAGCACGTAAAGTACTAGTGTATCAACTTTTATAAACAGATCATCAGAATACACGTCAGATGTCAAAATTTATTCGCCTTTCAAACGTACCCTAAAAGGCAATAGCATTCCCACTCTTAAACTTTGAACAGAATGTTTCGATCAATTTTGACAAATTTGCTTACGCTTGGTAGAAATCAATATAGGTGTCGAATATTCAAATTAGGTACAGAAAATGAATATTATAATGATATGAATAAACACAAAACAAATGTATCAGGACAATGTTGTTTAAAAATGAATTTCAATTTTCCTAGTGATCAATTTGTTTGTATACCTTGTGTACTTCTTTTTGTACAATATTTTTTACATCGAAGATGCATCGTCTTAAATTAGTCCCAAAAATCTGATGAATCTTTGATGAATCTTTGAATTAACGTCATCAATTATGTAAAAGAAAAACATAATACGTTGCCACTGGAGGTTTTCAAACATAAACTGATCCATTCATACATGAATTATAATAGTAATCAGACATATGCAATAAACGAATGAAAAATACACAGGCAACAATGGACGCTCGTATAATGCAAAATATGCAAGAATGCTAGGGTGCAGATCTAATGTAAGCCACATCAATAACTAAGTATATCACGTAAACGTTCCGACAAATTACTTTGATAACACAATGGGTTCAAGTTCGAATGTTGTCCTCAATTCAACGAATAACCAGCAATAATAAATCAATCATAGTTTTTCATAATTTTTTAAGTACGGTTGAAAACCCATTACAGTTGTATATTATCTAAATACATATCTGTGGGTTTTTTTTCAAAACAATTTGTAGGTTTGTGAATGAAAAAGTTCTAAAAATCAGTTATAGTTGGGTCTTCCAAGTGCTCCACGTAGCCTCTTTCTTAATTATCAACATCTATTAAATCAGCAATCACTTTGTAGGTATTGATAAAAAGGTGTAGATTTTCCCTCGATACCTCTAATTCTTAACATTAACCCTCACCACAAAACCGTTCAAGGTATTATAACAATTTAATTGCATATTACCCAGTTTGGTCCTCATAAAGGATGGCCAATATAATAATGCATGAAGTCATGTAACCGTATAATTTTAAAATAAATCTAGTGAACGTTTACTTGCCATACCTTCCATTCGTATCAATTATAAAGAAGTTATTTAAGAAAAGATCAGATGTCAGATTGACATTTAAATAAGATGGACTACTACGCATTTAAAAGGTTTATAAAACAGGTTTGTGTCGTTATTTGTATTTATTGTTAGGTTATTTATACACAAATATTGCATAAAAAACATGAATCTAAATATTTACCTGTACTTCTGGAAACTTCGGTATCCGATTGTACATGCATATATTGAATCAAAATATGATAACAATTTACCCTCCGAATGTACATGCTCACATTGTATTTATGCTATGAAAGCAATGTACTTTCATTTTAATTATTATGGCCTTGGTAGGATGTACTCCCATTGAATAATTTTCTGTGTTTGTTTATGATTTTACGACATTTGAATTCGTCTTGCACAATATGAAAACATAAGCTATCATCCGTTCCTGTTCATTCACGATTAGTGCGTGTCTTTTAGTTTTCTGAAAAGGCGTAGTTTTAAGTAAACCTGAATTTAGATTAACAATAATTGCGTTGTTCCGTTTCCTACTTGCCTTCATGTTTATCGTAATAATGGTCATCATTTGATCATATTGATTCATATTTAATGTTACTTCATGATTAAGGACAGGTGCATCGTTTTACAAGTACAAATGATCATATGAAACACAACATCGCCTTATCAAAATTTGTTACACAAGTCATGTGAGATTTCATGTGAAGTCCGTTTACTTAAGCTCCTTATCATGCCCCTGTCGTAAGTCAGGAGCCTGCTGTTCAGTTGTTTGTGTTTTGATTCATATGTAGTTTTCGTTTCTCGCAAATACATCTTGAAGAACATATGCCTACAAAATATGCCTAATACAACATTATTACCCTATGCTGTTACATGATCTGATAGAACATATTCATTAGTTCAATCTATAATGGATCGGTCTGAATGAAATGTATTTCGAAATTGTAATTTCAATCTGAAATTGACCTTGAAAAATGCGGCAAAAACTTAAAATTTACATGAACGAGTTGTCAACCGAGTTCAATGCAGTCACTAGTCAGGTCACACATCTATACTATTAAACGAGAAGACCTCATTTTGTGTGTCGCTTCTCTTCTTTTCACAATAAAGGTACAGTGCATAGTCGCATTTGTCATCCATTCATATGACTATTCAGATTGAGTTATTTTGGGAGAAAAACGAGAAAAAAGGCATCCGGATATTGTCCCGTCATTGGACAAAATTTTAAGTCAGATTAGACTTCCGGTTTGCGTTTTTCTGTATACTTTGAACGAATAAAGTGTATTTTCAGAATTCTATCTGCTATCATTTTCAAGTTTACTATCCACGGCGGTCACAGAGTTTATTAAGGGTCTGTATACTATATCTATGACCACCATGGATCGATTAGAAAACTAAGAATTGAAAGTAAATACACTATATTTATATAGTAATGAACTCGGTAATGAATGTTCATAATATACAGATAAGCGCTAAAATTATTCATGTGAACTTTTGATACCTTTTCTGAAAATCTCCAGTCGTTAAAACTTTTACAAAATTCATTGATTACAAAAAAAAAGAAGATGTGGTATGATTGCCATGTTGACAACTCTCCACAAGAGACCAAAATGACACAGAAATTAACAATTATAGGTCAACGTACGGCCTTCAACAACGAGCAAAGCCCACACCGCATACTCAGCTTTAAAAGGCCCCGAAATAACAATGTAAAACAATCCAAACGAGAAAACTAGCGGCCTTATTTATGTTCAAAAAATGAACGAAAAACAAGTATGTAACACATAAACAAACGACAACTACTGAATTACAAGCTCCTTACTTAAATGTTCATAACATACTAAATGTATGTTCATATTGAAATTGATAGACAACCAAAAATTGGGAATTTTGGAAATAAAGGAGGAGGGATAAAAAAAACATTTTCCTGTCCCCAATAACCTATGACTTATGATACTTTTGCTGAAATTCTCCAGTCATTCAAAATTTTACAAAATTCTCCCAACAACACTTTACATACTTTAAACTACGCTCTGAATGCCCGCGATTTCGCGGGTGTGTTCTAGTATTACTTAACTATTGATCAAGTGTGTTCGGAGCAGTCTGTGACTTATTTGTTCAGTAGATGTATTCGGTTCCAGATAAAATCATGCCGAGAATAACAATGACGGTGTGGCATCACATTTCCAATAGGATTATAGATTAAACAGCTCGAAGCCTACCAACAAATCATGTTGAACTTGTGTGCTCCGGAAGGGTCAACAGGAAGGGTCCTGCTATACCACATACAACCATTGTGTTACTCTTTATGAATATCGTTGATGTGTCATGCTAATCATTGATTCGAATACGGTAAGAGTGCGAATCAAAATTGCATGTCTCATATCTAATCCTACGATATCATAACTTTCAAATAGAAAAAAAATATGAATCATCCAAGCTTGTTACCTTAGAGCTAATTTCCTTATGCATGTAGAGCAAGTCTTCGGTTATCTTACTTGTTTTTTTTTTTTTTTTTAATATTGTACTGTATTGATTGGGATAATTTTTTTTTAATCAAATTTAAACATTATATATACAGATTTGACCTGCCTGTATATATTGTTTGTTTGAAGATGGCATCCAAAATTACAAATTTTGAATAAACGTTTATACAAACTAAGCAGGCATCCCAATCAAAAGTTTCTACAAACATTAGGAAACTATTCGATTGTCGACAAAGTATAATAACAAAACTAATATGTTTAAAACGATTCAAGTTTTCATATTTAGATAAACAAAAGGATCCGATATGGGAACTAAATATCTAACCGAAACATGCACGTGCTAGCACAATTGCCACTCAGATTTCACGAGGAAAATTAAAATATGACTTTAAGCCGGCTTGATTAATTTTGATGTACATATTCAGTTATATGACATTTTCAGGTTTATATATTAAAACGCAATTATTATTTAAGATGATATTCCTTTTATGTTTATTTTGTAATTTTAGATAGGAAAATGAGATTGAGAGAACAATTTCTCTACAGAGACGATGAAAACAAACTTTCTATTGGTTGTTAGTGTATTATTGTTACTGGAATGCTTAGTAGGTAATGAGAAGATGATAACATATAGGTATTTTCAATAAATAAATGGTTACATTAGTTGACTAACTGCATGACAAGTAACATACACAGATTAAAAGGAATGAACTCTAAGAAATGAGAAGTTCATAATAAATTATAGTTTGATATGACTTAAGAAATTAAAAAAATAAAAATGTTATGCATCCAGCATAGAGACATGAGACGAGATAAAAGGGCAATCATTCATAAATTTACCTATGGGTCCCAATATTGTTTATGGATATTTCACTTCATTGGTAAGAATTACGAACTCAACCTATAGATGTTATATCATTTAATGTAACGATTCCATAATGATTACATTTTGTTCGCAGTTGAAAATGTAATGAAATTAAATATTATATCTACATGACTACAAAAAGAAGAAAAAACATTAATCTAAGATTAAGAGGTAACTGTTTTGTATCTACACAACTCAAGTGATATACTATGTTCTTATATTCTATTCAGGATTATATGATAACTTTTTTTTACATTTTTAATCTGATAACTAAAACCATAACTGACACGTGTTACAGCACAGATAGAGCTTAATTTTGTTGACATATTTAGTTTTCAATGTTGTTTTATAGGACTTTTATAACGGTTAGAATTATTGTCTAAATCTTGTAAATTACGTGTTTAAAAAATAAATATATATATTTTTGTCTTATAAGCTGAAGAATGTAGTTCAGATCAGTGGCAATGTAGGGTTGGAGCCTGTAAAGGTTGTGGCAATGGAACATGTATTAATAGAGCATTATTATGTGATGAAGACTTCAATTGTGTAGACATGTCTGATGAGGTTAATTGTGAGTAAATGAAAAACACTACATTATGTCACTATATGGCAATAATGGAAATGTTATCACATGTATCAATTCGTGAATTTTTAACACAAAATCACTTGGCGCACACGAAAAAAAAGCATAGAAATTGTGTCTTTGTTGTTTTCTTAATCGGAAATTCACAGTTGACGCCATTAAGAAGAAAAGTAGAGTTCCTTTTAAATATTTTCGAACATTTTATCGATAGTTTGATTTAGGAAAAAAAGATATGAATCAAGATACAAGTACAATGTTTGAAATGTGATTTTATCATGAAAAGTGACGTTCTGAAAATAAAGTTGTCACTTAACTGTGATCCTGTGTTCTCTTTTTCTATCTTTTATCACTGGTATACGGTTATCTATTATGTTTGTTAAATATCATTGCGAGACCCAGTATTATATGAGCTATCTCGGTTTTCTTGCAAAGCTTGTCTGAACGGTCTTATAACAGACAAAACAGCACTGAGATAAACAAATACATAATATTATAGACAAAAAACAAATGATTGTATAAGTTCATTATGAATTGTTACTGTGGAAAACAATAATTGGTCCGACTCAAAACAGTAAAAAATCAGTCCTGAATCAGGTCAAGTCAAGGCATAAAGACAGATACAAAGAATTCTGTATCTCTCAAATATTGATCATAATCAAGATTTCGTGTCCTTATATTTATACAGACCAGACACGAACCATCGTTACCGAATTACAGAAAAAATTCATAATAATCCAAACTGCAGTTGATAGTTTTTATACCCTAGAAACTACCTCTGAGTTTAGTTTAAAAAAATGCCAATTATATTACATCTGTCTGATATAAAATGATGTTATCTTTAAATTCAAGGTACAGTTACCATACCGTGTATTGAAGGTTTAAATTATCGATGTGATAATGGACAATGTGCAAATAGATGCAATAGAATCCAGGACTGTTTCGATGGTACCGATGAAGCCAATTGTACAACACAACCGATTACGGTATCGTCGATATCGTCTTCAACGTCGATAAATATAAGATTGTCCTCAATACTAACAAAAACATCATCAGTGCCAAGAAATAATACAGAGCCGTCGTTACCTACAGGGAAAACAGTCTCTTCGTTTCAATCAAACAAAACAGAAGTAACAACCACAGAATTGACATTTGAACCAAAAACATCTGAAGTGACAACAAAAACGACAACACTAGAATTGACAACCTTATTCACAACATCTGATTTGCCTTCAGTATCAACAACATCTGAAATGACAACAGAACCCACAACATCTAAGATGACAACAGAACCAACAACATCTGAGAAGACTACAGAACCAACAACATCTGAGATGACTACAGAGGCAACAACATCTGAGATGACTACAGTACAAACAACATCTGAGGTGACTACAAAACCAACAACACCTGAGCTGACTACAGAACCAACAACATCTGGTATGACTACAGTACCAACAACACCTGAGATGACAGCAGAACCAACAACATATAAGATGACAATAGAACCAACAACATCTGAAATGACTACAGAACCAACAACATCTGAGATGACAACAGAACCAACAACATCTGAGATGACAACAAAACCAACAACATTTGAGATGACAACAGAACCAACAACATTTGAGATGACTACAGAGCCAACAATATCTGAGATGATAACAGAGCCAACAAAATCTGAGATGACAAAAGAACCAACAACATTTGAGATGACAACAGTAACAACATCTGAGGTGACTACAAAAACAACAACACCTGAGCGGACTACAGAACCAACAACATCTGTGATGACTACAGTACCAACAACACCTGAAATTACAACCGTACCAACAACAGCTGAACTAACAACATCTGCGATTACAACAGTGCCAACAACATCTGAGATTACTACAGTACCAACAAAATCTGAGCTGACGTCGGTAAAAACAACATCTGAGATGACTACAGTACCAACAACATCTGAGATGACTACAGTACCGACAACAACTGAGATGACTACAGTACCAACAACATCTGAGATGACTACAGTACCAACAACATCTGAGATGACTTCAGTACAAACAACTTCAGAGATGAATTCAGTACAAACAACATCTGAGTTGACAACAGAACCAACAACATCTGAGATGACTACAGTACAAACAACATCTGAGATGACTACAGTACCAACAACATCTGAGATGACTACAGAACCAACAACATCTGAGATGATTACAGTACAAACAACATCTGAGATGACTACAGTACCAACAACATATGAGATGACAACAGTACCAAAAACATCTGAGATGACTACAGTACCGACAATTTCTGAGATGACTACAGTACCAACAACATCTGAATTGAAAACAGAACCAACAACATCTGATATTACTACAGTACCATTAACATCTCAGATGACTACAGTACAAACAACATCTGAGATGACTACAGTACCATCAACATCTGAGATGACTACAGTACCGACAACATCTGAAATGATTACAGTACAGACAACATCTGAGATGACTACAATACCAACAACACCGGAAATGACTACAGTACCAACAACATCTGAGGTGACAACAAAACCAACAACACTTGAGCTGACTACAGAATCAACAACATCTGAGATGACTACAGTACCAACAACACCTGAAATGACAACCGTACCAACAACACCTGAACCAACAACCTCTGAGATTGCAACAGTGCCAACAACATCTGAGATTACTACAGTACCAACAACATCTGAGATAACTTCAGTAAAAACAACATCTCAGATGACTACAGTACCAACATCATCTCAGATGACTACAGTACCAACAACATCTCATATGACTACAGTACCGAAAACATCTGAGATTACAACAGAACCAACAACATCTGAGATTACTACAGTACCAACATCATCTCAGATGACTACAGTACTAACAACATCTCAGATGACTACAGTAACAACACCATCTCAAATGACAACAGAACCAACAACATCTGAGATTACTACAGTACAAACAACATCTCAGATGACTACAGTACTAACAACATCAGAGGTGACAACAAAACCAACAACACTTGAGCTGACTACAGAACCAACAACATCTGAGATGACTACAGTACCAACAACACCTGAAATTATAACAGTATCAACAACACCTGAACCAACAACAGTGCCAACAACATCTGAGATTACAACAGTGCCAACAACATCTGAGATTACTACAGTACCAACAACATCTGAGATAACGTCAGTAAAAACAACATATCAGATGACTACAGTACCCACAACATCTAAGATGACTACAGTACCAACAACATCTCATATGACTACAGTACCAACAACATCTGAGATGACAACAGAACCAACAACATCTGAGATTACTACAGTACCAACATCATCTGAGATGACTACAGTACCAACAACATCTCATATGACTACAGTACCAACAACATCTCAGATGACAACAGAACCAACAACATCTGAGATTACTACAGTAATAACAACATCTCAGATGACTACAGTGCCCACAACATCTGAGGTGACAACAAAACCAACAACACTTGAGCTGACTACAGAACCAACAACATCTGAGATGACTACAGTACCAACAACACCTGAACCAACAACCTCTGAGATAACAACAGTGCCAACAACATCTGAGATTACAACAGTGCCAACAACATCTGAGATTACTACAGTACCAACAACATCTGAGATAACGTCAGTAAAAACAACATATCAGATGACTACAGTACCCACAACATCTAAGATGACTACAGTACCAACAACATCTCATATGACTACAGTACCAACAACATCTGAGATGACAACAGAACCAACAACATCTGAGATTACTACAGTACCAACATCATCTGAGATGACTACAGTACCAACAACATCTCATATGACTACAGTACCAACAACATCTCAGATGACAACAGAACCAACAACATCTGAGATTACTACAGTAATAACAACATCTCAGATGACTACAGTGCCCACAACATCTGAGGTGACAACAAAACCAACAACACTTGAGCTGACTACAGAACCAACAACATCTGAGATGACTACAGTACCAACAACACCTGAACCAACAACCTCTGAGATAACAACAGTGCCAACAACATCTGAGATTACAACAGTGCCAACAACATCTGCGATTACTACAGTACCAACAACATCTGAGATAACGTCAGTAAAATCAACATCTCAGATGACTACAGTACCAACAACATCTAAGATAACTACAGTACCAACAACATCTCATATGACTACAGTACCAACAACATCTGAGATGACAACAGAACCAACAACATCTGAGATTACTACAGTTCCAACATCATCTGAGATGACTACAGTACCAACAACATCTCATATGACTACAGTACCAACAACATCTCAGATGACAACAGAACCATCAACATCTGAGATTACTACAGTGCCAACAACATCTCAGATGACTACAGTGCCCACAACATCTGAGGTGACAACAAAACCAACAACACTTGAGCTGACTACAGAACCAACAACATCTGAGATGACTACAGTACCAACAGCACCTGAAATGACAACCGTACCAACAACACCTGAACCAACAACCTCTGAGATTACAACAGTGCCAACAACATCTGAGATTACAACAGTGCCAACAACATCTGAGATTACTACAGTACCAACAACATCTGAGATGACTTCGGTAAAAACAACATCTCAGATGACTACAGTACCAACAACATCTCAGATGACAACAGAACCAACAACATCTGAGATTACTACAGTACCAACATCATCTGAGATGACTATAGTACCAACAACATCTCAGATGACTACAGTAACAACAACATCTGAGATGACTACAGTACCAACAACATCTGAGATGACTACAGAACCAACAACATCTGAGATGACTCCGGTACCGACGACATCTGATATGACAACAGTACAAACAACATCTGAGATTACTACAGTACCAGCAACATCTAAGCTGACTTCAGTACCAACAACATCTGAGATGACAACAGTACCAAGAACATCTGAGATTACTACAGAACCATCAACATCTGAGATGACTACAGTACAAACAACATCTGAGATGACTACAGTACCAAGTCCTGAATTGACGAGAGAATCAACAACTCCCGAATTCACATCAGTCTCAAGAGCATCTGCACTGATTACAGAACCAATATTGCAAACTGATATATCAGTATCAAAGTCCGCCACAGAAACAACTGTAAAAATGACCGAGACTACAGTATCATCGTCACCGACAGAGACGAAATTATCAACGTCACCAACAGAGAAAACAGTATTAATGTCACAAGAAACAGTATCGACATCATCTGTAGAGACAACAGTAATGAACACCACACCGAAAGAAGGGATTCTTCCAGACGAGAGAAGTAACCCAGGTAAAGCTTATATATGTCGTGTACATTTTATTATTTTGTACAGGTTATTACCTGTACAAAAACTTTGCAAGAGTAATTACTTGTACAAATATAATTGTACGAGTAATTACCTGTACAGTTTTTGTTGATAAAAAGATAATAACTTGTACAACTCCCTATGTTTTTTATTTGTTTCTTCCTTCTATCTGCTTTTTAAGTAATAACTAAAGCAAACATGACACTTTGAGCATATTGGGTTGAACAACTAGGTGCCACTAAAATACGGACTACTGGTACAAAGTGACATAGTCATTGAACGGAATAAATAAAATGAAACTCTTCCAATTATTTTGATTTTGTCAATGTAGGGATATATTCAATTGTTCTCTGACTTTGTGTTTTAATTATAATTATTTATTTACTTCCTTTTTTTTCTTAATCATTCAGACCAGTGTCAGTTATTCTCGTGTGTTCATAAAATCAAATTTTTAGAATTCAAATTTAGTTCTGTAAATTAAATACTCACCTTCATAAATTAAGATATCAGTCCACTCGCTGCATTATTCAACTGAAAACCAGCCAGAAATAGAACGACGACCCCGTGACAACCTCTTCCACCTAACACCTGCACGTCCTAAGCCTTCATCATTTGTTCCTTGAAATGCCAGGCACTAAGGAGAACAAAGGGAATGGGGAGGGACCTCTGATTTATAAATCTGTAATTCTGTAAGAAACTAGTAAGTTTTCAACTCCCTCAGGCAAATTTGGCTTTGAAGATGAATTTGGCTATTTATTTTAGGTATTTTTGACATATAGCTGTTCAACAGTTTCGATACTTATACATCTTTGGATTTTAAATGTTTTGCTCTGAGCGTTCCTGATAAAGGTAAATCCAGAAAAGCGCTTCGGACACAAGAAATTATTAAACGTGTTGTTTTCATTTTTTTTTGTGAAGGTGAGTATTTAATTTACAAAACTAAATTTTAATTAAACAAAAATGATTTTTATTACATTAAATACCTCACCTTTATAAATTTAGATAACAGAATGTAACATAGCTCTGAATCCCCCTCACTAGGAGGAGGAAAAACAACCTGTTGAGCAGCAACATAAGGCACTAAAGAATAGAAGTTATCACAATGAAGAGGCATGTACCGTAAACAAATGGTTATAATAGGCACTATCTGACCTCCAAAAACCAGTTGACATGATTTCCGACATAGAGGAGGAATTGAAAATGTTCCAAGAAGTGGCCAAGGCTCTTACTTCATGTGCTTTAAGTTGATACTTAACTAAAACGTCATAAGAAGCAGACTTATAAGTATACATGACAGTATTGCAAATCCAGGTAGAAAAGGTTTTAGCAGAAATGTTAGACATTCCTTTTAATAAGAATGGTCTTGCATAGACCCCTCTGAATTTTGTGCAAGATCTTTGGAAGAAGACGAAAAGGAGGAACATGTAACTGAACATTCCCTTTCAAGATGTGGTCATAATGTACAAATTGGCTACCATATTAATCAAATAGAAATTTCTAAAATGTTTCAAGTTTATACTGATGCACTTATTATAAATTATTTTTATAGGAAAAGTTTTGTTGTGGTCAAGAAATAGGCCAAGGTAGAATAATGGTTTGTACAAGTTATTATCTTTTTCTCAATAAAAATTGGACAAGTAATTATTTGTACAATTGTATTTGTACAAGTTATAACTTGTATGATGGCATCATACAAGTAATTATTTATACAAAATGTTTGTACAAGTAATAACCTGTACAAAATAATAACATGTACACGACATATATATTTTGTATTTTACTTTACGTTACGAAAAGCCCGAAAACACTGTGAATGTAATATTGGATTAATTTTAAATATTTTCTATCCATCTAGTAGTTTTGCTTATAGATCTGCTGAAAGAACTTTATTTATTTTTTTCAACAAGGAGTTTTCGAATCTTTTCCTTAACACATTTCGAAAGATTATATTTTTCGAGTAATTGGCCTTTACAAGTGAGTATTAAGCTAATTGTCAAACAAAACAAAATTGTATAAGCTTTTTTTTTAGATTAAAGAGTTTTATTAATGTCACATAAGACGTAGTATTTAAAATTCTATAGCATAATTTATGCTAAGATCATCAAAAAAAAAACTTAAAGCAAAATAAATTCTGTGGTGATGTACTAGTACATGAATCCAAATTACAAAATTACAAAATGCGTCAAATGTCTTATAGTCAATGAAATTTAAAAACAAATTATGATTGAATCTGCTTTGCCTGCCTTACATCTGTATCGCTGAAATCCAAACGTCTGAACACTCTCTAACTACATTTGTACGTCAGTGTTGGCATGACAAAAAACAAAAAAAGTATAAATTCATATTAACATGATATTTTAGAAAATTTTCTTTTTAAATATTATCATTTTTGTACATTTAATTCTTATTCTATATTCTTGCAGATACTATTTTCTTGTATATTTCTATCCCAATACTTTGTGTGTTGTTTATACTGCTAGTGTTTGTGTTGAAACAGAAGACAAAAATGAGGTGAGTGTATAACATACTATGTCCATGATGTAAGAAATAGATTGTCCAATTTGAATTGAATGGTTCTTTTCTTATGTAGTGTAATGTTTTTATATCATTTTCTTCAGTGTTCATCATTTTATAAATATCAAAAACATCCTGCGTACATGTAGTAACCATATGCACTAATGATGTTGAACACGGCAAACTAGTTTATTTCTGTTTTCCGCAAATACATTAATTTTATGTTCAGGTCAATAAAATAATTTGGTCTAACATAGAATTGAACTGAAAATGACAAAATTCAAATGATATCAACTGCGTTCGTTTTGATGAGTGGAGGAACGTAAGCGTCGGATAAAAAAAACCAGAAGTCCTTATTTTTTTGGTAAAAGATGTGAACAAATGAACCTTTTACTGTTAATCTGTAAACTTACATTGTTCCCAGCACCCTCTATTTGCATTCGCATCTTTCTCCGTTTTAGATCGTAGATTTCTAAATGGTGAAATTACCAAGTCTCGCATATTGTGACAATTTTCACCGAAGCTGGATACGCTTGTATTCGTTGGTAATCAATGCATAATTAGAAGGGCTTACTGTGTGAACGTACTGGAAAATCTATGATAGAATTGATGCCAACCCTTCTGCTTACATTTTTCTTGATTGGCAATATCTAAAATGAATTTGAGAGTTTTAACATTTGTAAATCATAGTTTTCTTTTATTTAAAATTAGACTGCTTTGGTTTCAATTACAAGACTGTCAGAACCGAAATAATTGTAAAGTTAATATTTATACATCACCTTAAAAATGATGACTTTCAACATGTGTGCACATTTTAAATCCTTCAAACGTGCATTTCAGAGTGTTGGATGAACGCTTCGTCAGACTTTCACAAGTACTACCAACAAGAACAATTTCGTATTCAATGAGCAGACCAAAATTGACGAGTAGAAACATGTGAAACGTGCCAAGCACGAAAATTCGTACCTTCTTGTTTATTGTAAATGTAGGGAAATATGATAATCCATAAAGACAATTGAAAAGTTGATTTTGCACGTTTTTTTTTTTTTTACATATACACATGGAAAAAAGTATCGCAACACCAAATTGAAATTCAAATTAAAAAAACACTTTTTATTTTTTTGTTAAATAATTTGTTGAAATAGAACTAATTAAACATTATTTAAATATCACCTGAGTTTAATCAATTAATATCGACTCTATTAGTTCGTATCCGCACATGCAGCTACTGTACTCGTAAACACTAAAACCGATATTTTTATCCTCATTGTTTTCAATACTTAAAATAACCAAGTTTATAAAATTATGTTGTTGACACCTTGTAATTGGTCATCCACAACTCATAACTGGAGCAAGATAGCAGATATCAAGCATAAGGAAAGCAGGTATGTCGCTGTGATAATTGCACGTATTATTGGTCATCACCATTCCACTATAAGTCGTTTTGAGGATAAAAATCAGGCAAGAAACGATGTTAAAGACCTTCCGAGGTCAAGACAAACCCCTATAACATTTGCTAGGGAAAATAAAGCATAATGAAGATTGATCAGAAGGAAACCCATTGCAAACAATACAATCCTAAAAAGAGAATGATGATCATACAGGAGCCTTTAAACAAGAACTGTTCGAGATCGGCTCATCGGCACTGGTTATCGTGCGATAATACCATTTCGGGGACCTTTGCCTACGAACAGACATACAGATTCCCGTATCCAATATAGTGCATAGCTCGCCAAAGTTGGAAATTAGCGTTGTGGAGGAAGATCCATTGTTCCAATGGAATTCGGTTTATCTTCCTTGGCCCAATCGTAGCCCGAATGTGAACCATATCGAGCATATATGGGACACTATTGGGCGTAAAGTGCATGAAAGGACACCCCAGTTCAAACAAGTCATGAAATAAACAATACCATTCGTCAAGAATGGTTGCTGCTAGCTTAGCAACAAATTAGTCGACTTATGGCAGGAATCAGAAGACGTTAAGATGCGGTTATCCGTTTGAATGGAGGCTGCGCACAAAGTACTAATTCTTTGGCGTATAACGATCAACCATGATGTGAACAATCATCGAAAGATTAATTTTGAAAAGTCTGACATTGTAAAGTTCGACTACAGTAAAAGTTGTAAAATGCATTTTTTTTATAAAAAACACTTCATTTTGTTATAAAAATTTTGGTTAGATAAAACTTTTTTTTTCATACATTTTTTGTTCGTTTTAAAACCAATGTTATCATTAACTACGTTTCAATATTATTTTACAAATATTTTATCATATTCCATCCAAAATAAGAGACTGATTTTTCAAATTTTAAAAAATCAAGGTGTTGCAATACTTTTTTCCATGTGTTTATATTGGTGTTATTTTCGTGTGACAGGAAATGCGCAAATTCAATTTAATTTGTATACATCTGTGTGACATCGAAAGAAATTCAGAAGCTAAAAGCATCTTTGACTGCGTATATACATATATGAAAATCTTAATGGGTTTTTTATTTACATCCATATTGCAGAAAAAATAAAAGCTTTTATTCTATGGAAAGAAATGGACTTAGTACAATGTCGATCAGAACCAATGAATCAGTTGAAGCATTCCCTGCAGAGAATGTCCTTATGACTAGTGATCTTCCACACCACGAAACACTTTCCTTTCAGAAAATTGTCACATTTTATAATCCTGAATGCGAATGTAAGTGAATAAGTATTATTATGAATACATCAAATTCGGTAATAAATGAAATACACAAATAAGTCAATCAACCAAAAATCGATATCAAACATGAAAAACATGTGGTTTTTTTTTTCGTTTGTTCCTATAATGCATCAACTGATATTTTTGAGATATGGTCAACGAAGATGTATTTGAATGAGAATGCATAGAAACAGCTGTTTATAAACAAATCTATTCCTTAAGTTTTGTACTTCATTACCGACATAAGTCGATGAAACGGAAAGAATACATAATTCACAAACTTAACGAAATCGTTACCACACAAAACTGACCATTAAGAATGATTTTCTTTATTGAATTGTTGATGTTGTGTAAATGGTTCAATATTTTCGACACCTTTAATCTGACATAAATAGCCAAATTAAAAGCATTGCTTGCACACAGCTATGCATATGCATGGAACTTTATATATTAGTTTGGTTTTTTTAAAAGGTCAAAGTTGATTTTATTGTACCCACTGTCCGACTTCAAGATTCATTTTAGGGATTCATCAAAAATACCTAGAAACCATTGATTGTAATTTATAAGAACGCATACGAAAAAAGTAAATTCCCAAAAATACAAAATTCCGGAGAAAATTCAAAACAAAAAGTTCCTAATTAAATAGCAAAATCAAAAGCTCAACGCATAAAACGAATGGATATTAAATTGTCATATTCCTGACGTGGTACAGGCATTGTCGAATGTATAAAATGGTGGATTGTACCTGGTTTTATAGCTATCTAAATATCTCACTTGTAAAACACTTGCATCAACTTACAGGTTGGGTTTCAACAGGTTTGACTGTATATTATATTGACAATGATGTGTGAACAAAAAAAAAACAGACAACTAATTTAGAAATATGACGAGACGTTTTTTTTACATACCCTATGGTTCATCAACTTACTGCTCAGATACTGATTTCGTTTTACAAGTATGAGTAGGAGTATGAGTATGAGTATCTCGTTTGTCATAGATTCTGGTACTTGTGCGAAATCCACATCCAACCATTGAATCAAACTACTACACTTTAGTGCTACAGGTCATACCGATAAACATAATGTACTTTAATTGCTATTCGAATATTATCTTGTATACTAAACAATTAAAACTCCTTCATATCATTAGTTGTTACACTTGAATTCCTGCGTCTTCTGCATGTTGTAATAGAGGTTTCAAGTCGATATTTTCTCACATAAGCAGTTTATGGATACGTTAATACAATCTACATGATCTATGCTCTGTGTTTAATTTAAGCTAGTTTTAATGATATAATTACATTGAAAATAATTATAACTAGAAAACAGTAATGTTGTTCATGTATCAAACTATTAAAGACAATATACAGTGGAAGTTACATGTCAACAAAACCCTTTTATTCCTTTACAGCATAGAGTATTGTCGTACTGGTATTCTGTCACCGGTATTCGTTCATGCTTAATTGGAGTCGAGATATTCAGATGTGTGTGCATATGTTTTATCTGTCAGCAGAACATCATGATTATGGATAGTTAATATTTCGACAATGGTTTCCGAAAGTGAAGACGAACAAAACTGAAATTTTGAACCTACCATAGCAGATGAATGTCTTGGTCAAGCATACGAGTAACAGTGCCATTTGTGTACAATTTAAAGTTAGCAAAACAAAGGTTATACTTGCTTATTAAATTATGAACGGTAAATTTTAGGAAAACAGGTGGAATATTATTTCCGTACAAAAAAGGCTACTGAGTGATTTGATAATGCCATCGGAGTCTTGTACTTAAGTAATAAAGCATTTAACACATGTTTACCAATATTAAATAATGTATCTTCAGTTTTTTTTTATTTTTAAGATAATAATCTTGACTGCTTAAAAATAGGTTAAATGTATAAAAACTGCAGACAAACTAATAAAATATATGTAGTTGAATCACGCCATATATGTTTATGTGCCTCTCTCATTTATTCGTTATTTTTGTTAATACTTTTTTTTATGTTTTCCTAGTTGTTGTCAATACTTCGATATTTCTGATTCTCGAACACATTTGTGAGGAAATACATAGTGCGTTAGATGGACAAGACTCTTATGTCAGCGTCCTAAAAATTTCAATACCTTTTACTTTGTATGTGACGTCGCTACAGTATGAACAACGTCCATCAATAAATATTCTCGTAACATTTAACGCCCCCATTTTCCTCTCTTTAAAAATAGATTAAAGCAACAAAGCTTGCGTTTGACTATAGTGGTTATTTTTCAATGACTTGTACGATAGATTATGCAATCATAATTAAGATGAGAATGGAAATTGGGAATGTGTCAAAGAGAAAAACACCAGATCAAAGAGCGGAAAACATCCGAAGGCCACCAATAGGTCTTCGATACAGCGAGAAAATATTGTATCTAGAGGCGTATTTCAGCTGGCACCTAACAAAATGTATACTAGGTCAATACTAATAGACGTCATACTAATTTCCAAAATATATCAAAGCAACGTTAATTAAAAATGATACAGGATTAACAAAGGACAGAGTCTCCTGACTTGGGATCGGCACAAATATACGGAGGGGTTAAACATGTTTTTTTAAATCGCAACCCTATATCGCTAGACAATGTAGAAAACACAAACATACAGCATTGCGCACAGTAAAACGCAGTTTAAAAGACGTCCGACTCCGATGCCAGAATAGGTAACGAAAAAAACTAAACAAAATGACGATGAGACATATATAATCAGAGGACTACTAGCACTTACTGACAAGCGAGCTCCAGACCTCAATTAAACTGATAAAGATGTTATATATTTATCTTATGAATATCAATCACTGTTCTCCCCGTTGGGGGCTAAGTATCACACCATCATAAAGTATGTGAGAAGAACATAACCCGTATCATGCCAACAGCTGGTTTTAGAATAAATGTGTTTATCGTGGTTTAAGCGTCACCTTCACAAACTGTTCGACCCCACCTGCGACATGTTTTTGCAGTCTTGTATCTACAAATACTAGAATCTGCATTTTCGGATAGTTTACCGAATGGGATATTATTTTCACTTAGCGTGGATTGGCATGGCGTGTAAAGCGTAAATAACAGTCGAGGTATATTGTCGACGCGTCCGAATACCAGAAAAAAAGTGAATTAGAAGACATGTGATTTTGTTTATATTGTTAACTTTTCAAACCTGGTATTGTTATTTGATGGCGTACGTGTGGTTTATTTCTACATATCAAGTTGTCATCGTCCGTAGCAATTTTCCATTGTACCAAGATATTTCAAAATAAAGTGTTGTCTAACATGTACAGAAGCTATACTACCACAGAAACAATATGCTATTTGAAAAAAAATGTTGCGTTGTTGACTAGTTTAGCCAAAATATTTACAATTTGTACATATGTAAATATTTGTATCGTATCAATCTTTAGTTGTCTAAAAGAATATGCCTGTAGGTAGATATCACATCAGGGGAAATGAATCAAATTGAAATTATTTGTTTCGAACATTAAAGTTAGTTTAAACTTAATTTTAACAATAGTGATCACTTAAGCGGTATCAACAACGTAGTAAAATAAGATACTAGTCGTGTGGTCAACTATTGATTTCTTACTTTTCACAATTAATAGAATTTAGCTTAATTTGAAAACCATTTTAATAACATTATCTTCACATATTATGTAAATATACTGTTTATTAGTACAAACCATGACAAGAAACAATGTGTTTAATTTTTTCTATAAGTCAGTGTTACAAAATGCAATTATACTAATAATAGTTCACAAACGGTACCAGGCTGAGACTGATATTGATACGCTTGGTGCGTTTATCAGGATTGAATCAAATTACATAACCTCAAGTCTTTATATTGTCGTCCTGATCATTGTAAAGACGTTGTCATTGGACGCATATGCGGTCATAAATGTTATATTTTATTAATGAATACATATACTTTTTGCATACCTTCTAATTGTTGTCACCAAATAAAAAGTATAGATTCTTATGAAGCATTCATGCATTAAAATTATATATAGTTGGCTTACACTGGAAGAAACGTGTTAACTTTTTTCCTTTGTTACAATTCTGTAAAACTTATTTATATATTTCTGTTGCACTTAAAAATAACTTAATGGATGTTCTTTAGGCAGATATTTTGAAGACACCTTTAATCTTTGTATCCATAGAAAGGCAAATACATCAATGATATGAGGTTTCAAACAGTATCAACAGTATATTTAACTTCTTCATCAAGAATATTTATTCATATAATAATAGATATTGCTTAATTAGGCGTATTTCTCAAAATCATGACTGGCCTTGAGATTGATTTGAGTACCATTATATATTATTTGTTTTTATTTCTAAAAAACCTGTTGATACAAAGTAAAGATAAACAGAAAAACGCAATTATAGAAAAGAAAAAAAAATTGTTCCAAGTCATGCATATGACAGTTGTTGTCCATTCTTTTGATGTATTTCATCATTTAATTTTGCCACTTGATTAGGGAGTTTCCGTTTTGAATTGTCCTCAGATTTCTTTTGTGATTTTACTTTTTTAAACATATTTGTTAAAATAAATATAACATAATATTACCTGCATGTTATTATTAATTTGTTGATTTAACGATTTGATGGAAAATCCATTTACATATTAGTTATTGTTTTAAGTTGAAATAAATTCTATAAGTTGCACTTTTCAAATACAGCTCTTTCTCAAACCACGCCTCTTTTGGGGAATATATGATATTCATAGATATTTGTTTTTTTCCTACTGGTTCCCAGTTATGATCTCTTTGTTTCACCTTATGGAGACACAACTTGGGAATGTTACCAGTGAATAAACAAATTCATATTGGTCATGTTGACATCTGTGGTAATCCTAAACTCTAGGTCGGGGTAGTTAAGAAATTCAGTATTAGTTTTAACTCTTTCAAGTTCCGGGCATATACACGTTGAAAATATGCCGCACAGCCCTATATTTTGACTTTTGAAAAAATTAGAAGTGCATACAAACATTCCATTCTAGAATATAATTTTTCAAATTTCATTATAAAAGTAGTACAGTTGTAGCCGTAAAAGCAGTTCCTATCGTAAATTGCATTTTCGATATTTACAGAAATGCAACCTTTAGCTCTGGCAGAATATAAGAAAAATAACTAGACTTGAATACCAGAACATGCAAGATAATATTGTGTGTTTTTCTACTATTTTTTACATTTTTCATCCGTATAGAATAGTCATTTCGTTACATAAAGAACTTCATCACCTAATCCACTTTTGAAAATAGCGAACATTTATGTAATTGCTTTCCATTGTCAGAAACAATCCAGTTTAAAACTAGTAATCAAATATAAGTGTTGCTAAATTAATTGAACTGATCGGAGACAATTCATCAGGAATAAATGAAAACAAGAACCAAGTCAACAACGATTAAATAATGTGTCCGAATAATATTCTAATTTTAAATCTAAAAACAATGATACTAATCATGCTAATCATTGTAAATATTACCCTTATAATCCTTTTTTTCAACTTTAACACGTTTAACGTACAAAATCTACAGAAATAAGTTTTGTGCTAGCTTCTATAGAAAGCGGCAATGACAATGCGTGCATGGGTCCACAATTGGATTTTGCCCTTGACGTCGATTTTGACGATTTACTCAACAAAATTGAGTAAATGTATTTATTGTCAGTTATATTTCAATAGCATGAAAGTTAATGAATTACCATGAAAGAAACTGGTTAGCTTACATATTAATATATCCCAATATCTCTTTTCTCACATGCATGTAACATTTTAAGAATTTTGATGTAAAACAAATAAGATAAGGCACCGGTAGGGACTTCACAAATCATAATTTAAGACGAGGTCAGTTGTAAAACGAAAAAGCAAACAGTCACCGAATCACTAAATAGAAAAAATAACATTATGAATTTTAACAAATCCCGGAACCCAGGATGTTAACCATGGTGTTTTGTAAGTATCAACATTTCCTGCTTTACTAGTGAATCCTACCAAGATAACTCTTAAAATTATAAGGCATATTTTGAAGCCATAAATCATCACTTAATTCTTCATTTAGTCATCTATACAAAATGTATCTACATTTCATATGTTTAATAAGAGAAAGCTTTTTTGGGGGAATTGAAACAGGGCTTTCCTTGCTTCATGTAAGAGCATTAACAGACAACACAAAATTAAAAACAAAAAAGCAAGACAAATAAAAGTAATATCCAGAAGTCATTTAACACTGACTGTTATATGAGTATAGCATCAGGTCATACAACTAGGACCTAATTTTAATAGTTACATATCGCTGATCCTACTTATAATAATAAGGTCAGAACTTGAACTCATTAAAAGAGTTACTTGTTGATGTGTTGGGTTTAATCATTAATGAATATCTGTTTTTGCTCATCTTAAGGATATATTTAAGTGAAATTAAAATAACCAAGAATTCAAAATTGATACTATAAGTTAATAGAGCATAAGTACAGGAACAAAATATGCTAAAACTAAAGGAGTAAGTTCGGTAAGTGCCAAATTTGGCCCCAATTATAAAGTTCATGGTTACAAGACAATAATTGTTTTAAGTTGCCTTAAAGACATGTGAAAAAGTTAAACAGAGCTGTTTTTGTCAAAGTTTAATTCTAACACAACGATTTTTACATTACAAAATGGTCAAGATAAGGGATTTTGGTGAAATTTGACAAAATCAGCGGGATTTCAACCAAATAAAGGACCAGGAAACATAGAGCGCAGGCGTCGACAAGCTTAATATTCAAATAAGACATGTTAAATGTCTTCACAAACATTATTTTAAAAGATCTTTGTTGTCGACGTATGCGCTATATGTTTCCTGTCAAATAATCTTTGGAAATTTACCTATTTTCATTGATTTTTTCGTGAAAAATCAATATGATTACAACTTGTGACGTCATAATGAAACGCAGAAACGTAAAATTTTAAACAAAATGGCTTATATCCTATCTAGTCAATGTATTAGCTATAATTTATCGTGATATTGGTCAATAAATCCGAATTTGAAATTTATGCTAAAAAAGTGGGCCATTTTAGGACCTTATCGAACATACTCCTTTGTCAAAGAGACACAAATGGTCACGTTTCAAAAAAATGAAAAATCTGCAATTTCAATATTACATTTTGACACAAACATATTGGTGGCCTCACATATAAAAAATCAGCTCAACATCTGGAGGCGTATAGAAAAAAAGAATGTATAACTGTAATTTTTAACAATTTTCAAAGTTGTAAACCCTTAATTTTGGCAAAAAATTAGCGGAGTGGAACGAAACTTAAACTTGATCTGTATCACATCATGAGTAACTCCCATACCAAAAATTAGCACACTATTTGAAAGCGTTTAGAAAAAAGTCCGTATAACTGTGATGTTAAACATTTATCAAAGTCCATAACCGGTAATTTCGGCAAAAATTAACCGAGCGGACCAAAACTTAAAGTTGATCTGTAACTCATCTTGGTTAAATAACATGCCAAAAATCATCCCAATATCTGAAAGCGTTTAGAAAAAAAAAGTCCGTATAACTGTGATTTTCAACAATTTATCAAAGTCCAAAGCCCGTAATTTCAACAAAATTAGCGGAGCGGGATAAAACTTAAACTTGATCTGTTTCTCATCATAGTTACCAAATCAATACCAAAAATCAGCCCAATGTCTGAAGTCGTTTAGAAAAAAATATTGATAGGTCATGGAGCTTCTTTTCGAGATATTTCATTTTTTAAGAATACGGCGGGAAAAGGCTGACTCTCACTTATACCTTATACTTGCATGGGAATTATTTGGCTTCCAATCAAAAGAAATAAAAATCAGGAATGTGCTAAAATTTGGGGAAATAATTTTTTATGAGCTACTTAGTCTTGCATCAAAAAATAAATGGGTGTTATGAGGCATTTTTTTTTAACATTATATCCTATGAAAAAAAACCAAGGAGTTCGAACATTTGACATAATTCCAAAACCTCACTTCAGTACGTACATTTTAAAATAGTTTCTGAACCAATACAAGTAAATTTACTAATCCGTTTGTTGTTTTAAAACCAACTGTGAAAATTTGAAATACACGTGTATTAATAAGAACAAAAGCATGATAAAGCATAATAGAAGAGAAACAATCAAAATATTGACAAAAAGAAACAAAACAGCATACAAATTAGAACACTAAACACAAAAGCAACAACAATCCTGTTAAAATCTACACGAAAACTGCAGGTGCTTTCAAAGGGTTAACAATCACCGCCAAATTAATGGTGTTCAACGGGATGCCCGTGACATTTAACATATTATATTTTGATTATTTTCTTTTTATTGTTATACAATTTCATCAACTCGAAACAACATAATCCTATTCGATAAATATCAATTTGAAGTTCAATTTTCTTACTATTCCAATGGATTTCATCATTTCATATCAAATCTTGTACGTCATATATCAGATTGTTTTTTTACATAATAACTAAGATATTTTGTGTAACGGTTATTCAATGTGTTAAATAGAGAATAATACATGGCAAAATCCGTATCATATGTCGTATCATCCCGAGATATTGGTCGAGGGTGATACGGCATGTGATACGGATTTTGCCATGTATTATACGCTTTATCATATATTTCAACAGAAGAGTATTATATTATATGAACTGTTTTCTGATCCCGATAGATTAGCACTGGGTTACCTTCAGTTCTGCTTTTGTCTTGGTTCAAAGCCTTAAAATAACTGCTTATACAAAGCACCTGGGTTACCTTACCATTTGCCTGCTGCTGTTTTAAAAAAATTTTGTTTATTATTGTATTTATTTGAGTGTTTTGTATTTTTTATAGTTGCATTTAGTGTGCCAAAAAATATGCAAACTTGATGTTCGTGACGTCACATACAATATGAAAACTTGACGTTCGTGACGTTACATACCAAACAATGACGTCGTTCAAAAAAATGACCTATTTTGAGGAAATTTTTTCTTAAGCAAAAAAAAAAAACAAAAAACTTTATGTAAAAAAAAAAAAAAAAAAAAAAGGTATGCGATACGGGTTTTACCATGCGATACGGGGTATGCGATACGGATTTGGCTATGCGATACGGGGTATGCGATACAGGGTAGGTGATACAGACTGGAAAAACAACCTTTATTAGATATACAAAATAGCTGTATTTTGTACTAAATATATGATAAACAAAAATACAAGTCAAGGGTTTTGTTTTGATATACACGAATGCGGATCTCGTTTAATATATTTTTACTATCAGCAGTTTGTAAAACAATGACTGATGAAATTCAATATATTAAAAAAAAACATAGTTATGTTTAAATGCATCATCTTGACCAAATACGACCAAACCTAAGCAATCTACACGATTTGCTCGAAAACCAATAGCACAGTTCATCTCCTGTAAAATATACGTAACAAAGTATTTTACACACGTCAATATATCACATGCACCCTACTGCTTATCGCATTATGTTTTGAAATCTGTTTACATTTTAGATGGGCATGACTTGCAACACTACAGCTAAGGAAATTACAAATGATACACGGCTTATGTTTATTTAACATTACATTCAGCTGCTTTATTAGACTGTCAAATACTGTATCAAATAATCCTGTCTTTGGTATAGTCACTCCACATGCAATACGATATAGATGTTATTTCGTTCGTAACATGTAAGCCACGATACAGAAACATTATATCCGAAGGATTTTACGTTCTCTTTATTGTGAACATAAAATTGAATTTAAACAGTCGAATATATATATATGCATTGGATAAACTGGTGATGTCTGAACAAGAAATGAAAAAAAATACAATGGTCAATAAGAATTACAGACATGATTACAGAGATTGTAATCAAGGGTTTTCGGCAAGGTCAATGAAGAATATGACGGAATTTTATATTCATAAACTGCATAACATAGTGTTAATGGGTAATGATATATTGACTCACAACACGTTCGTTAATCTTTGACAAAATATGTGCAGTTTGGTAACATTTGCACCATTGTAACGTATGGATATTCGTCAATTTCAAAAGTGACTCACTGCATTCTAATGTTTTTCAACAATCGAACAAATTTGTTAAGTACCGTTACTGGATCCAACATGGAAAATATTTCCGTGAGGTTATTACTAGCGAATGTTTTATTTATTGCTGGAAGATTATATACTGATATGTTGTATCTTCGTAGTACTAATGCATTATTTTTGGCTAGTTGTCTTATCTTTCATGTCTATAGCTGCCGGGTACATGTATGTAATGAGACAGTTAGAAACAGGGAATGTAAAAGACGACAAAAGAAAACACGAAGACTCCTTACATTTCGCTTAAGTCTGCCACTTATGTTAGCCTTTTCCGGTGTGTTGTAAGATTAGCTACAAGTCCAACATGTCGCGCCGAAGTATTGTGTAAATGTTTGTTTCCCTACGTCATATGTTTCAAATAGGATATAGCTCATAGGTCCAATTCGTTTGTCTATTTTTATAATTTTTTTACATTTTGTTGCTGGAATCATATTTGCTTAGAGGCACTAGAAAAAGGCAAGGACTATACGAAAAACTCAGTTTTTCAAACAGGTAAATGTGTACATACGTCTTCGTTTTATTGCCGTCTTGTTATGAATCATGGAATTACTTGGCGGACGCCTTCATTCAGAGGTCACGAATGATATATTTGTTACTGGTAATAGTTTACAAGGCCTAGCTTATCTCGCCACAAAGAAAGTGTGAAACAATTTAAGGACGAGAACCGAGCTTGTCAAAAACTTTTATATTCTATATTCTCAATTATAAAATGTTTTCCAACGTTATATAGATACATGCATGTAGACTTTTTAGATGATGATTGTAGCCTGTTTATGTAATAAGTCACAGACATTTTCATAACAAAAATTTGTATGCTCAATTTGTGTTTCTATATACTGTTAAAAGACAAAAGTAATTTCAAATCGATGTGGAAATCTCGTAAATTTATAAATACGAGACAAGTCATTTGAAAAATATCAAAAACTGAGGTTATCGTTTGAACTCCAAAAGGATGGAACCAGCTGCGTCATGGTGTAACAGTTTAATATTTGCAAAACCTGGTGATTCTGCGTGTTTAAAGCTATAGATATACATGTTACGACATAAGGGTAAGTACTCAGCGTGTCTAAGATTTGTTTTATAATTAATAAGTAAATGATGTCCTCATTTATTTTGAAAGATATTTTCTGATGAAGCTATACTTTAACACAGATGTTTGCATATATTTATGATATAGACATTAAACGTATAATCAATGTGAAGTAAGTTAAGCGAAAACACACAATTTGAAAAAACAAAACACAATAGCAATGATTATGTATAAGATCACATCTGAACCGGCCTTACAACATAATTACATTATGTATGCATTGTTCTAAATCATTCATTATATTGTAATCCTTTATATGGTTAAATGAAAGCAGATTTCAATATAAAAATTATTTAATCTAGAAAATCTAGAGTTAAGCGGAAAGTGGGACCGAACTTTTCTCTTATGAAAACTTAAGGCGAATACATTCAATTGTGATATACTTTTTCTGCATAAGTCAGTGTGTGTAGATAAAGATGTAAATCACTTGATGTCTTCTGTACTCGACACCATTTTCTATTGATTTACCGAGGAACGGTCAAATCTACACATTCGAAAGTCAGGTTGTATTCAACGGGAGCGTATTTGGGCAATCATTTTTACTTTGTTTTTATAATCGTTGAATTAGGAATTAATAACTTAAATCTTGGAATTGCAAACTTAAATCTTGGAATTTCAAACTTTAATCTTGGAATTTCAAACTTTAATTTTGGAACTTTTAACTTTAATCTTGAATAAACATAAATCTTGGAATTTGGAAACTTTGATCTTTAAATAATATACTTTAATCTTGGAATTATCAACTTTTATCTTGGCAATTTCTGATATTTTACTTCTAGCTATTAGCTTATTGTATTTTGCAATATAAACTTAATCTACCTTTTTTGCGTGGCTAAATTTTTAATAAAATGTGAACAAAGATATATCTTAAAACTCATGTATAGCTTCACGCATATTTAATCCAGGAATCTAAGCATTTAAGACTAAAATAATGTATAAAAATATAGGTCATATATTCATATATTTTTTTTGGGACCAAAATTTAAGTAAATTTTATATAAAAATAGGTACATGATTTTTTACACACAAATAGCACGTTCGTACCATAACATATTGAACTTATTTCTCCCAACTCACACCCTCATGCTAATGTCACCATTTTATAACCGGGGATACCTCTATATTTAAGCTGCAACTTTATCTTGCTGCTGTCGCAATTTAAGTATAGTTTTATATGTTGTGTCATGTGTGCTGTTGTTTGTTTGTCTTTTTTTCATTTTTAGTCATGGCGTTGGTTTTAGATTTATGAGTTTGACTGTCCCTTTGGTATCTTTCGTCTCTCTTTTTTAACGATACATTAATAAGTAAGCTAAATGGAGTCCCAAAATAAAAAAAGTGTTAAACATTTAAAAGTCAACGCCACCGGCATAGTAATGTACCAAACAATAAACAAAAACAAATAAATGTGACAGCGACAAACGACAATTGCAGAATACTAGTAAACGGTTCCTGACTTGAGAGAGGTTCATCCATAATTTGGCGGGAATAAACATGTAAACAGAATCTTAAACTTCTTCCAAACTCGGAACAATGGTACAACAACATTATTTCCGAATTGATTTTCCTTTAAGTACAGTATTTTTGTGATTTTACTTTTTACATAATAAGAACTATTAAATGAGGAAAAAAGGGCTGATTTATTAGCTCGACACAAAATAATGTCGGAGCCTTTTATAGAAGCCTTTGCATTATTATGTTTGCTCTCTCTATACGGCCGTATTGTATAGTGTAAATGTGTTTCATTTTGACTATATTCGAAAGTGTCCCTTTGTCAATACAACGTCCCACCTCTCAGCATAAGCACAAAAGATACTAACAAAATTACTAAAACGCAAAGAATCAATCTTCCAGTAGGCGTAGTGACTGAAAACTAGTTTAAAGTCAAGTGCAACATATAATTGAATCATATTTCCAAGACGTAAGTCATTCATCTCACATATAACATTTTTAGTTAATTAAAGACTCATAAACCCTTCGGAAACAGTCTGGAAACAAACATGACCTAGTGCAATGAAATAATTCACAAGTTATTAAGTTTTCTGTGATTTACAAATTATCCTGTTTCACGTATCCCCAGGACGCAGAGAACGGGTTCTAATACAAAAACAAAACTTTTGACACATTTGTATAGAATTGCCTGTTTTTAACATGTTGAAACTTAGACTTTAGATTTAGAAAAGTATAATTATTGCTGTTGATATTAGTTCAGTTTAATAAATTTGTGCAGTATAACTTAAAAATAACTTATCATCAAGGAACCTATCAAATTCAATTAATTTGAATTTAGAAATCCTAAGGTGTTATTTTGTCCTTAATTTTGAATATCATACTACCAACTGTGTATGTTTTATAAAGCATGATGTCAAAGTTGTTTTTAATAAATAGTGACACAGACAGCAACCCAAACGACAAAAGAAAAAAATAATTACCACTGATGTAGAAAGAACGATAACATCATAAAACTAATTGAAAGGACGACAAGCCCAAAAGAATAAGATAAGCTTTTCGTAAAAGACAAAGTCATAAATATACTATTTGTTTTGAACAAATAGATTTTTTTGGTGATTTTTCTAACATTAGACAAACACAAATCTGTCTAATGATTATCATATTAAGCAGGGTATCCATACCCTTACGGGATCGCCTGAGATCTAGAAGAATTTAAGAGGTTTAATCTTGTTGAACCTTATTTTTCATTGTTGTGTTTTCTTTGTTGCGTTTTGAATAGTTTTGTTCGTCTTTTTTGTCTTTTCCTTTTTGCCTTTGCATTTTCAGTTTATTTTCAACTCCAGTTTTAATGTTCATTTGTTATCTTTCTTCTCCCTAATTTAACATTTTTGTTCCTAAAACTTCAAACTGAAAGGATGTTGAACAATTTTATTAAAAAAAGTACATATACATTATAAACATTGAAAGCAACCAATGACAGTTTACCCAACAACATACATGTATATATCACAAGATAATATTTTCAATGTACATACAGACACATCTCAAAACATAGAATTACTTATATATGGTAGTGAATGCAATTGGCATTAATGTTAACAGTAAAAGTAAACCATTTTGTGATATAAAAAAACTGTAGTACAATATGTACACGTTTTATGCAGTAGTGTTCTTTAATTGTTATCTTTTGTTTTATTTTTTTTTCGAATAATCTTCCGAATCCCTGTTCAGTATAGAATACAGATTTTATTTTTAAATTCTTCATCCAGTAGCAAAACCCTTGTGTAAGAAATGCAACCGTATGATTTTGTGGGATGTATAAATATCCAGTCGCGGCTCGTCAAAAATGGTACGCTTAATAAGATACCTTTCTCTACGCACATTTCAGACCCCGACAACAACTCTTTGGACGGACCAATAAGGGATCTGCATCGAGGTAAAACGTCAACCTCCGTCTCATTTACAATATTTTTTTTTGTAATTTATTTTTATTTCATCTGAAAATACACCAAGTATATATTGTGATACATAGTTATATAATTAATTCCTAATACATATAATGATATTAAATTTTTCAATAACAGTCTAAAATTAAAAAGTTAGTTATGGTAATTGTTTTAAATTTTCTACTGGATCATACACATCCTTTATCACTCTGGATTAGAATACCTGAATATGCTGACAAGGTTAATGATTGCATCAGCCTTCTCCCATAACCACATGCATCACTGCCTATACAGTGATGTAAAACATGAGAGGTACCAGGAGAGGCCACCAGAGATCATTAACAGATAACATGTTGGACAACATGTTGGACAGAGTCACATAATAAATGTCAACCTAAGTCAAGGGGAGATAATTCAAATACAATCAAACAAAAACTAGTATATCAATATATATATATAACAATAGCAATAAACATAGATAGTACTTTTAAGATACACACAAATCACTGTCCAGTTGTGATGTGCATCAACATATTATTAATTCTACATGAACTATTATAAAGCCTTAAGTAAGTACATAAATAGAAAGATCTCTCCTCACATCATTTACAATATGACAGATGTTATCCTTTAGTTGATGTGTTTGAGCTTTCGATTTTGCCATTTTTTAATTTTCCTTTTTATTTTACTTTTTACCGATGACAATCCAAATTTAGTTGGCAACAAACGAAAAATGACAAACAGACAAACAACAGTACATCAAACACTACAATGAACACTGACGACTGAAAAATGCAAACCTCTACAAACATCTGGCATGATCGTAAGTGCTTTCGAACTTTCTCCACAAGAGAAAGTATGATAAATACACATTATACACTTGAATTCGGTAACCACATGTATAATAAAACTACCAAAACAAGACCATTCTGATATGCATAACAAAACCCGTCTGTTAGACAACTTCGGTGTTTGCTTTTGCAAGTTTGTCTTGTATATTTGCATTAAAGCTTTTCAGTCCTTTAATCTAAAAGAAAAGCTGCATAAACTGCCAAAAATAGTCTCATGTTTAATTTTGTCATTATTTTATGAGCAATAGCCTTACTCAAGAGATATATGTTTCTATCTGATTTATTTTACAAATCTGACAAACTGTGTAAACCATCTGTTTAGGTAGGGTTGTTGCTTATGTTTGGCCAAAGCTATTGATTAAAAGGAATTTGATCTCAAAGTCTTTTCATTCAATATGTTTAGGATATCAAAATTGACATTTCTGCGCATAAATGTTCCAATGAATAGATTTCCTAATTAGTATTTGGCAGCAGATTAGGAATTTTAGAACCTCAATGCATTCAACTTCATTCTTTTGTCATTCAATTTTACTTTGTAACTTTGTTGTATAACTTTTGCAGACAAAACGCGTGTCTGGCGTACAAAGTTTAGATCGTGGTATATGTGTTGAGTTTATGAACACCAAAATTCACAAAACACAGAAAAGAATAATTAGATTTGTGCAACAAGGATACCAGATCCTATAGAAACTATAAACAAAATCATTTAAGGTCAACCATTCATATTACTAAAGTGACACTCCGGTTTTGATTGTTTTGAATATCAAAAACGATTTGATGATTAGTCGAACTAGGTAAAATCATTTAGAAAGACTTAACTTAGTTGTTTGTGTCGTTGATGTGCTTCTACTTCTAATCATTCGTATTTTGTTACATACAACCCTGGTAGTGAGATTAGCCACGACAATGAACAGACCTTGTAAACTACAAGTGATTACGCATATATTTTTAAAAACTTCTGACTCGAAAATTCTTCCCAGAAGTCCCATGACCCAAAGAGTACCAGTAATAAGTGCAAGTCGAGTGTAGATATGTACCTGTTTGAATGACTTTGTTTTACGTAGTGAACTAGCATTTTTCTTTTGTTTAGAAACGAATATAATGATTGAAACAATTGTTAAGAAATTGAAGATAATGCTAAATAGGATTGGACCAGTGAAAAAGATTAAATTTGCTCGAAATGATGTAGGAAAGCAAGAGATTCCACCATATTTCGGAGCAAAATTTGGAACCTGAAAATTATTTAATAAAACGCAAGGTACAACAATGCAGAGTGGAATAAATAATCCGAAAAATGTAAATTGTCTTCTTGTTTTCTTTTCTTCATGATCTCTCCCTACGTTATTCACCATTTGTCTCAATTTGTATCCAACATAACCGATAGCTATTGAAATAAACGAGAAATTGGCTAGCCATGCAAAATGTATAGCAATCCCAAGGAAAATGCATACGTTTTCATACTTGTTAGTCCCAATACCAATAAGAACTAAGGTACTCGAGAAGAGAATACTTAGAGAAAAATTTTCTGTGTTAGACCCTGCAACAGAATTTGATAACCCCATCTGTTTGTTCACAACAATCAAACAAATTAGGGAAACAATTGAAATAGAAGTGCAGATGTACGTAAACAATATTTGAAGTTCTCCCCAATAAGGCGAACTGTTCATGTCTATTAAACATTTAAAATTTACAAGTGAGAGTTCAGTTATATTATAAACTCCTTCAACTTCAATGTCGTTACACAAGTATTCTCCATTATCTATCAATGCTGTTGGTGTATGCATTTCTTTGAAATATGCTTTTATGTCACTTTCATTCATAAAATTGTTCGGCAAAAAAGGTTTTGTTATATTTGACTGATAATTATCATACTCGTACTTGAAAATTTTAATTAAATTCCCTGAAACCGGATTTGTTATAGTTATTGACCACTTAAATGTGTTTAATTGTTGGTTATAATTTACCAATTTTTGTAAAGACAAAACTTCTTTAAATCTAATAACTAAAGACAACTGATAAATAACGTTAACCTCCCCTAAAGAACCATTGTTGTACATCGGACTAAACGTAACTACAGAAACAACATCGATTTTGTTTTGCACAAAAAGAGACCATACTAAGGCCAAACTGCTGTGATATAAAACTTTATCATCGATTATAGCAACTGATGCCAAGGTAAAGTTCACTGTAGTTGTGTACCCTTCGTATGTTTCTGTTGCCATAGTATCACAGGTCGAATCGGTCTGAAAACAAAAGTATTGTATGATAAATAAGAACGGACAATTATTGTTATATATTCAAGATTTAAAAAACATGTCTACTGATTGACAAAAGCAATCTGATATCATTTAATTTGCCATTCGATAGTACAGAAATATTGCCTGAATTTTTACTTATTAAAATAGTTTAGCTAGCTTTGAAACCAGGTTTGATCCACCATTTTCTATATAAGAAAATGCCTGCACCAAGGCAGGAATATGACAGTTGTTGTCTATTCGATTAATGTGTTTCGCTTTTGATTTTGCCATCAGGGACTTTCAGTTAAGAATTTTCCTCGGTGTTAAATAATCGGGATTTTACTTTTTACGTAGCTTTTGCCGTGTTTGAGGGAAGCATTGAAACGGTGTCTTATATTTGATCCCGTCATTCGATTTGTATTTTTTGAAAAAAACAAAATCTGATATTTCTTTCTTTTTGTCTTTGATTGAGTAGGTCTCTTATTTGTAAATTCACCATATGATTATGGAAATACAAATTTCCATAATTGTAGAAATATTATTTCATTTTATATGAAAACTGGATGATGCAAAATTGTGGATCCTTATTCTTCATTGTTCGACGAGTAACAATTTTCAAGCGTGCGTGAAGGTGAACCAAAACTAAAAGAAATTCGAATATTCTAACAACTATCATGCCGAAACTGTTAGAATCTAATAAGTAAAACTGTTTCTGAATTCACAACAATATGATCAAAAGAAAAAAATAGTTCATGTCAATTGTGATCATTTAAATACGAGGAAATTTAACAATCGTTTCAATATTTATCAAACCTTTTAAAGCATTAAAAGAATTTATATCTCCATTAACCATAGAAGTGTGACTAACAATTTCTAATTATTTAGATTTGAAGTGTTTTCGAACTTACCAATTCAGTGCACGACGTCTCCTCTTCTTCGTTGTCATAATTAAACGTTACTTTCGTTGTATTGAAATCGTAAGAAGGTTCAAACGCATATGAATCCAGTTCTTGTCCAAAGCAATTATAGTCAGTAAGTACTTGTGGGACACAGAATTTATTTCTGTAAACTTCAAACTGTGTAGATAATATAATTGGATTAAAACTGTAGTTTGTACATTGGTTTGCACGGTTTTCAGTTGATTTGAATTCAGGGATATTTAAGCAATATCGGAGTTGAATACCTTCAGTGACAGATACTAACAAATATTTACCCAACGTCAAAAGTTTAGAAAGCCTTTCCTTTTGTTTAGTTTTGCTTAAATCGTTTATAGGATCCAACCCATCTGCTTTGATTTCAAGAGAAAAGTATTTAAATGTCTGAACACCATTGCATAGAGCACAAAATTTATTTCTATATATCATTGAATTACCGCCAATCACAAACGGGCCTCCTGTTACGATATCATCATTTAAACAACGAAAATGAACATCTGTATTGTTGAATAACGACGGGCAGTGTGAAAGCACCAATGCTCCAAGACGAACAGATTTATCGTTTGTGAATGGATGACATTCAGTGAAGAGGTTTTGCTCTGTTTGGTTTTGTTTGGCATCCACACAGCAATTATTGAACAAGTGACATTTTTCATCACAGTTGCAGTACTTAAATTTCTTTGTTGATACAAAGTGACAGGTTCCGTATGTGTAACAAACATCTTCTGTAGTTATATTCCACTGCTGATAAGATGTGCCTGTTGTAGTATGCTTTACTTCTCTAGTAGACAACATATTTTGGTTCCCCTCAATTTCAGATTTGTTAAGTAAGGATTCGTTGGTCATCAAATTTGATAAAATACTATCAAATGAACTGTGGTTATCCGTTTGTTCAGTATTGAATTGTCTGTTTTGCGGTAAAGTACTACCAGAAAACCCTAATTCTAGCATAGGGGTGTCTTCGTCTAAACTTATCTGAGTGTTGGTTTTATTGGTTGTCATACTCATTGTGGATTCACTGACATCCTTTTTGTGAACTGCCTGCTTTATTCGAGATGTTGATAATTCGATAAAGCTTGTTTTGTTTTCCGTATCGTTGCTGATTACATCTACTCTTGTAGAAGATAAAATACTATCACTGCCACTCCTGTTTTCCATGGAAGTCGTGTGTTCAGTATGTTCTAAGGTTATATCATGCTGTCCAGTTATCACAACGTTTTCAGCTTTAATGTCGTGTTTAAAAGACAATATTAGAAGAATATAAAATGTCCTCAATTGAAAGAAACGTAACATTGTTGAAATGTATTGTCTTTAATACAGTCTAGTGCGAATTGCTGATTCAAATGACAATGTTCATTTAGGATTGTCTGTTTTATAGTGATTTATAGTATTAATTATAATATCAGAACTTAGCACGTGGTCATTTTGTCTTAAGTATTGATTGGTTACAGTGATGGATAGTTGACTTCCTTTCCTTAATATAAGGACAGGTGCGTGTCTATATTTTATTTTTTTACCAGATGTACTACTTTTCCGTCGTAAACGCCATATGCATTGAATTTAAAGAAAATAGTCTTTTTTTTTAGGTTATTTATCATCATTTTATCTTTCATAAGTTTGTTTATTTAAACAAACATTAAAGCAGATCAAAAAGAAAAAAAAACCGGCCTTCCTATTGTACCATCGCAACAAATCTCTTAAATACTATTTTCATAACATCTGTTTCAAAATGTGAGAGTTACTGCGTATAATGATATTGTTAAAAAGGTTTCAGTTATATTTAATAAGGAGGAAGACAACGATTCAATGGTTTCAATCACGTTATTCTTAGTCATTAGTTTTTTATCTGTTTGTTTATGGACACGTTTGTCTTTTCGTAGTCTTTCGGGTTTTTGCCACATCATTGTCAGTTTCTCTACGGTTTATGCATTTTAATGTCCCCACTTTCTGCACCTTCTTTTTTCAACATAAGAAACACAAATTTCATTATGGTAAATACCTTACCTTCCAAATTTCATAAATTTCTCTCATTTCGTGCAATAGCTTTTCTAACTAATAATTATCCGTCTGCCAATGGTATTCTTTAATACTACTCGGTTTTTGTGTTTGCCTGCCGAAATTGCATGTAGAAAAGTGTGACTTTCACTGTCTTAAAATACCACGAATAGTAATCGAGCTTACATATCCATGTTCTTGTAAACGAATCACTTATTTGGTGAGATGAACTCACAAAGACGTTTGTGATCCGGGCCCGTATGCATAAAGCTACTTAAGTAAAAATGTGTTCCGAAAGGACATTTTTTTTTATAAATGTCCTTCGACAAATACATGTAAGTTCTACGATTGAAAATCTTAACTTTAAATTGTTTTATGCATATTGTAGTTTACGTCAATTTGTCAGCAACGATTTTGAATAAGAACCCAACAAGAACGCCATCAAAAATAGAGTGAACTTATATTTGTTACCTATTAAGCCACATGATGGGTAACACATGTGGTGCAGGAAATGCTTCCTTATTTAATTGTTTGAGTTATAAAAATAATTTCAAGATCAGTTCTCAGTTCTCCTCACAACAATTTTTCAAATAACTGATTTGGATCGTCAATGCTCTTTAACTTTGTACTTGTTTGGCTTTATAAATACTTTGATATGAGCGTCACTGATGAGTCTTATGTAGACGAAACGCGCGTCTGGCGTACTAAATCATAACCCTAGTACCTTTAATAACTATGTATAAATGTTTTGAACAGTTCTAGTTTTCCAAGGTAGAAGTATAGAAATATTTTTTGGGATGTTCGAATCAGAGTTGCGGTAGTTTTTATTAACATTCCTTGGAGCAGTTCTATGATTATCAGTATCAATGAAGAACTATGTATTTTTTTTCTGGGATTAACTTCGATATATGAATTTAGGGTAGAACAGTTTTGAATTTTAATGTGCGTATTGTTATGCGTTTACTTTTCTACATTCGTTAGAGGTATAGGGGGAGGGTTGAGATCTCACAAACATGTTTAACCCCGCCGCATTTTTGCGCCTGTTCCAAGACAGGAGCCTCTGGCCTTTGTTAGTCTATTATTTTAATTTTAGTTTCTTGTGTACAATTGAGAAATTAGTATGGCGTTCATTATCACTGGACTAGTATATATTTGTTTAGGGGCCAGCTGAAGGACGCCTCCGGGTGCGGGAATTTCTCGCTACATTGAAGACCTGTTGGTGACCCTCTGCTGTTGTTTTTTATTTTGTCGGGTTGTTGTCTCTTTGACACATTCCTCATTTCCATTCTCAATTTTATTTCAAAATTCTGATTATTGAATCTGCTGTATAATGAGTTATGGTTGCAGAAGAAGAAAAGGGCGGTTCCTTGTAAGTTGCATTTTAGACTCATATTATAAAGAAGTATAGGCTTGAATGTATGCTAGTCTTAAATTATATAAACATATACGTAATATGTTTGAACAACAGAGAACATTAATGTCTAAATTTGCCTTGATATTATTCAATATTAGATAAAGGGTAATAACCTAATCAAGTTTAAACTTTCAAAGAAAAAAGTTCTTGTGTCGGGAAACAATAACATCTGATCAAAACAACAACAATAAGGAATGGCTAGAAACCAATGTCAAGCTGATATTAATTTCAATAATTAGATAATATTGTATGATAATATATCGTATTGTATCCTCAAGCAAACTATAAAATAATGTAATTGTTAATTACAGCTAATGAAACAATTTGATATAATATACATCTATAGCTCATTAAATAAACCAAAAGGCAACTCATGATGATAATAATTATTAATTTTCTGCTTGTCATCCAGATACATTTTCTACAAAGATGATAAAGTTAGATTCTTCATAAACAAAAAACATATTTGCCCTTGAGGGCTTGGATGGGGTTAAATGATTAAAAGAATACCCTCAAAATATGAAGATTAGGCCAATTAAAATTAATTGATAGATTTTCATTCCCGCCCGCCCCTCTGAAATCTTCCCGCCCCAATTTTTTTGAAAAAATTACGATTTCCGGATTTTGTTCATTTCCATTACCGGTAACCGTCGATAATTTCGTTTCATTTAAAACTTCCTGTTTCAAATTTCGGTTTTCGTATTTCTTAAGATTATTCTTACTAAATGATTTTAAAAGTCGATATATTCTGCTGATCTATGATGACAACTTCATTTACCGAGAATAGAGATTGATTACAAGACGGGCGTGAAATATGCGGGTTAAGGGTAATATGCTGCGTCCAAGAACGGAAATCGCCGTATGTCACAAATGTTTGTGAGTAAAACACCTTGGATTCTTCTTAATTACACAATAACTTTGCGTCAAGAAATTTGGACTTGAGAGAGGTTCATTCATAATTTGGCGGGAATAAACATGTAAACAGAATCTTAAACTTCTTCCAAACTCGAAACAATGGTACAACAACATTATTTCCGAATTGATTTTCCTTTAAGTTCAGTGTTTTTGTGATTTTACTTTTTACATAATAAGAACTATTAAATGAGGCAAAAAGGGCTGATTTATTAGGTCGACACAACATAATGTCGGAGCCTTTTATAGAAGCCTTTGCATTATTATGTTTGCTCTCTCTATACGGCCGTATTGTATAGTGTAAATGTGTTTCATTTTGACTATATTCGAAAGTGTCCCTTTGTCAATACAACGTCCCTACCTCTCAGCATAAGCACAAAACATACTAACAAAATTACTAAAACGCAAAGAATCAATCTTCGAGTAGGCGTAGTGACTGAAAACTAGATAAAGGTCAAGTGCAACATATAAGTGAATCATATTTCCAAGACGTAAGTCATTCAACTCACATATAACATTTTTAGTTAATTAAAGACTCATAAACCCTTCGGAAACAATCTGGAAACAAACATGACCTAGTGCAATGAAATAATTCACAAGTTATTAAGTTTTCTATGATTTACAAATTATCCTGTTTCACGTACCTCCAGGACGCAGAGAACGGGTTCTAATACAGAAATGAAAATTTTGACACATTTGTATAGAATTGCCTGTTTTGAACATGTTGAAACTTAAACTTTAAATTTAGAAAAGTATAATTATTGCTGTTGATATTAGTTATTAGTTTAATAAATTTGTGCAGTATAACTTAAAAAGAACTTATCATTAAGGAACCTATCAAATTCAAATAATTTGAATTTAGAAATCCTGAGGACTTATTTTGTCCTTAATTTTGAATATCATACTACCAACTGTGTATGTTTTATAAAGCATGATGTCAAAGTTGTTTTTAATAAATGGAAAGCAATATAGATATAGTGACACAGACAGCACCCAAACGACAAAAGAAAAAAATAATTACCACAGATGTAGAAAGAAAGATAACATCATAAAACTAATTGAAAGGACGACAAGCCCAAAAGAATAAGAAAAGCTTTTTGTAAAAGACAAAGTCATGCATAAATATACTATTTGTTTTGAACAAATAGATTTTTTTGGTGATTTTTCTAACATTAGACAAACACAAATCTGTCTAATGATTATCATATTAAGCAGGGTATCCATACCCTTACGGGATCGCCTGAGATTTAGACGAATTTAAGAGGGTTAATCTTGTTGATCCTTATGTTTTCTTTGTTGTGTTTTCTTTGTTGCGTTTTGAATAGTTTTGTTCGTCTTTTTTTGTCTTTTCCTTTTTGCCTTTGCATTTTCAGTTTATTTTTAACTCCAGTTTTAATGTTTATTTGTTATCTTTCGTCTCTTTACTTTAATGATTTTGTTTCTAAAACTTCAAACTGAAAGGATGTTGAACAATTTTATTTAAAAAGTACATATACATTATACACATTGAAAGCAACCAATGACAGCTTACCCAACAACATACATGTATATATCACAAGAGAATATTTTCAATGTACATACAGACACATCTCAAAACATAGAATTACTTATATATGGTAGTAAATGCAATTGGCATTAATGTTAACAGTAAAAGTAAACTATTTTGTGATATAAAAAAAAACTGTAGAAGAATATTACACGTTTCATGCAGTAGTGTTCTTTAATTGTTTTCTTTATCTTTGTTTTTTCGAATAATCTTCCGAATCCCTGTTCAGTATAAAATACAAATTTTAGTTTTAAATTCTTCATCCAGTAGCAAAACCCTTGTGTAAAAGATGCAACCGTATGATTTTGTAAGATGTATAAATATCCAGTCGCGGCTCGTCAAAAATGGTACGCTTAATAAGATACCTTTCTCTACGCACGTTTCAGACCCCTGACAACAACTCTTTGGAAGAACCCATTAAGGATCTACATCGAGGTAAAACGTCAACCTCCGTCTCATTTACAATATGACAGATGTTATCCATTGGTTGATATTTTTGAGGTTTCGATTTTGCCATTTGATTAGGGACTTTCCCTTTTGAATTTTCCTCAGAGTTCAGTATTTTATGTGATTTTACATTTTTAACCGATGACAATCCAAATTTAAAAAAGACAAACAACAGTACATCACACACTACAAAACACACTGATGACTGAAAAATGCAAACCTCTACAAACATCTGGGATGATCTCAAGTGCTTTGGAACTTTCTCCACAGGAGAAAGTATGATGAATACACATTAGACACTTGAATTCGGTAACCACATGTATAATAAAACTACCAAAACAAGACCATTTTGATATTCATAACAAAAACCGTCTGTTAGACTTCGGTGTTTGCTTTTGCAATTTTGTTTTATATATTTGCATTAAAAATTTGCAGTCTTTTAATCTAGAAAAAAGCTGCATAACTGCCAAATATAGTCTCATGTTTAATCTTGTCATTACTTTATGACAAATAACCTCACTCAAGAAGATATTTTTTTCTATCTGATTTAGTTTACACAGCTGACAAACTGTGTAAATTATCTTTTTGGGTAGGATTGTTGCTTATGTTTGGTCAAAGCTATTGATTGAAAGGAATTTGATCTTAAAGTCTTTTATTTCAATATGTTTATGATATCAAAATTGACATTTCTGCGCATAAATGTTCAAATGAGTAAATTTCCTAATTAATATTTGGCAGCAACTTGGGAATTCTGAAATATCAATGCACTTCAATTTCATTCTTTAATTTTAATTTGTTAATTTGTTGTATAACTTTTGTAGACGCGCGTCTGGGGCAGAAAGTTTAAATCGTGGTTTTACGTGTTGAGTTAATTGACTAAAATCATAAGAGTTGTGCAACACGGATACCAGACCAGGTAGAAACTATAAACAAAATCAATTACAATCAACCATTCATATTCTTGTAGTGACACCCTGGTTTTGATTGTTTTTAATATCAAAAACGATTTGATGATTAGTCGAACTAGGTAAAATCATTTCGAAACACTTAACGTACTTGATTGTGTCGTTGATGTGCTTCCACTTCTAATCATTCTTATTTTGTTACATACAACCCTGGTAGTGAGATTAGCCACGACAATGAACATACCTTGTAAACTACAAGTGATTACACATATATTTTTTAAACTTTCCGACTCAAAAATTCTACCCAGAAGTCCCATGACCCAAAGAGTACCAGTAATAAGTGCAAGTCGAGTGTAGATATGTACCTGTTTGAATGATTGTGTTTTCCGTAGTGAACTAGCATTTTTCTTTTGTTTAGAAACGAATATTATGATTGAAATAATTGTTAAGAAATTGAAGATAATGCTAAATAGAATAGGACCAGTAAAAAAGATTAAATTTGTTCGAAATGATGTAGGAAAGCACGAGATTCCACCATATTTCGGAGAAAAATTTGGAACCTCAAAATAATTTAATAAAATGCAAGGTACGACAATGCAGAGTGGAATAAATAATCCAAAACATGTAAACTGTCTTCTTGTTTTCTTTTCTTCATGATCTCTCCCTACATTATTCACCATTTGTCTCAATTTGTATCCTACATAGCCGATAGCTATTGAAATAAACGAGAAATTGGCTAGCCAGGCAAAATGAATAGCAATTCCCAGGAAAAAGCATACGTTTTCATACTTGTTAGTCCCAATACCAATAAGAACTAAGGTACTCGATAAGAGAATACTTAGAGAAAAATTTTCTGTGTTAGACCCTGCAACAGAATTTGATAACCCCATCCGTTGGTTTACAACAATCAAACAAATTATGGAAACAATTGAAATAGAAGTGCAGATGTACGTAAACAGTATTTGAAGTTCTCCCCAATAAGGAGAACTGTTCATGTCTATTAAACATTTAAAATGTATAAGTGAGAGTACAGTTATATTATATACACCTGCAACTTCAATGTCGTTACACAAGTATTCTCCATTATCTATCAATGCTGTTGGTGTATGCATTTCTTTGAAATATGCTTTTATGAAACTTTCATTCATAAAATTGTTCGGCAAAAAAAGTTTGGTTATATTTGACTGATAATGATCATACTCGTATTTGAAAATTTTAATTAAATTCCCCGAAACCGCATTTGTTATAGCTATTGACCACTTAAATGTTTTAAAATGTTGGTTATAAATTTTCAATTTTTGTAAAGACAAACTTTCTTTAAATCTAATAACTAACGATATCTGATAAATAACGCTAATCTCCTCTAACGAACCATTGTTGTACATTGGACTAAACGTTACTACAGAAACAACATCGATTTTGTTTTGCACAAAAAGAGACCATACTAAGGCCAAACTGCTGTGATATAAAATTTGATCATCGATCGGAGCAACTGATGCCAAGGTCAAGTTGACTGTAGTTGTGTACCTTTCGTATGTTTCTGTTGCCATTGTATCACAGGTCAAATAGGTCTGAAAACAAAATATTATATCATAAATAAGAAATCACAGTTTTTTTTATTGACAATGCAATATCTGTTATATTCAATATTTAAAAAACAGTCTACTGATTGACTATAGCAAACTGATATCATTAAATTTGACGTTCGATAGTACAGAACATGGTCTGAATTTGTACTTTTTAATATAGTTAAGCTAACATTAAAACCAGGTTAAATCCATCATATCCTATATAAGAAAATGCCTGTACCAAGGCAGGAATATGTCAGGTGTTGTATATTCGATTAATGTGTTTTGGCTTTTGATTTTGCCATTTGATTAGGGACTTTCCGTGAAGAATTTTCCTTGGAGATTAGCAATTGTGATTTTACTTTTTACTTAGCTTTTGCATTGTTTGAGGGAAGCATTTAAACGATGTCTCATATTTTATGCCGTCATTCGCTTTGTATCTCTTGAATAACAAATCGTATTTTTCTCTTTTTTTGCCTTTAACAGAGTAGATCTCCCATTTGTAAATTCACAATGTATTTATGCAAATACAAAATTTCCAGAACTTTGCAAATATTAGTGTATCTTATATCAAAACTGGATGATGCAAAATTTGTGATCATTATTCTTCATTGTTCGACGAGTAACAATTTTCAAGTGTACGTGAAGGTTAACCAAAATTAAAGAAATTAAAATTCTCTAACAACTGTCTTGCCGAAACTGTTAGAATCCAATTAATTATAGTTATCAAAGGTACCATGCTTGTAATTTTATACGCTAGACGCGCGTTTCGTCTACATAAGACTCATCAGTGACGCTCAGATCAAAATATTTATGAAGCCAAAACGAGTGCAAAGTTGAAGAGCATTAATCCAAAATTCTAAAACGTTGTGCCAAGTACGACTTAGGTAATCAATGCATGGGATCAGAAAATCCTTAGTATTTCGAAAAAATTCATATTTTTGTAAACTGTTTCTGAATACACAACAATATGTTCAAAAGAAAAAATAGATCATGTCAATTGTGATAAATCAAATACGAGGAAATTTAACAATCGTTTCAATGTTAATTATGCATTTTAAAGAATTTAAAAAATGTATATCTCAATTTCTAATAATTTATTGACAATGCAAATGTCTGTTAATTTCTAATAATTTAGATTTGAAGTGTTTTGGAACTTACCGTATCGGTGCAGGACGTGTACTCATCTTGATTGTCATAATAAAACGTTACTTTCGTTGTATTGAAATCATTAGAAGGTTCAAACGCATATGAATCCAGTTCATGTCCAAAACAATTATAGCCAGTTACTACTGGTGGGACACAGAATTTATTTCTGTAAACTTCAAACTGTGTCGATAATATAATTGGATTAAAACTGTAGTTTGTACATTCATTTGCACGGTTTTCAGTTGATCTGAATTCAGGGATATTTAAGCAATATCGGAGTTGAATACCTTCAGTGTCAGATACTAACAAATATTTACCAAACGCCAAAAGTTTAGAAAGCCTTTCCTTTTGTGTAGTGTTACTTAAATCGTTAATAGGAAGCATCCCATTTGGTTTAATTTCAAGAGAAAAGTATGTAAACGTCTGAACACCATTGCATACAGCACAAAATTTATTTCTATATATCATTGAATTACCGCCAGTCACAAACGGGCCTCCTGTGACAATATCATCAGTTAAACAACGAAAATGAACTTCTGTATTGTTGTATAACGACGGGCAATGGGATAGAACTAATGCTCCAAGACGAACAGATTTATCGTTTGTGAAGGGATGACATTCAGTGAATAGGTTTTGCTCTGTTTGGTTTTGTTTGGCATCCACACAGCAATTATTGAACAGGTGACATTTTTCATCACAGTTGCAGTACTTAAATTTCTTTGTTGATACAAAGTGACAGGTTCCGTATGTGTAACAAACATCGTCTGTAGTTATGTTCCACTGCTGATATGATGTTCGTGTTTTAGTATATTTTACTTCTCTAGTAGACAACACATTTTGGTTCCCCTCAATTTCAGATTTGTTTAGTAAGGATTCGTTTGTCATCAAATTCGATAGAATATTATCATATGAACTGTGGTTATCAGTTTGCTCAGTATTGAATGGTCCGGTACTACCAGAAAACCCTGATTCTAGCATATGGGTGTCTTCGTCAAAACTTATCTTAGTTTTATTGGTTATCATACTCATTGTGGATTCACTGACATCCTTTTTGTGAACTGCCAGCTTTGTTCGAGATGTTGATAATTCGATAAAGTTTGTTTTGTTTTCTGTATCGTTGCTGATTACATCTACTCTTGCAGAAGATAAAATACTATCACTGCCACTCCTGTTTTCCATGGAAGTCGTGTGTTCAGTATGTTCTAATGTTATATCATGCTGTCTAGTTATCACAACGTTATCAGCTTTAATGTCGTTTATGGTAGACAATATTAGAAGAATATATAATGTCCTCAATTGAAAGAAACACAACATTTTTGAAATGAATTGTCTTCAGTACGGTCTAGTGCGAATTGCTGATTCACATGACAATGTCCATTTAGGATAGTCTGTTTTAGAGCAATTTATTGTGTTAATTATAGTATAGCACATGGTCATCTTGTCTTAAGTATTGATTGGTTACAGTGATGGAGAGTTGACTTCTTTTCGTTAATATAAGGACAGGTGCGTGTCTTTGTTTTATATTTTTACCAAATGAACTACTTTTCAGTCGTAAACGCCATATGCATTGAATTTAAAGAAAATAGTCTAGTCAAACTAGATAGTTTGATAAAGCCAAATTGCAATCAATAAAATAAAACATGTTAAGGTTATTTATCATCATTTTATCTTTCATAAGTTTTTTTTTTCTTTAAACAAACATTAAAGCAGATCAAAAAGAAAAAAAAAAACTGCCTTCCTATTGTACCATCGCAACAAATCTCGTAAATACTATTTTCATAACATATGTTTCAAAATGTGAGAGTTACTGCGTACAATGAAGATATTGTTAAAAGAGTTTCAGTTATATTAAATAAGGAGGAAGACAACGATTCAATGGTTTCAATCACGTTATTCTTAGTCATTAGTTTTTTATCTGTTTGTTTATGGACAGGTTTGTCTTTTCGTAGTCTTTCGTATTTTTGCCACATCATTGTCAGTTTCTCTACGGTTTATGCATTTTAAAAACTCTTACCGCTAATTTTATTACTACCACTGGGTCGATGCCTCTGCTGGTGGACTATAAGTCCCCGAGGGTATAACCAGCCCAGTAGCCAGTACCAAAATGAAAATACGGATTTTTCGTGTTATTGAAATTTGCTGTTACAAAATGATAGAAATTATTATAAATTAAGGAATGTATCTCCCTCATGCAAAGCTCTGATTCCTTTCACGGATTTGGCTATACGTTTTGGACCTTTTGGATTATAGTTCTTCATCTTTTATATAAGCTTTGGATTTCAAATATTTTGGCCACAAGCATCACTGAAGAGACATGTATGGTCGAAATGCGCATCTGGTGCAAGAAAACTGGTACCGTTAATTTTATTACTACCACTGGGTCGATGCCTCTGCTGGTGGACTATTAGTCCCCGAGGGTATCACCAGCCCAGTAGCCAGTACTTCGGTACTGGCATGACAATACGGATTTTTTGTGTTATTGAAATTTGCTGTTACAAAATGATAGAAATTATTATAAATTAAGGAATGTATCTCCCTCATGCAAAGCTCTGATTCCTTTCACGAATTTGGCTATACTTTTTGGACCTTTTGGATTATAGCTCTTCATCTTTCATATAAGCTTTGGATTTCAAATAGTGTGGCCACGAGCATCACTGAAGAGACATGTATTGTCGAAATGCGCATCTTGTGCAAGAAAACGGGTACCGTTAATTTTATTAATGTCCCCACTTTCTGCACCTTTTTTTTCAACATAAGAAACACAAATTTCATTATGGTAAATACCAAACCTTCCAAATTTCATGAAATTCTCTCATTTCGTGTAAATAGCTTTTCTAACTAATAATTATCAGTCTGCCAATGGTATTTTTTAATACTACTATGTTTTTGTGTTTACCTGCCGAAATTGCATGTAGAAAAGTGTCACTTTCACTGTCTTAAAATACCACGAATAGTAATCGAGCTTACATATCCATGTTCTTGTAAACGAATCACTTATTTGGTGAGATGGACTCACAAAGAAGTTTGTGATCCGGGCCCGTATGCATAAAGCTACTTAAGTAAAAATGTGTTCCGAAAGGACATTTGTTTTTATAAATGTCCTTCGACAAATACATGTGGTGCAGGAAATGCTTCCTTATTTAATTGTTTGAGTTATAAAAATAATTTCAAGATCAGTTCTCAGTTCTCCTCACAACAATTTTTCAAATAACTGATCTGGATCGTCAATGCTCTTTAACTTTGTACTTGTTTGGCTTTATAAATACTTTGATATGAGCGTCACTGATGAGTCTTATGTAGATGAAACACGCGTCTGGCGTACTAGATCATAACCCTAGTACCTTTGATAACTATGTATAAATGTTTTGAACAGTTCTAGTTTAGAACAGTCTTAAACTTTTCCAAGGCAGAAGTATTGAAATATTTTTTGGGATGTTCGAATCAGAGTTGCGGTAGTTTTTATTGACATTCCTTGGAGCAGTTCTATGATTATCAGTATCAATGAAGAACTATGTATTTCTTTTCTGGGATTAACCTCAATATATGAATTTAGGGTAGAACAGTTTTTCAAAATTCTGATTATTGTATCTGCTGTATAATAAGTTCTGGTTGCAGTAGAAGAAAAGGGCGGTTCCTTGTAAGTTGCATTTTAGACTCATATTATAAAGAAGTATAGGCTTGAATGTGTGCTAGTCTTAAATTATATATACATAATATGTTTGAACAACAGAGAATGTATAATGTCTAAATTTGCTTTGATATTATTCAATATTAGATAAATGGTAATAACCTTATCAAGTTTAAACTTTCAAAGAAAAAAGTAATATATTTGTTGTATTAGAACTGATTTAGTTCATTTCAATTCTTGTGTGGGGAAACAATAACACCTGATCAAAACAATAACAATCAGAAAGGGCTAGAAAACCAATGTCAACTTGATATTAATTTCAATTATTAGATAATATTGTATGATAATATATTGTATTGTATCCTCAAGCAAACTATAAGATAATGTAAATGATAGTTACAGCTAATGAAACAATTTGATATAATATACATCTATAGCTCATTAAATAAACCAAAAGGCAACTCATGATGATAATAATTATTAATTTTCTGCTTGTCATCCAGATAAATTTTCTACAAAGATGATAAAGTTAGATTCTTCATAAACAAAAACACATTTGCCTGCAAATGAAACATTCTTGAGGGTTTGGATGGGGTTAAATGAATAAAAAATTCTGCCCTTAAAAAATGAAGATTAGAGAATAACGGGCAAACAAAATGAAGATTAGAGAAAAAAGGGGTTAATGTTTTGAAGATTAGAGAAAAAAGGGGTGAATTTTTTAAGGATTAGAGAAACAAGGTGTGAAAATTAAATGTTTACAGAATAACAGACTCCCCCCCCCCCCCCCCATCCAGACCCTCATTCTTTCATAAGACACCAACGGACGATGGTATTAACATCAGTCTTAGTATATATGTTTTTATCAGTCTCAGTATATATGTTTCTGTCAGTCGCAGTATATATGCTTCTATCAGGATCTGTTTTAGACATATGTGCACGTTCTGTGCTACGTCTTACCACACATATTTGTACACACTCTTGTATCCCTGGACGTTCTGTGCTAAGTCTTACCACACATATTTGTACACACTCTTGTATCCCTGGACGTTCTGTGCTAAGTCTTTCCACACATATGTGTACACATTCTTGTATCCCTGGACGTTCTGTGCTAAGTCTTACCACACATATTTGTACACACTCTTTTATCCCTGGAAAGTTGTTTGAAATACACTCCATTTTAGACAGGGATGACTGCCGATGTGGTATTCTGCCGTTTTGATATTTTTTTGTTATAATATATTCATGTTTATTACTATAAAGAAGTAAAATTTCTGCTTTGCTTTTTTATCAGGATTGTAGACTGTAATTGGTGCCTTCGAAATTTGATTCAGGTAGAAGGCATAAATACAAGTTTTTGTCAATATAATTATACGTAAGCGGGTACAGAAACCAAAAGGAGATTACGAGCTTGTCATAAAATACGACGGATATAAACCTTTTTTAAACAATGGGAGATTACAAGGGCCTTAAATGCCGACCGGCATGAAGAGGATAGGTGAGGTGAGGTGAGGGGAAATTCTCTGCTCCAACAGAGTTATGAGAAGTAAAAGATTAAACATAACAATCAGTTACTTTTATGAACACCATCACGAATTGGTTGTTATATATAAATTCATCATAGATACCAGGATTTTATATGATGTATCTGTGTTTATACGACGTATCTGTGTCTAAACTGACTTACGACATGTTTATCCCATATTAGATTGCGATTTTACATCTATATCATAGGTCTGCTAAGTACATGGTACCGAACGTGACCTTTACCCAAATAATTATGACGTCACTACTGCATTTACTTTAGATAGCCTTTCAACACCGTCATAATCATGATTATTTGTTCGAGTAGTATTTGTAAACCTTTTATCTCGTGTCATATAGTTGTATGAATTTCAAGATTAAATATACGTCACATAAATAAGTCACTGTTCGTGGTTTATTGTGTGCTGTTGTGAAAGGAGGATGTCCGTTGTTATATTGTACATGTTTTAAAGTGTATTATTGTTTTTTACTCATGTATGCGTTTCTCTGAGCTGAGTGTTCTGGCGTTTATTTGTACTGTATTGTCATTATATCGATACTTTGTAACATTGCCGAGACATTTGCTAGACGTAACACCCGGTTCAACTCACTATGTTTCTTAAAATATCATAAATCAAGTCAGTATTATTGCAGCTGTTTTCAAATAGTTCGTTTCTTTGTATGTTTGTGGGCTTTTGTTTGTGTTGCACTTACGTGTTTCTGGTTCCGTTCTTTTCTTTATAATTGATGTGTTTCCCTCAGTTTTTTTTGTAGTCCGGATATGTTGTCTCTCAAACAATTTATGACTTTTGAACAGTGGAATTCAACTGTTGACTTTATTTGGTACCATTTTGAAATGCAATTACTTAAGGTTAATTCCGCCATGATCCTATTTTGTCGTTGATTAGCATCTTGGTTTTATAAACTCTTGCGGAAAAATGAATTTGAATGATAACAACGAAAGAGGATCAACAAATGACCAAAACTCCCTCCTATTCAATTGTATTACATGCATGTAAACTACCTGATTACCGTAATAGTTTACCAATAATTCAAACTATTTAAAAGACCAAAGTAAACATGGGATCAAAATAGCAATGCTTACAATTTTCATAACCTTGATTTACGAATAATAAAACAGTACACGAGAAAAAAATGTGTCTGAAATGACATTTAAATCATTCATACCGGAAATTAACAATGTTTTGTAACAAAACGAAATCTTATGTAGTAAACACAAGTAAAAAAACAACTTGGAATGATGTCTACATATAGGTAGGATATAAAGCGTTATTGGTACGTGGGAAAGTTTTAAAAGACAATAACAAATCATGAATGAATGAACTAACAATTGTTATTGTATGGTCTTACCAATCGATTTATTTGTATTGCTTGTTTTGATTTTGAAAAGATATCTTTCAAAACCTGATGTCGGAAGTCTTGAATTCTTCACCAGTAATATTGCACCCAAGGTCCAAGGTTACACAGTGAAACAAAATTACGCTGCAATTTCAAGCTTACATATTAAGAAAACTTCAAGAGATTGATGCATACATTGAGTGTATAAAATGTTCCTCTGTCCGACTATCCGTTCAATAGTTACGACGAGAAAACTCTAAAAAGTATAGTATATTATGTATTTTTTTAAGTTAACAGATATCAACCTACTATAAATTACAAAATTAATCAACAAATCAATACCTTCAATTTGAGGTCATTGTCAATGTAATAATAACATAAACATTGACCTTCTAAGTGTACTATGACCTTTACCTTGTGATATTTGAAAGGTCAAGTTATCCTTAGTTGAATGGTGGTAGTCCTATGTCTATACAACCTCCGGTTCTCAATTTTCGTATTGCCTCATATATTGAAATATTAATTGTGACCTTGATGACTTTTGGATATGTCACAATTGATTTTCAAAAATGTTGTACTTCAACTGCAGATCAATTTTTATTTAGCAGATTTGAGTTATCTGTTATCATTTAAGAGTTAATGCAGTTTGAAATTTGACGAGCGGAGGCATGTATTTCTAAATGAACGACAGCTTACATGTACCACTTGAAATTGAAGAAATTGGAGAATTTAATTCGGTTGTATGCTTGACTAATAACCAAAAACATTTAAAAAAAAAAACCTTTCCCAAAAAATCAATTTGAAATTTTCATCTTTTGCATTGACTTTTAAAGTTCCATAAGTTCTATTTATATAGTTGATATTGCATCATTTTTGGCTTGCCAAGTGTGTCAATTTGTATATTAAATTATAGGTCTAAATGAGGTATACTTAAAGTTGAAAATTTTAAACCACCTTTTCGTCCCAGTTGAAATGGACTGGGTCATTGAGGACAAACACATACTCAGATGGTTAGGTTGTCGCATATCAAAGAAACTCCATAAAGCATTCATTTCAAATATCAAATCGACGTCCCCATTATTGGGGTATATGCGGTCATTGAGTTCAAAAAATATAATGTCTCATAAGGTAAGGTTGTATCAAATAAAAGATCATAATGAGTACATTTCAAATATCAAATTCCTCTCCTGTAAAATATCGTACTTACGATTTCAGGTTGATAGGTCATTAAGTGCAAAAAGTGAAAAGTTTCAGAAGCTATGTCTGTCGCATATCAAATAAAAGGTCGTAAAGAGTGTATTACAAACATAAAGGGAAAGAAAGTTAGTTGCTGGATATGTCTAAACACAGTTAAAGTTAAATTAAGAAGGGGAAGTTCCATAAAATCTGACACAATCAAATGTTAAACCATATCAGCAAAACATTAGTGGGTTCAATCTGGCTTTAAAGATGTATAAATATACACTTTCTTAAATAAAATCACACAGGAGACAACAGTATGAGATAACCTTGTTAAAAGCAAACAAACTTTTGTATAAATGAAGTTTTTTCTTCGTTGCACTTCATATCACTATTTAACGTTGTTGTCCGTATTGGACGTTCAAGTTCAAAATATTTACTGTCAAAACAAAAATGTTGAGTCAGAAATGTACATCTCCCCATCATAGATGTACCAAACACTATAGTAAGATCTAATGGGGTGGGAGATAGCATCTAATACCTCCAGTGTTATTCTATACGTTCATAGAATTACCCTTTTAACTTCAACTTAACTTGAGTATCGTTAAATTTGGTAATTTTAGTACGTCATAACGCTTCTTGTATTAGATGAGACTTCAACGCTACAACACTTTTTAATTCCAGGTGTGCTTTTGAATATGTTCTTTCTCTCTTTGTTGATAATGAACTCCTGTGATGCAAATGATCATAAGATACACTTTTTGCAACAAGTAAATGTCAGTGATATGCATTACTGTTACTATTGATGTCTTTGAGAATGTATTTTCATTTTATAGAGTTAATTTTCAAATATTCAAATCATCAGTATAGAACATTCTTCGTTATGTAAGAAACATTTTGCGCAAACAGATCAAGTGTGTCGTTGGTTAATTTTTTAGTTTGTATTTACAAATATTTTGGCATACGACATTGATATGTCAAGTCAAAACACTATAATTGTCTTTAAACTGCAATCTAGAAAAAAATCAACTGTTGTTTATTGCATTATTTTTAATTGTTGTTTATTGTATCATTGTTAAATATTTTATTTAAATATCAAGAAATATCACCCTTTTAAAAGGCCTCACATCTGGCGGAGAAAAATATACAACACACTGAAATGTACATTACCTGTTGAAACTAAACGATGGTGAACGAATTCGTTTGAGTATGGACTAACATATCAACAATAAGCATAAAACATAAAGATTTCTAGGTTTTAAACAAATAAACAAAAAATATTAACAAGGGAAATATTTTTTTCCCGACAATTGTCAAAGAAATAAATTGATTTAGGTTCCAAGCTTCGTTGCATACATTGGAAACAAGGACAAGTTAAACAGTTTGTTATGAATATTTAAATATTGTTCCGGATCCACTATTTCAATACTCATGAGGAAAAGAGATATCGGTTCAGTGACTGTTTATGACATAGATATATACAATCAACGCATTTTGACTGCTCGAATAGTACGAAGGCAGTATAAAAGAATACAAATAACGTCTGTGGACATTATAAAATGAAGAATCCTGTCAGACTTTATTTTAACCAGAAACAAACTAGAAGTCTCTGATTGTAACAACGTTTTACGGAAAACATATCATGTAGTAATGCAAGATCATGAGGTGAAGCAGGAAAAGTACATCATGCTAATGTTGATGATAAACTCTTGAATTTTAAATTCAATACTCCTTTTTTCTACTTTATATCTGATGTTTTTACTTTCTCGCACAACTTTCAGCTAACACGATATCCTAACACACTCTGTAAATTCCACAAATTAGTTATCAAAGGTACCAAGCTTATAATTTGATAGGCCAGACGCACGTTTCGTCTACAAAAGACTCATCAGTCACTTTCAGATAAAAATAGTTAGAAAGCCAAGCAAGTATAAAGTTGAAGGGCATTGGGGACCCAAAATTCCTAAATGTTGTGCCAAAAAAAGTTTCATTAACATCTAGCTAGATGTTTCAATTCAGCATACACTTTAAATCAAACAGTAAATATTCAGTCCTGAATTAAAGTCTGAAAATATGGCACATCATATTTTGCTTCTATCCGAGCATAGACTGGAACACCGCAAACCAAATTCTGGGAATATCGGAAACACTGGAAACTAGAGTTGTAATACGAAACTGGTACGAGTCTTTCAGCGTATTGAATAAGAACCTATAACATGATTAACTTATAAATATATATGAACAAATATCTTAATTATTAATTATACAACGTATTGTGTATAGAATATAATGTATAGTTTTACAGTCTTAATTAGAAAAAAAAACAATGATATGAAATTATTTTCTTGTTTTTGATATGATTGCCAATCACCCATACTGACTGAATTACAAATATGATATCAATTCCTCTCATCTATACCAACTAATAAGGTAAACGATAGTATCACAGAAGCATCACTCCTGATAGGTTAATGAAGTATCGTTACAATTCAATCGAAATGGACTGTATTTATGAAATGCTACCCATGCCACGTTTTATCATTTTTGTAATTAAGGTTAATGACTCCTTCTGTAGCAGTGTGTGCTACCAAATTTTCAAAGTATAATAATTTCAATTTATCCCTTTTTGACAATTTTACCTATTATGTCTGGGTTTTTTCACACATCGTTGTACATATAATGGAATTTGATGTGACTGTCATACAAGTAAGATGTTAAAAACAGGTTTCATCCGCCATTTTCTACATTTGAAAATGCCTGTACCGAGTCATATGACAGTTGTTGTCCGTTCGTTTGTTGTGTTTTATCATTTGATTCTACCTTTTAATTAGGGACTTTCTGTTTTGATTTTTCCTTGGATTCAGTATTTTTCTAATTTTACTGTTTTCAATAAGTCAAAGCTAATCACGGAATAATAGCGATTGGCAATTTTGTACATATACCAAAGGGAAACTTCAGTCAAAGTAATATTTAGTATTATTTGTTGCATCTAGCGATTGGCAATTTTGTACATATACCGAAGGGAAACTTCAGTCAAAGCAATATTTATTATTATGTTTTTTTTGCATTTCATTTCATAAAAAGAGGGAAATTTGTGGCAAATAAAGTGAATATTCACAGACTTAAATACAGAGAATTTGGTTATAAGATTTCAAACATAAATTACATACTTGTTTGTTCATGATGTGCTAGCGTTTATTGTCTATAAAAAGTCCTGAACAACCATTACATTCAAAATTAACCTCGTTCTGCTGAGTCACTAAATTTTAATAGATTAGTGGTTCGGAGTAATACGTGGTTCAGAGTCCTGTAGATATATAGTGAAATTAACTACCCAATTCTTCTTTCATGCATATAAATTACAAACTCTTTCTGGTCTATATATACTATATTTAAAAAATGGACCTCACTCAATCAGTACACTATGAATACCGCATCTCAATCTAAATAAGTTGTATTTTAAATCAAAAGGTAAATACAGTTTAGTGAATTTCAATATAGAATTTAAAACACTCTGTAAGTACAATAAAACAATAATATTCAAATTGGATTACCTCCCCTTTATCAGTAAAGTTGCAACAGAGTAATCATTATAACTGTTATAAATTGTCGACAAATTACAAGATTAATATGTTTTCCAAAAATTGTAAAAGCAATAAGTTTGGGTCGATCCTCGCATCATCGTTATATACATTGGAAACAAGAACAGCTTAAAAAGGTCGTATGATTAATTTAATATAAATAGCAGTCAACGAACATTTTACGATAATACTTAAAGTGTGTGCATATTTTTATTTATTCTTTGGACAAATGTCTAATTAGTTTTTATAAACGTATGTTAGTAGGCTATTATACTAAACAAATCCAGACATCCTGGTCTAAGTTATTTAAAATTTAAGTGTTATTTTGGGGTGCATAAAATAGTATAAAAAAAGAGTTAATGCTGATGACTTGACCCTAAACATTTTAGACATTTCTTTAACATTGCTTGTTTGTTGTTTTCTCCTTTTTCTAATATTTTTAACTATGTATTCGTCAACTTCGTACTTTATTTGGCCTTTTAACTTTTTTGGATTCGAGCGTCACTGATGAGTCTTTTGTAGACTAAACGCGCGTCTGGCGTATATACTAGATTTAATCCTGGTATCTATGATGAGTTTATTTTTCAAATTTATTTTTCTGTCTTAAGTGTTAACGTTTGATTGAGTGGTGAATGTGAGATGGAATTCGGTCAACCCTTGAATTTTACCTCTGATACATGATTTTTTTTCTTGAAAAACATGTATTCCCGAAAATAAGTTAAAAGACATTCACGAAATTTTGGGAAGGTCAAACCATATAAGTGTTGGGGCATCATTTATTCATTCTTCTTTTTACAAAAGACTAATAGTTAAAGTGTGTACTCCCAATCCTTATCGTTTTTGTTGTATTTATATGAAAAATACATTAAGACCTCTATTCCACTTGGAGACATTGGTATTACCAATGCACTTTCTTTTAAACTGACCTGGTGAAGATTACGTTTCAATTTGCATAAGGACAGTCTATTCGAAGATGTACATGTGGTAAGGATGATTGCAATTATAACTGTTTTTAATGATTACTAATCACCTATCAGTGACATCAAACATATCAACACGGAGCCTTGGCTAACAGCTCACATCAAGCTATAAAGGGCCCTTAAAATGACCAGAGAGCCGTGGTATAGTGGTTAGTGCATCGGACTACTAACACAAAGGTTCCTGGTTCGATTCCCATCTGGGATGAAAATTTCAGGAACTGAATTTTCGGCTCTCCCTTGACACCATTTGCGAGTATGGTCCGAAACGATGATAGTCCGTCGGAAGGGGACGATAAATGGCTGACCCGTGTTAAGAGAGAGCTATACATTGTATCTCTTGCACGTTAAAGACACCCTTGCAGATTTCAAAAAAGAGCAGGTCAATGCAGCTACAAGACAGCACTCGCGACTGCAAAGTGGAAAGGGATTAATTTTAAGTTGCAAAACTTGTTTCCCAGTCCACTATAAATAAATATGTTTAAACTAAATAACTGTGTTAAACCATTCAAACGGGAACACCAACGGTCTATTCTATCTTAGAAACGAAAAAACAGTTCTGAACCACATCAACAAACGACAACTACTGAACATCAGCTAGCATGAATATGTGCTTACTTATACGTGATTTCTCTCTTAGAATAGTTGTCTCATTGACAATAATACCAAGTCTTTTCTTTATTTTTATAGTGTACAGTTACATTACAAATTGGAATTTCAATATCTATCGGTAGAAATTTAGATACAGAAATGTAGATTACCTTATTTATAAGATACTTTCGAAAACCAGGGACCGAAAGGTACATGTACTTAAATTTCTTGCAGAATCTAACTGGATTGTGCTGGATTGCATGTGAAACTTTGGTACGTGTTAAAATGATTTATTTATATTAATACATGCAGTTGACCAATTTTATTGTTTATGGCATTTAAATAAGCAAACAGATTTTGGTTTGACAAGACGAACAGCAAATATTGTGCTCAAATTTACACGATTATCTTACAGCGTACATGTATAAACCAGAAAGTTATTAAAACTTGGTGCAATTCAATATAAAAGAGTCTGTATATAATTTACTTTAAAAACGAACAATTTACATATCTCATATAAACATAGCTTAAAAAATGTTATGTGTTCACACTTCAAAAAGTTATTAAAGGTTATATAATTGCTACTGAAGAAAAAAATCTCAAAATGACACATTTTTTCACTGAGACCAACGCTAGTGCGATCGCCGAATTTATAACTAGATTTGTGATGTTTTAAATCTGATTACTACATACGGAAAAGCTTTCGGGGTGGCAGTACATTTCCTGCATGTACATGTATGTTCTGCAATAAAAACCGTGAGAGGATTTTCCGGTTGTGCTTGAGTGGAGCAATTGTCACCGCTTCAAAAGGTATGTGCATTTCTAAATCTCAAATTTCTAATTCAACTGATCAAAAAATTGAAAATCGGAGAATGCTATGCTGTGGTGAATACTTTAACGAAGAGATACATGTACAATGTATCATTTACTATTGTGCATGGAGCTAAACTCCTACAAAATTAGTTGTCCCACAAGAAATTGGCGAAAAAGATGACATTTCAATTTTGAAATGGTTATATTAACAGACATAAAAAGGTTAAATTTAAGACTTTGTTTCTGTCAATAGGTATAAATGTTGTTTTGGGTGGAGTGTATGCTGTCCGAAGTTGATAGACATTTTAATAAATCAAAAACTACAAATTTTCATTATTTTATGCGTGAGGGGATCGGTTAGGATTGGGGACATCGTCAATGCGTGAGGGGACGTGAAATCATATTATCTTTTTATCCAAGCTATGAGTCGTTGAAAGTTGCCTAAATTTGTTTAAATTGTTCATGAAAAAACATATTTGTATGCATAACAAATCGATTAGATAGAATTTTGAAATAAATTTCGGAAGATACGTACACGTTTTATTATATGTTTTAAGAAAAATAAAAATAAAAGTGGTGTCAACAATTTTGTTTTCTTGCTACAAGTTAAAATAAAAAAAAAATCCTATTCAGTCCAGTATATATTTTTTTTTACCAAAAGAGTTATCTTCTCTTAAAAGGCTTATTTAAAGAGAAAAAAAAAAAACACAAAATTTGTCCAAAATTGCAGATTTAGGCAAATAATCGGTCTAGTTATTTGCCCAAATCTGCAAATTTGGAGACATATTGGCAATATTTTGGTTAAACTGTTTATTTATATAAGGAAATATTGGCGATTTATTGTATAAATCAATATTTTTAGACAAATATCAAATTTTGTGATTTTAGAATTTTTCTTCCCACGATTAATTTCAAAATTCTATCTCGTAGTTTGGTATACGCCCGTCGTCAACATGTCGGACATTGATTCAAATATGCTATAACCAATATACATGAAACTTTGGTGAATTGTTTATATCTATTGACGTGAGCTCCCTTTTTCTTTTATATAAATTTCGGATCAGTGAGTTTTTGAGTTTTATTCATTAAAAAAGGGGGGGTTTTCAGACATAACTCAAAAATAATTTCTTAAGCTTGCAATAAATTTTGGTGATTTTTTTTTATTCTGTCGACATGAGCGCCCTTTTGATTTTTATAAATTTTAGACTATACGTTTCCGATTAATGGGGTTTTATTCATTACAAAAAGGAGGGGGGGTCTTCTTGTTTTTGACAGCAGTTTTTATAAAGTTTTATAAATTGTATATATCTATTGTTGTAAGCTCCCTTTTGATTTAAGATTTTACTATTCCGAGTTGTAAGCTTTTATTCATAAAAAAGGGGTGATTTTAAGTTTTTAGTGCTTAGAGAAGTTTTCATTAAACTCTGATGACTGATTAATATCTAGATAACCTCCTTTTAGTTTATTTGATAAATTTCTGATATATCATTAAGAAGTTATTGAACTTTATTTGACCATATTACTAAGTAGTGTGCAACAGCACAGTGTATTTATTGCACTGGCAAGAAATCTTTAATTGAATATATTATATTCAATTTATATATAACCAATTTCAAGTTCTTTGACTACATTTTTTCAGAACCTATGATTCGTGCCAAATATTCAATTACAATCCAAATTCAGACCTGTATAAAGCTTAAATATTGTGTCCATTTCTGTTCCAACTGTTTAGGGTTGGACCTCTGCGGGCGTATCTAGAGTGTTTATTTTTATACACTCAAATGTGTTTTTCATGAACACATTAAACAAATTTAGACAATTTCAACGACTCAAAGCTTGGATAAAAAGATAATATGATTTCACATCCCCTATCGCATTCACGATGTCCTCAATCAGAATCGATCCCCTCAAGCATAAATAATGAAAATTTGTAGTTTTAAATTTTTTTAAGATGTGTATCAACTTCGGACAGCGTACATGTCACCCAAAACACCATTTATACCCATTGACAGAAAAAAAAAATCAAATTGAAACGTGTATGTCTGTTAATATAACCATTTCAAAATTTAAAAGTCACTTTTTTCGCCAATTTTTCGTGGGACAACTAATTTTGTAGAAGTTTAGCTTCATTTCATGCACAATAGTAAATGATACATGTATCTATTTGTTAAAGTATTCACCACATCATAGCATTCTCCGATTTTCAATGTTTTGATCAGTTGAATTAGAAAATTGCGATTGAGAAATGCACATACCTTTTGAAGCGGTGACAATTGCTCCACTCAAGCACAACCGGAAAATCCTCTCACGGTTTTTTGTTGCAGAACCAATTGTTCTGCATGTGTAGATTACCAGCCGTGATTAAGATTCAATATATTTTGAAGAACTTAAGGACCTGGGGCCAGGGGTGGTGTTCTCGAAGCTATCTTAGGGCTAGGACGTGTCCTAAGTCCATCTTATGACATGTATTTATCCTAAGTCGTGTTCTCGAAGCGCTCTTAATTCATGATATATCGCAGTTTTCGTCCTAATTTTAGGACACCTAATTAGGTGTCTTAGGATCATCCTATCTTTATCCTAACATAATAACGTTTGGATTTCGCTTTTTGTTCATTTTTTTACCTGAAGGTTAACATGAAAAGAAACGCATCATCGGTTTTGAACTTCGTTTTTACGATAACACGTCTACCAATTCAATTCTCATTTCAAAACAAATTGTTTTCCAGTTTAAATTACAATCCTTTTTGATATAATCTTAGTATTACATTTAAAATCATGGATTTATTTCTGAACATGTAGTTAAATTCGCAAACAATTTTATTTATTGGTTTCGTCATTAATAAATGTTTTATCAAAAAATTACTTTGACGATTTTAAATTTCGACTTAGGATATGTTTATGACGTCCTAACATAAGATACGTCTGAGATAGCTACGAGACACAACTTAAGAGTGTCCTAAATCGATCCTAAGTCCATCCTAAAATTGGTCTTAGCTATCATGACTTAGGACGAATCTTAGGATACTTTCGAGAACTACGGAAGCGTATTAGTACGGAAGCGTATTAGCGCCACACATTTTTTTTTTTTATTTTTCTTCCTATGTTATAACGCAAACATCTTTATTTCAATTATTCATTAAGTTTTGTATATATGTCCGTCTGTCATTCATTTCGGATGTGATTTACTAGTAGATAAAAAAAGAAACATACAAGGCCAAATCATTATAATAAATATGCATAGGAATAATGGAATAATTGAAGTGCAATTATACATAAATTAAGACTGATTTGTGCATCAGAAAAGTATATAATTTAACAAGAAAATAGATATAGTATATAGTCATATTAAAATTGAAAGATCAAAAATAATGTCATACAATTGTGAAACCTCCAAGTCAAATAGACAAAATAATCTTTTTGCTTTAAAATGAATTATTAATAAGGAAACATTTTTTTTTAAATCTCAGAATATGATCAAGATTCTTTGATAGAAAGTCATTGAATTTTCATTTCAATATAATGAAGTATTTTTAAGATGCTTGGGTAGCAATTTGAATAGAGAGAACATAATTTTATTAATAAAACATCTTCATTCTATACATTTATTGCCAAAGGGTAGCTTGTTTGAATGTAACCTACTTTACACAGTTCTCAAACGAGAGCTTACTTTGGAAGTATATTTATATTCGGCTATAGCTATATTAGCAGGGTTGATTTTTTTCTTAGGTATAACCTCAATTTACTCAATTTTCTTTGTAATATATATACTAGTAGTAACTTGGATATCGTTTTTGAGGACCTTTATAGTTTGTTGTTTAGTGTGAGCCAATGCTCCGTGTTGAAGACCGTAATTCGGCCTATGATGGTTTACTTTTACGAATAGTGACTTAGATGGAGAGTTTTCTTATTGGCACTCATACCACATCTTCTTATATTATTCTGCTCATTATTAGTCATTGATATGATCTAATTATTCAAGCAGTTTACTTTGCAATTACTACAAAGGTGATAAATTTTATTATACACAGCCTCCTCCATTAATAACTACTGTTTCCTTTGAATCTTAAATAAGAAATAAGATAAAACAAAGTTTGCGTTATAACGCAAAGGTTTGCGTTATATCGCAAATGTTTGCGTTATAACGCAAAGGTTTGCGTTGTAACGTAAATGTTTGCGTTTAACGCAAAGGTTTTCGTTGTAACGCAAAGGTTTGCGTTATAACGCAAAAGGTTTGCGTTATAACGCAAAGGTTTGCGTTGTAACGCAAAGGTTTGCGTTATATCGCAAAGGTTTGCGTTATAACGCAAAAGGTTTGCGTTAAACGCAAAGGTTTGCGTTATAACGCTAACCTTTGTGTTATATCGCAAAGGTTTGCGTTAAACGCAAAGGTTTGCGTTATATCGCAAAGGTTTGCGTTACAACGCAAACATAAGAAGAAAAATAAAAAAAAAAAATGTGTGGCGCTAATACGCTTCCGTAGAGAACACCACCCCTGGTTTTCGAAAGTATCTTATGACTAAGACATGTCTTATGATGGTCTTAGGACATGTCATAGTCGTAAGATATGTTTTCGAAAGTGTCCCAAGTTACGATTTGTCATAACTTATGTCGTAAACTTAAGACCCCTTGCGACATGACTTATGATGGTCTTATGATTGTCAACTAAAATTTTAATTACTTTTCATGTATAATTTCATGTTAATTGCAATAAAAAATATATGTTGTGTTTCTCAGTTAGCTAATCAGTAAAGATCTGATTGTTCTTAGTCACCTACGTAAATTAAAATTTGAATCTCCTGCCTGCGACATACAATATTGAATTCTTTTCTTACTCATGGTTTTGTATAATAAATATACATATTATTTCGTTCCTAGTATATTTAATAGTACTTTATTAGTGATGTGCACGGGCATTTCGTTAAGCGGGTACTCGATGTACCGAATCTTAAAGTATTCACAGTTAAATAACAATGCATGTATGGTAATACACGAAAGCGAAGTTCAAGATTTATTATATATTACAAACTAAATTTAAACAAGTTATCCACTCATATTTCAATTCCTTTTTGTATAAAATTTCATGTTCATTATAACGAAAAAAATAAAATATTCGTAAATATTAAGAATGGTAAATAATTAATATGTTCATACTTTTCATTTTCATTTTTATATTTATCACTTTTTAATAATTATTTTAAATAATAGAAAATAATGTTCACTTATGACAGTCATAAGAGCATCATAGCTATGACTCTCTTAAGACAACTTTGATTTACATCCTATGACATATCATATGATAGTCATAAGATGATCACAAAATATGTCCTAAGATATATCTTATGACATATCTTATACTTTCGAAAACCAGGCCCCTGCATGCTCCTGTCTGTGCTGTGGGTTGTTTTATTAAAATAATCATAGCTGTATATTATTATATTAACATAATATTAAAAGAAAAAGAAAAAAGGATAATAAAAGAGGGACGAAAGATATCAGATGCACAGTCAAACTCAAAAATCGAAAATAAACTGACAACGCTATGGCTGAAAATGAAAAAGACAAACAGACAAACAATAGTACACATGACACAACATAGAAAACTAAAGAATATGTAACACGAACCCCACCAAAAACTAGGGTTGATCTTAGGTGCTCCGGAAGGTTAAGCAGATCCTGATGACATTGTCAAATCGAGACAAAGTAGTAGGTCCAGTAAAAGACCCTTTTTGGCCCCAAAATATAGCAGTTTTTCAAAATTGTTAAAATTTAAACTTTTAATTATTTATTGGACAGAAGAATGCTTATGCTACAAAAATATGGGCTGTTTTTGACAATACCATGCACATATATCGACTAGTAGCACCATGGAGTCATGGTAAATTACTGAAATCTTCACAATTCTAGCATTTTAGTTAAATTTTAGACGGTTTCCGTGTAAAACGAAAGTGGCCGCATTCGTGTTCATCCTTAATATTGAAATGTAAGTTGTATTTGATGATAAAACATAACAAATATAAAGGTTGAGGATGAACACGGATGCGGATACTTTCATTTTTGACAAAAAACATCTGAAAAGTGACATTTTTCGTCATATTTGGTAGATTTTTTTTTAAATTTGAGCTTGAATCGGATCGTTTTTAATGACTAAATCAGTTAAAATCTTTCACATAAACTAATTGAATCAAATGAAATAGACACTTAAGTGTTTAAAAAGTGGTCAAAATCTTTCGTCTGATGAACCTGAAATATCGGACCTTTAAATAAATGTATACCAACCAATACTTGAAGCAAAATTGTGTACCTTGTATAATAAAACGCATAGGTATTCTTTGTGTTTAATAAATCATAGATGTTATTTGCAGCACATTTTTAGTTATATATCAATACGTTTGGATTTAGTTTTTAATTAGATGGTTTGAACATATTTTATTGCGAAATGCACAAAATGATCAGCCACAAGTATTACAGCTTACAAAAGTCTTCTACAGTTAATAAACAAACATAATAATACACATGCATTAACATTATTTTTTTTTAAATACAATCAAAATCAAATGTATGAAATAAAAAGAATATGAACATTTTAACTGCGTGATGCATTTGTCTAAGTAAATTTCAAAACAAAAGGAAATTTACAACAAAAAAATTTAAAAAAAGATCAACACAGAATAAATTACAGGATAGTAGAAAACAAATTAAAAATAAAATGTATTTTGTAGATATTTCCACTGAATATTTATTATTTTTCTTTTGGTGTACAATTGAATTGGCATATTTTAGTTCAAGTTTGTTTCTTTCATACATTTTTGCACACAGTGATGGGAGACGGAAGTTGAGACTTCGACTGATACAATGTTCATAAATTAGCAAAATGCGTCTGGTAAAAATTTACTGTTCCACATATCTTGCCCGTTGATAATTTGTTTTTCAAGAGAAATTTAACGTACATTTTGACAAAACTTATTTCCAATGATAATAAATGTTCTCCCACTTCTGAATATTTCATATACTTTGTACTTTGTTAATTCAGTCTAACGAAAATCCTCGTTCAGTATATAAAAAGGATTTATGATCATACATATTATGTGTGTTACAGTAACAAGAAAACAGAGGTTTTTACACGTAAAGAGGGTTCATCTGATTAATGTATATAAATTGTTGTTCGCTTTGTCAGTTTTACATTAATCTTACAATGTAATGGCCACTGGCTAATCATACAATCTGGATGTGCAACACTGCATTGAAAATAAGTAAAAATTACGTTTTCATGTCTGAAAGAAATACTTATCTTATATAAACTTAATTATAAGTATGTAATATCATGAGAAAGCATAGGATAATATTACAATAGATTTGATTTATAAGACAGACTTTTCTCCTGAAAATTTAGTCATCTTATTCCGGACAAAAGCGTATGTGGAGGAAATTAGCATAGTGATAATACCATATAGCTGCTGAAAACTACTGAAATCATTGCTGGTAAGCTGTTTTTCATTTCATTTCTGTAAATGGGATATGTTATATATCATAGCCTGTCTTTCGTACTCAAGAATTGTCATGTTTATCTAGATCTACGAAGAAAGACACAAAAAGTTATACTGCAACTAGATCACTTCTCAACTAGAACACTTCCTGTAATCTTTATCTAACTAACAAAGGATTAAAATATTATATACAATATATGCACATTGTCCGTAAATATAGCATTTATTAGTTATGAGCTTTAGAAACAGGACAAAAAGCGAAGCAAATACATTTTATAATTTCCGACAATGTACGTTTATTTTTTTTCATCCTGAAATTTACACTTGAAACTTTAGTTATTTTAAAAAAAAAATCTAAATCATTGTCTTCAATTATTAAAACAAATCGACATAGTTTAAACGCGAACCGCAAAAAAAAACCCTAAAATGAACTTGACTTAACACAAAAACAGTATTGACATTATACCGCTTGCTCCACATTAAAGCGGGACAACAAGGAACTTTTTAAGTACAAAGAAAACAAAATCTGTTATTTGTACAATAGTTGGCTGATTGCATGATAAAGCTGATTTCGTGCTATGTATAGTTAAAGTCCATCTTCGCTATCCAAGGATGACTTACGACCTAGTCACTTTCTTCACAATTTGGGGTTCGTTAAGGGATGAAACATCCCTTTTAATTTTATACTTGGAACGAAACAGTAAAAGAGCTCGGCCTTCACCAGTTGAAAACATTGATTTTTGGCTGTTGTCTTCCATATGAGGATTAAACTAATCTTCAAACTTTTTGGAATTAGAATAAGACAAATCTGCATAAACTACTAAATTCGCCTCTTTTTGAGATTCTATTAAAACATGGATTAAGATTTTACCCTAAAAGCATGTTGCTTTATGGTGTATGTTAATCATAGATGTATCACAGTGTAGAGTCCAATACTTTAATCATTGTAGTGACAGCTAACAACTGTTTTTTGTAATTTTGTTACTTTTCCATCAGTTTTAGTTTTTATTATGTACATAAACCTTTTTGATAGAGTTCAGGTTTTTTTTGTTTTTTTTTTTGGTGGTGGGGGGGGGGGGGGGGAGGGGGGGATTTTCCATGATTCTAATGTAAGCTTTTGTTAACTTTTAATTGATCCATTAATCAGTATCCCAATATAATTATGTATCTCGACTGCATGTTCATGTGCCTGGCTATTGTCCGGAAATGTGTCAATAGTTGTCTTTTTTTACATGTATGTCATAGTGGTTTTTGTCTTTTTCAGAATTTGGTATTGATATTTTGTCTTTTGAGAATTTGGTGTTGATTTTTGTATCTTTGATATCTCTTTAACATTTATTTACTAGGGGAAACTTTGAGTTTTTATACATAGAAAGTAAATTTGAAACACACTTCAGTTTTAATATAGATATAATCCAAAATAAACATCTGTCCAGGATAGAAACAAGAGAAGGTGTAAAGGATGCCATCACAAAGTCAAATAAAAACAAGACAACATGGAGAAAAAAATAAAAACCACAAAGGCACAATTGGAACGAGCAACACCAACGCGTTACACAGGACACTAAAGTGTGAGCAACACTTACTCAACAAGAACTCAATTGCAGGCGATGCAGACTTAACTGCATGTATTGTATCATTTATTTTACTGGGACAGTAGTACACATAGTAAGACTCCATTGCATTGTTCATTTAAAGTACATCATCATGCAATAAAGAAGAAAGGAAAGATATAGAGGATAATGTTGCATTTTTTGCGTTTGTCTTTAAAAGCTCCTACATAAAGTCATTATGCATACTAAAAAGGTGTTCATTCCTGCTGGATGATCTTTTAGACAACAGAAAAACATGGGCGAACATCAGGTTTTTTTTTTAGTTTTTTTTTTTTCAGCTTAAGTGTGGTTGGCTATTTTTTTGTTGTTGTTGCTAGTATTGACTCCCTACTAACACTCTCTTTCGAATCAATGTAGTTTCCTGCATTTTGTTTCGGTTTTGAAATCTACATTGTATATGCATTCACAGACATAATAATACATGTAATATTATATGACATTGGCATTGATTTGTTTCACATTTTTCATACTGGATTCGCATAGCTTTATATTATATTATTGTTGGTGTCGTACGTGGCCTACATGTACATTTGTACGTTCCGTGTACGTCCTTGCCCTTTTTGTACTTGTCTGAGTTTTTATTGACAGTCATGTCGTATACGTCATAATCTTTACAGTCAATTTCCAGCATGTCAGATTATACGCTTTACTTTTTTTTAAAAGTGCTTTTTCATTAATAAATACTGACAAGTTGGCACCTGTGCCATAAGTTTATAGTTATATATGAGAGTTGTATATTATATATATGTCCACGTCTCCGTCTGTTTCATGTAACTCGACTTTTAGTCTTCTCACTGTTACGTAACGTTTATCGAATGTGAGTGATAGCAATTTGCACTATGTGAAATATCAGATGATTATTTACAAAATTTATGAAATTATTATCATTTGCATTTGCATCTGGGCAAATATCCTTTATACACTTGGTTTTTGTCATGTTTTTGTTTAACAATCATATAAACTAGAGCTTTTAAATTTCATTAAAATGGTGTAATAAGTTTTTGAATTCGCTACTGAATTTTTGCAATGAATATAATTATATTTAAATATTTATAAGGTGCCAATAAGACAACTCTCTGTACGCGTCCAAGTCTCAATTAATACAAGTAAACCATTATAGGTCAAAGAACGGTCTTCAACGCCTCAGAGTTCAACACGGAGCCTTGATCTGTTTCTAAATTGTTATATGCAGCGTTAGAGACTTAACCCAAACTTTGAAAGAACCGAATCATAAGCTGTCCTGAACAGTCCTGTCATTGTTCACAAACATATATGTTGTTGTTTTTGGGTGAAAAACAAAACAAACAAAATATAAATGTAACCTTGAATGTCAAAGGTCAGCGGTCAAAACTCGCTGTATGGTCTTGAATTGTTGCACACATTTCCTGAACATGCTGAATATCAGTCGCCTATATGAAGAAATAAACTTAAAAAAAAAGAATACGTAAATTAGTTCATGACATGAATATGTCCTTAAATCCGTTATTGTGACCTTGAGTTCAAAAGTCTGACGAATCTTTCAACTATTTGCAACACGATATCCTATGGTAATACACAGTCATCATGCTTATGAATAAGAATAATCTAAGGAGAGTCTTACAAACTGTCTGTACACGTACATCAAAGCTATCTTTAGCGGATTATCAAATCGATGTCCTAAGTGTTGTTTGCAATCTTAAGTATGATAATGATGACAATAATTACAATAATAGTGATAAATAATAATGATTGCATCTGGTAGTGACATGAATGTTGACTATATATTTGAATCTCTGTGGATCGCAACTTTAATAATAGTAAAGTCAGCTTCCCCTACATTTGTTTCAATCCTACTCGGTTAAAACCAACATTTTCGACAAAGGCAAACACAATGTAGGGGGGGGGGGGGGGGTTCTAACTATATGCTCCAATTCAAATGCATTGATCGGTCAAAATAAAGGGGGTTCCAACCCCCGGAACAACACCCCCCCCCCCCCCCCCCCCCGTATCCGCCACTGGTTGTTATCCGTTCGTTTCATATATTTGTAATTAAGCTCTTGATTTTGCCATTTACTTAGGGACTTTCCCTTTAGAATTTTCCTCGAAGCTCGGTATTTCTGTTTTTACTTTTCACTCACAGAATCGAAATTGACAAGTTTTGCATCGAACGCCATCGCTGACCAATATAAATTGATTTATACCTGAAAGATAATATTTCACTTCTATCATAGTTATGGTTTTCGTTATCGATATCTTTGATCGGACTTTTTTTTGGGGATAAAATTGATACTCAAATTTGCCACAATTTCCCAAAATTGCGGTTATTGGCTTTATGAAAATGGCCAATGATATGGAATAAAATTTAGAACAAATAGGTTCAAGTTCAAAGTTTCTGTAGTGTAACTACTTCTATAACCGTAAAATAGAATACACTCTTACGCTAATAAGAGCAATACCCTAATCAAAAGCTACAAACTCTGTGATGAAATGGGAAAGCGCAAATATCTAAAACAAAGTGAGGACCTTCGAAAAATACCCTCATAAGACATTTTAATTAGCGACATAGAACAAATTCAAAGATTTATCATAAATTGAGAATGTTTGTTAGACTTACTCAGGAACAAGATATGTCATATACGTATACATTGGATTAGCAGAATAAATATTTAAACGTTCTTTGTTGTTTTTTGCAGAAATTGAATGATTATGTAAGAGCAAAATACAAGTATATGCGCCTGCCTACTTAATTATACTAATTCAACGTGTCTGTTTTTAAAACTGCATTTTATTTGAACATCAGTTGATATAAGTATAAAAGCGATTATATAATTTCTTTCAACTCTAATATACATGTATACATATCAGAGACACGTAGGTTAGGCAAATAATTATAAATAGTACAGAAATATTTCAGTCGGTAAAGTAATTCTAAATTAAAAAATTGTAATAAAATCTTAGTTAGCTGTTGTTTCTATAATAAGATAAATTAGATAGGTAATGAAGTTTATCTCTTAAAAGTTCGGTATTTTTTTTTTTTATCTTTTACCTCTTGTATTACTTCAATATTATATATGATAGCATTTATTTCATAATGCTTCTATCTCTGGAAACTTATGTTTAGTTTAAGGTTCTACATTTTTGTAATATAAAAAAACAAAGCAGAATGTAATACACGTTTACAAACTGTTTAAATGGTTTCAGTTACATTTTTTGTCCTTTTAATCTAATTCGTAACACACCTATAGAAAAGTAATATCAATGAAGTTTTGTAAATAAACATGAACAGTTAGAAAAGGTTCATTAAAAGTGTAGAAGCAAGGGTTGATTTGGGAAGACTTCCTCTGGAACTTTATACTAGTATTAAATTTCCATCTATATAGTATCAAATAAGATTATATTCTGGTGACATTCATGCTTTTGTCGAAGAATCCTTTGTTTGGTCTCAACATCTTGGATCTGTGATTGTATTCCTTGGTTTTCATATGTAAAACATGTGTTAGACATGTTAGACGGACACATTGAAGTAATATTCCTCACTTACGACTACAAGAGAGAGAATAAAAAAGATAACAGATTTTATTAAAAGAAAAGGAAAAAATATATCTAAAAATGCCAAGAGAAGAAAGATTATGTAAAAACTGAAAGATGATTTTTTTTTTTCATTGTGATATTAAAAGTGATAATTTTTTTATAAGTGTATTTTGATCTTTTGTTTAATGAGAACGCACACTTTGTTTATAGATTTACTTTCATAATGTATATTAATGATGTTTGTTTTTGTTTGCTATATAATGTGCCTTTTGTGAACACTTTGGAAATATTATCGTTTCAAACTTTAATTTAGTTCAGGGTTTTAGGATAAGAGGATGTACCAGAAAAAGGGCGGTATTAATATTATATAATCACCATAACTGACGTATCAAAGGCGTTCAAAAAGATTAGCAGGATGGGAGCCCTACTGGATCAGGAACTTATTTACGTTTATACCTTGGTTTTTCTTTTAAAAAAAGGGGGGGGGCTACTCATTTTTTAGGATAAGGGGATGGTCTATTTTGAAAGTTTTAATTTAGGTTATATGTTCCTATATGTGTTTTTTTTTTTTTTTTTTTGCTTTTTTTTTTGTCGAGAAAGAGCAATGATAATGACTTTAAAAGTTACTTAGAAAAATATTCTTTAATTAAGATGTTTTTGACTAATCATTTCGACATTTTGGGTTTTTATATGCGCTTCATTTCAGTACTATATTAGGCATTTTAACTTATTTTTTTTTAATTATTTGAGCGTCACTGATGAATATTTTGTGCGTTTTTGCGTACAAAATTATGGGACTGGTATTTATTGATGAGGTTTGTTTTCTTCTTCTTATATTTGTAATCTAAAACTGTTTCTTGCACTCATTTCCAATTTAAAGAAAATTCTTTTAAGAAAAATAATTGTTCCATTATACAAAGCGCCTTAATCTATACTTAGTACAAATACATTCATCTTCAGTTAACGAGAGTTGATAGCAGCATATTTAGTGCGGTGACTGAAGGCAGATTTTTTGGAATTTAATCTCCCCACCGAACACACACCTACATAATATATCATTGGAAAGAAGAAATCGTGTACTATAATAATATGCCTGTCGTCAGGGACTTGATATGGTCACATTTTTTTTAAATTGAGGTCAAAAGTCATATGTAAAAATCTGTGAAAGTTTGGGAGGGTTTCAATTTTGACATTTTTTTTCTATTTCTAAACTCTACTTAATATATACAAATGATACTGTTTTGGCTTTAGTAATGTTTGTTTTTATACATAAACCTTAATCATTGAGATTTTTTTATAAAAAAAAATCCTAAAACGACGTTTTATAAACAAAACTTCAAAAATCAAGTTTTCAACCTATAAAATGTTTAAAGCACCTTAACCTTATGAAAAATATCAATTTCAGGTAAAAATCAAGTGTCATGCAGGACAATACTTTAAAATTATTTTTTAAACTATCATAGTGGGTGAGTCATCAAACCAAAGCCATAGAACACTACAGTCAAATATGACCTCAAATTGAATTTGCGGATACTTCAGTTTTGTTTTATAGACTACTCGTTGGTTTTGTTTTTTTTCACAATTATTACTGCTCCCATAGTATTATCTTTTGTTGTGTATTTAACTCTGGTTAATATCTATTACATTATAGGTTTTGTAACTATATCCCCCTTTTTTCCCTTGCAACGTACCCCAAACTTCAAAAGTATTCCATATAAAAAAAGAAGATGTGATATGATTGCAAATGAGATAACTCTCCAAATGAGACATAAAACAATTATAGGTCCCGTACGGGCTTCAACAATGAGTAAAATTCATACTGCATAGTCTTCAATTCCCGAAATGAATAATGTAAAACAAACAAAAAATCTAACGACCTGATTAATGTACAAAATAAATAAGAAAGAAAAAAATATAGTATATAGATAAAAACGACAAACACTGCATTACCGTCTCGTGACTTGAAACAGACACATACAGATAATGGCGGGGTTTAACTTTTTTAAGGGCACGCCAACACTCCCCTAACCTCGGGACTGGAACCGTGTGTACCAGTGCAACAAGCTTTATACCAAATCAACCGTTATCTCCATCATCTTTATTTTCATCAACTGTCACAAGACCTGTTTTAATATTTCTACACATTTCACTCATGGCCACAGGTCTGCACATGAAAGGTTCTGCTCAAAGCAAACACGTTATTTTGAGTACAGACAAGGTATTGTAGGAAGTCCGAAGACATTTGTTCCTAAAAAAATACCAGCTTCAAACCATCCCTATCAATCCAAGATTTTAAAGGAGATCTAAAAGGGGGTTTAGGAAGGTGTGATGACATCCATATGCTTGTCAGCAAAGATGCTGGGGAAACATTATACGAGACGTACACACTATCTTGAATTCGCTCAATTTCATGGTTGGCAACGCATTAGATAGCGTCGCACTTTACCTTAAGTAGCATAAAATCCATTGGCATTCAATGTTTCAACAAGTTGTTTTGAACCAAACTCATGGTACATTTGTAAAGCCAATCCTAAATGAAAAGGAGTAAAACAAAAACGATTGCATCAACAATTGCTTAGCATTTCCACAATTTCTCTGGTGCCATTTCCTGAGAATAGTCTTGGCTGTATGCATTTTCATTGAGTAACCATAGAATGAATTGCAATAAATACGAAGGCATTGGCTGAATTCAGAAGGAAGAGACAATTCATCCGAAGTTGGGTAGTCTTCTTTAGAGTTTCGATGTCTTTTCTAAGTAAACTTGCAGCGGAATGAAATATCTGTCCGTTATTTGTGTCTATTTCAGTAGACATTGAGATTTTGAGGTCAGTTTTCAATTGACTAGAAGCTTATATGGCATCTTAAATAGTTATTTTGCTACTAAATATTATGTTATATTTGCCTTGAACTTGTTGAAGTTGTTTGACAACTGAATTTCTATAGAAATAAATTAGTTTAGACTGCATTTTACATGTAGAATATTTTAAATTAGAATCAGCCGGAAGAAATGATCTATAGTTATCGAGTAACGGTGTCATGAGGAATGACCATTAAATCGTTGTCAATAGCCAAAATAAAATTACTAAAAGCAGTATCGTGTTTTGAGATATCTGCTTCCACGGGTTTGGATTTTTTTTACGTTTTTAGCAAATAATTTGTAATGCAACCAAATTGACAGAGTGATTGAAGTTTAAAAGATGGACGGGAAACTATTTCAGCTTTAACTTTATCTGACACGGATAAAACATTTTTAATACGCTCATCTGATTCAAACTTGAGTATTTTTTTTTATCTTTCTAAAATGTTTTGTTGCAACAAAATATACAAGCGCTCCAGTTGAACGACTGCATTCTAGAACGTGTACAAATACCCGAAACTGAGGGACAACAGTCAGATAATTGTATGTCGTCATTAAATATTAGACTAGAAGCTTCCTCGCTCTAAAAGGGGGAACAAATATGTTTACTTGTGTAAGTTTTGTAGCATGAACGATGATAAACTGCCTGCACGGAGTTCTTCTTTAAATTAACAGCTATTGCATGAAACAGCTTGATGTTCACCTCATTCAATCTTTTATGCAATGAAGATACAAAAATCGACTTCCCTAAACTGGTAAATTGACTCAAAATTTTAATCGAGGTTTTTTTTTGGCTTATTATGCACTGCATAAAATGTAACGACTTTTGTCTTTTCTTTGAACTAAATAGAGCAAGTTACAAAGGACTTGACATATCACGGAATAGTTACTGAAACTATCCGTCAATTATTTTGATTTTACAGTAAGACTTTTCTGATAAAGTATATTTGATGTTTTATAACGAAAAAACATAGAATATAAACATATACAAACAAAGTATGTGGCATATATCAGTGCACTTTAATAGAAAATATGTGTATATAATAGCGAAAAGGTAGTAATTTCATATATCATTTGAGAGCAAATTATTGACTAATACACAAAATGTGACGGAAGACAAGTGATTGAGTTCCGTGAAGAAATTGAAGATTTTTACTCCATTCTTTTTTCATTGATTTCTTAAGGTTTTTTTCATATTTTGGTTTCGAAATTTTTATCACTAATTTGTTTTATTAAATATTATATGCTTAAAATATTATGGGATATTTTTTATTACTACTATGAAGAGGGAACTAAAGTTTGAGTCTGAATTTGCAATTAAAATTACCTCAATTTTAAATAGTCTAAACTTCGCAAATTTTATAGATTAGAAGAAAATAAAATACTGAATGGAATATTTGACATATAAAAATAGCTTCAGGAAAAACTATTTCAATTAAATATAAGCAAACATAAACATTTTTTTTTCATTTTGAAAAAGGGGGGTTGAAACTCTCCAATATACTACCAGTCATTAAAACGACTTTTTAGAAAAAAGTGACCGTACGAAATTCTGACGACAGGGCAAAAACTAAAAAAGACTTATTTGTCTTTAAGTTAAGACCATTTTTAGCCGTGTGTTATTTGGGGAGATTAAACTCGCGATCTAGACGACTTTTTACACTTCTGTCACCGCACTAATTTAGATGAACATGCGTAAATAACGTATTACATAATATACATGCTTAAAATGCTTTCAATCGACTCCTGTCGCACAGTGTATATAAATTAGATATAATCTCTAACCGGAAACTCTCGTTAAACGTTATTCATCATAAACACTTGCAATCAGGTAATAAACAGTTATAAGCCTGCTGGTGCCAGAGAAAAGAATCATATTATATAAATTAATAATATGCTAGTTTATTAAAGCTCACGATACTTCACATGCTTGAAATATGTGCCACTGGTCGTTAAGCAATCAACTATAATTGATTAGTTTATAAATTGATTGGTTGTTGATTGCTTAACGCCCAGTTATTAATAAATTGATTGATTGTTGATTGCTTAACGCCCAGTGGCACATATTTCAGGCATGTTAAAGACGAACTTTAAATATAATATGAAGATTCTTATACATTGCACGAAATACGTTGAGAAATTTAAAAACAAGGGATCTCTTAAAAATCAATTTGTGATAATTGTTTAGCTAAATATTACGAAGCCTGACATCATGCTCCAACCTCCTCTCTGCGTCTAGTCAACAGACCCAAGGGCTAAAGATAAGGACGAAATCAACGATCAAGTGTGGTATAAACCCCGTATACTTCTCTCTTTAAACGATGGGCTTGTGTAAAAACTGTTTCAGGAAACGGTGTTTTCACAGCTGGCAGCACATTATATACATGTAGGTAACACCAATCAGAAGAATCGCGGTTAAGAGCATTTCGAAAATGAAAAGTTTTCTCTTAAATCTTGACTTTTATTGAAACGTGACAATGGTCAGATTGAACATGTTGAAGAGGTTGACCACTAAATATTTGAATACAGCATAAGTGAAACTCTATCAGATACCCCAAAAAAAAGAAGACACATTTGCATTGTAAAAAACTTGTTTTAACAATGATTATTCTTAAGCCTGTACAGACTGAGGATTGTCGACCATATTTAGTGGGTTTTTTTCAAAAACACATGTTCATGCGAAGAAGGTAATCTATAATTGCCTCGGTAGACGTTACTTTATTTTGGTTTCGAAATACATGTACTGAGTGACAGTAAATATGCACAATAACAACTGTTAGCTATTTTACTTTTTGTCATTTATTCAGAAATTACATAATTTCGACATTTGATATTCTTTAGAAATTTATTGGTTTTGTCATGTTTGCTGCTATGCCAGAAAAATCCGACTGATTTTGTTATCATGTGATTCGAGATACACGCACTCCGCCGACTTACCCCCTTCTTACCTTGTTTGTAAATTTCGTGCGATGCCAGCAGATGCTTATTCATTTTGATATTAATTTCAATTTTAGTAGTTAATCATTTTAAAACTTGCACGTGTTTATCTCGTAATTCAATCTTGAAATTTCACTCTTATTAAATTATTACATGTACTTTCTACTGGCTTTAAATACATGGAATGGTATGTTTATATTTCAATCGTTTAAATTAAACAAGAACATACTGTCATACTTTTAGGAGTTATTGTCCATATATACATGTTGTCCTTTATATATATATATATATATATATATATATGTATATATAAGTACTAGAACACACCTGCGAAATCGCTGGAGTTTAGTGGTCCAAGGACACAGCTATCGTCCTTTGGTTTTCGAATATAGTCCCTAGTGTAAACAGTGTATAACTTGCATGTTTTATTTGATACACTTTTCCAATTTATTTCTTGATATTAAATGAATGAAATATTAAGTAGGGGGATGTTATTACATGTTAAAAAAAATTGGGTACTGAATCTTTACATTAAGTAGTGATTTGGTCCAGTTCAAAAAGGTCAAATTTTTTCACGTCTGAAGCTGTCAAACTGAATTGTATCAATATTTTGAGTTAGAGCTGGTAGAAGTGTCTACAATTTTAATATTATTTGTCTCACTGGTAGTACACTACGCTGTAAAAATCTTTTTGAGAAAGATCTAAGAGCAGGTGCGATTTTTTTAATTTGAATTTATTGTCTAAAAGAAATAACTGTGTTCTCGGGCCTAGTGCGTGATGAAGCATATATATACATTATTGAAGAATGAATTTTCCTAAAGGATTTTTCGACTGGAATTATGACTGCAAGCACGGCATAAAAGTCTTAGCCTGCGGGTACCGTGGAGACAGGACAATTTTTTAGCCCTCCCCCTTTTTCCAAAATCCGTTATTTTTTGTTTTCAGTTTTTCTGTATACTTTTTTGTTTTCAGTTTTTCTGTATACTTTTTTGTTTTCAGTTTTTCTGTATACTATGAACATGAATATACTAAAAATAAAGTGTATTTGCTGTTTACTACCAATTCACTTTATATATATATGAATATATATGCGATAGGAATGTTAGAAGTCAGAACGGGATCAATCAGAAGTAGAGCGGGACATTTAGATTTCTTTTGGGAAGTTAGGTTATGGTGAATAGTGAAAGATTTTCCAAATTGAACCGAACGTGGTTGCAAACGAATACGACCCTCATAGCTGAACTTACACGTCGATACTTCATAGCTAAGGTTTTTTCGTTTTTTTTTTTTTGCGGAAACGGGAGATGTCTAAAGATAACATCACCGTATTTTTCTTTTATATCGCAGTCAATTATTTGGTTGTGTTCATTTTCCTAATAGTGGAGTGACAAATCGGGAAAAGTCGCTTAGTTAAGGAGTTTAATGGACCGAAATACCTCACGGCTGAAAATTCACATGAAGATAAACATTATACTTTCATTTTAGCCCTGTCGTAGAGTTTTCCCACGGTGCAGTTTTTTTTGTAAAATCGTGTAAAAGTGAGATTTTCTGATTTTTTTCATTTTCATTTTCAAACACGAGAACGCTTATAATTAATTCCCGATTGAAGATATCATAAACAAATTTGGTATCATATGAAAGAGTGATGTATCAGCTTTTATTTGACATCAAACTTTAATATCATATGAACATATAAATTGAGTGAATTGGGACGATTTTCAAATGTATGTAACATTTTTGTCAATCTTACCGTCTATCAAAGTCTATTACATTTCTTATGTATATTACCAATAGTAAATTTTCACAAAATATAGTGAAACAACCAATACTTAAGAAGTTTTGATATATAAAAGTTTGATAGAACATAAAAATCAACTTTTACGAGCATTTTTATAAAACTCATCACATAGCAGTATTACTACTCAATTTTCACCTCAATGATTCATGTAACGTTCCCCTTTCCTATTTATCCCTATCATATGAAATGCAATGACTTTAATATGCATTTTCCTAAGTTTTATAAAAAAGAATATATATTTGTATCAATAGTTGTGTCGATGTGCTTGAATAGGTACAGATGCTAAGGTTTAATAACTTTTGAGGTGCTTTTATTCTTGTTTTTCGAAAATACTAATTTTAAACCACATTGAAACACATCCGAACAATTCCGGAAAATTATTGTCGGTGTTAATTCAATTCAATAGTGGGTCTCATTCGGGTCTAAGCGTGACACGGGATTGCGTATTTTAAGTAAGCGTGAAACGTGAAAGTCAAATTATTGTGCCGTGAAAACGGGAAAGTCTATCGGGACACGGGAATTTACAAACAAAAAGAGAATTGCTTAGAATACGTATATAGTGTAATTAAGCGGGATACAGGAATCTGACAAACCAGTAAGCGGGATCCGGGATCAGAACCCCCCAATGAGACCCCCTTAATAAGAACAAATAGAGTATCTTAGACCATGTTATTAAGCCTTTACATGTCCAAGAAGAAAACATGATCATGCATTTGAATTAGTGAGAGAGAAAAACCATGCGTGTAACGATGAATCAACTTTCGTTAAAACACGCTTCATGGCATTACAATGACTGGTATAAAATGTCTATTCTGGAGACAAAAGTTATACAACAAGCTAAGCAATTAAGGTATGTTGAGTTATTTGTGTGTGCCAATATTGTTTTAAATCAGTGACGCAAATTATCAGGCAGGCCATCTTGTGGTGATTTTACTCGTAATAAATAACTTCAAGGACAAGCCGCTTCAACATTCAGCTTGCACTTATTTGCAACTATTTGATGAAATAAAAAATCATTTGCTTCTGATGTTTTAAATTAATCGGGACATGATGTTGCTTTTCAAATACTACAGTACAGCATGTCTTCATTCATTAAGTCTACAGGATGATTTGTTAGCGAAAGAAAGAAAAAAACATGTTCGTTGTCGTATAGCTTGTGACATTTACATTAATTTTGTTTACAGATATTGTATTTTGTGAAAAAAAAATATGTAAAAAGATGTTTATGATCGTTCGAGATTTCAAATCATTTCTATCTTTACAATGAATTCCAACCTCTCTGGTAAATATTTTTTATATTATATTTAATATTTGCCTGGTTAGTAGATGACAATTTTTTCAAATGGATAATAATTACAATGCACTCTTATTTGATACTGAACGGAAATGTATGCTCAGGCTGAGTGTGTGATATTCCTTTATGAAGAACTAGTACACCCCTGATCAAAAATATGGTATTGGTACTGTCCAAAGTCTTTATGTAAAATGGTACAGCAGTAACTGATATTGAGATTTGGCCAATGACTGCTTTAAAACCATAACAAAATGATTGTGGTATGATTGCCAATTCGAAAAATCGCCACAAAAGACAAAAAATTACACATATATTTACTACTATAGGTCACCGTACGGCCTTTAACAATAAGCAAAGCCCTTACCGCATAGTCGGCAATAAAGGGCCCGAATTGACAAAAATAAAACAATTCAAACGAGAATGTGGCGATGTTGTACATGTCAGCGGGAGCCCACCCCTTTCCTTACATCGGACATTGGTGTATATAAAAAGCAGATGTGGTATGATTGCCAATGGAATAACTCTTCACAAGAGATTAAAATGACACAGATATTAACAACTATAGGTTACCGCACGACCTTCAACAATGAGAATATCCCATACCACATAGTCAGCTATTAAAGGCGTCAAAGAGACAATAAGGTTTATTTCAAATGGTGGTAGGATGTCTGGCACACCAACAGAAACTTGCGGCGCTCTTACAGAATCTAATACGTCTTCTACAATCGAAATTGGCAAAAGAAGACAATAACAAGGGTGGGGAAAAACATGCATGTATCAACATTTGTCATTCTAGCTGTTGCTTATATTGACACATATTTTGGAGTGAAAATCACTTCACCGCGGATCAAATGATCCCAGAAGCAATGGTCAATCAGTACATGGTGATCTGAATAAACTCATGAGTATTGTCGACGCCATACAAAGACATCCTCTTTTTTCTCTCTAGTATTACGTTACCTTTTCAAATTGATGTGCATATTGATGTCTAGTGATAGTGTATTATAATTATACATTGACAGCAACTTCTGAAGCGTAATATCCATGTGAATCTTTATTTACATATATATCGGGCTTTCAAGTCTGCTATACATTCCATTGTTTATAGATATAAGAAGAGTATGAGTTCCAATGAGACATCAAGGTCATTTAACCATTAAAGGTCAAAGTACCGTCTTCAAAACGTAGCCTTGGCTCGTACCGAACAGTAAGGTCTCCAAAAATTGACTAGTGTTAATCCAATGCAATGGTATAATCTATATAAAAACTAGAAACGAGAAACATTTATGAACCACATCAACAAACGACAACCTTGTCTGTTGTTGTTTTATATAAAATTTAAAAAAGGGGGGACACATCTTCTCAATGTGCAATTGGTCTAGTACCGATTTATTTATTAAAATAAAAACAAACTTCATGTACTATAGTTTCATGAACATGAGGACTCATTTTTATAGTTCTTACATCCTTTTAAGTTTAAATAATCAGAAAAGAATTTCATCATTTTTTTTCCATAACACCATGGACAGAGTGTAAACTTTACAGTTCTTATTTCTCCTCTGTTCTTTATGGCATTTTAACAAAACTTTCCCAAAAATATCTTTATATGTGGCCATATATTATTGCATAGCTAAATCTTAATTATGAATATTTTTGTCGATAATTTCCGTATATAAAGATATTTATTTCATTTTCGTACATGTTGCAAGCGAGGGTACGTATCACTTATATCTGGTAATCAGACATAAATATGACTAGCTGTATTTGTGGAGCATGCTTAGCGCATGCTTCCATCGAAAAAAATCTCAGTTAACATGAGAGACTACCGAGTAATTGTCCAAAATGTCTAAAATTTGCAATTTTTTAAAATCCCCCCTTTTGACCTTTGAACGCAGTTTTCAAAAATCAGCACCACTTTGGCACTCTACGACATGCCTTAATCAAAGGATAGTATATTTATCTACAAAATAAGACCAAAATCAGCCATGAGGTATTTCGGTCCATTAAATTTTCTAAGTTACCTTATTTGTCACCGTACTATAAAAGGGACCCTAGATGCGAGATATGTAAAAAAAAAAATAAAATACAATTATTTTTTTTGTTCAATTATTAATGAAAGTGAAACAGTGAAATAATATATAGCTTTTAGCAGCACGTATGGTTAAACTTTGTCAAAATAAGCTAAGAATCATCGATAATGAATTATTCACTTGCATGCAAGAGATGGATACTCCATGCATTTTGCGTGTTTAGTTATTTAAAGGAAAAGAATGTCGACAACTATAGTACAAATAACAGGTATACAAATCAATTTTTGCTTGTACAAATAAAGTCTCCTGTTACCCCACTTTCACGTTGAGCAAGCGCTAACATGAATGTTTCCTAATCAATTCATTTTAGGATCCTCTTCGCGGTCCGCGTTTCAACTATGTCGATTTCTTTGAGAAATTAGAGACAATGATAAGTTGGAAATGTTGGGAGTAATTTCAGGATAAAAAACAATATATGTACATTGTCGGGTAATTTATTTGTACTCGCTACGAAACAGGAGAAAATCTCGGCAGAGCCTCGCTTTTCGTCCTGTTTCTAAAGCTCATACAAATACATTTTATATAAAAAATATATTTTCCGACAATGTACATATATATTGTATATAATTTATATCTATATGTATGTGTATATCGCTTGTATTTGCAATCGTAGGTATTCGGAAGTCAACTCGAAAATTAATTAGATGGCGTATAGACAAACTACACATGAAACGAAGCTACATATTATCGAACCCATGTCCGGTATATTGTTTATTTTAGACTTTTTTTGTAATTTGGTTAAATGTTTTATATTGTAATAAATCAAATATGAGAGTTTGAGTCAAATTCGTGAATATGAATTTGACAGCTAAATTTAGTGCCCGTTTAACATGTGCACCTTTTTACAGGGAGCCTTGGTATTCTCCAATGTTTCTTTTCGTTTGATTTCCGAACAATGATTTGCTCTTTGAATCATTGGTCACAGTGATTTAATTAAAAGGTCTGGCTCTCTTGTACTTAGCAACACTAAATTTTGAAACTATTTAAGCGTAATATACGCTTATAAAATTTTGGTCAAGTACATATGTCCTGCTTCAATAGTTCATTAGATCAATAACCTGCACACGTGTTTCTACAAAACAATATCACGATGATATAAAACATCTCCGGATGTTAAAAAATCTTTAGTAATAAAATACGGTAGTCGTAAAATATCACGAATTCAGTCAATCTTTTCTTGCTTGTTCTGGAAATTCTTCATGCATGAACCACATCAATTGCTCCTTAAAATACTTCATAAACTAAGAATAGTGATTCTATATCATATATATCATTAAGAAACACCAACATGCATGCACGTGTTTGGCTCATTAGATAATGACATGTGTCTGTTTTGAAACTGCGTGTTTACGTTAAAAGTAAATATACTGATATCAGGTAAGAAATCATTTGATTATATACTTTTGTTTTTAATTGTCAATGAAATATTTATAATCAAAATACTACATAAATGGTATTTTCACATATTTCATATATTTCTTAGAAAGGAAATATAAATAGTTTCAACGTGTCATATTTGTCATACTCGGAGGTAGAAATTGTTGTAATTAATCCTCAAGTTAATTCAAAAACATATTTGTCAACAAATTCATGAAAATATTTTGATCAAACAAAAAATCTATCGTGACAACAAATGAAATTTGCGTTCAATTGCGGCAAAACAATGACATTATTCAGTGTACTAGGTACAATTTTGGTATTCGAGATAAAAAAATTCAGAGCAGTCCTGATATATAGGATATTGACATAAACATATCGGACGCAGATTTAGTTGGTGTTTTTTTCTTCAAAATCTTCAAATTCCTAATTTAAAATTAAAACGAGTATGATAATTTACAAGTGTCTGCTGGTTATATTTTTCAAATACGCTATTTCACTTTAAATTCTCAGTCTTTGAAAGAAACGAATAATAATGATTCCAGTATGATTTCCCTAGAATATTTTAATCAATGAAAATCTAAATTCAACTGATTAATTAGAATACTATTGACTGATAAAGCTATGTATTTGTACTCTAGATACGATGTATCACAACCCGCACTCACATTCTCTAAATATTATTCTGTAGTAGACACAGTCATAATTATGGTCACTAAAATATTTCGGAGATTATCTATTCAATTGGTTTAAAATCATTTCCTGTTCATGCATTCTCCTTATATATTTAACTTCATTAACTTTTAAGATGCAAAAAAAATTAAATAACACAAAACGTATATCCAAAGGGAAAAAGTATATGTAAAATAGAAAATTGTATCGCATCAGAATTTAAGAAATGTTTTGTACATGTACAAATTATTCCACAAGAGATACATGAAAAATTTGTACATTTTATATATTAAGTTTTCTTCAAGACAAATGTTACACTGAAACCATAGACCATAATATTGTTGGTTTTTTTTTATTATTTTTGTTATTGTATATAACTTTATATAAGCTGATAAACAAATTAATGGATATTCAATTTAGATTTTTTCCAATTTTTTAATCTATCTGAAATAAGATTTGCTTCTAAATTAAAAATATAATTAATTTAAATATTGGTTCTTTTGTGAATATAAAAGGAGATTTGATATGTTCATTAGTGAGACAGCAACCGAACAAAACATATATAGAGGGTAACATAATCATTTTTTTTTTAATTCAACACTATATTGCATACTGTCAACAATTTTCTTCACTAGTCCAGCATTCTAGTGAAGGGTTATACTAAGTTTTAAATCCTCTTGAGTTGGAAAGTTTTGACGAAATTATTCTTTTCAACCAACACATAATTCTTAAACAAAGAAAAAAAAATTAGTTCAGTCGTAGATAAATGTTTAATAAATCTAAAAATTCATAAAAATGTTAATATCAACAGATTTTAAATCTGTATGACATCGCTATATCAGAGTTTCTGTCGCTTAATTTATATTTAATTTAATTTTGGATGTAACGCGTCTTCTGATTGGCTGACGTTATTTTGTTATGAGCACATATACATAATTAAGTCATGTGACCGTGACGTCATCAACGTTTTTTCATGGTTTTCTACGGTTTAAAATGGAAGTTAGAATAAATTATAAGAAATGACTGTAATAGTTTTTCTGTCTATTCGAAATAACATAAGAAATGTGGTGAACACTGTTAAATAACCCGCTACGCGCGTTATTCAGTGTGCACCAAATTTTTTATGTTATTTCTTCATAGACAGAAAAAATATTACAGTCATTCCTTAAATAATTTGAACACATGTTTTAATATAAAGTGATAATCTTTGATTAGTTCTTTCCAAAAAAAAAAATGAACAATCTAATGCCTCGTTCACACGTACATTTAATTCGAAATGAATTCGAATCGAATGCGAATCGAATTCGCCGGTCGCGTTCACACACTCCTGTTTTTTAATTCGAATTGATTCGAATTGGCTAATTCGAATTATCTAATTCGCATTAGAAATACGCTTTTGTCAATACGAATTAAAAGTTAACGTCGTTTGGACAGTAAAGCGAATTTGACGCGCATTGTAATTCGAATAAGAATTAACGTTAGGACGTAAAACATTTCGAATGCGAATTAAACTATATGTTAATGCGAATCGAATTCGAATTACGTGTGAACTCAGCATAAGACGCAAAACGTTTCGAATGCGAATTAAACTAATTCGAATTAGTTAATGCGAATCGAATTCGAATTACGTGTGAACTTAGCATAAGTTTCCTCAGTGCCACTTTGAAGTCTTCCTTTATCCTTAAAGATGAAAAGTTCTGTTCTCTGATGCATTGATCTTTTTCAAGTATTTCATGGAATATTTGTCTGTCTGATATATGATGTATATTAACTCAAATGTCCTTTTTGTCTTTATATTTTTACGTTCTCTAGGTTAATGTTCAAGTTTTTAGTACATTAATATTAATAATTCTTCATTCTTACATACATTAGTTTTACATGCTATAATTAAACATGTATATCCAATACCGAAATAAATACATAAATAAGATATAATCGGCAATAATGATGCATATAGCTTCATGTCAAAACGTTTTGAACTTAAAACACATCTGTGCGCAGAATGATAAAACGCGCATTACGTTTTTATTGCAAATATTGTTACCCAATATCTTTATGGAATCAAAGACTAGATTGACCAGAGGTTTAATTGATAACAACGTCATGTATGAAAAATGTATATAATAAAGTGTATGATGTGGGTAGTTTGATCTTACTAATTGATCGCTGTTTGGTTTTTCCAGCATAAACGTGTCTACTATATTATGAAAATGTGTCTTAGCCTTTTTTCATTTAATAATCTTCTCGTGTAGATGCCAATGACTTTTTGATTGAGATTTTATCTGAGATTAAGTGTTTTCTGTGAACCCTTCTTTGAATTTGTAATGATTTATAGGTACTTAACCAAATTACTTTGTAACGGTCTATGTGTTATACTGACCCCGTTATACAGAATTAATAATTAAAAAAGTCTGAGCTCTTAACTCTGCACATGCTTTCAGGAATGCAATTGTATTAATATAACATTTTTGAAAAAGGGTCAATTTACTCAAAATATCTAAGTTGTCAAATACAATCTAACGTCTCTTTCAATAATTTGATTCATGTATCATTACATTTCAACACCCAAACGGACGACTCGTCAGGCGGAGAAACTGGGAAACACGGAGTACATCGGGTGAAATTCAGGATTAAATTTTATGTTATATGAATTTGAAACCTTCAGTGAATTTGAAACCTTCAGTGAATTTGAATCTTCTATGAATTAGACCGACACAGATTGGATTTTTAACGTATTAATTTGCAGGGTACTATTCCGCAGGACAACATGATAACCTATCCGAATACAATTAGTTGGCCTTGAAAAAGACTTAGAGCAATTTGAAATGCAAATTTTACGATGATTTTAATTGACCAGGTCAAGCATAAAACCATCGAACAACCTGCATTCGAGGGGAACACGCTACAACAAGGCAACCAAATCGTGCGTTAGGCAGATCTTTGATGGTCCATGCTGCGTTTAATTGTTAATATAAAAAAAGAAGATGTGGTATGATTGCCAATTAGACAACTCTCCACATAAGACCAAATGACACAGGAATTAACAACTATAGGTCACCGTACGGCCTTCAACAATGAGCAAAGCCCATACAATTAAGGCTGGTGGCGATTAAAAGTTCTATAGTTGTAGACTGAATGTTCAACTGTAGAATATTCGTTTTTTTTGGGGTCTTAGGTTGCTGTTTTGTTACAATAATAAATACTTCACATAAATATAATGCAGGTTTTAACAGACAAACAAAATTAATAGTATGTTTTTAAAGCTAGTATATAAATAACGGTTGTCTTAAAAAAAAATCGGGCAACTCATCAATTAGCCTTGACCAAATATTCATTATAAAGAGTTCTATTTGTTTATTTTCAGAAGGAAATGGCAATAAGATAACAGATATTATAGCACAGATATGTAAATTAGTCGTGTAATAAATAATTAAAAGGAGTGCTTCGATGAAGCGTTGGTATGCCAATGAAACCGCAAATGACTTACAGCTGAGCAAAAAAGGGAATACGTGCAAAAACCTATATCATTGTATGAAGACAAAATAAACGTTAGACCACTAACCTGAAAATTACATTTTAAAAACGGTCAGAAATTATGTTTTTGTCATCATTGAAGAAACAATTTGATTTTTACAATAAAAACAGGAGGAAGATATTGGTTGTGTGTCTATCTTTATCCATATTATTTTGTCTGGTTTTTGGAGGAATAAATCATGCCACATGCTGCATTCAATTTAAAGACCAGATTTCTAAAACTTATTTAAGAGGTTTTTATTCAGACATTCAGAAACAAAAAGCCATTGACCCTCCTACAACATGCATTCCTAAACATATAAATTGTATAAAATTAGTGATGGGTGAACGTGAGGAGCTTATGAAGGCTTCAGGATACATAAAACATAATAAAACAGGGAATAAATGTCAACTAAGAAACCTAGTAGAAAATTGTAATGCTTTGAAAATCGCACACAATTATGTAACAGATAATAAAACAATCTTCAAAGAAGAGCTGGAATTTCCCTTGGCGTTTGCTATAAAAATGCACACCAGTCCCGAACAAGCCGAACAGTTGCTTCGAAATATATACCGACCACATAATGTTTATTGTATTTACGTTGACAAAAAATCAAAAGAAGAAACTTTCAACTTGATACAGAAAGTGGGAAATTGTTTTGATAACATATTTATTGTTGAAAATCGTATAGAAGTTGTATATTCTAGTATTAATTTAGTCGAAGCTGAAGTTGAATGTATGAGAATTGTGTCAAAATCAAAGAAAAATTGGAAATATTACATTAATTTAACGGGACAAGAATTTCCATTAAAAACGAATTTAGAAATTGTTAAAATATTGCAAAGATTGAATGGCGCTAACGATATAGAATCTTATGAGTATCCATTCATTATGCAACAAAGATACACGAAGGAGCACGTGATCAAAGGCAATTCTATACACAAAACTAACAATTTAAAACATTCCTTTATCAAACGATTCCAAATGAGCAAAGGCTCAGCTTATGGCGCGTTTTCAAGACCTTTTGTAGATTTTATTTTGACCGACAATATCGCAAGAATGTTTTTAAAATGGCTGAACGGAACATACGCCCCTGAAGAAAGCGCCTGGGCAACATTGAACACTCTACCATGGACACCTGGTGGATTTCACAAAAAAGCAAAAAATCCCACGGCTTCTTTCTTGTCGCGTGCTGTTATTTGGAGTTGGGATAAGTCTAGATGCCGAGGACATTATATAAGAGGTATTTGCGTGTACGAATCCGGTGATTTACCTTGGCTAGCGCACAGAGAGGAGTTGTTTGCAAACAAATTTGATATCAATCGGGACCATGTTGTGTTGGACTGTTTAGAAGAGGTTTTACGAAACAGAACAAAAGACAATAAAGTGGAAAATTTGAATTGGGATTTTTATAATACATTGCCACATGCTGAGTATTATGCTAAATTCAGACAAATGCAATCATCTAACAATTACCTACAACGAAAGAAAGAAATGTGGTTAAAAGATCACAATGTGACGGAAATGTTGGAACCAATATCTAGTAGGGGATAAAAGGAATGAAATAATATTTTTCTGTGTTTGTTTATTAAGAAATAAGATTTAGTATTGTTGCCAATGAGACCAATCTACACCATAGAAAAAAAATGACATGGAAGTTAACAACTATTGGTCACCGTACAGCCTTCAACAATGAGAACATCCCATAAGGCATAGTAATCTATAACAGTCCCCGTAATGACAAATGAGTCTCATATATATAAAAAAGATACGATATGATTGCCAATGAGACAACTTTCCACAAGAAACAAAAATGACACAGAAATCAACATCTATAGTTTACCGTACATAGTCAGCTATAAAAGGCTTGAAATAGCATGTAAAAGACAAATAAACAACTCACAGGGTTGAACAAATTGTCACAAACTAAACACTCATTCGTTCCATTTTTAACTCGTCTTTAGATCTTATTGTTTAGTGAAATTGAGAATGGAAGTGGAGAATGTGTCAAAGCGACAACAACCCGACCATAGAGTAGACAACAGCCGAAGGCCACCAATAGGTCTTCAATGTAGCGAGAAACTCCCGCACCCGGAGGCTTCTTTCAGCTGGCCCCTAAACAAATATGCATACTATTTCAGTGATTACGGACGTCATACTTAACTCCGAATTACATGTATACACAAGAAACTAAAATTAAAATTCATACCAGACTAAAAAAAGCCAGAGGCTCCCGCAAAATTGCGGCGGTGTTAAACATGTTTTTTGATATCATCCCCCTCCCCCTATACCTCTAGCCAATGTAGAAAAACAAACACACAAAAATACGCACAGTAAAACTCAGTTTAAGAGAAGTCCGAGTCCGATGTCAGAATATGAAACAAAAAGAACATAAACAAAATGACAATAATACATAAATAACAACAGACTATACCAGCAGTTACTGACATGCCAGGTCAAGACCTCAATTACTAGTATACTGATTGAAAGATTATGTCTTATTATGTGATTAAGTACTCATTCCTTCCGTTTTTACCTCCGTCTTTAGAACAACTGAAGATACATAAAATGCACAATTGAATTCAAATTAGTATAATCACTCAATTGAATTATATCGGTATTACATAATACTATCACATCAAAAATGTAACAATTCTATGAATTACCTAGCGTAAGTTGTTTATACATTGTAGGTTTTGTCTCATTCGGTATTTGTTATTTTCTTGTGAAATATTTGATATTCTTCCATGTGTAAGAACAAATCTGAGATTTCTAGACACATTTAAATCATTGGTAGGGAAAACAGGACGTATTCTCTATAGATTTCATTCCTGTAAATATAGATTCTGCTGCAACTTTTTATAGATAAAACGTTCCAAAATATATACAATTAAAACTGTGTACACTTGGGTTGCTGTCTATGGTGCAAAGTGGACCGACATGATGAAGATGCATGAGGATGTGTAGAGTCATACAACAGCAGCTCACCCTTTAAAGAGTTGTTGAAACAGTAACTTGTGGTCTAGGTGTGGTCTGTTGTACTTTTTTTCAATGTTTTCGGTATTTCCTCTTGTACAGAGATGGTAGCCCTTTTTTATATATATAAAAGTAATAAAATTTAACGTTCCCGGCCTTTCTTCGCTCTAACTGTAGGTGGCTTCGAATTTATATATCTTGCATAACAAAAAATAAGTCCTATTTTAGCAGGGGATGTCTTATTGACAGTTGGTATGCACAACGAACGCTTCCTACAACCGTGATTTAATTTCAAAGTTTTTTAAATGAAACTCTTATGATATTGTGCACTTTCTATATAAATTATTTCTTTTCAAACAAGGAACACGAAACGTGTGATACTTAGAAATTTAGCATGCTTTTGATTTGCGTATATACATGTACCCTTCATAGTACAGGAGATTACATTGAGACATTTTTTAGAAGCGCTTTTACCTCCGATAGCATACTTGTCACTAGTTATTTGCGTTATATAATTATGCTTTAGTACGGAAGCGTATTAGCGCCACACATTTTTTTTTTAATTTTTCTTCTTATGTTTGCGTTGTAACGCAAACCTTTGCGTTTAACGCAAACCTTTGCGATATAACGCAAACCTTTGCGATATAACGCAAACCTTTGCGTTGTAACGTAAACCTTTGCGATATAACGCAAACCTTTGCGTTGTAACGCAAACCTTTGCGATATAACGCAAACCTTTGCGTTATAACGCAAACCTTTGCGATATAACGCAAACCTTTGCGTTATAACGCAAACATTTGCGTTACAACGCAAACCTTTTGCGTTATAACGCAAACCTTTGCGTTATAACGCAAACCTTTTGCGTTATATAACACAAACCTTTGCGATATAACGCAAACCTTTCCGTTATAACGAAAACATCTTTATTTCAATTATTCATTAAGTTTTGTATATATGTCCATCTGTCATTCATTTCGGATGTGATTTACTAGTAGATAAAAAAAGAAACATAGTACATACAAGGCCAAATCATTATAATAAATATGCATAGGAATAATGGAATAATTGAAGTGCAATTATACATAAATTAAGACTGATTTGTGCATCAGAAAAGTATATAATTTAACAAGAAAATAGATATAGTATATATTAGTCATATTAAAATTGAAAGATCAAAAATAATGTCATACAATTGTGAAACCTCCAAGTCAAATAGACAAAATGATCTTTCTGCTTTAAAATGAATTATTAATAAGGAAACATTTTTTTTTAAATCTCAGAATATGATCAAGATTCTTTGATAGAAAGTCATTGAATTTTCATTTCAATATAATGAAGTATTTTTAAGATGCTTGGGTAGCAATTTGAATAGAGAGAACATAATTTTATTAATAAAACATATTCATTCTATACATTTATTGCCAAAGGGTAGCTTGTTTGAATGTAACCTACTTTACACAGTTCTCAAACGAGAGCTTACTTTGGAAGTATATTTATATTCGGTTATAGCTATGTTAGCAGGGTTGATTTTTTTCTTAGGTATAACCTCAATTTACTCAATTTTCTTTGTAATATATATACTAGTAGTAACTTGGATATCGTTTTTGGGGACCTTTATAGTTTGTTGTTTAGTGTGAGCCAATGCTCCGTGTTAAAGACCGTAATTCGGCCTATGATGGTTTACTTTTACGAATAGTGACTTAGATGGAGAGTTTTCTTATTGGCACTCATACCACATCTTCTTATATTATTCTGCTCATTATTAGTCATTGATATGATCTAATTATTCAAGCAGTTTACTTTGCAATTACTACAAAGGTGATAAATTTTATTATATCCAGCCTCCTCCATTAATAACTACTGTTTCCTTTGAATCTTAAATGAGAAATAAGATAAAACAAATGTTCGCGTTATAACGCAAAGGTTTGCGAAGGTTTGCGTTATAACGCAAACATAGGAAGAAAAATAAAAAAAAAAAAATGTGTGGCGCTAATACGCTTCCGTACTTTAGTCAAGATTGCCTTTAATTTATATATTGCATAAAGAATTTTGTAAAAATCAAATTACTGAACATTAATAGAGCACTTTTAAATACAAAAATTCAAAATCAATTATTTGAAAATTTACAAAGCATCGCACCTGCTTACAAATTATTGTTTGACAAGCTTTTGGCTAGTACATTTATAATGTAATCCAATCCCTGAAGATGAAGGTATGTTGTCTAAATACATCAAATGAGCCACACATAAGTAAACGACTTCTCTATTTATTTTTTGTTAATTCAATTATCTATGTCTGATTTCAGAAGCATTTAGTTACATTATACCAGACATTGGGATTATGTAATTGTTTACTTTATACAAATAATTAAAATACCAAACATGTTGCTGTGTGTTTGTATTTTCAACACTGGCTAGAGGTATATGAAGAGGGTTGAGATCTCAAAACCATGTTTAACCTCGATGCATGTTTGCGACTGTCTCAAGTCAGGAGCCTCTGGCCTTTGTTAGTCTTGTATGATTTTTAATTTTAGTTACTTTAAATTATATATTTCGAAGTTTAGTATGACGTCCATTATCACTGAACGAGTCCACATTTTTGTTTTGAGGCCAGTTGAAGCACGCCTAACGATGAAGGATTTTCTCGCTGTATTGAAGACTCATTAGTGGCCTTCGACTGTTTTCCGCTCTTTTGTTGGGATCTTGTTTCTTTGACACATTCACCATTTCCATTCCCAATTTTACTTGAATCATTTTGAAAAAAAAAAAAACCTATTATAATGTTTAAATAATAACTAGAGCGATAGGTAACTAACAATCATAATATCAGATGAAACTGGAAACTTCCCTCCAAAATGCATAGAATTGTTTATAATATATTGGAACCGCAATTAATGCTCATACAGTGGAGATCACTTCTAACCTCTCATTAAATCTGTCAGGAGAACTGTTCTAGAACAGTACGTAGAACTGTCAGCCTGACACCTTTTAGTCAGTTCTAGGTTAGAACTGTTCTAGCTAGAACTGATTTGGTCAGTTCTACCTAGAACTGATTTGGACAGTTCTACCTAGAACTGATCCTGACAGTTGTTGGTTTTTATTTGGTCGGGTTGTTGTCTCTTTGACACATTCCCCATTTCCATTCTCAATTTTAGCTAGAACTGACCAGATATTTGGTCAGTTCTACGGTTAGAATTGATTTCTAATTCTACGGCTAGAATTGATTTTTATAAATTCTACGGCCAGAATTGATTTATAAATTCTACGTCTAAAATTGATTTATAAATTCTACGGCTAAAATCATGTGAAAATTGATTTATAAATTCTACGGCTTAAATTGATTTTTATAAATTTTACGGCCAGAATTGATTTATAAATTCTACGGCTAAAATTGATTTATAAATTCTACTGCTAGATTTGATATGTAAGTTTTAAGAACACTTTGCCTTAATATACAGGGTTGGGTAAAAAGGCGATTTAAATTATATAGAGTTTTGCTATTTTGCCGGTTTTATTTCAGATTTATAATCGGCAAGACTTAGGCAGCAACCATTTGATTTTCTGGGGGGGGGGGGGGGGCTATGGTTTTTTTTTCTGGACAAATTTTTTTCGCGAAAAGTCGAAAACAATTTTTTCTTTCAATTTTAGCATTACATATAGTGGCAGCTGAGGGTGAAACAAACAATTTTTTTTTCTCAGAATCAAAAACTAATTATTTTTTTCTCCAAAAAAATGGAAACAAACTTTTTTTTCCAAAAAAAACCATAGCCCCCCGCTAAAAAAATAGATTGTTCTTTGCCGAAGTCGAAAAAAAAGTTTGTACAGAAAAAAAACCCATAGCCCCCCCCCCCCCCCCCCCCCCCTCGAAAATCAAATGGTTGCTGCCTTAGAGAACATGTTTAACCTGTTAACCCCGCCATATTCTGCATGTATGTGCCTGTTCCAAGTCAGGAGCATGTAATTCAGTGATTTTCTTTTGTTGATGTGTTACATAAATTTTTGTTTTTCTCTCAATTTGTACATAAATTAGGCCGTTAGTATTAGGGGGGGGGGGGGGCATTATTATTTGAATTGTTTTACATTTGTTATTCCGGGAGTCAGGATGGCTCATTATCACATAACAAAATTATCGGACCTCAATAACCAATATAATATCTGTTTACGAGTAGTTTTCATACCTCGGACGACCTGTTTAACAAAAATCTTTTGACCGCATCAATCTAAACTGCCTTTATTAGCTTTTTCTTTCTGCAAATCTATATAGCTGCACAGTACTTCAGTTTTAATTTTAGGTCTAGAGGGACTGTAATATACAAGTAACAGCAATTTTGGAAAAAAAATGTAATTGTTCACATCAATTTATAGTGCCAGCATGCAGGGGCAGCTAGATCCAGGCTGGGGGTCCAACTATATGCTCCCATTCATATGCATTGATGTTAAAAAAAAAAGTGGGGTTTCAACCCCTGGACCCCCTCCCCTTGATCCTCCAATGAGCATGTCCTTGTTTTATTCAAAATATTGAATCATAAACAAATATCAGTAGTTTTTATACTTCAGACTGAGTAGTGTAATAAAATCTTTTGACTGCATCAACCAAAACTTACCATATTTGCTTTTTATTATGTAAATCTATATAGCTGCACAGCAATTCAGTTATAATTTTAGTTCGAGAGGGACTGTAGTATATAAATAACTGCAATATTGGAAATCAATGACCACAAATTTTTTTCTCCATTAATTGAGGGTGCCAGCATTTCCTATTTTTATTCAAAAATATGGCATCAGAAACAAATATCAGTAGTTTTCATACCTCAGACTGACTCATGTTACAAAATTATTTGTCTGTATCAATCAAAACTGACCATATTTGACAGCATCAACCAAAACTGACCATATTTGACCACATCAACCAAAACTGACCATATTTGCTCTTTTTTATACAACTCTTATAGTCGCATAGTAAATCTGTAATATTTTTATGTAAGGCCAAATAAAAATATATGTGTGGTTCCAGTAACCCTACCGTCCCTACTTTTTCGGCTGAAAAATAGCCTACCCTAAAGATTTTATTGTCATTTTTCATTAAGCACTGTTAAAGTCAGAATGTTGCTCCCATAGACTCAATGTAAAAAAAAAACATAAAATAAAAAAAAAAATCCCTACCTACCTACCCTAACTTTTTTTCAGATGTAACTGGAACCACACATACTTTTTTATTTGGCCTAAGGATGGAGTGTATAATCATTATAATACAAATGATCTATATTCTGATATTATAGGGTTATTGCATGAATATTGGGGAATATTCAATTGTTCCGAGTAGAATTTTATATTTCGCGTGCTTATATTTTTATATCAGGATGGATTGTTCAATATAAACATGATAAAGGAAAGCAACATTGGAAAACAAAATTATGCTCGCATCAGTTTAAAGTGCCAGCATGTCCTCTTTTTAATCAAAATTTTGAATCGTAAACTAATTTCAGTAGTTTTGATATCTCAGACTGACTCATGGATATAACAAAATTATTTGTCTGCATCAACCAAAACCATGAAAACTGACCATATTTGACCGCATCAACCAAAACTGACCATATGTGACAGCATCAACCAAAACTGACCATATTTACACTTTATAATGTAAATCTTAATATATATATATATATATATATATATAGCGGTATAGTAAATCACTTATACATGTAGTTACATATCACGATGGATTGTATAATTCAAATGACAGCAATATTGTAACACATTGGCTAAAAAAAAAATTTCACATCAATTTAGAGTACCAGCAATTTTCTGCAAGTCCTCTTTTTATTCAAAATATTGAATTGTAAACAAATTTCAGCGGTTTCGATATACATGTATCAGACTGAGTCGTTTTAACAAAATTATTTGACCATATCAACCAAAACTGAACTTATTTACACTTATCATGTAAATATATACTGTATGGCCTCATTGTAAACCAATAATATTTCTATGTCAGGACGGATTGTATGATAAAAATGACACCAACTTTGGAACACAATACACCTATATTGCTAATCCTGGCTGACCCGGCCTCTTGAACTTTTGAAGCATACAACAATCACTTTTCCATTGTGGCGTCAGATATTTTGTTTTATGATGTCAAATTTTTACGGGAACCTGTGCGATATCCAGTAATGGCAGACAAATAGCGGTAAGGTGTATTTATACCATATCTAAAAATTTAGCGCACCCTTATTTTCTCTCTGTATCCATAATAATGAACCGTCTAAAGTGACTTTTTAAGTCAGTTAGTTTGTGATGTTTTTTTTTTTAAACAAAACTATTTTACGATATCATCCAACACTCACACGACTGATTCATATACTTTATTTTAAAATAAAAAGTACATGTATGGGAAGTTCTCTTCTTGGAATAGTATACTGTTAATATAATTTGAAGACAAATGCAAAAAGGCAAAGAAAAATGCATGATTTTGTTTGTAGACGAACGTCCAGTGGCAAATGCTTCATTCATGTTCAGATGAGTATATTTTTCTGAGTTTCAGACTCCCAGATATCATTTATAATCGTTATGGATAAGTCTGGCTAAATTGACGAGATGGTGCAAATGTATATAGTTTTTTTACGTTATAATACAACACTTTTATCATTAATATCCCATAATTCATCCACTGTACAATTTTCGTATGAACATTTGTCAAAACAGAATCTTAAATGAATGTAAATCCAAGGCAAACAAGGTAAATTACGATTAAAATTCCATGAATTAAATGCAGAGGTATATTTATGACATGTATGAAGAGACTGTTAAAAACGGGGAACGAAGAAACGTAAACAATGATGTTTCCTATGCAATCTTATAAAAATATTTCTCCGATGAGTTGGATAACCTCCTATTCACTTCGATATTTGTACATGTAACGTATGATCAGAAAGAAATATAGAAAATCTGCTATTATATAGCAAAGTAATTGGAAGTGATTTATTTCTTCTAAATTCTAAAGTGCCCTTACTGCAGTGACGTCAGTTTAGAACTGTTCTACAGTCCTGACTGATTTAGTCAGTTCTGCTGACAGTTCTACGGTTAGAACTGATTTGGACAGTTCTACCTAGAACTGATTTAGACAGTTCTACCCTAGAACTGATCCTGACAGTTCTACCTAGAACTGATTAGTCAGTTCTACCTAGAACTGATTCTGACAGTTCTACTTCTAGGGTAGAACTGTTCTAGGTAGAACTGTTCTAGGACAGGTTAGAACAGTTCTATGACAGTTTTCCTGACAGTTCTAATGAGAGGTTAGAAGTGATCTCCACTGTACATATTGGAAGATTTTTTTTTATCAATTTATTTCATCACATCACTTATACATGAACATTCTTGTAAAATGTCGGGAATATAAAATCGTCCATTTTTTTTTATCCATATTGGACAGTAAGAAAGTATTGTAACGAATTCCCACGCGCATGATGTCTTCCCATAGGTGGAATAAAGGATTACACATCATGGCGTATACGCCAGTTACATGTAGACAGCAACCCAGCGATGAAAATAACCAAACACCATCCAGGTAACTCGACAGCAGCCCTGCGATGCAATTATTCACACACCATCTACTTTGCATGGAACCTTTCAAAGAGGTGCCGACTTTGTACACAAGTCATATTTTCTTCCTTTTAGACAGGGTTCAATTTATCGAAACCTTTAGGCAGATTTCAAGTTATCGAATCTTTATGCAGGTTTAAAGTTTGGATTTGCCAAATTCCTCAACAGGGGTTTTCGAACAGTTACAGGCAAAGTAGTATTCATCATAGAGCGACCATTTACCTAAAGGAGGGAGGTATGTTGTTGTTTTTTGGGGGATGATTCCGACATTTTTTTCCCCGCACAACTGATAGGACAATTTAACAAAACTTAGTAATCTTAAAAATATATATTGTAGGAGTCAGAATTAAACAACTCATACAATGTTTAGTATCATGTTTGGTAATGAGATTAAAAGATAATAATTTTTTTCTTTCTTTATTGAAAAACGTAAAACTAGTAAATAAATGAAATACATCACCTGGTTTGTATTTATTGCAAATGAGGAGAGTGCATGACTGTCATTTCTACACCTTAAATTACAAAGAGCTTTCTTTAAGAGGGTTCATATTACTGAAGGGAGTTAACTCTTTAAAAATAAGCAAAACGTGTTGATAACATACAATCAGTAGAGCGAAATCAATGGTTTCAATGACCAATATTAGTGTTAGTCAAACTGCTACAATAATTCCACTGAAATTATTCCTGTTATCTTGTGTGATTGACAATATACTTGAAATTTATATATTCTAGTCAACACATCAAAGTAAAGATTTAGAGTTGGGTATCCCTTCAATAGTCTGTTAAGATTCGTATATATATTTTTTTGGAAAAGTATCAATGTGCATGTCACATTATTTCGTTTGGATTATCTCCCATTTACCGGAAGAAAAAAACTGAATTGCGAAAAAACGCAAAAGCTTCGTAATAAGTTTATAGGCAGTTACAAATGCATTATATGTATAAAAATAAGATGCGCATGCTGTATGATTAACAATGAGAAAACTCTCCAACAGATACCGAATTATTTATAGAAGAGAGCCAAACGATACTAAAGAAAAATTCAAACTCATAAATCGAAAACATAATAATAATGCTATGGCAAAAAATCGAGAGAGTAAAAAAAATCGACGAAAAGTCAAACAACAGTAAACAAAGTATATACAACCATAACAGGCAACAAGAACCCTACCAAAAGGCGGGGGTGATCTCAAATGATCAGGACCGAATCGAACAAATAAAGTCAAGTCACCGTAAAACCTTCAAAAATGAGCAAAACATATGCCTCATAGTACATGTACTAGTAAGCTATATCGGGTTGGTCCAGTTCATAAGTTTGTAGGAAAAATACTGTCGTATGGACGTCTGCAACTAGTTTTACTATAAGCTCCTGATATTTGAACTTGAATTTAAATACAAAATGTATAAAGTATATCTTGGTAGTATCTAAGCACTTAAAACAGTGCGCATGGTTCCATCAGAAATTAATTATTATGTATCCATTAGCAATTCTATAGTATTAATGTGTATATATAATTTTTTTCGGTAAATCGATTCCCTCACTTTGACACGTCTTTCTGAATAGTATTGAAATCCTTTGATCTATTCTGAATATCCAGTAAATCTTTGTAAATGTCTGGCAGCTAATAAGGATGTTTATTATTTTCATTTATATTATCAATTTAATTGTGAAATTCTATCATGAAGATTATATGACCAAAAGATTCCGAAATTAAGAATTTATTGCCATTAAATAAAACACGGAAGACTTTTAGCTGCACCTCAAGTAGATATAAAAAATATTGTTAAAAGTTATCAAGTACATTTTGAAGTTTGAGATGATGAAATTTTCGTTAAGTGACTTCCACTATTACCAGTGTTCGACATTGACAGAAGGTGACTGTGTTAATCTACAATTTTTAAAAGGAGAATTAAGAAATAAGGAAAAATTTAAACTTATATAATATATATATACATGTAAATATATATACGCAAATAAGAAAAAAAAACATGTACCAAAAAAGAAGTTGACTACAGAGGCTATTAAATCACGCGAAAGTAGATAGCTGCTTTGTGTTTGAATGCATTTGCAGAAACTACATAGCAGATTCGTTTTTTACTTCAAGTTCACATATTGCAACATGCTTTCTTCATAAGATAAATGCATATATAATGATATTAGGAATATCCAACACATTTAAGTCAGTACAGCAAACCACACTAACCCACAACCAGAGGCGGATTTAAAGGATGGTGTTGATTCCAAAGGAGCCCTCCCTTTTGTGGGGAAAATGTAGTAAATTATTAAGCGAATTACTGAAGCATGACTGGAGTGGGTCCCCTCCTAGACCCCCTTCTGAAAAGGTCTGGACTGTAAAAATCTGCTTATGAATCATATACAAGGGAAATCGGTCATTCATTTTTTTTTTTATCTTGTTTATCATTTCTTTTTTTGCTTTATGACCTATTAAGAAACTTAGAGGTGAAGAAATGTCCCGTTAAGTACAATCCCTCTGCTTTGTTATAGTACCGATGTACATGTATTCTTATCTTTGATTGTGAGATAATAACGTTGTTCACTTTATATCAACCATTTCACTTGTTTGACAATGCACTTTTTATTTTCTTTGTCAGTATTTATTCCATTGATAAGTGGTCTTGTGCCAGTGCAGAACACAGAAGATGCTCTTATTCCTTTCCTTGTGCACGAGTTTGAGGATTTGAAAGGTCTTGTCGGAGATTTAAAGTCGAAACTTGAATCCGTAGGGAAGAAGGACAATGACCTTGCTAACGGATTGACATCAGCTGAAAACATCATCAAGGAACTAACCCAAAGTCATGACGGTAAATTAGTTTGTTTATACGCATACATGTCTGTACATATGTATACATGTACAATGAGGAAATTATAATTACAGTAATAACTGCATGACATTTTTATTAACAAATAAATGTAACTAACTATACAATTAAAAATCACTCATAGAAAAATCTAAAACCAAATCATTATTTGACAGCTTTGATTAATGCGTAAAGGGCACTGGTGGTAAGCGGATGGTCGTAACTAAAAGTTACGACCATCTGGAGATGGGAGACAACTCTAGGGATAAGTTTTTCTTTTCATATTTTTGTGCAGTAATAGGTTCATTTGAGCCAAACCGCTTGTCTTATATACACTTATTGTGAGTGAGTTGATATTGAAACCAAATTTGATAGACAAAATCATTCCAATTTTCGTAAAATAGTCATTCAAAAGTTGGAGCATGATGGTCGTAACTTTAAATGTGTGATGGTCGTAAATTCAACTATAATATTTTGGATGATGGTCGTAACTTTGAAAGATGACCGTAACTCGAGTATTTAGACAAACTTTTATTAATGTATTTTAAAAGTAAAAGTAATAAACTCAGATGTCATATATGATTTGTTACAAACAATATTATTTGTTACTATGATAATGGTATACAGAAATTGAGCTAAGAATTATTAAACACACACAGTTCTGATGTATTCAAAACGCTCATCATTTAGGAGCAACAGTGAAAATTTATCAACTCGCATTGAGCCCAAAAAGTATGTTAGGGTTGAGTATTAATATATTTTTTACTGTACGTTAAGGCATAAAATTATCAAATGAACGTGTGTTCCCTCATATTTTTTTTTTTTCGACTTTTTTTCTGCAATCATGTCGGCAGATGAAATTATTAAACGTACAATTCTGAACAATCATCGTTAACTTTTAATCAGCTATTGCAGTTCTTATAAACTATATGCCTTCAAATATTCGGCTTTTGGTGGTTCATGCGGAAATTAAATCCACAAATACACTTCGGAGTCCTGGGTTGAGTTCCATATCGTAGCAGCTACGTATAGTGCTACGTAGATTTTGACTATTGAACGTGTAGCTATAGACAGTTGCTACATAGATATTGATAGCAGCTACGTAGCCGCTACGATATTGAACTCAACCCAGGATTTTTGAACGTGCTGTCTATTGTTTATCGATTACATAACGATTATATATAGCGGTCACTGCATGAAATGATGCATTTAATATCAAATTAAATGCATATGTTATGCATATTAAATTTCAAATTACAAAAAGTATTATGCATTTACTTTGCTGGAAAATTTCTAATTTAATATAGATTTAAACTAAATTTAATATTGCAAATAAATTCCCAAATTTCAACCTAGTTTAAAGGTATTTTTAAATCTAAATAAATTTCAAATTTATATCATTGATATTAGTTCTAAGTATTGGTACGGAATGAAAACTGAATCCATTGTGTCGCAATGAAAATTGTATTTATCTCGAAAGTAGGAATATTGTTGATATATATATATTTTACACTTCCACACGCGCTGACTTTAAGAGTAAAATAAAATACTAACTTGAAGCCAGGCTTAAGCTTGTAACCAGGATAATATGTCAGAGACTTAGGTAGAACTAAATGTACTGCGGCAACTATCACATACAAACCCCACGGTATGAAGATTGAACATTATGTGTATGTTATATGTTTATATTGTATGAATGGCTACACGCTACTCATGGACTTCGTAATGGACATAACTGTCCACCTTATTATCAGCTTGATTTCACCAAATAACAATATGACTTCTAAAAATCCAGGCTAAAAATAAAGCGTATGTTCTTTAACTCAGGTGCGGACCTGCGAATTCGCGGGAATGTTCTAGTCTAGATAACGACCTTCATAACCTATCAATATTAACTTTTAGATTATTTTGACTCCTTACTAATGCTCTTTCGACTTAATGTATCAATCTTAAATTGTAGATTTTAAAAAAAATCAGCTAGTAGGTACATCCTCAAAAAGTTTTTACAATGTTAATCATGTTTATCTTTAACAAAGATGCAAAATCTAAACAAGAAAAAAACAACCAGGATACTGTTATTTCATGTGATGTCCATTTACTAAATTGCCTTTCCTTAAAATCATTTATTTTGTAATTAAAAATGATTTGATACATTTTGTGCTTTTTATTTCTAACTAAGAATTATCATAACCAAGGCTGTGTTTCTTGTTTTAAAATGAATTCTCCACTTTTGAGAAATTTACATTGTTAATGAATTTAATCGCCTATACATTAATTCAACTATTTGCCTCTGGTTAGTTTTATACATTATATTTTCAGTATATATGACTGTCATTTCATTTTGTATTGTTTCGTTCGATTCGTTCCAATTTTCTTCCGTTTTGCACTTTACAGGTACCCCTCTATTCACCCCACTTTAGATTTTATCATTGGTGAAAACAACTTCACAATATATAATAATATATTCATATAATAAAAGACACGTTTAAAACTCTTGACTTGCCTTGTTCGGTCCAAAACATTTTAAAAATTTGGAATTTTAAACCAATTTGAAACTTTAATCAAAATTCCCCCAAACTAATATTTAAAAACTTTTTTTAGAATTTCAATTGATAAGTGTTACACGGATTGAAATTGCTTTTTTTTTTTGCGTTGTATGTAAAAATTTAAAAAAATCTTCAGAAATACAACATATAATATATGCATATATTATACCAAAAAACATCAGAACAGGGATACCAAGTCTCCATTTACGAACTGTGACCTTGACATTCTATATCAAAATTTCTTGAAATTGGTACGGTAAAAGTTTCTAAAAATTTTTTTTTAGGATGGAACAATATGTAAAGTTAATTTAAATGTCATTTTTTAATGCTCTGCTAAAATATTCAGTTTTGAACTAGTGAAGATATAAAATTGACAAATTTTGGACTTTTCTCCTTTTTCTATTATTAGTAACAATAACACAGTTCTAAAAGTAGAATAGCAAAAAAACAATTTATTTTTTATGTTTAATTTTACAAGGTTACATGTAAGGTTCCTTTTAAAAGATAGATTAGTAAACTATACTATATAGATTTCTTAAAATTACATCCTATTAAAACCCCTTATCTGGCATTTGAGGACAAAAAAGGGGGGGCACTGTAACCCAGCTCTGCTGTTAACCTCAAATATTTTGCGGATTTTTATTTCATAGTAAGAACTCTTAGACCCCCCTACTTACAATCCTTGATAAAAATGTAAATTATTTTGCTTGTTGTATATTGGCTAATTATGGGCCGAATACTTTAAAACTCTTGACTTGCCTTAGTCGGTCTTATTTAAAACAGAGTTACGACCATCACACATTTTCGTTACGACCATCCTCAACATTTTTGTTTTTTTAGTTACGACCATCATGCTCGAATTTTTGAATGAATATTTTACGAAAATTGGAATGTTTTAATGCATCAAATTTGGTTTCAATATCTCCGAACCACCGAATAGTATGTATAAGACAAGCGGTTTGACACAAATGAACCTTTTACTGCACGAAAATCGGAAAGGAAAAACTTATCCCTAGAGTTGTCTCCCATCTCCGGATGGTCGTAACTTTTAGTTACGACCATCCGCTTACCACCAGTGAAAGGGGTGGTGAGCAGATGTACAATCATTAAGCGCAAGATAGCCTATCATGACAAAAAGATTAGAACGAATCATACCCATAACATTAATCAAAGCACTGACATTGACAACAAAACATTCAGCAACACAAATATTTCAAAATATAGGGGGCTGGATGTAGTGAGGAGGTGTCGATCTAAGATGCCCTGGATAAGTAGGCATTTTTTTCTCCACCATGGGCGCACGTAGAAGACTTCATTTTGAAGTAAAATCTGAAAGTCACCTTCCTGGTAATTACAAATGAAATGAAAACAACAGGATTATAACAGCGACAATTGGAACATTATCTGAAGCCATCTTAAACAATGTGTATTCGATAAAGATCAAACAAACCCTTCAATCTAACTAAAACATTGATCTCTGATTACGTTATACTGCATATGTATAATTACTATAGTATTAATGAATGGGTATTTTTATAATGGCCCTGTTATATGTCCAAGCTAAGGTCTGTAATAATGGTGGAGGAAGTCTGTGAGGGCCATTACAGACATCCAAGGCCATTATTACTGACCAAGGACATACAACAGGGCCATTATAAAAACACCCATTTCTTAATACATTTATTAACCAACTGAAAAAAGTGTATGTGTTGCTGCCAAATTGATGTACTCTCTTACTCTTTTAATGACAGTTTAGTTTCAAAAAAAAATAATTTGTACTTCACCATGATCAAGCTTAAAATATACCAAATATCCAAGATATTAAGTTGAAAGAAGTTATGTGTTGAAAAACAGGATGAACAGTGATCCCTTTATATGGTTCTTTAATGTTTGTTGCTGGTTACTAAATTAAATAAAAAACAAAAAGGTATTATACTCTTTACAGCTTAATTTTATAACTTTATTAAAAACCCTAACTGGGCTTAATACAGACAAGCTGGGCATTAATACAGGGCCATTACAGAAAAACAGGGCCATTACAGAAATAACTGGGCCATTACAGAAAGACAGGACCATTACAGTAAAACAGGGCCATTACAGAAAAAAACAGGGCCATTACAGAAAAACAGGGCCATTACAGAAAATATGTGATTTTTAATAACCAGTCTTTTTTGGCCATAATGTACTTAGCTGGTTAATAATATGTAGTATAACGTATTCAGAGATCAATATTTTTTTTAGATTGACAAACCCTTGTGGTGTAAATATTTACTGCTATCTAAATAGTGACCACCCTATCATCCTATACCTGAATTTGCACGTTATTTTTTAAAGACACGGCTTTCAAATAATATGGCAGTAATTCATGATCATGTACAAAATCTGTATTACACCAGTTTGTAAGCACTCGTGGTTTTTGCTTACATTTTTATTATAGTTTTGTTGCTTTAAAATAATACAACTGTATGCTTACAATTTATAACTTACATATTTACATATAATATATACATTAATTCTTTCTTTAGCTCACAGAAGGGCATTCACTGAGGCCCAGGTTGCTTTCTATGCCAAATTGTCTGCCAGTGTTCATGGACTTAGTCCTCACCAAACCATAATATTCGATGCTGTAAGTAGTTGTGTTTTTGTGCCGTATTATGTCATTTGATTTCTCGACTGTATCGATTCCGGTGCCACTGAAAAGTCCTATAAAGACGTGATATTGTTTAAAATACTACAATTTAAGCCACTCAATTCACAAAAAATCTTACGATAAATTTAATTATAACTTATACTATATATGTATGAGTAACGAGTATTGTTACTCTTATGTTTTTTTGTGATTACATCCCAGCTCCTTTGTTCTAAAAGAGGTGATCTGAACCGGATCACCCCTACTAGATCACCCCAGTTTGAGTTTCTTTGTTATGCATGCTTTCCTTTGTTCTGTAACATTTTGGCGGGAATGTCAAATCCACTATAAAACTTATAATTAATTATACACGGTAAAGACTATCTATCAAAATTCACGTCGAAAAAAATACAGTGAATATGCTGGGATTCGAACTCAAGACCTTTAGCATATCAAGCCACGACACATACCACTACACCAGGATGACTGGATACGAACTAGTAGTAATTTGACATACTTAAAGAAAGCAAGATCTTTTTATGAGTGGGACGAGTTGTCAGACCTTTATTCAGTGTGGTTTAAACCTTCTTCGTTAATAAGTCAGTTTTCAGACTGATTGTTCAATTTGAGTTTACACTTTTTCAAAAGTGGGGCCTGTCGATAAACAAGAGTGGGGCGGTTTTTTTTTTATAAAGTGGCGATATAGTGTGGGCCGACTATTGGCAAGTGGGGCGAGTTGACATTGTTTGATATCTGCTCATTGTGTTTGGGGGTCATAAAGTATATTGTAATGGTTGAGTGGCGTTCTAAACCAGATTTTATGAATTGTAAATGATTTTTCGTCTAATCTAAAACAACTCGGATGTAAAATAGTTATCCCACCCGGACTTGGTGTGTCAGTGTAAGATCACCATCGGGGTGATCTTACACTGACACACCGCGTCCTTGAGGGATAACTATTTAAAAGAGTCGTGTGTTCTTACCTTTTTGCTTAGTAAAATATTAGTGTAAAAACGGGAAGCGCTAGGATTTAAAAACAACATGACTGTACAAATGATCAAGGTTAATCTTGAAAATCATTTCGGACGCATGGATTTTATAAATTTTTGTTTTCATTTATTGTAACCGTCTGCAGCAGATTATTGATGTTATGTTGCTGTTGTTTGTTGTTTCACATCTGCTAATGTTTAAATAACTAATACTGTTTCAGCTTGTAACAACAACACAGACATCACTTTATGATACGACAACTGGTATTTTTACCGCTCCAGTTTCCGGTATGTACGTCATTTCCTGGACAGCTAACGTCGACCATCATGAGTCACAGACAACAGAGCTAATGATTAATGGTAGATCTAAAGCTTGGAACTTTGCTGACACTGCCGGAAGTGAAGACAGAGACTATGGAAGTGCCTCTCAGACCGTTGTCTTGCAGGTAATTATAATATGTCATCTGCAGAATTGCAGTTAGAACAAAAAAGCTGACACACCAGCATGGCGCTGCTCGCACATTTGTGTGGGATGCATGGAAACAAAGATCAACTGTGTCTGAAGGAAATTCAATGCCAACGTTGGTTTAAGCACAATGACAACTTATGAAGAACAAAATCTCATTTAAATAATTTAAGTGGGTACAAGGATGAGGGTACATTGTACTGCTAGACTCGGAGACTTCGTGTTCATCAGCTACGGTACTGACACCGTGGGAGTAAACACAAATGATTTTATTTACGTCTTATTTAAAATAACCTCCATCAGGTATGATCATAGTCAAGTCGTTGGGGAGAAAAATATTTTAAACCGCTCAAGTATAAACACCAAAAGAATCTGAATACATGTAGTTAAAAATATCTGTTCTACATAAAGTGAAATGTGCCTGGGGGACTCATTGTACAAAGTGCATCATGTGAATAATACTAGATCCGATGGACAGGCTACTGGTCGGATAATGCGCGTCTGTACAAATAGTCCAACAGTAGTACATGTACCAGTATATTTGCTTAAAAGATACAAAACCGTAAAAGACGAATGTAAGACAAGGGCAGTTTATTCATTTTAATGTACATTGTCTATCACTGGGTATGTTAGTTAATGCCTTGTTGTTGTATTTCAGGTAAACAAAGGTGAGAATGTCTGGGTTCGAACTGGTACCAATGGTAAAGGCGATGTCAGCGGCCATGATTACAGCACATTCTCAGCATTTTTACTCTTCCCTCATTCTTTGTAGATATTTGCTTATAAAGTCGGGTATCTTTTGTGTATAATAAATTTGAAAAATATAGCGCTCTTTTGTTGAAATAAATTACCATTGGTATGATTATATTCATACAGTATCTGCTTTTGAATTGTTCGACAAACTATTTTACTTGAGTTTCGCTGATGGTTCTTTTGGGGAGAAACGCGCGTCTTGCCTACACATCACATATATAAAAAAAGAAGATGTGGTATGATTGCTAATGAGACAACTGTCCACAAGAGACCAAAATGACACAGACATTAACAACTATAGGTCACCGTACGGCCTTCAACAATGAGCAAAGCCCATACCGCATAGTCAGCTACATGCCTCTTTGGTGACTTTTTTCAATATTGTATGGTGTTGATATCATTTATAATTATGTTCTGTTTCACGTTAACTAAATGTTTCCATGTTACTTTCTGGCCTTTAAGTTGAGTACACATTTTTGTTCAATGTGTTAACATTGTCAATACTGAAAATGTACAGCGTCAGCTGTAAACCCCGGTGGTTACTCCCTATATTTCTAGTGGCTTTGTGTGCCGCAAAACTGGGTCACTTTTTCATGCCCTGATGGTTAGAACAGGTGGTCGCTTTTTCATGTCCTGCTGGTTAATACAGGGTCGCTTTTTCATGCCCTGCTGGTGAGAACAGGGTATATATTTTTTTAACAAAGTATTTGTCTAAAACAGTGTCTCTTACTCAACTGTTTAAGATACAGTCTAGAACCGGTTTTTGAACTGCATATATTTTATACGGTCTAGAACAGGGTATACATATTTTGAGCATGTATAGAACAGGGTATGTTTTTCAATATTTTTTGTTTAGAACAGGGTATGTTTTTCAATACTTTTTGTTTAGAACATGGTATGTTTTTCAATGTTTTCTTGTTAGAACAGGGTATGATTTCGGCTTAGTTATACCCAAAAGGATAATCAGTAACCCCCGGGCTGTAAACATACATGTACATTTGTTATCATGTATATGATTGTAATGTAATAGGTTAATCTTCACTATGTTTCCAACCACTGGGTCGATGTCAATGTAGATGGAGTTTTTAATCCCCGAGGGTATCACCAGCCAAGTAGTCAGCACTTCTTTGTTGTCACGAATTACCATTGATATGGTCATAATTATAAATTAACTATTTACAGAACTTTGATCTTTTTTAAATACTAATGCTTTTCAACCTCAGGAATATAACACTTTAGATAAATTTGGCAAAATTTTTTTGATTTTTTTGTCCTCAGTGCTCTCCAACTTTGTACTTTTAGTCCAGCGGATATCAGAATAATTGATCACTTTATGGTAAAAGCATGAAACTTGGCATAGTGAAAGTTGAAGGGGTATAGACGAAATTCAGATATGAAGCCACGAAAACAAATCCAATATGGCGCCAAATTCAAGATGGCCGACATAAGTATAACATCATTCACTTGATGGAATTTTAATGACTCCACAAGATGTCACAAACTTAAGGAAATACAACTAAGATATGTCAACTATTTTTTTTTAAACTTTATAATACAGAAATCATCAAAATGACGTCCAAATTTAAAATGGCTCGTCAAAATGTCTGAATTTGATAGTATTAGTATGTATACACAATAATTTTGTGCTAGAAAGTTATCAAATCCGTAAAACTGATCATTTGATATACACATAGGCCTATAATGTATCATTTATACCTGGGTGCATGGATTATATTTTCAAAATAGCGGCTATATTCAAAATGGTGCCGATTAACATGTCAAAATTTGATGTTTGTTAAAGTATGGTATGAAATTATTTAAAAAGTTATGGATCATACATTTCTATACAAGTACGTATTATATATATGCAAACATATTATTATTTAATGTAACATGTGACATTAACTATGAAATTAAAATGGCCGATACAACTCAAAATGGCGCCTTTGGCGAGTTCTTATTTTTAACAGATACAGGTAATAACCATAGAAAATGCACAATTTGCCTGTTGACAACACTGTTGCCGGAAGGAATGCTCTGTGGGTTTTTGGATTAGTTTTTGGTAAAAGGAAGCATATCACGCAGTTAAATTAGCAGCCATCATGAATAGTTGGTGTGATCTAAAGCAAAGAATCAAGAGATGCTCTTGGAGAGAGCTTCAATATATAATAAAAAGTTAGCCTCACGTATAGACCTTATAAATATTAATATTGTCAATTCAAATTGGAGGGTTATATACTATAATTTAAAATGAGGAGATTCTTTAGATCGGTCGATCCAAACACAACTCTCCAAATCCTAAGATAACCTCAATACATCTTTGTACTGGCATAACGCCTTTTGCAATAGACGGTAAAGTGTGCACACCGTAACTTGGTGAGCTCTATGTGTTTTTTGTAACACGAGAAGCCTTTACGAATGAATCAGCTGTACCTGGTGATGTAACATGTACATTTACTAAAACACTAGCACTCCACTCCACTACCTTCAAGACAACTATCAAGAGCTTTGAAAGCAGCCATTTCAATGTTTAGGCCAATGAACATCATGATAGAGTTTTCCTCATCATACATTTGAAGCTAGTTTATTGTATTAGTTTTGCTACCGTGAAATGGGGTTGATCAAAGCAACAACTGGAGTTTGGCCTGGATTAAGCTTTCTTACAGCGCTATAAATAATGTTCAATGAATGTTGTATTTTCCCAACTGATTTTGTTTGCTCATGAATTAGAGGTAGAAGGGCAGACACTGCTGGTATTTTTCCCATCTGGCAGTACTGCAACAGAATAGGCGGATTATGAAATATTTGTACCCACTCTAGCCTTAACACTTGAATTTCCCGAATCATGTTTCAGCCATTTGAATTCCCCTTTTGATGCACGTGGGAATTAGAACATAATGATTAAAATTTCTCCTTCAACTAATGAGGTATCTGATTCGCTCAATCTTAGAACAGCTGGTGGAGGATTTGAATAACTCTCTGGTAAAAAGAAACTCTTTTTGACTGGCATTTCAACATAGAATCAGATTGGTCAAATGTTTGAACACACCTTGAACATCATCTGAAATATCTTTCAATAAAGAGATGCATGTACCATGGAATTAATCTTTTGACGATATACTGCTTGGATTGTGGTCAATGTTGTCTAATTTAGATGAAGTAAATACATTTTGTAGTAGGTTAGCAGGGCAAACAATATTGCATTGGCCATAGAAATAGAAATGTCTAACACTCGGTCGTAGGAGACAGGTAGTCCAAGTTTAAAGATAGTATCTACTAATCACGTTTTCTAGTCTTACAGTGTATGGATCATGATTCCCAAATGAGCACAATCTGGAGGTACATGATATGGACGGTTGGATAGTTTCTTTGTACAACTATACATCAGAAGCTGTGCTATTGTTAATGTAGACTAAGAATATGAACGATCCTAAATGTTGGGTCCAAACTGAATCATACTGACCAAAAAAAGCATTGACTGGGGTACAGAAGCTTCCTGATATTCCTTTGGAAAGGTTCCTTTAAATTCCGAATTTAATTCGAAAATATCATTACGAACAAACGTACAGTAGCTGCTTTTAATATGTTGACCAACTCATTATCAAAGTCTTCTAAAAAGTAAACTAAAAAAAATACTGAACTCCGAGGAAAATTCAAATCGGAAAGTCCCTAACCAAACGGCAAAATCAAATTATAAAACACATCAAACAAACAGACACCAACTGTCATATTCTTGACTTGGTAAGGCATTCTCAAATGTAGTAAATAGTGGATTGAACCGACTCTTCAATGAAGGACCAATGTCATCTTTCAAATCAAGAATGTTTTCACGGTCTTGATTGTAAGCATCTAAGTCAGGGAAAATAGATACACATCTGTCTTTTAGTCGAGAACTATAAACTCAAAATTAAACATCTGCACCTAGACATGTTATTTTTTTCCATATACAGTTTACATAGATCTGACAACTTGTAAACACTGATGGTCTCATCGCATGACCTTGTTTCATTTATATAAGAGACTAGTTCTGAAAATGCAATACCATGGATTTGTCTTTCCTTCTTAGATTCGACAATATCATTTTTCATTTCAATTCGAGATGCTCGTTTATATAAGGAAACTAAACATTTAGAGTGGTGTGGTACTTTGCTTCCTGTGCAATTAAATCACTAGCGCTTTACTTTGCAAGTAACAACGTGTCATTTAATTTAGTGGTCATTCTCTTAGACGTGTATCTTGACCAAATGTTGAGGACTAATGAAAGACTTCTTGTTCATTTTCATTACAGAAGAACCAAACAGACTGGTTATTGGGAACTAAACGGAAAAGCTATATCTAGTTTTCTTTTTAGATGAGGTTGCTTTATCATCTATTCTCTCATGTGAGGTTTGTTTTTCAGCTCTATTCAACTTTGTTTTGTTGAGTTTTAAGTTGCAATATTTGTGCCACCATACTTTGTGGTCAATGAAAGACTGTGCTATTCCAGATCTCTCATTTTAGTTTTCAATGCACACATAAATGCCTTTAGGCATCAATCGTAATTCATGAAACTTCTTAATATTGTCAGCTGGACTATATAAAGTGATCAATTATATCAATTTTTTGGACTCTTCTTTTCGAATTTTGGCGGCCATTTTGAATTTGTTGGCCATTATGGAATTATTTTTGATTGTTCCGTATTGAGAAAAGAATAATAAGCATCATAACTAGCAATCTGTTAAGTTTTGTGCTTTTATATTCAATTGATCAATTAAACCATTTTTGTGGACTCTGCCTCATCACTGTTGGCGGCCATTGTAAAGTTGGTGGCCATTTTGGATTTTCTATTTATAACTCCATACCCCAAAATCTTAACTTCATGTAACACTGTGCAACGTTTCATGCTTTTACCATGAAATGATCAATTCTAATAATTTTTTGGACTATATAGTATGATTTTTGTCGGCCATTTTGAATTTGTCGGCCATTATGGAATTATTTTTGATTGTTCCATATTCGGAAAAGATTAATTAGCATTATAAGTACATGTAGCTATATGTAAAGTTTTGTGCCTTTATATCGAAATGACCAATTAAACCATTTTTTGGACTCTGCCTCATGACTGTTGGCGGCCATTCTGAAATTGGCGGCTGTTGTGGATTTTTTTTCTGATGGCTCTTTATCCAAGATTGTTAATAAGCATCATAGCTAACACTGTGCAAAGTTTCATGCTTTTACCATAAAAAGACCAATTGTCCCAAAATATAAGACCTAGTTGCTGGACTATTTATTTGGCCCTTGTAACCTTTTTGATTCGAGAGTCACAGATTGTACTGGCCGGACCAGTGAGTGTAACCAAGATGACTGGGTTTAAGTAAGGATAAAACAATCAGGAGCTGACTTTTATTTTACTACCAATCCAAATGGGGGAAAACTGAAAATACAAATATAAATACAATTTTACAATGTGTTCAATGATAATTAAAGTCCATTAAAAATACGGATAAACAGTTCGTAGATATATAAAGCTATTAATGTTCTTTATAATAACAAATGGATGAATATTCTTGTAATACAGTTAATATTTCAGTATATGCGTCGAGTATAAATATAACTTATCGGCTTACGTTTATAGCAAACATTTTCAATTCTGTTTTGTTATGACCATATGAAGTTTAAAATGACAATTACACCAATCCCCAACGAAAATTCAAAACGAAAAAACAAACACCTCACTTGTAATACAACCGCAAAGAATTCCGTTATATTGACAATAACAAAATGAATAATGTCTTAGCAAAATAGACAGGCTTTATTTCCGTTCTCCGTTACTCTATCAAAAAAAAATTCTTTTAACTGTGCAAATTATTTTATTTGGCGTCATTTTGTCCTAGGTTTATATTGTCATATCATGTACATGGCGGCATTTTGTTCAAAGATATGGTTGACTTTCTGAAATTTTTTATTGATTTTGTATTTACATTGTTTCATAGATCAAATTTATTCGCTCAGTGTATATTCACTTGTTTGTTTTCATATGTCTTTTGATTGAGTTAAGCTATTTCAATTGATATCTTATAGTGTGTCTTTCTTTGTTGTGATGTTATTCTATTGTTTCAGTTAAGGGTGAAGATTGATACCTCTTAATATTTGTGAACCCGCTGTATTTGTTTGCACTTTTCCGAAGTCAGGAACTAGATATTCTGTGGTTGACGTTTGTTAATGTGGTCCAATGATTCTCGTTTCTCGTTTTTTTTTTAAATAGATTAAACCGTTGGTTTTCTCGTTTGAATGGTTTACACTAATCATTTTTTAGTTCCCTAATTAGCTTGCTGTTCGGTGTGAGCCAAGGCTCCTTGTTAAATACCGTATTTTTACCTATAATGGTTTACTTTTACAACGATGACTTGAATTGAAAGTTGTCTCATTGGCACTCATACCACATCTTCTTATATCTATCATATTGTACTGTTATCTAAGTAATATTCTATAATTTGATGTTATATACCGTCTTCCTTGTTAAGCGTGATAAACTTAGTTACTTTGTTTTCTGCCTGAGAAATTGCATTTTTTTTCAAAATCTATATCAGATATGCTCTGTTTAAATCCTCTTTCTGAAATAAGATATAAATATTATCAAGATACTAAGGTTGTAACTCCCTAAGGCAAAGTTAATGTCAGATCAATCTGGATATTCTTTTTATTTCTTTTTTCTTTGTTATCTCCTAACTCTTCTGCATATGTATACTTACCGGTCTTTCGAATATTAATGTTTGAGCGTTACTGCTGTAGGTTACTTCAAAACATTATGTCGAAAGCAAAACAATGAAATGTTATTTTCAAATATTCAATTAACAAATGAAATAGCCTCCAGCCTAGTATTGAAACAGTTTCTGTGAGCACGACACGTGTTTTTGAATAGTATGTCATGCATGCAGGTGGACTTTGGTCTAGTTTGAATATCCATTGAAGCTTTGTTCTTTTTTTATTTTATTTTCCTGGTACAGGTAGGACATTGGCTCGAATTATGCAGAAAAACCCTCTCATATCATTATAATGAGAAGAGAAATATAAGTTACATAGTGTGCTAGTGACCTAATACGGTAACATTTTGATAGGTCACTAGTCTAAATTTCACACGTTGAGATAGTCGGTAAGATTAATTCGTTACATAGTGTGCTAGTGACGTAATACGGTATATATGGGGTCAGTAAATTCCATATGGGACAATATCCCTAATGCGCCTCCGATTGAGGAACACAAAAGTTGTTTGTAAACAAAAAATCTCTGTGTAGTGATATTGAACATGTTTCAATTTTAACAAGTGACTGAGCTTAACTATTTGTGTTGATCTGGAAAGTATAGGACCTTAGAATAAATGTGTAAAAACTATGGAGTTATTATATGTATTCAAAGTATTAAATTTTCAAAGAAATTATTGTGTGAAAAAACAGAGCCGCATCACGAAAGGATTTTCGGGGTATGCTAATTTACGGAAAAATGAATCACACTTCGTACCCCGAAAATTTAACCACATATGTGAAAATGTCTCAGCTTCGAAACAAGCCATCATACATATACAAGTTTACGATATGGGCTGAGCTAGAGAAGAAAACGTTACCATTACGGCCTATGGAGAAACAATTGCGCATATTGCCCCATATGGGGCTTCGCTCTCACCCAATATGGAATTAACTGACCCCATATATACCGTATTACGTCACTAGCACACAATGTAACGAATTTATCTAACCGACTATCTCAACGTGTGAAATTTAGACTAGTGACCTATCAAAATGACCAAGTCTTCAATACCGGTAGCGTTAAGAAACTACTTCCATTGATCCCACAAAAACAGATGCCAACAATAACAACTTGATAGGTTTAAATGTGTTTTATGAATTTATTTCCATCTTAATCATCAATTTCTTCGTCTGTTGAAACTTTTCAGATTTGTTCTCAGTACCGTTTTGTTTTTACAAAGGGACGTAACACTACTACTAACCGTGTATGAAATAAGTCCCGCCTCCTTACTAACCTAATATGAAATATACACAGTCTCCACGCGGACACTTTTAACCAATCATATACCTAGAAATGTATCGGAGGTAAGATAAAGTACTATGAAAAGTGTTTAACCAATCCACATGTTTATTTTCTTTGTCTAGGTGGGTTATTTTTTTATATCTTTGTGTATTTTTAGCAGTATGCTGAGTCTCGCTTGATTTTTTTAAACAATTTTTACATTTATATGCCTTTTATATAGCTTACTTTACTGTATGGGTACTGTTCATTGTTTAAAGTCAAATTGTAACATGTATTCGTTTAATTCTACGTCTTTGGTTGCTGATGGCTCATTTGTAATCATACAACATCTTCCTATATTTATACCATTGTACCTTATTGGTTCTTTCTCACGTCTGGGTCATCTCTGTACATTTTTTTGTGTGTGTGTTGGGGGAGGGGGTTGGGTGCTTTAAAAGTAAAAATAACAACAAAAATACAAACTCCGAGGAAAATGCTTAACGGAAATGTATGTTAATGGCAAAATCAAAAGCTTAAAAACATTAAACAAATGTATAAAAAATATCATATTCCTGACGTATACATCATTAAGAGATGATTTTAGCTTCCCAATTATGAACTTTCCCTTTCTATAAGCAACATTACAGTAGCGCCTGCATACGGAGTATATATCTCCCAATTGATACGATATTCCCGGGCTTGTATTTCATTTCATGGCTTCATTGATTGAAGATTGATGTTCACAAGGAAGCTATTAAACCAAGAGTTCCAAATTGTGAAGTTGAAAGCATCCATTCCTATATTTTACGGACGCTATCACGAGTTGGTTGACCGTTATTGAATAACCGTTTCACAGATGATATCGGATATGTTCCTTATGTCGTAACTACAATCCCCTCCCCTTTTCACGAATGTGACCTACCGAATTTGACTATTTATCGGATTTGTAATAACATAAGCAACACGATAGGTGCCAAATGTTGAGCAGGATTTGCTTACCCTTCCAGTGCACCTGAGATCACCCCCAGTTTTTGGTGGGTTTCGTGTTGCTAAGTCTTAAGTTTTCTATGTTGTGTCTTCTGTACTATTATTTGTCTGTTTGTCTTTTTATTTTTAGCCATGGCGTTGTCAATTTATTTTCAATCTATGAGTTTTACTGTCCCTCTGGTATCTTTCGTACTTCTTTCATTAAAAGTTCCCAACATGATTCTTAATCTATTTAAGTCGGAACTAGATACACGTCATTGGATTTTCAAGTTTAAAAACCAAGTGTATTCAAAAGAACCCAGACCTTATGTTGTCCGTATCTATTATTGCACCGACGATGATAAGCGTATTATCTGAGTTGAAATAATAGATATGTACTAACAATAAAAGTAAACTAGCACATATATTCACCCTACAAAACCGAATGAGCTTTTTTATGATAGAAGTGAATCATGTGAATGCAACTTATTCGATAGATGTGTGCTTTATAACTTGACATTTGATACAAACATTCGCCAATTATTGAAGCGTTTCTGTATAGTGAATTCGTTGTGTGTTTACCATTTTCACTTGCTAAAACATTTCTCCGGTTATAGATGGAGTCGACATTTGACCTAGTCTGAATAATTTAAATAACACATTCAAAGAATGCTTATATCTATGCATTACTAGTAATGCATATCTATTTTTATGTATATTATTTTTAACTTCTCTATAACCTTTGTACTTGCATGGTTTTATGAGAATAAACTATATATCTATCTATATACAAATGACATCCTTCCTTTTCCCCGACTTCACGGACTCAAAAACGATACATGTACATGTTTATAGGCATTATGGTCCAGGCGGCGGTGGCGTCATCAATGTATCAGTTTAAATCGGGTTAGATTATGAGGAACCGCTAGTGGTAGGTCAAGAATGTTTCTTATTTTTGTATGAACATTGGCACATTATATTTCCATTTAGATTAGTCCTGGTCTAATGACCTTCGAACGTTTGCTTGGTTCACATGTATTAGTTTCTTATTAGGTCAGATTATATGGAACCAATAATGAAAAGTCGATGTTCGTATTATCATTACCACATCTAATTTCCCTGGAGATTATTTGATCCCGTCCCCTTAGTCATTGTTCATTGACTTTGAATATTTTGCATAACGTACATGCTATATTGCTATTTTGATTTCAACATTTATTTTTTACTATCAAAATAACAATAAAGGCGAGACATTTCTCTGTATCAATAGTTTGTTTCTAACACATGACTACTTAATTGGATTCACTGAGACTAAAAAAGGGACATATGAGATTGAGACTATAGTTTAGAGTCAGCATCGTAGTCGACATCATTTTTGGAGTAATTGTTCACAAATGACATCTAGTTTTATCACTTTCTTTGTGACCTATTTAGAAAAACCGAGGTTAAGAAACGTCCCAGAACGTACTATCCCTCTGATCTGTATAGTATATATGTCTGATATCTTCTTATCTTGATTTTGAGACAATTACTTTGTGACTTTATATCAATCATCTGTGTAACCATGTATTTTGGATTTTGTTTGCTAGTTTTAATTCCGTTGATAAGTGCTCTTTTGCCAGTGAAGAACAACGAAGATGCTGTAATCAATTTCTTTGAGCACAAGTATGAGGAATTGAAAGCTCTAGTAGGCGATTTAGAGTCTAAATTGGAATCCACAGAGGGAATGAACATTGAATATGCCGACAGGTTAACTTCTGCTGAAAAACTTATCAAGGAGCTAAGCGATAGCCATGATGGTAAGTTAACACTGTTAGTAGTTCAGCGAAATGGAAAATAACAAACACAAAAAAAAAAACGAACTCCGAGGGAAATCCAAAACGGAACGTCCGTAATCAAAGGGCAAAATCAAACGCTCAAACCCATTAAAATCATGGATAACAACTGTTATATTCCTAACTTGGTACAAACATTCTCTAGTGCAATGGTGGATTAAACCTGGTTTGATAGGTAGCTAAACCTCTCATTTGTAATTACCCAGCATCCACTGCATAACAGAAACTACTAAGATTCCTCGTTTGAATATAGCTTACTATATATTTACAAATTTAAAAATTAACTCGTAATAGAAGACAGTAATCGCTCAACAATGCTTCTTCAAAAAAATCGCAACAGTATCACCAGCATAAACAAAGGTGACAGTAGTTTACTAAATTCGTATAATCAATTAGGAAAACACATCTTGTTTCATGTAAAAAAAGAAAATTAGGGAATCGCATAAAATTTCAAAGGAGCGAGACCATGTATGCCCGTTTGGATAATTGTCTTTTGATATCTATCATCTTTCATTCCAATTAACACTCAGTCGCAATCGGGAATACGACACAATCGAGAAAACCACATACTATGAAGGTATCTAAATATCCAAGACTTCGCGAACATGTAAGTTTGGTCTTAAATGAAGACCATAGTCAGGGTCAACAAAAATATGGGAGGTTTGAACCTAGAAATCGAGAAATTATTATTCAATAAATATAAACCAATTTGCAATAATAGATTAACTTTTTTCAGATCACAAACGAGCGTTCACTGATTCGCAGGTTGCTTTCTATGCCAAATTGTCTGGAAGTCTACATGGACTGAGTGCTCATCAAACCATCAAATTTGATGAAGTAAGTACTTTATATTTGTTTTTGTCACTTTATAAGTAAATGATATATAAAGGTAGGAAATTTACATAAAACAAGCTGCGTCGGACAGAATTCGTATCACGTGATTCGTATATATGTTCATCCATGAGACTTGGATTGATTTTGGAATCAATAATGAGGCCCCTCATGGGGGGGGGGGGGGGGTCCTAGTAATCACATAACCACCATTTTTTTGCCAATATAATCACATAATCATTAAATATTTGCTTATCTTTAGTAATCAAATAATCATAAACTAAAAATACAGTCCTAGGTAATCAAATAATCATGAAATATTTGGCTTAATAATCAAATAATCATTAAAAAAACGGCCAAGTAATCACATAATCAAAAACCCCATGAGGGCCCTCAATAATTACGAAAGAAAAGTCTGAGGTGAGTTGTTTTCGTTTTGTAGGGTTCATCTTTAGTTTCTACCATGCAACATTTGCCGTTTTTTAAACTGATTCTTCAAAAGCTTTTATTTTATTTTTATATATTTCATTTGTATTCTTACAAAGTCATTTAAACATATAAATTTATAAAGTTTGCAACCAGTAAGTATATATACTTGAAGTATGTAGTATTATTATAAGAAAATATATTTTTTGTTTTATCTCCGATTACCAGTAAGTGATACGACTTCAATTTTTCAGATTGTAACAAATACATCAGCGTCTCTTTATGACACAGCAACCGGAATTTTCACTGCTCCGGTTTCCGGCATGTACGTCATTTCCTGGACAGCTAATGTCAACTATAAGCAGGCTCAGGCAACGGAACTGACGGTCAATGATGTAGTTAAAGCTTCGGCTTACGCCGACACTGCGCAGGGTGGAGATGGTGATTATGGAAGTGCATCTCAGACCGTTGTCTTGCAGGTAATTGTAAATACACTCATTATAGATACAAGGATTAAATGTGTGTGCCCTGACGCGCGTAACATTGTTAATTATTTTCTAAATGGTTCGAAACGATGAAATGAAGCTGTTCTTAAAGCTATAAAAATTATGACTAAATGTGAAATCTCGACCAACGGAAACAAATTTCGACCCGTAATAACAATAAAAAATATTCATTGTGTTGATACAGTTACTGGTTGGTTGTAAACATCTTTCCAATTGAAAGTCTTTAGAAAGCGTTTTTTAAAGGTTTTTTATGTTAAGTACTTTGATTTATTATAAAAGAACATTCAAAGTAATAATAGATGTGTAAATCCAAAATACAAGTTTAATAGAAAGGGGCATTTTTAGGTTAAAAGTCAGCCTTTTTGGAATAAACAAGTACCCAAAACATTTGACAAGCTCAATGTTGTCGGAAGATTCCGCAAAATGTAAACAAATTGTATCAATGATAGTATATAGGTGCTTTTCCATATATGATGGGAGTTATTAGAATATCGTTATAAAACACTTGACAAGATTCTTACCAGGATACACCAAACTTAATAACAAAAAAGAAATTATAGAACATATACATAACCTCCATTTTATAATATGAATATACCTGCGTGATCCAAATGCATCAAAGACAGGGCTTTTTTTACTAGAACTTAATTTTTGCATTTTAAAATGACGATAAGGTATTATATACATGAATACAAAATGGTATCACAGTGTGTGTTGTTTTCTTCTTCAGGTAAACAAAGGTGAAAAAGTTTTGGTTCGAACAGGTACAGACGGAAATGGCGATGTCCATGGCGCTGATTATAGTACATTCTCAGCGTTTTTACTTTTCCCTCATGCTTAAAGACTTGATTTGCAATTCTACCTTTTTGATATAATAAATTCGAAACAGGAAATACAATTATCTATTATATGATCAGCCTTTACATCATTTTTGTGTACATAGGCTTCATTTCACGTTAAAGCAATTTGCATACCTCTCGTGACATTTCATGTTAAATGTGACTATCATGCAGTTCGCTCACATCTTGTTTTCAGTCTGTGATCCATCTGAAATTGATAAACCACGTCCACTTATATGTTTGTCCATCTGATGAGTTAAGCCTTTTTCAACTGATTTTTATAGTTCGTTCTTATGTTGTACTGTTATACCACTGTCCCAGGTTAGGGGGAGGGTTGGAATCCCGCTAACATGTTTAACTCCGCCACATTATTTATGCATGTGCCTGTCCCCAGTCAGGAGCCTGTAATTCAGTGGTTGTCGTTTGTTTATGTGTTACATATTTGTTTTTCGTTCATTTTTTTTACATAAATAAGGCCGTTAGTTTTCTCGTTTGAATTGTTTTAAATTGTCTTATCGGGGCTTTTTATAGCTGACTATGCGGTATGGGCTTTGCTCATTGTTGAAGGCGACCTACAGTTGTTAATGTCTGTGTCATTTTGGTCTTTTATGGATAGTTGTCTCATTGGCATTCATACCACATCTTCTTTTTTATAAAGCATAAGAAAAAAACTTTTATTTTCATTTGTTATTCTGTTGATACGATTTTTGTGTTAAAGCTTGTGTTTTGTTGGGTTCTTTATCATACAATTATAAACCATGTAATCTGTGAAAAAAGACTTGGCTTTGAATTACTTCGAAAACAGCATTCAAATATATGTCCAATACAACAACAATCGACAGCTCCTGATTTGGGACAGCACATACATACATAATGTGGCGGGGTTAAAAATGGTAGCGGAATCCAAACACTACCCCTGACCTAGGACAGTGGTGTAACAGTACAACAAAAAAGCGACATATAAAAATCTATTGAAAAAGGCTTTAAACTCTTCAGATACAATAGAAATACATATAACAAAAACATAGAATTGACGTATACTGTTGTTTGTATTGCGCGGTTGTTTGTGACCAAGGAAAAAAGCAGCTTCGTTTATTATTTTGGACTTTAATTTAAAATTCTCAATTTTGATATTTTAGACTTTAATTCTCTGTGTTTTATAATTCATATTTTATTTTATAATTTTGTTTCTATTTACATTTCGTATGTTGATTTCAAGTCCTGGATACGAAATGTAATTTAAAATAGAAACAAAATTATAAAATAAAATATGAATTATAAAACACAGAGAATTAAAGTCTAAAATATCAAAATTGAGAATTTTAAATTAAAGTCCAAAATAATAAACGAAGCTGCTTTTTTCCTTGGTCACATGTTTTCGTAATTGTGCAATGGCAATCATGCCTCACGAAGCAACTGAGATCTAACCCGGATTTTGTTGTGGTTCGTTTTGCTCGATCGTTGGTTTTTTATGTTTAGTTTCGTATACTATTGTTTGTTGTTTGGTTGCTGTTCGTATTTTTTACATGGCAATCTTAATTTTTCATCGACTTATGAGTTTGAATACTTCTTTGGTATCTTTCACCCGTCTTTTAACCCAACCGTCGAGAGCTGTTAAGCCATTAAGGTGGTACCTAACACTACAGGGAGATAACTCTATAAAATCAGCTAAACGTTTTAATTACGTTATGTTGTTAAGGGAATTTTAGGCTTCTCAATGATCAAAATTAGTGTTTGCCAAACTGCTATGTAACCAGTGTAATTTTTCTGATAAATTGGTTGGTTCAAATTTTTTGAAATTTTTACATTTTTGGCAAAGAGTCAAAGTAAATACTTCGTCAAAATTTTATGAAAATTAAACGAGCCAAATTAATTTTAGTCAAGGTGTTGGGTACCACCTTAAATGTCGTTAAAAACTTCTATCATCATCCTTTCTTTTAATATTCTTAATATATAGAAATGAGATATAAGAAGATATGGTATGAGTGCCAATAAGACAACTCGCCATCCAAGTCACAATTTGTAAGATTAAACAATCAAAGGTCAAAGTACGGTTTTCAAAACGGAGCCTTGGCTCACACCAAACAGCAAGCTATAAAAGGCCCCCAAAATGACTAGTGTAAAATCATTCAAACAGAAAATACCAACGGTCGATTATCTATATAAAAAAAGAAAAGAAATGAGAAACACTTATGAACCACGTCAACCACTGAACATCAGTATCCTGACTTAGAACAGGTGCAAACAAATGTAGCAGGTTTAAGAAAGACACGCTACACGGCCGACACTGGGCTAACCGAGAGATTGGTCGGTTAATCGATATTGAGTATGCGGCTATATCGGCGGTTGGTCTGTTAATCGGGTTTGCTAAAGTCTGTTAATCATGTGTTATCGAGATAATCATTGTAAGTTCAGTATGTTTCATTGTATAACTTTTTTAAAAATATTTTTATAATAAAAAATATTCATGTCTGACAAAACAATTCAATGTACTGAATCCAGTGATGTAATTTTTTTTTCTAGCTTCGATAAACGTTCTATAAAATGAAAAGGGTTACTCATCAATAAATTTATACACATTTTACACACACACAAAATGTACACAAAATGGCACATTGGTCGAATTTACTTGCATGCAATATTTTGAACATCGAAAAAAGACAGGCATTATGTTTGTTAACCATAATAATATCATTGTGTGAAAAATCTTCACGAAAATCTGTATTTTGGTGACATTAATCAATTTTTATTTAAAATCTGTCTGTTAATGGGTCGGATGTATAAAACTCAGTCTGTTAATTGGTCTGTTAAGAGTTATGAATGGCAATAAAAGTATAATTTTATTGCTACTATATGGGGTGTTGTCGGATCATTGGTAGGCTCAAGACGAGCGGCTAAAATATACGGAAACAACAAATGAACAATGAAACATAAAATATACGGAAACAAAACATGAACAATGAACAATTTAGACAATAGAAATTGAAAATTGATAAAAATGGTTTCAAAAAGTGTAATATTAAAGTAATATCAATTTCATCCAAGAATGGTCGCATTTATCTTGTGGATTCTGTTCAAAGGTTATCTACATTGGTAACAAGTATATAAATCAGAGATAAACGTCGTAATGTAACTAAACATCAGTAAGTAAAATATATTGGGATGCTAGAATATAAAGAATAGAGAAAGAATAATGAGTAAGATAAATAAAATGTAGAGAAAAGTGGCATAACAATTTAAAGAATACAGAAATAAACAACACTTCCAATGCGGACCCTCATGGTATACGGAGACGCAGAATATAGAATAATAGATAAGGACAGTAGAGAGTGGTGCATTGCTAAAAAAGAGAGAAAACATAATAATTGTTTAAAAATACAGACATGAAACACCCTGGGTGTTGAAACAGTAACGGATTGCGATGTACTCGAATTGATGACAAATGCTAGAAGTTTACATGCGGACAACTGCAGTTCTCCTCTGCACTTATGTAGAAAGGAACTAAACGGAATAAAATGAATTAAAACTTAAGATAACCAAATGTAGCTACATTCGCTCCTTTCCATTTACTTCTTTAGAATGATTTGTAAACAACATATGATCAAGTAATAGAAGAAAAGAAACAATTGGATGATACTGACGAATTAGAGTTTAACGTCCAGTGACAAATATCATGTGCATATGAGAACAAAACACGTTATATGTATAAATTGAACAATTGCTCCAACTTATTGTGTACTATACACATATTCTTATGTTGTATTGTTATACCACTGTCCCAGGTAGGGGAGGGTTGGGATCCCGCTAACATGTTTAACCCCATCCACATTATTTATGCATGTGCCTGGCCCAAGTCAGGAGCCTGTAATACAGTGGTTGTCGTTTGTTTATGTGTTGCATATTTGTTTTTCGTTCATTTTTTTTTTATATAAATAAGGCCGTTAGTTTTCTCGTTTATATTGTTTTACATTGTCAAATCGGCGCCTTTTATAGCTGACTATGCAGTACGGGCTTTGCTCATTGTTGAAGGCCGTACGGTGACCTATAGTTGTTAATGTCTGTGTCATTTTGGTCTCTTGTGGACAATTGTCTCATTGGCAATCATACCACATCTTCTTTTTTTTTTATATGTTTATCTATTTTTCGTTTTTCTCTTTGGGTTGCTTGTTTGTTACCTATTTCAACCTCACTTACATTAAAATGCATTAGTATTTAAAAACTAAAATAGTTCTCACTAATCTTTTTTTATATCATTGTTTGTATTGTATTATGAAAATTATTGATGTTGTAATGTTTATGCCCTTTGGGGCCCATAACAGGAAATAAAAAAAAATAATATCTTCTGTACCCAGTGCTGTATCAGAAAGGCACCTATAGTCGGATTTTAGAACGTGCTACTTTAATTTAAACAGACACAAATATAAAGGCTGATTGAAAACGTTAAAAATAAATGCATGAATATTCCAGCGGCCAATCCATATTACGCTATATTGATGTGACAAACCCTTCAATAAAATGCAAAGAAAGTCAAAATAAAAATGCTCTTACTAGAAGGATACTGTTGCACCGTATTGTCATTTCATTTACTCAAGAACGTCTCATTCTTAACTTTTTCAGTGGGAAAATATAAAGGTAGCAAAACTATTGTCGAGGCTAAATAACTCTTAACTGACACAATCTTAATTTTCCAACCCATTAACAGACTTTATTCCCATAATTTTCACTAAAACGTGTTATTATTTACGTTATATTACATTTATGAAATGTTTACTAATTTCAATCTATTTTTTAGAACCAAAGTACTTTTTTGTGTCCTTTAAATGATATCTAAAATTAATTGTTTGTTTCGCCTTTTCTTGCTGTGCGTATAAGCATAGATACTACATACCTGCGCGACGCCTTTTAGTTTTGCTGAAAATTGCGCTGACTATAAATTGTTTTTACAGGTGGAAAATGTTCTATGAAAGATATCATTTTGTCAGACACTTTTGTTTTTTTCATTTGGTTCTAATAACATGCCAAACATCTGTATATTTAACAAAGTTTGACATTAAATTGTGCGTTTTACTCTTAACAGACGTATAACCAACCCGATTAACAGACAAACCGCCCATATAGCCGCATACTCAATATAGATTAACCGACCAATTTGTCGGTTAGCCGTGTGCTATAAAATATTAATATGTACACGGGTGTCATTCGGTTTAACGAGAGAAATGATCGTGAAAGTTCTGGTAACGGATCGTGAAAGACATTTAATCGAGAAGACATATGAAAGGTCAATACATATTCTAATTTAATTAATTACACAGACAAATTTACGACAAAATAAAACTGTCTGTCAAAATGGTTCAATATTATGATCAGTATTTGAGAATAAAAATTATCCAGTTTTAAAAGTACATAGTTATTACAAAACAACAAAAGGCAGATTGCTTCTCGACTTTTCATTGACATAAAAAATGTAAACAAACATGATTTTTTCACAAATTAAACTAGAAAAACTACTTTCATACGAATAAGGGCATTCTTTTTGAATTAATCAAATGGTTCTCATAGTTATTTTGTATAAACATAATCTGAAACTTGGTAAATAAAGAACTATATATACATAAACATTGATTTTTCGGATCGTGAAAGATCACGTACCGCATTTTTGAAGATTGTGAAAAGGATCGTGAAAGATCTGATGCTACGAAGACGTTCAAATTATTCTTCAATTATATCATAATTAATATTTGTTATTGGTATTGAGAAAAGCTATTTAGGTCAACATTCTCAATAGCTTTAAGCTTTTCAAAGTATTAATATTTTCAGAAAATGAAATGTAAAATAGTTGGATGATTGTAGGATGAAGCTTTTTATTGTCATGTGAAGTATTCACTTATCACGAGTTATAGGATACCCACATTTTGTATATTGGATCATATAAACTACATGTCCGTCAGACAGGATTCACCTGACCCCGAATTTGCCTAATTTCAAGGGTGAAGATTCATTTTTGTGGTCAAGTCCGTATCGCGGATTCGTTAAGCTTTAGGATAACTGTCTGTTGTTATGATTTTGAGGTGTACATTTTCGACATCTGCAAGGTTTCAAATAACATCGAACTCATTATCATACATCATTCGGCAATGCTCGTTTTATGTTGTCTAGCCTTTTGGATATATAACTGTATGCTATAGCGCCATGGTATTTCGTGTATGGTGTACATGTCTGTCTGCATGTTTCATATATGACCATGATGACGTAAATTGTATTTGATATATTGAATGATATTAAGATGTCTATGTCTGGCTGTCGGTCAGGGTTCATATACTATACTAATAATTGACCTTATGTTTCGAATTAATTGGCCAAGCATAACTTTTACATTTGTCAGTTTCTAAGGCACTGTAAGGATCAGAACACATTTATTTGGTCTACGGGATATTTGTAGAGATCTGTATGTCATGGTTCATCTGACCTTGCACTCTTTTTATTAACCATTGACAATCATCATTTTAAAAAAAGAAGATGTGGTATGATTGCCAAAGAAACAACTATCCACAAGAGACCAAAATGACACAAACATTAACAACTATAGGTCACCGTACGGCCTTCAACAATGAGCAAGGCATTGGACAGGCACATACATAAATAATGTGGCGGGGTTAGACATGTAAGCGGTATCCAAACCCTCCCCCTAACCTTGGACAGTGGTATATAACAGTACAACATAAGAACGAACTATAAAAATCAATTGAAAAGGCTTAACTTATCAGATGGACAAAAATATATTACGCGCATTAAGCGCATTTGACACTTCTAGTAAAACCCTTGATATTATAGACGTTCCAAAAATTAACTATCACAAGTAAAGCAGACGATACATTACAGCATTTGCGCTCTGGTATTCTATAGTCTGTAGTATATAGTTAAATCAATCCACATCTGCGTTGTATATACTGAACTTAAGAAAGTACTGTTGCACAAATGTTGGTTATCGTTCAATCTCAAATTACTCATGAAAGATGCTGTTTTGCTGTAATTTTTTTTTATGGATATCATTGTGGTTTAAACGTTGCATATCCATATTATTGGCTAAATAGTGTCGGTCTGACTAAATTGCACTTGACCGATTTTCAGAGCTGAATCTTTCAGAATTATTTAGAGACGTTTTCAGTTGTTGTATTTTTAACTTTCGAGGTAAAGTGTTGAATAACAAAAAGCTTTAATGTTCATCCTTATCAAAATAGTTACAGGCTTCAACCAGTTGCAGAATTATCAAATGGTAAAAGAAATACTGATTTTTGATTACTAGTAATAAGTCTGGTCACGCATTATCTTTCACGATCAAAATAATGCGTTGTCTGATCTTTCACGATCAAGTTTGATGGATTTTCAACAAATTCAAGGTTTTCATATACAAATTAATGCTTCTAAGACAAGAACATACCTTCATTTTACTTTACTGTCAGATACACCAAAGATTAAATTTCAAATATATCACGATAAACTGAAATATGACCATTATAGGTACAAAAAAGCGTGGTTATTTGTAATTAATTTCATAGACATGCATTGCGCCTTTTGTGTTTTTTCATAAAGTACTGTATATTTTCTCTATGTTATTTCACAGTTATGTTGAGGAAGTTAAATCATTTTGACAGACATATTTTTTTGTTCCGATTTGTTCCGCGTTTTGAAAATTAAGCGATTTTTTCAAAGATTCTGACCTAGAATTTGCATTAAATGTCTTTCACGATCCGTTACCAGAGCTTTCACGATCGTCTCTCAATACTTGACCGCCGTTAGATATACTTTCACGACCATTTCTCTCGTTAAACCAAATGACTCCCGTGATGTATATCATTCTGACGAAATAATGTTCTTAGATTAAACAACTTTGAATTATCATTTACATGCTACATGTATCACACATGTGGAATGAATGAATGAATAAATGTTTTCTTGGATAAATGTCAATTTGGTAGATTTAGTCAGAGACTTATAATGTCTCTTATTCAGTGAACGGTTTATTTGTAGAGATTTTTTATCCTTTTGTTAGAAATTAATTTATAAAGCTGCATAGTGCTAAACAGCCATCTTTCGTAACAATGAACACAATACGTGTTTTAAAAATAAAATCTATCCTGTCGTAAATTAAACTTTTATAATCCGATTGTGCTAAAGAAACATATTTTTTTATAGATAAAAACAATACGAAATATTATAAATAGAATTCATTCTGCCTTGTATAGATTTTTTTTACGCTTGATAAATAGAATACGATGACTAATCCTTTACTATTCAATGTACAATTGAGAAAGAACTGGAAGATATAGGATGTTTCAGGAAAATCTATTGTCATTATTTTCTATATGCATGTTTCATAACTGCTAACACTGTTCACATCCTGAGTTTAATGAACTACATCCGCATACAAACATAGTAAAGTCAGATTTGTGTTATGAATTTACAACTTTCACTATAATAGTCATGTGAAATTTTTTTTTGAAACATCATTAATCATTCTTCAACGTTTGTGATTTCAAAGACTTTTCTGTTACTTGTTGTAATGACAGCTTGAAACTGCAATAAAATAGATGATCATATACTTAGACTGAATAACATGTGATTTTTGCTGTATGACAATAGCATAAAATTAACGTAAATTATATATTTTTTCGAATTGGTGCTTAGCGGGCTGATATGAAAAGTTTATCACATGCTTCGATTGTTATCACATGCCTTTCCGTAACGTTATTGCATGGCATTCCGGTGATACTCGGAATATTCCGGGAAATACACCTAAATGCTACGTGTTCAGTGAAAAACATTACAAAGCAGTGTGCAAAACAATTATTTGGATACTGAAAAGTATATTGTGTAAAATAATAATAATAATAAAAATAAAAACCAAACAAATTACTAAACAAATGCGTTTTTTTTTTTAAAGATTCATCATAATTTAGAAAGTTACTTTGAAAAAGTTGACTTTTCCAAACAGTGTTCATTATGTATATTGTTTTTTTTTTTTTTTTTTTTATTTTTGTTGTCGAGTCGATTCGTCCATATTGAAATATTTTTCTTCTCTGTTGAGGCATATCAGGTAAAAATATTTCATATCTAATGTACTAAATTTTGGGTCCGACGTCCGTGAACTTTTCACTCTTTGAACTTCTATTTGGGAACACGCAACAGGATCAATAAATGAATCTGGTATTTTTCTCCATTGTTGAAGCATATGATAAAAAGATCAAAACATGTCATTTTTCATATCGCATGTATTATCAGCCCTCGAGCCATGCGGTTCTTTGGCTGACAATACATGCGATATGAAAAATGACATGTAATAATCTCATAGTATCAACTTTTATTATCCTTTTTTTTAACTTGCCATTTACTTTGTACATTTTACAATTCTTTTTATAATCGACTATGCAGAATGAGTCATGGTCATTGTTGAAGGCCGTATGTACGATGACCTATAATTATAGTTGTTAACTTCTATGTTATTTGGTATCTGGTGAATTGTTGTCCGATCATTGGCAATTCGTTCTATTTTTATATTTGAATAGATCTCCTTATTTTAATATATATATAAGTACGTCTGAGTCAGTGACAACTCTACAACAGATTTATCCATCGGATCACCAGCAATAATGGTGATACATGGCTGTGTACATTATGTATAGACAACTCGTCTAAACATCAACCCAACAATGTTAGATCTGTTACTTTGCTTCGCAAATTTTTTGTTCTTCCCTCGCCGGGATTCGAACCCATGCTACTGAGATATCGTGACACCAAATCGCCTGCACTGTAGCCGTCCCGCTAGACCACACGACCACCTGGGCTTCAAATAATAAAGTTTTCGGTGGCCGTGTGTTACCTTTCCTCGTCAGTTTTAATCTAGCGGCGTACTACAGTACATGATATATAAGGGATGGAGATGTTATTATTACAGATCACCTCAATTATCTGTAGTAAAGGATCCTACAAATTAATGCAAGATACAGTCACAGAAAATAATTGTATTAATACGTACGTCTGAGTCAGTGACAACTCTACAACAGATTTATCCATCGGATCACCAGCAATGATGGTGATACATGGCTGTGTACATTATGTATATACAACTCGTCTAAACATCAACCGAACAATGTTAGATCTTTAAATTTGCTTTCGCAAATTTTTTGTTCTTCCTTCGCCGGGATTCGAACCCATGCTACTGAGATATCGTGACACCAAATCGCCTGCACTGTAGCCGTCCCGCTAAACCCCACGACCACCTGGGCTTCATAAAAATGAAGCTTTCGGTGACCGGGTGTTACATTTCCACGTCATTTAGGAGATAACTGTATTGTATTTTAAGCTCCGACGGCATCAATTGGGGATTTGATGGTCGCAAATTAAGTTTACTGGCGACGCGTTAGCGGAGACAGTAAACGAGTATTTGCGACCATCAAATCTAAAATTGATGCCGTCGGAGCTTAAAATACAATATTGTTATCTCCATTCTAATGAAACTGACAGAAAACAACGTTAAAACATATATTTAAAATCTGTTATATGCCGTCTACGCTTGCGCGTACGTCCCATAGCATCAATTGTCAATTGATGCCATGCAAGAAAGTGACGTTATCCAATCAAAATGAACGTTACAAACGTTGTTGCATTATAATTATATATTCAGAAAGTTTATGCTCATGTCTTCATCCAAATAAATATCCTTCATGTCTCAATTTGCACATGACAAAACAAGTCCTCATTAAGAAAAGAAAATCGGTTCAGATAGTAATATTTGTCATTTGTCATGTTTTTCATGCATCAAAGAAATAAATCTGTATAATATTCTTCAACTTTGATTGTACGGTTTCCTCATCTTCCTGTTCTTAATTTCGTATTCGATTACATTTACTTTATTATTTGATCTTTGGTTTAATGAGAAGGGTATATGTACCTGACTGTATGATGTTTAATTCGTGATAAGAGACCATTTTCCACCTTTAATGATTAGCTCTTGGCCTGTTTGATAGATAAATAATATTGTATCTTAATGTATAAATTGAAAGATCTAAACAAAAATTCTATTACAGCTCTTTCAACATCTGACAAGATTTCCCGACAATGATAATTTTCAACTTAAATGAAAAGATAATAATATCACAATTAAAAACCATCATGTCTATGTTTCTTTAATCGAAGTATCTTCCGATTCCAATCGGTAAATCATTGTTACAACAGATGCCATCTTGTGCTTGTTTTTTCCTAAAGTTTTATGAAGACAAAAATAGTTGGTTTAATTGCTCTTTTCATACATTTGTCTGAGTTTCTATATAATAAACGTACGTTTTACGAGCTATAACAATACAACTGCAACTGTGCAGTTAACCTACAAAATTCATAAAATAAATGATTTGGTTTCCAGTGTCTCCATATAGAGGCGAAAAATACCAAAAGATCAATTCGGACTCAAAAGGCCAAAAATAAACTGATAACGCCCTGGCAAAAAAACCAACAAAATATATGTTTCACAAACACAAACATAGTGATAACGCTGAGCAAGCCAACACGTACCCTATCATAATCAAGGGAGGTCACCTATGGAACGCCACGACTGCCTTATGTTAATAATCGGCATTATACGCAGTGTTCACAGCATTATATGAAGTGATCACAGCATTATATGTAGTGCTCACAACATTATATGAAGTGATCACAGCATTATATGCAGTGCTCACAGCATTATATGCAGTGTTCACAACATTATATGAAGTGCTCACAACATTATATTAAGTGCTCACAACATTATATTAAGTGCTCACAACATTATATTAAGTGCTCACAACATTATATTAAGTGTTCACAACATTATACGTTTTTTGTTGTATGATGAGATTGATGTATGATGAGATTTAATGAATGATGAGATCATTCGGTAAACTTCGTTTTTTAGCGGAAATTACCGAATCCATAATTGGTAAATTACGGTAATGCCCAGCAAACAAATTTAAAAAGTTATTAAAATCATGTTATCATAAGGTAGCATACAATATTTAAAACTGATTGAAATAAGTAAGGAAAAGATGAAACTGAGAGGTGAATGATTGAAGTAGTTCTGTTCGTCGTAAGAAATACGAATGGCAAAATGTAAGTTAAATAATAAAAAGTTTATTTAATGAAATATCGTAGGAAAATTTGTATGATATATTCTCGAGTTCATTTCCTACTGAAGAAATTTAGCAAGGTGCCACTTTATAGTCCGTACTCAGTTTTAAAAAGCTTAATTACCTTTTAAATAAAACAGTCAGCTTTCTATAACACATAGGTGCCATATTACGCTAGCTTATATATGTCATGATAGAGTCATTTTTGGCATCGATTTTCAGAATTTGGCATTTTTACATGAACTAGAGCACACCCGTGATATCGTGGGTCCGTGACTGAATTAAAGTATATAACTATGCGCAAGCCTTATTTTAGTATTAGTATTGTCATCTGATAAAGTCATGCCGATTTTAGGATACACTGTTTTCTCTGCTTTCAAATCTTTCTGTTTGAACCCGTCGAACTGGAACTTATCAATTATTGGTAATACTAATTATTTGGAAACGTGACAAAAGGTCCTGGAATGGGGTATTTTTTAATCAACAGATTTGTCCTATATTAGTTATAATTAAATAAAGTTGAATTCCTTGATACGCTGTTTAACGTCATACCCGCTGAACAATTGAAAACTGTACCTATACGCCTTATTTTTAGTCCAGATTTTTAGCATTTGTATTGTTTACCTCTTAGAAAATAGTTACTGATTAAAATACTACAATAGGTAACAATTTGACAATTTAGTAGTGTGATTATGACCCGTGTATATAGCATATTAATCCTGAATACACCGTTTGGTGGTGCGCCTGTCAGATGCGGAACGTACAGTTAAGGTAATAGGTAACAGGTGAATATACTATTGGTATCGGTATCGGACTCGACCCGGAACTTTTAATTATTGGCAATATTAATTACGTGGAAAACAAAAGGGCCTGGTGTGATGTAATTTTTAATCTACACCTTTGTACTATATTAGTTGTATATAAAGTTGAATTCTTTGATTCGTCGATTTTACGTGATGACGGCTGACAAATTGGACCTCGTCTTTTTAGTATTATAGATAAGTATCTAACAGATATGGAAAATGCAGTTAAAAGCATTTCACTGTAGGTGTTAAACATAACTTTACATCAATTATTCCATTTTTTTACAAGCTTTTTAGCACGGCAAGTACTAAGATTGTCTTCTAAATATGATCAGCAGTCTTATATAGAAATTTAAACTTTCATAGAAAAATTTACCCTTTCAAGACCCTGTTTAACATTTTCATTTAAAGTTATCAGCTCTTATGAAAATTGAGTTTGTGGGGATGAATAAAACATTTACTACGTTTGTTCGTCAGTTTGCACGGTACATACATGTATATATATAAAAGTGGTATGCTTGCCAATGAAACAACTTTCCACAAGAGACAAAATGACATCACAGAAATTTTAAACAGCTAAACGGCCACAGTACGACCTTCAACAATGAGGAAAGCCCATACCGGATAGTCAGCTATAGAAGGCCCCGAAATGATAAACGAAAAATATTCCTAATTTATGTACAAACAAACGATCGAAAAACTAACATGTATATAACACATTAATTAACAAACGACAACCACTGAAATAAAGGCTCCTCCTGACTTGGGACGGCCACATATATGCAAAATGTGGCGGGTTTTAACATGTTAGCGGAATGTTGGTATCCTCCCTCTAACCTGGGACAGTGGCGTAACAGAGCAACATAAGAACGAACTATGTAAATCAGTTGTAAAAGGCTTGTTAGTTTTCTCGTTTGAATTGTTTTACATGGTCGTATCGGGGCCTTTTATAGCTGACTATGCGGTATGGGCTTTGCTCATTGTTGAAGGCCGTACAGTGACCTATAGTTGTTAATGTTTGTGTCATTTTTGGTATTTTGTGGATAGTTGTCTCATCGGCAATCATACCACATCTTCTTTTTTATATTAACTCATTAGATGGGTACAAATATAAATACATATGATCTAACAAGAAAATAGAGTGAACGTGCATGTGGGCGGGTACTTGTATATCCCAACAATAAAAAGACACTATAAGTACTGATCTGAGAGTATATATAACTAATATAGTACCATGCTGTTGATTAAAAATAACATCACTCCAGACCCTTTTGTTTTCCACATAATTAATATTGCCAATAATTAAGAAGTTCCGGGTCGAATCGATACCAATAATATATTCACCTGTTTAACTATTACATTATCTGTACGTTCCGCATCTGACAGGAGTACCACGAAACGCTGTATTTAAGATTTTGCTATATACACGGGTCGTAATCACAGGGTTGAAACTACTTAATCCAATCATTGTCACATTGTTCCCGATTGTAGTACTTTAATCAGTATGACTTTCTAAGGTGACAATACGAATAATAAAAATCTGGACTTAAAATAAGGCGTATAGGTACAGCATGTACAGTTTTCAATTTGTTAGACGTAAAACAGCGAATCAAAGATTCAATTTTATTCATAACTCATAAAGGACAAAACTGTTGATTAAAAAATACTCCTTTCCAGAGACTTTTGTTTTCCAAACAAAATCAATAATACCAATATTAAATTGACAAGTTCCAGGTCGACGGGTTCAAACAGAAAGATGTTAAAAGCAGAGAAAACTTCATCTTATAATCGGCATGACTTTATCAGATGACAATACCAATACTAAAATAAGGCTTACGCATAGTTATATTCTTTAATTCGGTCACAGACCCGCGATATCACGGATGTGCTCTAGTAAATAAATATACATATTAAGTTGTGAATATGGTGAAACTAATCCTCAAAATAAGTTTAAAATGCCCTGGTGTGGAATAAACTTGGGTTAAATTGATCATACTTCTTAATTTACTTATTTCAATCCGTTTTAAATATTGTATACTGCCTTAATCATCACATATATAATAATAACTGTTTAAATTTGTTTGCTGGGCATTAATTTACCGTAATTTACCAATTATGGATTCGGTAATTTCCGCTAAAAAACGAAGTTTACCGAATGATCTCATCATTCATAAATCTCATCATACATCAATCTCATCATACAACAAAAAACGTATAATGTTGTGAACACTTAATATAATGTTGTGAGCACTTAATATAATGTTGTGAGCACTTAATATAATGTTGTGAGCACTTCATATAATGTTGTGAACACTGCATATAATGCTGTGAGCACTGCATATAATGCTGTGATCACTTCATATAATGTTGTGAGCACTACATATAATGCTGTGATCACTTCATATAATGCTGTGAACACTGCGTATAATGCTGATTATTAACATAAGGCAGTCGTGGCGTTCCATAGTCACCGGTGCTCCAGAAGTATAAGCGATACTGTTCCACATGTAGTAATCGTCGTATTGCTCATACAAGGGCAAACTCGGTGATTGATCACATTTGAGGAAAAGAGGACAGAATTGTGGTTAAAACAATTGGAACTGATCTTTTAAGTGCTATTTAGTGGATTTAGCTTTCCGATTTTAATCAGATGTGAAGGCGATTTTTACACCAAATAGCAAATGATTAAAGAGTCTTACTGGTGAACAGATAAACAAAATACACTGCTAGTCTCAACCCTAATGTGTCGCTTTTTGTGAAGTATACATGTACTTTTATTCAGTTGGATATCTTTTAAAAAGAAGAAAGGTCATCGCCCTATATTTGTTGGGGATATTTGAAATGTCTAAGCAATGAAAAAAAAAAAAAAAAAAAAATAACAGCATCGTGCTTTTCTCATCGACAACGGATATTTGTTTTTAAGTACAACATTTATAACCAATTTTAAATTCTTCCTCGGGGCATTCAAAATAATTATTTTTATAAAAAGAAATAATATTGTCAGAGGTTATATCAGCATGAACAAACAATATATTATTTATCACACAGGGTATACTCGATGACTTCGTAATATTTGTATCGCGAAGGGGGAAAAGAGTAATATATCTTTATTGTTCAAGGTTTGTTTTTTTGTCATTTTTTAGCAAATTTAATTTAAAACGTCTATGATTGAATAAGAAAAGACAGGGTATGACAAATTAATCGATAAAGTATGGTCGGGAATTTTTCGATTAAACTGTTGTTGAAAGGCTTTTTTAATAATAAAAAAAAAAAAAAAAGATGTTGTTATCGACATTTATTTTGAAATCTTTAAAACTACGGTTTAAGTTTTCATGAGTATTATTGTCTAGAAAAAGAAATTGCAAAAGGAACATTTTAAGTTAAAAGGAGTAGGTTCAGTAAGACCCCTTTTTGGCCCCAAAATATAGCAGTTTTACAAAATTGTTAAAATGTAAACCTTTAGTTATTTATTGGACAGTAGAATGCTTCTGCTAAATAAATATGGGCTGTTTTTGACAATACAATGCACACATATCCGGTACTAGCACCATTAAGTCATGCTAAATTACTGAAATCCTCATAATTCTAGCATTTTAGTTAAATTTTAGACGGTTTTCGTGTAAAACGAAAGTGGTCGCATTCGTGTTCATCCTTAATATTGAAATGTAAGTTGTATTTTATGATAATACATAACATATATAAAGGTTGAGGATGAACACGGATGCGGCCACTTTCATTTTTACCAAAAACCATCTGAAAAGTGACATTTTTCGGCATATTAGGGAGATTTTTCATATTTGAGCTTGAATCGGATCGTTTTTAATGACTAAATCTGTTAAAATCTTTCACATAAACTAATAAATTCAAATAAAATAGACACTTAAGTGTTTAAAACGTGGTCAAAATCTTTCGTCAGATGAACCTGAAATTTGAGGCCAAAATCGATCCTTACCGGACCTACTCCTTTGGTGAATTGGGCTTTCCGAATCCAAATAATAACTTAGGTTTAACCATTTACAAACACGTTATTGACATAAAGATTGGCTCTGCTTAATAATGTATTGATATTTCTATAACTGGGACAGAACAAATACTTATAAACGATAAGTATGCTGTTACCGCATCACTTAGTCCGAAAACCCTTTATCTACAAGTCGATCCTTTTTGTTTTTGTTTTGTGATAAAACATCGATTGTATAGTCCCTTTCCGCACATTAAATGCAGCTTAAGAAATTCTGAATCATCGAAACACCAACCTTGAAGGTCGTTCTACCCATACATAGATTGACTCAGCCGTATGCTTGCAAACAATCAAATACTGGACGACTCGTACTGGTACCTAGTGTAGTAGTGCTAAAACTCAGCATTTCGCGAACCTCCGATGATCACGTTATGACTGTACAGTTGTTTCAGTATTGCCAATTTTACAAAAATATTTGTTGGCTCTATCTGCTCCATTGCATTTGGAACTTTTGCATAGTTAGTTGTAATTTGATGTTATTCGTACTTTTGTCATATAACCACAGATACTGTATGTATAAATGTGTACTTCTTCAATTACTTTGGACCAACACACCAATGTCAGATACGGTACTTACTTCACTATGTTTTAATCGTCATCTATGGGAAGTTGCCTTTAACACTTTAATAAAAAAAAAAGAGACATTTTCAACAACAATAAAGTCAGCAATAGAGTTGATAAAAGCCACGCATTCAATATAAATCGTTGTTTTTATTAACATTACATCTATTAATTAATAACCGGAACGGTACTTTTACATATACGTTCTTCTAAGCAGATCGGCGGGATGAAAGATTAACAGGGATCTCCATAAAACAAAATTAAGTTTGAGGGGAACAGGAAATTTTCCTTGAGGTGAGACGCTTTCAGAACCACTGGAATATTGTTGCAAGTGAGATTACGTACAGCAAGCATAACAGTAAGCATTGGATTTAAAGTTCCCTTTCATCTGGACGTGCATGTGTATCTATATATCCTTAAGAATTAATTGGACGCTCTTTCTTACATGGGTTTTACTGGCGGGAGAAGTAAAGTTATAAAAGTATTTCAGCACTCTAGCAAAAACAAAAACCTTCTAAAGAGCTATACAGTAATCTGTTATCTGTAACCAGTTATTTCCTCATTATAAAGTCTCTCTTTATTTTGACCTTTTTCTTGTCCTAAATATGTCTGCGATATAAGACAGTAGAGATTAAACAACCACAAGTAGCAAGAACTAATAGATAAATTCATGTATTGGTATATACAATGGTTTCTTTATAGACAAATCAATGATCCTACAAGTAGTATTTACCGAGATTGGTCTGAGAATGTTTCTAAATGTAGATGTACAAAATGATTTTATATATCTTCATCTTAATAAAACGTCTGGACTGTAGTGTTTGTGATGAACGATAAACAGAATTGATAATCCGAAAGTTCATCATACCCCATTATATATCAAGACATATATCTAGTCTACACGTTTAAAGTCACATCTAGTTTGCTGTTCGTTTTTAGCTTTGAGATTTTTCTTCGTTCTTGTTACCGACATTACTACGCGTTCAATGTAAAATAAAAAGATGTCATGTGATTGCCAAAAGAGACAACTCTCCAACAAAAACAAAAAATGACGTAGTAATTATCAAATGTAAGTCTCCGTACGGCAATCAATATATAAATGACAGAAAAAATCCATACTGCATAGTAGGCCATAAGTTTAAGTGTTGCATATTTGTTTTTCGTTCATTTTTATGACATAAAGAAGGCCGTTTGTTTTCTCGTTTGAATAGTTTACATTGTCATTTTTGGACCTTTTATAGATGATTATGCGGTATCGGCTTTGCTCATTGTTGAAGGCCGTACGGTGGCCTATAGTTGTTAATTTCTGAGTCATTTTGGTCTCCTCTGGAAAGTTGTCTCATTGGCATTCATAACACATCTTCCTTTTTATATATGAAATGACCAATTAAACTTGAAAACTAATGGCCTGATTATTGTATAGGATTGGTAGCGTTTAAATTGTGATTTTACTTCTTGACACACACACCTCCCTGATTACCACAGACATTCCTCTTATCTACATTTTAATGATAAGATCCAGTGAAATATAACCAAATCTTCAAACCAGGCTGTGCACTTACCAAATCTAAATGAAGACTTGTTTGTATTTAGCAGTTTTATTCTCTTTGGCTGGTTTTCTTATACCAGTTAAAGGAGAGTTGAAGAAGTCCCTTGTAACACTGAAGCAGGATGTGCAGACACTCAGAGAGCGTGTTACAGATCTTGCGTCAAGATTGAAAAATGCCGAAACCACAAAACTCGATCTTGCAGAAAGATTGTCCAAGGCGATGAAAATAATCGAAAATTTAAAATCCGAGCGTACGGGTGAGTACTCACATTGTTGTTCAAATTGTTTCAGTATTTTAATAACTATTGTTTATTAACATCTTTCTTTATTGGTAATGTCTTAATTGTGATAGATTGCTGGTTTCTTAACGTCTAGTGTCGTATATGGCAGGTCTTATATTGAAACAAAACACCGACTATCGACTTGAAAGGGAACTGATTGAGTGAGTGAGTAATCGAACATTTAACTGATTGCTGCTTAACAACCAGTGCGACATAGCGCATACATATTCAGGTGTATATGACTTTAGCAATATACCGGCTTTTTTACTTCACCCGGCCTAATGCTGACATACACAATTATATTAAGTTCGATATCTATCATTTTTTTAACAGAAAATTAGTGGGCTTCGTATTTATGTCTCTATACATCCCGCATATGGACTGCACACCTAGGCGGAACTAGGCCCCAGACACCCCACCCCTTTTCGTTGAATATATAGGGAAGCATTAAAGCATGACTGTTGAATTCCCCCTCTTATGGCAGTCAATGCTCCCCCTTTATAAAAAGTTGCGGATACGTCACGGGCACATTTATATTTGATCTCGATCATTTTTTTTTAAACCAACACATCATAAAAAATCATTGTTTTAAAAGAACTAGTTTATTTACATACATATCTAAACATACATGTAGTAAAGAAGCACTTTTTTGAATATTTGAATATACATGTACATATAATAATGAGTAATTACAATGTGACAATATTAATTACAATGTGACAAGATTTTCAGTGAAGAAACGAGCATTCACTTCCTCCCAGGTGGCGTTTTATGCTGCGTTGAGGCACAGTGTACACGCAATGGATCCTCATCATGCAGTTGTCTTCGATGACGTAAGTGAACCTTTGTTCCGAAGTGGAAGCAATAATCTGTATTTATAGGAAACCATGCCTGCTTTCACAATATTTCAATGATTATTGAACCTTAAAATTGGGTTCAAGTCCATAGTTTGGTATATAATTTTAAAAGGTAACACCAAAAGCAACGGGTTGTTAGTTCAAACTTGCAATTGATGTGACCGTTGCTTTGGTAAACCACCATGAATAAAAAAAAATAAACTGATATTGGACGGACGTCAAACCAGAAGCAATAATGTCCTCCCAACTTATATAGTCGAGGCAGAAAATCGATGGTACATATTAACATGACGAAAACACTTTTTTTGGGGGAGATACTAGTACATAATTTCAAGGGTGTGGAAAGTACTTAGACTATTTGGTATCAGCAATGTAAAGTTTTTTAAACATAATTTGTCTTCAGCATGTTTCAGATCTTAGTATTTTCAATTTTCAATATCTTATTGAGAGCGCATTTTAATCTTCAACGTAGTATTTACAATATTTACAAATCTTGGCGTTTGGCAATGTGCGAGCGATTTCCTAAGATCTGCCAATGAACAAGAAATGGAAAGATAATACTCGACTTAAAGTACTAAAAACGTCAACTCACGACTTATTTTGGACAGGCACATTTTATTTTAGGGTTTTAATTATATATTCTTTATGTTTTTATTTGATAATGTTGATATTGCTATAGTAATTAATGAATGGGTGTTTTTATAATGGCCCTGTTATATGTCCAAGGTCTGTAATAATGGTCGAGGAAGTCTGTATTGGCCCGAGGCAACACCGAGGGCCATTACAGACATCCGAGGCCATTATTACTGACCGAGGACATATAACAGGGCCATTATAAAAACACGCATTTCTTAATACACTTATTAACCAACTGAACAAAAGTGTATGTGTTGCTGCCAACTTGATGTACTCTCTACTCTTTTAATGACAGTTTAGTTTGAAAAAAAAAATAATTTGTAATTCACCCTAATAAAGCTTTTAATATACCAAATATCCAAGATATTAAGTTGACAGAAGTTATGTGTTGAAAAACAGGATGAACAGTGATCCCTATATCTGGTTCTTCTAATGTTGGTTGCTAGTCACTAAATTAAATAAAATACAAAAAAGTCTTATTTTTATATTATTTTCAGAACATAATTAAATTTAATTATATAATTTATAATATTTGATATTAACACTTATTTTCTGTAATGGCCCTGTTTTCCTGTAATGGCCCTGTTTTTTCTGTAATGGCCCTGTTTTCCTGTAATGGCCCTGTTTTTTCTGTAATGGCCCTGTTTTTCTGTAATGGCCCTGTTTTTCTGTAATGGCCCTGTTTTTCTGTAATGGCCCTGTATTAATGCCCAGTTTGCCTGTATTAAGCCCAGTTAGGGTTTGTAATAAACAGTAATTTTTGGCAATAATGTACTTAGTTGGTTAATAAAGATAAGTACGGGCGTTGTGAATTCCATCTCTAGCTGGGTGAAACAACACTTGAAAATTGATAGCGTGAAATGCACGGACATTTCTTCCTGACTGTTGTTTCCTTGTGAACTAGCTTATTAACAATCCGGGTTATTATCTGTAAAAATGAAATAATTATAAACAGTGTGAAATAAGATATTTTACGAATTGTAGGTCTTCACTTCGACCAGCCCTGACGTCTACAACGATGTAAATGGCATGTTTACTGCTCCAGTGTCTGGACTATATTGTTTTTCTTGGACCAACAACGTTGACGCTACTGACTACCAGTCCACTGAACTGGTACTGGAAGGTAAACCGATGGCGTGGGCGTATGCAGACACCAAAGGCGACCAGAATGAAGACGATTATGGTAGCTCCTCTCAAACAATTCTTTTGAAGGTTTGTGATAAGCTAGAAAATATGAAATCTTTATATTGCACTCAAGAATAGTTTACCGTAGCCGTATTTGGCAAAACTTTGAGGAATTTTTGCTCTTCAACTTCGTACTTTATTTGGCATTTTTATTTTTTTTTCATTCCAGAGTCACTGATGATACTTAAGTAGACGAAACGCGCGTCTGGCGTAAATATAAAATTTCAATCCTGGTATCGATGATAGAGTTCATTAGTAAGGATAACTTTAATTATACATAATAATTTATATACAGTTCAAATTAAAGCTGCAGTATTGCGGTTTTTTTTAGTATTCATATAATTGATTGATAGTTTGATTACGGATTTTCACCACACATTTACTCACACATTTTGGTGACCTAAAGTTCGAATCATACATATAAGATGTAATATGATTGCCAAGGGGACTACTTAAAAATATAGAAACCAAATGACGAAGAAGTTAACATCTTTAGGTCACCGTACGGTATAAAAATTGTCTCATCAAATTTAGTGAATAAATGTTCTTTGTTGTAGACTCAGAGATACTATATGAGCCAGTCCATGCGAAAAGGTACAAAAAGTCCTTTTGGTAAACTTTACAGGACACCTTATCAAAGTTTGTTATAGTATTTTTGAAAAACGATTTTATCCGAAAAAAAATTACATTAATGTAAACATTCATAAGATTGTCAATTCTATTCCGAATTTGTCAACTAAAACCGAAAAAGACGTAGAAATATCTGAATTTTTGGTATTTGAGCAAGTGTAAAATCATTTGTTCCCCCCCGGACTAATGCTATACCGACAAGAAACTATAAAAATTTATGATACTACAGAGACAAAAGTCAATAATTTCCGTCAGTTTTACAGGTTTAAAGAAAGAAAGACAACATTAAAACATGAGGGAAAATGCAAAAACTATGATATCTTGTGTTTTAGAAATTGAAATTTAAGTTAAGTTAAGTTATTTAATATTTAAGTTATTTAATATTATATAAATCAACCTTAGTTGCACGGGATTCGAACCGTTGCCCGGTTTGATTGCATTGATATCCGCATCGTAAGCGAGAGCCTTATCCCCACTGCTACCAGGTTTAACATTACCAATTGGCAAATCAAGCCATTTAAACTGTACTTTGAAAATGATTGAAATATATGAAATAATTCACTAAAAATCTTGATAAAACTAAGGGGGGGGGGGGGTCTCAACACTCGCAGGTGCGTGTAGCTCACAGCTTGATGATATGAGGGAAAGTAAATGTGTTTTATAAATCACAAGTCTACTACCAATAATTATGCACACTTTTTAGAATTTCGTAATTTTTTCGTTTTTGTACCTTTTCGCATGGACTGGCTCATATAGGTGATATCGGCGAAAGTACCAAGCAAAGCCTATGTATAGTAAAAGAGTGATTTCGCCCTAACTTTTAAAAAAATCAACATATTTTAGATGTGTTTTTTGCAAACTAGATGTTTTGATAGATGCCAAATCCATTTGAAACATCAAATCGTTGCTAAAATATTTGGAATATGGACTTTTTGCTGATTGGTGTACGGTTGCTAAGGGGAGAATTTTAGTTGCTAGGGATAATTATATGTCAATATTTGCATTAAATTATAACGTTAGATATGAAGTATTATAAGTATTTCGATATTTCATTGCTTTTTGGCAATTTCGATTTTTTTGTTTTTTTGTGATTTTGAAAATGATAATTGAGCCAGTCCATGCGAAAAGGTACAAAAAGTCCTTTTGGTAAACTTTACAGGACACCTTATCAAAGTTTGTTATAGTATTTTTGAAAAACGATTTTATCCGAAAAAAAATTACATTAATGTAAACATTCATAAGATTGTCAATTCTATTCCGAATTTGTCAACTAAAACCGAAAAAGACGTAGAAATATCTGAATTTTTGGTATTTGAGCAAGTGTAAAATCATTTGTTCCCCGGACTAATGCTATACCGACAAGAAACTATAAAAATTTATGATACTACAGAGACAAAAGTCAATAATTTCCGTCAGTTTTACAGGTTTAAAGAAAGAAAGACAACATTAAAACATGAGGGAAAATGCAAAAACTATGATATCTTGTGTTTTAGAAATTGAAATTTAAGTTAAGTTAAGTTATTTAATATTATATAAATCAACCTTAGTTGCACGGGATTCGAACCGTTGCCCGGTTTGATTGCATTGATATCCGCATCGTAAGCGAGAGCCTTATCCCCACTGCTACCAGGTTTAACATTACCAATTGGCAAATCAAGCCATTTAAACTGTACTTTGAAAATGATTGAAATATATGAAATAATTCACTAAAAATCTTGATAAAACTAAGGGGGGGGGGGGGTCTCAACACTCGCAGGTGCGTGTAGCTCACAGCTTGATGATATGAGGGAAAGTAAATGTGTTTTATAAATCACAAGTCTACTACCAATAATTATGCACACTTTTTAGAATTTCGTAATTTTTTCGTTTTTGTACCTTTTCGCATGGACTGGCTCATATAGGTGATATCGGCGAAAGTACCAAGCAAAGCCTATGTATAGTAAAAGAGTGATTTCGCCCTAACTTTTAAAAAAATCAACATATTTTAGATGTGTTTTTTGCAAACTAGATGTTTTGATAGATGCCAAATCCATTTGAAACATCAAATCGTTGCTAAAATATTTGGAATATGGACTTTTTGCTGATTGGTGTACGGTTGCTAAGGGGAGAATTTTAGTTGCTAGGGATAATTATATGTCAATATTTGCATTAAATTATAACGTTAGATATGAAGTATTATAAGTATTTCGATATTTCATTGCTTTTTGGCAATTTCGATTTTTTTGTTTTTTTGTGATTTTGAAAATGATAATTGAGCCAGTCCATGCGAAAAGGTACAAAAAGTCCTTTTGGTAAACTTTACAGGACACCTTATCAAAGTTTGTTATAGTATTTTTGAAAAACGATTTTATCCGAAAAAAAATTACATTAATGTAAACATTCATAAGATTGTCAATTCTATTCCGAATTTGTCAACTAAAACCGAAAAAGACGTAGAAATATCTGAATTTTTGGTATTTGAGCAAGTGTAAAATCATTTGTTCCCCGGACTAATGCTATACCGACAAGAAACTATAAAAATTTATGATACTACAGAGACAAAAGTCAATAATTTCCGTCAGTTTTACAGGTTTAAAGAAAGAAAGACAACATTAAAACATGAGGGAAAATGCAAAAACTATGATATCTTGTGTTTTAGAAATTGAAATTTAAGTTAAGTTAAGTTATTTAATATTATATAAATCAACCTTAGTTGCACGGGATTCGAACCGTTGCCCGGTTTGATTGCATTGATATCCGCATCGTAAGCGAGAGCCTTATCCCCACTGCTACCAGGTTTAACATTACCAATTGGCAAATCAAGCCATTTAAACTGTACTTTGAAAATGATTGAAATATATGAAATAATTCACTAAAAATCTTGATAAAACTAAGGGGGGGGGGGGGTCTCAACACTCGCAGGTGCGTGTAGCTCACAGCTTGATGATATGAGGGAAAGTAAATGTGTTTTATAAATCACAAGTCTACTACCAATAATTATGCACACTTTTTAGAATTTCGTAATTTTTTCGTTTTTGTACCTTTTCGCATGGACTGGCTCATATAGGTGATATCGGCGAAAGTACCAAGCAAAGCCTATGTATAGTAAAAGAGTGATTTCGCCCTAACTTTTAAAAAAATCAACATATTTTAGATGTGTTTTTTGCAAACTAGATGTTTTGATAGATGCCAAATCCATTTGAAACATCAAATCGTTGCTAAAATATTTGGAATATGGACTTTTTGCTGATTGGTGTACGGTTGCTAAGGGGAGAATTTTAGTTGCTAGGGATAATTATATGTCAATATTTGCATTAAATTATAACGTTAGATATGAAGTATTATAAGTATTTCGATATTTCATTGCTTTTTGGCAATTTCGATTTTTTTGTTTTTTTGTGATTTTGAAAATGATAATTGAGCCAGTCCATGCGAAAAGGTACAAAAAGTCCTTTTGGTAAACTTTACAGGACACCTTATCAAAGTTTGTTATAGTATTTTTGAAAAACGATTTTATCCGAAAAAAAATTACATTAATGTAAACATTCATAAGATTGTCAATTCTATTCCGAATTTGTCAACTAAAACCGAAAAAGACGTAGAAATATCTGAATTTTTGGTATTTGAGCAAGTGTAAAATCATTTGTTCCCCGGACTAATGCTATACCGACAAGAAACTATAAAAATTTATGATACTACAGAGACAAAAGTCAATAATTTCCGTCAGTTTTACAGGTTTAAAGAAAGAAAGACAACATTAAAACATGAGGGAAAATGCAAAAACTATGATATCTTGTGTTTTAGAAATTGAAATTTAAGTTAAGTTAAGTTATTTAATATTATATAAATCAACCTTAGTTGCACGGGATTCGAACCGTTGCCCGGTTTGATTGCATTGATATCCGCATCGTAAGCGAGAGCCTTATCCCCACTGCTACCAGGTTTAACATTACCAATTGGCAAATCAAGCCATTTAAACTGTACTTTGAAAATGATTGAAATATATGAAATAATTCACTAAAAATCTTGATAAAACTAAGGGGGGGGGGGGGTCTCAACACTCGCAGGTGCGTGTAGCTCACAGCTTGATGATATGAGGGAAAGTAAATGTGTTTTATAAATCACAAGTCTACTACCAATAATTATGCACACTTTTTAGAATTTCGTAATTTTTTCGTTTTTGTACCTTTTCGCATGGACTGGCTCATATAGGTGATATCGGCGAAAGTACCAAGCAAAGCCTATGTATAGTAAAAGAGTGATTTCGCCCTAACTTTTAAAAAAATCAACATATTTTAGATGTGTTTTTTGCAAACTAGATGTTTTGATAGATGCCAAATCCATTTGAAACATCAAATCGTTGCTAAAATATTTGGAATATGGACTTTTTGCTGATTGGTGTACGGTTGCTAAGGGGAGAATTTTAGTTGCTAGGGATAATTATATGTCAATATTTGCATTAAATTATAACGTTAGATATGAAGTATTATAAGTATTTCGATATTTCATTGCTTTTTGGCAATTTCGATTTTTTTGTTTTTTTGTGATTTTGAAAATGATAATTGAGCCAGTCCATGCGAAAAGGTACAAAAAGTCCTTTTGGTAAACTTTACAGGACACCTTATCAAAGTTTGTTATAGTATTTTTGAAAAACGATTTTATCCGAAAAAAAATTACATTAATGTAAACATTCATAAGATTGTCAATTCTATTCCGAATTTGTCAACTAAAACCGAAAAAGACGTAGAAATATCTGAATTTTTGGTATTTGAGCAAGTGTAAAATCATTTGTTCCCCGGACTAATGCTATACCGACAAGAAACTATAAAAATTTATGATACTACAGAGACAAAAGTCAATAATTTCCGTCAGTTTTACAGGTTTAAAGAAAGAAAGACAACATTAAAACATGAGGGAAAATGCAAAAACTATGATATCTTGTGTTTTAGAAATTGAAATTTAAGTTAAGTTAAGTTATTTAATATTATATAAATCAACCTTAGTTGCACGGGATTCGAACCGTTGCCCGGTTTGATTGCATTGATATCCGCATCGTAAGCGAGAGCCTTATCCCCACTGCTACCAGGTTTAACATTACCAATTGGCAAATCAAGCCATTTAAACTGTACTTTGAAAATGATTGAAATATATGAAATAATTCACTAAAAATCTTGATAAAACTAAGGGGGGGGGGGGGTCTCAACACTCGCAGGTGCGTGTAGCTCACAGCTTGATGATATGAGGGAAAGTAAATGTGTTTTATAAATCACAAGTCTACTACCAATAATTATGCACACTTTTTAGAATTTCGTAATTTTTTCGTTTTTGTACCTTTTCGCATGGACTGGCTCATATAGGTGATATCGGCGAAAGTACCAAGCAAAGCCTATGTATAGTAAAAGAGTGATTTCGCCCTAACTTTTAAAAAAATCAACATATTTTAGATGTGTTTTTTGCAAACTAGATGTTTTGATAGATGCCAAATCCATTTGAAACATCAAATCGTTGCTAAAATATTTGGAATATGGACTTTTTGCTGATTGGTGTACGGTTGCTAAGGGGAGAATTTTAGTTGCTAGGGATAATTATATGTCAATATTTGCATTAAATTATAACGTTAGATATGAAGTATTATAAGTATTTCGATATTTCATTGCTTTTTGGCAATTTCGATTTTTTTGTTTTTTTGTGATTTTGAAAATGATAATTGAGCCAGTCCATGCGAAAAGGTACAAAAAGTCCTTTTGGTAAACTTTACAGGACACCTTATCAAAGTTTGTTATAGTATTTTTGAAAAACGATTTTATCCGAAAAAAAATTACATTAATGTAAACATTCATAAGATTGTCAATTCTATTCCGAATTTGTCAACTAAAACCGAAAAAGACGTAGAAATATCTGAATTTTTGGTATTTGAGCAAGTGTAAAATCATTTGTTCCCCGGACTAATGCTATACCGACAAGAAACTATAAAAATTTATGATACTACAGAGACAAAAGTCAATAATTTCCGTCAGTTTTACAGGTTTAAAGAAAGAAAGACAACATTAAAACATGAGGGAAAATGCAAAAACTATGATATCTTGTGTTTTAGAAATTGAAATTTAAGTTAAGTTAAGTTATTTAATATTATATAAATCAACCTTAGTTGCACGGGATTCGAACCGTTGCCCGGTTTGATTGCATTGATATCCGCATCGTAAGCGAGAGCCTTATCCCCACTGCTACCAGGTTTAACATTACCAATTGGCAAATCAAGCCATTTAAACTGTACTTTGAAAATGATTGAAATATATGAAATAATTCACTAAAAATCTTGATAAAACTAAGGGGGGGGGGGGGTCTCAACACTCGCAGGTGCGTGTAGCTCACAGCTTGATGATATGAGGGAAAGTAAATGTGTTTTATAAATCACAAGTCTACTACCAATAATTATGCACACTTTTTAGAATTTCGTAATTTTTTCGTTTTTGTACCTTTTCGCATGGACTGGCTCATATAGGTGATATCGGCGAAAGTACCAAGCAAAGCCTATGTATAGTAAAAGAGTGATTTCGCCCTAACTTTTAAAAAAATCAACATATTTTAGATGTGTTTTTTGCAAACTAGATGTTTTGATAGATGCCAAATCCATTTGAAACATCAAATCGTTGCTAAAATATTTGGAATATGGACTTTTTGCTGATTGGTGTACGGTTGCTAAGGGGAGAATTTTAGTTGCTAGGGATAATTATATGTCAATATTTGCATTAAATTATAACGTTAGATATGAAGTATTATAAGTATTTCGATATTTCATTGCTTTTTGGCAATTTCGATTTTTTTGTTTTTTTGTGATTTTGAAAATGATAATTGAGCCAGTCCATGCGAAAAGGTACAAAAAGTCCTTTTGGTAAACTTTACAGGACACCTTATCAAAGTTTGTTATAGTATTTTTGAAAAACGATTTTATCCGAAAAAAAATTACATTAATGTAAACATTCATAAGATTGTCAATTCTATTCCGAATTTGTCAACTAAAACCGAAAAAGACGTAGAAATATCTGAATTTTTGGTATTTGAGCAAGTGTAAAATCATTTGTTCCCCGGACTAATGCTATACCGACAAGAAACTATAAAAATTTATGATACTACAGAGACAAAAGTCAATAATTTCCGTCAGTTTTACAGGTTTAAAGAAAGAAAGACAACATTAAAACATGAGGGAAAATGCAAAAACTATGATATCTTGTGTTTTAGAAATTGAAATTTAAGTTAAGTTAAGTTATTTAATATTATATAAATCAACCTTAGTTGCACGGGATTCGAACCGTTGCCCGGTTTGATTGCATTGATATCCGCATCGTAAGCGAGAGCCTTATCCCCACTGCTACCAGGTTTAACATTACCAATTGGCAAATCAAGCCATTTAAACTGTACTTTGAAAATGATTGAAATATATGAAATAATTCACTAAAAATCTTGATAAAACTAAGGGGGGGGGGGGGTCTCAACACTCGCAGGTGCGTGTAGCTCACAGCTTGATGATATGAGGGAAAGTAAATGTGTTTTATAAATCACAAGTCTACTACCAATAATTATGCACACTTTTTAGAATTTCGTAATTTTTTCGTTTTTGTACCTTTTCGCATGGACTGGCTCATATAGGTGATATCGGCGAAAGTACCAAGCAAAGCCTATGTATAGTAAAAGAGTGATTTCGCCCTAACTTTTAAAAAAATCAACATATTTTAGATGTGTTTTTTGCAAACTAGATGTTTTGATAGATGCCAAATCCATTTGAAACATCAAATCGTTGCTAAAATATTTGGAATATGGACTTTTTGCTGATTGGTGTACGGTTGCTAAGGGGAGAATTTTAGTTGCTAGGGATAATTATATGTCAATATTTGCATTAAATTATAACGTTAGATATGAAGTATTATAAGTATTTCGATATTTCATTGCTTTTTGGCAATTTCGATTTTTTTGTTTTTTTGTGATTTTGAAAATGATAATTGAGCCAGTCCATGCGAAAAGGTACAAAAAGTCCTTTTGGTAAACTTTACAGGACACCTTATCAAAGTTTGTTATAGTATTTTTGAAAAACGATTTTATCCGAAAAAAAATTACATTAATGTAAACATTCATAAGATTGTCAATTCTATTCCGAATTTGTCAACTAAAACCGAAAAAGACGTAGAAATATCTGAATTTTTGGTATTTGAGCAAGTGTAAAATCATTTGTTCCCCGGACTAATGCTATACCGACAAGAAACTATAAAAATTTATGATACTACAGAGACAAAAGTCAATAATTTCCGTCAGTTTTACAGGTTTAAAGAAAGAAAGACAACATTAAAACATGAGGGAAAATGCAAAAACTATGATATCTTGTGTTTTAGAAATTGAAATTTAAGTTAAGTTAAGTTAAGTTATTTAATATTATATAAATCAACCTTAGTTGCACGGGATTCGAACCGTTGCCCGGTTTGATTGCATTGATATCCGCATCGTAAGCGAGAGCCTTATCCCCACTGCTACCAGGTTTAACATTACCAATTGGCAAATCAAGCCATTTAAACTGTACTTTGAAAATGATTGAAATATATGAAATAATTCACTAAAAATCTTGATAAAACTAAGGGGGGGGGGGGGGTCTCAACACTCGCAGGTGCGTGTAGCTCACAGCTTGATGATATGAGGGAAAGTAAATGTGTTTTATAAATCACAAGTCTACTACCAATAATTATGCACACTTTTTAGAATTTCGTAATTTTTTCGTTTTTGTACCTTTTCGCATGGACTGGCTCATATAGGTGATATCGGCGAAAGTACCAAGCAAAGCCTATGTATAGTAAAAGAGTGATTTCGCCCTAACTTTTAAAAAAATCAACATATTTTAGATGTGTTTTTTGCAAACTAGATGTTTTGATAGATGCCAAATCCATTTGAAACATCAAATCGTTGCTAAAATATTTGGAATATGGACTTTTTGCTGATTGGTGTACGGTTGCTAAGGGGAGAATTTTAGTTGCTAGGGATAATTATATGTCAATATTTGCATTAAATTATAACGTTAGATATGAAGTATTATAAGTATTTCGATATTTCATTGCTTTTTGGCAATTTCGATTTTTTTGTTTTTTTGTGATTTTGAAAATGATAATTGAGCCAGTCCATGCGAAAAGGTACAAAAAGTCCTTTTGGTAAACTTTACAGGACACCTTATCAAAGTTTGTTATAGTATTTTTGAAAAACGATTTTATCCGAAAAAAAATTACATTAATGTAAACATTCATAAGATTGTCAATTCTATTCCGAATTTGTCAACTAAAACCGAAAAAGACGTAGAAATATCTGAATTTTTGGTATTTGAGCAAGTGTAAAATCATTTGTTCCCCGGACTAATGCTATACCGACAAGAAACTATAAAAATTTATGATACTACAGAGACAAAAGTCAATAATTTCCGTCAGTTTTACAGGTTTAAAGAAAGAAAGACAACATTAAAACATGAGGGAAAATGCAAAAACTATGATATCTTGTGTTTTAGAAATTGAAATTTAAGTTAAGTTAAGTTAAGTTATTTAATATTATATAAATCAACCTTAGTTGCACGGGATTCGAACCGTTGCCCGGTTTGATTGCATTGATATCCGCATCGTAAGCGAGAGCCTTATCCCCACTGCTACCAGGTTTAACATTACCAATTGGCAAATCAAGCCATTTAAACTGTACTTTGAAAATGATTGAAATATATGAAATAATTCACTAAAAATCTTGATAAAACTAAGGGGGGGGGGGGGGTCTCAACACTCGCAGGTGCGTGTAGCTCACAGCTTGATGATATGAGGGAAAGTAAATGTGTTTTATAAATCACAAGTCTACTACCAATAATTATGCACACTTTTTAGAATTTCGTAATTTTTTCGTTTTTGTACCTTTTCGCATGGACTGGCTCATATAGGTGATATCGGCGAAAGTACCAAGCAAAGCCTATGTATAGTAAAAGAGTGATTTCGCCCTAACTTTTAAAAAAATCAACATATTTTAGATGTGTTTTTTGCAAACTAGATGTTTTGATAGATGCCAAATCCATTTGAAACATCAAATCGTTGCTAAAATATTTGGAATATGGACTTTTTGCTGATTGGTGTACGGTTGCTAAGGGGAGAATTTTAGTTGCTAGGGATAATTATATGTCAATATTTGCATTAAATTATAACGTTAGATATGAAGTATTATAAGTATTTCGATATTTCATTGCTTTTTGGCAATTTCGATTTTTTTGTTTTTTTGTGATTTTGAAAATGATAATTGAGCCAGTCCATGCGAAAAGGTACAAAAAGTCCTTTTGGTAAACTTTACAGGACACCTTATCAAAGTTTGTTATAGTATTTTTGAAAAACGATTTTATCCGAAAAAAAATTACATTAATGTAAACATTCATAAGATTGTCAATTCTATTCCGAATTTGTCAACTAAAACCGAAAAAGACGTAGAAATATCTGAATTTTTGGTATTTGAGCAAGTGTAAAATCATTTGTTCCCCGGACTAATGCTATACCGACAAGAAACTATAAAAATTTATGATACTACAGAGACAAAAGTCAATAATTTCCGTCAGTTTTACAGGTTTAAAGAAAGAAAGACAACATTAAAACATGAGGGAAAATGCAAAAACTATGATATCTTGTGTTTTAGAAATTGAAATTTAAGTTAAGTTAAGTTATTTAATATTATATAAATCAACCTTAGTTGCACGGGATTCGAACCGTTGCCCGGTTTGATTGCATTGATATCCGCATCGTAAGCGAGAGCCTTATCCCCACTGCTACCAGGTTTAACATTACCAATTGGCAAATCAAGCCATTTAAACTGTACTTTGAAAATGATTGAAATATATGAAATAATTCACTAAAAATCTTGATAAAACTAAGGGGGGGGGGGGGTCTCAACACTCGCAGGTGCGTGTAGCTCACAGCTTGATGATATGAGGGAAAGTAAATGTGTTTTATAAATCACAAGTCTACTACCAATAATTATGCACACTTTTTAGAATTTCGTAATTTTTTCGTTTTTGTACCTTTTCGCATGGACTGGCTCATATAGGTGATATCGGCGAAAGTACCAAGCAAAGCCTATGTATAGTAAAAGAGTGATTTCGCCCTAACTTTTAAAAAAATCAACATATTTTAGATGTGTTTTTTGCAAACTAGATGTTTTGATAGATGCCAAATCCATTTGAAACATCAAATCGTTGCTAAAATATTTGGAATATGGACTTTTTGCTGATTGGTGTACGGTTGCTAAGGGGAGAATTTTAGTTGCTAGGGATAATTATATGTCAATATTTGCATTAAATTATAACGTTAGATATGAAGTATTATAAGTATTTCGATATTTCATTGCTTTTTGGCAATTTCGATTTTTTTGTTTTTTTGTGATTTTGAAAATGATAATTGAGCCAGTCCATGCGAAAAGGTACAAAAAGTCCTTTTGGTAAACTTTACAGGACACCTTATCAAAGTTTGTTATAGTATTTTTGAAAAACGATTTTATCCGAAAAAAAATTACATTAATGTAAACATTCATAAGATTGTCAATTCTATTCCGAATTTGTCAACTAAAACCGAAAAAGACGTAGAAATATCTGAATTTTTGGTATTTGAGCAAGTGTAAAATCATTTGTTCCCCGGACTAATGCTATACCGACAAGAAACTATAAAAATTTATGATACTACAGAGACAAAAGTCAATAATTTCCGTCAGTTTTACAGGTTTAAAGAAAGAAAGACAACATTAAAACATGAGGGAAAATGCAAAAACTATGATATCTTGTGTTTTAGAAATTGAAATTTAAGTTAAGTTAAGTTATTTAATATTATATAAATCAACCTTAGTTGCACGGGATTCGAACCGTTGCCCGGTTTGATTGCATTGATATCCGCATCGTAAGCGAGAGCCTTATCCCCACTGCTACCAGGTTTAACATTACCAATTGGCAAATCAAGCCATTTAAACTGTACTTTGAAAATGATTGAAATATATGAAATAATTCACTAAAAATCTTGATAAAACTAAGGGGGGGGGGGGGTCTCAACACTCGCAGGTGCGTGTAGCTCACAGCTTGATGATATGAGGGAAAGTAAATGTGTTTTATAAATCACAAGTCTACTACCAATAATTATGCACACTTTTTAGAATTTCGTAATTTTTTCGTTTTTGTACCTTTTCGCATGGACTGGCTCATATAGGTGATATCGGCGAAAGTACCAAGCAAAGCCTATGTATAGTAAAAGAGTGATTTCGCCCTAACTTTTAAAAAAATCAACATATTTTAGATGTGTTTTTTGCAAACTAGATGTTTTGATAGATGCCAAATCCATTTGAAACATCAAATCGTTGCTAAAATATTTGGAATATGGACTTTTTGCTGATTGGTGTACGGTTGCTAAGGGGAGAATTTTAGTTGCTAGGGATAATTATATGTCAATATTTGCATTAAATTATAACGTTAGATATGAAGTATTATAAGTATTTCGATATTTCATTGCTTTTTGGCAATTTCGATTTTTTTGTTTTTTTGTGATTTTGAAAATGATAATTGAGCCAGTCCATGCGAAAAGGTACAAAAAGTCCTTTTGGTAAACTTTACAGGACACCTTATCAAAGTTTGTTATAGTATTTTTGAAAAACGATTTTATCCGAAAAAAAATTACATTAATGTAAACATTCATAAGATTGTCAATTCTATTCCGAATTTGTCAACTAAAACCGAAAAAGACGTAGAAATATCTGAATTTTTGGTATTTGAGCAAGTGTAAAATCATTTGTTCCCCGGACTAATGCTATACCGACAAGAAACTATAAAAATTTATGATACTACAGAGACAAAAGTCAATAATTTCCGTCAGTTTTACAGGTTTAAAGAAAGAAAGACAACATTAAAACATGAGGGAAAATGCAAAAACTATGATATCTTGTGTTTTAGAAATTGAAATTTAAGTTAAGTTAAGTTATTTAATATTATATAAATCAACCTTAGTTGCACGGGATTCGAACCGTTGCCCGGTTTGATTGCATTGATATCCGCATCGTAAGCGAGAGCCTTATCCCCACTGCTACCAGGTTTAACATTACCAATTGGCAAATCAAGCCATTTAAACTGTACTTTGAAAATGATTGAAATATATGAAATAATTCACTAAAAATCTTGATAAAACTAAGGGGGGGGGGGGGTCTCAACACTCGCAGGTGCGTGTAGCTCACAGCTTGATGATATGAGGGAAAGTAAATGTGTTTTATAAATCACAAGTCTACTACCAATAATTATGCACACTTTTTAGAATTTCGTAATTTTTTCGTTTTTGTACCTTTTCGCATGGACTGGCTCATATAGGTGATATCGGCGAAAGTACCAAGCAAAGCCTATGTATAGTAAAAGAGTGATTTCGCCCTAACTTTTAAAAAAATCAACATATTTTAGATGTGTTTTTTGCAAACTAGATGTTTTGATAGATGCCAAATCCATTTGAAACATCAAATCGTTGCTAAAATATTTGGAATATGGACTTTTTGCTGATTGGTGTACGGTTGCTAAGGGGAGAATTTTAGTTGCTAGGGATAATTATATGTCAATATTTGCATTAAATTATAACGTTAGATATGAAGTATTATAAGTATTTCGATATTTCATTGCTTTTTGGCAATTTCGATTTTTTTGTTTTTTTGTGATTTTGAAAATGATAATTGAGCCAGTCCATGCGAAAAGGTACAAAAAGTCCTTTTGGTAAACTTTACAGGACACCTTATCAAAGTTTGTTATAGTATTTTTGAAAAACGATTTTATCCGAAAAAAAATTACATTAATGTAAACATTCATAAGATTGTCAATTCTATTCCGAATTTGTCAACTAAAACCGAAAAAGACGTAGAAATATCTGAATTTTTGGTATTTGAGCAAGTGTAAAATCATTTGTTCCCCGGACTAATGCTATACCGACAAGAAACTATAAAAATTTATGATACTACAGAGACAAAAGTCAATAATTTCCGTCAGTTTTACAGGTTTAAAGAAAGAAAGACAACATTAAAACATGAGGGAAAATGCAAAAACTATGATATCTTGTGTTTTAGAAATTGAAATTTAAGTTAAGTTAAGTTATTTAATATTATATAAATCAACCTTAGTTGCACGGGATTCGAACCGTTGCCCGGTTTGATTGCATTGATATCCGCATCGTAAGCGAGAGCCTTATCCCCACTGCTACCAGGTTTAACATTACCAATTGGCAAATCAAGCCATTTAAACTGTACTTTGAAAATGATTGAAATATATGAAATAATTCACTAAAAATCTTGATAAAACTAAGGGGGGGGGGGGGTCTCAACACTCGCAGGTGCGTGTAGCTCACAGCTTGATGATATGAGGGAAAGTAAATGTGTTTTATAAATCACAAGTCTACTACCAATAATTATGCACACTTTTTAGAATTTCGTAATTTTTTCGTTTTTGTACCTTTTCGCATGGACTGGCTCATATAGGTGATATCGGCGAAAGTACCAAGCAAAGCCTATGTATAGTAAAAGAGTGATTTCGCCCTAACTTTTAAAAAAATCAACATATTTTAGATGTGTTTTTTGCAAACTAGATGTTTTGATAGATGCCAAATCCATTTGAAACATCAAATCGTTGCTAAAATATTTGGAATATGGACTTTTTGCTGATTGGTGTACGGTTGCTAAGGGGAGAATTTTAGTTGCTAGGGATAATTATATGTCAATATTTGCATTAAATTATAACGTTAGATATGAAGTATTATAAGTATTTCGATATTTCATTGCTTTTTGGCAATTTCGATTTTTTTGTTTTTTTGTGATTTTGAAAATGATAATTGAGCCAGTCCATGCGAAAAGGTACAAAAAGTCCTTTTGGTAAACTTTACAGGACACCTTATCAAAGTTTGTTATAGTATTTTTGAAAAACGATTTTATCCGAAAAAAAATTACATTAATGTAAACATTCATAAGATTGTCAATTCTATTCCGAATTTGTCAACTAAAACCGAAAAAGACGTAGAAATATCTGAATTTTTGGTATTTGAGCAAGTGTAAAATCATTTGTTCCCCGGACTAATGCTATACCGACAAGAAACTATAAAAATTTATGATACTACAGAGACAAAAGTCAATAATTTCCGTCAGTTTTACAGGTTTAAAGAAAGAAAGACAACATTAAAACATGAGGGAAAATGCAAAAACTATGATATCTTGTGTTTTAGAAATTGAAATTTAAGTTAAGTTAAGTTATTTAATATTATATAAATCAACCTTAGTTGCACGGGATTCGAACCGTTGCCCGGTTTGATTGCATTGATATCCGCATCGTAAGCGAGAGCCTTATCCCCACTGCTACCAGGTTTAACATTACCAATTGGCAAATCAAGCCATTTAAACTGTACTTTGAAAATGATTGAAATATATGAAATAATTCACTAAAAATCTTGATAAAACTAAGGGGGGGGGGGGTCTCAACACTCGCAGGTGCGTGTAGCTCACAGCTTGATGATATGAGGGAAAGTAAATGTGTTTTATAAATCACAAGTCTACTACCAATAATTATGCACACTTTTTAGAATTTCGTAATTTTTTCGTTTTTGTACCTTTTCGCATGGACTGGCTCATATAGGTGATATCGGCGAAAGTACCAAGCAAAGCCTATGTATAGTAAAAGAGTGATTTCGCCCTAACTTTTAAAAAAATCAACATATTTTAGATGTGTTTTTTGCAAACTAGATGTTTTGATAGATGCCAAATCCATTTGAAACATCAAATCGTTGCTAAAATATTTGGAATATGGACTTTTTGCTGATTGGTGTACGGTTGCTAAGGGGAGAATTTTAGTTGCTAGGGATAATTATATGTCAATATTTGCATTAAATTATAACGTTAGATATGAAGTATTATAAGTATTTCGATATTTCATTGCTTTTTGGCAATTTCGATTTTTTTGTTTTTTTGTGATTTTGAAAATGATAATTGAGCCAGTCCATGCGAAAAGGTACAAAAAGTCCTTTTGGTAAACTTTACAGGACACCTTATCAAAGTTTGTTATAGTATTTTTGAAAAACGATTTTATCCGAAAAAAAATTACATTAATGTAAACATTCATAAGATTGTCAATTCTATTCCGAATTTGTCAACTAAAACCGAAAAAGACGTAGAAATATCTGAATTTTTGGTATTTGAGCAAGTGTAAAATCATTTGTTCCCCGGACTAATGCTATACCGACAAGAAACTATAAAAATTTATGATACTACAGAGACAAAAGTCAATAATTTCCGTCAGTTTTACAGGTTTAAAGAAAGAAAGACAACATTAAAACATGAGGGAAAATGCAAAAACTATGATATCTTGTGTTTTAGAAATTGAAATTTAAGTTAAGTTAAGTTATTTAATATTATATAAATCAACCTTAGTTGCACGGGATTCGAACCGTTGCCCGGTTTGATTGCATTGATATCCGCATCGTAAGCGAGAGCCTTATCCCCACTGCTACCAGGTTTAACATTACCAATTGGCAAATCAAGCCATTTAAACTGTACTTTGAAAATGATTGAAATATATGAAATAATTCACTAAAAATCTTGATAAAACTAAGGGGGGGGGGGGTCTCAACACTCGCAGGTGCGTGTTGCTCACAGCTTGATGATATGAGGGAAAGTAAATGTGTTTTATAAATCACAAGTCTACTACCAATAATTATGCACACTTTTTAGAATTTCGTAATTTTTTCGTTTTTGTACCTTTTCGCATGGACTGGCTCATATAGGTGATATCGGCGAAAGTACCAAGCAAAGCCTATGTATAGTAAAAGAGTGATTTCGCCCTAACTTTTAAAAAAATCAACATATTTTAGATGTGTTTTTTGCAAACTAGATGTTTTGATAGATGCCAAATCCATTTGAAACATCAAATCGTTGCTAAAATATTTGGAATATGGACTTTTTGCTGATTGGTGTACGGTTGCTAAGGGGAGAATTTTAGTTGCTAGGGATAATTATATGTCAATATTTGCATTAAATTATAACGTTAGATATGAAGTATTATAAGTATTTCGATATTTCATTGCTTTTTGGCAATTTCGATTTTTTTGTTTTTTTGTGATTTTGAAAATGATAATTGAGCCAGTCCATGCGAAAAGGTACAAAAAGTCCTTTTGGTAAACTTTACAGGACACCTTATCAAAGTTTGTTATAGTATTTTTGAAAAACGATTTTATCCGAAAAAAAATTACATTAATGTAAACATTCATAAGATTGTCAATTCTATTCCGAATTTGTCAACTAAAACCGAAAAAGACGTAGAAATATCTGAATTTTTGGTATTTGAGCAAGTGTAAAATCATTTGTTCCCCGGACTAATGCTATACCGACAAGAAACTATAAAAATTTATGATACTACAGAGACAAAAGTCAATAATTTCCGTCAGTTTTACAGGTTTAAAGAAAGAAAGACAACATTAAAACATGAGGGAAAATGCAAAAACTATGATATCTTGTGTTTTAGAAATTGAAATTTAAGTTAAGTTAAGTTATTTAATATTATATAAATCAACCTTAGTTGCACGGGATTCGAACCGTTGCCCGGTTTGATTGCATTGATATCCGCATCGTAAGCGAGAGCCTTATCCCCACTGCTACCAGGTTTAACATTACCAATTGGCAAATCAAGCCATTTAAACTGTACTTTGAAAATGATTGAAATATATGAAATAATTCACTAAAAATCTTGATAAAACTAAGGGGGGGGGGGGGTCTCAACACTCGCAGGTGCGTGTAGCTCACAGCTTGATGATATGAGGGAAAGTAAATGTGTTTTATAAATCACAAGTCTACTACCAATAATTATGCACACTTTTTAGAATTTCGTAATTTTTTCGTTTTTGTACCTTTTCGCATGGACTGGCTCATATAGGTGATATCGGCGAAAGTACCAAGCAAAGCCTATGTATAGTAAAAGAGTGATTTCGCCCTAACTTTTAAAAAAATCAACATATTTTAGATGTGTTTTTTGCAAACTAGATGTTTTGATAGATGCCAAATCCATTTGAAACATCAAATCGTTGCTAAAATATTTGGAATATGGACTTTTTGCTGATTGGTGTACGGTTGCTAAGGGGAGAATTTTAGTTGCTAGGGATAATTATATGTCAATATTTGCATTAAATTATAACGTTAGATATGAAGTATTATAAGTATTTCGATATTTCATTGCTTTTTGGCAATTTCGATTTTTTTGTTTTTTTGTGATTTTGAAAATGATAATTGAGCCAGTCCATGCGAAAAGGTACAAAAAGTCCTTTTGGTAAACTTTACAGGACACCTTATCAAAGTTTGTTATAGTATTTTTGAAAAACGATTTTATCCGAAAAAAAATTACATTAATGTAAACATTCATAAGATTGTCAATTCTATTCCGAATTTGTCAACTAAAACCGAAAAAGACGTAGAAATATCTGAATTTTTGGTATTTGAGCAAGTGTAAAATCATTTGTTCCCCGGACTAATGCTATACCGACAAGAAACTATAAAAATTTATGATACTACAGAGACAAAAGTCAATAATTTCCGTCAGTTTTACAGGTTTAAAGAAAGAAAGACAACATTAAAACATGAGGGAAAATGCAAAAACTATGATATCTTGTGTTTTAGAAATTGAAATTTAAGTTAAGTTAAGTTATTTAATATTATATAAATCAACCTTAGTTGCACGGGATTCGAACCGTTGCCCGGTTTGATTGCATTGATATCCGCATCGTAAGCGAGAGCCTTATCCCCACTGCTACCAGGTTTAACATTACCAATTGGCAAATCAAGCCATTTAAACTGTACTTTGAAAATGATTGAAATATATGAAATAATTCACTAAAAATCTTGATAAAACTAAGGGGGGGGGGGGGTCTCAACACTCGCAGGTGCGTGTAGCTCACAGCTTGATGATATGAGGGAAAGTAAATGTGTTTTATAAATCACAAGTCTACTACCAATAATTATGCACACTTTTTAGAATTTCGTAATTTTTTCGTTTTTGTACCTTTTCGCATGGACTGGCTCATATAGGTGATATCGGCGAAAGTACCAAGCAAAGCCTATGTATAGTAAAAGAGTGATTTCGCCCTAACTTTTAAAAAAATCAACATATTTTAGATGTGTTTTTTGCAAACTAGATGTTTTGATAGATGCCAAATCCATTTGAAACATCAAATCGTTGCTAAAATATTTGGAATATGGACTTTTTGCTGATTGGTGTACGGTTGCTAAGGGGAGAATTTTAGTTGCTAGGGATAATTATATGTCAATATTTGCATTAAATTATAACGTTAGATATGAAGTATTATAAGTATTTCGATATTTCATTGCTTTTTGGCAATTTCGATTTTTTTGTTTTTTTGTGATTTTGAAAATGATAATTGAGCCAGTCCATGCGAAAAGGTACAAAAAGTCCTTTTGGTAAACTTTACAGGACACCTTATCAAAGTTTGTTATAGTATTTTTGAAAAACGATTTTATCCGAAAAAAAATTACATTAATGTAAACATTCATAAGATTGTCAATTCTATTCCGAATTTGTCAACTAAAACCGAAAAAGACGTAGAAATATCTGAATTTTTGGTATTTGAGCAAGTGTAAAATCATTTGTTCCCCGGACTAATGCTATACCGACAAGAAACTATAAAAATTTATGATACTACAGAGACAAAAGTCAATAATTTCCGTCAGTTTTACAGGTTTAAAGAAAGAAAGACAACATTAAAACATGAGGGAAAATGCAAAAACTATGATATCTTGTGTTTTAGAAATTGAAATTTAAGTTAAGTTAAGTTATTTAATATTATATAAATCAACCTTAGTTGCACGGGATTCGAACCGTTGCCCGGTTTGATTGCATTGATATCCGCATCGTAAGCGAGAGCCTTATCCCCACTGCTACCAGGTTTAACATTACCAATTGGCAAATCAAGCCATTTAAACTGTACTTTGAAAATGATTGAAATATATGAAATAATTCACTAAAAATCTTGATAAAACTAAGGGGGGGGGGGGGTCTCAACACTCGCAGGTGCGTGTAGCTCACAGCTTGATGATATGAGGGAAAGTAAATGTGTTTTATAAATCACAAGTCTACTACCAATAATTATGCACACTTTTTAGAATTTCGTAATTTTTTCGTTTTTGTACCTTTTCGCATGGACTGGCTCATATAGGTGATATCGGCGAAAGTACCAAGCAAAGCCTATGTATAGTAAAAGAGTGATTTCGCCCTAACTTTTAAAAAAATCAACATATTTTAGATGTGTTTTTTGCAAACTAGATGTTTTGATAGATGCCAAATCCATTTGAAACATCAAATCGTTGCTAAAATATTTGGAATATGGACTTTTTGCTGATTGGTGTACGGTTGCTAAGGGGAGAATTTTAGTTGCTAGGGATAATTATATGTCAATATTTGCATTAAATTATAACGTTAGATATGAAGTATTATAAGTATTTCGATATTTCATTGCTTTTTGGCAATTTCGATTTTTTTGTTTTTTTGTGATTTTGAAAATGATAATTGAGCCAGTCCATGCGAAAAGGTACAAAAAGTCCTTTTGGTAAACTTTACAGGACACCTTATCAAAGTTTGTTATAGTATTTTTGAAAAACGATTTTATCCGAAAAAAAATTACATTAATGTAAACATTCATAAGATTGTCAATTCTATTCCGAATTTGTCAACTAAAACCGAAAAAGACGTAGAAATATCTGAATTTTTGGTATTTGAGCAAGTGTAAAATCATTTGTTCCCCGGACTAATGCTATACCGACAAGAAACTATAAAAATTTATGATACTACAGAGACAAAAGTCAATAATTTCCGTCAGTTTTACAGGTTTAAAGAAAGAAAGACAACATTAAAACATGAGGGAAAATGCAAAAACTATGATATCTTGTGTTTTAGAAATTGAAATTTAAGTTAAGTTAAGTTATTTAATATTATATAAATCAACCTTAGTTGCACGGGATTCGAACCGTTGCCCGGTTTGATTGCATTGATATCCGCATCGTAAGCGAGAGCCTTATCCCCACTGCTACCAGGTTTAACATTACCAATTGGCAAATCAAGCCATTTAAACTGTACTTTGAAAATGATTGAAATATATGAAATAATTCACTAAAAATCTTGATAAAACTAAGGGGGGGGGGGGGTCTCAACACTCGCAGGTGCGTGTAGCTCACAGCTTGATGATATGAGGGAAAGTAAATGTGTTTTATAAATCACAAGTCTACTACCAATAATTATGCACACTTTTTAGAATTTCGTAATTTTTTCGTTTTTGTACCTTTTCGCATGGACTGGCTCATATAGGTGATATCGGCGAAAGTACCAAGCAAAGCCTATGTATAGTAAAAGAGTGATTTCGCCCTAACTTTTAAAAAAATCAACATATTTTAGATGTGTTTTTTGCAAACTAGATGTTTTGATAGATGCCAAATCCATTTGAAACATCAAATCGTTGCTAAAATATTTGGAATATGGACTTTTTGCTGATTGGTGTACGGTTGCTAAGGGGAGAATTTTAGTTGCTAGGGATAATTATATGTCAATATTTGCATTAAATTATAACGTTAGATATGAAGTATTATAAGTATTTCGATATTTCATTGCTTTTTGGCAATTTCGATTTTTTTGTTTTTTTGTGATTTTGAAAATGATAATTGAGCCAGTCCATGCGAAAAGGTACAAAAAGTCCTTTTGGTAAACTTTACAGGACACCTTATCAAAGTTTGTTATAGTATTTTTGAAAAACGATTTTATCCGAAAAAAAATTACATTAATGTAAACATTCATAAGATTGTCAATTCTATTCCGAATTTGTCAACTAAAACCGAAAAAGACGTAGAAATATCTGAATTTTTGGTATTTGAGCAAGTGTAAAATCATTTGTTCCCCGGACTAATGCTATACCGACAAGAAACTATAAAAATTTATGATACTACAGAGACAAAAGTCAATAATTTCCGTCAGTTTTACAGGTTTAAAGAAAGAAAGACAACATTAAAACATGAGGGAAAATGCAAAAACTATGATATCTTGTGTTTTAGAAATTGAAATTTAAGTTAAGTTAAGTTATTTAATATTATATAAATCAACCTTAGTTGCACGGGATTCGAACCGTTGCCCGGTTTGATTGCATTGATATCCGCATCGTAAGCGAGAGCCTTATCCCCACTGCTACCAGGTTTAACATTACCAATTGGCAAATCAAGCCATTTAAACTGTACTTTGAAAATGATTGAAATATATGAAATAATTCACTAAAAATCTTGATAAAACTAAGGGGGGGGGGGGGTCTCAACACTCGCAGGTGCGTGTAGCTCACAGCTTGATGATATGAGGGAAAGTAAATGTGTTTTATAAATCACAAGTCTACTACCAATAATTATGCACACTTTTTAGAATTTCGTAATTTTTTCGTTTTTGTACCTTTTCGCATGGACTGGCTCATATAGGTGATATCGGCGAAAGTACCAAGCAAAGCCTATGTATAGTAAAAGAGTGATTTCGCCCTAACTTTTAAAAAAATCAACATATTTTAGATGTGTTTTTTGCAAACTAGATGTTTTGATAGATGCCAAATCCATTTGAAACATCAAATCGTTGCTAAAATATTTGGAATATGGACTTTTTGCTGATTGGTGTACGGTTGCTAAGGGGAGAATTTTAGTTGCTAGGGATAATTATATGTCAATATTTGCATTAAATTATAACGTTAGATATGAAGTATTATAAGTATTTCGATATTTCATTGCTTTTTGGCAATTTCGATTTTTTTGTTTTTTTGTGATTTTGAAAATGATAATTGAGCCAGTCCATGCGAAAAGGTACAAAAAGTCCTTTTGGTAAACTTTACAGGACACCTTATCAAAGTTTGTTATAGTATTTTTGAAAAACGATTTTATCCGAAAAAAAATTACATTAATGTAAACATTCATAAGATTGTCAATTCTATTCCGAATTTGTCAACTAAAACCGAAAAAGACGTAGAAATATCTGAATTTTTGGTATTTGAGCAAGTGTAAAATCATTTGTTCCCCGGACTAATGCTATACCGACAAGAAACTATAAAAATTTATGATACTACAGAGACAAAAGTCAATAATTTCCGTCAGTTTTACAGGTTTAAAGAAAGAAAGACAACATTAAAACATGAGGGAAAATGCAAAAACTATGATATCTTGTGTTTTAGAAATTGAAATTTAAGTTAAGTTAAGTTATTTAATATTATATAAATCAACCTTAGTTGCACGGGATTCGAACCGTTGCCCGGTTTGATTGCATTGATATCCGCATCGTAAGCGAGAGCCTTATCCCCACTGCTACCAGGTTTAACATTACCAATTGGCAAATCAAGCCATTTAAACTGTACTTTGAAAATGATTGAAATATATGAAATAATTCACTAAAAATCTTGATAAAACTAAGGGGGGGGGGGGGTCTCAACACTCGCAGGTGCGTGTAGCTCACAGCTTGATGATATGAGGGAAAGTAAATGTGTTTTATAAATCACAAGTCTACTACCAATAATTATGCACACTTTTTAGAATTTCGTAATTTTTTCGTTTTTGTACCTTTTCGCATGGACTGGCTCATATAGGTGATATCGGCGAAAGTACCAAGCAAAGCCTATGTATAGTAAAAGAGTGATTTCGCCCTAACTTTTAAAAAAATCAACATATTTTAGATGTGTTTTTTGCAAACTAGATGTTTTGATAGATGCCAAATCCATTTGAAACATCAAATCGTTGCTAAAATATTTGGAATATGGACTTTTTGCTGATTGGTGTACGGTTGCTAAGGGGAGAATTTTAGTTGCTAGGGATAATTATATGTCAATATTTGCATTAAATTATAACGTTAGATATGAAGTATTATAAGTATTTCGATATTTCATTGCTTTTTGGCAATTTCGATTTTTTTGTTTTTTTGTGATTTTGAAAATGATAATTGAGCCAGTCCATGCGAAAAGGTACAAAAAGTCCTTTTGGTAAACTTTACAGGACACCTTATCAAAGTTTGTTATAGTATTTTTGAAAAACGATTTTATCCGAAAAAAAATTACATTAATGTAAACATTCATAAGATTGTCAATTCTATTCCGAATTTGTCAACTAAAACCGAAAAAGACGTAGAAATATCTGAATTTTTGGTATTTGAGCAAGTGTAAAATCATTTGTTCCCCGGACTAATGCTATACCGACAAGAAACTATAAAAATTTATGATACTACAGAGACAAAAGTCAATAATTTCCGTCAGTTTTACAGGTTTAAAGAAAGAAAGACAACATTAAAACATGAGGGAAAATGCAAAAACTATGATATCTTGTGTTTTAGAAATTGAAATTTAAGTTAAGTTAAGTTATTTAATATTATATAAATCAACCTTAGTTGCACGGGATTCGAACCGTTGCCCGGTTTGATTGCATTGATATCCGCATCGTAAGCGAGAGCCTTATCCCCACTGCTACCAGGTTTAACATTACCAATTGGCAAATCAAGCCATTTAAACTGTACTTTGAAAATGATTGAAATATATGAAATAATTCACTAAAAATCTTGATAAAACTAAGGGGGGGGGGGGGTCTCAACACTCGCAGGTGCGTGTAGCTCACAGCTTGATGATATGAGGGAAAGTAAATGTGTTTTATAAATCACAAGTCTACTACCAATAATTATGCACACTTTTTAGAATTTCGTAATTTTTTCGTTTTTGTACCTTTTCGCATGGACTGGCTCATATAGGTGATATCGGCGAAAGTACCAAGCAAAGCCTATGTATAGTAAAAGAGTGATTTCGCCCTAACTTTTAAAAAAATCAACATATTTTAGATGTGTTTTTTGCAAACTAGATGTTTTGATAGATGCCAAATCCATTTGAAACATCAAATCGTTGCTAAAATATTTGGAATATGGACTTTTTGCTGATTGGTGTACGGTTGCTAAGGGGAGAATTTTAGTTGCTAGGGATAATTATATGTCAATATTTGCATTAAATTATAACGTTAGATATGAAGTATTATAAGTATTTCGATATTTCATTGCTTTTTGGCAATTTCGATTTTTTTGTTTTTTTGTGATTTTGAAAATGATAATTGAGCCAGTCCATGCGAAAAGGTACAAAAAGTCCTTTTGGTAAACTTTACAGGACACCTTATCAAAGTTTGTTATAGTATTTTTGAAAAACGATTTTATCCGAAAAAAAATTACATTAATGTAAACATTCATAAGATTGTCAATTCTATTCCGAATTTGTCAACTAAAACCGAAAAAGACGTAGAAATATCTGAATTTTTGGTATTTGAGCAAGTGTAAAATCATTTGTTCCCCGGACTAATGCTATACCGACAAGAAACTATAAAAATTTATGATACTACAGAGACAAAAGTCAATAATTTCCGTCAGTTTTACAGGTTTAAAGAAAGAAAGACAACATTAAAACATGAGGGAAAATGCAAAAACTATGATATCTTGTGTTTTAGAAATTGAAATTTAAGTTAAGTTAAGTTATTTAATATTATATAAATCAACCTTAGTTGCACGGGATTCGAACCGTTGCCCGGTTTGATTGCATTGATATCCGCATCGTAAGCGAGAGCCTTATCCCCACTGCTACCAGGTTTAACATTACCAATTGGCAAATCAAGCCATTTAAACTGTACTTTGAAAATGATTGAAATATATGAAATAATTCACTAAAAATCTTGATAAAACTAAGGGGGGGGGGGGGTCTCAACACTCGCAGGTGCGTGTAGCTCACAGCTTGATGATATGAGGGAAAGTAAATGTGTTTTATAAATCACAAGTCTACTACCAATAATTATGCACACTTTTTAGAATTTCGTAATTTTTTCGTTTTTGTACCTTTTCGCATGGACTGGCTCATATAGGTGATATCGGCGAAAGTACCAAGCAAAGCCTATGTATAGTAAAAGAGTGATTTCGCCCTAACTTTTAAAAAAATCAACATATTTTAGATGTGTTTTTTGCAAACTAGATGTTTTGATAGATGCCAAATCCATTTGAAACATCAAATCGTTGCTAAAATATTTGGAATATGGACTTTTTGCTGATTGGTGTACGGTTGCTAAGGGGAGAATTTTAGTTGCTAGGGATAATTATATGTCAATATTTGCATTAAATTATAACGTTAGATATGAAGTATTATAAGTATTTCGATATTTCATTGCTTTTTGGCAATTTCGATTTTTTTGTTTTTTTGTGATTTTGAAAATGATAATTGAGCCAGTCCATGCGAAAAGGTACAAAAAGTCCTTTTGGTAAACTTTACAGGACACCTTATCAAAGTTTGTTATAGTATTTTTGAAAAACGATTTTATCCGAAAAAAAATTACATTAATGTAAACATTCATAAGATTGTCAATTCTATTCCGAATTTGTCAACTAAAACCGAAAAAGACGTAGAAATATCTGAATTTTTGGTATTTGAGCAAGTGTAAAATCATTTGTTCCCCGGACTAATGCTATACCGACAAGAAACTATAAAAATTTATGATACTACAGAGACAAAAGTCAATAATTTCCGTCAGTTTTACAGGTTTAAAGAAAGAAAGACAACATTAAAACATGAGGGAAAATGCAAAAACTATGATATCTTGTGTTTTAGAAATTGAAATTTAAGTTAAGTTAAGTTATTTAATATTATATAAATCAACCTTAGTTGCACGGGATTCGAACCGTTGCCCGGTTTGATTGCATTGATATCCGCATCGTAAGCGAGAGCCTTATCCCCACTGCTACCAGGTTTAACATTACCAATTGGCAAATCAAGCCATTTAAACTGTACTTTGAAAATGATTGAAATATATGAAATAATTCACTAAAAATCTTGATAAAACTAAGGGGGGGGGGGGGTCTCAACACTCGCAGGTGCGTGTAGCTCACAGCTTGATGATATGAGGGAAAGTAAATGTGTTTTATAAATCACAAGTCTACTACCAATAATTATGCACACTTTTTAGAATTTCGTAATTTTTTCGTTTTTGTACCTTTTCGCATGGACTGGCTCATATAGGTGATATCGGCGAAAGTACCAAGCAAAGCCTATGTATAGTAAAAGAGTGATTTCGCCCTAACTTTTAAAAAAATCAACATATTTTAGATGTGTTTTTTGCAAACTAGATGTTTTGATAGATGCCAAATCCATTTGAAACATCAAATCGTTGCTAAAATATTTGGAATATGGACTTTTTGCTGATTGGTGTACGGTTGCTAAGGGGAGAATTTTAGTTGCTAGGGATAATTATATGTCAATATTTGCATTAAATTATAACGTTAGATATGAAGTATTATAAGTATTTCGATATTTCATTGCTTTTTGGCAATTTCGATTTTTTTGTTTTTTTGTGATTTTGAAAATGATAATTGAGCCAGTCCATGCGAAAAGGTACAAAAAGTCCTTTTGGTAAACTTTACAGGACACCTTATCAAAGTTTGTTATAGTATTTTTGAAAAACGATTTTATCCGAAAAAAAATTACATTAATGTAAACATTCATAAGATTGTCAATTCTATTCCGAATTTGTCAACTAAAACCGAAAAAGACGTAGAAATATCTGAATTTTTGGTATTTGAGCAAGTGTAAAATCATTTGTTCCCCGGACTAATGCTATACCGACAAGAAACTATAAAAATTTATGATACTACAGAGACAAAAGTCAATAATTTCCGTCAGTTTTACAGGTTTAAAGAAAGAAAGACAACATTAAAACATGAGGGAAAATGCAAAAACTATGATATCTTGTGTTTTAGAAATTGAAATTTAAGTTAAGTTAAGTTATTTAATATTATATAAATCAACCTTAGTTGCACGGGATTCGAACCGTTGCCCGGTTTGATTGCATTGATATCCGCATCGTAAGCGAGAGCCTTATCCCCACTGCTACCAGGTTTAACATTACCAATTGGCAAATCAAGCCATTTAAACTGTACTTTGAAAATGATTGAAATATATGAAATAATTCACTAAAAATCTTGATAAAACTAAGGGGGGGGGGGGGTCTCAACACTCGCAGGTGCGTGTAGCTCACAGCTTGATGATATGAGGGAAAGTAAATGTGTTTTATAAATCACAAGTCTACTACCAATAATTATGCACACTTTTTAGAATTTCGTAATTTTTTCGTTTTTGTACCTTTTCGCATGGACTGGCTCATATAGGTGATATCGGCGAAAGTACCAAGCAAAGCCTATGTATAGTAAAAGAGTGATTTCGCCCTAACTTTTAAAAAAATCAACATATTTTAGATGTGTTTTTTGCAAACTAGATGTTTTGATAGATGCCAAATCCATTTGAAACATCAAATCGTTGCTAAAATATTTGGAATATGGACTTTTTGCTGATTGGTGTACGGTTGCTAAGGGGAGAATTTTAGTTGCTAGGGATAATTATATGTCAATATTTGCATTAAATTATAACGTTAGATATGAAGTATTATAAGTATTTCGATATTTCATTGCTTTTTGGCAATTTCGATTTTTTTGTTTTTTTGTGATTTTGAAAATGATAATTGAGCCAGTCCATGCGAAAAGGTACAAAAAGTCCTTTTGGTAAACTTTACAGGACACCTTATCAAAGTTTGTTATAGTATTTTTGAAAAACGATTTTATCCGAAAAAAAATTACATTAATGTAAACATTCATAAGATTGTCAATTCTATTCCGAATTTGTCAACTAAAACCGAAAAAGACGTAGAAATATCTGAATTTTTGGTATTTGAGCAAGTGTAAAATCATTTGTTCCCCGGACTAATGCTATACCGACAAGAAACTATAAAAATTTATGATACTACAGAGACAAAAGTCAATAATTTCCGTCAGTTTTACAGGTTTAAAGAAAGAAAGACAACATTAAAACATGAGGGAAAATGCAAAAACTATGATATCTTGTGTTTTAGAAATTGAAATTTAAGTTAAGTTAAGTTATTTAATATTATATAAATCAACCTTAGTTGCACGGGATTCGAACCGTTGCCCGGTTTGATTGCATTGATATCCGCATCGTAAGCGAGAGCCTTATCCCCACTGCTACCAGGTTTAACATTACCAATTGGCAAATCAAGCCATTTAAACTGTACTTTGAAAATGATTGAAATATATGAAATAATTCACTAAAAATCTTGATAAAACTAAGGGGGGGGGGGGGTCTCAACACTCGCAGGTGCGTGTAGCTCACAGCTTGATGATATGAGGGAAAGTAAATGTGTTTTATAAATCACAAGTCTACTACCAATAATTATGCACACTTTTTAGAATTTCGTAATTTTTTCGTTTTTGTACCTTTTCGCATGGACTGGCTCATATAGGTGATATCGGCGAAAGTACCAAGCAAAGCCTATGTATAGTAAAAGAGTGATTTCGCCCTAACTTTTAAAAAAATCAACATATTTTAGATGTGTTTTTTGCAAACTAGATGTTTTGATAGATGCCAAATCCATTTGAAACATCAAATCGTTGCTAAAATATTTGGAATATGGACTTTTTGCTGATTGGTGTACGGTTGCTAAGGGGAGAATTTTAGTTGCTAGGGATAATTATATGTCAATATTTGCATTAAATTATAACGTTAGATATGAAGTATTATAAGTATTTCGATATTTCATTGCTTTTTGGCAATTTCGATTTTTTTGTTTTTTTGTGATTTTGAAAATGATAATTGAGCCAGTCCATGCGAAAAGGTACAAAAAGTCCTTTTGGTAAACTTTACAGGACACCTTATCAAAGTTTGTTATAGTATTTTTGAAAAACGATTTTATCCGAAAAAAAATTACATTAATGTAAACATTCATAAGATTGTCAATTCTATTCCGAATTTGTCAACTAAAACCGAAAAAGACGTAGAAATATCTGAATTTTTGGTATTTGAGCAAGTGTAAAATCATTTGTTCCCCGGACTAATGCTATACCGACAAGAAACTATAAAAATTTATGATACTACAGAGACAAAAGTCAATAATTTCCGTCAGTTTTACAGGTTTAAAGAAAGAAAGACAACATTAAAACATGAGGGAAAATGCAAAAACTATGATATCTTGTGTTTTAGAAATTGAAATTTAAGTTAAGTTAAGTTATTTAATATTATATAAATCAACCTTAGTTGCACGGGATTCGAACCGTTGCCCGGTTTGATTGCATTGATATCCGCATCGTAAGCGAGAGCCTTATCCCCACTGCTACCAGGTTTAACATTACCAATTGGCAAATCAAGCCATTTAAACTGTACTTTGAAAATGATTGAAATATATGAAATAATTCACTAAAAATCTTGATAAAACTAAGGGGGGGGGGGGGTCTCAACACTCGCAGGTGCGTGTAGCTCACAGCTTGATGATATGAGGGAAAGTAAATGTGTTTTATAAATCACAAGTCTACTACCAATAATTATGCACACTTTTTAGAATTTCGTAATTTTTTCGTTTTTGTACCTTTTCGCATGGACTGGCTCATATAGGTGATATCGGCGAAAGTACCAAGCAAAGCCTATGTATAGTAAAAGAGTGATTTCGCCCTAACTTTTAAAAAAATCAACATATTTTAGATGTGTTTTTTGCAAACTAGATGTTTTGATAGATGCCAAATCCATTTGAAACATCAAATCGTTGCTAAAATATTTGGAATATGGACTTTTTGCTGATTGGTGTACGGTTGCTAAGGGGAGAATTTTAGTTGCTAGGGATAATTATATGTCAATATTTGCATTAAATTATAACGTTAGATATGAAGTATTATAAGTATTTCGATATTTCATTGCTTTTTGGCAATTTCGATTTTTTTGTTTTTTTGTGATTTTGAAAATGATAATTGAGCCAGTCCATGCGAAAAGGTACAAAAAGTCCTTTTGGTAAACTTTACAGGACACCTTATCAAAGTTTGTTATAGTATTTTTGAAAAACGATTTTATCCGAAAAAAAATTACATTAATGTAAACATTCATAAGATTGTCAATTCTATTCCGAATTTGTCAACTAAAACCGAAAAAGACGTAGAAATATCTGAATTTTTGGTATTTGAGCAAGTGTAAAATCATTTGTTCCCCGGACTAATGCTATACCGACAAGAAACTATAAAAATTTATGATACTACAGAGACAAAAGTCAATAATTTCCGTCAGTTTTACAGGTTTAAAGAAAGAAAGACAACATTAAAACATGAGGGAAAATGCAAAAACTATGATATCTTGTGTTTTAGAAATTGAAATTTAAGTTAAGTTAAGTTATTTAATATTATATAAATCAACCTTAGTTGCACGGGATTCGAACCGTTGCCCGGTTTGATTGCATTGATATCCGCATCGTAAGCGAGAGCCTTATCCCCACTGCTACCAGGTTTAACATTACCAATTGGCAAATCAAGCCATTTAAACTGTACTTTGAAAATGATTGAAATATATGAAATAATTCACTAAAAATCTTGATAAAACTAAGGGGGGGGGGGGGTCTCAACACTCGCAGGTGCGTGTAGCTCACAGCTTGATGATATGAGGGAAAGTAAATGTGTTTTATAAATCACAAGTCTACTACCAATAATTATGCACACTTTTTAGAATTTCGTAATTTTTTCGTTTTTGTACCTTTTCGCATGGACTGGCTCATATAGGTGATATCGGCGAAAGTACCAAGCAAAGCCTATGTATAGTAAAAGAGTGATTTCGCCCTAACTTTTAAAAAAATCAACATATTTTAGATGTGTTTTTTGCAAACTAGATGTTTTGATAGATGCCAAATCCATTTGAAACATCAAATCGTTGCTAAAATATTTGGAATATGGACTTTTTGCTGATTGGTGTACGGTTGCTAAGGGGAGAATTTTAGTTGCTAGGGATAATTATATGTCAATATTTGCATTAAATTATAACGTTAGATATGAAGTATTATAAGTATTTCGATATTTCATTGCTTTTTGGCAATTTCGATTTTTTTGTTTTTTTGTGATTTTGAAAATGATAATTGAGCCAGTCCATGCGAAAAGGTACAAAAAGTCCTTTTGGTAAACTTTACAGGACACCTTATCAAAGTTTGTTATAGTATTTTTGAAAAACGATTTTATCCGAAAAAAAATTACATTAATGTAAACATTCATAAGATTGTCAATTCTATTCCGAATTTGTCAACTAAAACCGAAAAAGACGTAGAAATATCTGAATTTTTGGTATTTGAGCAAGTGTAAAATCATTTGTTCCCCGGACTAATGCTATACCGACAAGAAACTATAAAAATTTATGATACTACAGAGACAAAAGTCAATAATTTCCGTCAGTTTTACAGGTTTAAAGAAAGAAAGACAACATTAAAACATGAGGGAAAATGCAAAAACTATGATATCTTGTGTTTTAGAAATTGAAATTTAAGTTAAGTTAAGTTATTTAATATTATATAAATCAACCTTAGTTGCACGGGATTCGAACCGTTGCCCGGTTTGATTGCATTGATATCCGCATCGTAAGCGAGAGCCTTATCCCCACTGCTACCAGGTTTAACATTACCAATTGGCAAATCAAGCCATTTAAACTGTACTTTGAAAATGATTGAAATATATGAAATAATTCACTAAAAATCTTGATAAAACTAAGGGGGGGGGGGGGTCTCAACACTCGCAGGTGCGTGTAGCTCACAGCTTGATGATATGAGGGAAAGTAAATGTGTTTTATAAATCACAAGTCTACTACCAATAATTATGCACACTTTTTAGAATTTCGTAATTTTTTCGTTTTTGTACCTTTTCGCATGGACTGGCTCATATAGGTGATATCGGCGAAAGTACCAAGCAAAGCCTATGTATAGTAAAAGAGTGATTTCGCCCTAACTTTTAAAAAAATCAACATATTTTAGATGTGTTTTTTGCAAACTAGATGTTTTGATAGATGCCAAATCCATTTGAAACATCAAATCGTTGCTAAAATATTTGGAATATGGACTTTTTGCTGATTGGTGTACGGTTGCTAAGGGGAGAATTTTAGTTGCTAGGGATAATTATATGTCAATATTTGCATTAAATTATAACGTTAGATATGAAGTATTATAAGTATTTCGATATTTCATTGCTTTTTGGCAATTTCGATTTTTTTGTTTTTTTGTGATTTTGAAAATGATAATTGAGCCAGTCCATGCGAAAAGGTACAAAAAGTCCTTTTGGTAAACTTTACAGGACACCTTATCAAAGTTTGTTATAGTATTTTTGAAAAACGATTTTATCCGAAAAAAAATTACATTAATGTAAACATTCATAAGATTGTCAATTCTATTCCGAATTTGTCAACTAAAACCGAAAAAGACGTAGAAATATCTGAATTTTTGGTATTTGAGCAAGTGTAAAATCATTTGTTCCCCGGACTAATGCTATACCGACAAGAAACTATAAAAATTTATGATACTACAGAGACAAAAGTCAATAATTTCCGTCAGTTTTACAGGTTTAAAGAAAGAAAGACAACATTAAAACATGAGGGAAAATGCAAAAACTATGATATCTTGTGTTTTAGAAATTGAAATTTAAGTTAAGTTAAGTTATTTAATATTATATAAATCAACCTTAGTTGCACGGGATTCGAACCGTTGCCCGGTTTGATTGCATTGATATCCGCATCGTAAGCGAGAGCCTTATCCCCACTGCTACCAGGTTTAACATTACCAATTGGCAAATCAAGCCATTTAAACTGTACTTTGAAAATGATTGAAATATATGAAATAATTCACTAAAAATCTTGATAAAACTAAGGGGGGGGGGGGGTCTCAACACTCGCAGGTGCGTGTAGCTCACAGCTTGATGATATGAGGGAAAGTAAATGTGTTTTATAAATCACAAGTCTACTACCAATAATTATGCACACTTTTTAGAATTTCGTAATTTTTTCGTTTTTGTACCTTTTCGCATGGACTGGCTCATATAGGTGATATCGGCGAAAGTACCAAGCAAAGCCTATGTATAGTAAAAGAGTGATTTCGCCCTAACTTTTAAAAAAATCAACATATTTTAGATGTGTTTTTTGCAAACTAGATGTTTTGATAGATGCCAAATCCATTTGAAACATCAAATCGTTGCTAAAATATTTGGAATATGGACTTTTTGCTGATTGGTGTACGGTTGCTAAGGGGAGAATTTTAGTTGCTAGGGATAATTATATGTCAATATTTGCATTAAATTATAACGTTAGATATGAAGTATTATAAGTATTTCGATATTTCATTGCTTTTTGGCAATTTCGATTTTTTTGTTTTTTTGTGATTTTGAAAATGATAATTGAGCCAGTCCATGCGAAAAGGTACAAAAAGTCCTTTTGGTAAACTTTACAGGACACCTTATCAAAGTTTGTTATAGTATTTTTGAAAAACGATTTTATCCGAAAAAAAATTACATTAATGTAAACATTCATAAGATTGTCAATTCTATTCCGAATTTGTCAACTAAAACCGAAAAAGACGTAGAAATATCTGAATTTTTGGTATTTGAGCAAGTGTAAAATCATTTGTTCCCCGGACTAATGCTATACCGACAAGAAACTATAAAAATTTATGATACTACAGAGACAAAAGTCAATAATTTCCGTCAGTTTTACAGGTTTAAAGAAAGAAAGACAACATTAAAACATGAGGGAAAATGCAAAAACTATGATATCTTGTGTTTTAGAAATTGAAATTTAAGTTAAGTTAAGTTATTTAATATTATATAAATCAACCTTAGTTGCACGGGATTCGAACCGTTGCCCGGTTTGATTGCATTGATATCCGCATCGTAAGCGAGAGCCTTATCCCCACTGCTACCAGGTTTAACATTACCAATTGGCAAATCAAGCCATTTAAACTGTACTTTGAAAATGATTGAAATATATGAAATAATTCACTAAAAATCTTGATAAAACTAAGGGGGGGGGGGGGTCTCAACACTCGCAGGTGCGTGTAGCTCACAGCTTGATGATATGAGGGAAAGTAAATGTGTTTTATAAATCACAAGTCTACTACCAATAATTATGCACACTTTTTAGAATTTCGTAATTTTTTCGTTTTTGTACCTTTTCGCATGGACTGGCTCATATAGGTGATATCGGCGAAAGTACCAAGCAAAGCCTATGTATAGTAAAAGAGTGATTTCGCCCTAACTTTTAAAAAAATCAACATATTTTAGATGTGTTTTTTGCAAACTAGATGTTTTGATAGATGCCAAATCCATTTGAAACATCAAATCGTTGCTAAAATATTTGGAATATGGACTTTTTGCTGATTGGTGTACGGTTGCTAAGGGGAGAATTTTAGTTGCTAGGGATAATTATATGTCAATATTTGCATTAAATTATAACGTTAGATATGAAGTATTATAAGTATTTCGATATTTCATTGCTTTTTGGCAATTTCGATTTTTTTGTTTTTTTGTGATTTTGAAAATGATAATTGAGCCAGTCCATGCGAAAAGGTACAAAAAGTCCTTTTGGTAAACTTTACAGGACACCTTATCAAAGTTTGTTATAGTATTTTTGAAAAACGATTTTATCCGAAAAAAAATTACATTAATGTAAACATTCATAAGATTGTCAATTCTATTCCGAATTTGTCAACTAAAACCGAAAAAGACGTAGAAATATCTGAATTTTTGGTATTTGAGCAAGTGTAAAATCATTTGTTCCCCGGACTAATGCTATACCGACAAGAAACTATAAAAATTTATGATACTACAGAGACAAAAGTCAATAATTTCCGTCAGTTTTACAGGTTTAAAGAAAGAAAGACAACATTAAAACATGAGGGAAAATGCAAAAACTATGATATCTTGTGTTTTAGAAATTGAAATTTAAGTTAAGTTAAGTTATTTAATATTATATAAATCAACCTTAGTTGCACGGGATTCGAACCGTTGCCCGGTTTGATTGCATTGATATCCGCATCGTAAGCGAGAGCCTTATCCCCACTGCTACCAGGTTTAACATTACCAATTGGCAAATCAAGCCATTTAAACTGTACTTTGAAAATGATTGAAATATATGAAATAATTCACTAAAAATCTTGATAAAACTAAGGGGGGGGGGGGGTCTCAACACTCGCAGGTGCGTGTAGCTCACAGCTTGATGATATGAGGGAAAGTAAATGTGTTTTATAAATCACAAGTCTACTACCAATAATTATGCACACTTTTTAGAATTTCGTAATTTTTTCGTTTTTGTACCTTTTCGCATGGACTGGCTCATATAGGTGATATCGGCGAAAGTACCAAGCAAAGCCTATGTATAGTAAAAGAGTGATTTCGCCCTAACTTTTAAAAAAATCAACATATTTTAGATGTGTTTTTTGCAAACTAGATGTTTTGATAGATGCCAAATCCATTTGAAACATCAAATCGTTGCTAAAATATTTGGAATATGGACTTTTTGCTGATTGGTGTACGGTTGCTAAGGGGAGAATTTTAGTTGCTAGGGATAATTATATGTCAATATTTGCATTAAATTATAACGTTAGATATGAAGTATTATAAGTATTTCGATATTTCATTGCTTTTTGGCAATTTCGATTTTTTTGTTTTTTTGTGATTTTGAAAATGATAATTGAGCCAGTCCATGCGAAAAGGTACAAAAAGTCCTTTTGGTAAACTTTACAGGACACCTTATCAAAGTTTGTTATAGTATTTTTGAAAAACGATTTTATCCGAAAAAAAATTACATTAATGTAAACATTCATAAGATTGTCAATTCTATTCCGAATTTGTCAACTAAAACCGAAAAAGACGTAGAAATATCTGAATTTTTGGTATTTGAGCAAGTGTAAAATCATTTGTTCCCCGGACTAATGCTATACCGACAAGAAACTATAAAAATTTATGATACTACAGAGACAAAAGTCAATAATTTCCGTCAGTTTTACAGGTTTAAAGAAAGAAAGACAACATTAAAACATGAGGGAAAATGCAAAAACTATGATATCTTGTGTTTTAGAAATTGAAATTTAAGTTAAGTTAAGTTATTTAATATTATATAAATCAACCTTAGTTGCACGGGATTCGAACCGTTGCCCGGTTTGATTGCATTGATATCCGCATCGTAAGCGAGAGCCTTATCCCCACTGCTACCAGGTTTAACATTACCAATTGGCAAATCAAGCCATTTAAACTGTACTTTGAAAATGATTGAAATATATGAAATAATTCACTAAAAATCTTGATAAAACTAAGGGGGGGGGGGGGTCTCAACACTCGCAGGTGCGTGTAGCTCACAGCTTGATGATATGAGGGAAAGTAAATGTGTTTTATAAATCACAAGTCTACTACCAATAATTATGCACACTTTTTAGAATTTCGTAATTTTTTCGTTTTTGTACCTTTTCGCATGGACTGGCTCATATAGGTGATATCGGCGAAAGTACCAAGCAAAGCCTATGTATAGTAAAAGAGTGATTTCGCCCTAACTTTTAAAAAAATCAACATATTTTAGATGTGTTTTTTGCAAACTAGATGTTTTGATAGATGCCAAATCCATTTGAAACATCAAATCGTTGCTAAAATATTTGGAATATGGACTTTTTGCTGATTGGTGTACGGTTGCTAAGGGGAGAATTTTAGTTGCTAGGGATAATTATATGTCAATATTTGCATTAAATTATAACGTTAGATATGAAGTATTATAAGTATTTCGATATTTCATTGCTTTTTGGCAATTTCGATTTTTTTGTTTTTTTGTGATTTTGAAAATGATAATTGAGCCAGTCCATGCGAAAAGGTACAAAAAGTCCTTTTGGTAAACTTTACAGGACACCTTATCAAAGTTTGTTATAGTATTTTTGAAAAACGATTTTATCCGAAAAAAAATTACATTAATGTAAACATTCATAAGATTGTCAATTCTATTCCGAATTTGTCAACTAAAACCGAAAAAGACGTAGAAATATCTGAATTTTTGGTATTTGAGCAAGTGTAAAATCATTTGTTCCCCGGACTAATGCTATACCGACAAGAAACTATAAAAATTTATGATACTACAGAGACAAAAGTCAATAATTTCCGTCAGTTTTACAGGTTTAAAGAAAGAAAGACAACATTAAAACATGAGGGAAAATGCAAAAACTATGATATCTTGTGTTTTAGAAATTGAAATTTAAGTTAAGTTAAGTTATTTAATATTATATAAATCAACCTTAGTTGCACGGGATTCGAACCGTTGCCCGGTTTGATTGCATTGATATCCGCATCGTAAGCGAGAGCCTTATCCCCACTGCTACCAGGTTTAACATTACCAATTGGCAAATCAAGCCATTTAAACTGTACTTTGAAAATGATTGAAATATATGAAATAATTCACTAAAAATCTTGATAAAACTAAGGGGGGGGGGGGGTCTCAACACTCGCAGGTGCGTGTAGCTCACAGCTTGATGATATGAGGGAAAGTAAATGTGTTTTATAAATCACAAGTCTACTACCAATAATTATGCACACTTTTTAGAATTTCGTAATTTTTTCGTTTTTGTACCTTTTCGCATGGACTGGCTCATATAGGTGATATCGGCGAAAGTACCAAGCAAAGCCTATGTATAGTAAAAGAGTGATTTCGCCCTAACTTTTAAAAAAATCAACATATTTTAGATGTGTTTTTTGCAAACTAGATGTTTTGATAGATGCCAAATCCATTTGAAACATCAAATCGTTGCTAAAATATTTGGAATATGGACTTTTTGCTGATTGGTGTACGGTTGCTAAGGGGAGAATTTTAGTTGCTAGGGATAATTATATGTCAATATTTGCATTAAATTATAACGTTAGATATGAAGTATTATAAGTATTTCGATATTTCATTGCTTTTTGGCAATTTCGATTTTTTTGTTTTTTTGTGATTTTGAAAATGATAATTGAGCCAGTCCATGCGAAAAGGTACAAAAAGTCCTTTTGGTAAACTTTACAGGACACCTTATCAAAGTTTGTTATAGTATTTTTGAAAAACGATTTTATCCGAAAAAAAATTACATTAATGTAAACATTCATAAGATTGTCAATTCTATTCCGAATTTGTCAACTAAAACCGAAAAAGACGTAGAAATATCTGAATTTTTGGTATTTGAGCAAGTGTAAAATCATTTGTTCCCCGGACTAATGCTATACCGACAAGAAACTATAAAAATTTATGATACTACAGAGACAAAAGTCAATAATTTCCGTCAGTTTTACAGGTTTAAAGAAAGAAAGACAACATTAAAACATGAGGGAAAATGCAAAAACTATGATATCTTGTGTTTTAGAAATTGAAATTTAAGTTAAGTTAAGTTATTTAATATTATATAAATCAACCTTAGTTGCACGGGATTCGAACCGTTGCCCGGTTTGATTGCATTGATATCCGCATCGTAAGCGAGAGCCTTATCCCCACTGCTACCAGGTTTAACATTACCAATTGGCAAATCAAGCCATTTAAACTGTACTTTGAAAATGATTGAAATATATGAAATAATTCACTAAAAATCTTGATAAAACTAAGGGGGGGGGGGGGTCTCAACACTCGCAGGTGCGTGTAGCTCACAGCTTGATGATATGAGGGAAAGTAAATGTGTTTTATAAATCACAAGTCTACTACCAATAATTATGCACACTTTTTAGAATTTCGTAATTTTTTCGTTTTTGTACCTTTTCGCATGGACTGGCTCATATAGGTGATATCGGCGAAAGTACCAAGCAAAGCCTATGTATAGTAAAAGAGTGATTTCGCCCTAACTTTTAAAAAAATCAACATATTTTAGATGTGTTTTTTGCAAACTAGATGTTTTGATAGATGCCAAATCCATTTGAAACATCAAATCGTTGCTAAAATATTTGGAATATGGACTTTTTGCTGATTGGTGTACGGTTGCTAAGGGGAGAATTTTAGTTGCTAGGGATAATTATATGTCAATATTTGCATTAAATTATAACGTTAGATATGAAGTATTATAAGTATTTCGATATTTCATTGCTTTTTGGCAATTTCGATTTTTTTGTTTTTTTGTGATTTTGAAAATGATAATTGAGCCAGTCCATGCGAAAAGGTACAAAAAGTCCTTTTGGTAAACTTTACAGGACACCTTATCAAAGTTTGTTATAGTATTTTTGAAAAACGATTTTATCCGAAAAAAAATTACATTAATGTAAACATTCATAAGATTGTCAATTCTATTCCGAATTTGTCAACTAAAACCGAAAAAGACGTAGAAATATCTGAATTTTTGGTATTTGAGCAAGTGTAAAATCATTTGTTCCCCGGACTAATGCTATACCGACAAGAAACTATAAAAATTTATGATACTACAGAGACAAAAGTCAATAATTTCCGTCAGTTTTACAGGTTTAAAGAAAGAAAGACAACATTAAAACATGAGGGAAAATGCAAAAACTATGATATCTTGTGTTTTAGAAATTGAAATTTAAGTTAAGTTAAGTTATTTAATATTATATAAATCAACCTTAGTTGCACGGGATTCGAACCGTTGCCCGGTTTGATTGCATTGATATCCGCATCGTAAGCGAGAGCCTTATCCCCACTGCTACCAGGTTTAACATTACCAATTGGCAAATCAAGCCATTTAAACTGTACTTTGAAAATGATTGAAATATATGAAATAATTCACTAAAAATCTTGATAAAACTAAGGGGGGGGGGGGGTCTCAACACTCGCAGGTGCGTGTAGCTCACAGCTTGATGATATGAGGGAAAGTAAATGTGTTTTATAAATCACAAGTCTACTACCAATAATTATGCACACTTTTTAGAATTTCGTAATTTTTTCGTTTTTGTACCTTTTCGCATGGACTGGCTCATATAGGTGATATCGGCGAAAGTACCAAGCAAAGCCTATGTATAGTAAAAGAGTGATTTCGCCCTAACTTTTAAAAAAATCAACATATTTTAGATGTGTTTTTTGCAAACTAGATGTTTTGATAGATGCCAAATCCATTTGAAACATCAAATCGTTGCTAAAATATTTGGAATATGGACTTTTTGCTGATTGGTGTACGGTTGCTAAGGGGAGAATTTTAGTTGCTAGGGATAATTATATGTCAATATTTGCATTAAATTATAACGTTAGATATGAAGTATTATAAGTATTTCGATATTTCATTGCTTTTTGGCAATTTCGATTTTTTTGTTTTTTTGTGATTTTGAAAATGATAATTGAGCCAGTCCATGCGAAAAGGTACAAAAAGTCCTTTTGGTAAACTTTACAGGACACCTTATCAAAGTTTGTTATAGTATTTTTGAAAAACGATTTTATCCGAAAAAAAATTACATTAATGTAAACATTCATAAGATTGTCAATTCTATTCCGAATTTGTCAACTAAAACCGAAAAAGACGTAGAAATATCTGAATTTTTGGTATTTGAGCAAGTGTAAAATCATTTGTTCCCCGGACTAATGCTATACCGACAAGAAACTATAAAAATTTATGATACTACAGAGACAAAAGTCAATAATTTCCGTCAGTTTTACAGGTTTAAAGAAAGAAAGACAACATTAAAACATGAGGGAAAATGCAAAAACTATGATATCTTGTGTTTTAGAAATTGAAATTTAAGTTAAGTTAAGTTAAGTTATTTAATATTATATAAATCAACCTTAGTTGCACGGGATTCGAACCGTTGCCCGGTTTGATTGCATTGATATCCGCATCGTAAGCGAGAGCCTTATCCCCACTGCTACCAGGTTTAACATTACCAATTGGCAAATCAAGCCATTTAAACTGTACTTTGAAAATGATTGAAATATATGAAATAATTCACTAAAAATCTTGATAAAACTAAGGGGGGGGGGGGGGTCTCAACACTCGCAGGTGCGTGTAGCTCACAGCTTGATGATATGAGGGAAAGTAAATGTGTTTTATAAATCACAAGTCTACTACCAATAATTATGCACACTTTTTAGAATTTCGTAATTTTTTCGTTTTTGTACCTTTTCGCATGGACTGGCTCATATAGGTGATATCGGCGAAAGTACCAAGCAAAGCCTATGTATAGTAAAAGAGTGATTTCGCCCTAACTTTTAAAAAAATCAACATATTTTAGATGTGTTTTTTGCAAACTAGATGTTTTGATAGATGCCAAATCCATTTGAAACATCAAATCGTTGCTAAAATATTTGGAATATGGACTTTTTGCTGATTGGTGTACGGTTGCTAAGGGGAGAATTTTAGTTGCTAGGGATAATTATATGTCAATATTTGCATTAAATTATAACGTTAGATATGAAGTATTATAAGTATTTCGATATTTCATTGCTTTTTGGCAATTTCGATTTTTTTGTTTTTTTGTGATTTTGAAAATGATAATTGAGCCAGTCCATGCGAAAAGGTACAAAAAGTCCTTTTGGTAAACTTTACAGGACACCTTATCAAAGTTTGTTATAGTATTTTTGAAAAACGATTTTATCCGAAAAAAAATTACATTAATGTAAACATTCATAAGATTGTCAATTCTATTCCGAATTTGTCAACTAAAACCGAAAAAGACGTAGAAATATCTGAATTTTTGGTATTTGAGCAAGTGTAAAATCATTTGTTCCCCGGACTAATGCTATACCGACAAGAAACTATAAAAATTTATGATACTACAGAGACAAAAGTCAATAATTTCCGTCAGTTTTACAGGTTTAAAGAAAGAAAGACAACATTAAAACATGAGGGAAAATGCAAAAACTATGATATCTTGTGTTTTAGAAATTGAAATTTAAGTTAAGTTAAGTTAAGTTATTTAATATTATATAAATCAACCTTAGTTGCACGGGATTCGAACCGTTGCCCGGTTTGATTGCATTGATATCCGCATCGTAAGCGAGAGCCTTATCCCCACTGCTACCAGGTTTAACATTACCAATTGGCAAATCAAGCCATTTAAACTGTACTTTGAAAATGATTGAAATATATGAAATAATTCACTAAAAATCTTGATAAAACTAAGGGGGGGGGGGGGTCTCAACACTCGCAGGTGCGTGTAGCTCACAGCTTGATGATATGAGGGAAAGTAAATGTGTTTTATAAATCACAAGTCTACTACCAATAATTATGCACACTTTTTAGAATTTCGTAATTTTTTCGTTTTTGTACCTTTTCGCATGGACTGGCTCATATAGGTGATATCGGCGAAAGTACCAAGCAAAGCCTATGTATAGTAAAAGAGTGATTTCGCCCTAACTTTTAAAAAAATCAACATATTTTAGATGTGTTTTTTGCAAACTAGATGTTTTGATAGATGCCAAATCCATTTGAAACATCAAATCGTTGCTAAAATATTTGGAATATGGACTTTTTGCTGATTGGTGTACGGTTGCTAAGGGGAGAATTTTAGTTGCTAGGGATAATTATATGTCAATATTTGCATTAAATTATAACGTTAGATATGAAGTATTATAAGTATTTCGATATTTCATTGCTTTTTGGCAATTTCGATTTTTTTGTTTTTTTGTGATTTTGAAAATGATAATTGAGCCAGTCCATGCGAAAAGGTACAAAAAGTCCTTTTGGTAAACTTTACAGGACACCTTATCAAAGTTTGTTATAGTATTTTTGAAAAACGATTTTATCCGAAAAAAAATTACATTAATGTAAACATTCATAAGATTGTCAATTCTATTCCGAATTTGTCAACTAAAACCGAAAAAGACGTAGAAATATCTGAATTTTTGGTATTTGAGCAAGTGTAAAATCATTTGTTCCCCGGACTAATGCTATACCGACAAGAAACTATAAAAATTTATGATACTACAGAGACAAAAGTCAATAATTTCCGTCAGTTTTACAGGTTTAAAGAAAGAAAGACAACATTAAAACATGAGGGAAAATGCAAAAACTATGATATCTTGTGTTTTAGAAATTGAAATTTAAGTTAAGTTAAGTTATTTAATATTATATAAATCAACCTTAGTTGCACGGGATTCGAACCGTTGCCCGGTTTGATTGCATTGATATCCGCATCGTAAGCGAGAGCCTTATCCCCACTGCTACCAGGTTTAACATTACCAATTGGCAAATCAAGCCATTTAAACTGTACTTTGAAAATGATTGAAATATATGAAATAATTCACTAAAAATCTTGATAAAACTAAGGGGGGGGGGGGGTCTCAACACTCGCAGGTGCGTGTAGCTCACAGCTTGATGATATGAGGGAAAGTAAATGTGTTTTATAAATCACAAGTCTACTACCAATAATTATGCACACTTTTTAGAATTTCGTAATTTTTTCGTTTTTGTACCTTTTCGCATGGACTGGCTCATATAGGTGATATCGGCGAAAGTACCAAGCAAAGCCTATGTATAGTAAAAGAGTGATTTCGCCCTAACTTTTAAAAAAATCAACATATTTTAGATGTGTTTTTTGCAAACTAGATGTTTTGATAGATGCCAAATCCATTTGAAACATCAAATCGTTGCTAAAATATTTGGAATATGGACTTTTTGCTGATTGGTGTACGGTTGCTAAGGGGAGAATTTTAGTTGCTAGGGATAATTATATGTCAATATTTGCATTAAATTATAACGTTAGATATGAAGTATTATAAGTATTTCGATATTTCATTGCTTTTTGGCAATTTCGATTTTTTTGTTTTTTTGTGATTTTGAAAATGATAATTGAGCCAGTCCATGCGAAAAGGTACAAAAAGTCCTTTTGGTAAACTTTACAGGACACCTTATCAAAGTTTGTTATAGTATTTTTGAAAAACGATTTTATCCGAAAAAAAATTACATTAATGTAAACATTCATAAGATTGTCAATTCTATTCCGAATTTGTCAACTAAAACCGAAAAAGACGTAGAAATATCTGAATTTTTGGTATTTGAGCAAGTGTAAAATCATTTGTTCCCCGGACTAATGCTATACCGACAAGAAACTATAAAAATTTATGATACTACAGAGACAAAAGTCAATAATTTCCGTCAGTTTTACAGGTTTAAAGAAAGAAAGACAACATTAAAACATGAGGGAAAATGCAAAAACTATGATATCTTGTGTTTTAGAAATTGAAATTTAAGTTAAGTTAAGTTATTTAATATTATATAAATCAACCTTAGTTGCACGGGATTCGAACCGTTGCCCGGTTTGATTGCATTGATATCCGCATCGTAAGCGAGAGCCTTATCCCCACTGCTACCAGGTTTAACATTACCAATTGGCAAATCAAGCCATTTAAACTGTACTTTGAAAATGATTGAAATATATGAAATAATTCACTAAAAATCTTGATAAAACTAAGGGGGGGGGGGGGTCTCAACACTCGCAGGTGCGTGTAGCTCACAGCTTGATGATATGAGGGAAAGTAAATGTGTTTTATAAATCACAAGTCTACTACCAATAATTATGCACACTTTTTAGAATTTCGTAATTTTTTCGTTTTTTGTACCTTTTCGCATGGACTGGCTCATATAGGTGATATCGGCGAAAGTACCAAGCAAAGCCTATGTATAGTAAAAGAGTGATTTCGCCCTAACTTTTAAAAAAATCAACATATTTTAGATGTGTTTTTTGCAAACTAGATGTTTTGATAGATGCCAAATCCATTTGAAACATCAAATCGTTGCTAAAATATTTGGAATATGGACTTTTTGCTGATTGGTGTACGGTTGCTAAGGGGAGAATTTTAGTTGCTAGGGATAATTATATGTCAATATTTGCATTAAATTATAACGTTAGATATGAAGTATTATAAGTATTTCGATATTTCATTGCTTTTTGGCAATTTCGATTTTTTTGTTTTTTTGTGATTTTGAAAATGATAATTGAGCCAGTCCATGCGAAAAGGTACAAAAAGTCCTTTTGGTAAACTTTACAGGACACCTTATCAAAGTTTGTTATAGTATTTTTGAAAAACGATTTTATCCGAAAAAAAATTACATTAATGTAAACATTCATAAGATTGTCAATTCTATTCCGAATTTGTCAACTAAAACCGAAAAAGACGTAGAAATATCTGAATTTTTGGTATTTGAGCAAGTGTAAAATCATTTGTTCCCCGGACTAATGCTATACCGACAAGAAACTATAAAAATTTATGATACTACAGAGACAAAAGTCAATAATTTCCGTCAGTTTTACAGGTTTAAAGAAAGAAAGACAACATTAAAACATGAGGGAAAATGCAAAAACTATGATATCTTGTGTTTTAGAAATTGAAATTTAAGTTAAGTTAAGTTATTTAATATTATATAAATCAACCTTAGTTGCACGGGATTCGAACCGTTGCCCGGTTTGATTGCATTGATATCCGCATCGTAAGCGAGAGCCTTATCCCCACTGCTACCAGGTTTAACATTACCAATTGGCAAATCAAGCCATTTAAACTGTACTTTGAAAATGATTGAAATATATGAAATAATTCACTAAAAATCTTGATAAAACTAAGGGGGGGGGGGGGTCTCAACACTCGCAGGTGCGTGTAGCTCACAGCTTGATGATATGAGGGAAAGTAAATGTGTTTTATAAATCACAAGTCTACTACCAATAATTATGCACACTTTTTAGAATTTCGTAATTTTTTCGTTTTTGTACCTTTTCGCATGGACTGGCTCATATAGGTGATATCGGCGAAAGTACCAAGCAAAGCCTATGTATAGTAAAAGAGTGATTTCGCCCTAACTTTTAAAAAAATCAACATATTTTAGATGTGTTTTTTGCAAACTAGATGTTTTGATAGATGCCAAATCCATTTGAAACATCAAATCGTTGCTAAAATATTTGGAATATGGACTTTTTGCTGATTGGTGTACGGTTGCTAAGGGGAGAATTTTAGTTGCTAGGGATAATTATATGTCAATATTTGCATTAAATTATAACGTTAGATATGAAGTATTATAAGTATTTCGATATTTCATTGCTTTTTGGCAATTTCGATTTTTTTGTTTTTTTGTGATTTTGAAAATGATAATTGAGCCAGTCCATGCGAAAAGGTACAAAAAGTCCTTTTGGTAAACTTTACAGGACACCTTATCAAAGTTTGTTATAGTATTTTTGAAAAACGATTTTATCCGAAAAAAAATTACATTAATGTAAACATTCATAAGATTGTCAATTCTATTCCGAATTTGTCAACTAAAACCGAAAAAGACGTAGAAATATCTGAATTTTTGGTATTTGAGCAAGTGTAAAATCATTTGTTCCCCGGACTAATGCTATACCGACAAGAAACTATAAAAATTTATGATACTACAGAGACAAAAGTCAATAATTTCCGTCAGTTTTACAGGTTTAAAGAAAGAAAGACAACATTAAAACATGAGGGAAAATGCAAAAACTATGATATCTTGTGTTTTAGAAATTGAAATTTAAGTTAAGTTAAGTTATTTAATATTATATAAATCAACCTTAGTTGCACGGGATTCGAACCGTTGCCCGGTTTGATTGCATTGATATCCGCATCGTAAGCGAGAGCCTTATCCCCACTGCTACCAGGTTTAACATTACCAATTGGCAAATCAAGCCATTTAAACTGTACTTTGAAAATGATTGAAATATATGAAATAATTCACTAAAAATCTTGATAAAACTAAGGGGGGGGGGGGGTCTCAACACTCGCAGGTGCGTGTAGCTCACAGCTTGATGATATGAGGGAAAGTAAATGTGTTTTATAAATCACAAGTCTACTACCAATAATTATGCACACTTTTTAGAATTTCGTAATTTTTTCGTTTTTGTACCTTTTCGCATGGACTGGCTCATATAGGTGATATCGGCGAAAGTACCAAGCAAAGCCTATGTATAGTAAAAGAGTGATTTCGCCCTAACTTTTAAAAAAATCAACATATTTTAGATGTGTTTTTTGCAAACTAGATGTTTTGATAGATGCCAAATCCATTTGAAACATCAAATCGTTGCTAAAATATTTGGAATATGGACTTTTTGCTGATTGGTGTACGGTTGCTAAGGGGAGAATTTTAGTTGCTAGGGATAATTATATGTCAATATTTGCATTAAATTATAACGTTAGATATGAAGTATTATAAGTATTTCGATATTTCATTGCTTTTTGGCAATTTCGATTTTTTTGTTTTTTTGTGATTTTGAAAATGATAATTGAGCCAGTCCATGCGAAAAGGTACAAAAAGTCCTTTTGGTAAACTTTACAGGACACCTTATCAAAGTTTGTTATAGTATTTTTGAAAAACGATTTTATCCGAAAAAAAATTACATTAATGTAAACATTCATAAGATTGTCAATTCTATTCCGAATTTGTCAACTAAAACCGAAAAAGACGTAGAAATATCTGAATTTTTGGTATTTGAGCAAGTGTAAAATCATTTGTTCCCCGGACTAATGCTATACCGACAAGAAACTATAAAAATTTATGATACTACAGAGACAAAAGTCAATAATTTCCGTCAGTTTTACAGGTTTAAAGAAAGAAAGACAACATTAAAACATGAGGGAAAATGCAAAAACTATGATATCTTGTGTTTTAGAAATTGAAATTTAAGTTAAGTTAAGTTATTTAATATTATATAAATCAACCTTAGTTGCACGGGATTCGAACCGTTGCCCGGTTTGATTGCATTGATATCCGCATCGTAAGCGAGAGCCTTATCCCCACTGCTACCAGGTTTAACATTACCAATTGGCAAATCAAGCCATTTAAACTGTACTTTGAAAATGATTGAAATATATGAAATAATTCACTAAAAATCTTGATAAAACTAAGGGGGGGGGGGGGTCTCAACACTCGCAGGTGCGTGTAGCTCACAGCTTGATGATATGAGGGAAAGTAAATGTGTTTTATAAATCACAAGTCTACTACCAATAATTATGCACACTTTTTAGAATTTCGTAATTTTTTCGTTTTTGTACCTTTTCGCATGGACTGGCTCATATAGGTGATATCGGCGAAAGTACCAAGCAAAGCCTATGTATAGTAAAAGAGTGATTTCGCCCTAACTTTTAAAAAAATCAACATATTTTAGATGTGTTTTTTGCAAACTAGATGTTTTGATAGATGCCAAATCCATTTGAAACATCAAATCGTTGCTAAAATATTTGGAATATGGACTTTTTGCTGATTGGTGTACGGTTGCTAAGGGGAGAATTTTAGTTGCTAGGGATAATTATATGTCAATATTTGCATTAAATTATAACGTTAGATATGAAGTATTATAAGTATTTCGATATTTCATTGCTTTTTGGCAATTTCGATTTTTTTGTTTTTTTGTGATTTTGAAAATGATAATTGAGCCAGTCCATGCGAAAAGGTACAAAAAGTCCTTTTGGTAAACTTTACAGGACACCTTATCAAAGTTTGTTATAGTATTTTTGAAAAACGATTTTATCCGAAAAAAAATTACATTAATGTAAACATTCATAAGATTGTCAATTCTATTCCGAATTTGTCAACTAAAACCGAAAAAGACGTAGAAATATCTGAATTTTTGGTATTTGAGCAAGTGTAAAATCATTTGTTCCCCGGACTAATGCTATACCGACAAGAAACTATAAAAATTTATGATACTACAGAGACAAAAGTCAATAATTTCCGTCAGTTTTACAGGTTTAAAGAAAGAAAGACAACATTAAAACATGAGGGAAAATGCAAAAACTATGATATCTTGTGTTTTAGAAATTGAAATTTAAGTTAAGTTAAGTTATTTAATATTATATAAATCAACCTTAGTTGCACGGGATTCGAACCGTTGCCCGGTTTGATTGCATTGATATCCGCATCGTAAGCGAGAGCCTTATCCCCACTGCTACCAGGTTTAACATTACCAATTGGCAAATCAAGCCATTTAAACTGTACTTTGAAAATGATTGAAATATATGAAATAATTCACTAAAAATCTTGATAAAACTAAGGGGGGGGGGGGGTCTCAACACTCGCAGGTGCGTGTAGCTCACAGCTTGATGATATGAGGGAAAGTAAATGTGTTTTATAAATCACAAGTCTACTACCAATAATTATGCACACTTTTTAGAATTTCGTAATTTTTTCGTTTTTGTACCTTTTCGCATGGACTGGCTCATATAGGTGATATCGGCGAAAGTACCAAGCAAAGCCTATGTATAGTAAAAGAGTGATTTCGCCCTAACTTTTAAAAAAATCAACATATTTTAGATGTGTTTTTTGCAAACTAGATGTTTTGATAGATGCCAAATCCATTTGAAACATCAAATCGTTGCTAAAATATTTGGAATATGGACTTTTTGCTGATTGGTGTACGGTTGCTAAGGGGAGAATTTTAGTTGCTAGGGATAATTATATGTCAATATTTGCATTAAATTATAACGTTAGATATGAAGTATTATAAGTATTTCGATATTTCATTGCTTTTTGGCAATTTCGATTTTTTTGTTTTTTTGTGATTTTGAAAATGATAATTGAGCCAGTCCATGCGAAAAGGTACAAAAAGTCCTTTTGGTAAACTTTACAGGACACCTTATCAAAGTTTGTTATAGTATTTTTGAAAAACGATTTTATCCGAAAAAAAATTACATTAATGTAAACATTCATAAGATTGTCAATTCTATTCCGAATTTGTCAACTAAAACCGAAAAAGACGTAGAAATATCTGAATTTTTGGTATTTGAGCAAGTGTAAAATCATTTGTTCCCCGGACTAATGCTATACCGACAAGAAACTATAAAAATTTATGATACTACAGAGACAAAAGTCAATAATTTCCGTCAGTTTTACAGGTTTAAAGAAAGAAAGACAACATTAAAACATGAGGGAAAATGCAAAAACTATGATATCTTGTGTTTTAGAAATTGAAATTTAAGTTAAGTTAAGTTATTTAATATTATATAAATCAACCTTAGTTGCACGGGATTCGAACCGTTGCCCGGTTTGATTGCATTGATATCCGCATCGTAAGCGAGAGCCTTATCCCCACTGCTACCAGGTTTAACATTACCAATTGGCAAATCAAGCCATTTAAACTGTACTTTGAAAATGATTGAAATATATGAAATAATTCACTAAAAATCTTGATAAAACTAAGGGGGGGGGGGGGTCTCAACACTCGCAGGTGCGTGTAGCTCACAGCTTGATGATATGAGGGAAAGTAAATGTGTTTTATAAATCACAAGTCTACTACCAATAATTATGCACACTTTTTAGAATTTCGTAATTTTTTCGTTTTTGTACCTTTTCGCATGGACTGGCTCATATAGGTGATATCGGCGAAAGTACCAAGCAAAGCCTATGTATAGTAAAAGAGTGATTTCGCCCTAACTTTTAAAAAAATCAACATATTTTAGATGTGTTTTTTGCAAACTAGATGTTTTGATAGATGCCAAATCCATTTGAAACATCAAATCGTTGCTAAAATATTTGGAATATGGACTTTTTGCTGATTGGTGTACGGTTGCTAAGGGGAGAATTTTAGTTGCTAGGGATAATTATATGTCAATATTTGCATTAAATTATAACGTTAGATATGAAGTATTATAAGTATTTCGATATTTCATTGCTTTTTGGCAATTTCGATTTTTTTGTTTTTTTGTGATTTTGAAAATGATAATTGAGCCAGTCCATGCGAAAAGGTACAAAAAGTCCTTTTGGTAAACTTTACAGGACACCTTATCAAAGTTTGTTATAGTATTTTTGAAAAACGATTTTATCCGAAAAAAAATTACATTAATGTAAACATTCATAAGATTGTCAATTCTATTCCGAATTTGTCAACTAAAACCGAAAAAGACGTAGAAATATCTGAATTTTTGGTATTTGAGCAAGTGTAAAATCATTTGTTCCCCGGACTAATGCTATACCGACAAGAAACTATAAAAATTTATGATACTACAGAGACAAAAGTCAATAATTTCCGTCAGTTTTACAGGTTTAAAGAAAGAAAGACAACATTAAAACATGAGGGAAAATGCAAAAACTATGATATCTTGTGTTTTAGAAATTGAAATTTAAGTTAAGTTAAGTTATTTAATATTATATAAATCAACCTTAGTTGCACGGGATTCGAACCGTTGCCCGGTTTGATTGCATTGATATCCGCATCGTAAGCGAGAGCCTTATCCCCACTGCTACCAGGTTTAACATTACCAATTGGCAAATCAAGCCATTTAAACTGTACTTTGAAAATGATTGAAATATATGAAATAATTCACTAAAAATCTTGATAAAACTAAGGGGGGGGGGGGGTCTCAACACTCGCAGGTGCGTGTAGCTCACAGCTTGATGATATGAGGGAAAGTAAATGTGTTTTATAAATCACAAGTCTACTACCAATAATTATGCACACTTTTTAGAATTTCGTAATTTTTTCGTTTTTGTACCTTTTCGCATGGACTGGCTCATATAGGTGATATCGGCGAAAGTACCAAGCAAAGCCTATGTATAGTAAAAGAGTGATTTCGCCCTAACTTTTAAAAAAATCAACATATTTTAGATGTGTTTTTTGCAAACTAGATGTTTTGATAGATGCCAAATCCATTTGAAACATCAAATCGTTGCTAAAATATTTGGAATATGGACTTTTTGCTGATTGGTGTACGGTTGCTAAGGGGAGAATTTTAGTTGCTAGGGATAATTATATGTCAATATTTGCATTAAATTATAACGTTAGATATGAAGTATTATAAGTATTTCGATATTTCATTGCTTTTTGGCAATTTCGATTTTTTTGTTTTTTTGTGATTTTGAAAATGATAATTGAGCCAGTCCATGCGAAAAGGTACAAAAAGTCCTTTTGGTAAACTTTACAGGACACCTTATCAAAGTTTGTTATAGTATTTTTGAAAAACGATTTTATCCGAAAAAAAATTACATTAATGTAAACATTCATAAGATTGTCAATTCTATTCCGAATTTGTCAACTAAAACCGAAAAAGACGTAGAAATATCTGAATTTTTGGTATTTGAGCAAGTGTAAAATCATTTGTTCCCCGGACTAATGCTATACCGACAAGAAACTATAAAAATTTATGATACTACAGAGACAAAAGTCAATAATTTCCGTCAGTTTTACAGGTTTAAAGAAAGAAAGACAACATTAAAACATGAGGGAAAATGCAAAAACTATGATATCTTGTGTTTTAGAAATTGAAATTTAAGTTAAGTTAAGTTATTTAATATTATATAAATCAACCTTAGTTGCACGGGATTCGAACCGTTGCCCGGTTTGATTGCATTGATATCCGCATCGTAAGCGAGAGCCTTATCCCCACTGCTACCAGGTTTAACATTACCAATTGGCAAATCAAGCCATTTAAACTGTACTTTGAAAATGATTGAAATATATGAAATAATTCACTAAAAATCTTGATAAAACTAAGGGGGGGGGGGGGTCTCAACACTCGCAGGTGCGTGTAGCTCACAGCTTGATGATATGAGGGAAAGTAAATGTGTTTTATAAATCACAAGTCTACTACCAATAATTATGCACACTTTTTAGAATTTCGTAATTTTTTCGTTTTTGTACCTTTTCGCATGGACTGGCTCATATAGGTGATATCGGCGAAAGTACCAAGCAAAGCCTATGTATAGTAAAAGAGTGATTTCGCCCTAACTTTTAAAAAAATCAACATATTTTAGATGTGTTTTTTGCAAACTAGATGTTTTGATAGATGCCAAATCCATTTGAAACATCAAATCGTTGCTAAAATATTTGGAATATGGACTTTTTGCTGATTGGTGTACGGTTGCTAAGGGGAGAATTTTAGTTGCTAGGGATAATTATATGTCAATATTTGCATTAAATTATAACGTTAGATATGAAGTATTATAAGTATTTCGATATTTCATTGCTTTTTGGCAATTTCGATTTTTTTGTTTTTTTGTGATTTTGAAAATGATAATTGAGCCAGTCCATGCGAAAAGGTACAAAAAGTCCTTTTGGTAAACTTTACAGGACACCTTATCAAAGTTTGTTATAGTATTTTTGAAAAACGATTTTATCCGAAAAAAAATTACATTAATGTAAACATTCATAAGATTGTCAATTCTATTCCGAATTTGTCAACTAAAACCGAAAAAGACGTAGAAATATCTGAATTTTTGGTATTTGAGCAAGTGTAAAATCATTTGTTCCCCGGACTAATGCTATACCGACAAGAAACTATAAAAATTTATGATACTACAGAGACAAAAGTCAATAATTTCCGTCAGTTTTACAGGTTTAAAGAAAGAAAGACAACATTAAAACATGAGGGAAAATGCAAAAACTATGATATCTTGTGTTTTAGAAATTGAAATTTAAGTTAAGTTAAGTTATTTAATATTATATAAATCAACCTTAGTTGCACGGGATTCGAACCGTTGCCCGGTTTGATTGCATTGATATCCGCATCGTAAGCGAGAGCCTTATCCCCACTGCTACCAGGTTTAACATTACCAATTGGCAAATCAAGCCATTTAAACTGTACTTTGAAAATGATTGAAATATATGAAATAATTCACTAAAAATCTTGATAAAACTAAGGGGGGGGGGGGGTCTCAACACTCGCAGGTGCGTGTAGCTCACAGCTTGATGATATGAGGGAAAGTAAATGTGTTTTATAAATCACAAGTCTACTACCAATAATTATGCACACTTTTTAGAATTTCGTAATTTTTTCGTTTTTGTACCTTTTCGCATGGACTGGCTCATATAGGTGATATCGGCGAAAGTACCAAGCAAAGCCTATGTATAGTAAAAGAGTGATTTCGCCCTAACTTTTAAAAAAATCAACATATTTTAGATGTGTTTTTTGCAAACTAGATGTTTTGATAGATGCCAAATCCATTTGAAACATCAAATCGTTGCTAAAATATTTGGAATATGGACTTTTTGCTGATTGGTGTACGGTTGCTAAGGGGAGAATTTTAGTTGCTAGGGATAATTATATGTCAATATTTGCATTAAATTATAACGTTAGATATGAAGTATTATAAGTATTTCGATATTTCATTGCTTTTTGGCAATTTCGATTTTTTTGTTTTTTTGTGATTTTGAAAATGATAATTGAGCCAGTCCATGCGAAAAGGTACAAAAAGTCCTTTTGGTAAACTTTACAGGACACCTTATCAAAGTTTGTTATAGTATTTTTGAAAAACGATTTTATCCGAAAAAAAATTACATTAATGTAAACATTCATAAGATTGTCAATTCTATTCCGAATTTGTCAACTAAAACCGAAAAAGACGTAGAAATATCTGAATTTTTGGTATTTGAGCAAGTGTAAAATCATTTGTTCCCCGGACTAATGCTATACCGACAAGAAACTATAAAAATTTATGATACTACAGAGACAAAAGTCAATAATTTCCGTCAGTTTTACAGGTTTAAAGAAAGAAAGACAACATTAAAACATGAGGGAAAATGCAAAAACTATGATATCTTGTGTTTTAGAAATTGAAATTTAAGTTAAGTTAAGTTATTTAATATTATATAAATCAACCTTAGTTGCACGGGATTCGAACCGTTGCCCGGTTTGATTGCATTGATATCCGCATCGTAAGCGAGAGCCTTATCCCCACTGCTACCAGGTTTAACATTACCAATTGGCAAATCAAGCCATTTAAACTGTACTTTGAAAATGATTGAAATATATGAAATAATTCACTAAAAATCTTGATAAAACTAAGGGGGGGGGGGGGTCTCAACACTCGCAGGTGCGTGTAGCTCACAGCTTGATGATATGAGGGAAAGTAAATGTGTTTTATAAATCACAAGTCTACTACCAATAATTATGCACACTTTTTAGAATTTCGTAATTTTTTCGTTTTTGTACCTTTTCGCATGGACTGGCTCATATAGGTGATATCGGCGAAAGTACCAAGCAAAGCCTATGTATAGTAAAAGAGTGATTTCGCCCTAACTTTTAAAAAAATCAACATATTTTAGATGTGTTTTTTGCAAACTAGATGTTTTGATAGATGCCAAATCCATTTGAAACATCAAATCGTTGCTAAAATATTTGGAATATGGACTTTTTGCTGATTGGTGTACGGTTGCTAAGGGGAGAATTTTAGTTGCTAGGGATAATTATATGTCAATATTTGCATTAAATTATAACGTTAGATATGAAGTATTATAAGTATTTCGATATTTCATTGCTTTTTGGCAATTTCGATTTTTTTGTTTTTTTGTGATTTTGAAAATGATAATTGAGCCAGTCCATGCGAAAAGGTACAAAAAGTCCTTTTGGTAAACTTTACAGGACACCTTATCAAAGTTTGTTATAGTATTTTTGAAAAACGATTTTATCCGAAAAAAAATTACATTAATGTAAACATTCATAAGATTGTCAATTCTATTCCGAATTTGTCAACTAAAACCGAAAAAGACGTAGAAATATCTGAATTTTTGGTATTTGAGCAAGTGTAAAATCATTTGTTCCCCGGACTAATGCTATACCGACAAGAAACTATAAAAATTTATGATACTACAGAGACAAAAGTCAATAATTTCCGTCAGTTTTACAGGTTTAAAGAAAGAAAGACAACATTAAAACATGAGGGAAAATGCAAAAACTATGATATCTTGTGTTTTAGAAATTGAAATTTAAGTTAAGTTAAGTTATTTAATATTATATAAATCAACCTTAGTTGCACGGGATTCGAACCGTTGCCCGGTTTGATTGCATTGATATCCGCATCGTAAGCGAGAGCCTTATCCCCACTGCTACCAGGTTTAACATTACCAATTGGCAAATCAAGCCATTTAAACTGTACTTTGAAAATGATTGAAATATATGAAATAATTCACTAAAAATCTTGATAAAACTAAGGGGGGGGGGGGGTCTCAACACTCGCAGGTGCGTGTAGCTCACAGCTTGATGATATGAGGGAAAGTAAATGTGTTTTATAAATCACAAGTCTACTACCAATAATTATGCACACTTTTTAGAATTTCGTAATTTTTTCGTTTTTGTACCTTTTCGCATGGACTGGCTCATATAGGTGATATCGGCGAAAGTACCAAGCAAAGCCTATGTATAGTAAAAGAGTGATTTCGCCCTAACTTTTAAAAAAATCAACATATTTTAGATGTGTTTTTTGCAAACTAGATGTTTTGATAGATGCCAAATCCATTTGAAACATCAAATCGTTGCTAAAATATTTGGAATATGGACTTTTTGCTGATTGGTGTACGGTTGCTAAGGGGAGAATTTTAGTTGCTAGGGATAATTATATGTCAATATTTGCATTAAATTATAACGTTAGATATGAAGTATTATAAGTATTTCGATATTTCATTGCTTTTTGGCAATTTCGATTTTTTTGTTTTTTTGTGATTTTGAAAATGATAATTGAGCCAGTCCATGCGAAAAGGTACAAAAAGTCCTTTTGGTAAACTTTACAGGACACCTTATCAAAGTTTGTTATAGTATTTTTGAAAAACGATTTTATCCGAAAAAAAATTACATTAATGTAAACATTCATAAGATTGTCAATTCTATTCCGAATTTGTCAACTAAAACCGAAAAAGACGTAGAAATATCTGAATTTTTGGTATTTGAGCAAGTGTAAAATCATTTGTTCCCCGGACTAATGCTATACCGACAAGAAACTATAAAAATTTATGATACTACAGAGACAAAAGTCAATAATTTCCGTCAGTTTTACAGGTTTAAAGAAAGAAAGACAACATTAAAACATGAGGGAAAATGCAAAAACTATGATATCTTGTGTTTTAGAAATTGAAATTTAAGTTAAGTTAAGTTATTTAATATTATATAAATCAACCTTAGTTGCACGGGATTCGAACCGTTGCCCGGTTTGATTGCATTGATATCCGCATCGTAAGCGAGAGCCTTATCCCCACTGCTACCAGGTTTAACATTACCAATTGGCAAATCAAGCCATTTAAACTGTACTTTGAAAATGATTGAAATATATGAAATAATTCACTAAAAATCTTGATAAAACTAAGGGGGGGGGGGGGTCTCAACACTCGCAGGTGCGTGTAGCTCACAGCTTGATGATATGAGGGAAAGTAAATGTGTTTTATAAATCACAAGTCTACTACCAATAATTATGCACACTTTTTAGAATTTCGTAATTTTTTCGTTTTTGTACCTTTTCGCATGGACTGGCTCATATATGTTTTGACATGAAGAGAATATAGTTTTGTAAATATTTTCTTCACTTTTTATAGGTTGACAAAGGACAACATGTTTGGATTCGAACAGGAGCGCAAGGTAAAGGTACTTTACACGGTGAAGACTACACCTCGTTTTCTGGATTCCTAGTGTACCAGACAGACGATAGCACTTCGACTGGTGATTAAATTCAAAAACTGTATCTCTCAACGCAACCTTTTAACCGTCAATGAAAAAAAAATTGATGTATAAAATAAAAGTATGTTGACTTAGTGTGTTTTTTTTAATCCTTTATGCAGAATAAACGTTATAAAAAGGTAAGTATTATAGTTTGTTTAGTTTGTCTTCTCCTGAAATTTTTGTGGTCATAGTAGGAGAGTACTCCATCAAATTTGTGTTATTGCTGCTTAAACATACCAATTGTCCCTTTTTTATTATTTAATTCGTATTTATTAGTTTTATTTTAAATAAAATATAATTTATTCTGGCATTTGGCGTTGAAAAGCTTATTATTACTACAGACAGTCAGTAAAGCTTGGAAATTAAAGGATGTGACCCCCTCCCCCTTTATGAGACAACTCTCCATCCAAGCATATTTCAATATAGCTTGACTGTGTATACACGTTTGGTGTGATTTTTCCTAGTGAGTGTTAATGCATATGTTTTTGTGGTCTATACATATAGAATAATACATGGCAAAATCTGTGTCGCACGCTGAATCACCATGAGGAACCAATATTAGTACCTTATCAAATGGAAAAATCAAAAGCTCAAACATTTCAAACGCATGGATTTATAGCTACTAAAGCTAACATCTTACTTGTTTGACAGTGACTTCAAATTAAATTATATTGGCAAGTATGTGTGAACAAATCAAACAACATAACACGCAAAAATGTAAAAAATATGATTACAGCAGTCAATATATTGTGTTATAATAGCAAACACATTATCTATTCTTCAAGACGATCGTGTATTATACTGAGCCAAAAAAGTTTAGCAACACTTTTTTTTGAATTTTTGAATTTTTTTTTGGTTGTTTATGGAAAAAATTTATTTAAACATCATTGATATAATCCTTAGTTTTACCTGGAATTTAAACAGTTGTACTTTTTTTCCTGATGATAGATTTCGCGCCATTTCAGCTAGTTCTTTTTCACTAACGTTCAGAAACACAACATTAGTAAGAAATACACATACACATTTGACAAAATTGCATTGGGTGTCAACCAGGCCTCCCCGAAAATGACCGTCAGAAAGCTCTTGGAATGGTTGATGCCTGAATGAGTGTTGCTGACATCGTGGCTCGATTCAATGTGCATTGAAAGCAACAGTTTAGAGACTAACAAACATATATCGACAAATTGAAACTGCACAGGATAGGTCGATATCTCGTAGACCAAAAAAACTACCGTCAAGGGAGGAGCGCTACCTTCGCTTAACGTCAACACATGACAAGTTTTTTTTCCGGCCACACGAGTATTGCATTAACTAAGGGCAGCTGCTGGTGTGCCTCCAATCCTTCATTGGTACACTTAGGGCATGGGTGAGAAAATGGTTTTGAATAACACTATACTCATTTCTGCATTTTTACCCTTCCGCGCTCCATACAAAGAAAATCCGAATGAATGTGAGTGATAAACATTCATGTTGCTTCTGACATGTCATAATTTCATTTTGTTATTATTAAAATTATATGTTGTTATGATTTTGTAATAAAATAAAATTTCACATTTTTGTTGCTAAACTTTTTTGACTCAGTATATGTGCGAAGTTGAGACGGAATATTTATCAACAAGGTCTTAGCACAAAAAGGTATCTTAAATACGGTAAACGTTTTAAAAAGAGAACGAGACGTTCTTTGACATAATCCTGGTTCATAAACTTTCTGCTCAGACCCTGGTGACGTAAGTCTGAGAATCTGCTACAAACTCTTGAATACCCAATAAGAGGGGAAATGTATATTCCATATGCAGGTGAAGTTCAATAAGAGGGGAAATGTATATTCCATATGCAGGTGAAGTTGGTAATTTGCTACATGTTGTACAAAGGTAGTAGACATTTGATCATTTTAAAATTTTAATCGTCTCGTTTGTCATAGACTCGGGTACTGAGATAACCGCTTGTGTCAAATTAGAGATACTAGAACACACCCGCGAAATCGCGGGCATATACAGCTTGTGAACTGTTGTAGGATGGTTTTTTGTAAAAGATATTATGTATGGAGAATTTCATAAAAGGTGTCAAAAGCCCTCTCCATTTTCCAAAGTCCGATATTTGTTTCCTTTCTGTTAAACTCAATTATTTTCGTGTTTCTGGCCTCAGACCACAATTATTCTTCTCCTTTGCGACAATGCTTCTTTTGGTAAAAGTCTAATCAAATTAAAACTTTGCACCGTTTCAAACATGAAATAAATGTAACTGCTTATATATAGACCATTATTAATCTAATAAAATATGCTTCTAGGACAATCCATCAGTGCCTTTTCTTTTGAGAGCCTTATTAACATACCAATGGTAGGATATAGATCATGTATAAATGACTAACACCGACTTAGGCTAATTTGAGGGGTGGTCGGAGGGGTCCTTATTCCGAAATCCCGGGCTTAAAATCGTGAAATCCCGAGATGCAGAATTTAAAGAAATTCATATCCCGAAATCGAAAAATATATTCCCGGATTCCGTAAGGATCAATCCCCAAAATCCCGAGCTTAAAAACACCCGATCGCGACGCCCGGCCGAAAAGGTCCTGCCTCCCTCTAATCTCTACCTTACTTTCATTTTTGCCAAATCACTATTTTCCCTTTTAACCATAAATTTTTATGCCCCATTAATTTGCATTATGTTTTCTAGTCTGTGCATCCGTGCGTTCGTTCGTTCGTCCGTCCGTACGTCCGTCTGTCCCACTTCAGGTTAAAGTTTTTGGTCGAGGTAGTTTTAGATGAAGCTGAGCATGTTTTACTTATTAATATATATGCAAGTGGTATAACCCCTTAAATAGTAAATATTTCAAAGAAAACAATAGACAGAATCAGGGACTTTCTATACTAACATAGAAAGTCCCTAACAGAATACAGAGTCTCTATATATTAAAGTAGTATAATCGTAGTTTACATGTAGATAATATGTATATATGCCGAAAATAATTCACAGTTCTCTCTAAGGAGGTATAATAATTGTGGTTCTTGCGATCTAAACACCATGATATGAAACGCGAAAAATAGAAAAATATTTGTCCTCGCTAAGGAGGTATAATAGTTGTGATTCTTGCGATCTAAACACCATGATATGGAGAACGCTCTGAATGGCTTATTTATTTTTCATTTTTGTTATCTATCATACGATTGGTTGTACTTGTGTCACATGTTTTACTGGTATGATCCCTTTGATAGTAAACGTTAACATTTCAAAGAAAACAGTAGACAGAATCCAGAGAGTCTCTTTACATTGAAGTAGTATAATCGTAGTTTACATGTAGATAAATACGAAAAATAATTGTCCTCTATAAGGAGGTATAATCAGGGCCGTAACTAGCCCTTTTTAAAACTGAGGCAAAATATATTTTTGCCGAGCGTAGCGAGGCGAAAAATTTTTGGCGAGGGGTCTGGGGGCCGCTTAAGGCCTCCAGAAGCTCTGAGAAAAATAACACAAAATCGTGCATTCTGAGCGTTTCCCGGACTCTAACATAGAAACACAAATCATTTTTAGCTATTTTTACGACAATATTCTGGTCTCAAAGCAAAAACATAGATTCATTGTTATTTAAGACTTTAGAGTTTTAGGGGAATTCAAAACATTAAAAGACCGATATGTAGGATAAAGCAAAAATCTTAATTCTCATAATCATTAATACCGGATCTGTCTGTCTGTTCTTGTCTTGTATTGTGCTGACTTGAGATTTTTTATGATTAGATTTAAATATAGTGACAGTCATTAGTGCAGTAATATACGTTAAATACTAGTACTGCTCAAGTCGACACTAGGGACCACGTTGACCTTGTTTTACGGTATTTATGATTCTTTCATTATTGAAGACCCTCCAGCAACTATCAAGATGAAGAACAGGAATAAAAACTTTGACCATTGATCATTTGTATTTTTTTCCTATACCTTGACTTTGTGTGCGATTAGCTCCCGTGCACGTGTACTTCATATTCCTATATTTTCTGTTAAAGGGTCTGAACACGACTTAATGCAAATTTAACCCTTGAATGTAAAAGGTCATATGGCAATACATAGATGTTTTTTTCAACAAATGATTTGATACCGGGAAATTGGTGGTCTTACTTTAATTTAAACCATGTCAGCTATCTAGTTTTATCCACAGGCGCTTGGATATATAATATAGTTATTTTTTTAAATTTTGTTGTTGATTAAGATATTCAATATACATATCTATCACTTCTGTGCATATCTCACCTACAGAAAATACCTAATTTTGCAATTCATACTAAGAAGAATTGGTTATGGTTTTATATACAAGAAAGGCAGTTTCGTATTCTTTGATATCAAGTTCAATTCTCCATGCAAAAACGACCACTTTTTTCTGTGTCCAGTAGCATCTTATATTCTTAAAATATTTTCTCGCATAATGCCTGGACATAGGATGACATGCCTTGAACATTACACAGTGTGAAACGTTTACAACTGAAAATCAACACTCAGACTAGTCATTAAGTAGGACAATAAATAAACAAAAGACAAACCCGGGACACAGAAATACAAACAATAGACCATCAAGTCTGAAAACCAAAATTAAAATAGAAACATGGATTACGAAAAATATGCAGGGGCGACATCAGAGAGTGAAGTGAACTTGCATCTTACAAGACACTTTCAGTGAAAACAATTTGATATGAAGACAATCATATGAAGACAATCTTTTTTTTTTTTTTTTTTTTTGGAAATTTAAAACATGAGGCATTTGCCTCATTTGCCTCAATGTAGTTACGGCCCTGATAATAGTTGTGGTTCTTGCGATCTAAACACCATGATATTGAGAACGCTCTGATTGGCTTATTTATTTTTCATTTTTGTTATCTATCATAAATCGGAAGTCTTATCTATGACTAAAATTCAGTCTGATGACGGAATCATATCCGGACTCATTTTTTGTCGTTTTTCTCCCAAAATAACTCAATCTGAATAATCATAAGAATGGATGACAAATGCGACTATGCATGTTACCTATAGGACACAGAGGCATGATGATTGATTTATTGTGGAAGGAAGAGAAGCGACACACAAAATGAGGTCTTCTCGTTTAATAGTAGAGATAAGTTTCAAATTAGTTTAAGGAAGCCTTGTCTGTTGTTTCTCAATTTCAAATTTAAATATTTATATCTTGTGGAAATATAAATGAAACTCAATCAGAAAAGTTTGGATTGTTAATGGAAAGAACGTCATCAATAAATCTGAATGTGAAATTAAATGATCTGGCTTCTTGTTTTTGACCATTGTCTTGAGGACCTCCGATTTATATAAAAAAGACGAGGTAGGCAAAGAGAGGTGCACAGCTCGTTTCCATAGATATGCCGACAATTGTCTACATATAAATTAAACTAATATGTTTTCAATAAAAATAAACTCCAGCATACTGATTACTTGTTTCACTTTGTAGCATGTTTTACTTTTTTGTTTACTATTAGCAAAATAAGCCATAGGGTATCCCAAAGTAATAAAGTTATAGCTATCCTTCCATTTTTTTGTTGAAAGCATTGTGGATTATTCCACGTGGCGGTATACAAGGTTGAAAGATTAAAAAGATTAAAAAAAAGTTTTAAAATTTATAGAACAAATTTCACAGGAAGATCGAGATTTCTTTAGAGGTTTTTTAGAATCCACACGATTTATTAACATAAATAAACCCAATGTAGAACAGTCAAGATTCATAGACACAAACCCAACTAAACTACATCGATTTGTCAATTCGTTAGCATTTAATGGTTTTGTTTTTATTGGTCACTACTCTATAAAAGTAACATATGCATATATCGCCATCAGAGGGTTTGATCTTCTGCTACTGTGTACATAGTTTGGTCTACATTTTCTCATTTAAATGCTAGGTTTCATTTTATTAATTCCAAAAAATTGACATATGAAGACGAAATAGTCAAGAACTGATAAGTGAGAATAAGACAAATTGTCTATCATGTGACATTCATAAATGTAACTAACATTTCCAACAGTAAGGAATTTCTAGTACGTTGAGAAATGTTTAAGAATACCCAAATGCCCAATAGTTCAATACTTGTCTTTCCCTTTTTTAAATGTGCTTTGTCTTTATTGCATTTGGTGTTTCATTGATACATATGACGTGGCTCTGACCTTATACACCCCGTTATTGTAAAACATTTTTTTATATTCTTGTCTTTCATTCTTGCTAATGTGCTTTGTTTGTATGCCTTTTTTTCTTTGAAACATATATGACGTGTCTCTGTTATTATACAGTCCGTCATTGTGTAATTTTACTATGGTAAATTTCTTGTCTTTAATTTTTGCTAATATGTTTGGTCTCTATTCCATTTTGAGTTACATATTTGTTTATTGTTATAGTGATTAGATTAAAACACAATGTTGACTGTAATACCTCTATTTTTGACAATTTTACCTATTATGTCTGTTTGTTTTGTTTACACATCGTTGTAAATATAATGAAATGTGATGCGACTGTTATAGAAGAGAGAGGTTTATCTAGCTTTAAAACCAGGTTTAATCCACCATTTTCTACATAAGAAAATGCCTGTACCAAGTCAGGAATATGACTGTCACAGTTGTTATCCGTTCGTTTGATGTGTATGAGCTTTTGATTTTGCCAATTAGGGACTTTAAATTTTCCTCGGAGGTCAGTATTTTTGTGATTTTACTTTTCACAACCTTTATCTGTGTATCTCGTAGTTAGCTTCTTTTGAAAAAAATACATCTCTGAATTTCATACCATGTGCTACTAATTCATTTACATAGAACACATTTTAATTAATAATTTTTCTGTTACTAACATGTGAGAACATATATATTTTTTTTATGTGGAATTGTGAAACCTACTTCGCAAATATTGGCATGATGAATCAGTCTAGGGATAAACAGAACCCCTATATTCCATTCAACAACCATTCATTGTCATTTTTATGCATGCAGTTGCTGCTGTGGTTAAGAAAAACAATGTACAAGAATCAACGAAAACAATGTTAAGGCTGTGTATGCATGTACACTATTCGCCGTTACGGCTTTGTATGAATGTACAGTATTCGCCGCAGTGGTTGGTCCATTACAACAGTTTCCTGTGCACATTGTAACACAAGTTGTCGTCGTTATAGTGCCTGTGCTATGCTGACACAAATAATCGTTGCTGTTTTGAACATTCTTTAGAGTTTTCAAAGCTGTTGTGTTAAACATCCAGGTGATGCCTTGTTTCACATTGAATATAGATGCTGTGCAATTTTATTGGTGTTTGTTTTTCGTACCATATCCTTCATAAGGTTATTGATACCGGGAGAGTAGCTATATACATTATTTTCTCAGTTTTCAAATATTCGATGAAAGGTATAACCAGCCCTATAGTCAGTACTTCTGTGTTGACATGAATATCAATTCTATGGTCATTTCTATAAGTTTCCTGTTTACAAAAGTATGAATTTTTCGAAATACTAAGGATTTTCTTATCCCAGACAAAGGTTACCTTAGCCGTATTTGGCATAACTTTTTGGAATTGTTGGTACTAAACACTGCATGAAATGATACGTTTACAAAGTTTATTCATAAATTAAATTTCTAGTTTTGAATTTAAGGTCTGATTTATGAAGAATTATTTTAGTAGTTTATGAAAGTTTAATAATTTTTTTAAATTTCTTATTTTCTTTAGTTTAATTCCGATTTATGGGTTATTAAACTTGTTATTTATTTGAAAAATAATAGCAGTTTAAATTTGTTATTTAAAAGGTTTAAATCTAGTTTATCACCGTTAAATTTTTCGTTTAAACATACGTTTATTTTTTATCAAAACTACTAATATCAGACGATTTAACTGAAATTTAATTTAGATTAAATAACAAGTTTATACTGATCATTTTTTGTTCGGTAAATTTGAAATTTAATGCCAGTTTTGGTATACGTTTATTTTTTATCGAAACTACTAATATCAAACGATTTAACTGAAATTTAATTTAGATTAAATAACAAGTTTATACAGATCAATTTTTATTCGGTATATTTGAAATTTAATGCCAGTTTTGGTAACGTGTTTTACATTGTTTTATCGGGGCCAGTTATAGCTGACTATGCGGTATGGGCTTTGCTCATTGTTGAAGGCCGAACGGTGACCTATAGTTGTTAATGTCTGTATCATTTTGGTCTTTTATGGATAGTTGTCTCATTGGCAATCATACCACATCTTCTTTTTTATATTATGTTTCTTGTTTAATTTCAATGATGAAGTAATTCTTCTTCTTAAGGGTCAACAAGGCTTCACTACTGTCATATGAATACATATGTTGTACCAAATAAAATGGAGCGAAAACGTTATTAAGAAAACAAGACGACTTTACGATCGGGCTTATTATAATTGTTCAAAAGGAAGAAGAAGAAAAAAGAAACTTTCGTTGAAAAAATATTTACAACTTACGTAAATCAATATTTAAATCTTGAAAATCCCCCAAACCTTTAGAGATTTTCAAGTAAGTAAAGGTCTTCGTCAGATTTCCATGGACGTTCTGGTTATCTTTTATCCCAGTAACAGAAAATACAAAACACAACAAATAACAAGAGCTTGGATAATGGCTAAATTTCATTGATTGATTTTTATCGTCTTTTATAAGGAATAATTCAATTATGAATAGTTTAAACAACATGTATTTATCGAAGTACATATGTACATATCAACAACACAAATAGAATATATTTTTAGAAACAAGCAGTTTTGATTATCCCCCTTATTATAAACTAAATATATTTTGACATTTTGACATTTTTCTTTCATTTGATATTTATAATAATCATATATATACGAAATTTACTTCTATACAGTGCACTTTGTCAGATATTTTTTAAATATCGTATTACTTTTTTGATAATATTTATGATGGGATGTAACTCTATTTGTCAACAATCATATCTGTTTCAGAGGAAAATATTTATTTTAAAAATAAGTTATCTCCCATTACATTGGAAAAGCGTAAAGATTTAAGATTATACATTTTAAAATTTGTCTTTCTTTTTAATATATTCAACACAGTTTTACAGATGGGTGGATAATTCTTAAAAAAAAAAAAATAACCAAATGTGCCGCATACTAGTATAAAAGGGCACACTAAAAAAAAGTAAAAGCTGTTTTAGCGCAAATTTCACAATATTCACGAAGTAAACGGGATTTTTTTTCCCAGTCGTCGTATTTTGCTAACGACTCTTTCGCAAATAATGATACCCGTTTGTACAACATAAATCGCTTTTCCGTAAGTGAAAGTTATGCGGACGCATTTGATTTGCGCGCATTTTGTGATTATTAAGTCTCCCAAACAAAGTTTGGAGACTTATTGTTTTTGCTCAGTTCTTATTATTTTTATTATTCTTCTTCTTCCTCTTCTTCTTCTCCTTCTTCCTCTTCTTCCGCCACTTTAAAAATGAACTTGTCCGCAGCGTTTCTCCAAATCGCTTGTCAGATTAACTTAGGGTTTCATAGAATGTTAGACTTATATGTCTAGATGAGCAATTTATTGTTCGTTTGTGCATTGGGGTCTATTTAGGGGTATTTGGGGGGGGGGGGCAGAAAGAAGGGAGGGGCATAGGATTCTATTTTCTAAAATTTTCAAAAGAATATAACTTGAAAACTATAAGTGATAGACACATGCAGTCTTCAGAAATGCTCAAAGGACAATAAAACAAATTGCATAAAACATAGGGCAAGTCCCATGGGGGTCATCCCCACCCCCTTCAATTTGAGAATATGCTATTATCTTGTAAACGACCCAGATACCCACCCCTAAACCATATATATTCTTGAATGGGACAATAAGACAAATCAAATGAAACTAATAGGAAGTCCCGGGGGTCACCCCACCCCATTCAATTTGAGAATGTGCTATTATCTTGTAAACGGTCCAGATCTCCACCCCTAAACCATATATATTCTTGTAGAGGACAATAAAACAAATCAAATGTAAGAAAAGGGAAGTCCATGGGGTCACCCCCACCCCTTTCAATTTGAGAATATGCTATTATTTTGTAAACCATTCAGATCCCCACCCCTAAACCATATATATTCATGAATGGGACAATAAAACAAATGAAATAAAACTAATGGGAATGTCATGGGGGGTCACCCCCACCCCATTCAATTTGAGAACGTGCTATTAACTAGTAAACGGCCCAGATCCCCATCCCTTAACCATCTATATTATTGTAGGAGACAATAAAACAAATGCAATGAAATAAAAGAGAAGTCCCTAGGGAGTCACCCCACCCCCTCTTGTTTGAGAACTTGTAAACGGTCCAGATCCCCACCCCTAAACCATATACATTCTTGAATTTGAGGATAAAACAAATCAAATGAAATTAAAGGGAAGTACCTGGGGTCATCCCCACCCTGTTCAATTTGAGAATGTGCTATTATCTTGTAAACAGTCCAGATCCCCATCCCTTAACCATCTATATTATTGTAGGGGTCAATAAAACAAATGAAATGAAATAAAAGGGAAGTCCCTAGAGAGTCACCCCACCCCCATCTTGATAGAAAACTTGTAAACGGTCAAGATCCCCACCCCTAAACCATATATATTCTTGAATGGAAGAATAAAGCACATCAAATGAAATATAGGGAGAGTCCATGGGGTCAACCCCACCCCACAACTTTTAAATGATTGAGATCCCCACCCCTAAACCATATATATTCTTGTATGGGACGATAAAACAAATCTAATGAAATGTAGGTAAAGTCCCTGGTGTTCACCACCACCCCCTCCTGTTTGAATACTTGTAAATGGATGATACCATAGGAATGGCGAGTTATGGGAGCTTTGTTTGGGAGACTTCGTAACAGCATCCTGTTACAATTACTTCTTGGTTTTTTTTACGTTTGCGTAATTACATTGGCGCGCATTAGTTTTTCAGAAACACTATGACAAGTAAATTAAGATAATTCATTTTTAAAATGACTGTACATATTTAGTTATATTGAACTGAACATGTTCAAAAGTTGAATTTTATATTTTTCACAATTCTGTATTTTATTTGTTTCTGAAAGAAATCGAAATGATTTAAAAGCAGACCGCAATGAGGACCCCAAATTGGATGTATTTCAAATAGATATAGGAAGATGTTTTTCTACAACGGAGATCTATGAACATGCACTGATACGCCTAGACTGGGAAAAGGATATCAAGGTTGGGGTAACCCACCCTTTTTATTCTGTTTTATTAAGTAAACAGCTTTTTTTTCTTTTTTTTTTCTATCGTAAACACAATCTAACGTTTGGGGCAGGTTACACGTGCTTACCTTTTTCTCTTATGTCCTCTGAGTCATTAAAAAAAAAGTGCAAAATGACGACCTGATTTAAAAAAAAAAGAAGAAGGGGAACAATAAATGCAGGACCTTCTTTTGGAATCATACAGTGGATATAACTTCTGATCTCTCGTTAGAATTGTCAGAATAATCTGTCATAGAGCTGTTGTAAACTCTCCTAGAACAGTTCTACCTAGAACAGTTCTACCCCAAAAACTGTTCTTATAAGTAGAACTGTCAGAACCAGTTTTAGATAGAACTGTATTAAACTGTTATAGGTAGAACTGTTATATCTGTAAATTTACTCTCGCATTTTTTTTTGTTCTGCCCTATATATATATATATATAACAAGAACAGAACAATTGCGAAAGCAAATTTACAGATCTTACATTATTGGGTTGATGTTTAGACGAGTTGTATATACAGAATGTACACAGTCATGTATTACCACCACTGCTGGTGATCCGATAGATACATCTGTTGTAAAATTGTCACTGGTTCAGACGTACTTGTAAATATAATTATTTCTGTGACTGTATCTTACATTAATTTGTAGGATCCTTCACTATATATATAGATAATTTAGCTGATCTGTAAAAATAACATCTTCATGCCTTTTATAGCATGTACTGTAGTACGATTCTAGATTAAAACTGGCGAGGAAAGGTAACACCCGGCCAGCGAAAGCTTCATTTTTATGAAGCCCATGTGTTCGTGTGATCTAGCGCGCCGGTTACAGTGCAGGCGATTTGGTGCCACGATATCTCAGTAGCATGGGTTCGCCGGGATTCGAACCCATGCTACTGACATATCGTGGCACCAAATCGCCTGCACTGTAGCCGTCCCGCTAGACCACAAGACCACCTGGGCTTCACAATAATAAAGCTTTCAGCGCCCGTGTGTTACCTTTCCTCGTCAGTTTTAATCGAATCCCGGCGAGGGAAGAACAAAAAAATTTGCGAAAGCAAAGTTACAGATCTAACATTGTTAGGTTGATGTTTAGACGAGTTGTATATATTTATATATTTATATATACCACTCGACCACCTTGGCTTCACAATATGTATATATTATTATTAATAAGACTTATTTACATTTAAGATAAAGAGTTCTTAATACTGTTCTATGTATAGAACTGACTAAATCAAATCTAGCCAATTTAGAATCGATTCTATGTGAAAGTTTGATATCAGAAGTTGATATAGAAAAAGAAATATATTAAAATATTTATAATTAAACTTTAATTTATTCTATGTCAACTGCAAAGGGATTATGTTGTATTGCAATTTTAATTGTTTTGCACAGTAGCAAATATTACACACTTTTAAAAAGAGAATGACATAGGTTCAGATATTGTCAAGCATTAATGGGCAGGCTGGAAAAGAAGAAATTGATAAATACATTGTACTGTTATGGGGGAGAAAGGGGGATAGTCATTTGGGGTGTAATTAATATTTTTCGTTTATCTTTTGATAAAATTGATTTTGACAAGGGCGTGTGCGACGTTGAAATGACACCAAAAGCTACACCATGTTATTTATCAAATGACATATTTACCTCAGTTTTTGTAGAAATGGAATTTGGCAATATGCCTTTATTGACTTGCATAGGAAGACATACGTAAGATATCTTTAGAAATGCCAAAAAAAAAAGGTGCAAGTAGTTATTACAACAAAAAGGAATGCTTATCAAAACAATCATACTAATTAACCAGATAGGTAAATACAGGTAGCTGAAACAAGTTCATGTTTTTCAAGTTTTTGAAAATCATGTGTTGCTGTTACTGCATTTGACGTACTTAAATAAATATGGATTTGTTATCTTAAAATGAAACAAAGTCATGTGCATATTGTCATAAAATCCAGTTTGCTCAAATTCTCTTTGGACTTCAAAGTTTATTTTTCAACATTTATATCTCGATTTATATAGTTGTGTGTGCTGTAATATTCTCCCATATTACTTGATGGAATTTCTTGAAATTTTGTATCGCATGTTAGTTAATTTACTATGTTTTATTTTCTTCAGTTTTTTCAGATATTTTTCTTGTTTTTAATATTTCTCCCTTTTTGTCGAGCCTGCAACTTTTGTCGCAAAAGCGATACATAGCCATCCTACATTCCGTCGTAGTTGGTTGCGGCCTCCACAAATATTCATTCTGTGGTAAAAGGTTTAAAAATGATAATAACCTTCTCAAACTGTCATTGATTTCTGCCAAACTTGGATAGAACCTTGTTTATGATCAAAAGCTAGTATCTAGTTCCGTATAGAACCTTTTAGAATTTTCTATAGTAGGGTTTCATAGAATAACATTGTGAAGGTGATTCGTTATGGTCACAAATCATCAGAATTCTTGTTACCCTATTTTATGGATTTTCTTTAAACCTTGTAACGTTTCCAGCTTGGAAATTATCAAATTTACTTATAGATTAATTAATTCTGATGATTTTTAAAGTTAAACAAATTGTTCAATTGAAATCTTCGTATAGTTTATATTAACTTATAAAATATTCAAAATGAAATGAAATTGAATAAACCGTTCAAACACTTGCAAAAAAATGTTACAGTAGATTGTCTTTCAAATACAGGTTTCTTGTCAGCAAGTCTTCATTTTGCACCTATTCCAGATTTTCTTGTTTAGGGTCAAGGGTGTCTATCAAAATTATAATCAGGAGAAAGTGAATGCAACTTTGGACCTAAAACCTTTGCTAAAGACATCAAGGGAGAACTTTTTTCCCAAGAAAACAAAATATTCAAGAAGATGAATTACCGTAAGCCAAAAAGAAATTGTCACGCAGAAAAGTCCCAAGGACTCCGCAGTTTAAGTAAAATAAATGGTAGCTAAAATGTCAAAACTACTTTACTCCAAAGTATGTTTAAGTTCAATCAATATCTAAAATTTAAAATAAATAAAAAATGAATCCATAGATCAAGGACAATATTTTTGTTTAGCCCTCCCCCTTTTTCCAAGATCTGTTAGTTTTTGTTTTCTATTAATTACAGCTACGTATTACACTTGGAATTGAAAGTTTGTTTGATCATTTAAACAAACTAGACAGACAGGGCAATGCATACCTCGTGCCTACTTAAGAGTTAATTTTTACGCACGAAAATATATATATATATCAGATCCTTTGTCGATGCTGGAATAATTGTTTATGGTACATCTTTGTTTTTTCCTGAATTCACTTCAACAATAGTTTTAAAAAATAGGAAGTCATTAAGTTAATGAGAAATTTATCTAGATTTTTTTTTCCATACATTTTATTAAATTAAATTAGATTAAGAAATACAAGGAATAGAAAATAAATATTCGTTTTTTCAAAATCAATCTTGTATTTTTTTCTTATTATAAATGTTATCTGGACTATTATACTATTAGTATAAGACCCTGTTTACACTGGCAACGAAACTGAATCGATCTTTATTTGAATCGATCTTAAAAAGACAAGGGCCGCGTTCGATAAGATCGATCTTATTTGTCAGTGTAAACGGGGTCTAATAGTCCCAGATTTTTTTTCAAAATCATCATATTTTTGACCAGAGAGAGCAGAAAATACAATGAAACCTGTGGAAGGACAGGGACATACCAATTATACAAAACAATATCTGATAAAAACAGTTTAACATTGAGGTTTACTTAGTCAACATACATCTGGTTACAATTAGTGAACCATAGAGAAAGTGTGACCACAAAGTTTATATATGTAACAGATTACTGATAACATGCTGAGATAAAACTGTAAATTATGTGTAAAATCAGGGCTTATGACTTAGAGTGAAATATAAAGTTCAATGAAAATCTTTATTCTCCCTGCAACATTGTTTTCTCTCACCAATTTCAAACAAACCTACTAGTAAATAGTTTTCAAATAAGATGTTATCTTAAATATTCTTTTTAAAATATAGACAGTGTTAGTAGAAAACAAAGATTTTTAAAATGGTCTTTTATTCCTGACTTTTATTTTCTGATTTGCCATGCATGCAGTGGCGGATTTAGAAATGTTCATAAGGGGGAGGATCACTGACTGCCGAAGAGGGGTACGCTGCAATCATGCCGCGGCAATTCCCTGTTTGACCAACCATTTTTGTTTTACCAAAAATTGGGGGGGGGGGGGGGGGCTGCCAACTTAAAAACCTCTAAATCCGACTCTGGGCCATGCATGTGTCTACTTTCTTAAGCACGAAGTATGAAACAACGTGATTCTGTCACATGTAAAATTAAAGTCTGTGTTCAGGGTAAAATCAAATTTTCAGGGACCTGAGTTTTTGCTTTCTGTCTTATCATGTTTTATCATAACATACCGAAGGCTGTTGGTGATCTTCGTTTGAATTGTCCAACAATTTATTACATTGTATGGCTTTTGCTCATTGTTGAAGGCCGTCTATCAACTTGTTTGTTTAATTTACCGTCGTTTGGTCTTTGGCAGATATTTGTGGTATTTGAAAATAAACAATATATTTCTTATTTCTATATTTTAGCCATCCTTCAATTATGAAATATTATGGGTGCTCGATGAAATACGAAAAGTATCAAAAACACGACATGAACATTATAAAGATTGCAAAAAAGTTAGTATTCAATTTGGGCCTACCCATATATCATATATATGAACCGCGCTGAAGTACGTCCATTATTCATAGTTCACTATTCACTATTCAATATTAAAAAATGAATGATGAATAATGAAATGGTTTATGTTTCATTATTCAAATCGAAGCGGTGAATAGTGAAATAAATATAAAAAAAATTTGACTGTGACACTATAGCTATATTTTGATTCACAATGACCATAAGAGGGTTTACGGAGGACCTAAATGCAACAACATGCGTAAAAATGAGGAAATATAAAAAAGAAGATGTGGTATGATTGCCAATGAGAAAAATATCCACAAAAGACCAAAATGACACAGACATTAACAACTGTAGGTCACCGTACGGCCTTCAACAATGAGCAAAGCCCATACCGCATAGTCAGCTATTTAAGGCCCCGATAAGACATTGTAAAACAATTCAAACGAGAAAACTAACGGCCTTATTTATGTAAAATACTGAACGAAAAACAAATATGTAACACATAAACAAACGACAACCACTAAATTACAGGCTCCTGACTTGGGACAGACACATACATGTACATAAATAATGTGACGGGGTTAAACATGTTAGCCCATTTTGAATAATGAAATGGATATTTTGAATTATGGAATGGACTGCTATGACCCTTCAGCCCCTAATTACAGATATATATTATACCTCAATCGAAAGCTTATTAAAGGAGGAACAAAAGGTATATAGTCAATATGTTCTGCAACGGATATTACAGGAGTAACCAAGGACTTAAATATCGAATTACGCGTGAACATTGAAAAATAGCCAATTTTAAATAATGAAATGAATATTTTGAATAATGGAATGGACTGGCAGGACCCTTCAGCCCCTAATAACAGATATATATTATACCTCGATCGAAAGAGTGTTTCTCGTTTATCTTTTTTTTTTATATATAGATCAGACCTGGACCGTTGGTTTTTCCCGTTTGAATGGTTTTACACCAGTAATTTTTTATCGACCTTTATATCCTGTTGTTGGGTGTGAGCATAGGCCCCGTGTTGAAGACCGTACCTTGACCTATAATGGTTTACTTTTATAAATTGTGACTTGGATGCAGAGTTGTCTCATTGGCACTCATAGCACATCTTCCTATCTATGTGGATATCTTTCATAGAGTCTTGTAGCGATCATTTGTACTCGTGCATGTGCATGGTTAAGTATAGGAATCAAAAGGCGATCGAGTTTGGTAGAGTCGAATATAGGTCAGGTTTGGATTTATTAATGGTGGCAGTAGTCAGCCAGTGATCAAGAAGTATTGTTCGAATAAATCTAGCATTGAGCTCCAAGCGTCGTATATTTATAGATTATCGTTGACCAATGATAATCTGTTTATCGCTATTTTACCTATGACGACGTTGTCAATTTCATGTCAATTTCGTTAGCAACGCCACGTGGCCTCCTTAGTTTCTAGCGATAATTTTTCCATCTCAAGCGAGAAGCATGATATGAAAATTATCACACAAAAAGATCAAAAGAAAAATGCACAAAATAGAGATAAATTTATTTATCATATGTTTAGTAGTAAATACAGTAGTTTTGCATATGTGATAAATAGCCTGCTGTTTAATCCATATCGCACAACTTTGATGCGCACCCTTTATCGCACACCCTTTATCACACCCCTACCCTTTATCGCATACCCTTTATCACACCCCTACCCTTTATCACACCCCTACTTTTTTTTTTTTTTTTTTTTTTTACATAACAGTCAATTTTGGGGTTTTTTTTGCTTAAGAAAATTTTTCCTCAAAATAGGTAAATTTTTTGAATGACGTCATTGTTTGGTATGTGACGTCACGAACGTCTAGTTTTCATATTTTTTGGCACACTAAATGCAACTATGAAAAATACAAAACACACAAATTAATACAATAATAAACAAAATATTTTCAAAACAACAGCACACAAATTGTAAGGTAACCCAGGTGCTTCGGATAAGTAATTGAGCAGTTCTTTTAAGGCCTTTGAAACAAGACAAAAGTAGAACTGAAGGTAACCCAGTGCTATGGATCAGAAAACAGTTCATTTAATATAATACTCTTCTGTTGAAATATATGATAAAAAGCGTATAATACATGGCAAAATCCGTATCACATGCCGTATCACCCTCGACCAATATCATCCCTCGGGCCTAAAGGCCCTTGGGCTGATATTGATGTCTCGGGATGATACGACATATGATACGGATTTTGCCATGTATTATTCTCTATTTATCAAGTAAAAGTCAAGCTTATCAAGTACTGACCATTATAATATGTAGGAAAGAAAGTCACTAGACAAAAAGTCACGGACAAAAAGTCACTTGGCAAAATAGTCACAATTTAGTTCTGAGATTAGTTTTCTTTTTCGTTTTCTTTGAAAAAGAAAACACTTAATTAAAAATCATAATAGGGAATGTGTGCATGGGCCATATGCAGATAATCCCCCCGCTTGCATAAGACGTTATAAAGGCTCATAAATCAAGAACATTAAAAGTGTGTTCCTGATGTGAGTTTTGTGGCAGTAAGCATTTTTAAACTTCATAACATTTGGTTGAGGCAAATTTGAGTTAGAGACAGGAAACGAAATATTCAGCAATTTTGCATATTTGTAAAAGGCATAACTCTGGAACGTTGAAAATTATTGAGACCAAAATTCAAACTTGATATGTGTTATGTGGTGATAAGCATTGTGTGTGAGATTCTTACATTTGGTTAAGGCAAACTAAAGTTAAAGAACGGATACATTTTTATGAACGTACGGACGTATTTATAAAAAAGAAGATGTGGTATGATTGCCAATGAGACAACTCTCCACAAGAGACCAAAATGACACAGACATTAACAACTTTAGGTCATCATGCGACCTTCAACAATGAGCAAAGCCCATACCGCCTAGTCAGCTATAAAAGGCCCCGATAAGATTAGTACATTTTTACGTATACGTACGAACAGACAAGGTTAAAAATTAATGCCTCCTCAGCAACGGCGTGACTGATTGTAAGTGTGACTGTTAGTTTGTCCTATCAAATTTTCACTTTCTGTCTTGTGACTTTTGTCCTGTGACTTTCTGTCTGTTTACCTCAAATATTTGTATGATGACCTTTCTTGATCTCTCTCTATATATACTAACATTTCCCGACGAATATCTAGTGCATGGATTCTACTTCTTGATCCCTATTCGAATTTTATTGACTTTCAAAGGTTATCGCATAGAAATTGGAATCAGTGTCAAGCAAGATAGACACCCGAAAATTTTCGTTGAACGAGTCAAATCAATCTTCTGGTGGCTTCATCGATCAGTGTTGATTGAGTCTGATCGACAATGTGAACCTACTTCGTTAACTCGATACTTAAACATTTATCTTCTCTTTTCTTACTCGATGTTTGACTTTAATATTGATAAGAACTCGATTATGGGAATTCTTTAATATGAAACATGCCTGGACTATATATAATATATACATATTTAGATTTTTTTTGGCAGTCAAGTTGGTAATTTTTAAATAAAATTTAAGCCCAAATTAGCGGCCCAAAAAACCCAAATAAGTAGTTTAATTAGCTGATAATCTTTTTGCAAACCATAATACCCAAACGGGTTAAAATGCAAACATTACACAATTATGCATATACATGTAACCAAGACGATGTGGTATGCTACGGATCGATAACGAAGCCGTACAGTAACATACATGTATATAGATACATGTTCTGCGTGCTGTCATTTGAAAGACAATTTCTCTTTATTTTCAAGGAATCCCCATTGCGAGTAAGATTTTATTGAAATATTATTGTATGATGTTTATAAATATCAAAATAAATAGGCATTTCAAAAAAGTTATTCCCAAAAGGCCGTTTAATCTTGAATTTAATTTGTTCATTTATTTGGAGGTAGATGTCAGCCATTAAGACTCCATATACCTGCAGTGGCGATCCAGAACTTTTCATTAGGGGTTTGGGACAATGACTGACCTAAAGGGGGGGGGGCGCTCTAGTCATGCTTCAGTGATTTTCTATATAATCAACCCTTTTCTTCAGGAAATGGGGGGGGGGGCGACCCGTCGCCCCCCCCTAACCCCCACCCCCACCCGGATCTGCTTATAACCTGTCCCTTTTCTAATGTATATTTTTTTTTAAACATGATATATATGTCCATGTATATTTCCAGATATTTATATACCAAAATGGAGACCTACACCTATATAATGATCTGATTTGCGCTACATTGCCATTCCCTCTTAAAACATTTTTAAAACAAAGCTTATAATTATCGACACTTGCAAATTCCTACAGTCTATTTTTGATGTCAAATGGGTGCAAATTTACAAATAATGCCGGAAACATCTGACACATTTACAAAATTTTAATGTGGTTTTAACCGCAACACGATAAATACTACTAGCATCAGACACTTAATTAGAAATAACCCTGACCGTTTTAAATTTCCCACCCTTTTCATATATTAATGAAGCTTGAAAGACCTATTCAAGCTATCCCTATAGCCTTCCCCTGGGAATTAATGCATTAAGTTCCATGATAAGAAAAATATATAGTATGAGAATAGGGAATTTAACTAACGGATCCAGAAATGTTATACGTGGGGGGCACACTGACTGCCTAAGATAAGGGGGTGGTCCGCTCTGGTCATGCTTCAGTGATTCCCTATATAATCAACCAAACTTCCCCCAGAAACCCGGGGGGGCTCCCTGGTCCCCTCTAAATCCGCCTCTGAATTTGACACATCCTCTTTTATAATTTTGACGACTCCTCTCCCAAAAACAACAGTTAAGGATGCTTTTCGAGCATCTGTACAATATTGTAGCAGGCTATTCTTCCGACTAAACGTTTGTTTTGTCTTCCAAAGGTAATCATTCAGTTTTGGAATGTTGACCTTGCTATTGAAATTTTATAATTTAAAAACACAAGTTGTGCACATTGACAACGCTCCAGTCTGAACACTCTTAAATTATCCAGTAAAACTGACAAGGAAACTTATCAGTAACTGCATAACTTCAAATTAACATGTCATTTATATCAACCCTATGCAACTAGGTACACAGCTGCGTTCAATGAAACATGATCACAGATAAAAATAGATGTAAATTCTGATTCAGATCCTTTCTTTTCGATACAACATATAAAAAAAAGAAAAAAAGGGGGGGTGTTCAGAAGAAGAATTATCTTTAATTTTAAATAAAACTGATGTATTGAAATTATTTAAAAGGTGAATGTGTAATATAAGCTTATAATATATTTTAGACGGTTCAATAGAAAAGTATATTGATGCATTTTAAAAAAAGATCATTACTCTATATACCTTTAACATAAGGGAAAAAAATACATCACCAAAGATTAACCAAAATATTTTAACTGACAATACTACTGTGATAAAAAGTTACTAAACATCTTTACACATTAAAGACATGAATTTAGGAACACGAACTGAAAAATATATATTTATATAACTTCAGTGAAAATTGAAAAACAGTTAGTGAAATATGAATTGTACAACTCAACATGTATTGATTAGTAAATGCAAAATTATGTCCGTAACGCGTTCATCTCTATGTATACAACTAAACTGACATTTTCAGTTGGAATGATTTCGGAGAAGTAAAGGGTTTTTGTTTCTTTGATTAATAACTATCTAGGTTTTACAAAGTATTCAAAAAGTCTTGTTTTGGCCTCTATTATTATAACAATTTTAAGCAATATATCCTTAACCCCTAAATCGACCCAACCTTTCTTTTGTGGAATGAAACCTCAGTGGCGGATCCATGCATAATTTTTCATAAGGAGGGGCCCGTCGACTGACCTATAAAAGGGGGCGCTCCAGTCATGATTCAGTGATTCCCTATACAATCAACCATTTTGTTCCCACAAAAATGGGGAGGGGGCCTCTGGGTCTATGAATCTTGTGCTTTAAATTATAGATATTATTACTAGTATACTGATATTCCGAAAATCATTAAAAATACCCATTTGTATTCTTCACCAACGCTAGCAGAGGGGCATTATGTTTTCTGCTTTGTGCGTCCGTTCGTCTGTTCGTCGTCCGTCTGTCCCGCTTTAGGTTAAAGTTTTTGGTCAAGGTAGTTTTTTTATGAAGTTGAAGTCCAATCAACTCGAAACTAAGTACACATTTTCCCTATACTATGATATTTCTAATTTTAACGCCAAATTAGAGTTTTGGCCCCAATTTCACTATCTACTGAAAATAGATAATGATAGTGCGAGTTGGACATCCGTGTATTGTGTTTACATTCTTGTTTGCACTTTACTCCTGAACGGTTTGAGCTATAACCAACAAAATAAAACCCAACCCTCCCTCCGTTGTGCAAATATTTGTAGTTTAATTTTATAGATATCAATACACTTTTACACAAGTTATTGTCCGGAAACCAGAAAAACGTTGTTTTGCTTATTATGGCCAGTTTTTGGTCCCTAATTCTTTTAAACCATGATATGGGACCATAACATTCAAATTCTAATTTAACGCTATCATTGATTACTCATCATTTGCACAGGTCTGATCTGCATTTCTTTTGCGCTGAATTTTTTTTATTTCTTTTTTGCCGAATTTGTGTTTCATTTGCGTTGTTTGTGTACATGTTACTTACAGGGTCGTTTTGATCATTATAAATCTCTTCCGTTAGCCAGTACATAAGTTATAAATTGTCAATCATAACATGTATATAACTGTTGTAACATACTCAAGAGGAGGTGAAAGTAGGCTTCCGAGCAGGATTATAAAAAAGAATTTAGATGTGGTATGATATGGTTGCCAATGAAACAACTCCCCACAAAAGACAAAAATGACACAGAAATTAACAACTATGGGTCACCATTTGGCCTTCGACAATGAGCAAAGTCGATACCTCATAATCAGCTTAAAAAAGGTCCCTATCTGACGATGTAAAAAAATTCAAACGAGAAAACGAACGGCTTAATTTTTGTACAATAAATGAACGAAAAACAAATATGAAACACATATACAAACGACAACCATTGAATAACAAGCTCCTGACTTGGGACAGGCACATTACATAATGTTTCGGGGTTAAACATGTTAGCGGGATCCCAACCATCGCCCTAACGTGGGACAATGCCAATGGTATAACTGTTTAAAAACATACCAGTAAAATTAAGATAAAAGCACTCTGTTTACATCCATGAAAAACTGCACCGTTATTCTTACAGTTTTCAACGCGTGCAGCCGACCAGCAATGAGATGGCTAACTTGAAGTTCAGCATATACAAGTACAACATCTTAGAATGCATGGATGACGGCTTCGAGCGTCAGACATAATGTCAAACGTGAAGCAATCCTCGATTTCATGGGGGAAGGAATGGTCACCGCAAAACTGCGATAGCCATTTACCAATTTCACTTGAGTTTTCTCTCTACTAGCCCAACAGACTGGACTCCACCCCCCCCCCCCCCACCCCCCCACACACACACCGGTTAATTCTGCGCCAGATGAAAACGACAGCAGCCTATTTGCAAGGAACAACAATTATTATGACAATTTATAACATGTGTATATAAATAGCGAACAGTATAGGTTTGTAATAATAATGATGATAATAGTAATAATAATCGGTGCAAAAGAGAGATCAAATATTTTAAAAAATGTTAAAATTCAATACTGGTCCGAGCCATTTGTGACGATGCATCTCTGATATATATAAGTTTGATTCACAATTGACAAAAATTTTACATGAGAGGTGGCTGGACAGAAACACGGACACGTTCGGACGCCCATGAAAAAGTTTTATGTCTACCGCAACGCATGTCGCGTAGGGTGGTACATTTAAGAAATATAAAGAAGAACAGTGCTGACTGCCAGGTTGTCAAAATATATATTAGAGCGATATTTTTGACACGATTATAAATAAGAACTTTTTTTTTACATGTACATGTATGTACTAATTTCCGAAGTTAACAAAAATGAATTCCGATCGTCATCCCGTTCACAAAAGATTATAAGTTATATCATACCGCCTATATATGATTATCACACAGTCATGTCCCATGGCGAACAAGGCGGGTGCAAATAGCAGAAAGAAGTGTGTTTTTTTTTATTAATTAACTAGTGTGTGTTTACGCCATGTATCTAAAATTTGGGCGAATGAAAAAAAATAATGTATTGGCGAAAATGAAAAGATGTTCATCGAATGTTTTAGAAAGACTACATAATAAAGGTGATGTGGTATAATTACCAATGAGACAACTATCCACAAAAGACCAAAATGACACAAATATTAACAACTATAGGTCACCGTACGGCCTTCAACAATGAGCAAAGCCCATACCGCATAGTCGGCTATAAAAGGCCCCGATAAGACAATGTAAAACAATTCAAACGAGAAAACTATGCCGGGTAATTCAGATTTAAATGAATATAGTATAAAATTTTAGGAACTACATATGCATGCAGAAGATCCCTCCCCATCCCCCTTGTGACACAACTGCATAAAACAACATAGGTTTGCATACATTTCATTTAGCAAAAAGCAATACAGAAGTAAAACGTAAATTATGTGTGTCTATAAGACACGTTTAAATACCCCAGCCATAGTTGATTTAGTCCAATTATTAGTTATAATGTATATGAATGTATATTTGAAAAAAATATCCTATATATATATAAAAGAAGATGTGGTATGAATGCCAACGAGACAACTCTCCACTAGAGACCAAAATGACACAGAAATTAATAATTATAGGTTACCCTACGGGCTTCAACAATAAGATAGGCCAATACCGCATAGTCAGCTATACAAGGCCACGAAATGACAATGTAAAACCATTCAAAAGAGAAAACTAACGGCCCTATTTATATAAAACATTGAACGAAAAAAAAATACTAGTATGTAACACATAAACAAACGACAACCACTGAATTACAGGCTCCTGACTTGGGACAGGCACATTCTTATATTATGTGGCGGGGTTAAACCTGTTAGCGGGATCCCAACCCCATGCACTTAACATGGAACAATAGTATAACAGAACAACATAAGAACGAACTATTAAAATCGTTTGAAAATGGCTTAACTCATCAGATGACAAAACTACAAGTGGACGTGGCCGGGTACTTGTTCATCCCCCAACAAAAAGACACTATAGAAACATATCTCAAAGTACTCGCAGTTAACTGACAGCTAGTTCAAAGCCACCAACAACTAATAAAACAAATCATGTATCTAAGACTAAATATGGACTTGCACATCACTATTATGCGTATAAACATCCCAGTTGCGGAACTAGAAATTTTCAAAAGTGGGTCTCAGTACTGCCGAAAAGGGGGCCTGTGCCAGTCATGTTTCAGTGCTTCTCTTTATAATCAATAACAAAAAAAGGGGGGAGGCCCACCTGCTACCGCATTCCTTGATACGCCTCTGCATCCTATAAGATATCAAGGTCGTTGCTTAAAAAAATGTAGGAGTAGCTCTATAGATGCTGGTTATATACATAATTGTTAAGGTTCAACTTCCTTGCATTTAAGAATATTTGACAAAAATCAAGATGCATATATAGGAATACATGCATGAACATCTCAATTGTATGTTCAGGCAACCTCTGGAATATTAATTAAAACTATAAATTTATAGTTAAAAAAAATGTCGGAAGAGGAAGCAGGACAAACCATGATCTCTCTCTGCATTTATAATAAAATGTATCCAACTACCTTGAATTTTGAGGATATTTGACTTAAAATGTTTCAGTTGCAACTCAAAAACTGTACGAGGTGATAGCCAGACGAACAGACGAACGGGTAGACGAACGAACCTGTAGGCGATACATTAATATACCCTTCGATGAAAGTGAGGTCATAAAATAAGCTTGAAATTGCAGTTGATACTTATAAAAAATCAAAACCTCATAGTGCTCAGTATGCTTAAACATTTCTCTTCAGCTTTATAGCCATGAATTCTAAGATTTCTAAGATCGTAATACATTTGAGTTTCTGAATTGAAAGTTATTTTTCAGGGATGCAATGGTTGCTTTCTATCAAATTTTGTTTTTTGTTTTGTTTTTGTTTTTACATACTCTAGGCTATTGTTTCACATTTTGTTACATCGGGACATTTTATAAATTGTTACGTATATACATTTCGCATGTGTTGGTTTATTGTCGAAGGTCGTACGTCGAGTTTTTCGATTGAATCGCTGGGTGCATGGATAGGTACAATACATGTGTCGGATCGGCAATTATAGAAAATTTTCTGTTATATCCGTATTTTGCGTGGAATTCTCGCCGCGTTGAAGACCCAATTGCCTTCGTCTATCGTCTGCTTGTTTTCGAGTCGTTGTCTCTTTTACTTATTCTCAATAGCTGCAAATGTTAAATAACACCAAGATTAAAAGCACCAACAGCTAGTGTATAGTTCGGTTGGTATAGGCGGATCCAGTTGGGGGGGGGGGGGGGGCGTGTCCCCCTCTCGTGGGATTTTTTTAGTGATTATATACTATATAGGGAATCACTGACTTGAAAGACCCCCACCCACATTAGGTCAGTCAGCACCCTGTCATGTATTTGTTAAAAGAAAAAAATATATATTGCCATTCACTCTAAAAACGAAGCTAAATACTTAAACCCTCTTTTAAGAAAAGTTATATTGTTTCATTTTTACAATTTATTTTCAATAGCTTAAGATTAAAAGCGCCGACAGCAAGTGTTTAGCTCGGTTGGTATAGGCGGATCCAGTTGGGGGGGGGGGGTCCCCCTTTCGTGGGACTTTTTTTATTGATTATATACTATATAAGGATTCACTGACTTGAGAGACCCCCCACTTTAGGTCAGGCAGCACCATGTCCTGTATTTGTTAAAAAATATATAAATTATATATATTGCCATTCACTCTAAAAACGAAGCTGAATACGTAAATCCTCTTTTAAGAAAAGTAATATTGTTTCATTTTTACAATTTATTCTCAATAGCTGCAAATGTTAAATAACACCAAGATTAAAATCGCCAACAGCAAGTGTATAGCTCGGTTGATATAGGCGGATCCAATTTGGGGGGGGGGGGGGGGGGGCGGGTCCCCCGTTTGTGGGATTTTTTTTTATTGATTATATACCATAAAGGGAATAACTGACTGGAGATACCCCTCACTTTAGTTCAGGCAGCACCCTGTCATGTATTTGTTTAAAAAAATACAAATATATTGCCATTCACTCTAAAAAAAGAAGCTGAATACGTAAATCCTCTTTTAAGAAAAGTAACATTGTTTCATTTTTACAATTTATTTTCAATACTGCAACCAAGATTAAAAGCGCCAACAGCTAGTGTATAGCTCGGTTGGTATATTTAATAGAAAGATATTTGTAAATATGGTAAATAAACTCATCATAAATACCAGGATTGAAATTTTACATTCACGACAGACGGGTATTTCGTCTACAAAAGACTCATCAGTGACGCTCGACTAAAAAATGTTAATAAGGCCAAATGAAACTGACCATTTAACTTAAAAAATGGCGAAGTGCAAACATTTGTTTTTAGTTTTTCAACGCTATCCTCTTGACCACATAATGTGTTTTCATTAAAATTGGAAATGACAATATTTTATAAAGAAAAATCTTTACCTACGTCGCATTATATATACTAGTATACTAACATATTGTGTTGTAAAATGATGCCCTTTATGGGTTCTTGATTAGATTAATAAAAAATTCTATACTATTAACAAATTCAAAATATACTGCTTTACAAAAAAGGTAAAACAACAGATACATTCAAGTCAAATCTATCTTAATTTCTGTCAAGTTTTTCCATTTTCAAGTAAAGAAAATCTTGCATTATGGTTCCATTTATTTCCTGTAATAATTAGATCACTTGCATACTTGTAACACACACACAGACAATATGTATTGTTTATTTGTTGAAATATATTAAAATATGCGCTGCTGAACTTATATTAGTCAGTATAGTATATAGACGTGTATACCAAAGACAAATTTATACATTGTTTAATTTCCTGTAGTGTTTGATAATGACCCAGTGACCTACAACTTTTATAATAAATAAACCACATAGACAACGCTTCTGAATCAGTATAAAAAGTATGAATTATTTGTTAAACTAGTGTAAAATGTGGTGTGAAATAATTGGTAAAGGCAACGATATCCGGCTAATTAAATTGACCCGATGAGCTGACATGATGTTGAATTTATTTTGGAAATATTACACTTAATTTAACCTTACAATTTTTCATTATGTTTGTTTAGTGATGTAAGTCTATGTATTTGCAATAATCAAAATTGTTTTTTGTTTGTTTTGCAAATAAAGAATCATTATGTTGAATATTTTAATGAGAAAACCTTAAATAATCCATTATTTTCATTTTTGTTCTTAACTGAAAAAAATGGTTATACTAAATCCATTATAGCACAACCAAGTAAAAAAGTGTCCTTTAGTTTATACTTAAATCATAAATGAGATCATAGAACATTTCTAATCCGACAAAATGAAGATTAATAAAAAAAAATCGTTTATTTGAAAAAAAGGGGGGGCTTTGATAACTGTTACCCTAGCTTGCCCTACAACATAATACCCCCCCCCCCCCCCCAAAGAATATAGATTTCGTATTCATATACATGTAATTATATCCTACATTGCTCATGTTATCAATTTATTATTTGTGTATTACTTATAATATTGTGTATTTCACTAATGTTTATATAATCACTGTATGATGTTTTTGTATCTTGCCTGACAAGGGCCCATGATTGGTTTAATAACATAATGTCTAATGTAAGTCTGAAAATCAAACCCAATAGAGTTAGAATTAGATTTTTAGGCTGACAAATATTTTCTGTCAATTTACATTTGCACAAGTCTGTCTACATGTTCACCAGTTTTTCAATTATCCACTAGTCTGTTTTTACTTTCACAAGTCTTTCTTATAGCCCCCTAGTCTGTCTATATGATTTTCAACAGTCTGACTATGTCCACAAGTCACTACGTTTTAACCGCGGTCTCTATGTGTCCGTCAGTCTGTCTCCGTGTTTACAAGTCGATATACATGTTTACCCGCCAGATTACGTTTCTAACAGTTTGCCTTCATGTCCTACACGTCCACCAGTCTGCTTATATATATATATACCAGTCTGGCTACAAGTATACAAGAATATTATTTGCATCATTGACTAAGTCTGTCTGGATATGTCGTCTGGCGGATTTGCTTGTCTCTCACATTCTGAAGATGATGATATTCCTCGTAGTGAAATCGTTAATACAATGTACCAGTACTTAAGTATATCAGTGTCCATCTCCATGCAAGACTCGGGTCTGATGAAGGTTCTAAAACAATTAAAGATTCGTCTATACAGTCCTTCTGAAAGTCTTCTCGGTCAGATGCAAAAGAATGCCCGGTTAGCGCCTCTGGATTTGCCCGGGGCATGTGGTGGATCAGTAGATATCGACACACCAAATTCAGTTATTCGACGACGAATTTCAACACCTATCTCATTTAACACCAACATTACACAATAATGTCAACATGGAGTCAGTAACTGAGGTAACATTAAGTTAATTTAAAAGTCAATATCTTGTATATTTCTGTATACAGTTTATAATGCATATATCACTGTCATGAATCAAGGATGTGTATAGTAATAAGGGTCTTACTATCATCGGAACTTTGTTTTTTTTGGTAACACGCCATTATTCCGACAGCCCATTAGTCCGACAGCCTATTGGTCCGACAACCAATTAGTCTGACAACCCAATAGTCCGACAACCCATTGCTCCGACAGCCCAATACTCCGACAACCTATAATTCCGACACTTATCAAGTCAAATATCAGTATATCAGGGTAAAATAAAATGTGTCTGTCTGTATTATTACGTTTATATTTGTAATAACTCCGTATATATAATACATATATATAATAAGGTAGTTCGTATACTTTCAATGTTAATTCTCAATTCGAAATCTGTATATAGAATAAAACAGAAAATAATATTTTATTTTTCAAATTAAAGGATCTATGTAAATCAACAACAAGCATTGATGGCGCGAGCTACTGATGATACCCTGCCCAAAGATTTCGGTAGATAGTAAGTTTTTGAGTTGTGAATCTGAAAAAGCATTACACAGTATAGCTGACTTATATAAACCTTGAAGTTAAATATCAGAAATCATGGTATTGTAGTACCTGAGAAAAATGTGACAAAAGTTTTCAACTTGGCTGTCATGTAATGAGTAATGAGTTTGAAAAAGCATCACACGATATAACTGACTTCAATAAACCTTTCAGAAATCCTTGTAATGTAGTTCATGAAAAAGATGCAACGAAAATAGTTATGGGACGGGCGGCGAACTGACGGATGGACGGTTGGACGGACGGACAGACAGAGATAAAACAGTATACCCCCACTTTTTCGAAGCGGCGGTCTAATGAGTGTGTCAACATTAAGACATTACAATACTAATATGATATAATTATATTTATAGCACTATAAGCCTCAGTCACAATCGGAGCTAAGACAAAATATAAAAAAAAATACGTATTAATATCAACAGTCAGTATCCAGACATGTACTACATTATTCAAAAGAACTAACGATATGATCCTCATTTTTTTTCTCCATAATAGTAAAGTTTTCTTGTGTTCACTTCGAAATTAATCATAATTGTCTAACGTTTTAAAGTTCTGATATGTGCTAGAAATATGGCGAAAGAATTCCTCCCTCAAATTATAATGAAGTGAGCATTCGATTGAAAAATGACGCTCATCCTAAACTTTATCAGCTGTACAATACGATTTTTTGAGTATTTAGCATTTTCAATTCTTCATGTAATGGAAGAGCACCGATTCCGAATTAACATATAAATTACCTTTCTTAAAATCAATGATATCTAAATATGTTTCTTCTTGAAACCAATTTTTAAATGAAAAATAAATTTCCCACAAAACACATATTACTAAGTTTTTACAATTAAACAATTTGACAAAGACACAAGGACAAGAATTTCACACATTGTCTTATTCTACTAGTTTGTTATTGTCTTTTATACTGCACTCGTTCTACTTGAGCAGTCAAAATGCGTTGACTGTATATTTCTATGACATATACAGTCACTGACCCGATATCACTTTTCCTTATGCATATTTAGATAGAAATTGCCGAAATATTCATGTCCGTCATATTTGTTTTTCGTAATAAGTTTTGTTGTAAATCATCATGCAGTCCTGCATCTCCACCAATCATTAAAAAAGAGGCATATCTTTCTAGAATTTAAAATAATCTTAGGATACAAAATCAGTCTCCCAACAAAATATTGAGTGTCATCTCTCGGATTATGTCTGAACGATCGCTATTAGAAGTGCTACATGTACTGTCTCCGTATTTCGTGGATTCTCATTCCCGAACATGATACCGTATTCATGATTGATCATGATTGGAATTGCTCATCTTTTCTTAGCACATATTTCGTCCTATTTGTCTTCTTATTTTTTAGGTTCTGGGTACGTATTTGTCTCTTTGTTTTTCTTATTTTGACTGACGCTACTTTATCCCATTATTTCTGCAACAAAATAAATTTAAATAAAACTCAGATGAGTGATACAAGGAGAGAAAGTGTTGCGACCAAAGAGGGCGGGTAGTGTTTTCCAACTCCGATGTATTATTTATTTATGTAGTTCATAGTGGGGGAACCTCACTCCCCTGATACGCGAACAGGGGGATTCGAAGATCTAGTGAAAAGAAGGTAGATCAAGACACACATGCAAGAAATAGCGAGCTAGAACAGCACAGACTGATAGTAGACACACAAACAACGAAATATAAAGATAAATAAAGTAACTAGACACGCAAAACGAAAGAGGGGCGAGGTTAAGGACTGAGCAGTTGCATAATCATGTGTATCAACTTCAATATACTGAGACAAAATTAATGTCCGCATGCAAAAAATAATTGGAATCAAAACGGACAACCACAATTATCAGAGAGCGGAGTTGGGTTTTTTTTTAGAGAAAATTTATCCATACACTAAGGGAGCTACCATTTGATTTTTATGGGGGGGGGGGGGGGGGGGGGGGCTAGGATGAAATTTGGAAAAAATAGGCAGGACAGGAGTTTTGAGTTAAAAAAAAAGGCAGGATGAGACACTTTGCAAAAAAAAAAGACAGGATGACAATTTAGGTAAAAAAAGTCAGGATAAACTAATAAAAAAAAAAAGGCAGGACCAAATAGAGTGAAAAATAAAAAGGCAGGACAGAGATTACAATTAAAAAAAATGCAGGACAAAATTTTTCATCCTAGCCCCCCCATAAAAATCAAATGGTAGCTCCCTAAGAAAAACGCATATTGTCGGAATAATGGGCTGTCGGAGTAATGGGTTGTCGTAATAATGGGCTGTCAATAGTACATGTTGTCGGAGTATTGGGCTGTCCGAATAATGGTTGTCAGACTAATGGGATGTCACCATTTTTTTTACCCTCCCCCTTTTTTCCACAATATCCGTTATTTTTTTCGTTTTCTATTTTAAAATTCACTCTCTTTAGTAATATATCCGTGACTGCTGTGGATAGTAAACTTGGAATTGATAGTAAATAGCAAAACCAAGTAATTTGTAGTGTATTTATGTTCTAATGACACGTACAGACAGACGCGAAAAAAATAAATAATACGAAAGTGAGAAAACGAAAATATAACAGATTTTGGAAAAAAAAGGGTAGGGTAAAAAAAATGTCCTGTACCCAAGTACCTATGCTTACTATTAAAGCAATAATTTGAGAAATATATATTAAAGGTTATACTAATATGTGAATATTATGAGTCCAGGTAACTCGATCAACTTGATTTGTACGTATGAAAAATTATATTTATTATCTGGTCATGTCCCGCGTTTTTTTTGTATTGTTGTTATAATAACAGTGTAAGTTAAGACCAAAAAGTAGACCAGGAAAATACTTTATTATCTTTAATAGTTAATTTTTGGAGATCATGTGTCTGTCATTTATTCTGTTATTCACATCTTTTAAACAATTATATTTTATACGCATCATATCAATCTATCAATTAGGATACATTATTTTATTTGGCTTAATAACATATTATTGGTATTTAGTGCGACCGTGCACCTTTCGGTAGTCTCGAGTGTTTTCTATTATAGCAATGTTTAAGTCGTCATGTTGCGGGATTTTCAAATCCCAAAAGAAGAACACACTTCAAATTCAACATGATTTTCGATTTGGTAACCGCATTACTTTAATATAGATCATTAATTTTTTATATATTACATAACCTTACACAATCAATTTACTTTTTATGATTAATCTGATAGATGCATGCCCAATATATTTTATTCCCAAAACCTTATTTAAAAAGGAGGGGACATGGTCAAAGCGTCGTGCAAACCAAATTATTGTTTATTGTCACGGAATAATTACAAACTGTGCTATAGTTTTTAAGATTATTGGATAATTGACTTGTTCTATAGGTACATGTACCTTACTTACCCAGGTGACATATCAGTTGTACCCTTGATATTCTCAGATCTGCCGTGACATCACAACATGTAACTGACCAATCAATGATAAGAATTTGTGTTATGTAAACAATGTGGAGAGGTGATGCGGGTAAGAATCCTCTAGATTTTCCATAGACTTCAATGCAAATTAATTTAATTGATATATATTGACACCAGTTGAATCTAGTAATTTTACCCACTTAATATTGTTAAAGACACTATATAATATCTCCATTTTGATTTTTATCATATTATATCCTCTGGTTAAAAAATAATCAGCAAAATAAATAATCAGTTATCCCCTTCAAATAGATGAAAAATCTAGAGGAATCCTGTCTGCATCACCTCTTGAAAAATTTAAATACCAGGATGTTCGGATCTGAGAATTGGTATTAATTCAAATCACAGGCACTTGTTTCTATCCATTTGAAGACCCACTATTAACGTATATATTTACCAGAAATAATGGTTTTAAGCGGAGAGGTGAAAAAATTACTTGGGTACCTTCTCGAAAATATACGTTGATAGTGGTTCTTCCAATGGATAGAAACAAGTGCCTGTGATTCAAATGCTTAATGATATATTAAAAGAAGATGTGGTATGATTGCCAATGAGACAGCTGTCCACAAGAGACCAAAATGACACAGACATTAACAACTATAGGTCACTGTACAGCCTTCAACAATGAGCATAGCCCATACCACAAAGGCCCCGATATGACAATGTAAAACAATTCAAACGAGAAAACTAAGATACATGTATATGTACATTGTACATGTTGTATATGAAGATTAATTAGATTAAAGTAAACAATGTGGTATGTTTCCAAAATAAATGCTATCCGCTAAAGACCAACTGATGTTGATCCAATTACTATAGCCAAACAAATGATACATACATGTAGGTTACCATACTTCCTTCATTTATATTATGATTATTGAGTATTTTTTTGGAAACATTTCAAACCTTTACATACTGTTTATATATATGTTACAGTAAATAGGTGAAATTAGGAATTACATGTAATTACTAAAATTTAGAAATTACAGGTAATTCCTGATGCACTTAGTTAATACAAGTAATTCCTTAAACGGCCCAGTTATTACCAGTAATTACTAAATTTAAAATGAATATTTACACCTATTTACTGACTGCTAAAACAACCATAACTTTTGATCACCTGACCATAATACAACATTGTTTTAGCTGTGTAATACTAACTAGAAGATCAGTTAGTACTCTTAAAATTTTGAATGGTTGATATGTATAAAAAATATCTTAAATAAATATGGACTTTCAAATATTTGGTTAAATCAGAGTAACTTTAGTTTTAATCCAAAATAGTTTAAGTTGAGCATTATAATACAGATAATTTTTGACCAACTCCAAGTGTTTAGTAATTACATGTAATTCCTAATTTCACCTATTTACTGTAACATATACATGTTACTACAGTTCAGCGACTCAAGTTTAAAAGGCATTTATATAAAAGAATTTAAACTTAAGGTATTCGGCCCATAATTAGCCAATAAACAACAAGCAAAATAATTTATATTTTTATCAAGGATTGTGAGTAGGGGTATCTAAGAGTTCTTAATATGAAATAAAAATCCGCAAAATATTTCAGGTTAACAACAGAGCTGGGTTACAGTGACCCCCCTTTTTTGTCCTCATATTCCAAATAAGGGGTTTAAGTAGTATGTAATTTTAAAAAACCTATATAGTATAATTTACTAATCTTTCTTTCAAAAGGGACTTTACATGTAACCTTGTAACCTTAAACAAAAAAATTTAAAAAAAAATTTGCTTTTCTATTTTTAGAACAGTGTTATTGTTACTAATAATAGAAAAAGGGGGAAATTCTAAAATTTGTCAATCTTATATCTTCACCAGTTCAAAAGTAAATATTTAAGCAGAGCATTCAAAATTGACATTTAAATTAACTTTACATATTGTTGCATCCTAAAAAAAAAAATTAGAAACTTTTACCGTACCGATTTCGAGAATTTTCATTTATAATGTCAAGGTCGCAGATCCTAAATGGAGAATTGGTATCACTGTTCTGATGTTATTTGGTATAATTTATGTAAATCTTTAGAAAAACTCAATATACTTTATATAAACTTATAATAATAATTAACTTTGATAATTATGACATGTAAAGGTCAAAAGGTCAAAGGTCAAGGTCATTTTAGGAGCTAAAATAGGACAATAATCTTCCTTTTTGCTAAATTTTCAAAAGTGTATCTTCCTATTGGTCCCATAATTTTCATGACCTTTGTTAATAAAGACCATTTAATGATATCCAAAGGATCAAGGCTTGGTTTCGACCTTTAGGGGTCAACAGGTCAAAGGTCAAGTAATTTTAGGAGCATAAATTATACCATGATCCCTTTTTTGGTCATTTTTTTAAAGTAATCTTTATTAAAAGAATTGCTTCATCTGCAATTCATCTGTTGTGGGAAATAAATTTATGACATGTGGGTTTTTGTTAACTTTATGATCTGCAGTACATAAAGAAATAACTTCAACATTGAGATCAAAAGGTCAAAGGTCAAGGTTATTTTGGGACCTGAAATTAGACAATTCTCTCGTTTTGTTGAAAAATAAGTAATTGAAACATGTTAAAAGTTGGATGAATTAAAAGTATAGTACTTAGTATACATATTTATTTACTTTCATTTCTGTATGCCCTTGAAATTTGACCCTTTGACCTAAAGATTGAACCCTATCCTTTATCTAGTGAATATCAACTAATGGGATCTATTGGTTGAAACATTTATTTTAGCAACATAGTAAAATACATGTATGGATGTATGTCCTGTTTGTATATGTATGTGAAAAAATGAATAATGTGTTATATAGTGGCAAAGATATTTGTTTGAGGTTTTTGAAGAATGTAAACATAGACAATATTTAAAGTTATGCCAAATATTTCCAATTTTGTCACTGTGTAACACCAGACATCACAAAAACAGCATCAGGCTTTATTGAGTCCAGAGGATAGCTATTATTTGATTTCATACCAGCATTAACTACAGCTCACTAAAGAATACCCCATTATTCCTGTTTCACATTGAACTCAGGTCAATTATCTCCCTTGAAATATGTCTGATCAGGTTTATACTCCTTCATGCACATAGTAAAACATAAATTCAATAAAATTTCAATATTTATTTGCAAATTATACTTATATTTTTTAAATAAAGTATAATCATGGTCATGATGGTAAAAAGGATACAAATAAATAAGATCATATTTATATAATAAAAAAAGACTTTTTCTATAAAATATGTCAGTAAAGCAAATTCTAAATTGAATTACAAATACATGTTCAGTTTAAAAAAAAAAGAGAAAGCTTACAAGAGTGGACAACCAGAAATGTCACACCTGTTTCAATGTTTATTATCGACTTATATTGAATTTAAAAAAATAATGTTACACTATATATAAATGTAATACATTAAATTAGCAAATTTATGTATTTGAGATAAAGGTGACATAAAATGTTGATACATGAAGGCTGAATAATCATTTCATACAACAAATTACAAGAAAACTGAACTTTGACTAATAAATCACACAATGTGGTCAATTTGAGAGAAAACAAGTAAGCACAATTCATTTTTATTCTAAATGGTAGCAACTTTTAGAAAAAATGTTTATAAAGTCATTTATGAGTTCACAGAAAAATAATGCATGATAGAATATTTTGAATACACAAATATACCAAAAAAATTACACATACATACAAATTTATAATAACTGCTCAAACATAGTACTAAAGTATAGATTATAATACAAGTCATGACATAAAAGATCACTTCTTCAAGCAATCTCACAATTCTGAAAACATATTGCCCATTTTTTGTACCACAGAACACATTAATTTTTTATCATTAGAAACTCTTGGCTTACCAAAAGCAGTTTTAGACATAAGAACATCAATAAGTCCATCTTCTCCTTTACGAGTATAAATAAGTTTTAAATGAGCACAGTTCAAACCTGATCCAGCAATATTCTCTGCTGTTGTCATTTTCATTACACCGCTAGCAATCAGGGGATGAAAGCTTGGCAAGTTTTTAGCTTTTGCCTTGATGAAGTTTTCTTGCAGTAAATGAGAATTAGAATTGTAACAAAGTTTAAGCATTAGTTCTTTAGAAACATTAGCAGCAATAAGTATTTTATCAAGCATATTTACATCATCCACAGCATTGTGGGCATTATATTCCTCCTTACAAAAATGTTGTGCTAAAAATGGCTGATTATATTTTTCTATTTTGGGAAAGTTTGATCTAAAAAGGGCCAATGAGTCTATAAATCCCATAACAATCTGAGTAAAATTATCATACATATTACAGTTATAAACAGCTGTTGACAAAACCCGAAAATCAAAATTTTTCCCATTATGTGCTACAAGTACAGCATTACTGAATTGATTTAACCACATAAAAAAATCAGATATGGCAACCTTTATATTAACAAAGTCTAGTTCAACCCCTTTGTAAAAAAGCTTTCGTCCATCCCAAACAATACCAGTCACCTTTTCGGCTTCATTAGACATTGGTAGCTGTGGTGGTATGTAACGGTTGAAACTGGTTTGAGTTCTGTGTTCTTTGGCAGCTATCTGTACTATGTGAGGAATGATGTTTCTTCTGACTGAAAATATACAGAAAATCAATATCAAAATTTTAGTTTTTCCAGATGTTTGTCCAAGTTTGTTGACCATTTTGAAGGTGTTTTGTTTTCATATTGTCTACAGTATCCCTTTGTAACATAATTATAATGAAACTGGACTAAGTGCAATTATAAAGATATATCCTCTATTGTAACGATTATGAAGCCATGATAAACAATGAAAGATATTACAAAAGTTATTACTAGTTCTATATAGATTATTGTTGGTCATCTTCACGAAATTGATTTTCTCACTATAGGCGTTAACATGGAGAGTGAGAGATTGAGTGAAGAGGACCTATCATAATCTGTGTATTGCTGTTTTGCCCATGACTAAAGTGACGCTTGCATTGACAATGCTTAGAGATCAGCAACAATTTGAATCAATATCAATGTTTTTGTTCAATGAAACTTTTTTGCTTTTGACCTTCAAAGGAAAAATTAACAAAACAGCAATAATTTGAAATATTGATGTCAATGTGCAAGTAATTATCTTTAAAATTATTCTTTTTTCAATTTTTGTTTCAGAAAAATACTTACTCAAATCTGTAGTTTCTAAATCAATGATGACAAAAGTTGGGTTGTCTAAAGAGGACACTGCCGTAAATAAAGGCTTGGGGATAGCATCTGGAATCCTCTCAATGTCCTCAGCTTGTTCACTAAAACTTATTTCTATAAAAGACAACAAAACACATGCATTATGGTATTAAACAAAGGACCCTTTCCATCAATTTCTAAACATTATTTATACCAGGGATTATGTAACTTTTGATATTGTCTTACATTTGTATATATGCGATACTACTCAAACTGCAGTTAGGAGCTGTCTTAAAACTAGCATTGAGGTGAGAATGAGTTCTCTTTGTTGAAAATATCACTTATTTTACAGATGAAGAACAGCAATAAAAACATGGTTCCTTTGCGGGAAATTACGTTCCTTTTTTTTTTTCTTTTTTTTTTTTTAACTTTTCAGGATATTTTTAACCATATCCATTTTAATCCATTATAATATATTCATGTTTTTGGAATTCCTAGTAAATCCTAATAAAACAACTTGACTCATATTGCACTCACCAGATTCATAGCTGGCTCCTTCTGTTGCCTCACAGGCTCCTTTGGATGTAATTCTTTCTTCTTTAAGTTTTAATCGTCTTAATTTTTGTTCTGGTAATTTTGATTTCTTTTGCCGTTTTTCTCTTTCATGGTCTTTCTTGGAATTGTAAGGGACTGTGAAACTTCCAGGAGAAAGTCCATGTCTTTTGAATGTCTGTAATTACAAAAAAGATGTTTATTTATCAAATAGTTTGGTATTATATAATTACATCTTTAAAGACTTTAGACTTTCTTTGGGGAGGCTCAATCTTCAATAATCAAATTTAATTCAATAATTTGTTTACTCCATTAGTCAAAATACAAAAAACAGGATAAACATTGAAGCAGAAGAATGCAGATACCATAATTTATAATTTTCAACAAATATTTTGTTTTGCTAAATAGTAATGCATTTTAATGATAAATTAAGTTTGTCATTTATATTTACACCCGTATTTAAAAAAAAAAATGTGACTTAAATTTACAGATAAATTCTATTGTCCAATTGCAGAAATATGTTACCTAAATAATGAATTGTAATTGGATTTCCAATGGAAATAGTCACTACATTCAACAAGAGTGCACACACTGAAATGTCTCGCCTTCTTTACTAATCCTTGATACTATCTTGATAGACCTAAATATAAAGCTTTGTTACAACTGTAACATAAACTCAACATTAACCAAGAAAATGAAACATTGATCAATGAACCATGAAAATGAGGTCAAGGTCAGATGAACCATGCCAGGCAGACATGTACAGCTAACAATTCTTCAATACAACAAATATAGTTGACTTATTGCTTATAAATAAAGAAAAACAGACCAAAACACAAACACTTAAAACTTAGGAATGGACCGTGAAAATGAGGTCAAGGTCAAATAAAACCTGCGTAAATGACATATTGATCATAAACTATTTCCATACACCAAATATAGTTGACCTAATGCATAAAATATTAGAAAAATAGACCAAAACTAAAAAACTTAATTTTGACCACTGAACCATGATGACACCTGTCAGCTAGACATGTACACCTTACAATCATTCCATACACCAATTAAAGTAGACCTATTGCATATAGTATAAGAAAAACAGACCAAAACACAAAAACTTAACTATAACCACTGAACCATGAAAATGAGGTCAAGGTCAGATGACACCTACCAGTTGGACATGTACACCTTACAGTCCTTCCATACACCGAATATACTAGACCTATTGCTTATAGTATCTGAGATATGGACTTGACCACGAAAACTTAACCTTGTTCACTGATCCATAAAATGAGGTCGAGGTCAAGTGAAAACGGTCTGACAGGCATGAGGACCTTGCAAGGTACGCACATACCAAATATAGTTATCCAATTACTTATAATAAGAGAGAATTTAACATTACAAAAAATCTGAACTTTTTTTTCAAGTAGTCACTGAATCATGAAAATGAGCTCAAGGACATTGGACATGTGACTGACGGAAAGTTTGTAACATGAGGCATCTATATACAAAGTATGAAGCATCCAGGTCTTCTACCTTCTAAAATATAAAGCTTTTAAGAAGTGAGCTAACACCGCCGCCGCCGCCGGATCACTATCCCTATGTCGAGCTTTCTGCAACAAAAGTTGCAGGCTCGACAAAAACAATTCTTGAAATCAACCTTTGAAATGACACCATGCACAGAAATGACATGCAAGACAGAAAAACAGAAAAAATAACATAAAAATTTCATTTTGATTAACCTCGGACAAGTAGTTTCTTCCTTCATTAATACAGGCAGCAGAGGCTTTTACTCGAAAGTCCAAGCTTTCACTCTCTCCATAGTGCAGATGTTTTGGAGCACGCAAGGAAGCTGCTCTATTTGCATGCTCACATGCCTGGCTAGACCCTAAATCTGCATAAGAAGCTGCCTTCAAAATGACTGGCTCAAAAAGGTTTTGCAGTTTTTCTCGTAAAACAGGATCTGATAGTGGAGCCTTGTATGGTAAGCTTCTATGAAGGTATTTCACACTAGGTTTCCTTTTGTAGCCACAGAACCTGGGTTGACACAGGCTATGATCCCCAAATTGGTGTGGAATTAATGCTTCCAGGTTATTTTTCATGTCATCTGGTTGACCTTGATTTTTGGCAAAAACATATTTGATGGATTTTGTCAAATGTCTTATGACTAAGCTGCTAATTTTCAAATTCTTGTTATTTTTTTGTAGATCATATAATCTGGCAACAATGTTTTTGATGGTATGATTTTTGTCAAATTTTTTAGTAACTGTTAAATTAAGTTCAGATTTTAGCCTTGCTATCAATGTGTTATCCCCATCTCCCTCGATAGTCTTTACAGGGGTTCCTTGTTCCAGCAACTCTTTGACAGCCTGCATTCCTGCTTGGCTTTCCATCAATCTAGCTGACCCTCTGTGATTCCACACACATCTGTGTGGTCTTGGTTTTCTACCTGGCCTATTTCTCTTCCACCATTTGCATGTTCCACACGTACGATGCTTAACAATTGTTTTGATAACTTTATTACCATACTCACGCTTGCTCATCAAAAATGTATGACCTACAGACATATAAATTTTCGCTATTTTATATCAAAAAATAGAAATTAGATGTGAAGGAATTGATTAAAATTGGCCTAAGGCCAGGATTTTTTAATTTATTGGTTTACGGATCCGCCGACCCGATTTTGCTGATTTCCAGAATAAAAATAAAATTCACTTTTCACGCTTTTTTATTCCCGCCGACCTTAACAAATGCATTATCCCTGAAAAATAATTAAAATATTTTTTTTCCTGAAATGAAATGCATTAATCACTAACAAAATTGACAACACTTTCTGGTGTGAAAAAAAAACCCTTCCAGTTTACGTTTCTAAATATAGACAAATCAATTATAACTGACCTTGAAATGTCGTTTGCGCAAATAATTTTGCGGAACGAAACTTGTGTTTAAAACCAATTACACAATAAGTTCGTTTACCTTATTTGTCATCAGTCCGTAAGATGCATCATCTCATAGAAATAGACTTGTCCAAATGTGGACAGGGTGAAGGCATCAAATTAAAGAACTGAATATTAACAAATCATTAGGAATTTTCTTGTTTTTATAGGTAATAAAAAAATGTCGTTCATTTGGATAAAAAAACGGGAATGCAAGACAACAGATTAACCCGATATCGTTTTTCCAGTGGACGATTCTATTGGGTTTTTGACACGTGTGTTGAAACTTATTTTCGTACGACGTTTATGCATTTTTTCTTTATCAGTTTTCGTGCTTGAAGATCATTATTTACCAAGTTTTCTGGAATTGATTAAGAGCTACGCGAATCTATTTTTCTTGTTTCTGAAATGATGATTTAATTTCGTCTTTGTCCGTGCATCCCCTTTTTTTTTACTGTAAATTACTAGACAATGTCATGCGTAGTTTATAACAGCTGAGCAATAATATTTCATCGAACTAAAATTTTAGAAATGATGATAAAATAGCATAACAAACATATTGCTAGAAAGGTGAAATATATATTGATTTTGCATATCTTTTTGTCTTCAAAGATGATTTTTTTTCTTTTTTTTTTTCCCGACCGACCGACCCGACCTTTTCATGGGGAAAATCCGTAAACCAACAAATTAAAAAACCGTGGCCTAATAGTTTCAAATAAAAAGATCTCTATTAGATGATTTAACAGAATATTCATGGTAGCCAATATTTATATTGTTTACCACATTTATGCTCTTTAAGACCTTGACAATCAATAGACTTCAAGATTTTGTAAGAGCTAAGTAGTAAGTATGTACAAAATGGAATGATGGACGGTAGCATGACCAAATCTCTCTCTGTCAATGTCTGGCAAAATTATATACTTTTAAGATAATTAAAAATATACATTACCAGTTAAACTATCAAATCCCCTTTTCTGCCATCCATGGTCAGTACAAACAGTCATTCCAGAAAAATTAACAGCTGGCACAGATTCATTTCTGTTGAAAAAAAGCAAACAAATTCAAAGATACACACTAAAGAACAGCAATCAACATGTCAATATTTCAGTGGAATAAATCACAGTTGGTGTGCTGGGTCACCAGACACATTTTTTAAAACTAGATACCCTAAGACAGCAACCATTTGATTTTCAGGGGGGGGGGGGGGGCTATGTTTTTTTGGAAAAAAAAGTTTGTTTCTAGTTTTTGTTTGTTTCACCCTCAGCGGCCACTATATGTAATGCTAAAATTGAAAAAAAAATTGTTTTCGACTTGTTGCAAAAAAAATAGATTGTTTTTCGCCTGCCAGGTGAACTAAAAAATGGTGGAAATGATTTCTCTGTCTAACATGACATCCCTAAAACGCTTTTTTGACAAGGCAGTATTAAAAACAACATTATTTGGCTGTATTGGAGATTGCACTGTAATTTTCAAGATAAACAACAATAAAGGCACTTTTTATTTGCTTCAATTTTCTGTTTTGTCACGTGATCTGGTTCATCATGATCATCAGTATAAGTACATCATTGAAGATGAAAAACAGCATCGAAAGCATTGTTTAAGCCACACATTCTGTATGTATGTGCCTGTTCAAAGTCAGGGGCCTGTTAATCAGTGGTTGTCGTTAGTTTATGGGTTACATATTGGTTTTTATTATTTTGTACATAAATGAGCACGTCAGTTTTCTTGTTTTCTTGTTTTACATTGTCATTTTGGGGAATTTTATAGCTGACTATGCGTACAGGGCTTTCCTCATTGTTGAAGGCTGTACGGTGACCTAACGTTGTTAATTTTTTTGTCAATTGGTCTCTTGTGGAGAGTTGTCTCATTGGCAACCCTACCTGCTACATTATTTTTTTATTTTTTCCTATGCTTAAATAAATACTAATTTTATGTAAATTATAGATTTTGTGTCAATCTACAGTGTAGTTTTACCATATCCTTTCTTATATAAACATTGTGTAATTAAAAATCAGTGTAACTAATACCTATTATTTGAATTAGTATCTGTCATGTCAGTATGACTATCAGTATTAGTATCTGTCATGTCAGTATGACTATCAGTATTAGTCTCCAGCATATTCTCAGTTCCATTTTCATCCTCTGCAGCATTGCTGTAAAATATTCAATACACAATTTCTATTAATAAAATTCACATCAATTGAACCAAGATCAAACAGCAATAAATTTATATCAATTTCTTAACCAATTTTTAAGCTTACACAACTTTTTGCAAATATTGCGATTTAAAAAAAAACCCAATGATTTAGATATGTTATGAAAATCTATTTAAACCATAAAACATATTCTATATATGAGGGGGGGATAGGAGGGGTCCTCATCCCAAAATCCCGGGCTTAGAAACACGAAATTAAGAGTTCCCGATTTTAAATAAATTGAAATCCAGACATCCCTAAATTCAAATACAGAATTTATAGATCCTAACAATTAGGTCAATCCTGATATCACGACTTAAAAACACCAGATCCTGGATTCCCGATAAAGGTCCTACCCCCTTCCCCATATATGGCTATGAAGTATTCTATGATACAATTTTGATGATTCCTAATAACAATCACACACAAAAATCACCCCCCCCCCCCCCCAAAAAAAGAAAAAAAAAAAAAAAACTGTTGTTCATTTTATTGAAAATGTATGTTTATAAGGAATAGTGCTATAACTCATCACTTTAGAACTTCAATAAAAAGGTGTTTAACATGTTCTTAATTTGTGTTAATAAGGTCATGCATTTGTACAAACTTCCTTCTTTAAAATAAAAAAAAAACTCCTTTTTTTTGTATGCTTTCTGCATACATGATCATAAGTCTTAAAAAAACATGTAAACATGAAAACTAACCTCTTTTCAGCTTCAAATGCCTCTCTGCATCTTTGATCCATACTTAAATTGGCAAAACCTTCTATCATTTCCCCTGCTCTCCTCTCCATAACTTTTAAATTCTTATGTGAAATAGGTGGCAGGTTCAAAGTGGACAGTACATTGTTTACCCTCTGAGGACCACCTAAGGCATCAATCATTGCTGAAAAAAAAGTAAAACATTATATATACATCATTGTACATTATAACAACACTTGTACATGCATGTATGTTTAATTTAAGTGCAGACATTTTTGACAAAAGCTTTTCTCAGCAAAATCAATTTGAGTTAATATATGCTGATCATATTCCTCTGTAAATGTTTTATAAATGAAATGTATTTTCACAGATTAAAATAAAAATATTGTCCGTTCATCTTGCTTTTTTTTATATATAAAAAAAGCTGTGGAGTCTAACATCTTTTATTTCCCAAAATATCATGCAAAATTTCCTACATGTAAGCAAATATTACCATTTGTAAGAAAATAATAAAAAATGGTGTCTCAAGAATAATGCTTTTAAAAAATGATAAATATCTCTCATATATTTCTTACTAAGTACATGTACATGTAACTACATTGAAAAAGTTTCTATTGTAGGAGTAAAACAACTTTTCATATAAAAAATTAAAGTAAAAGAGATCTTGAAAATGATTTTGGCTTATAAACATGATAAATACTATAATTCAGTCCTATTTTTAGCAATCTGCTCATGAATAAAACATTCTCTGATTTCTCATCCAATGTCTTGATGAAAAGAGGGAGGCTTTTTTCAGGTGTTTTTAAGCTCAAAATTGGTATCATGTAGAATTTTTTTATTTTGGGATTATAGACCAGATTGAATTTTGTTTATCTCAAGACCTCAGGATTTCTCTATACTTGTGTTTAAAAGCCCAGGATTTTTGGATCAGGACCCACTTATTCCTCTTAAAATACATGTATGGGGTACCCGTGTGTGAGCGGGTGAGTGGACTAAAACTTACATGTATTTATTTATTCTGTCTTGATATTATGACAATGAAATTGAAGGAAAACCAACCATTTTTCTGTTTCATGAAAATCAACCCGGAAATTGATAGATACAAATCTGGGTCTGTTCGCCCTGTTACACATTCGTCCTAGATCCATTCGCCTATTTTTTTTTTGGCATTGTTGTTAAATTGCAGAATATTCATTGGTCATGTTCAAAGTTTGTTGAAAAATCGCAGAATATTTGCATTATATAACTAATAACTAGTAACGAACTCAGGGTGGAAAAAACTAGGACGTACCAACCTACGGCAAGTATGTAATCAGGGTGAACATACCAGATACATGTACAATGTTAAATGATGAATCGGAATGAAGGATAGATACAAATAATAATTAATAATAAATAAATACTGAAAGGCATACTAAATTGTTTCTTACCTGCCCCAAGCTTAGTATTCACACAGAAACTTGGCATGCCCTTGGAACTTGGGTTTTCTTTGTGCGTTGATCCATATGGAACCCTGTTCAATTCCTGGCACGATGTGCACTGGATATAAAGATAGCCACCAAGTCCACATTTCATCTCTCCTTTTATAGTCTCGTGGCTTAATATAAGAGGGCCGTTATAACACCTCGAACAAAATTTAAGATGGTCCAGTAGTGTTCCCCATTCCACCAATCTTCTCCCCGAATGCCAGGAGGTACTGGTATTTATCTTTGTACTCCCCAGAAGTTTGTCAATGCCGGGGCAGCAAACGGCACAGCCTGTTGCCCCGGCTATACATAAGTGTCCCACACCATAATTGTGGTCAATTTCAATGTTTTCTGCAACTTCAGGTTCACTTGTTTCTTGTAGTGTCTTTGAAAACCTCCCCCGTTTGTCGCGACAGACGACCGAGTCGGCCATTTTGTGTTATTGTTTACATTGGATATGATTATTACGTTACTTCCAAAACACATATTCGGACTTAAAATTAGATATTTCAACTAAATTAATCAATTTAAAATGGAAACTGAAAGAATATTTGTATTTGTCAAATTTTTTAAATGTGAAAAATAAAATTATGGAAATCGCCGGAAAATACCGAGGTGAAAAGATAAGATCGACCTCGGTAGACTTCGACTAATTTTAGTCACGTGGTCTATTATGGGTCGGATACCTTAATATCATTTTATATGAACATCATGTTGAATATTTACATTTTCTCAAAAAGTTTTTATTTTACTTAGCTAATAAAGAAGATGATGGATTCCCAAACAGAAATCTTGATGACAGTGAAAAAATTGAAGAATTGCACCAATTGTTACAGAGAATCGATTTCAAGCAGAAACAGATGCTCAAAGATAAGGGAATACAACAGCCATCCATGTTCCTTCACATATAAAAGTATATATTGTATATATATATTTTGTCTACATTTTCTGAATTTATGATTTTAAAAATCTTTCAAAAGATATAAATGTACATTGTAAGTCATGTAATTCAAATAGAGACGTGCCATTGTCTTTGATAAAAGATAGAGTTACATGTATGCCTTTTTAGTATTATCAGCTTATATACTTACTTAGCCTTGTTAAAATCTGTAAATATACCTTATGTATATTACATGTATGTTGAAGTGTCTGTCAGAATATATACATATATGCATGTGATCATAATGTTTCAAATAGCCAAACATTGTAAAATATATATATATATATATATATATATATATATACAACTCGTCTAAACATCAACCCAACAATGTTAGATCTGTAAATTTGCTTTCACAAATTTTTGGTTCTACCCTCGCCGGGATTCGAACCCATGCTACTGTGATATCGTGACACCAAATCGCCTGCACTGCAGCCGTCCCGCTAGACCACACGACCACCTGGGCTATATACATGTATATATACAACTCGTCTAAACATCAACCTAACAATGTTAGATCTGTACATGTAAATTTGCTTTCACAAATTTTTGGTTCTTCCCTCGCTGGTATTCGAACCCATGCTACTGTGATATCGTGACACCAAATCGCCTGCACTGCAGCCGTCCCGCTAGACATATATATATATATTGAGTATTGGAAATCCTGTACACCCTTTCCTTAGACCAAGTTTAACAAATATAATATGAATGTTTAAATTCAACTAATTATCTCCTGGCAATACACATTTATTTTAGGAACTTTTTATGTTTTATTTTGCAGTAAGCAGCTGTTTGTGATGCTTATAGGCATAAACAATCTAGTCTGGACATGTAAAACAGCAGCTGGTTCTATTTTGAAGTAAGCTATTTGGTGATTACATTAATTTGACATGACCAAACCAAGTCTTGGGATAAATTAATAGTACTCATTGTCATGATTGTACTAGCTTTTTATTGTTTTATATATTTTATGAAAAATACTGTTAGTTGAGGCCTGCAAAAATTAATTTATAAGGAGATGAAGTGTTGCTGCCAATGAGAGTAGAGATATCTAACAAATAGCATGAATAGAGTCATGGAGGATTGAATTCATACTCATTTTTATTAGAGTGTTACAAAATAATTGCAGGAAAAAAAACAACAACAACAAAAATCTAAATAATTGTGTATTTAGTAGAATTAGCCAAATCAAACAATAACTGTTTTAAATCTTGTATGAAATTTTCACATTTCTATTGATTAAATATTATTTTATAGATCAAATAATAAATAGATAAAAGGGCAGTAATCCAGTCTCAGATTTTTGTTTTGGTTATATTGTATACAGCTGATTGTATTTTAATACTATTTACAAATACTTCTTATATGTCAAAAGAAAAAAAAATTGCTGTACCTGATATTGTGATTTATATTGAAATTGATAAAGACAACAAACTCAATAATGAGCTATTCCAATATCAATCTCCCTAGGGAAAAAATGGGGTGCTACCTAATTTTAGACCTCCATAGTGCCCATAGACACATCAAACACTTGCCAAAATATAAGCCTGAACCCCTGAGGGGATCACACATTAAATTATAAAAGTTGTATATATTCTACACCGTGAATAAGACCAAACAATGATAGAAGGAGTTAGTTTTAAAATATAATTGAAAAACTAAACTGATACAAATCAATAATTTTTTTGATGTTGATAAATAAATCACAATGTGTAATAGTTGTAATAAATTGTTATGCCAGCCTACAATAGTAGAAGGGGTTTATGTTTAATGATCCATGCTTTTGTTTGTTTATTCTTTCATCTGTTCTGCTTTAGGTTCAAGTTTTGGTAAAAGTTTTTGGTCAGGATAGTTGTTAATGATGTTAACGACCAATCAACTTAAAAATAAATATACATGTGCCTTATGATATGATCTTTCTAAGGATAAATTAATGGTTTGACCCCAATTTCATGGTCCATTGAAAATAGAAAATTTATCACAACTTCTAGCTATTCTTTTTATAGAGTTATTCCACGAGATATTTTTGGGTCACTCATTAGAATATCTTTTAAATATATGATTTTGATTACAACTGCATTAAGATAGAATAATTGCATGCATAAAATTATTGCTTTTGTCACATATATATCACTTGTCAATTTAATGAAATTAAACATTTTTTTTTATTACTTTATTACAGAAGCTACAAAATAGAGCTAAGGCCCTTTAAGCCAAGAAACTGCCAGTGTCAGAAAAGGACAAACTTAGAAAGGCCATGCAAATTGTTGGGACAGTAATTCTGTAGATAAACTCGCCTGATCACAACTGGGATTTGACTGTCACAAGATTTTAAATCTTACATGGATAAACTATAGTCATTTACTAGACTGTAAATACCAGAGACAGCTGAGTGCACAGGGCAAAGAGCTGAGGTCCAAGTAAATCAGAGAGGCCTTGTCACAAGAAATGTACAGAACTTGCATGGATTTTTACTTCAGGGCATATGACACAAAATTGAGAGATATCAATAAAAATTTCTTTAAATTTTAATAAGGACCAATTCAAAGGTACACTTTTGGAATTTGCAAGAACAAAAATACCTTCATGTTTACTTTTGAATTATAGTTGACAGTTTTCAGTTTAAGGGGGGAACCCTTAAAATGAAGTGGTTTGGTTTATTGAATTTGATTATTTTTTAAAGTAAAAAAATGAATTACTGCTCTTTTATTTCAACATTTGCATTTTTTATTAAAATTATTTACAAGTACAGCATATCGGTGACATCAGATTATGTTAATGTGTTTGGTTAAGCTACATATTTCTTTTTACTTAAACTTTCTGTTGCCTTTTCTAATTAATTAAATGCTGAATAATAATTTGAGTGTTGCTCATTTCAGTGTCTTGTATTTGCTGTCAAGATTTTTCCTGTAAGATTTCACATTATTTATAATCGCTTGGTCAAAGGGAGATAACTTTTTGAATCTTCACATTAGATAATCTGCGAAGAGGATTATGTAAAATGTAAATAGTTCAAAATTAATTTTATGGTTCAAAAAAATCAAAATAAGTTATTGCCATTCATTATAAATAAATTTCTATCAAAAATAAGGCTCAAAGAATTTTTTTATTTTATTTATATAAATAATAACAAAGTACACACATCATGCACATGTTGACTTCATAAAATTTGTAAACAAAAAAAAATTGAAAATAAAACTAAAAAATTTTAACTAATCAGGAGACAGTCAATACACCAAATATATTTATAAGCATATAAACTTATTATTTTCTTCAATTGTCCAAGTACATATTCAATATTGATAATTTTTCTTGACATTACATAATTTTGTTGATAAAAGTTTATTTGTGTGCTATTTTATTCAATTGTACATATTTGAAGTATTTCATTACACCTTATTATTTTTATTCTTGCATACAGCATTTGGAATGAATTTTAATCAATGTTCGAGTAGCAGGATGTTTTTTTTGTCGAGCCTGCAACTTTTGTTGCAGAAGGCTCGACATAGGGATAGTGATCGGGCGGCGGCGTTAGCTAACTTTTTAAAAGCTTAATATTTTAGAAGGTGAAAGACCTGGATGCTTCATACTTTGTATATAGATGCCTCATGTTACGAAGTTTCCATCAGTCACATGTCAAATGTCCTTGACCTCATTTTCATGGTTCAGTGACCACTTGAAAAAAAAGATCAGAGTTTTTGTAATATTGAATTCTCTCTTATTATAAGTAATAGAATAATTATATTTGGTATGTGCGTACCTTGCAAGGTCCTCATGCCCGTCAGACGGTTTTCACTTGACCTGACCTCATTTCATGGATCAGTGAACAAGGTTAAGTTTTGGTGGTCAAGTCCATATCTCAGATACTATAAGCAATAGGGCTAGTATATTTGGTGTATGGAAGGACTGTAAGGTGTACATGTCCAACTGGCAGGTGTCATCTGACCTTGACCTCATTTTCATGGTTCAGTGGTTATAGTTAAGTTTTTGTGTTTTGGTCTATTTTTCTCATACTATATGCAATAGATCTACTATATTTGTTGTATGGAATGATTGTAAGGTGTACATGTCTAGCGAGCAGATGTCATCTGACCTTCACCTCATTTTCATGGTTGAGTGGTCAAAGTTAAGTTTTTAAGTTTTGGTCTTTTTATCTAATACTATATGCCATAGGTCAACTATATTTGGTGTATGGAAATATTTTATGATCTATATGTCAGTCGCGCAGGTTTTATTTGACCTCGACCTCATTTTCACGGTTCATTGCTCAGTGTTAAGTTCTTGTGTTTTGGTCTATTTTTTTAAAACTATAAGTAATAGGTCAACTTTATTTGTTGTATGGAAGCATTGTTAGCTGTACATGTCTGCCTGGCATGGTTCATCTGACCTTGACCTCATTTTTATGGTTCATTGCTCTTTGTTTAGTTATCTTGGTTAATGTTAAGTTTATGTGACAGTTTTTAACAAAGCTTTATACTTAGGACTATCAACATAATATCAATGATAAGTAAAGAAGGCGAGACATTTCAGTGTGTGCACTCTTGTGAATTTACGAATTATGTTAATCATGTAAATAATGTTATGTTTTTTGTTTTTTGCTTTTTGAAGTTTTTAAAATTGACAAATAATGCTAGCAGGGGAGATTATTCATTAATATTTTTATGATGCCAAACTTGAAATTTAGAGGTGCCTATGTTTGCTATTTGTTATAACCCAATTGTTATGATTCTTAAATAATCTATACAAGTAAGCATGTTAATTTGTCAATAACCATTATTTTATTAATTAGTTTGAATTTGATGAGGTTCTTTGATGTAGAACTTGACTTTTTTTAAACAAAAGTGTTTTTTTATTTGTTTTAAATGTTTTTAAAATTGTATAACAAACTTTTTGACATTTTATTTTAATTTATCACCAAAACAACTCTAATTTGTCTGACAGTATCTGAATAAAATTAATTTGTTAGATACTTTGTTTCTTTTATTGAAGTATATACAAAGGGAGATAACTCAAAATAGTTTTTTTTTATTATTCTGACCCGATTAGAAGTGATGAAAATAACTATGCCCTAGACAGGATGACAATAAGAAAATGCTAGAAATTGTTGTGTATGGTTATGCTTTGTCCAAAAATTTTTGTTATCTCCTGTATTGTATATTGCTGCCATTGTCAAAATCCAAATCACACATAGATAGCCTTGTCCTATAGTTTATATCTGGTGTTTGTGTTTTTTGTATGTCTTAGATTCTAACTCTTCAAGTTCTTATATAAATTCAGATGCATTGCCATTCTTAACATATAGGTAAAGGCATATTTACAAAATGGTATTGAGCTATGCAAATGAGTGACATGTATTCGTTGGATTATTGTTTAAGTTTCATCTGAAAAATACAGTCTTCAATGTTACTGACAAATTATACATTTGCACATTGCCATTTGAAACCACAAATATTATTCTACTGTAAATACACAGAGCAGCAATCCATGCCTTTCAAGTCTAATACTTTGTAAACATGGATCAGAAAAGTTGGAGGATCAATTTTATATGTACAGTAGCTACAAAGTTATCACCATTAAAAATTCCTGTTTTTCCTAATTTTTGTTTTTTTATTTAATTAGATATTTTCAAACCAGATATTTGGGTTAAAGTAAAAACAAATCCCCAACATCCCTTTTCCAAAAAGCAGAGGGAAAAATTCTGCCTTTTCTTTATTATTCATTTGCACTATTGTTTTGTAAGTAGTTATACAGGATTATATTGACTTTAAATTGCATTAAATTTGATGGAAGTTCTAATTTAAATATTAAAGTCATAAACAAGAAATTTATTTGAATTTACATGTAATTAAATTACATAATTAATTAAATTTTATTTATATTTAAAATTCTTTAAATTTGAAATTTATTGAAATTTAATTTATATTAAAAGATCTTTAAATCTCAAATTTATTCAAATTTAAATTATATCAAAACTTCTTTAAATTTGAAATTTATTCAAATTTAATTTATATTAAAAATTCTTAAATCTCAAATTTATTCAAATTTAATTTACATAAACATTTCTTTAAATTAGAAATTTATTCAAATTTAGTCTATACTTAAATTCTTTAAATTTGAAATTTATTTAGATTTAAAAATACCTTTAAACTAGGTTGAAATTTGGGAATTTATTTGCAATATTAAATTTAGTTTAAATCTATATTAAATTAGAAATTTTCCAGCAAAGTAAATGCATAATATTTTTTGTAATTTGAAATTTAATATGCATAACATATACATTTAATTTTATATTAAATGCATCATTTCATGCAGTGAAATGCTTTTCAAATTTGTACTTGTTTGAATTTTTAACTATTTTGATCTAAGCGTCACTGATGAGTCTTATGTAGACGAAACGCGCGTCTGACGTAATAAATTATAAGTCTGGTACCTTTGATAACTGTATATTCATAGTCGATTTGTTAGTATTTCTTTTTACATTTATTGACGTTGCATCGACCCGAAATATTTAACAAACCTCTCATTGATTGCTGCTTTTTCATTTGTTATCCCTCCAATTCACCACTTTGTGAGATATATAATAATTTCACATTGAAAAGTGCGAAAAACTCTTTTAAGATCAAAGATGGTAGTACTAATTTAAAGTGTAGCCATTCTTTTTCAGATAACATTGAAGACTTATTTTTCAAGTGCTGCTGTATCAAGACATTTAAAATGAAACAATCACATGAAGCGTGCATGGTGGTTCAAAATTATGAAAATCTTTAAACATTTCTGCTTTACTATTCTATTCACCGATTATTCGGGAGGGTTTCCATTGCTCAATTGTCAGTTTTATCTGTGTTGTTTTGTGGGCTATTGTTGATCTGTTCTTTGTTTGTCTTTTGACTAAGGTTGAGTTTTCCTTGGGGTTTCGCATTTTCTAGCTCCTTGGGTATCTCCCTTTTTTTCAAAGCAACTTAAAGACTGTAAAATTGGATCAGTTTAAAAACAAACCTCCTCCTTCAAATTCCTCAATGCAACAATAGTTATGTCCAACCAAAGCACTACAGTTCTGTACGTACGGATCATTCTTATAATCTTTCATAAAAGTTTTCGCATCGCCCCCATATTCAATATAATATCGGCGAACAACCTTCTAAAATTTGTCTTGATATCATAAAATCTCATTGATTTTTCATTATAAAAAAATGTATTTTGATGAAACATAAATTTCTGTTTTAATGATATAAAGTTATCATATTATGGTCACCGACTTAATAATCAATTTGTTACCTTGATGGTATTGAAAAATGTAAAAAAATCAAATTTAACGGCCTGCAATGCGATGACGTTACGACAATTTCGGTACGATGTGGGATCTTTCACAAAGAATGCAGCTTTGAATGATGTATACCGTAAATATAAAGTCGGTGACCTTATATGTATTTTGAATCATGACAATAGAAATGTGTGCTTTTAAGAAAAATCTATGAAGTATAAATCAGAAATTCAATGAATTTAAGACTATTTCTTTGAAGGTTTTGCGCCGAATTTTTGTGCTTTCTATGCAAATTTTTGCCATTTTGAAAGAATTTTGGAGTAATTCATGAGATAAATGCATTTTTGTTCGATATTAAGTTGTAGTTCTTGGAGCCAGATTTGCATGATGGATTTTTACTAAAATCTGTAAAATAGCCCATTGAATGTTTTTTTACCTTAAATAAAATATAGTAACTTTAAATTTTATTCAACAACCATGATATACACATTATTAGGAGCAAGCAGATAACATCACCTAACTTTAAACCATTATGTCATCATGTGTAATTCGATATTCTGTCTTTATCCTGCTTTACAATAAAACGAGATAAAATAACTGAATATCCCCCTCATAAACGTTTTAAATCTATCATGTAGCATTTACGGTAAATTAGATACACCCAATCATTTGGGAGTAACTCTACTTGCACATGTTGCAATATATCCATATTATTGAAACATATTATGGTTTAAATATTAGTATTACGAATATATAAATTTGTATATATCACTTGCAATTGGATATATGCTTTGTTTTTTCACAGTTTCAAATTAAATTGGCATTCAGATTCGAAATAAGAAATTATAATTTTAGATGAGGTGTTTTTGAAGAGATGGTATCTGGAAATGGTCAGAATTGAATAATACATACTATAAAAATTCGCTATTCTCTGTATATTTTGAAGCCATTCTTGGAATATTCATAAAATGAAATTGATCATCGAATAACAATGTGTACATAAATACAAACCATATCTGTTTAAAAAACCACAAATCAGAATCATGAACTTACATTACTTAAAGAAGTATCGATGTTCGATCAAATGTGAAATTATCGTAATTGAAAATCTTTTTTATTTAAAACACGTTCACGTTGCATGATTTTTACAAATTTTCTTTTATCATGCAGTGTATTTATATAGGCACGTACATGTACCATATCATGATAATAACTTATAATGTATTCCAACATAATATACCCACAATGTATAACAATTTACAATTAAACAAATACAAATAAAAAAAAAAGACCTATAATGAGGGATATAATGTTTTGTCTGGGAGAATAAAAATGAAACAAATAAAAACACAAAAAAGCTTTATACATGCATTATTCATTGCGATGATATTGTGTTTTTCTTATTGTAATAATTCAATAGCATTTACACAAAAAAAAAATGTAATTCCTGTGTTAGGTAAGGCAAATAGTCATTAAAAAAATTTACAACTTAACCTAAAAAATAAATGATATCTTTGTCATTGTTTTAGGACATCTACACCAGATAGAAATTGACCCGATTGAATTACATCTGTTAAATTATATCGGGTTGAAGATCTGAAAAATCTCAAAGTATTTAACTGAATGAGAATGATTTGATATAAGAACCCTACAATACATACTGTTATCCTATGGTGGTTAAGATTACAACACAATGTTGACTGCTGTATCCCTATTTTTGACATTTTTACCTATTATGTTTTCTACGTATGAAATACCTGTACAGATTCAGGAATATTACAGTTGAACCACACATTTGATGTGTTTTATCGTTTGATTTTGCCTTTTAATTCGTGACTTTCCGTTTTAAATTTTCCTCGGAGTTCCTTATTTTTTGTTATTTTACCTTGTACTTACATTATATTGAAAATATTGCAACATATTTTCGTTAAATATTAATATAACGAATATATATATATTAATCTTCTTTTTATTTTAAATTGGCATAAGGATTCGAATCTAGAATTATAATTTCTGATGAGGCTTTTTTTGAAGAATTGCTGTTGGGAAATCTTCAGAATTCATAAATACTGTTGATATTCGCCATTCTCCCGGAATACAATATTTTCTACTTCATAAATAAAATTGATCCTCAAATAAATAAATAAAAATCACATCAATTTAAAATCCTTAAACTATGATCACGAACTAACATTATATAAAGCCGTATTGATGATCTATCAAATGTGAACCAATCTATTAATTGGAAACAAACAATTTTTCTTACGTTGCATGATTTATATATGTTTATTTTTGGTATATGCAATTCCATGTACAATATAGAAAAACATAATATTTATTCAAACATAATATGAACAAAAAAGTATAACAGTATACAAATAAACAAATGCAAAAGAACTATACGGCACGATAGAGTTTCTCGTCTGATAGAATATAAATAAAACAAATAAAAAACACAAAAAAAAGCTTTATACATGTGTTATTTATTGGGATGAATTTGTTCTTTGCTTATTATTAAAGTCAAAAGCATTTACACAAAGTAATGCAAATTCATCTTAGGTAAGGCAAATTATCAAATACAAATCAACTTTAAAAATATATATGATTTCTTTGTCCTCGTTTTAGGACAGCTGCGTCAGGTAGAAATCAACCCGATTAACTTCCATCTGTTAACTTAAATCGGGGTGGCAATCTGCTACGCAAAGTTTGCAATTGTTTGAGAATGATTTGATATAAGAACCATACCAAAACATACCAAAATTGATCTTGGACTTTGTATTTGAAAGGCTCTGATTCCTTTCACGGATTTGGCTATACTTTTTTTGGAACTTTTAGATTATAGCTCTTCATCTTTTATATAAGCTTTGGATTTCAAATATTTTGGTCACGAACATCTCTGAAGAGACATGTATTGTCGAAATGCACATCTGGTGCAGGGAAGTTGGTTCCGTTAATGTTATTCCTAAATATATCTAAGTCTTATACAAATAATACTTATTTGAACCGTTGTTTTTTAGAGTTAATTGAAAAGTATTACATAACATTTAGACCGTGATATTGTATAAATAAACTCATCATAGATACCAGGACTAAATTTTGTATATACGCCAGACGCGCGTTTCGTCTACAAAAGACTCAACAGTGACTCTCAAATCCAAAACAGTTAAAAAAAAAGCCAAATTAAGTACGAAGTTGAAGAACATTGAGATCCAAATTTCCTAAAAGTGTTGCCAAATACAGCTAAGGTAATCATTAAGTTAAATATGTGACTTATAGGTCCAATGGGCTGGGTGTAATATTGACTGTACACACAACTGTACTTGTGTTATATTTATTGATATAATTTCACATGTCACTTTAATAAAGTACCTACTTACTTAGTTACTTATTTCTTTCTATTTCTATCCGACGCAGCTCAATTATTATAAAGAAGAATTTTTCCTCCTCATATAACTGCCTTGTACATTGTAATAGGAAACGTGTTTTCGCACATTTCATTAAGAAAAATGATGTTATTAATTTTCTACTTCATTTTTGTTCACATTTACACATTCTGTTTTCTCTTTATTTATTTTTCTATAAATATTTTTTTGTTTTTTTGTGTTCTGTTAAAGTGGTCCTTTTAAAATTTTTATACGATGATGACGTATGAAAATATGGGTACATAAGTCATCATTGTTATACGATGATGACTTATGTACCCATATTTTGACTATTTTATGTATTGTGTCTGTTTAGTTAACGCATCAATGTAAATATAACGGAATTTGATGAGACTGTCATCAAAGTGAGAGGGTTAGCGCTATAAAACCATGTTTAATCCACCATTTTCTACATTTGAAAATGCCTGTACCAAGTCAGGAATATGACAGTTCTTGTCCTTTCGTTTCTGATGCGTTTTGTTATTTGATTTTGCCATGTGATTATAGACTTTCCGAATTGATTTTCCTCTAAGTTCAGTATTTTTGTGATTTTACTTTTTAAGTGATGATAACCTATCATAATCATATCAAATAAACTCTTCATAGATACCAGGATTTAAATTTCATATTTACGCCAGACGCGTATTTCGTCTACAAAAGACTCATCAGTGACGCTCGATTCAAAAAATGTTAAAAAAGCCAATTTAGAGTTGAAAGTATCAGAGGAACATTGAAACTCATAAGTCAATCACGAACTGAATGCGATGGTACAAACATGAAAACGAATAAACAACAGTATACAAATCACAACATAGCCGGATTCGTAGTTTGAAAAGTTACAGCACAGTAAGTATCTGTTGCTATGCAGGCACAATGAACCTGATGATGATTGAATAAAACTGAAGAAATTAAGATAGACATAAAAGCCTGAAACATGACGGCCTTGGTCCTGGTGTTGCGAGCATCTTTGCTTTTTGTTGGGAGTTGAATTAACAACAACACAAAAAAACCTCGTCCTTTGCTTTTGATTCCCTAAGTGATTTTGTGTTCTGATTCGATACACCATATCTTATCTTTTCCCCAATAGAAAGAAATTGTGATGTTATTTCGTTCCATTTACCTCATTATCATTTCTTTTATTTTTTTTTAATCAAAGGTATGGATAACCCTGTTAGTGAATCTTTTTCTTAATGATATATCATCATTCGTAAAAGACATAGGCTACGACAGGTCGTATCTACATGTAATTGGCAGCTCAAGTATTCAAAAGCATATCTATCCATTGATAAATTCAGACACTATGAAGATTTTTTTTAAAGCTTTTTAGGAACATTTTGGCTATATTTAAAGGCAACACTAGTATACTGATGTTCCAATGTCCTAACTCGATTGAGGGAAATCAACTCTGGGTTACAAATTAAACTAAACCCATGGGAACCACATCACCTATAAAAAGAAAACAATGGAATAACAGAAACACACAAGTTCATCAAAAACAAACACCAACATACCATACATAGAAACGGACTATTTGAAAATAACTGCCATATTTCTGACTTTGTACAGGATATTTTAAGAAAATGGAGGATTGACCCTGGTTTAAAAGATAGCTTAACTTCTCGCTGGTATGACAATGTTAAAATATTTCGCTAAAATGCGGGTGCCATATTGTTTGCATGTATCCCATTATTTTATTATAGTTGGAACATCTTTTGTGCTAAAAAGATTTGCGCATCACTTAGCTTCTATCGTCGGTTAATTTTAACAAATTGGGCAGAGTTGAAATGTAAAGAATGTTGAGCGCTATACCTATTGTCTACTTTTGTCAAACTGTTTAATGACTTCTTGTAGAAGTTATTGCCCTTGCATGACAAATTTTATCAATTTGTTTTAAATATTTGCTCTTAATATAGAAAAAAGTATGGAGAGAAATTCTAATAGCAAAAAAGAACAGCAAGACGAACCCTACAAATAATTCCACTTTGTTTAAAACATTAGATAAATCCTTATTAGTTTTATTGCCCTTTAATGACGATTTTTAAAAATTGCTTTTGCGTTTCTGTCTAAGTTCTTTAAAAAACATTATCCTCTAAAACAACAGAGCGCAATTGATTTAAACTTTGCCACAAACATAGTAATGGATTTGCTTTTTATTTTATTTTATCAACTTGAAAATCATACTAATTTGAAAAATAGCTAACAATAGATATCATGTTATATGGATAATAGATACAAATATATATCTTAGTGATGATTGAAAAGGTTAAACTTCACATGTAAGGACGTGTTCACACTAACCTAAACTCGGTATTGTGTTAGCGTAAAACACACATAAACTAAACACAATTACGTTCCCATTGATAAAACTCAAAGTTTACATGTCGTTTAGATCACGTTTTGTCTACAGTCGATAGTCAACGTAGACCTTGTGTAGGTTATCTGTACACAAACTAGGCATTTAAAACAGCAGTTTTACCATGTATATTTAAGGAAGAAAAGATTTCTGAATAAAATTGATATTTATAACAAATATTAATAAAGTTTTTTACAGAAATATTTGTCTAATCTTGATATTCATTTGTTAAAAAAAATGTAAGTAGCTTTTGTAACCCCTTATCAAGACTCAAAGCAACATCATTTTCGAACACATAATTCATTTGAAAATGTCTACCCTAATCGACTGGACGTACACAGAAATATTTGTCACTGGTCTTTACTGAAATAACGATTCACTCCTAAATACATTACTCAAAAAGTATGAGCTAAATATATTGTTTGTCTGGTATCTCAGATAACATTCACTTAGAAATATAACAAAAAAAAAACATTACCCCCTGTCTTTGCCAAATACTCATTGGAGAAGAAATACCTTTAAAAAAACAGAAGAGAGAAATGCAGTGATCCTTAACATCTCATTACTTTTTTTTCGTCTGTAACAAGTGTAAGCACGCTGCTGCAGCGTACGTTTTTTCATGCGTAATCTAAAAATCTTCAGAATCTTTAATCTACTGCAAATCAGTTAATTAGCTTTTATAAAGGATTAACCCCTTAACTTCCAAAAGGAGGGGAGGGGTATGTTTTTTTTTCATCACGAACGTTTTTATTCAGTGGTTTTTTTTATGCTAGCAGTCAAATATTTGTTTTTACAAATTTAACACTATAATGTATGGGGAAAAATTGGGGAACAGAATATTTTTACGAGCAAATCCATTCCCCCCCCCGCCTTTTTGAAATTAAAGTCGCTTCCTCACTGCTAAAACAATGTGCGAAAAATTTGCATTCGGTTTCACGTAATAAACATTTAAATGACATATAGTTTAAAAGTTTGAACAAATTTTACGTACAAGTAATTAAACAAGGTGTAATAGATGATATTAGATGTGAACTAATTTGATATGAAACCAGTGTACATTACATTAAACAAACTGTAAACGTGTTTACTGTACATGGCGTTTGGTGTGAACACGGTCTAAATGATTCAGAAATGATAAATCTGTTTTTTTTCTCTTAATAGTAATGAAAACATTACATCTTAAGAAAATTCTAAAACAATAACAACGAGTTCAAAGGAATTCAAACTGTGTTTAAACACTTATATAGCATATAAGCGCCTATTAAAGTTATGTATGTTATATGTAAATTATCTGCAGCAGCGATTGGTCCATTACAGAAATTCCCCCGACACATTGAAACACAAGTTGTAGTTTCACTGTCTATTTTATATTCACACAAAGAATCGTTGCTGGTTTGGATATTCTTCAGTTTTTTTAAAACTGTTGTATTAAACGACCAAGTAACACCATCGCAACATGTTCTGATATACGCTTTCACAAATCCTGAAAATATAGAACATATATAACCTTGACTTGATTTGCATTGTTAATATGCAATTTGATTAGGTTGTGTTTCATTTATGTCGTCACGTATCCCTTATTAGGGATTTTTAATTGATAACAAACAATGGATATTTTATTGAATTTTTATCTAGAAAACATCGATCAGTGGGTTTTTTTGAACTGGATTTTTTTTCATACACATGTCATCATAGAATAAGCGGGATAATTATTATGGTAACTATCGTTATCATTTATCCCTCAGAAGATGATAATATCAATTATATAATTTCTACTAGGTTAAAACAAAGCAACATTTGAGTGTAATCAGTACTTTTGATAGCCTGCAATTAACAGTAAAAGTATGCGAAACACTGGGTTCCACGGAATCCTTATGCATTGAAAAGTCTGGTGCTTTCAATCGAAAACGAGGTTGGTGATCCCATTTTAATTGCATCTTTTCAAACCTTTTACCTACTCAAAGAAGATAGTTTTGGCAGATATACATAGAAGAATGTGTCTTTAACTTGCTGATGTATCTGGACTTTTAGCGCGCATGGTGGTTAATGGTTGTTGAAAGCAAAATCTTTAATAGTTCTACTTTTATACTGTTGACGGATTTTTTTTGTCGAGATCGTGTTGCTCAAACTATAGTTTTCTCCAGTGTGTTCTCTGGGTCAGTTTGTCTTTTCTTCTTTTGTCTTTCGATCATGGTTTTGTTCATTTTTGTTCTTTTTTTTAATTTCCATTTAGTATCTCCACCTTTTTAAAAAAACTTATCGACTGTAAAATTATTTGTTTAAAACATACCTCTTGCTTCATATTCCTCTATGCAGCAATAGTTATGTCCAGCCAATACACTACAACTTTGTACGTACGGATCATTTATAAAATCTCTCATGAAAGCGTCCGTATCGTTCTTATAGTCATAAATAAGCTTAGTGTGAAGCTCTTCCATCCTGCCTGTGTTAACCTGACAGTCATTTTTACCCTCTTCGCTGGAGGTGTCTCTGCAGGCAAAGCACATACGAGTTTCACATTGTGTTTCTGAAATATTCAAGACGTTTGAAATCATTTTTACAACCAGTAAGGATTATTTGGATCTCAAAAAGATTTGTATTGTATTTTGCTCCCGCAATTTCGTTTTGATCAGATTAGTTTTAAACCATACTTAAATAGAAGCAGACTTCAGAAACGTTAGTCATCTTTGTTTTTTTTCGACACTCTTTACACATAAACCTTAAAGAACAACCAGCTCACAACTTATAATGACTTTAAAAGGCCGTGCCAATAAGCATAGAACTTCATACTGTACAAACATGGAATGTGCAAAAATTTAGATTTTGTTTAAAGTGCTCTTAATTGATTCGTTATATCATAAAAAACATTTTAGAGAAAAAAAAAATTCTTCGATTACATCATTACATCTCGTATCTAAGGAAAATGTTTCCTTAGTTACGAGTCCAAAAAGCGTACCAAAATTAGACAAAAATCAACACATTTGCAGGCTACCTACAGCAAAAGTGTGACTAGGAGTGTGTTTGTTGTTAAAAGTATAAAGTAAGGTTACCACTGCAAATCATATAAAACATTTTTATCAGTGATGATGCTTTTGTAATACGTTGCTATGGCAACAGGAAAATGCAAAGGAATTCAAATTTGAAATATAAAGGAATACGACCTGATTTGTATCATATAAATACAAAATTCTGGACTAACAGTGATATGATGTATTATGTAATCCTAATATTAAATATCGATACTGTTCATTGAAAAAATAAAATTGGGTAGACTCTTAAGAGAATTTTTTTGCTGACGGTTTCAAAAATGCCTTTTTCGCCATTTCTTCTGAGTTTTCTGAAGTGTGCCAGATATAGGGTGAAGACTTGAGATGACCTGGCGTCACCCTACTACTTATCTACTAACATTATTACACTGTTTTGTTTCATGTTATAACTGTTTATAGATGGAGTATGCCAATTATCAAGTACTGGGGACTAATAAATGTGGATTCAGGGTTTGAAAAAAAAAGGGGGGGGGGGCTATTTTATTTTTGAAATTGGTTTAAAATGTCTAAAAATTTTACCATATTAATGGGCATTTAAAATTCACAATTTTAACCCTGTTTTAATTCACCAACCCTGGTTATGCCCCTCTAATGTAATACTAAGTCCTGAATTTCATAAATGATTTTGATTGTTTTAAATATCAAGTTCATTTATTCCAACCTTTCCAATTACACAAATGAGAATGTTTTATATGTTCAACAGTTGATAACTTTACAGAGTTGGTCTGATTAGAATTCACTATAATTATTGATCTAACTTCTTTTTCTAATTAACGCACCCACAACATCCTATTAAAATAACCTAAATGTTAATTATTTGCTTTATTTCAACTATGGTCAAGCATCTTTAATTCAAAACCTGTTGATTTTTAAAATCAGTCAATTTACATGGTATTTGCTGGAAGTTTCTGAACCATTTTGGTTCGAAATTTTACACTATTGTTCAAGACTAGTAGGGTTAAACTTGTAAACAAATTACCCCCTCACCTCACACATAAGGTAAGTGCCTGTCCCAATTCAGGAACATGTGATTCAGTGGTAGGCATTTAGTTGAGTTAATGTCTCTTTGACAAACACCCCATTTTCATACTCAATTTTCAAAGTCTGCCATAAATATTATTTCTTAGTTTATAGTTAAAGCCTAAATAATGCATGGGTTTTCTAATTTATTTGCTTTAAATATTTGTTCATGCTGCTGGTTTTTAACATTGTTTATAGCTTGCTATAGAGAATGGGGTTTGCTCAATGTAGAAGGTTGTAAGAAGATCAATAGTAGACACATCAGATTTTGGTATTTTGTGAGTATTTGTCTTATTGGCAATTATACCACAACTCCTTATTTGAGCTCATCTAAAACACACAAAAAATCTGTCATTTTACTGACTCTTCTCTCATTTTATAACTGATATATATCAATGGAAGGAATATACCTAAAACTTAAACTGCATTAATGTTGTATCTATTGTATTAGTATAAAGAGGTAGGGGTAGAAGCGGTCCTCATTCCGAAATCAATAAATCCTGAGGTCCCAACTTTAAATTAATTTAAATCCCGACATCGCAAAATTAGAAAAAAATATTCCCTCATCCCGAAAGGGTAAATCCCGCAATCCCGAGCTTAATCACACCTGAACCCAAACTAGACCCAAAGTCCCGTTGAAGGTCCTATCTCCTCGGGTTTTCCCCCCATCAGGGACGGTTTTGAATACAAGTATTGTTAGGTCAAATTTATTCCAATATCATACATTCTTTTCTATTCATGTGATGTCTCTAATTTCTGATGAATTAGCTCTTAAAAAACTCTGATTTAAATATATTTGCGAAGAATATAAACTTTTCATCAATGCCAACTCGAAAGAACATTGATCAATTTTGCGGGACAAGGTAATGCAGAGATTGATCACCAAAAAAATTACAAATATGAATAGATTGTCAATCATTTATGGAGTCCCTTAAGTGCCATGTAAATGAAATAGATATTTTCTTTTAATCTGGTGCAGACCAGTTTGAAAAATCGTGCCGAATTTATACTCGTGCACAACTTTTAAAAAAAAATGCTTCGCCCATAGCAGCCTGATACGACCACTGAGGTAAAACACTGAACAGTTGGTGCATTTTTGGACACACTATTGAAGTTTGATACAGTTTGAATGGATTGTGATCAAGTTTTTGACATAATATAGGTTTCTGACACATAATAAATGTGGCGAAAGATCTTAAAAATTTGAAATAGGCAAAATCCCGCTTACATGTTTAACCCCACCGCATTATGTATGTATGTGCCTGTTCCAAGTCAGGAGCCTGTAATTCAGTGGTTGTCGTTTGTTAAAGTGTTACATATTTGTATTTCGTATTTTTTTGTACTTAAATGAGGCCGTTAGTTTTCTCTTTTAAATTGTTTCACATTGTCATTTCAGGGCCTCTTATTGCTGACTATGCAGTATTGACTTTGCTCATGGTTGAAGGCCGTACAGTGACCTATAGTTGTTAATTTCTGTGTCACTTTGGTCTCTTATGGAGAGCTGTTTCATTGGCAATCATACCATATCTTCTTTTATTTTTTAACTTTTATACAAACTATTGTTTAATTTTCAATTAAAGATTTCTTGCTATTGCAAAATACTTTGCGATCAGATATTTTTTTGCTTATTGCGCAATACTGTGGAATTGAACAGTTCTTGCTATTGCAACAACTTGTGTAATTGAAGATTTTCTGTTATTTGGTAATTTTACTATGACGCAATATGTGCAATTGAAGATTTATTGTGCAATACTGTAAAATTGAAGATGTTTTGCTATTGCGCAATACAGTGTAATTGAAGATTTCTTGATATTGTGCAACATTGTAATATTGCGCAATACTGTGCAATTCAATATTTCTCAATATTGCGCAATACTATTCAATTGAAGATTTCTGACTATTACGAAAAACTGAATATTTTTATATCTATAAATCAGAAATGATCAATGGGAAAAAACAAAAAATATATGACACCCCCACCCCCCTAAATTTTTTTTCAACCCTTCTTGGGAGTTATTACCCCCAAACTTTCCATTGATAGTATGGTACCTTGTGCTAGAATTACAGAGATATCCAATCAACTAAATAAAAGTAATTGTCAGGAAAATGCAAAAAAAACTTCTTATTGTCCCTTTTTGGTCCCCGATTCTTCTTTACCTGATGGTACCAAAAGCCCGAAATTCAATCCCTAGCTTACTATTTTGATATTGAACCATCTGGAAAATTTCATAGAGATCCATTCTCTTAAATCAAAGTTACTGTCCGGAAAGCAAATGTGTCTTCTGACGACGATGACGGCGACTAAGACGACATCATACCAATATACGACGCCAAGAAATGTTTGCAGTCCTTTAAAAACTAGTGACCACGACTTTCAAACAAAGTTGACTGATTCAATAAAGATGAGTGCACAAGTTTGAAAGTCGTGCGAAATATTTTTGAAAGTTATGCACACAAATTTTTGAAACTTATGCGCACAATTTAAATTTGTTAGGATGACGTTAGACGTCATGTACATTCTTTAAAAAGTCGTGTGCACCAGTTTTAAAGTCATGCACACGAATTTTCAAACTGGTGCACACCTGATTAAATCTACAGCAAACAAAATATTTATATTTACATGTCACCTTAATTTCACTTTAATTTCTATTTGAAATGACAACCCTACAATAAAGTCAATTGAGTATTTTTGTTTACAATCTTATCTGACAGAGGGAGGGTTGATACAAGCCATTATTTAAACCCTGAAATTGCAGAAAAAAACATCAAAGTAAAACTATACAAGTCTATCAAAAGTATAATAACTTTATTGATAAATCAACAGGCTATGCAGCATTGAATTTTAGACCAAATTTGCTTTTATTTGGCACAGATATTTAGCAGGAGCTATTTTTGTAAAAAATTACAAAGTTTACTAAAAGTGTGGAAAAACTTTCTGCAAAGGCCAATAACTCTTTATGGGTCAATGGCAATTAGCAATTGAGCGGCAGTAATTCAACATCGGTTTGTCTATGTAATTTGAAAGGCCATATCTCCATGGCCAATTTTGGTTATGTTGACTTATTTTTAAATCTTACTTGTATTATGACTTTATTTTCGAATGCAGAGGGCCGAAAATATTTATGGTCACCCTCTCCTTTAGTATTGAAAAATCAAAGAGAAGTGTTTTTAGGGCATACAATACAGTTTTGATCCAATATTGAAATTTTGATGAAATTTGCATATTTATTAATACCAGTCCTGATTAAATCAAATATGTAATAAAATATATACCTTCATGTGCTACTTTTTGAGTAAAATAAGGTCGCAATTTCAGATGTTTGCACAAAATTTGGATTTGTGGACTTAATTTTCCATCCAAAGAAATACATAACTTTTTTTTATTTTAAATGATAAATACAAGCTGTTTTTCATTAAATTATCTGTAATTTCTGTTTTATAAAAAAAATCTTTAAATTCATGATTTTTTTTAAATAACTCATATTTATCAAATATTCATGAATGTAGAAAAAAACGCATTTTGCTGTTTATTTATTAAATTTAAAAAAAATGCATTATTGACACTTTCTTGAAACTTGATACAAATAATCTTCATACAAACGTTATTAGTTTGAATGATAAAAATCAGTCGAATTATACATCTTTTCCCGATATTTCCCAGTTTGACGTCGCGAAAACAATATCAGCGTCAAATAAATGTTACCTCCCCTGTAACTATATCGTATGCCATTAAACTTGGATCTTGGTCCAGTCACAACTTCCCACAAGAGCCTATGCAATTTTTCGCGTATTGCTGTTTCAAAGAAAGATTGAATGCATAAAATCATCGAATAAAGTTGATTCTTGTTGAATTATCATGAAATAATATAATTTAATTACGGGTACCACATGTGGAGCAGGATCAGCATTCTCTTCTGGAGCACCTGAGATCACCCCAAAACTTTTTGTGGGGTTGGGGTTGCTTAATCTTTAATTTCTGTATTGTGTTTTATTAACTATTGCATGTTTGTCATTTTCGTTTAAAGCCATGGCATCGTTAGTTTATTTTTGATTATGAGTTTGAATGTCCCTCTTTTACACCACATATGCTGGTTGCTATGCAATAAGTAGTGTTACATAAGATATTTTTCAATATAAGATCATTATGCACATGGTGCATAATTGATCTTTTTATGTTAGTTTAGTTTTTATCAGGTATTTATACTTTTAAATTGTGCTTGTTATCCACGAATTGAGCGTTGGTATTTTAAAGTATCAGTTGGTTACTAGGCATTTATGTCATGAATAAGTGTTACTAAGGAGAGTTTCGCATATCTTAACGCACAATTTGACTGTTATTGTGTTTTATCTTATCACCAGCAGGCTTCAAGTGACTTATTTTGTACATTTTTGTTAAAAATCATCATTAAATATTTTCAGCCTCAGTAGGTTGCTATTCAAAAAAGATGGTTGCCATGGAGATTTTATGCATACTTTTCTACTCAATTGAAAACACCTTTATGTGACACTTATTTTGTCAGTACAAATTAAATCATATGTGCGTTTTTTTTATGATAGTGACCCCTTTTATGTGACGAAATTGGTAGTTTTTGTACAAAATTGCTTCCGAAAGAGCATAATGTTGGGTAGCTGCCACCAATAAAAATTCAAAAGTCTACCCAATTTTATTTTTTCTTTGAATTATATGATAGTCATTCATTTTTGTCAGTACCATATTTTATATTATATACATCTGGATTTTTTACAATTTTGACCCAACAATTGCTTATTTTTGTGTAACATTTATAAACTTGAACCCTTTGATTTTCCTGTAACCATAGCAACCATAAATAAACATTTTTTTAAGAAAAGATTTTTTTTAGCTTATAATTTTAAGGTTATATAATTGAAATATTTACTTGCAATAACCACTATTCTTTATTCTGATATTATATTTCATGTCGGAATATCCTGTTTTTTACCTCAAATAGTGTCTCAGATTCACTAGTTTCTATGGTAACCATTATTTAACTGTCAAAAAAGGTTTTTTTCCTCACAAATGATCGTTATTGTTTGTCGTATGATCTTTTAAGACTAAGATGTTTATCTTAAGCTAGGTTTGATGAATTTTAATTTTTTTCACTTTCCACCTGAAGCTCTATGCTTATTGGCACATCCTCTTAAGTCATGCTATCATTTCATTTAGTTAGTCATAATGAACTTATCATGCTTAACAATAAAACTGGGTCAAAGTTTTGAACCCCTTTCCCCTTTATTAAACTTTTAAAATCTTTCAGTTTATATTTATAGATTTTGCAGCATTTTTTTTTCTCAAGTAAATTACTCTTATTAAGTGTTATTTGGTGGTTTTTTTCCTCTGAAGAATAAATGATTTCGAAGATTTATTTGAAAAAAAATATAAAAAAAAATGTTAGTCCAAAGAGTTGGATGCAACATTGTCGATTACTAAAGGATTGTTGCTAATTAATAATTTTTTATGTTTACAATTTTTACATTAACCTTAATCAAAAGCACATAATCTTCCTCTTGTATTTACAAAGTATGGAAATAACTGCAACATATTTAAGTGTGAACGTCTATGTGATATTTTTTGATTACAAATTGGCATACAGATTCCATCCAAGAAGTTATGATTTTTAGAATAGCTTTTTTTGAAGATTAGTCTTTTTTACATGAATATGCATACAAAATAAAAGATAAAACAATAAAATGGATAAGATATACATAAAACCAGTATAATTTGCATTTAAAATCCACAAACTAACATATAGCAGTATCAAATGTGATAACGTCTTTGTTACAATTATAATCATTTGAAAAGAACAGATTTTTCCACGTAGTGTTATTCTTGGAAGTTGTATTGTTTTTATCGTAGTTTATTTTTAGTGCATGTGTAAGCGTGTATCATATAGAATAGAAGATACTTTGTTCTTACCCAATGGGCACACAAGGTATAACAATTAACTATAAAACAAGTACAAAAGCTAAAGGAAAAAAGTACTCGACTGAAAGAATATGAATGTAACAAATAAAATAACACACATTACACACAAAAAAACTTCTTACATGTATAATTCATTCTGATGAATTCGTATTGTACCTATTGCAAAATGCAATAATAAATTCATAATATGATGGATAAATTTTATATCAATTTTAAAGCCAATGAATATATACTCACAAATTATAAAATTATTAATACACGGAAAGAAGAACTGTTCCTCCTCGTTTAAATGGCTAAATATTTTCACTATAGGGAACGACGTTTTAACTTCAAAAAAAGGGGGGAAGGTTTAGTGTGTTTACCTAAAAAATATTCTGATCACCAATTTGATGAAGCAATACAATATTGTGGTCAAGCAGATGACAAAAAAAAAAAAATATTCTGAATCCAGATTTTCCCATACCTACATAATAGCGTTAAATTTTGAAAACAGACATTTGAATGATAGCTTCAAAAAACTGAAACAAAATGTTAGTGCTTTGTGCCAAAATACATTCTGACTCGGACAATTTCTTTTATCACATTAAAATCGTCCTCTTACTAAATTTCTTTAAACAGCGTGGTGATATTTTTTGCTATCATCAAATTATTTGTACAATCATGTACAGAACACTTAAATGATCGGTTCGAAATCCCAAAACTTACCGAAAATAAGAACAACGAAAAATAGAGGTCCTACGATCCAAACTAGCTTCATTATGACGACATCCTAAATTGACAATTCGAAGAAAAACGCGGAGCCGGTAGTGAATTGTTTCGAATCACTAGTTTTCATAAATATAGTACAAACGTAAAAATAAACGTAAACATATCCTGTCCTTTGTAAAAAAAAAATAGATACAGAGAAAGGTATTATTTCTTGTATAATTTTCTGGGTGTAATTGCGTAGCTAATAAAGTATAATTTCTGAAATTAATATAATCCGCTGTATTGACGGTAGAATTCTTTTTAATTTATTTGTTGTATTAAAATCATTGAAAAAAGAAAGAATGTGAACCATTCCGACGACAATAGGAACATAAGTAAATGTACATACATACAGACAAACAAACAAACAGTATACGAAGACCTAGGTGCATTTTGTATGTAAATACCTTATGGTACGAAGTTTACATCTGCCATATCTACATTGTCCTTAACCTCATTTTCAGTATCTACTTACAACAAAATACCTTCGAGATATATAAAATATCTAAGATATGAATTTTTTGGTTCAACAAATAATAAAAGTGAAATAGTTTAATAATAATTAACTTTTAGCAGCAAGTATTGGTCAATTATGACAAAGTAAGCTATGAAACATTAATTGATAATGAATTATTAGCTTGCAAGTGAAAAATTCGACCTCATTGAATCCTTATTAATGTGAACTTCAATTTGACCCCTTAGCTAGCGATGGAAACCACATCAATCGTGCGTAATAAGTCTTTTAAAGGAAAAGAAAATAATGTCAACATTGAAACTGATTTAAAGGTAAATTATTTGATTGACTGATTCGATCGACAAAAAAATCGTTCTTATATACAGATAAAAACATTAAAATATATTTTAATATGAAATTAAATAGTCCTAGACAAATACAATTACACAATTTTGCTTAATCTATTGATATCGATACCTTACATGGTCATCGGAGGTTTTACGAGGTCAACTCATATTTATTTAGAAGGTGTTTAGACTTAAATACACACGAAACGAATCTACAATATATCGAACCCATGCTTTGAAAACGATTTTAGACTTTAAATAATTTGAATACATGTTTTACATTGTTATAAATAACATATGAGAACTTGAATCAAATCGGTGAACATGAATTTGACAGCTAGTGTCCATTTAAGTGAAATAGTCACTTACTATAAGTAAAAGGATAACTATATTTGGTATATAAGTTCATTGTAGCGTATATATATGTCCGCCGAGTAGCGTTCAACTGACCTTGGCCTTCTTCCATGGACTAGTGATCAAGTTTAAAACTACGAGGTCATCTCAGTATCTCATAGAATATGAGCATGATGTAGCTTATATTCGGTGTATGAAATGATTCTGAGATGTTAATGTCGGACAGGCAGATTTCATTTGACGTTGACTTTAATTTCATGGTTCATTGAATAATGTTTATTTTCTATCGTTAGTCTTCTTGTCAGATATTTTAAGCAATAGGTCAATTTTAGTTCTTATATGAAAAGATTAAAACATGTACGTGACTGTAATGGAGGGTTCAAAAGACCTTGGATGTATCTTCATGGTTCATTGGTTAATGATATGTTCTGTTATTTTGTCAATTTATCAGATACTATAGAGCAATAGGTCAACTATATATGGCTTGTGGAATGATTGTAAGGTAAACATGTTTGTATGCATGGTTCATATGACCTTGACCTATTCTCATGATTCACTTGTCAATATTGTAGTTTGGTCTGTTTCTCATGAACTGTTATCGATAGGGCCATACTAGTGGTGTATTGAAGGATTGCAAGGTCTACATATTTGTCTAGCATTGTTCTTAAGGCCTTGACCTCATTTAGATGATACATTGATCAATGTTAAGATTTTGTGGTTAAATCTGTTCCTCATGTACTTTTACCGATAGGGCCACACAAGTTGGTGTTTCTAATGCAACAACGTTTGTAACGTTCATTTTGATTGGATAACGTTACTTTTTTACATGGCATCAATTGCTAGACAAACATGTAGACCTTGTAATCACTCCATTTAGGAGATAACTGTATTGTATTTTAAGCTCCGACGGCATCAATTGGGGATTTGATGGTCGCAAATACCCGTTTACTGTCTCCGCTAACGCGTCGCCAGTAAACTTAATTTCAGCCCATCAAATACCCAATTAATGCCGTCGGAGCTTAAAATACAATACAGTTATCTCCTAAATGGAGTGATTACAAGGTCTACATGTTTGTCTAGCATTGTTCATATGACATTAACCTCATTTTATTGATTCATCGATCAATGTTAAGATTTTGTGGTTTGATCTGTTTTTTTCTGTACTTTTAGCGATAGTACCTTAATTTGTGTGTGGGATGATTGTAAGGTGAAACTGTCTGTCCTTATTTTTTTTTTTAAATATAGAAATTATGTACCACTACTGACCCTGACAGTGTCATCTACGCACGGAGTAGTTTTATTTAGTTTATACCAGTTTGTATAACCCCTATTAAGATTTGTGACTTAAAAAATGTCAGGTTACTATTTAAAACTTGGTTCAGTAATGTTTTTATAACATTAAATTGTGTACAGATGAATTTGAAAACAACGTACGTATTGCCTTAATACAAAAAGTTTTACTTCTACCGAGCAAGCCCGATCCTACCTAACATCCATTTTTGTACTGAGTTTACTTTAATCAAGCATAAACTAGTATATGGTAATTTTTAACAGCAAGGAATATAAAGCTAGGTATATGTACATTCTGTTATGAGGAAGAGAAAACTCTTAAATTAGTGTGTATTATTATTATAATGTGACTTATATATCATGCTTAACGGTAGAACATTTAAATTGGATCTGTATCGTAGTCAACTCATACTTAGATTACTTCTAAGTTCGAAAAAAAAATTTGAATATATACTAGACATTATAGGTAAACTTTTTGACAGTCCCGATCTTACCTTAACCTCGTATCAATTGTTCATAGGTCAAGTTTAAGTCTTCGTTTAGGACATTTTAAAGACACTATAAGGAAAGTGTCAACTGCAGTTAGTTTTGGAGTGTTTGTTATGTGTGTTTGGTTATTTGGCAGTGTTCATCTGACATGGGCTCACTTTTATTGATCATTGATAATGTTAAGTTAATATCATATCTGTAGTGAAACTTTTGATCATATTCATTTTCAACAGAAAACTCAAGCAGGCTAGACATCTTAGCGTGTCCACTCGTGTTTTATTTGGCCTTTTTAACGGTTTTTTATTCGAGTGTCTCTGATGAGTCTTATGTAGACGAAACGCGCGTCTGGCGTTTATACAAAATTTAGTCCTGGTATCTGTGATGAGTTTATTTATAGTGTTTCAACTACTGAAAATAATTCAAGGACAATGGGCGAATGTCAGATAAGAACCGTTGACAGTAACTAAAGACAACATATAGATTGGTGTCTTTTGTTCCGAGATATAAGAGGGGACACCATTATTAATTAAAGTTGATCAAAGGTGGTCATATCATAGATGTGTTTAGGGCAATGAAAAGAGAATTAGGACACAACCAAAGTACTTTCTGTGAAGCAAGTTATAACAAAGTTAAATTCTCATTTAAGACAACTATAAATCCTTTATGTGCCTTCCCCATTAAATTTAACGCCTTTTTTCTCTTTTAATATTGTGCTCTGTATTATTTTTGTATTTTTTTTTGGTTGTAAAATCTGCTTTTTTAACATTGCTTCCCATTTGTGTGAATCATGACACAGTTTTGATGATATAATTAATTTATATCCTTATATTTTCTTCACAACTCCATTTTTTAGTATCTATAAATCAATGTCTTTGAATATTTATTACATTTAGATTTATGCTTACAAGTGTTGTAGATATATTAAACATTTAAAATCTAAAGAATAGCTGTTCATTGGCAATCATACCAAAACTCCCTATATTTATATGATAAGGAAACTCATCCATTTTATTAACCAAATAAATATAATATGGTGGTCATCAATCACCTAAGTACTTTTAAAAATAAACTTATTCAGTCAACTATAATACCATACCGGTTAATTTAGTCTTTTTACATCTTGTTTTCCTATATTGAGGTGCTAAATTATAAAGAGAATAACAGGCCCAAAATGTAAGTAATCGAGAATAAACTGTTTCGCCGAGAACAGCTGGATAATTTTTGAACAATTTAGGCAAAAATTAACACAATATTCACGCTTGATACAGGTCTGACTTAGGTCTGTAATTAAATATTTGACACATTATAGGTTTCTAACAGAGAATAATTGTAGTAAAAGAACGTAGAATTGGATATATGATTCGAATTTATATTCATTTTTTTTTTATTTTGTGCAATAAACTATATGCTGTTGAAAATTCACCCCACATCCTTTTTTAAAATTTAAAAAAAGTATTTGAAGAAATTTTCATTTTAAATCTGAAATGAGAACAAAATTGAATTCTCCAATTTTTTTTTAATTGTCCAAGCTAGCCTGGTAATAACGCAAATCGGAAACTGTTTACAACATCCTTATAGCTTCCACTTTATGAGCAAGCTCAGCTCTGTTTACCATTCTGGAGCCCATGAGATAAAAAGTAAACTGATGGACTGAAATTAGTTCTAAAAGCTAGCTAAACCTCTCACTTGTATGGCAGTTGCCTCAAATTCTATTATAATAAATTCGATGCGTGAAAACAAACACATATAACAGGTGAAAATGTCAAAAATAGGGGTACATCGGTCAACATTATCTTTCAATCTTAATCACTAATGAAACAAACAAATATTAACAAGGGAGCAAAAAGGCATACAAAAATTAAACTACCTCATTTATTGCTCGTTTGATTATACAAGTTTAAGAACTGGGACAGAATCCTTTCCTCAGTACCTTGACAGGTACATGGTTAGGTTAACATTAACTATGACGTAGAGTCGCACGTTTGACGTACATCATGTTGCTTTTTGTGGACACTTATTTTTCTTTATCTCATTTTCCTTGTTTTGTTCCAATCTTATGTTATTCTATTGTCAACTGTTGACTGTTCGTGACTTTTGAATCTGCTTTTGGTATTTTTGCGCCTTTTTCTTCTTTGTATTTTATAAAACAGCATCTGGGAAACTGTTTTGGTCGAAAGATAATATGCGTCATAAAATAATAAGGCGAATGTACAATTCAGTAATAATTATTAATGATATTTAAAGCCATGGTGTTTATAGAAATAGTTCCTATAATAAAACAATCGATTCGGTGATAATGTAAAAATAGTCTCGAAATAGAATATAGACTAGAAACTCAGAAATCTTGTAGGTTAACTCTATAGTAAGCAGCGATATAGAGAACCTAATAATGACTTTTGATAAGGTTAGTATGCGATTGTATAAAATGTTGTCAAACTGATATTCACTGATGTCAATCATACTCCACATTCACCGGAAACAACAGACAAAATTGGTTTATTCAATTTTTCAAGTGTAAACAATGCTTTTAATGACAATTATCTACCTAAAGTAATTGTACATAAAACATTTCATCGAACTTATGCATGCTAAGCCCAGTAGTCAGCACTTTTTGTGCTGACATGAATTGTCATTGATATGGTTATATTTATAAATTTACTGTTTACAAATTTTTGAATTTTTTGAAATACTAAGGCTTTTCTACCTCAGGCATAGATTACCTTAGCTGTATGGCAAACCTTTTAGGAATTTTGGTTCTAAATGCTCTTCAACTCCGTACTTTATTTGGCCTTTTTAACTTTTTTGGATTCAAGCGTCACTGATGACTCTTTTGCAGACGAAACGCGCGTCTGGCGTATATACTAAATTTAGTCCTGGTATCTATGATGAGGTTATTTACAACCACTGGGTCGATGCCACAGCTGGTGGAGATTTATGTCCCCGAGGGTATCACAAGCCCAGTAGTCAGCACTTTTTGTGCTGACATGAATTGTCATTGATATGGTTATATTTATAAATTTACTGTTAATAAAATTTTGAATTTTTTGAAATACTAAGGCTTTTCTACCTCAAACATAAATTACCTTAGCTGTATTTGGCAAAACGTTTAGGAATTTTGGTTCTAAATGCTCTTCAACTCCGTACTTTATTTGGCCTTTTTAACTTTTTTGGATTCGAGCGTCACTGATGAGTTATTTGTAGACGAAACGTACGTCTGGCGTATATACTAAATTTAGTCCTGGTATCTATGATGAGTTTATTTAAATCATGTACTGTTTACCATGGTTAATATCACGTTTCTTCAGATTGATATGATGTTTTATTCCAAGTCCAATTTATATGAAAACCCTTCTACAATGTACTATTTGTCTAAGGTCATATTACAACCTTCAAAATGACAGGCGGGTTTTATGCACGCAGTATTTACAGGTGGCCACAGGCTTACCAGCACAGGCTTGTAAAGTTACTATCAGCCCTGCAAGAATTTCAATCATCAGACATTAAATATATACATAACTATTAAAAAAGTTATACCTAGCCTGTGACTGAATAATTTGATCATTATAACAGTGAATTTTCCGTTTTTTTCATTTAAATACAATGTTAAAGATATCTTGGTATATAAAAACAAAAATATTACAACTATGTTAGTCTTTTATCACAATAATTTCAAACCCTGTCCCAACAGTCAGTAATTTGATTTCAAATGTAAACTTGAACAGAACACAATTGTGTATAAAGAAATCTTTAGTTATCCCTAATAACTTCCCTTCAGGGGAAACATGAAACAAATGTTCTCGTGCATGCAAAGCTTTTTCTCTTTCACTGATATGTTTCCAAGAAACAAGAAAGCCACCTGAAAAAAAAAAAATAATGAAATCACCCTGCCATTCTGAACCAAACTTCGAGACACTTATCATAAGGGTGTTTATCTAAAAAAAAAAAAAAATTAATCATGCCAGGCATGAAAACATAACATGGCTAAAGTTAAATACAGTAAAATGTGAGTGTTGTCTTTTAATAATGATTTCTAATGAATTTTAACGTTTTTTAGCCTATTATCTTGCAAACTATATCAGAGAGAGAATGCAAATTGATATACCAAAATCATTATTCGACTTGTCTGACATAGAAGTGTATACCATTATTCTCTTTTCGCTTAAAATTAGGATTTTGAAACCTAAAATACATATCTGAAACTAAGTAGAAAGAAACGAAACTTGGTTTTTTTTATCCACGCTTTAGCTTAAATCTCAGGTGAATAAATCAGGCTCAATGATGCCTCAAGTCTGATATCTATTAACATGATTAATATTAAAACTGTACATTTGTGTATTTCAAGATCAAAATTGACCGAAATTCTGCAACAAATTCGTGAATTAATAGTCAAATAAAGGATTAAAACAACTTTCCTCCTCTAAATTGGATGGTATCATGTTAGTAGTTTTAATCTGTATACTAGCCCCCAAAGTTGACTGAGGAATAGTCATATGGTCACTGGTCTTCTGAACATCTACAGTAAAACCCTAGCCGCTGTTGGGTCGACGTTGGGTCTCTGTTTGGCTGTGCTTGATGAATAAGTAGCCAGTCATTCCCTGTCAAAATGAAGATACTAAATATGATGCCTCTTGTAAAGAGGGTGGCATCGTCTTTGCATGTTAAGAACATTTCAAGAACTTTTTAAAAGGTTAAAATTCTCCGGACCTTCATTCCAGAAAAATGTTTTACAAGACCTTCCTATTGATTGTAGTTTTAAGTTGTTCTCCTCCTGAACATAATGAAATATTTGCCATTAGACGATGTTAATCAATCAGCAATCAATCAATCTGTGTACAGTATGCATATGTTTTACTTTAATTGTAAATCAAAACTCACAATTTTTGCTGACAAAGCAGAAATCTGTAAGATAACCAGGCAGATGTATTGCTGTAATAATAGAAGCTTCATAGAACCTAAGACAAACAAAAAATTATATTTCAAAATTGTGATAAGGTCTGAATATTAAAAATATGTATTTTCCTAATTTCCTTACAGTAAAATGTAAATACCCTCATTTTCAAACATAAAATTTATGACAAGAAAATATACTTCATAGGCCAAACCTGTCAGATAGTTTTATTAGATATATATTGTTTTTTCTAGCATGTCAGTCTGTAATTCTTACTCTCTCAAAGTAACATTAAGGGCTGTTTTTATGAATTAAACTTAATTATCAATAAATATTCTATTCTACACATTTTGGATTGTGAGAGAACTTACTCATTATTTTGCTGTTCTGGTACCTCAATGACCAACAATAGGGTTTCAGCAACCTGTACAACTTTGTCAATTGTTTTGTCATCAATTGTGATCCTCTTTGTCTTTAGAACAATAACATCAATGTCCGGAGGTAAATTGATGACATATTTGTCCCTTTCTAACATTTGCCTGTAAATGTAAAACAAAAATATACAATCAAATTGGTGATCCCTACTAGCCAAGAAAGCACAATTCCCTTCAGCTGCAAAAAATGGTCACCAGGCATTTGAAACATAAACAGACATATTTTGTAAGACAATCCTTTATTTAGTAACTTAGTCACATACAACAGATATTTTTAGTGTAACTTAGTCTTATAATACTGATATTTCTAAAGAAGCTTTGTCACATATAACTAAAATTTTTATAGTAACTAAGTCACATATAACTGATACTTTTATAGTAACTTAGTGTCATATACAACTAGTATTTCTATAGTAACTACGACACATATAACTGATATTTTTATTATAAGTTCGTCACATATAACTGATATTTTTATAGCAACTTCGTCACATATAACTGATATTTTTGTAGTAACTTAGTCACATATAACTGATACTGTTATAGCTTCTAAGTCACATATAACTGATATTTTTATAGCAACTTCGTCACATATAACTGCTATTTTTATAGTTACTTAATCAATATAACTGATATTTCAATAGTAACTTAGTCACATATAACTCATTTTTGTATAGTTACTTTGTCACATATAACTGATACTTTTATAGTTACTTAGTCACATGTAACTGATATTTTTAAATAGGCGCTATATATTTATATGTTATTTATGTTAACCTATATGAGTTCACAAAATGTTCGTCAGTCAATAGTTTTCAATAGCTTGTAACTTATAGCCCTGATAAAAGATATAATAATCATATTTTCTTTTTATCCTGTTTTTTTTTTTCATTTACAATTTATTTAATTTGCGGGTCTCACTTATTTAGCAACAAGATACAACCTAAAGACAAATTCATGCGTGATTTTTTTTCTCTACCTTTATTTGAACCCAACCATTTTCCGTAATTTAAACTTTAATTATTATATATCTCTACGTTATGCTTCTTGACAGTAATTAAAAGAAATGTTACAAATAGGAAATCAAGGCAGGAAGTATAACCTGATACCTGTACACAGGTGCTCATTGCAGTCATGATCTAGGTCTGTTTTCAAATAAATAATAATTTAATGTCTAAAAATAAAGGAAACCCCTACTTACAACGGATATTCATCTTTTTCTTCAGGGATTGTACTACTGTTGATTGTTATATCCTTATTACTATTTATTTGTCTCGATTCATACAGTTGATGTTTGTTTTCATGTTCATGTTCTAAAGGGAGTCATTCTTTTGTTATTCTTTTTTTTCAATCTTTCATCAAAAGAAACATTTTTAATATACCATTAAGGATCAATTATTTTTTAAGCTCATTTTCCATTCCTGCTAAAATCATCATAGATACCAGGACTGAATTTTTTGTATTAACGCCAGACGTGCGTTTCGTCTAGTGAATAAAAAAAGGTTAAAAAGGCCAAATTAGATACGAAGATGATGAGGATTGAGGACCAAAGATTCCTAACAGTTTTGCAAAATACAGCTAAGGTCATCTATACTGAGGTAAAAATGCCTTGTTATTTCTAAAATTCAAAGTTTTGTAAACAGTTAATTTATAATTATGACCATGTCAATGATAATTCGTGTCAATACGAAATTGCTGACTATTAGGCTGGTGATACCCTCGGGGAATAAAATTCCACCAGCAGTGCTCAAAAACTTCCTTAAAAAGGACGAATATTTGTTTTTTCTTTAAAAGTATATTGGGTTGGATGATACCACTTTAATAACAAAATATAAAAAAGTAATGAAATCAAACATAACTTAACATCCAGTTGATAAACAGTAAACCTGATAAGTATATATTATAAATCTGTGCTAAGTGGATATGATGGGATGTAGTGCAGAACATTTGAACATCAACTGAAAAATTAGTATATATATTGCAAGTTACCTATCCCTTCAAAAAGTTACTTCAAATGCAATGATCATTGCAGAAATCTGTCATATCATTCATTACACTTAAACTTTTGATATAGTCAGATGGGCTGCCTTAAAAACAAAACTCAAGAGATATGTTTTATACATGTATGCTCTAAATCATCTTAGGTTGATATGGTTGAAGGATTTTATTCATATTAAAACAAATATTGTCATTTTGAAGCCTTTTATAGATAGCTCTTCCATGTGAGCCGAAGTCCGTACTTTTTAGTCTTACAGGATATATTCCAATTAAATATTGATATAAATGGGGAATGGGTCCAGGAGACACAGAAAAGTCCCCACTTGTCTATCATATAAAGTAATGAACGGACATAACTGAACTAGAGGCTCTCAAGAGCCTGTATCGCTCACCTGACTCTACTTGGGTTTTTGAAATCATATAAAAACAGATAAAATTTGGCTACAAAGTAACAACACTTGGCCAGCACCTCATAAAGAAAGGACTATTAATGCTAGTTTGATTTCATTCAATTCCGTGGTTCTCTAGAAGAAGACTTTTGTATGCATTCCCTATCAGGTTCTATGTTAAACTAAGCCCCCCCCCCCCTGGCAGCCATCTTGGACGATGGATCGGAGACAAAGTAACAACACTTGGTCAGCACCTCATAAGGAACATTTATGCCATGTTTGGTTTATTCCATTTAGTGGTTCTCTAAAAGAAGTCATTTGTATGAATTTCCCATAGGGTCCTATGTTAAACTAAGTCCCCCACTGGCGGCCATCTTGGATGATGGATAAGCTACAAAGTAACAATACTTGGTCAGCACCTCATAAGGAACATTTATGTCATGTTTAGTTTCATTCCATTCAGTGGTTCTCTAGAAGAAGTCATTTGTATGCATTTCCAATAGGGTCCTATGTTAAACTAAGTCCCCCGCTGGCGGCCACCTTGGATGATGGATCGGCTACAAAGTAACAACACTTGGTCAGCGCCTCATAAGGAACATGCATGCCATGTTTGATTTCATTCCATTCAGTGGTTCTCTAAGAGAAGTCATTTGTATGCATTTCCCATAGGGTCCTATGTTAAACTAAGTCTCCCGCTGGCGGCCATCTTGGATGATGGATCGGCAACAAAGTAACAACATTTGGTCAGCACCTCATAAGGAAAATTTATGCCATGTTTGGTTTCATTCCATTCAGTGGTTCTTTAGAAGAAGTCATTTGTATGCATTTCCCATAGGGTCCTATGTTAAACTAAGTCCCCCGCTGGCGGCCATCTTGGATGATGGATCGGCTACAAAGTAACAACACTTGGGCAGCACCTCATAAGGAACATTCATGCCATGTTTAGTTTCATTCCATGCAGTGGTTCTCTAAAAGAAGTTCAAAATGTAAAAAGTTAACGACGACGACGGACGACAGACGACGGACGCCAAGTGATGAGAAAAGCTAAAAACGGTAATAGTGCTCTACGCAAATATGTACTTAATCTGAGTTTTGTGGTAACAACAGTTGTGTATAAGTTTATAACATTTAAATTGAGGTAAACTTACGTAAGAGAAAAGAAACGTAAAATTCAGAAATGTTTTCATATGTAAAGGGGCATAAGTCTAGAATATTTCAGTGACACCACCAAAATTCAAAGTTGAAGTATTTTATGGTAATAAACATTATGTATAAGTTTCATAGCCTTTGGTAGAACCTAACTGCAATTAGAAAACGAAAACGAAAAATTCAGCATATTTTTTGGAAAGGAGCATAACTCTAGAACATTTCAAAGTGCAAATAATATTCATAACATTTGGTTGAGGCATTCTGAAGTTAGAGAACAGAAACCAACTGTAGGACGTACGTTCGTATGGACGGATGTACGTACAGACGAACAAGGGTAACACTTCAAAACGAGGGCATAGAAAAAGAATGGAAATGGAAATAGGGATATGTCAGAGAGAACAACCCGACCAAAGGGTAGAAACCAGACAACGATCACGAATGGGTCTTCAACGCAGCGATAAATTTAACGACCGGAGTCGGGCATCAGCTGGCCCCTAAATAAAATAAAATTTTGCACTAGTTCAGTGAAAATGAGCGTCTTCCTATACCCCAAAAACATTTATATGAACTAAAATTAACAAGTGAAAGTGTGAGCTACTGCTCACTGATGATAACCCCGCCCGAATATTGTAAACAGGAAGTTGTTGAGTGATGAACTGAAAATGCATTACACAGTAAAGCTGACTTATATAAACCCTGAAACTAAATTTGAAAAATCCTTGTATTGCAGTTCCTGAGGAAAATGTGACAAAATTTCTACTTGGCTATCATGTGTAAAATGATAAAAGTGTTCGGTAAACTGGAAGATGTTGAGTGACGAATATGAAAACGCAAAAAAAATGTTCATGGATCAGACGAACGGATGAATGGATGAACTGGACTGACGGACAGAAAGAGGTAAAACAGTATATCCCGACTTTCAAAGCAGGTTATAAAAATACATACAAGACTACCAAATGCCAGAGCTTCTTAAGACAGGCGCAGAAATGCGGTGGGGTTTAACATTTTTTGTGATATCTAAATTCTCCCTTTTAAGCCTGTAAATCCAGAAAATCTGAACATACATGTCATTGGTATATAGATCACAGGTATATTACATTATTCTGTAAGTCATCTTAGATATAAGTTGATTTGTTAAAGAAAGAAAAAAAAAACATATTTCAAAAATACCCTGAAAACAATTTCAAGTATTTCACAATATATAATAACTAATTATCAAACATATTTCTCAAGTATATATCACATTATACATGTCTCTTGAAATCATCTGAGTTCATATGTTTAAGAAAACAATTACATGTTAAAATAAAAATGCACCACTTGCACTATTATTTTTTATGTACAAAGGACCCTGAAATTTTAGTCAAAACTCTAATTTGGTATTAAAACGTGAAAAGTCATATCATCATATCATAGGATACATGTGTACTATAAGTTTCAAGTTGATTAGACTTCAACTTCATCAAAAACTACTTAGATCAAAACTTAAACCTGAAGCGGGCACTATCATTTTCTAATAATAATAATAATAAGAATTTTGTACTCAAAAAGAGGAGAGTTACATCATATTTTAAACATTTTTTTCTAAAAGAGGGGTCCACTTATTTTGAATAATATTAAACTGTTAAAGTAAATGTGTTAACATGGTTGAAGTCCAGGAATATTACTAAATTCTTGGACATGTTTTGACCATTTAATACCAGATAGATATATAGTTCTATGAGAAAATATGAGCCCTTTTATACAATCAAATATATTATAACTTATATTGATCCCTCATAAAACATGAAGAAAGGGATATTTATAACATTAAGGGGTTGCCCCCAAACTGATTATGATTTGGATGGAGAATTGTCTCATTGTCAGTCACACAAACATAGACCAGATTTAATTATTTCTTGGTGAACAGGGAAAAAATACTTCAGAAATTAAAGAAATGTCAAAGTACAAGTGATAAAACAAGTTTTAATATTGTCAAAACCTATTATTTTATGTTTACAAAAACAAATTATAATCGCTCGCCTTTACTTTTCAAGCTTCGCCTCAAAAATTTGCAAATTAAATATTTTTTTATTAAAATTTTCAAATCGCTCGCCCCAAATTTTGGAGTCCAAAAATCCGTAGAACAAGAAATTAAATTGGTGTGGCCTTAACAAACAATAGCATAGTTTATTGTCACTGATGCAATGAAAGATTTATTATAAAAGCGTATTATTCTATAAGCTGTATTGCTGTTTTGATAAAGTATTATCATTATCATAACTGCTGATCTTCAAGTAATGATTATTGAAGCAATAGTATTATTTGATTCTCAGTGATGTTTTTATAGTAGTTTACCTGTTGTTTTTAATGAGCTGATATATTGGTTTAAAATAACAATATAAATACGTACTACAAAATACACAGGAATTCAGTTTATTTTGAGAGGACAGAACGGAATAAAGTTCTATAAAAAAGGAACTTATAGTTTAATTTATCTATATGCATCCTTGCTGAAACACAATCCAGTGCATATAATGAGAAACAATACTGATGTCTTTCTTCACAACAGAACTCCTGTCTTTGTTATATCAGTTATTGAAGGATTCGGAATAATTATCTTAAATACAGTCCTACTTCTTGTTTCATGCAAGATTAAAAAGGAAATCAGAAATCAATTACGTATATTTTATACATTTCTTGGAGTATCGGACCTACTGAATGGTTCCCTGTTACTGGTGAATTCATTCACATACTTTTACAAAGATTTTTCTCTTTTTCAAAACTACAAGTTTTGTTTCTCAATTGCCTTATTGGCCCAAACCCAGATGTTTATAACTGGATATTTACTTTTATTACTGACATTTGTGAAATTCTTTTCTATCATCACTCCTCTGAAATGTCTAAAATATGTCACACGTGAAATGGCCATTCGTCTATCTTTTGGAGTGTGGATTTTTACTTCGGGACTTGTAATAATTCCATCACTGCTATGGGTACAAAATCAAGTTTATACATTAGGACAAGAATGTGATCTGTACAGTGCATATGGAGACAAAGTTGGACAATTTATGACTTTAAAAAAATCAGCCATGGGAATTTTTATTTTTTCTCTGATAATATTGAATTCAAAGATTGTTATGACCATAATAAAGCGAAACAAAAGGGTTGGGGTTTTGAAAGGTAAACTAGACACTTCCACTTATAAACCTGATACCAAAGGAGTTCTAGGAAGTAAAATGGACACTACTTCTTCATTGGCTGGATCATCAGTTGGTGCACCTGGTATTAAAGGAGTTCTTGGAAAGAAAAAGAAAACAAGAACTTCCACTAATGAACCTGGTCACAACACATATATGGAGGGTAAACTGGGCACTTTGGGTAATGTTGACTCTGGTACCAGTAGAATGTCAAAAAATGTACTGGATACCTCAATTGTAGTTGAAAAACCAAGTAACAATGGAATTCTGGACAGCAAACCACAAATCAACAGAGTTATGGATGGGAAACTAGATACTATGTTAAACACGTCTGTTCTAGATCCGGGTATCAGTGGACGTCTAACAACAAAAATGGAATCATCCACTACTCTTGATGAACCTGGTACTAGTCATAAAATATTTAACACTAACATCCCAGAAAATTTGTCGTTGCCAAAAAGAAAAATATCAAAGTCACAAGTAAATATAAAAAGTGAGTTGGAAAGTCAAACTATAGAAAAGAGAATAACAAAGGATCACAATCAAAAACTTAAAACAACGACCAAGCAGCGAATGATAACATCAACGACCTACAATTTTCTGAAGTCGAAAAATGTTAAGGCCTATTTAACAGTTCTCATGCACGTAGGATTTCATCTTCTAAGTGGTATGCCATCATTTGTATTTCTATCTAACGGACAATTACTGCCTTATTATACCAGTAGTAGAAGTATCAGATTTGTTTGTGCTATGTGTAGATATTTTGTATCATTGATAGATCCCATTCTGATATTACTCCGAACACCAGTATTCAGGACAACATTGAAGACATTGTGTAGTAAATGTATACAAAGACAACCTAAATATTACTGACAATCATAACAATATATCTATCAATTTATGTCATGGTTAATTTGTGGGTATTTGGAAATAAATATAAGCACTTAAAAGGTAATTGTAACTGGAAATTCAAATGGAATACGAAAAATTTGAATCCTTTCATGATAAATTAAAGTAGGAATAAACTTTATGCTATGTTTAAAATTGTGGAAACGTTCTAAAGTTGTAGATGCAGTGAGAAAATTAGACACTTGGGTATCACCAGCCCAGTAGTCAGCACTTATGTGTTGACAAGAGTTATCATTAATATGTTCATAATAATAAATTTACTGTTTACAAACCTTTGAATTTTTTAAGTACTAAGGTTTTTCAACCTTGGTTGTATTTGGCAAAACTTTTAGGAATTTTGGGTCTTCAATGCTCTTCAACTTCGTACTTTATTTGGCCTTTTAAACATTACTGATTCGAGCGTCGCTGATGAGTCTTTTGTAGACGAAACACGCGTCGGTCGTAATTATAAAATTTTATTCCTGGTATCAATGATGAGTTTATTTTTAAATCCTAGACGGATTTTTTAAATAATATTTCACATCATATCCTTGTAACTAACTTGTAGTGAATAATACATTAATGTTTTTATTAATTATAATCCCTTAACCATACTGAAGTGTAGTTTGTCTTTGTGATTCTGCTCTTTAGTCTTTTTCCTCTGTTAGCACCACGAATCAGCACATGAACCTTATTAATCAGTATAACCAAAGTAGAAAGGAGAAACATTTTGGGGATATCTTAATATATTCCCAAGGCTTTTGTTGGTTGCCTTGATTTTTTATTAATAGAATTTGCACTGAATTTTTTAATACTTTCATTTAATGACTATAAAAGCAATAAACAGGATAAATCTTAAACAAGTACTGCAATGTATTATATAAAAATAATAAAATTTAATTAAAACAAGAATGTGTCCCTTGTACACGTATGTCGCATCCGCACTATCATTTACTATGTTCAGTGGACCCTGAAAATGGTGTAAAAACTCTAATTTGGCATTAAAATTAGAAAGATCATATCATAGGAAACTTCTGTAATAATGTCCAAGTTGATTGGACTTCAACTTCATCAAAAACTACCTCAGTCAAAAACTAAAACCTGAAACGGGACAGTCGGACAGTTATCCCTGTATTTGTAATATAAACCACTAATAGGACTTTTTAAATGCTTAACAGTATGTTATGAAATTTTACAAAGTAAAACGTTGTCATATTTCACAAGGTTATTGAAAATTGATTTATTTTGTTTGTTTGTTCATTGTTGTTTGTTTGTCTATTTGTGTGAACAACTGAACTAGATTCAACAAAAAAACATGTTGTTTTAAAATGTCAGTCTCTCTTGAGTGCTATATAATCTTTTTAATAGATATAGATATATATATGAAGATGTGGTGTGAGTGCCAATGACACAATCTTATGACTGTTTTGTAAATCTTGATACAAATAAAACATTTTCTGTATTTCTTCTTCTTCTTCTTTCAGTACAGAGTCGGACTCTTCTTGAGTGTATAAATGACTCTTGCTCGTGAAATCATGAGGCCTTCCCTCCTTAATTAATAAAAACTATTTACAGGAAAATTATTTACAAATAAAACTATGTACATCTGGGGTCAAAGGATATCTAGATGTGTGAAGCTCCTGTCAAGGCCTCTGGTAGGATGGTAAGGCTGGCCTTGAACTCTTCTAGTGTAGCTGCTGTTGTGGCTTTTTCCGGTAGAGTGTTCCATTCCCTGGTTGATCTTGGGAAGAAGGAGTACCTGTATTGGTCTTTTAGAGTGTGCTGTTGGTGTATGCGGTGGCCTCCTCTGGTCCTTGAATCTCCGGGTTTGTAATAATTAGAGGGGTCAATATCCACCAATCTATTGCGGATCTTGTATGCCATGGTGAGTCGGTCTTTGCAGCGTCGATCTTTAAGAGGTTCCCATTTTAGTCTCTCCATTAAGGAGCTGACACAACCTGGGGATACGTCTTGGTATTCATTGTACACGAACCTAGCTGCCCTTCTCTGTACTTGTTCTAGGTCTTAATCAAGGTTATGTTGGTAAGGGTCCCATACAGTGTAGGTGTATTCCAGGGTTGTTCTGACCATGGTGATGTAGGCGTTAGCTTTGACTTCTGGTTTACACCGTCCTAGGTTCCTTCGCAGAAAGCCTAGTGTCCTTGATGCTTTGCCTACCGTCTGGTTGATATGTGTCTTCCACTGTAGGTCATGGTTTATGGTGACTCCCAGGTATTTCCCATGCTCGACTGCATCTAGTGTGTGACCAAGTAGTTGGTAGTTCCTTATCAGTGGGTTTCTTTTGTTGGTAATCCGTATCACGATGCACTTCTCAGGATGGAAATTCATCTGCCATCGTGATTCCCAATCTTAGAGTTTGTTAAGGTCGTCTTGGAGTGTCTCGCTATCCTTTACATTCTTTATTTTTCTATAAACTAGGCAATCGTCTGCAAATAACCTTGCCTCAGAAGATGTTGATTGTGGCAGGTCATTAATGTAAGCCAGAAATAATAGGGGTCCGATGACTGTTCCCTGAGCCACCCCTCAGATGACGTCTAGGGGGCCAGACTTATGCCCTTCAAGCAATACGGATTGTATTCTCTTGCTTAGGAAGTCTTGTATCCATTTGAGTGTTACTCCACGTATTCTTTAATAGTCCATTTTTTGGAGGAGTCTCTTGTGGGGCACTTTGATATTGTTTCATTATACTTTAGTTAACTTTACATTGAATTTCATTGTATTTGTCCATTTAGTGTTATTTTATTTTAATTAAATATATGTTCACTTTATATAACATGTATAAGTCTGCTTTTAATTTAATTTTATTATAAGTAATTCATTTAAATGTATATGTATTTATTCTATTTGTCTCTCAGTATTCAATTTTATTTTGTTATAATCTAGTTAAGGTTGTACCCAACTCTTTCGCTAAAATCAATTTGGCTAGTTTAATTTTCATTAACTTTTGACAAAGTATTACTTTGAACCTTTGAACAAAAATATAAAAGTTTCAAAAATTTTAACCAACCAGTTTATAAGAAAAATTACACTGGTTATAGAGTAGTTTAACAAACACTAATTTAGATCATTGAGAAGCTTAATATCGCCTTAACAACACAACATAATTAAAATGTTTAGCTGATTTTACAGAGTTATTTCGCTGTAGTGTTAGGTACCGCCTTAAATGTAATTTTATTTTATGCATCGATTTTTTTTAAATCTTTTTTCATTATAATTTAGTCAATGTTTGTAAATATCTTTTTGCTTTAATTCGCTAATATTATATATTTTATCTAAGTGAATGTGTCAAATTATTAAATTGTGATAGATTTTATTTAGGTGACTGTTTACTTTTATCTAATTTTAATTTTCTTAATAATATAACTAACATACCATGTATTCATGTGTATATATTTTGTACAATTAAGGTGTTACCTAACACTACAGGGATATAACTCCGTAAAGTAAGCTAAACGTTTTAATCACGTTGTTTTGTAAAGGGAATATTAAGCTTCTCAATGATCAAAATTGGTGTTTGTCAAACTACTATATAACCAGTGTAATTTTTCTGACAAAACGGTTGGTTCAAAATTTTTGAAATTTGTATATTTTTGTTAAAGTGTCAAAGTAAATACTTTGTCAAAATTTTATGAAAATTAAACGAGCCAAATAAATTTTAGTGAAAGTGTTGGGTACCACCTTAAATATTGATTAAAACATAAAGCTGATTATTGAATTTTAACAATGTAATACATGTCCATCTAATTTTGTTTTTCACACATTAACAGTATGCAACACACTGTAATTTAACATACTGTTATAATACTAATTCATTAAGAATCATGTCAATTTCAGGGATTTAAGCTGTTTCAAAGTGTTATAAACATTTCAATGTAAAAAATATTAAGACAATGTGATTTTAACAAAATGAAAATACAATTCAATTTATTTTCATAGTCTGATTCAAAATTATTCTTGACAATGTAGATATGATTGAACCAATAAAGTTGTTTTAATTTTATTTTCTTGCCAAGTCTGAAATCTTGTCAGTTTAACAATGAGAATATTTGATATGATTGCCAATTAGACAAATATTCTACAGAGTTTAAATTATGTTATGTTGATGTTTGTTGTTTTTTTTTTTATCATAAGGGAATTAGATTGATTGATTGTTGATTGCTTAATGTACAGTTTTTGGCGGGGTTCATGTTGTCTATTTTGTGTCATGTTTACTATTATTTGTATGTTTGTCTTTTTTTTCATTTTTAGCCATGGCGTTGTCAGTTTATTATCAATCGATGAGCTCGACTATTCCTCTGGTATCTATCCCTCTTTTCGACATATTTCATGAACTTTATCTCCCGTAGTAGCAGCAATTTAGTGCTGATAATTTCTTGTGTAGGAATTGGTTAATATTGAAGAACAAGAGTGCACACGCTGAAATGTCTCGCCTTCTTTAGTAATAATTGATATTGTGTTGATAGTCCTAAATATGAAGCTTTGTTACAACTGTCACATAAACTTAACATTAACCAATAAAACTAAAAATTATCTAATAAACCATGAAAATGAGGTCAAGGTCAGATGAACCATGCCAGGCAGACATGCACAGCTAACCATTCTTCCATACAACAAATATAGTTGACCTATTGCTTATTGTTCAAAGTCATAATAAACGAGAGACCGGTGAAAAATAATGTAATTCCAATTCTTGAACCAATGCATACAAACATCATAAACTTAGTCTTCTGTGTACTCTTTTATCATGTGTTTCGTATATGTTTTGTTTAATCGTAAATTTTTTCTTCAATTGGTCAGTGTTGTTGTGAAAATATGGCAGGCAACTAAAGTCAACGATTGTCACCTGTTTGGCAACAATAAACAAAAAAGCATGGATCTTGAGCACATGTTTAACATGTACAATCATATAATGGTTTATTTTAAGGACATCCATGCGTATTGCGATCACTTGATTTTTAAGAATGGTCACTTTGCATACGAAAAATATGTCGGGGAATTGCTTCCGGAAGGAAGCAATTAAAATAAAGTAAACTTCTTTTAAGGCGAAGTGTACGTAATTAAACTACACAATGGATTGTTTTTTTAAATTTTACATGTAGATTCTGCTTGTAAAAATAAATCGAAAAATAAAATAAAAAAAGGGGGTAACCGTTTTCGTTTTTGAGATACGAGCTGTTGAAGTTAACAGCATCATACACCAAAATTACAAAGGATATATAGGGAAAATCCTGAAATTCGGCAGGAATTGTTACATTTCCAAGATTTTCTATTATATTAGACAATCGATTTTTTTAAAATTTATGCGACGATTCTAAAATGTCTGAGGAATCGATTGGTGCAAAGAAAGTCCTTAGCAACCGTGCTACTTTTCAAGCTATACCCTGTTAAAGTTGAATCTTGAGTGTAAAAAAATAAAAAGCAACGACAACGTTATTGACGCTGCCGCAACAGTTACGACGCTTCATATAGTTCTATACTTGTATGAAATATAAACCGTTTTGTTGGAGTTTGTGTTGCTCGGTCTTTAGTTCTTTATGTTACGTTTTGTGTACTATTGTATTGTATTTGTCTTTTATATTCGGGTGCGTGCGGAGATCGCCAAGCTAGAAAACGGTTGACATTTTCTTTATTATGAACTAGAACTATTCGACCTTCCATGGTGCCTTATTTTTGTTAAAATCTAAACACTGCGACGTGTTTTCAAAATCCTTGTTCCCATGAAACTTCATTTCATCAAGGTCTCTTCTCAGAATATCAGCCATCTGTCTGGCACAGGATAACAAATCAATATTTAAGTAAATTTAAGTTGTGTGGTAATTCTTAGTACATTTGGGTAAATTAATCTTATCTTTGTGCAGCATAAGCATCTCTATAATTCAACACATCCCTGAGCCACGACATTATATATTTTATGCATTGCATGCGCTTCTTTTTATCACAATCCAGACCAGCTAGTAACCGTTGTATAACTTTACACGTCTGAAGACGAATATTTGCGTGAAACATTTTTGTATGATTTTTATTTCTGGAAATCAATCTGAAATCTACAACAGTCCTTTCCCGAAAGTAGGGCTGGACCTGTACTTTTATGTGCATTCGGGATTTACACAAATTGTAACCCGAATAATTCAGTGTATTATTCAGCTAATGTACGAATACTCCATTTCTCGTGTGGGAGAAAATCGGACATGGAAAGGGGTTGAATTATTCGAGTTACTCAAATTGAAACTCGGGAATATATTTCTAGCTGTTTGGAATTCGCGGAAACAAATGATTGTTTTTCGGCATTACGGTTACGGTATTGAATCAATATGAGAGATACCATTTTTTTCTTTTAACAAATTCGAATACTAGTCAGTTTATAGGACTTAAGTTTGAAATAGGGGCGGTAATCCATTCATTTTATCCAATCAATTTTTTTTTTGGGCGGGGGTTGGGTTCAACATTGATAGTGAAAAAGCCTTGAAATATTTGATAAAAAACGTTGAATGTAAATTATATGAACTCCAAAGTCTCATATTATAAGACTAGTTAACCACAGGCTTCTCAATTCTTGTATGATCATGAACTAGGTGAAAACCTAGAGCTGACCGAGTGCGAGATCCTCATGGATAATCATCGAGGTCGTTAAACACACCTTGCAGTAAACTTGGGTTAAATTAAAAAAAAAATCGAAATGTAATAGTCTGAACACATTTCACCTCTCATTCCACTAAATATCAAATTGCAGTTACAAGTATTACAAAACTTCCCTGACCTCTTTTCTTTAACCATAATAGAGGGAAAGGGGGCGGAGGGATCCAGATCCCGAAATCCCGGGCTTAAATACACGATATCCCGAGGTCCTGAATTTAAAAAAAATTAAATCCCGACTACCCGAAATTCGGAAATAGAATTTCTCGAATCCCGAAAGGGTCAATCCCGAAATCCCGAGCTTAAAAACACCCGATCCCGGAGTTCCGATAAAGGTCAAACCCCCCTCCTTTTCCCCCCGTAATTCTATATTCTATTTATTCATAATCTTGAATTGAGACTTGATACTTCAAAATTACATTCTCTAATTTTGAATGATGCACAAAGCTAGACACAATAAAAGAAAACAGATTTCGCTATATATCTCTTCGAAATTTGAATTTGTGAAAGAAGAAATGACATGTAATATTTTATCTTACATGTGTACTTTCAATTCCAATATGGTTCATAATTTAGATTTAGTTTTCCCATAAATTTAGGACGGAATAGAAGACACCTGTTTACTCTCTGCACATGTAGAAAAAGTACTGTTTACAGATTTTGAAGAGGTATGAGCACCGGGGTGATATAGAAAACATTCGTAGAACAGGAAGGCCAAAATCATTTCATGAACGAGACATGAGAAAACTTTCCCGTTGTGTAAAAAAACATCGCCGTAAATCTTTATCTGAAACTACTAATATTTTTAATGAGAGCATTGATCGACCTTTCTCTAAACGAACAGTTGAACATAAATTACATTCTGATGGGTTCCACAAGCGGTCAGTAAAGACAAAGATGTGTATCTGTGAGGTCAACAAGAAAAAACGAGTGGCATATTGCAGGAGAAATTTACATAAAACTGTTAATGCACACTGGAGTACAGTAATCTTAGCGATGAGTGCAAGGTAGTCATTGAGCAAGATTCTCGTGTCAGTGTCTAGAGAAAGGTCGGAGAAGAGTGGCTGACGGATTGGATTTGCCCTCCATCTCATCTCTTAAGTATAGATTAATGATCTGGGGGTTTATCACTTACCATGATGGTGTCGGAACTATTACTGTTGTTGAAGGGAACATACACTAGTAGCCAGATTAAAGTCTGAAACGGTCATTTTGGTCTGATCAAGTCTTGATCGACTTAATTTACCGCTAGAGAAAAACGTTCAGACTTTTTAGATTTTAAGACACTGTTCAGATATGTTGGTTTAGTCCGTTCAGTCATGTCAAGTTTATCAAGATGGAAGGCTCTAGCGTTAAATCAAGTCTGTTCAGACTGTTTTGGACAAATTTAGACCAGTCATAAAAAGAAACATTCAAAACTTTCAGATCGGGTTAAGATCCGTTTAGTGTGTCAGAATTATATTAGGAGTAACGCCCCCTCATGTGAATAATACAATGTATTATAAATGCTAGAATAAAAAACGTATATTATTTTTAATTATTAAACATAAAATCATTCGTTTACCTTTTATTTCTGCTGGTCTTTTTTTTAAGGGATTAGAGAATTAATAATATATACATACAGTTTTGTTAGTTTGTTTTGTTGGGGAAGTAAATGATTCGCCAATAACTGTTACTGATTTTAACTATTTTTTTTATTATTTTCTGGTGTTAAAATATGTATTTATCTACTTATTCTTTGAAAAAAGTAATTGCAAATTTCAACCGTTACATTAACAAAAGAGTGACAACAACATCTTATATAAATTTCATACGTCCAAATCACGTTTCTGGATTTTACTTCATCAGGAACGATCAACGCAAAATACAAATATTTTATATGTAAGATCATTTGTATCGTTAATTTTGTTATCCTCAGGCTCTTAATGCTGCATCAGGGAACCATGTCTCCGTTTGAACTAAGCTTCTGAATCTGCTCTTAGGCCGTGAAGTGAGAGTGTTAAAATTATAAGTAACATACCATCGGTAAGAAAAGGATGTCGATGGGGTTTTACAGAATAGGGAATGATCGACTGTAAATATGAATAATAGAGAAAATGGAACAAAAAACCAAAGAATAGAGACTAATAAGGTGCTTGAATATAAAAATTAAATTGATAATAATAGACAAAAAATAGAAAGACTAATAAAAAACGGCCTTAACATTAAAGAAAACAGAAATGAAGGACCCCGTCCAGATCCTCATAGATTAAAACAATATAACCTAATTTTAAGTTCAGCATCGAGTATATGTCTTAGTACATCTATTTGTAAATGCGCTTATACTTTCTTTCATTTGAATAAAAAACTTATTTAATATAAAATATGTATTTATTTGTTTGTTCAGATTGCACTATTATAAATAATTCTTCTTCGTCTTTTTCCTCTAAACTGTAAAAGTAACGTATGTATACGTTAATATTCGGTCTATAAACTTAAGTTCGATGGCACGTGCCAATAATCTAAAGGTAACAAAATCAACGATCCATAAAATAACGTGGCAATTACAATGCCTATTTCACAGTTATATCATCATTCACCCGTCATGGTATCATACAAGTACCTCCGTATGTGTAGTATAAGGTTATAAATCATGTGTTGATAGCTTCTTTCTAACACTATTGACGACATTGTTCAAACTACATGCACATTACACAATACCGCAAATTTAATATAGTTAAAAAGATATACGATATGGAAAATGCATTTTTTTTCTATCAAAAATGTATGGTCATGTATTTTTAACTCTGGGTATTTATTTAAAATGTATTGAATATGTAAAAGATTAAATTTGTTCTCAAATATTTGCAAAAGAAAGATTTTCCGAAAAAAGACAATCCATAAAATAACGTTTTGTCCTTTTGTTCTTTTTTTTTGGGGGGGATGGGGGGGGGGGGGTCGGTAAAAATTCCGCAAAACACCCCTTTACTGCACTAAGAACAAAAAATTGCACTAAGGACCTGATGGAATGATTCAATTGACACAAAAGACATTGCATATACATGTATAAGTTAACGTTTTTAAAATAAATAATTTCAAATTTTATAATCATATCTTAAGTAATTTGAAAGTTATTTAATATTTTATCGACATGCGGCACACTCAGTTGATTGTAACCTATAGAAATCCATGTTCGTTCAACCATGACCCGTTTTGAATACACTAGTATACTTATAAAAAATGTATACATTATGTTATTTCATGTTGTTCTCGTTTTTTTTTATGGTATAGTTATAACTGCCGTATCTATTTTGCTTTCCTGTCTGTTATAGTTTTTACTTCTATGTAAAAGTGTATTTTCTACTTATTTTTGTTTTTATGTTTGTTTCTTTTAATTTCGTTTGCTTGTTCTGTAAGTTCACTTTTTTAAGTTCTCTAGTAATGTGTTATAAAAATATTTTAAAATAGTAAAACATGTATAGAGTTTGTTTACCAACACATACTGACATAGAAGATACACATGTTTTGCAAAGTATAACAGTTTATTACATTTGTGTTGAGCCTGCGACTTTTGTTGCAAAAGCGAGACATAGCAATCCACAAACCACAAATATTCACTCTGGTTAAAGTGTTTGAAACTTTAATAACTTTCGTAAACTATCCTGGATTTCTACTAAACTAGGACAGAAGCTTGTTTATGATAATAAGATAGCTTTAAAAACCCAACAAAGACTGTTTAACCGTATTTTTATTTATAACTTATTTTTTTGGTTTTCAAGTTCTGTTAGCTGATATACATTCACTCTGGTTAAAGTTTTTAAAAAAATCAAATTTTCATGTCGGGCCTTTTAATGATCGGTCGACTATATGGAAGGTGTTTTCTCGTTATTGAAGGCCGTATTGTTGCCTATAATTGCTTACATCCACTTCAATTTAGGAGGTTGGGCGTACATACACATGCATGTTTATCACGCCACCTTCTTTATGTGCCTGTCCCAAGTCAGTGGCTTGTAGTTCAGTGGTTTCCGTTGGTTCACGTCTGTCATATTGTGTTTTTTTTTGTAAATTGTTGTTTTTTGTAAATTAGGCCGTTAATTTTATTGTTCCATATTTGTTCATGTTGGGACCTTTTATATATAGCCGATTATAAGGTATAGTCGCCTAATATAGCTTACATGACTTTTGTGTACATGTATATCAAATTAATTTGATGGATAGTTGTCTAATTGCAAATCATATCACATTTCCTTAATCTTTTATCGAAAATTAGCTTTGATAAGTTGGACAGGAAAGGCCCAAGTGATAGTACAATAAACTCGCAAGCGATCGTACAGTCAATTACTTTATCCGATATTGAAAAAAAATTATTATTTTTGAATCTCTACTGGTGCAATGGCTTTTTTGACTTTCAGACAGGTAAAACTATATAACAGAAATGGTACTTTTGAAATTTCTGGACTCAATGATTTGTATACATTTCAATGATTATTGACATTTTTATCGCTGTTGTGTGACAGTTCTGATCGATTAATTAAAAGCTCCTCCAATGGACGTAAAACGTTTGTATGCTTACATCGTTTTTATTATTTGAAAGTTTATATATGCATATAGAATGTTTTGATAACTTAAGCTTCTAGAAGAAACGTTATATAGAATCATTTCCGTTCATCATTGGAAAACTTTCCATCTTGTAACTTGTTATATTTTCGAATGTCGAAAATGTAGAAACCGTACAGTTCCGTTCCCACACAATATAATAATGATGTAATCGGGTTTTGAAGATTCCCACGGATGCAACATTTTCCCATCTTAATGTCTTTCAATGTCTTATGAAAGTATATACAAATGTAAACTCCTGTGTTGTTAAGAAGGAAATAAAATATATATATCGGAAGTAATTTTTTCCTCAAATTATAATAAATCAAAATTTTCTTCTTTAGAAAGAAGTAATCTTACAATTTCCCTTAAAACAAAATAAAAACTCTGATAAACACTTAATCATTTTTTAAATTATTCTTTCATCAAGTTGAAACCATTAAGTTTATTCTACAACTATCATAAACTTATCAATTAGTAACGATCAAAAGACAATTGTTTATTGGATAAGGTTGATTAAACATTGATGCTTGGGAATTTACAATAAACCTTCGGTCACGTGCCTGCCACATGGCACGCGCTGATAAAAAAGTAAGTCAACTTCAAAATTATGATATGTATTGATACCCAATTTTATATTTATGAGTTATATACGTATATCTTCTCATATCCTTGTTAGTGATCTCATATGATAACATCCTTTTAATGTCCTTAGTGCAAAAACTTTGTTCTTAGTGCACCAGGGATTTGTATAGTCCTTCACTGCACTAAGAAGTCCTTTGCGGTATTTCTACACACCGTACAAAATTTGGCTGTGGTGTAAAATGTTAAAAAAAAATATACCCATAATAATTTTTAATTATTTAATATTAAATTATGCAAGGAAAAGTGTCTTTGTTTTCTGTCAAAATAATATACCTTTTTTTACATAAAGTTGTCGATAAATAAATTGGATACCCTGCGTTTCAATTGCATATTAGGGACGACATCAAAAGATCAATGTAAGATAAAAATCTTAATTCAAATAGTTTGGGGGTGGGGGTTGAACTGCTGCAAGATTTGGTTATCCGACATTGATTTTTACATATACACATGGAAAAAAGTATTGCAACACCAAATTGAAATTGAAATTAAAAAAACACTCTTTATTTTTTTGTGATATAATTTGGTAAAATAGAACTAGTTAAACATTATTTAAGTATCACCTGAGTTTAATCAATAAATATCGACTCGATCAGTTTTTATCTGCACATGCAGCTACTGTACCCGAACAGCAAAACAGATGTTTTTATCCTCATTGTTTTCAACACTTTAAATAACCAAGTTTTTAAAGTTATGTGATTGACACCTTGTAATGGGTCCTTGACAACTCTTAACTGCAGCAAGATGGCAGATTATCAGCATAAGAGAAGCAGGGATGTCGCTGTAACAACTGCACGTATTGTTGGTCATCACCTTCCACTATAAGTCGTTTTGAGAATAAAAATCAGGCAATAAACGCTGTTAAAGACCTTCCGAGATAATGAAGACCCCCTATACCATTTACTAGGGAAAACCAAGCATAATGAAGGTTGGTCAGAAGGAAACCCATTGCATACAAGACAATCCTAAAAAGAGAGTGGTGGCCATACAGGAGCCTTTTAACAAGAACTGTTCGAGATCGACTCATCGCTACTGGTTATCGTGCGATAAGACCATTTCGGAGACCCTTGCTAACGAACAGACACACAGTTTTCCGTATCCAATATAGTGCCAAAGTTGGAAATTAGCATCGTGGAGGAAGATCCAATGTTCAAATGGAATTCGGTTCATCTTCCTTGGCCCGATCGTAGCCCGGATTTGAATCATATCGAGCATATTTGGGACACTTTTGGGCGGAAAGTGCGCGAAAGGACACCCTAGTTCAAACACATCATGAAATAAACAATGCCCTTCATCAGAAATGGTTGCTGCTACCTTAGCAACAAATTAGTCGATTTGGGGCAGGAATCAGAAGACGTTAAGATGCGGTTATCCGTTTGAATGGAGGCTGCGCACTAAGTACTAGTTCTTTGGCGTATAACGATCAACCATGATGTGAACAGTCATCTGAAGATTAATTTTGAAATGTCTGACATTGTAAAGTTCGACTACAGTATAAGTTGTAAAATGCATTTTTTTTGTACAAAAAACACTTCATTTTGTTATTAAAATTGTGGTTATATAAATCATTTTTTTTCAAACATTTTTTGTTCGTTTCAATGCCAATGTTATCCTAAACTATGTTTCAATAATATTATACAAATATTTTATTATATTTCATCCAAAAAAAGAGGCTGATTTTTCAAGTTTTAAAAAATCAAGGTGTTGCAATACTTTTTTCCATGTGTATATATCCATATGGGTCAATCAATTTTCCCCAAATTAAGTTAAGAGGGGGTGGGGGTCAGTGAAAAACTATGTGAATTAAGTTTTTTATCCTTCATTGAACTTTTGATGTCGTCCCTTGTCAGATTGCTGAAAGATTTCCTACATGTACTAAACAGGGAATCCGTTAGTATTGAAAGCCCCTGTCCTTAATGATTCAATTTGTCGTTCTGCATTATTTTGGTGTAAGAAAGACGCACACATTGAGGCTAATAATACATAGTTATGTATTTTTATAACTTCACAAATAGGTTGCTACATTCGTTTCTCTTACACGCACACTAATAAGCTGTGATTTCTGTTTGAATTAATTTTTTATGAATATTTTATTTTGTTATATATTGTTTATTATAAGTTTCAAAAGCTGCGACAACTAATCTTGCCTCTTTAAAGGTCAAATGAATGTGAGCCATTTTCACTCTACTATGGCATGGAACTAGAAAACTTTTTGCGGGGTATAGTTATAATATAATTGTTCTTTATACTTATAATTCAACTGTAAGCCGAAAAATTCAATTTGCTCTCTGGATGTCTTTTGATTCGTTTTTGTTTTGTTTGTTTGTTTGCTACATTATATTCTGACATTTAATTTAATAAAACCAACAACAGTTACTCCTTATATTTTAAACGTAATTTACAGAACTCAAACTATATATAGGAATAAGAATGAAGGACGAAAATGCAGATTTATATGTAGTATAACGAAATCAGAATTCTGTATTATAATTAGATTGTTATTACAGCTCAGGGACTTTCTATAGTATAGAAAGTCCCTGTACAGCTACAGTAATTTTGTTCTCTTAAAAACATATTTGTCACTTTTACACTATTCACGGTCATAATCGAAAATTTAAAAATCGAACAATAAAAACAAATAAGCTTTTAAAATTGTGATTTCACAAATTCACCATAATTATGTCATGTCAGGAAATCTATTACTACACAATTGTATATAAATGTATATGCACTAATCTTTATGAACAAACTTTAGCGTTATAATTCCATCTACAAAAAAGAATGACAGTGGTTGTCTGTACCGCCCGGAAAACAATGCGTACTAGTTCTGTGTACAGGGGCGAATCCAGGCATTTATAAAGGGGTTCCAAAGCAAGGATAAAGGGAGAGGATCTAACCTTATGTTTCTATTAAAAAGGGGGCAAAACCCCCATGACCCCTAAAATCCTCCACTGTGTGTACCAACGACATGACAGTTTACAAATACGCAAATCGATACTTGATCTGAACGGACTGTTTTCGATTTTGTATATTAGAAGTAGGTGAACTATACAGCAGACATATATATGAAGAAAAAAAAGAGGAGGTACACGTATGAGTGCCAAATACGATATATTTCCACGCAAGGCACAATCTGTTAAAAGTAAGAAGTCATAATTTCAAAGCTGAAAAGTAAGCTATAAAGGGACCACAATTTGCTAATGTAAACAATTCAAACCAAATCAAACAAAATGAGAAGAAAAATATCTAATAAATAAAAGAAATATAATAGATTTAGATCCAACGCTGCAATTTTCGCTTAACATATTAGAGTTCACGTCCTTGTCGCGCATACACATGGATAACATCTTTATGATTTTATTGGGATTGGCAATTGTTCGAGTCCTTTAGATTTTATAAAAAAAATCCAATATCTCCATCAGAACGAAAAACAAAACGAACTCTACAAAGACGAAAACAAAATGAAACTACAACTGCTTGCTTCATAACCTTCAGAACAAAGTGAACAGTTTTAAAAAAGTCCAATATACTAAAATATGTCTAAATCAATACTTATAGATTTATTTAACATTGTCAGGAAAGAATTAAAAAAAAAGCCTAGTTGTTAATGTCTGTGTCATTTTGGTCTTTTGTGGATAGCAAGTTGTCTCATTGGCAATCATACCACATCTTCTTTTTTATAGAGCAGTTGTGATGGAACATGATGGATGATATAGCTTAATGCATGTTCTGTACCGGTCAAATAGTGAAAATAAAAATATTACTTAGTATTCTAAAGTAAATATCTTATAATGGAATAACGAGCTTTCAGAAAGATGTTTGTATACAAAATAAAAATAAGGAGATGTGGTATGATTGCCAATTGTACAACTTTCAACACAAGTTCAAATGAAGTAAATGTAAGTTATGATAGGCAACCGTAATGCCTTCAACATTGAGAAGAATACGTATAACGTATAATCGGCTATAAATTGTCCCGCTTGATGATTATACGTTGGTGTTTCCTATAGAGAAATAAATATTCGATTTAAATTAATTTTTACATCATAAAAAAGGTACAATATCATAAAATCAATTTTGTGAAAAACGATGAAATTTTAGTGACCCTAATATAAGTTTGAACCACTCTAAATCTTTCCCGTTTTTACGAGCACAAAATTCAAGGATACTTAACTGTCTTTATTAAAGTTGCTGCCCTCGTAAATATTAGCACCGACGGTTAACTTTACACTAGTAAGTTTGTCTTAAATGTAATTGACTTTGTGTTAAAACTGTCATCATCATTCATATAGTAATGGCTATATATTGGGTTATTCAATACTCTGTTCTTTGCATAGAAATAATTCTTCGTTAATCTGAGCATTGAAAGAATACTTCATATCACAAACTATAAAGATGGATACACAAAGAAAATGAAAATCTTAAGCCTCGGTCACACCTTACCGGATAGCACGAACGGAAGCCTAACAGATGAACATAAAAATTGTCCGTTGACAAAATTGTTATCCATTGGGAGTCCGTTGATGTACTGACCGAATAAAACGGACGTGTAACGAATGACTAACGGACACACACCGGATATGCAACGTACGAGAACGGAAACGTACCGGACAGAACGGATGTCGAACGTATCCAACGGACGAGTACCGCATAAAACGGACACCTAACGGAAGCGTACTGGATAAAATGGATGAACAAGATATACGGAAAAATTAAAGGCGACAATAATGATACATGTAAATCGCATTAATATTCAAAATGTTTCTGTCTAAATGGTTTTGGTTTGTTCTTCAAAATGCCACCAAAGGGCACTGTCTTAGTGGAAGATATTAGCAAGCAAAATAGAGGGAATTGTGCAAATGATGATACAAGCATGAAAATTAGCACGAAGCATCATTATTATATACTTTTTAAGAAAAAACTGCTGGATATAAAAAAAAATCAATTTTTCAAGATGGCCACCACCTTTTCTAAAATGGCTGTTTTTTCCAGGTTTAAAATACCTATTTTTCTGGTAAACATTTTCTTTGACCTTCTTTTAGAATAAAATATTATCAGATTTAGTGGCTACCTTCTTTTAATGTGACATATATACTAGAAATGAATATTTTTCATGTTCAGGGTTTGCGCATGCGCGAAAATGTTTCAAAATTCACACAAAAACATTTGAACTATTAATTATATACTTACAGCTTTTGGATTTTTAATGACGTTATGAATTTGTTTGATACCATTTTTAATGTTATGATACACATGCGTTTAACAATTTCGCGCATGCGCAGACTATTTATAGGCATAAAGAGAGATTTGCACGCACTATAAGGGCACAATGATGTAAATCGTAGTTCATCTTACAGATGAGGATTTGGATTTTGTAAACATATCTTTGTCGTCATTTCATTTCTCTAAACATCTAGACTCTTCTGTTAAAGTTTGTGTAGCTTTTATGATGCCACTGGTTGTAAACACGTCCTTTCAGGTGCAATGATCAAGCATTCATTGAATATGGTGAAAAAGGTGGTTAACTTTCTAAATCCCGGGCAACCATTATTATAGCTGCAGATCAACCACTTTGGTATTGACTAAGCAATTTCAGTGGGAATGGCCAAATTGTACGGAGAAGATAAGTTTATCGTCATGTTTGGTGGATTATCCATTACAATGACTTGTTTTAAAAGTCTAAGTGAAATATTGCGTGATAATGGATGGACATAAGCCCTCACTGAAGCCCAAATTGCAACACCTAGAATGGCAGATTCTTTTCATATATGTTCAAATGTAATATGTGTAATAAGAACTAAACACGCACATCGATGACAGCATGTGTGTTGAATGAATTGATAATGCCAGCTTATAAACGCGTTAACGCAGAACATATAACCCATGACTGTGACGTTTAAGTATTTGATTAACTGGTGTAAGGAAAGAGGGTCATCGCGACCACAGTTTAATTTCTGGCGTTCAATTATGAATTAAAAGATTCTTGTGGTTTCGGTAGTATGCCCATTTCACAAGTCAAATATCGTACTTTACAAACAGTCCATACTAAGCAGGATACGTATTTTGTGTGTCTTGATCATGTTAATTATGCTCGATGGTTACCGATGACGATCCATTTCCGAGGTATGGCATCCCTTCACGAACATCACCCACAGGTGGTAATTGAATTTGCAAGTGGTAATTTTACTTTGCGTAAGACCAGATAGTTGTTTTCTTATATCACAACTGATCAGGCACAAACACTGAAAATGCAATTGTGAAGGGCGATGTTAGTGCCATACGTTTAACCGAATATCCCTTTAGGACGACGGATGGTAGCTGGACCAGCAGCCAGTAGACTGGTATACTATGAATTTTAAAGATCTAGTGGTTTGAGTCATTCTATAACAGATAAACGACATCATGACGACTCTACGATACACACAAGTATTTCCTCAAAAAAACTTCAAAGGCTTTCCAAAGTGATGAACTAGTTTGGAAATTCATTTCTAGAAGAGTCGTCAGATTTGTACACAATTGGCTCATTTGCAGAAGTTTTGGTTTCGGAAGCAGGTAAGATATGTATATAAACTCCAAGATATTGGGTCCAAACAATACGGATATCTTTTGAAGCAAATGCAAAACGAAAGAGAATCTGCTTTTTATAACCAGATAAAAAAGAACAATTCCCTATAAAAGGCGTAAAATGAAATTGGAAACGTCTTTGTCAAAAACAAAGCTGGATAACCTAAAAAGTAATTGCGATCTCTTTATTTTACTTTGAAGATTTCTTTTGCCATGAAAACCGAAATGCTCCTCCGTCTTTGTCTCAGAATGTCACTTTAAACAGTGGTATTAAATCGCAGCAAGGAGATATACTTGAAACATTTTGCAATTTCCCGGAAGTCATTTTTTTTCTTCATGTATGTATTGTTTTATCGCACTTTACGAACTTTGATTGAAGTTTTATCAAAACTTACATTAGATTATACATATAAAACAGCTTTAAAAGGATTTACGAAATGTAGCCAATTGGATATAACGCCATTTCCAAATGGGCGGTGGCCATTTTGAAAAAATGAAAAATTTTGATGGCCAGCAGCGGATTTTTTTTAATTATCATTTAGTCAACCTATATACCAAATTTCATGCTTGTATCACGATTTGCACAATTATGTCCATAATATCTCCCACTATCTGGTCTGAATAAGAGCTGCTTGATTGTGAGGACGTGCCCTTACTCTAAGACCCGATTATAAATAATAAGAATTCATGAACCTTAAGAAGTCTGACATACCAATAACTGTCATTTCTGACGCGAAATTTTCAATCGGCATTTATCCGTTTCAGATCCGTTCATCATCCGTTTTATCCGTTATACGTCCGGTAGAAGTCCGTTTCTTATTCGTTCAACATCCGTTTTATCCGTTAAACGTCCGGTAGAAGTCCGTTGGTGAATTTATCTTCCAGACCTCCAACGGATGTATAACGTACACGTAACGGATACAAAATGGAAACGAAACGGACGAGTACCGTACAAAACGGACTCCTAACGGACGTTTAACGGACATTTTATCCGTTGGACGTCCGTTCAAAGTTTTGAACATGCTCAAAATTTTCAACCGGACAAGAACGGACGTCTAACGGACATGAAACGGACAGATTGTAAAAAAGTTATCCGTTAGGCGTCCGTTCGACCTATCCTGTAAGGTGTGACCGAGGCTTAAGCGATATTGATAATACCGCAAAGCATGAAAAAAAGTGTTGTATTTCAGTAAATAACACGTGTTTTCGTTTGATTGTAAACATGTTGTAGCCAATCATGCATTGTTTCTTGTTTAGTGGATTGGTAAAAAAAGAGGTCAAAATAAATTACGTCACACGTAAATACACTAATATAACAAATGCGCGGACATACGTATGCTAATTCATGCATATCCCTAAAAGGTAGTGTTCTCGACCTATCCACTTATTTTGTTACTTCAAATAAAATACGTTTAAAGAATATGAGCAAGAGAAAAAAATCGTTTGTTTTTTTTTTTTAACTTTCTTATTAAACAAAAAGGTATTTGAAATATGAGCCTACCACATGTAACGGAATTTCACAAGTATTTTATATAGCGACTTGTGTTTTCCGGAACGTACTATTTTCAACATTTCACAGACCTCTGAAAAAGTTAGATTATACAGGTTTTATCTACCATGTGCATAAAAAAACACTATCAAAATATATTTGTAAATTGTAAAAGATAAAGAACATTTTTATATCTGTACTAAATACTCCGAAATAAAATAAAACATATTTCCCTCTGCCTGAATGCAATCGTAAGCAAATTTTCATACTTTTTTATTTTTTTTTTTATCTATTTGCAAATGACGACGAATTCTTTTTAAACTGTGAATTATTAAACAGACGAACTAACTTTTAAAGGACAAAATACTAGCGTGTACTACCATCCAAAGAAATGAGTTTCTATAAAGTAACTAATCTAAGTGGTCATCGATGTGTAATACTTGACACTGGACATTATTTCTTGAGCAATGCAATACATATAATGTATACTATCAATCAAAAATAAAGACTTTTGAATGTAACAATATGGTGCAAATCCATTTGATTTACTGAATTTTTCACATATATTTTTTTTTATCTAAATGAAAATGTTATAAAGTGCTCCCGGTTAATATAAATAAGAAGATGTGGTATGTGTGCCAATGAAACAACTCTCCATCAAGTCACATGGTATAATTTAATTAGAGGTCAATAGTACGGCCTCAACATGGAGCTTTGACCCTCAATGAACAGCAAGCTATAACGGTCCCTAAAATGACTAGTGTAAAACAATTAAAATGGAAAACAAAAGTCTAATCTATAAGTAGGGTCATTTGCTACATTATTTTATAGCTTTTTGGTCAATTCCGAAATAGCACGTAAGCGTCTAACTGTTTTTCAAAATGAGCAACCACTGCTGCTTACAAAAATGTGATGCGAAATTTTATCAATCGTGTCTTAACTAACGCTGTTTGGTATTTTCTATGATATGATACACTCCTGTATTTAGTTCGTGCTAAAAAAATTACGATAAAAAAAATTCAAGGGAGTTATCAACATCGGTCTTTATATGTATATAATGGTTAATATAAAATGTCAATTAGATTTTTAAAATATGCTTATATTGTTGTTGCATTTATTTAAATGTTTTATTTGTAAATGTAATAATTTAACCCGGTTTAACCTTATACATTTTATATAAAAGATAAAACATGGAACTATGGCATGGTATTGGTTGCAAAAATTCAATATTTGTCATTTAAATGCAATATTTTATATTTAATTGGTATATTTCTTCATTTAAATGCATTTTTTTTTTTCATTTAAATGGTATATTTTTTTCATTTAGATGCAATATTTTTTATTTAAATGGTATAAATTTTCATTTAAATGGTATATTTTTTCATTTAAATGCAATATTTTTTATTCAAATGGTATAATTTTTCATTCAAATGGTATAATTTTTCATTCAAATGGTATAATTTTCATTCAAATATAATATTTTTTATTCAATTGGTATAATAGTTTTATATTTATATGCAATAATTGCATCATGGGAAATTCTTTGACGCCTTAAGGTCAAATTTGCAACAACGTTTGTGATTGGTCGGTATTTATATGGATTTTCTCCCCTTTCTTTCTAAACTTGAGTGACCAATAATTAAAAAAAAAACGCTTCAGAATATCGCCCCTCTAACAACATCTGGCGTTCGTGCGAGTCCTGGCTGTTTTATTAAAATCTTGTGGTACTGAGTAGTATTTCTATTGCAAAAGTTCGGTGGTCACAACGTTCGGGCCACTTTTCAAAAACTTCCATTGTATGTAGATAGATATGCAAGTACATTGTATACCTTTTTTTTTTTTAAATAGGTTAAACTTTAAATGGTTTTACACTAGTCATTTTTTGGGACCCTTTGTGGCTTTCTGTTCGGTTTGAGCCAAGGCTCCGTGTTGAAGACCGTACTTTGACCTATAATGGTTTACATTTACAAATTTTGACTTGGATGAAGAGTTGTCTCACCGGCACTCATACCACATCTTTCTCAGACTGTTTTTTAATCCTTTGCCGCGCGTTGTGTACTGTTTGATAACTCAATCAGGAAGAACAAGATTTATTTCAGTTCTAGTTGTTACATGTTTTAGCTTTGAGCAAATTTCCAGCAATTGCAGATACTCTTATGTCGGTGAGTTAATCTAATTGCAACTGATTTTACAGGTTGTTAACTTACTGTACTGTTATACCAGTGTCCCATATTCGGAATGAATTGAGTGCTCACTAACATGTTGTTGTACTGTTACACCGCTGTCCCAGATTAGGGGGAGGATTTGGGATCCCGCTAACATACATGTTTAACCCCGCCACATTCTGTATGTATCTGCTTGTTTCAAATCAGGAGCCTGTATTTCAGTGGTTGCCGTTTGTTGCTGTGTTGTACATATTTGTGTTCGTTCATTTTTTTGTACATTAATTCGGTCGCTAGTTTTCTCGATTGAATTGTTTTACATTTGTGATTTCTGTGCCTTTTATAGCTAACTATGCGATGTATGCTTAGCTTATTGTCGAAGGCCGTACGGTGACTTATAGTTGTTGATTTCTGTGTCATTTGGTCTCTTGTGGAGAGTTGCCTCATTTGCAATCATACCACATCTTCGTTTTATATCAACCCTGCCATATTCTTTATTTACCTGTCCAAGGTCAGGAGCCTGTTGTTTAGTGGTTGTCGTTGGTTCATGTCTCAACTCATATTTGATATTTTGTAAATTGTTTTGTTATGTATAATTAGGCTGTTAGTTTTTTCGTTTGAATTGTTTACATTTTCATGTCGCGCCTTTTATAGACGACTTTACAATATCAGGTTTTTGTCATTGTTGAAGGCCTTACGATTGTCGATAATTGCTTACATCCACTTCATATTTGAACTCCGGTGGATAGTTGCCTTATTTGCAATCACATTCCATCTCTTCGTTTTTATATTATATACCTGACTTCTAAACTGGTGTTTTCATGAAAAAGCATGAAATATTTGTCACTGGGTGTTAAAATTAGCAACATACAATCAATCAATATAAACTTGTGTTAAATAAGAGTCATTTTATATTTATTTATTTGTTCGGGTGGGGGACAGAAATAGACTCTTCTGGCTCACTTCCGAAGAACAAACAAAAAAAACCGCGACCCATTAATATGTTTTTAAAAAAAAACGCATTGCTTCTACCTTTTTTCCAAAAAAAATGGCATTATCAAATATATAAACAAAAAAATACTTAAGGGAGGGGGAACCAAACCTATAGATAACATAATATAGAAATGATGAAATATACAGAATAAGTTGATTTATTTTTGATTGCCTTATGTCCAGTGGCAAATATGTTACGCATGTTTAGGACAAATATAATAGAGATCAAAAGGATAAAGAATAGAGTGAAATGGTTAAAAAAAAACTAAAAGATATAGAATTATAGAAACGATCTTTGATCTGAAACCCTCCCTACACACCCACACCATAACCATTGCTGCCAATACTCGGATATATACATCTCTTTACAAATATCTAAATTTGAACCTCCCCCTAAGACACCGAGATTTTTATCCGCCCCTGTTATGTGTGTCTTAATATATACATTTTGTAACGGTCTAGATAATAGCTAAACGTACAATCATTTAATTTATTGGATACCTATAATTATATTATATACTGTATCACAAAATGAACATGTATACCCCCTTCCTTTCCCAATGCAGTATTGAAAAGTAAATTATTTAAAAGTCCTGAAGATAAAATATGTTTTGAAATATGCTCTGCATACTTATTTAAGCAATGACATATAGTAATTATTGAACTACTGTGGAGCTTGAAAAAGTCTATTTAAGGGATTCGGAGATGAGAACAGTAAAAAACGCTAACGAATCCTAAATATAAAATGATTTGCGGCATAATACATGAGAGCACATATTATAGATAGTATTAAATATGAAGTTTACGCCTCATACAGTGAAGTCCTACAAATGTATGTCATAGGACTATTGTTGTAACATGGGTGAGCAACTGCTTCCAATTTATCCTGAATTGTCTTTATTAAAGAACTAGTTCCGGCGTATAACAGCTTATGTCTCTCTTTGTGCTAGTCCCCCCTCCCCCTCTAAGTCCAGATGCATGTCATCATGACGTTCTTTTGTGCTACATGTATATTATTTTTTTTTTTACTTTTCTTGTTCCTTAGAGACGTTGCAGGTGGGCAAACACGAAAAAAGAATAAAAAGCCTTCCAGGACGTTATAATTATTTGAACTAAACCACCTCTTTTTTTGCTACATGAAGAAAAAAATCACCTAATTACAACAGCAGAACCAGAGACCCCGTGACAAGGAGAGACATAAGCTGTTATACCCTGGAACTAGACAATTCAGGTTAAATTGGAACCAGTTGCTAACCCATGTTACAACAATAGTCCTATGACATAGGACTTCACTGTATGAGGCGTGAACATCATATTCAATACCATCTATAATATGTGCTCTCATGTATTATGCCGCAAATCATTTTACATTTAGGATTCGTTGCTGAGCTTTTTTTACTGTTCTCATCTTCGAATCCCTTAAATAGACTTTTTCAAGCCCCACAGTAGTTCAATAATTACTATATGTCATTACTTAAATAAGTATGCAGAGCATATTTCAAAACATATTTTATCTTCAGGACTTTTAAATGATTTACTTTTGAATACTGCAGTGGGAAAGGAAGGGGGTATACAAGTTTATTTTGTGATACAGTATATAATATAATTATAGGTATCCAACACATTATATGATTGTACGTTCAGCTATTATCTAGACCCGTACAAAATGTATATATTAAGACACACATAACAGGGGCGGATAAAAAACCTCGGTGTCTTAGGGGGGAGGGGGAGGTTCAAATTTAGATATTTGTATAGAGATGTATATATGCGAGTATTGGCAGCAATGGTTATGGTGTGTGTGTGTAGAGAGGGTTTCAGATCAAAGATCGTTTCTATAATTCTATATCTTTTAGTTTTAACCATTTCACTATATTCTGTATCCTTTGATCTCTATTATATTTGTCCTAAACATGCGCGACATATTTGGCACTGGACTTAAGGCAACCAAAAATCAATCAACTTATTATGTATATTTCATCATGTCTTTATTATGTTATCTATAAGTTTGGTCCCGCCCCTTATCTATTTTTTTGTATATATATTTGATAATGCCATTTTTTTTTTATTAAAAGGGTAGGGGCAAGGCGTTTTTAAAAACATATTAATGGGTTGCGTTGCGTTGCGTTGCATTTTTTTGTTTTTTTTTTGTTTGTTTGTTCTTCGGAAGTGAGCCAAAAGAAGTCTATTTCTGTTGTTTTTTTTTGGCATTTGGAAGATCTTCTTGCTCTCCTTTACCTCTTCTTTATTGATAGGTTATTAAGACGGTAGAGACACATAACAAACATGGCGTCGTTAAGTCTAAATGAAATTATTATTTTATGAATGCAGATATATAAGAATGTGTGCTGTTTATAAACGTTTTTTTTATGGTATGACAGTAGGACGATAAGCTGGATAAATATAAGAACTACATGGACAATAACTGTTTTAAACTTAAAGGGACAAATATTTGATATTCTAGGGAAGGGTTTTTGATTGATTAGACTAGTGTTTAACGCTTCTGTCAACACTATTTGGCTATTCCATGGTGGTCAATTTGAATTTATAAATGAAGGACGGGGAAGGGAAGGGAGATCATTATTACTCATTTCAATCTGTCTCTAATCATGCATATTTTTCAGCTCTTACCAGGTAACCATATTCAGATATGAAAGCCTTCTGTTCCCCACCCGAACAAATAAATAAATATAAAATGGCTCTTATTTAACACAAGTTTAAATTGATTGATTTTATGTTGCTAATTTTAACACACAGTGACAAATATTTCATGCTTGTTCATGAAAATACGAGTTTAGAAGTCAGGTATATAATATAAAAACGAAGAGATGGAATGTGATTGCAAATAAGGCAACTATCCACCGGAGTTCAAATATGAAGTGGATGTAAGCAATTATCGACAATCGTAAGGCCTTCAACAATGACAAAAACCTGACATTGTAAAGTCGTCTATAAAAGGCCCGACATGAAAATGAAAACAATTCAAACGAAAAAACTAACAGCCTAATTATACATAACAAAACAATTTACAAAATATCAAATATGAGTCGAGACATGAACCAACGACAACAACTAAACAACAGGCTCCTGACCTTGGAAAGGTAAATAAAGAATATGGCAGGGTTGATATAGAAACGAAGATGTGATATGATTGCAAATGAGACAACTCTCCACAAGAGACCAAATGACACAGAAATCAACAGCTATAAGTCACCGTACGGCCTTCGACAATAAGCTAAGCATACATCGCATAGTCAGTTATAAAAGGCACAGAAATCACAAATGTAAAACAATTCAATCGAGAAAACTAGCGACCGAATTAATGTACAAAAAAATGAACGAACATAAATATGTATAACACACCAACAAACGGCAACCACTGAATTACAGGCTCCTGATTTGAAACAAGCAGATACATACAGAATGTGGCGGGGTTAAACATGTATGTTAGCGGGATCCCAAATCCTCCCCCTAATCTGGGACAGCAGTGTAACAGTACAACAACATGTTTGTGAGCACTCAATCTATGTGGTATGAGTGCCGGTGAGACAACTCTTCATCCAAGTCAAAATTTGTAAATGTAAACCATTATAGGTCAAAGTACGGTCTTCAACACAGAGCCTTTGCTCAAACCGAACAGAAAGCCATAAAAGGCCACAAAAAATAACCAGTGTAAAACCATTTAAAGTCTAATCTATTTTTAAAAAAAAAGGTATACAATCGGTACTTGCATATATATCTATATACAATAGAAGTTATACTTTTTGAAAAGTGGCCCGAACGTTGTGACCATCATGGCGAAATTTTGCAATAGAAATACTAGTCAGGACCACAAGATTTTGATAAAACAGACAGTGCAGACCTCGCACGAATGCCAGATTTAGTTAAAGGGGCGATATTCTGAAGCGTTTTTTTAATTATTGGTCACTCAAGTTCAGAAGGAAAGGTGAGAAAACCCAAATAAATACCGACCAATCACAAACGTTGTCGCAAATTTGACCTTAAGGCGTCAAAGAATTTCCCATGATGCAACTATTGCATATAAATATAAAACTATTATACCAATTGAATAAAAAATATTGCATACAAATGATTTTTTATACCATTTGAATAGAAAATATTGCATTTGAATGAAAATTCTACCATTTGAATGAAAAATTATACCATATGAATGACAAATTATATCATTTAAAAAAAATATTGCATTTAAATGAAAAAAAAAATACCATTTAAATGAAAAATTTTACCATTTAAATAAAAAATATTGCATCTAAATGAAAAAATATACCATTTAAATGAAAAAATATTGCATTCAAATGAAGAAATATACCAATTAAATATAAAATATTGCATTTAAATGAAAAATATTGAATTTTTGCAACCAATACCATGCCATATTTAGAACATCTTTGAAATATATTTAATACTGATCATTATATTTTTAGAGGCGGAATGCATATATACAAGACTACTTTATATCAGAAAGCATGGCTGCAAAGTTTATGACACATTTACCGGTTACAACAATTCATCTTTTCTCATGTAACCAATGAAATGTTTAAAAAGATTCTTTCGGAAATAAATGAATTGTTTTTAAAGTTTGCATACTTTATTTAAAGAATTTTAAGAATTTCTCAGCTGTTTAAATGTGAAATAGGTCATGTAGGTGCAATTTGGATTCATCACAGTTAAAGAGTACATTGTTCATTAACACAATTGCTATGATTTTCTAAGATTGATTGGTGACCCTAACTTCTTAAAAATTCTACCATATAAAGCTACAATTATCTGATAAATTTATACTTTTAATGATTTTTTCCTCCTAAATTCTTGTTTTCACATTCACATTGTGTAGCTATTAAGGTAGCACAAATACAAAGATTTTTCATTCCCAATCAGACATCTTTAAACTGATGCAATTCCACTCATCTTTCTTTAAATTTTATAAATGAGGTACCAAATGAAAGAAGAAGGATTAATCTTTCAAATTGTGATAATTTTATTATGACATAATTATTACATAATTAATTGTTATGTAATTAGTTGACATATTGTGATGTCCATACTTGAATGAATTTAGCTTCTTTCTTATTCATAGCATCCCAAAATATTTTATAGATTCTTGCACAACACAGTTTGACCTCCAAAACTGTGTCTCATATTTTTCCTATTGTATTTCATTTCTCATAAATCTACAATGAAATTTGCAACATCAATTCATAAGAGACCACTAAATGCAATTGGGTATAAAATTTGTTCTATTGATGTTTTTGGAATTCTGAGACACTGTTTTGGAGGCCAAGAAGAACAAAGACGCTAAATTCATTCAAGTGTGGACATCACAATATAGCAACTAATTACATAATAATTAATTATGTAATAATGATGTCATAATAAAATTATCACAATTTGAAAGATTAATCTTTGTTCTTTCTTTTGGTACCTCATTTATAATATATAAAGAAGGATTTAATGAATGACATCAGTTTAAAGTTGTCTGATTGGGAGTGAACAAATCTTTGTATTGTGCTACCTTAATACTTTTTCTGAAGGACATGCATGACTCTGCCTTTCTGAGTGTACTGTATCTTGCTGGTTCAAGGTAAGAGGCAGGTAACATAAAATCTAAAATAAAAACTAAAATACAATGTGATAAAAAATATCTAATGATAAAAAATTATTAATTGCTGTAAATTATGGAATTATTGTATTAGTTATGGGCCGTCGCAAAAATAATAACACACATGTGCAATTTTGATAGCTTTCATTATTTGTCATGCAGCATTTCCTTAAAAAATCATTATCCGATTGGTACATGTATTTGTGTTAATTTATAGCACAATTTTAATAACTTCCAGATTTCGATGCAATGTTTATCATACATTTTATGTATTTCAAAGCACCATTCGGATGCTTTTATCATACTTTTTTCATATTCTTAAGAGAGTTGTCTGGACAAGTGACATAAATAATACTTTATCCAAGAATTTGACAAATCTATAAAAACAAATAACATGAACATGCAATGTAGTTTTACATTTTAATTCTTTTTTTTTTTAATAAAGTATTTTTCTGGTAAATGGGAGATAATCCAGTTAGAACTATGTTCAATCACCTATAACATCTGCATTATATTTGAACACAAGTATTAGCCTTTCAAAAAAGGCTAGCCGTCTCTTAGCTGATAAAAATGGAAAGTGTTTTCGCTTTGTAGATTAATTCATTTACTAGAAAAGCCACGTGCATCAATCAACAAACTTTTCCATGCACGCGAGGTCACACGTTATGAAATAGTCACATATCGTTTAACGTTGTTGATTACGAAACTTCAGCTATTTATAGATAAAAGTACCTGTGTACCAATATCATGAATATGCATGATTAATGACCAGGCAAAATCTAATTGCTAAAATAGAGAGGACAAATCCGATAGTCTACGGTATTGAAGGACATTTACTAGGTTTGGATTGTCCTAACCAATCAATAAACTTTAATTATTTACGTCTCGAAATATCTTCCAATAAAGGTAGTAAGAAGCATTCACGCACTGACTGTCCATCGTTCAATTCTTAATATCGTCTCCTCGGAGACGATAATGATGAATTTGCAGGTTTTAAGATTAAAAAAAATGAAGTGGAAGGTTTAGGGTGCACAAGAAGGGCCAATTGTTAATTTGTTGCCTATTTTCAACTATGGTAATATGTATGCATTTTAAATAAATAAAAAGACAATTTATTATCTCTGATTACAAAAAAATCTGCATTTTAATTTTTATGTAAATGTACCAGTGCTTATTGATAGTCCCTGTCTATTGGATTTTAAGGTTGACCAACCCAATCACATCCACATGTACATGTAGGTGAATCGACATGCTTGTGTCTAGTGCTGGAGGTCCTGAGTTTGATCCCCAGATGCCAGGTTAAACTAATTTAGACTTGAAAATTGGTATTAATGCTTCTTCGAATTCTCTGCACAGACTGCTACATTCAGGAGTAGGAGCTGAAACAAATACCAATAAGCTTGGGGTCAGAAAAATATTTCTAGGAAGGGTCACATGTCTTACTTGTAGACTTATGTAAAACAACTCAATTGTTTTAATGCATACATGGTTTCCATAGGCAGATCCAGCCATTTTCAAAAGGAGGGGGGTTCCAAACCCAGGATACAGGGTTCAAACCGTAGTTTCCCATTCAAATACATTGATCATCCCAAAACAGGTGGGTTCCAACCCTAAGAACCATCACCACCCCTTGATTGGCCACTGGTTTCATAATGATTATGCGTTGTTCTTTCTTTGCTTGAGCTTCGCAACAATTTATCAGGTCAGTGCAGACACACTATGATGACAGACAGGTGAAGTTAAACTAAATTTATCTGTGACACTTCATCTTTTTAAAACATTTGTTGTTAAAGTATAATATGCAAAATCTGCACACTGCTGTGTCATTTTGATTCTTATGGAGAGTTGTCTCATTGGCAACCATTCTACGTTTAATAAAATATAGCTACCAACTACCGTAAGTAATTTACCTGATAATCCATAAAAACTGCAGAGATAGTTATTAACATAATCTTGATCTGATGTAACCATAGACATGAGGACATTATGTGGCAGACAAGCAGTTAATGTCATGTGTGAATAGGTGTCCTCTAAACTTTGTAAAAGTCTTTTTGAGTATCGTTTCATATATAATGCAGGACTCCAAATGTTTCTGCAACTGCGAAGAAAAACTGTTTTATCACCCAGCCCATGGTCAGTATGATGAACCCAATTACAGGTCGGTTCATTGTTGGTAGTATTTTCTAGTTTTTCTTCCTCCTGCTCTAAACAGGATAACAAATAAAATAACCATTTCAACTGATCTTTATGGAATGTTGTTTCGGCAAAAATATCACAATACAGTTTTCTAAATGCCTTACATAAAGAATTACTTTCCCACAATAATCCTTTAGAACTCATGAGACAAAGTTCTACAAGACTTGGAATCATTTCGGTACCACGAATGACCGAATAACACTTGAAATTTTAATAATAAGCACATATTTGTGACTTTTAAACATTGATTATTAAATACAGCAATAGTATATTATCGATGTATTTTATAACTAAAAATTGATTTACAGAAAGCAGATAAGTTCATCAAGAAATGGCTGCCATATTGGATGTACACACTAAACTTAAAAAAATCTCTATGAACTTATCTGCTTTCTGTAAAAAAAATTTAAGCTATAAAATACATCGATAATATATTATTTAATAATCAATGTTTAAAAGTCACCAATATGTCACATATAATGAACGAATATTAAAATTTCAAGTGTTATTCGGTCATTACAAGTGTTATATCGGATAATAAAAGTGTTATTCGGTCATTTGTGTTACCCGAATCATTTTTATAACGCTGATATCTCTTTCATTAATACGCTCTTTTATCTCATTCAAGTTTATATTATCATCAATATAAGGTAATTGGTTATCGTAATCCCATGTCTTTTTACCTTTCCCACTTTTTTTTGTGTTTTGCTTTTTACTTGGTGCTCTCTTCTGCTTAAATTCTCCAGAATTAGAACTACAATGACCATGATCATGATGATGACCATCCATTTGCTTATCACTTAATTCTTCAAATCTAGTACCACCTGTACAATAAACATCCATGTCCTTATCATTTTATTGTTCATTTTTATAACTCAATTCATCAAATTCAAATTCCTTCATTTCAGTACAATTTTTTTCACCTAAGTCCTCAAAAGCATCCAAACATTCATCTGATTCACTGGAGCTACAATCCTGTAGTTGATTTCCATCTGCAGAGTAATAGGTATCACTCTCTGAACTTTTGTCAGATTCCATAACCTCAGTTTCAATACTCAGAAGATTCATGTCTGATTCACTGCCAATTTTACAAATCTTGAAACCTGAAGATTAATTTTGGACTTCAGCACTTGCCAATTGCCTGTTTTTCCTTGCAGGATTTTCTGAGATTTTTGGATCCATTTCCCATGACAACAATCTTATATATGATATCCTCTGAGACCTCTGTTTAACTGCTGTTCAAAACTCATAAATCCAGGGACAAAAAACAAAATCGGGGTAACAAACTAAAACCGAGGGAAACGCATTAAATATAAGAGGAGACTAGTTTTCATGCTGTTAGGCTACCGGACTGGTAGAATCCTCGGGGACAGATTGTCCACCAGCAGAGATTCCGGTCCGGTGGTGATAAATAAAGGCAACAGTAGTATACCGCTGTTCAAATCTCATAAATCCAGGGACAAAAAACAAAATCGGGGTAACAAACTAAAACCGAGGGAAACGCATTAAATATAAGAGGAGACTAGTTTTCATGCTGTTAGGCTACCGGACTGGTAGAATCCTCGGGGACAGATTGTCCACCAGCAGAGATTCCGGTCCGGTGGTGATAAATAAAGGCAACAGTAGTAAACCGCTGTTCAAAACTCATAAATCCAGGGACAAAAAACAAAATCGGGGTAACAAACTAAAACCGAGGGAAACGCATTAAATATAAGAGGAGACTAGTTTTCATGCTGTTAGGCTACCGGACTGGTAGAATCCTCGGGGACAGATTGTCCACCAGCAGAGATTCCGGTCCGGTGGTGATAAATAAAGGCAACAGTAGTAAACCGCTGTTCAAAACTCATAAATCCAGGGACAAAAAACAAAATCGGGGTAACAAACTAAAACCGAGGGAAACGCATTAAATATAAGAGGAGACTAGTTTTCATGCTGTTAGGCTACCGGACTGGTAGAATCCTCGGGGACAGATTGTCCACCAGCAGAGATTCCGGTCCGGTGGTGATAAATAAAGGCAACAGTAGTATACCGCTGTTCAAAACTCATAAATCCAGGGACAAAAAACAAAATCGGGGTAACAAACTAAAACCGAGGGAAACGCATTAAATATAAGAGGAGACTAGTTTTCATGCTGTTAGGCTACCGGACTGGTAGAATCCTCGGGGACAGATTGTCCACCAGCAGAGATTCCGGTCCGGTGGTGATAAATAAAGGCAACAGTAGTATACCGCTGTTCAAAACTCATAAATCCAGGGACAAAAAACAAAATCGGGGTAACAAACTAAAACCGAGGGAAACGCATTAAATATAAGAGGAGACTAGTTTTCATGCTGTTAGGCTACCGGACTGGTAGAATCCTCGGGGACAGATTGTCCACCAGCAGAGATTCCGGTCCGGTGGTGATAAATAAAGGCAACAGTAGTAAACCGCTGTTCAAAACTCATAAATCCAGGGACAAAAAACAAAATCGGGGTAACAAACTAAAACCGAGGGAAACGCATTAAATATAAGAGGAGACTAGTTTTCATGCTGTTAGGCTACCGGACTGGTAGAATCCTCGGGGACAGATTGTCCACCAGCAGAGATTCCGGTCCGGTGGTGATAAATAAAGGCAACAGTAGTAAACCGCTGTTCAAAACTCATAAATCCAGGGACAAAAAACAAAATCGGGGTAACAAACTAAAACCGAGGGAAACGCATTAAATATAAGAGGAGACTAGTTTTCATGCTGTTAGGCTACCGGACTGGTAGAATCCTCGGGGACAGATTGTCCACCAGCAGAGATTCCGGTCCGGTGGTGATAAATAAAGGCAACAGTAGTATACCGCTGTTCAAAACTCATAAATCCAGGGACAAAAAACAAAATCGGGGTAACAAACTAAAACCGAGGGAAACGCATTAAATATAAGAGGAGACTAGTTTTCATGCTGTTAGGCTACCGGACTGGTAGAATCCTCGGGGACAGATTGTCCACCAGCAGAGATTCCGGTCCGGTGGTGATAAATAAAGGCAACAGTAGTATACCGCTGTTCAAAACTCATAAATCCAGGGACAAAAAACAAAATCGGGGTAACAAACTAAAACCGAGGGAAACGCATTAAATATAAGAGGAGACTAGTTTTCATGCTGTTAGGCTACCGGACTGGTAGAATCCTCGGGGACAGATTGTCCACCAGCAGAGATTCCGGTCCGGTGGTGATAAATAAAGGCAACAGTAGTATACCGCTGTTCAAAACTCATAAATCCAGGGACAAAAAACAAAATCGGGGTAACAAACTAAAACCGAGGGAAACGCATTAAATATAAGAGGAGACTAGTTTTCATGCTGTTAGGCTACCGGACTGGTAGAATCCTCGGGGACAGATTGTCCACCAGCAGAGATTCCGGTCCGGTGGTGATAAATAAAGGCAACAGTAGTATACCGCTGTTCAAAACTCATAAATCCAGGGACAAAAAACAAAATCGGGGTAACAAACTAAAACCGAGGGAAACGCATTAAATATAAGAGGAGACTAGTTTTCATGCTGTTAGGCTACCGGACTGGTAGAATCCTCGGGGACAGATTGTCCACCAGCAGAGATTCCGGTCCGGTGGTGATAAATAAAGGCAACAGTAGTATACCGCTGTTCAAAACTCATAAATCAAGGGACAAAAAACAAAATCGGGGTAACAAACTAAAACCGAGGGAAACGCATTAAATATAAGAGGAGACTAGTTTTCATGCTGTTAGGCTACCGGACTGGTAGAATCCTCGGGGACAGATTGTCCACCAGCAGAGATTCCGGTCCGGTGGTGATAAATAAAGGCAACAGTAGTATACCGCTGTTCAAAACTCATAAATCCAGGGACAAAAAACAAAATCGGGGTAACAAACTAAAACCGAGGGAAACGCATTAAATATAAGAGGAGACTAGTTTTCATGCTGTTAGGCTACCGGACTGGTAGAATCCTCGGGGACAGATTGTCCACCAGCAGAGATTCCGGTCCGGTGGTGATAAATAAAGGCAACAGTAGTATACCGCTGTTCAAAACTCATAAATCCAGGGACAAAAAACAAAATCGGGGTAACAAACTAAAACCGAGGGAAACGCATTAAATATAAGAGGAGACTAGTTTTCATGCTGTTAGGCTACCGGACTGGTAGAATCCTCGGGGACAGATTGTCCACCAGCAGAGATTCCGGTCCGGTGGTGATAAATAAAGGCAACAGTAGTATACCGCTGTTCAAAACTCATAAATCCAGGGACAAAAAACAAAATCGGGGTAACAAACTAAAACCGAGGGAAACGCATTAAATATAAGAGGAGACTAGTTTTCATGCTGTTAGGCTACCGGACTGGTAGAATCCTCGGGGACAGATTGTCCACCAGCAGAGATTCCGGTCCGGTGGTGATAAATAAAGGCAACAGTAGTATACTGCTGTTCAAAACTCATAAATCCAGGAACAAAAAACAAAATCGGGGTAACAAACTAAAACCGAGGGAAACGCATTAAATATAAGAGGAGACTAGTTTTCATGCTGTTAGGCTACCGGACTGGTAGAATCCTCGGGGACAGATTGTCCACCAGCAGAGATTCCGGTCCGGTGGTGATAAATAAAGGCAACAGTAGTATACCGCTGTTCAAAACTCATAAATCCAGGGACAAAAAACAAAATCGGGGTAACAAACTAAAACCGAGGGAAACGCATTAAATATAAGAGGAGACTAGTTTTCATGCTGTTAGGCTACCGGACTGGTAGAATCCTCGGGAACAGATTGTCCACCAGCAGAGATTCCGGTCCGGTGGTGATAAATAAAGGCAACAGTAGTATACCGCTGTTCAAAACTCATAAATCCAGGGACAAAAAACAAAATCGGGGTAACAAACTAAAACCGAGGGAAACGCATTAAATATAAGAGGAGACTAGTTTTCATGCTGTTAGGCTACCGGACTGGTAGAATCCTCGGGGACAGATTGTCCACCAGCAGAGATTCCGGTCCGGTGGTGATAAATAAAGGCAACAGTAGTATACCGCTGTTCAAAACTCATAAATCCAGGGACAAAAAACAAAATCGGGGTAACAAACTAAAACCGAGGGAAACGCATTAAATATAAGAGGAGACTAGTTTTCATGCTGTTAGGCTACCGGACTGGTAGAATCCTCGGGGACAGATTGTCCACCAGCAGAGATTCCGGTCCGGTGGTGATAAATAAAGGCAACAGTAGTATACCGCTGTTCAAAACTCATAAATCCAGGGACAAAAAACAAAATCGGGGTAACAAACTAAAACCGAGGGAAACGCATTAAATATAAGAGGAGACTAGTTTTCATGCTGTTAGGCTACCGGACTGGTAGAATCCTCGGGGACAGATTGTCCACCAGCAGAGATTCCGGTCCGGTGGTGATAAATAAAGGCAACAGTAGTATACCGCTGTTCAAAACTCATAAATCCAGGGACAAAAAACAAAATCGGGGTAACAAACTAAAACCGAGGGAAACGCATTAAATATAAGAGGAGACTAGTTTTCATGCTGTTAGGCTACCGGACTGGTAGAATCCTCGGGGACAGATTGTCCACCAGCAGAGATTCCGGTCCGGTGGTGATAAATAAAGGCAACAGTAGTATACCGCTGTTCAAAACTCATAAATCCAGGAACAAAAAACAAAATCGGGGTAACAAACTAAAACCGAGGGAAACGCATTAAATATAAGAGGAGACTAGTTTTCATGCTGTTAGGCTACCGGACTGGTAGAATCCTCGGGGACAGATTGTCCACCAGCAGAGATTCCGGTCCGGTGGTGATAAATAAAGGCAACAGTAGTATACCGCTGTTCAAAACTCATAAACCCAGGGACAAAAGACAAAATCGGGGTAACAAACTAAAACCGAGGGAAACGCATTAAATATAAGAGGAGACTAGTTTTCATGCTGTTAGGCTACCGGACTGGTAGAATCGGGGACAGATTGTCCACCAGCAGAGATTCCGGTCCGGTGGTGATAAATAAAGGCAACAGTAGTATACCGCTGTTCAAAACTCATAAATCCAGGGACAAAAAACAAATTCGGGGTAACAAACTAAAACCGAGGGAAACGCATTAAATATAAGAGGAGACTAGGTTTCATGCTGTTAGGCTACCGGACTGGTAGAATCCTCGGGGACAGATTGTCCACCAGCAGAGATTCCGGTCCGGTGGTGATAAATAAAGGCAACAGTAGTATACCGCTGTTCAAAACTCATAAATCCAGGGACAAAAAGCAAAATCGGGGTAACGAACTAAAACCGAGGAAAAAATATGGAGTACTAAAAAGATGAAATATTTGCCACTTGACAGTAGGCCCGAGAACACAGTTATTTCGTAATGCATTTCAGTGAGACAAATAATATCAAAATTATAGAAACTTCTACCAGCTCTAACTCAAAATATTGACAATTCTGTGTTTAGGGGGTGTAAAATTCAGTTTGACAGCTTCAGACGTGATAAAATTTGACCTTTTAAAACTGGACCAAATCACTACTTAACATAAAGATTCAGCACCCAAATTTTTTTAACATGTAAATACATCCCCCTACTTAATATTTCATGCATTTAATATCAAGAAATAAATTGGAAAAGTGTATCAAATAAAACATGCAAGTTATACACTGTTTACAGTAGGGACTAAATTAACAAAGGACGATAACTGTGTCCTTGGACCAGTAAGCTTTTTAACACATTCCATCTATATTCTTTATTATAAGGTTAACTTTGATCTTTTCTCAGATTTTAGATAAAAATGTTTTGTTGATGTAACATCATAAAAATTAAGTTAATTGGTAATCAACAAAAAATTACTAATGATAGAGCAATTTTATTCAAGAGAATGGATGGTTATAATTTGAGAGAATAACTATATAAACCTTTGTATTGTTTACTTTTCTAAATAACCTGAAACAATGTAGTTTTTATGCAGTTAAGCTGCATTATGCGAGCACCCTAATTTGTGTTCCACCCAATAAATGCTGAAATACTTGCCATTGTTATTATCTAGCTGGCTACTATGTTATATATAACTAATTGAACACTTTTTTAATACTTTTTATCCCGGATTACAAAAAATATAACCAGAAAAACCTTAAATGATCGTCGAATTATCCAAAGGTTTTGAAGTTACACATAGGAAGTAGTGCTCATTAGGAATCCTTGTGTAGTTTATTATGACTTGTGCTTTTGGCTTAGATGTAAAAGAACAATTGTATGAAATATTTAATCGCCGAAAATCTCTGAAGACAAGTAGTTTAGATTTCCCAAATGGCAAAAGTCGTAGGAATACTGTTTGTCATCAGTACGTAGTACAACGTCATTAGTCTATTATATAATAAGTTCAACTGTGCATGCTGTTGGAGGCAATTTCAAATTAGAAGACGAGATTTTCATATCTTTTCAATTTGGAGGTAGGGGTGCAACATTAGCGGTGGTCCTAGGTCTGCGACCTTCCACTTTTGCACACGGAATTCGACTTGGTTTCTAGCTACGCCCGACAGAGTCACCTTCCACTTGAAAGAAAATAAGAAATTTGAAACTTTGCAATTTTTTTTTAAACCTTTTCACCAAAGTCTCCAAATATTAAAACGATCTTAAAACTTATTTTCATCATTATGTTTCCTGACAGCGATGTTCATTTTGTTCAACCGCTAGCTTTATACATAAAATCGCCGACAAATAATGTGTAAAATCGTATCTGATTGACAAAAACGACATTGTAAACACAATAAAAAATGGCAGCCGCGAAGACAAAATTTTACAATATCGGATCCGATTCCGGCAGCGGATAAGGGTAATGTCGGGTTTTGGCAATCAACTGTAAAGAAATCCATACAGGTGACAAAATACATCGATGCATAGTAAATGAATATAAACACTAGAACTGGAAACCAAAAGATATATGTATAAGAAAGAAATAGCAGAAAATATTTTATACAGACACTCAAAATTACGATTTGACAAATTTTAATGTCAAAATCCAATACCATGTGACAGCTGGAAACAGTATATCTAACAATATATATGTTCATGGTCACAGTATAAATTTCTTTATCAGTGAAAACTGATGATAATGCATGTGAGATGCTTTTAAAGTGTAAACAAATTACTGCAATTTTAAAGGGGTATTTTTTTCTCAATTTTGAAAGGTCAATTAAAGTAACTGGAAGTTTCTTATTTTATTTTCACAAATAATGCAACTATATTATACAATACCTGAATGTAAGCAAATCATATGATATACAAGTGGCGTCCTTTAGGCCACTCTACTCCCTCCTGTTTGACTTGGAAACGGTCGAGATCCCCGACCCTAAACCATATATTCAAGTATAGGACAATATACACTACTGGACGAAAAAACGTCTGTCCATACCAGTAACAGTCGTTCTAAGACTGATAATGTTTGTTAAAGTTGTAACAGTTGTTAAATTTCACTGCTGCAGTTTTTTTGTAACTGTCCCAACTTTAAAAGTGTTTGTCTACAACATAAATCGACTGTAACAACGCAAGAAATAACTGTCACCGTTATTAAAGGACTGATACAACTATTTTAAAGTTGTAACAGTTGATTTACAACTGTCCCAACTCGAAAAACGTTGCAACAGTCATAAATAAACTGATTAAACGCCTAAAGGGTTGTCACAGTCGTAATAAAACTGATGCAACCATTTGAAAGTTGTAACAGTCATTTAATTACTGTACCAACACGGAAAACGTTGAAACAGTCATAAATTAACTGTTTAAACGCAGAAAAAGTTGTAACAGTTAAAATATGATAGCTACAACCATTGTATAGGCATAGCTAGTTTATAAGCGTAGCAACTTCCAAACATTGATCTTCATGTACACTTAAAAGTCACGGATACAAAATGTCTAACAGTCAGGGATATAGGTTCAATTATTTGTAAAAAAAATTTTACTGTGTGAAATATAAGGTTGTGACAAAGAGAAACAACTATCACTCCAATGTAATACATTAATTTTAGATAGATATTGATTTAAAAAAAAAGTATTTTGAAATATTTGCCGCTGAACACATTTTTGTATTCCTCGGTTATTTAGTGAATGTACTGAATTTATATATTTTTTTAACACTTCCTCGCCCTTATCTCTTCGAACCAATAAAATCGGAACCAGCACTAGATACCTGCAATTTCACTAGATAAAAGATATATCTACTAACAGAAAAATCGAAAAACGTTACCCAATATATTTGTTACCAAATGTATCTTTATAACTGAATTAAAAGTTGACAATTTTTATATCATCTAAATAACAATTTAATTATTTTTCTATTAAATTAGTTAGGTGTAAAATCATTCATGCATACACGGTTGTTTTCAATATCCGTAGTTTTACGAATCACATCACTTCATAATAACGCTGAATATACATGATATACTCTAAACCTAGCGGGGGAACTCCTAATACACACACTTGTCAAACTTATCCCCACATAAAACTGCTTTATATTTTCTTGAGGGCTTATTTCACACACTAATTTTTGGGGGGCTACATTTCTTGTATCTGTCTGAATTTAATTTATTTTATTTTACCGTATTTTATTTTTGAATAGGTCAATATTAACTCGACTTTGTATTGTACATTGTACGGAATGGTCTATTTGAAGTTCAATTGTAATTGATACACATGATACAGGTAAATAGCACGTCAGCATTCATGATTGAGGTAAAAAAATATTATCACTCGCGAGAAAAATTCATATTTTCACCGGATTTTTCGCAAAGAATTTACCATACATAATTTATGTAAATACTAGTAGATGGACGTACTGTTCAACACCCGACAAAATAACTAGCGCAAGTGAAAGTTCAAATGTTCAAAACATGAAAACTCGCATTGTTTAAGACAAGGAAATCAAATCTTAATTCTTTTATTTTTTTCACATCACTTTTTAGAACTTGAACTTGCTTCCGATCAGATGTACTAACGTTTATCCAAAATATTTTCCCATTTCAATTGTTCAAATTCAAATTATTTAATCCCATAAATGCTTGTACAATAATGACATATTATTCAATCAGTAAAGAAAACTAACAACGTTACTAGATAGATAGATAGATAATTATGTACAGACAATATTTTGGGTCCCTTTATATTTTTTGGTTCGGTGTGAGCCGAGGCTCCATGTTGAAGGCCAAGGAGCGGATCCAGCCATTTTAAAAAGGAGTTGTTACTAACCCAGGACAAAGGGGGGTTCCAATTACATGTACCCATTCAAATGCCTTGATCGTCCAAAAAAGGGGGGTTCAAACCCCCGGAACCCCCCCCCCCCCCCCTGGATCCGCGTCTGAGGCTATACATTGACCTATCATGGTTTAGTGCGTTATACATGTATGACTTTGTAATGCTTATTGTGTTTATGGAAAACAATGGGAAAATGTTGCTTAACATCTTGGGATATATATTAAGAAGGCATTTATTCAAAAGCAGATAGAATTGATTTGTAGAAAAACATGAATATTAAAGGGCAGATGATCAACTATTATAGTACAAGTCTTTGATTAACCACAATATTATATTTGTCATCACTGACGTATCAATGTTGCTTTTGTATACATGGTATAAAAATCCAACTTGGGTTTCTCATCTGAACTTGTTTACACGGTGTTACATTATCTAATATAGCTAGGCCTGTTATAGGTTTTTCATTATCACACTTATGGGGAACTGATTTTGCTCATTGTTGAAGGATGTACAGTTACTAACAATTACATCACTTCACTTGAAGTTCCTCCATCATTCAATTTTCATCCATGGAGATCCCTGTCTTGGTTTACGGTTGATGGTTGTCTTATTGAAATTCATACCACATCTCCTTATTCTGGTTATCATACAGTATACATGTTATACCAATGTCCCAGGTTAGTGGGAGGGTTGGGAACTCGCTAACATGTTTAACCCCGCCACATTATTTATGTATGTGCCTGTCCCAAGTCAGTAGCCTGTAATTCAGTGGTTGTCGTTTGTTTATGTGTTACATATTTGTTTTTCGTTCATTTTTTTAAATAAATAAGGCCGTTAGTGTTCTCGTTTGAATTGTTTTACATTGTCTTATCAGGGCCTTTTATAGCTGACTATGTGGTATGGGCTTTACTCATTGTTGAAGGCTGTACGGTTACCTTAAATTGTTAATGTTTGTGTCATTTTGGTCTTTTGTGGATAGTTGTCTCATTGGCAATCATACCACATCTTCTTTTTTATATGTTATACAAGACTAAAATATCTAGTATTATCAAATGAATTATAACAATTGTTAATAGTTGTCAGACTTTTGTTATCAAAAAGCAGCTACTGTACATGTGTATAATCAAGATGTAGACATGATCACTGGTGTCAGATGTAAACAAGAGTGACTGTGCAAATGCTGAAATGTCATCTCTGCTTTGCCTACATGTATGAAGGTTTTACTACAAGTATCACATAAACTTTCAATTTTCATTAACCTTTGAAAATGAAGTTGCAGTCAAATTAACCATGCCAGACAGCTAGATGATGTACACCCTACAAACTGACATTCCATACCCATGATACCCAAAATTTAGTGATTTATACTGTCTGTGAAATAGACTTAACATTCTTAACATCCAAACCATGAAAACTAACTTATGAATATCCAATAATATGCCAAAAATAGTGATCCTATACATGTCATGCATGTACATGTAGTTTATACTGTAGCATCTGAGAAACATTTGGAAATAGATCAAACCACAAAAACTAAGCATTGTTCAATGAACCATGACATTTTCATTGGGGTCAAAGTCTGATGTAAGTCTTGCAATTAGACATATTCATCTTACACTCATTTCATAAACCAAATATAGTTGACCTACTTTTCCTACTGCTTGTAGTATTTTTAAACATGTGTGAGAAACAAACTTGACAAATTACATGTACATGTAACTGAAGTAACCTTAATCACTGATCCATGAAATGAAGTCAGGATCAGGCCAACCCTGCCTGACAGACACTGAGACATGTACACCTTTCAAGATACCATAACAATTAATCCAGTAACTCAATTAATATACATACATTATACATTTAAGACTTCAAGTGTATTTCACTGTGACTGTTCAAACAGTAATATTTTTTTGTAAACAGTTACATGTACATGTAGTGTACCATGAAAACTAGGTGAAGTGCAATGAACAAATCAATAACAGAAACTTCATAACATTTCAAAGGAAGTATCCAGGCATTTCAGCTTCTAAAATGTATCTGATGAAGCTTAAATACAAAACGGTACGCTGTAGCCACTGCCAGATTGTAATACATATTTCTTGGCTTGCATGCATGAACTTCAACTTTAGTTGCAGGAGGCATAATAAAATTATACTTTAATGTACGTGCATGGTTTATTTGTTTCAAAAACCATGAACACTTGGCCACTAACACGACTAATCATGCTAATTAAGATTTTTATTTAATTCTAATTCAGACTTTAATAATTTAAGTACAGCAAGCAGTCATTTGACTCTAAACAATTGACACGGACTGCACGAGACCCTCATAGTTGGTTAAGATCTTTTTACACACCCTGGACATGCTGGCGGTAGTTAACAATTGCAATGCCAACATAAACTTCAGATGTTATATACATGTACTGTTTTGTTAATTTCACTGAAACTAGAAATTCACATTATCCATATTGTTATTATATTAAAATGACTGATTATCCACTAATTAAAAGTATTCATGAATTCAGATATGATGCACTATTTATATTAGTAGTATTCACTGGAACTATGCACATGATGCATTTTCATTATTCCAAATTGCTATTTCAAATGAATAGTTATCCTGGGTATTCATGGAATTCAGAAATAATGTACATGTATGATTGCACTATTAATATTCACTGCAACTACGAAATTTTGTTATTCCAAATTCACAATTGATCATGATAATCCAAGGTAATTAGTCCTCCAGTAATGTGGTCCTCCTTTAATACAATTTGTAATTTTCCTATTTGTACAAGGCACAATTTTCTTCTTGTCCAATTTAATCAGAACATCACATTATCATCATGGAATAATGCTGCACGCCATATTCATAATTTCCAAAAACAATAGATAACTAGCATTAAATAATGAATTAATCCATTGTTTCACAATTTGCAGCTATACAGCGACTCAGTGACATCTATATTTTCTATGCATCAAAGTGCACATGTACTAGCAGGTGTCATATTCTATTAAAGTGGGAATCATGGTCAAACCAATACATATTCAGTATGATTCTACAAAATAAAATATACATTTAGATTCAAGTACAGTAAATGTTTAACTAATAATAAATATATAATACTACATGTATATACATTGTGCAATAATAAGAAAGTTAATTACAATAACTGTATTTACCTAGATAAAACTAGCACTTCTCATTTGATTGACCAAAAAATTCTAGCACTAATACAATTCTATTTTCAAGTCCCTATTAACAAGAAAAATAAATCTTTTAAGGGGGTCTAAATTCTATATAGTGTTGTCTTTTTTCCTGCATTAATGATTTGTTAAGTGTGATTGTGTACTTTCATTAAAGGGTTACTGTCTCATTGAGGCTCACACCATACTTTTTTTCATCAATTCTTTAAAGTCAGACATCATGGACATAGTTATTCCTCTCTAAAACACAACAGGTTATTTCTTTTGTTTATTTTATTTATGTTTATGATTTAATATGAAATATATTGATACTACAAACATGACAAAGAAAAGTTTAAGGATTGAAAAAATAAAATAAATAAATGCCCTGTTACTATATACATGTAGATGATATTGACTTTACCTTTGTCCAGTGCAAATAATGAATAAACCTTTGTGATGTAAAAATATTGTTCCAAGACTTAACCATCCAGTTAATGTTTTAAATCCTTGAGTTTAATAATTTTTACATCTTTTGTGTTACCCTGAATACTTTTTACTTATTCATTTGTTATAAATCAAATAAAATATAGGGGGAGTCCCTGGAGTCACCCGACCCCTCCTATTTGAAAACTTGGAAACGGTTCAGATCCCCACCCCTTAACCATATATATATTCATGTTTGTGACAATATGAAAAATCAAATGAAATATAGGGGAGTCACTTGGGTCACTCCACCCCCTCCTGTTTGAGAATTTGAAAACCGTTGAGATCCCCACCCCTTAACCATATATATTCATGTATGGGACAATATACCAATTCAAATGAAATATAGGGGAGTCTATAGGGGAAGTCCCTGTGGTGACCGCACCTCTCCTGTTTGAGAACTTGGACACGGCTGAGATCTCCACACCGATACAATTTGTATTAATGTATTGGCCAATATAACTAATTAAATGAAATATAGGGGGAGTCCCTTGGGTCTCCCTACCCCCTCCCGTCTTTAAGAACTTGGAAACCGATGAGATCCCCACCCCTAAACCATATATATTTATGTATAGGAAAATATAACAAATAAAATGAAATATAGGGGGAGTTCCTAGGGTCACCCTACCCCTTCCTGTTTGAGAACTTGAAAACCGTTGCGATCCCCACCCCTAGACCATATATATTCATGTATGGGACAAAATAACAAATAATTCACATGTACTATCGGCAGGTTAGTCAGACCTCACCTTTGATCCCTGTAGTAGTGAACATTTGTCTGATTCTTGTCTCATAACTTTTGTGCTATAGAACACAAACTCCGTTTTCTTTCCAGGGAAACCAGTCCATTCATTCTATAACATGTTCGTAGTAAGTCAACTTGTACTACTAGCAGTCAACTAAAACAAACGTTAACTACCAAGTACAACAACTGCAATCATTGCGAACTTGTACCACTGCACTCACCATAAAAAATATACATTGATATAAGCATTGCTTTTGAAACCTTGATATCATATGAATTATTTGCCTTAATAATTAATTTATTAGATTAACATAAATGTACTATATATGAATGTTTAATGTTGAAGCAACATTGCCACAGTTTTCTTAATTGCATTTGCCTTGGTTTTTGGTTAACTGCCTTCAGCGCTTACAGTGCTTTGATTTCTCCCTTATATTGGCTTCGAACTAGCTGTGAGTAACTGTGAGTACTCTCAGGTCTGTACTACATGTAATTGAATTTTCAGTGTTGGAATGTACAAGTACTCAGCCATATGTCATGTATGTATTTCTCTTGTATTCATCTGATGAGTTAACATGGTTAAACCTTTTTCAATTGATTTTTATAGTTATTTTATAGTTTTATACTTATGTTGTACTGTGACAACACTGTCCCAGGTTAGGGAGGGGGTTGGGATCCGACTTGTAAACATGTTTAACCTAACCACATTTTGTATGTATGTGCCTGTCCCAAGTCAGGAGCCTTTAATTCAGTGGTTTTCAATTGCTGCTGTGGTACTTTTATTTTGTGTTTTTCGTTATTTTTTTTTGTCATTAATTAGGCTGTTAGTTTTCTCTTTTGAATTGTTTTACATTTGTGATTTTGGGGGCCTTTTATAGCTGACTATGCGATATGGGCTTTTAATTCGTGGTTGAATGCCGTACGGTGACCTATAGTTGCTAATTTCTGTGTCATTTTGACTCCTGTGAAGAGTTGTCTCATTGGCAATTTTGGGTAATTTTTTGGGGGGAGGGGGTTTTATGAACCATTTCTTCAGGAATATATATTTCCCCTTTTCACGCTTTTGATGAATCTTTCTTTTATTCAATTTTATCACTTTGCTATAAAAATTAGGCAGTGTCTGTCTGCATGGGGGTACGAATAGTCAAATTGCTGTTTGTAGAATACGGGTACATGTACCTCGGGAATGAAACGTGAAATATATATACAAAAATTATCACAAATAGTGAATAAACTGATTAATTAAAACTACTCAGAACTTTTCTAAATATTTATATATAGGTAAGTGAACAGTTTTTCTCTGTTTATAAATATTCTGAAAATGGAAGAGAGTGATATACATGTGGGGAAGACATTTCAAAGTTATCATGAATAGGAACAATTTGTTCAAAACTATCAGTAGATTAATTTTATACATGTTATACTAATATATAAAAAAACTGGGAGTCAATTGCAGCTTCAGAGAAAAAAAGAATTAAACCGAATTTTCCCCTGTATTCAAGGAGGCAAAATAACCTAAACAAGTTCGACAGAAAAAAAGGCCAAATACAATAATATGTCATTATTTAGGATAAAACAAAGGCCAATGCTAAATTTTTTTAGAGGCTTCATTAATAAATAACAAAATATTTGACGAAAATGTAAACCTGAATGTTTTTAAATTGGTTTAATTCGGCATTATTGTAACAGCCATTATGTTCCGTCAGTTACTTTGTTCCGGCGTAACTTTTAAACTAGTTATTTCGTTCCGATGGAACTTTCCAACTAGTTTTTTTTTATTCCGAACGCAGTCGAAAAGTTCCGGAAAAAAGTAGCTAGTTGAAAAGTCCCGGAACAATATAGCTAGTTGAATAGTTCTGGCTGAACAAAACAACTATACACGGAACTTTGTGATGTGTTATTCCCTTTTTTAGTGAATTCTCTGAATGTAGCTGTCTGACTAGTTGATAAGTTCCGTTGGTAATTTTGACTTGTTTGTCAGTTCCGTTATAGACTTATTTGACAAAGAGGAACTTTGTGACTAGTTGATAAGTTCCGTTTGACTTTTGTGGCTAGTATGTTTGTTCCCCTTTGAAAAGGTTCAAACATAATATGTTGCGCTTTTACTTTGCATCAATTCTCCGAATGGAAATTTGTGACTGGTTGATAAGTTCCGTTGGAACTTTTGGGCTAGTTTGCTATTTCCAGTTTTGACTTTATTGCCAAAGAGGAACTTTGTGACTGGTTGATAAGTCCCTTTTGACTTTTGTAATCAGTATCTTGGTTCCCCTTTGAAAGGTTCAAATATAATATGTTGCGCTTTTACTTTGCATCAATTCTCCAAATGGAACTTTCTGCCTGGTTGATAAGTTCCGTTGGAACTTTTGGGCTAGTTTTTAGTTCCGGTTTTGACTAATTTGTCAAAAAGGAACTTTCTAACTAGTTGATATGTGCCGTTGGAACTTTTCAACTAGTCACTTTGTTCCGGTGGAACTTTCAAACCAGAGGAAAAACAAAGTAACTAGTTCATGAGTTCCTCCGGAACTTTTCGGCTAGTTAGTTCTTTCCGCCAGGAACTTTCCATCGTCGGAACAAAAGAGCATGTACATTATTACTTACTTCTTTAATTTTTATAAAGACACCCAAGCTTTAATTTTAGTCGTTTAAAATAATTAAAAATTTCAGTTTCTGTTCTACATTTTACTTTAAGATTATTTTGACATCTCATATCTATAGGTATTTTTCAAATTCAGTAAATATTTCATGTTTCATTCCCAATCTGATGGTATTTTTTTTAAGCCGAAAAATTAGGCATTAAACCTGATGCATGCACACGTAGCCTAGGGATGTGAATTTGACTTTTCGTACCCGCAGACACTTCCATAAATTAAATGGCTAATAATTAAAGAATGAGTATCAGTTATATCACAAAATGTTTAATACCCATATCTTTTATGATAAAAATAATAAATTGACCATAGTCATATCATGTATATAAATTATTAGTTACAAGTACACACTCGTGATATCGTGATTATAAGATACACAGTTTTTTTTTGCTTTCAAATCTTTCTGTTTGAACCCGTCGACCTGGAACTTATCAATTATTGGTAATATTAATCATTTGGAAAACTAAAGGTCCTGGCTATCCAGGAATGGAGTATTTTTTAATCAACAGCATTGTCCTATATTAGTTATATTAGAAAGTCTTGCTGATTGCTGAATAAAACTACAATAGGGAACAATTTGACAATGATAGAATTTAGTAGTGTCAGCCCTTTGATTATGACCCGTGTATATAGCAAAATCCAAATACACCGTTTGGTGGTGCGCCTGTCAAATGCGGAACGTACAGATAAGGTAATAGCTAACAGGTGAATATACTATTGGTATCGGAATCGGATTCGACCCGGAACTTGTTAATTATTGGCAATATTAATTATGTGGAAAACAAAAGGGTCTGGAGTGGTGTAATTTTTAATCTACACCATTGTCCTATATTAGTTTTATATAGAGTTGAATTCTTTGATTTGTCGTTTTTACCCGATGACGGCTGACAAATTGGACCTCGTAATTTTAGTATTATAGATATATAAAAAGTGGCAGATGCAGGGGGGGGGGGGTGTTCCGGGGGTTGGAACCCCCCTTTTATGGACGATCAATGCATTTGAATGGGGACATATAGTTGGAACTCCCCCTCTTGTCCTGGGTTTGGACCCCCCCTTTTTAAATGGCTGGATCCGCCCCTGATAAACATGCATGCCTCTAAGTTTATCTAAAAATGCTAAAAGTAAAATGAAATTTAGTGAGTCAACAGAATTTAAATTAATTTCAAAATTTGTATTATAATATGGTAAAACCCGAGGATTAGTCCCCAATTTCAACTCTGTTTTTTTTTTAAATAGATACACACAATTTTATAAAATTAACTGTGACTTAAGGCGATATATGTATAACATAATAACGGTATACCTATAGGCCGGAAGAGCTCAAAGTAAGCGAGTTGCATGTCAACCTGCCACTCTTGTGCATTTGTATGAACGACTGCAGCATAAAGTAGTGGGAAGAAAGGTGGTTTTGCTATTGGGGATGTGAAGAAAGTTCTGTAAATGTTGTGCAACATTCAAAGTGAAAGTAAAAGTACAAGGTCGTCGTTTTTCATTCGGCACACCTCGGCCCATACAATTTGATTACGGAATCTGCCGAATCTTGTCGATTGCAGATTTTGCCGATTCCGTAACCTTTGAATACGATAAATTGAACAAAATTGATGTTTAAGCATAATATGGGTTAACATTTCGTGATTTGTTTCGCCACTTTCATTTTTTTTGTCGCATACAGATTTTTGTTAACTTTGCGTCTTTTTTCCTTCTGGTTAACAAGAACACAAGTTCGCAGTATTGTTGTCTCGGAGGCCAAATAAAAATATATGTGTGGTTCCAGTAACCCTACCGTCCCTAATTAACCTACCCTTAAGATTTTATTGTAATTTTTCATTGAGCACTGTTAAAGTCAGAATGTTACATAGACTGAATGTAAAAAAAAAAAAAAAACATAAAATAAAATAAAAAAAAATCCCTACCTGCCTACCCTAACTTTTTTTCAGATGTAACTGGAACCACACATACTTTTTATATGGCCTCATTTATTGTAATTCTACACATTTAATTTATAATATACATTGTAATTCATGAACACTAAAAAAAAAGACATTTTCGAGTTCATCCGTCACCTGAAAAAACTCGTCAATTATACGCGCGCGCCTTTATGTCGTCATTTACCAGATAGAAAGGGTCGCTTGTATCCCTGCACTATTTACGTTCATCAAGCGTCTTAGTGATCGTCATTGTGCAGGATAAACTAGAAATTATGGTTGTTCTGTAAGTACTTAATGACAATTCCCTTATGACATGTACAGCAATGCTGATTGTCAATTTTGAGAATTCAATTTGCCGAATAATTAATTCGTATACAAAATAGAGTTATAGTTTTTCAACCACTCGCTCAACATTGGAATGGAAGTGACGACGCCCCTAAACGCACAAATGACGTTCACTAAAACCAGAGTTTTTGACGGAATGTATCGAATTCGAAAGTTGTCTATTACCTTGATTTTACCCCTGACATGTCTTAATTACTTTTATAATTATCTTCAAGTTTCAATGATATTGTCACAGAAACATTTGACTTTTAAGAAGATGTAGGATTCATTTTCAGTTTATTTCCAATTAGTTTAGTTAATCAATCAGTTTAATTATTACGTACGTTCAGTCTAGCTAAAGGACAGGGATTTTTCTTACTTTTGGACCTTTCGTCAAACTCCATCAAGGTTTCTTTCTGACCATATTGTTTAAAGTAAAAGTTGAAACTTAAAACTTCACTGAACACAGGTGCGTTGCTAAAACGGTGTAATTAAGTACCCTCTCCAAAACAATTATTTTTTACAAAGTTATCATAACAATATATCCTTTTAAAATACCATGAATACGTGAAGGTGACATAGAAAAAAGGCGAAAGATACACGAAAGGTACTTTCAAACTCATAAGTCGAAAAATAAAATAACAACTCCATGGCAATTTAAAGCAAAGATCAAAAGACAAACAATACACACACAACAAAAAAATAGAAACTGAAGAAACTTCAATGATCAACACGAATCCCTCCAAAAACAGGGAGCAATCTCAAGTTCTCCGGAAAGATAAGCAGATCCTGCTCTGACAACATGTTTCTCATATAAATTCAAACCCGAATAAGCAGAAAAGAAGCTATATTTAAAAGAAACGACCGCCGATTCATTGAAGTTCTGTATTCTACATTTGTCATTTGTCATTTCGGGGTCTTTCATAATAGCCGACTATGCGTTATATGCTTTGTTGAAGGTCGTACGGTGATCTACAGTTGTTATTTTCTGTGTCATTTGGTTTATTGTAGAGAGCTGTCTCATTGGTAAACTAATCATACCACATCTTCTTTTTTATATATATGTATATGACAATAGATAGTGGAATCCAACAAGACTATCATAGATTTCACTAAGGCATGATGTTGTAAGATTCCTCGCAAACGACTGTTATCGAAACTAGATTTTACAGATGCTTCATGTGTTGGTTTTCTGTAAAGTAACATCAGAATATACAACCAAGAGACCAAAGGCGTATCATACTTAACACTAGTCAGTCATTATGAAAAGAAAACCATAAGTGCATACGACGATCAATCGTGACAACTTCCCGATATCGTATTTTCAACAAAGGTAACATTTTCTTACCTCTTAGTAAGCAAACACAAATTATCGGCTTAATCTCTTAACATAATGTATACATACACCTCTGTCAAATAATGAATAACTCTCCGAACGTTAAATAAAACTGCATTGAATTTTGTTGACAGATCATTGTCGTAAATACTGCGCGAAGTCTCATATATGAAAAACCAAAGTTTAAACACGAATTTCATTGTAATTCCTCTAAAATCATATCTATTTCCATTGTTGTGAAATCTTAAACATTGTCGTTTTTCCAAATACTTGTATTTTTAGTTAGTTTTTTTTCTGTTTGTGCAAGTTGTACATTTTTAAATAAATAGATTAAAGACAAAGGTATCAGACTATACCTTAAAAGCTCACCTGGTCCGAAGGGACATGCGAACTCTTCTCATCGCTTGGCTTCTTTCTTCTGTCGTCCGTCGTTGTTTGACGTTACAAATACCTTCTCTGAAACTACTGGGAAAATTAACCAAACTGTGCCACAGCAACAATTATTATTGGAGTTACTTGTTTCAAAATGTGTTCCATGACCTCACCGTTCACCCGAAATGGCTAGAAAAAGAACACATAGTAATAAATGATTCGTCTTTAAACTTGAAAACCGCTATAAAAAGAGAAAATTCAACAGTTGCGGAATCGGTCAGAATATTGAAATATAATGCCAATTTTCATCAAAACTACCAAGCGACTTCTCGTAAGAGTTGTTATCCTTACCTGTTGAATTTTACCAGTTTTTCATGTTTATCAATTATCTTTAAAATCATAATAGGTAAATAGAACATATGAATAACAAAACAGCTCGGCAATACATGTACTAGATTTACAAATAAATCAACCAGCCAGAAATCGTCTGTCGATACGGTATTGAAATTATTGTCCGTTTTTGATGATTTTCCTGTTTTATTGCTCTTAGATTATTATCTTGAAAAATATGAATTGATGTTTTAAACATTTATGTGCATCTGGAGCAGACACAATTGATACCGTTTATGTTATTATATCGACAACTTATTGAAGTTATTATCCTTTAATTACGATTGTTCCCAGTTTGATGCATTTTTCGTATTATCTTAAAAACTTCAATAGATAAATAAAATCAGTTAACTCTTAATAGAGTTATTCCCCTTAGATGATGATTTTAACAAAATAAGTGGTCATTGTTTGAGATGCAGGTGAGCGCCTAGTGACTCTAATGGGCCTCTAGTTCAAATATATTTTTATTCAGGAAGTCTTTCGTCTTTTAAAAACAATTTCTTTGTCTCAGTTATTACTCGTGTTAATTCATAACAAATGTGAAATCGTTTTCAATATAGACTGTAATATATCAATAAGAAAATGGCAATGTCTAAAGTTTTACTGGCTCTATGTAAATGTATACTGCTTGTAGGTGAGTATTATTTTCATTATAATCAATAAAGGTATAGTGTTGATTTTTTCGAAAATAAGAAAAAATGTGGGTGAGTCGGATTTGACATAATTTACTTCAGTTGGTGATATTTTCATAAAAAATAAAAATATAAAAACTGCCAAAGTAATCACATAATCACTAACCAATGACGAGGCTCATTTGTATCATTTCCTTTAAAGGATATTATTAGATTTAAGATGCATAAACCTACTGTAATTTGAATGTTAAAATAAGTAAACTGGAATTTATTCAAACGAATCTCTGGGAGAAAGACTATGCATATTTTTTAGCAATTGCAAAACGACCAAAACTAAGTACCATTTTTACCTTTGACTGCTTTTTTTTTATATTGATTGTCGAATTAAACTTTTTGGTGTTTTTTTAAAACAATTTAAAGACAATTTCTCAATTTTTTATCAATTGTTTAAGTACTTTCTAAAAAAGCTAGAAATTGAGCAAAGTATATAGTTCGTACATTTCATATAAGACACCAGTTGTTGTATTATCCTAATTAGCATTAAAGTTATTTATATTTTATAATTTTGAATTAATTAAGAAATATCATATTAACATTTAGTCCAAGAAACTGCATAAAAAATGACTTATTCTGTAGAACCAATGGTCTTGATGCAACAATTATAATACAAACTTTGTAATTGTATTATCGTACGCTTTGAATAAATAAAGTTTTTATTGTTTAATGTACATGGGTAGTTGAATTGAAATTGATAACTTGTTTATAATTTGTCAAAATATAGTATATACTATAAACTTATAATGATAAAAAAAAATCACATAGATTTTGCACATGTTATACATGGACACTCAAATTTTGATAGAAGGAAAAAAAAATAAACGATAGCTATAGAGTTTTAAGATAAGATATAGGAATATATCTCTTTTCTTATAGCGTGCGCTCAGAAATAATCAAAATGGGATCAATGTGCTTGTTTTCTTGCTTCTGAGCATACTATTTCAATTCATTATACATTATCTGAATTATCTGATATTATATAAAGAAAAGATGAAAACGGTAATCGAATACACCAAAAAATATTAATCGATTGCATATGTCAGTAATTGTGCCCATCCTTGATCTATACGATTTTGTTTCTGATATTTTACCATCAAGATGGCATACGACCTCCGATCAACCTATTTCTTTATCAGTTATTACTTATTAACAGGTTTAGTCCAAAGACGCGATTAACAGTTAACATAAGTTATGAGAAGACTTTTTTATAATGAATTCCTTTTTTACCTTAATCCCTCTAATAACATATCTGTCTGTGTAAATGATAACACATTTTCTTTGATATTCATTTGTTTTTGCTTCTACAGGTTTAATAAAGGCCACATACAGTAAACTGAATGAACAGACCGTCAACGTTATAGATTATTCCATGAAAAAGATTGACATCAATGCCTATTTTCCAGCATTATTCTACAACAGATATAAATCTGCGTGGAAATTTATTACAGTTAGTTCCAGCATTGTCTTTCCAACAATAGAAAAAACTAAAAAGCTTAGATTTGTCTATGAATAAACTAAACCTGATTGAACGGGGAGCATTCGCGGGACTAACAGAACTTATATATCTCTCCCTTAGACAAAATAAGTTAACGTCAAATTCTCTACATGTGGGAATATTTCAAGATTTGATCTCGCTCCGGGATTTAGACATACATATAAACTTTTTCTCTTATGAATATACACTTATTTTGCAGTCCGAAATATCGCATTTAAAGTCATTGGTAAGGCTAGGAATTGATCTTCGTGGACAACTCCAAATAAATAAATGCTTTTGTAAATTATCTGAATTACAGGATCTTGAACTTGTTGGATTGCGGAGATATTCAGACAATTTATTTCAAAACTTGAAGTGTCTTAAAATAGAAATATTATCACTTGATTCTGTGGTTTTTCTAGCACCAGATACGTTCATCTGCTTTCCAACGTTAAAGACACTTAGGATAAGAATTGTGTTTAGATTTGCTACGTACGACACTATAAGTAGTATATTTAATTCTTTTAAGGTTTTCAAAGGTAAAAATATGACAGAAATATGTATCTATAATAATCCACATAGAAACGGGTTTGTGTTAGGTCACAGGCATTTCGCAGTTCTTCAAGAAATATGTCTCCAAAAGTTAAATTTGATGTCTGATAGTATACTGGGCATACAGTTTGGACCTTTTTTTAAATATGGATATACGGACAATTGCTTAGAAGAATTAAACATAAATTTAATGTTTGACAGCACAGATAGTTATGTTTTTGCATTTTGTGCGTTTAAACACTTGAAAATATTGGGAATTCCACATGTAATATTTAAAGACAACAGACTAGAACGATCGACACAAAATGATGTATCTTACTCGTGTTGCCTTCCAAAAACTTTAGAACAATTGGACTACCATTCGAACGTTAAATCATATAGTACGAGGAGAATTGCTAATAAAACTATTCTGAATGGGTCTAATTTAAAAGTTGTTAATATGGCTAACGTTACAGTCCGAGATTGCAATGGTACAATTTATGGCATTGAAAATCTAGAGTATTTGGACATGTCATGATTTGACTGCAGAGTTTTGAGTGAACATCTCCTGTCACATTTTCCTAAATTGATTACTCTTATTGCACAAGATGCTACTCTTGGAATCGGTTTGAATACCCTTAAAAATGCATCAGAATTTCTAAAGATCAATGCAGATCTAAAACATATTGACCTGATGAAAAATAGCATAAACTCTTTACCAGATGGCTTGTTCAATCATCCTTTTAGACAAAAGCTTACTATCATTTTAGACAGAAACAACTTTCAATCACCTCCAAACTTTCCATCGAAACCAAATACATTTCAACTGATCAGTCTGAAATACAACAGAATTTCTTATCTAAGCGAAGACCATATGGCTAAACTTAACATTATAAAACTTTCAAGTATATTTCTTCGTGGAAATCCGATGGAATGCTCTTGTAATACAATAACATTTCTGGGTGCAACATTCAGGTCTTATAAGTGATGTCGATGAAATAGAATGCATCAGCCAAAATGGGACTCTTGTAATTTTGTGTCATTTCTTGGAAAACATAAAAACATATGAAATCCGTTGTCAATCGAAACTATGGATAACATTGGCAAGTTGCATTAGTGCCTTCGCCATATTGGCTTTGATCTTTGGAATAATATACTATCGCTACCGATTTGCATTTGAATATTTCTTTTTGGAATAAAGATGAAACTTAGGCATTACCAGCCTCTTTCAGAAGAGTTTATCCATGATGCGTTTATTTCATACAGTCACAAAGACATAACGTGGGTTAAAACTTTCTACGACAATTTGCAGTCAAAAGGCTTCAGCCTCTGTTTATACCACAAGGATTTTAAAGTAGGGAAGCCTATTGCCGATTGCATCGTAGAAGCAATAAATTCAAGTAGAAAAATTGTATTTCTTGTCACTGAGGATTTTCTGGAAAGTAGCGGGGGAACGTATGAAATAGAAATGACAAGAATGCATGCTTTCCGAGAGGATCGTGAATCAATGGTTGTTGTAATACTGAAGGATGACATTAAAAAAGACAAACTTCCAAAGGCATTGAAGGAAATTTGGTATAAAGTTGTCTGTATTGTGTGGCCATCTGATCCCGACGCTCCGTATAATTCTGAGGAAATCTTCTATGAAAAACTATGTATGGCATTATCTGACAGTCGTATTAGAATAAATGATGATAATATCCAAATGACATAGTTTAACATCAAACCTGTGCAAATTTCTAATGAATGACATAAGACAGTAAATAAAGACAACAATTGTATGCCGCTGTTCATTAGCCATAATTCGATTAAGCAAAAATAAATCCGGATATCAAACTTTATTATTTTTATTATGGACTTGGCTCATTGTTGAAGGTTGTACGGTGAACTTTAATTTATGTGTCATTTGGTATCTCTTGTGGAGAGTTGTCTCATTGACAATCATACCACATCTTCTTTTTTATATTAAACCGAGGGAAACAGATGAACTTTATAAAGAAAACAGCGGAACAACAAAACAACTTTTTAAAACCGTTATTCATAGACGTTTAAGAGAATCGTGGGAAGATATTGTCTTTATATGTTCTAATTATAAAATATGTTCAGCCACATACCATTTGGCTTTAATTGATTGGTTGTTTTGGGGTAAAAATGAATTGTTTAATTTCAAATTCTGTCCAACGGAAAGTGAAACTAAATAATGTAAATAGTTCGTTTCAATTAGAAATTATATTGGGAACGGGGATTATAATACTACATTTAGTTTTTTAACTGTTTACTGATATGGTTTAAACAATTGATTGACGCGAGTAAAATTCTTATCCCACTAAAATAGATTACATTTCAATTTACAAGTTTGATGTTTACAGTTAAAAACAATAAAAATCACAAATTTTATTTTTTTAGAGTTTAAGAATATTGATTTAATTGTGAGGAATCTGGATCTTGTTATTTGAAGTTGTGAAATGTTAATGTGTCCAAAATTTAGAAATACGTACATTATGACTAGAATGTTAAAGACATTTACAAAAACGTTGCGAAGGAGACCATTGGGACATATAAAATTCGTGAGTCGAAGAGAACTGACAACATTATTGTATATTACTTAAAAAACGAAGAAAAGACAAGCAATTTCTCAAAACTCCCAAGAAAGTAATTTAGTTTCGTTATTCAGGTTGGTTATAGCTGACAAAATTGTTTATTCCTGGTTACAAGAGATTTAAGAAAAATTTTGATTTCTATTCATTTTGTTTTATCTCGCTCTTTCTTTTCAAAAGATAATATAACAAGATTAAAGACGCCGTTTGAGTAGTTTTTAGGTGATCATCAAAGGAAGCCATAATCCTCACTTTATACACACCCAAGCTCATTAGTGTAAATTACGATTAATTGTTTTGTAAACATTTAAAATACTTTGTCATAAACATTAACAATGTTTCACTAATTATTTATAAAAATTCTATAAAAGATAATCTTAGGTAAACACTCATAGAAATAGCATGTCAAAAATCAATACAATGGTCAGTGACAGGAAATTTAATTACACGTGTATTGTCAGATTAACTCTTCAACCATTTAAATCTCGGGGTCATGTTTTAAACATATGTGTATTAGTTCGAGATAACAAAAAATGAATTTTGAATGCTTTTGTTAACCTTGAAGCCGTAAATTTAGTTCGACTCAACCGAAATTTCGACTCATCCAATTTCGACTCATCAGGAGTAGAATTACATACTTTTGTATGGAATAAAGTTGGGACCACATGAAAAATTCGACTCATCCGAAATTTCGAGTCAACCGAGTTTGAGACAACGAGAGTTAACTGTATCTTTTCTCAAAATTTTTTTTGTGCTATGCATAGAAACTAAAAGAAAGCAATGATTTGGCAATAATTTTTTCCGAGAACAAATAGTATAAATGTAAGCAAATGCACTTCTTAATAGAATAAACACACGAAACAATCGTCGTGTTTTGCTACCATTGTATTCTGTTTTGTGTATCTACTAAATTACAATTCAAATGATCAAAATAATCTAAAGTATTGGTTATTATGCATTGTCTGATATATCATTTGTATATAAACACAACACAACAAGGAATTGAAACCGTGTTTCGCGAGACGTAAGAGCAGTGAACTTTCTACGGCCCTTATAATTCATAACTGTTACTGAATCAATTTAACTTTTAACTTCAAATTCACTAATTTGACACGAATCTTTGATTCATAAAATATCAAAACGCATATTAAAATTATAAAAACCCCAAAAGAAACAGTTTACAATGCACGAACTCGTTATAATCAATCAGCACATTGTGTCATGCTAGACTCCATCTAAATACCCACCGATATGACAGCCGAAGAATGGCAATGGTCATATGACTTGATAGTAACATTTCTATGTCTGTTTGGTTTAACCATTGGACATTCAGCAACCAACAATTAATCAATCAATATGTTTAATTTCTTGCCATGAATTAAAAAAAAAAAAAACAAAAAAAAAAAAAAAAACGCGGTTCTTCGTTTAGCCCATGAGAAAGATATTTGGTGTGAATAATTTGTCAACGAATTGGTTCTTCCCTACAAATGTTTTGGTCATGTTGATCACGCGTCAGTGTTAAAATTCTATTCCTTTTAAATATCCAAACATGGTTAGCGCATAGTTACGTAACTGATCTCCAGATGGGAGTTATACTGAAGGTATTATGAAAATCGTTTCAATTGAAAATTAATACAAATGTAAATAGAATGAATATCCATTGGGGATAGAATATATTTGTGACATAAGAGTGTCGAAAAAATCATATACATTAATAGATCTAGCTGAAAATTCAGGTGGTAAATATGTAACGCACACAGATAATATATTTCTATTATTTGTTTTATCGCTGAACTTTACCCATATTATTTCAATTACAAACACGTTTTGCAGGATCTCGATATTGACGACTTCAAGTCTAAACCTCCTGAGTGCATTTGTGCTAGTTCCCAATTCACATATAATCCTGCTGGCCACGTTATAACCGGTGACTTCAACATTGTTAATAACAAGTCTCTACGAAATGTGTTATCGAAAGGTCCGAAATATCGTGAGCCTAAATCCATCAATTGGAAATACAACTTTAAAATTTTGATGGATTCAGTTGAGGATTATGCTAGGCAATGGGCTAAGTGCCAGAAGGAAGACGTAGACACTCTTTCCGAATGGATTAAAGCAGTGAGGTCGTTGATATAAATCGGAATTAAGAAACTGAAATGGTCTATTAATGCCCATGCTACGTCAATCTTTAAAGACCCAAATGTTGCAAAGCACCTATCCTACCTCCGTGACAAATATGTTATTGTCCCCGCAGATAAAGCCCCAAACAACATCGTTTTTGTGTGTAAAACTCATTACATTAACTGCTTGATAAACGAATTAGGTATTGACAATTCACTTGGAAACTCAACATATACCCTCACGACACTTATCAAAGAGGAAATCCTTGATAATCATAGATCTGTTCTGTGTTCCTTTGCAATTTCTACCAAAGATGAAGAACTGGATCTTCCATCACTGTATTGGATACCTAAACTACATAAGTGTCCTTACAAACAACGGTATACTGCTGGGTCTTCTAAGTGCTCCACGAAACCTCTTTCTAAATTATTAACATCTATTTTATCAGCAATCAAAGACGTGCTTCAAAGTTATTGTGAAACTGCCTATTCTAGAGGGGGCGTGAATCAGATGTGGATACTTAAAAATTCCAAAGATCTTTTAGAGTACATACAATCTAACTCTCTTTCATCTTGTAGCGGTATTAAAACATTTGACTTTTCTACTCTTTACACTAGTATTCCACATTCCAAACTAAAAGACAAATTGAAAGAGTTGGTATTGCTTTGCTTCATTAAAAAGAATGGCCAACGTAGATACAAGTATCTTGTCTTAGGGAGGGATAAATCCTATTTGTAAAGGATCACTTTGATTCAAACAAAAAATTCTCTGAAACTAATATTATCAAGATGATTGATTTCTTGATTGACAACATATTTGTTATGTTCGGAGGACGTGTTTTTCAACAGACTGTCGGTGTTCCAATGGGAACAAACTGTGCCCTCTACTTGCCGACTTGTTTCTTTATTATTATGAGGCTAACTTCATGCAGGAACTTCTTAGGAAGAAAGATATGAAGTTCACAATATCCTTTAACTCTACTTTCCGCTATATAGATGATGTTCTTTCACTAAATAATTCAAAATTTGGTGACTATGTGGAACGCATCTATCCCATCCAGCTAGAGATAAAGGGTACTACAGATACAGTTAAGTTGGTTTCATATCTTGATTAACATCAAGAAATTGACAATGAGGGTCGGTTGAAAACAAAACTTTACGACAAAAAAGATGATTTCAGCTTTCCAATTGCGAACTTTCCATTTCTAAGTAGCAACATTCCAGCAGCACCTGCATACGGGGTATACATCTCCCAATTGATACGATATTCCCGTGCTTGCATTTCCTATCATGATTTTCTTGATAGAGGGTTGTTGCTCACAAGGAAGCTATTAAACCAAGAGTTTCAAATGGTGAAGTTGAAATCATCCCTTTGTAAATTTTACGGACGCCATCACGAGTTGGTTGACCGTTATGGAATAACCGTTTCACAAATGATATAGGATATGTTCCTTACGTCTTAATTACAATCCCCTTCCCGTTCATGAATGTGACCTACCGAATTAGACTGTTTACTGGATTTGTTATCACATAAGCAACACGACGGGTGCCACATGTGGAGCAGGATCTGCTTACCCTTCCGGAGCACCTGAGATCACCCCTAGTTTTTTGGTGGGGTTCGTGTTGTTTATTCTTTAGTTTTCTATGTTGTGTCATGTGTGCTGTTGTTTGTTTGTCTTTTTCCTTTTTAGCCATGGCGTTGTCAGTTTGTTTTAGATTTATGAGTTTGACTGTTTCTTTGGTATCTTTCGTCCCTCTTTCATCTGTGGATTAATTGTCAACATTTATATTATGTGAACATAGTAATTTGTCTTTAACTAAAAGACCGACGGCTCCAGATCCAGTTTTCGCTCAGGTATGGATATAAATAATATTATTTTTCAAAAGATGAGATTCAGTTATTCCAATCATATGAAGATCCTGTTTTGTAATGCAGTCATTTATTAAAATATTTTGATCGCTATTTGAATGTTTAGACCAACCATTAATGCTCCATAACCCGCATTTATTTTAATAATGCCTACTACGAGCTCGGCCTCGACTGCCATGATATCGGTCACCATAATTTCCATTAAAACTGTATCTGTTTGTAAATTTGTTAATTAGAAAATATTTGATTATGTTATTTGGCGTAGAAATGCTAATTAGTTCAATCTAGATAACAAAGGAAAGAGACGTGCCCCCCCTTTCCACTTAAGATGATAACACTATTGTGTGTTGGTAGTAACAATAAGAGGATTGAAAATAGATCGTCTTCTTGATACGTAACACCAAAACTTGTAAAACTTTGCGACTTTGATAATATTCTTTTGCCCTTATCAAACTAAGAATCTAACACAAATCGCGTGTTAAAGCGTAAGTATATGAAACCTATTTCAACACAGTTAGGTGACGTATACACGTATGTTGTGATCTTTTGTTTTGAGTGTTAATGTATATGTTTTTGTGGTGTAATGAATACAAGTATTTATCAGATAACTTCATTTCAGTTAATGCAGGTATGCATAAGTTAAATTATTTGTACAGGCGTATACATCCTCAAGTCTCGACCCAATGATAATGTTTAGTTGAATTTTTTTTACTAGACTTACAAAACAGTCTTTCTGGTGTATTTAAATGTTTTGATAGCATATACACGATATAAGGTCAAGGATCAGTAAATAAACTAGTCCATAGATTTTTTTGAAATTTAGAACTCAATTAGGTATTGAAAAAATTCATCAGAAAATGTAAAAAAAGTATATGTCACCGACTTCGTTTTCAAGAAAAATCCATTTTTAAAATGGTCCGAGAGGGTACTAAATTACATTGAATATATATGGTAAATCTATATTTTTCTTCTACAATTTTCGGTTTCTGGTATAAATCACGAGAACCGCTCCATAGAATTTTTTGTTAAATTAAATTTTGTTCCTCTTTGTCTTATGAATTAGATGATATTAAAAAAAAAATATGGTCACCGACTTCGTTTTCCCTGTAGAAGCGACGCAAACCAAACATTTTGGCAAAAAAAAAAACCCAAAAAACATCAAAATTCGTGGCGTCGTAATTTTTATTACATAACGTTAAGTTATTATGCAAATAATTTCCAACGTTCTTCGTGTTGATTATGCACGATGATTATGTGTTTCGTATTGATAGATTCTTTTTATCATAACAGTCTAGATAATTATCATAAACTTTTATTTAGTATTACCAATATTCTTTATTCTTTATATTTTAGCACCCCATTATACACTTTTCTTTTTTTTTCTTTTTTGCATTTTATTCTGCAATTTTTGCCCATTATTCTGTATTCCGTAAACCCCAATCAGACCCTCTTTTATGGAACATTTTAAAAAGAAATTATACGTTGTAAATAATGTGATACATGTATGTTCATTATCAATATACATATCTAAAACAATTACTAATTCAGACAAAAATACGTTGTAAGTACATGAACGCTAAAATGGTAAAAACTTAAAAATAGAAATCATCAGGGTTACTGTCTACAAGTTGACGCAATAAAAGATGTAATTAAAGCTATAATTTTTAATGCCCCCCACAACAACCCCTGTACGTCTGTCCGTCCGTCATTCCGTCTGGCCGCCCGTCCTTCCGTCCGTCCGTCCCCCTTTATAGTTTATAATTATTCCGCAAAACCTCTACAGTTTGAATTCTAGAACGTACTTTGCTGTCTGTTTGCATGTGGTCAGGGTTTTGATCTTAATTAATATTTGCTCTAATGAGAGATAGTTGAACTTTGTCATTTTTGAGTAACCAATTCATAAATCTCTTAGACAATTTTGTAAGTCATCTGTTTACATTTTTTCTCCGTTCTGATATATGATTTGACCACTTTTGAAAAAAAAACGGTTTTTTTTAGCAGCAGAACATGTAATAGCTTGTGTTTTGGTACTATATCACGACAGAACGTGTTCTGTCCATATACTGCTGCTTAACATCGCATATATAAAAACAAACATTACATCAATGATTCTACAAATTCTTGAAAGAATGTCGTGTGGTTATTTATACATCTTCAAGTTAACCAGTAAAACACGCAGACAAACTGACATCTTTGTTAATATATTTTTTGTTCTGTATAAAATTTATTGTATACAAGTCTACAAAAACGTTTTAAAAAGTTTACTAACTGGTTATTGTTCCATAAGTGTACATATGTATGCTCGAAGTATATATAGAATTAGTACATGATACACAACATGCGACAAATAAAAAAGGGGGGTAATAATTACAGGAAACTAAATTAAACTAAGGCTTTGATGAATGTAAACTTTAATAAAACTGGAAGTTACATAAGGGGAACAGGAAAATAAGAATATATTGCATTATTTCTTATGCAGCAAAAATACTTCAATCTGATTGGTTGACTACCCCGGTAAAAGTGTTTGACAATGTGCAGCAACATGGACATTGAAATAATATTACGCTGGAAATTTTTCATTACCATTTTTACAATTTTACGTCCTGGTTTCAAAATGAGTAAAAGTATTGTTCATAAGAAATAAATTCGTTATCTTGGTGTAATCAGGGGTGTACGGAATTTTACACCGTTATTGAAAATTCATACACCCATTCGGCTGCGCCTCAGGGTGTATGAATTTTCAACAACGGTGTAAAATTCTGTACACCCCTGATTACACCAAGATAACTAATATTACTTACAACAACCTTTAAATTGACCAGTGATTTTTTATTCATTACTGACCAGCGAAACAACGAGATAATCCAACGATTTTTAAGGGTCCATATGAAGTGTGGACCTAAATGTTCTTTATCTTTAAATATAACGCTTAATATTCTGTAAAATCTTCAATTAACGATTTTGTAAAATTCTTCTATCATTACATAATTTCTCAATTCTGTACATGGTCTATACTATTATATTGAATAATTATTTTATTTTCCGTTGTTATTCTTTATAATTGTGCAAATTTTTTTGGTCAATTTTGACATTCGCCAGTATCCGTTATTCTGCAACTCCCTTTGAGATCTAATTATATGTGACTATAAATTAATGTGCTTCTCTCTCTGAATTTCGCTTTCTCTCGAGACATTGCACGGTATTTGTAGTACAGTGTATTTTCCAGAAAATACATCGTGTAAAAACATTTCCGAGGAAACCAAATATACGGAGGTTGAGATATGACATAAAAACAGATGTACATATTTATGTTTAATATGCCTACAAAAATACTCCCCCCCCCCCCCAAACCGAAAAACAACAAGAAAAAAACAATTGCACACAGGCTGAGACATGACTGGTAATATTGTGTTTTGTTATTCAGTCCATCTACACAAATGAGGGGGGGGGACCTTAGATGGGACTCCGGGATCGGGTGTTTTAATCACGGGATTTCGGGATTGATCCTTTATGGATCCGGCTATTCTTTTTTCGAATTTCGATATGGCGGGATTGAAATTTCTATAAATTCGGGAACTCGGGATTTCATGTTTTTAAGTCCGGGATTTCGGGATCAGGACCCCTGCACCCCACCCCGTCAAATGCATATCATAAGATGTCTTTTCCTTTTTAATTTTCTTTGGCCTTGTGTTGTTGTCTGGTTGCTGTCTTATTGAAGTACTGACTACTTACGGGATTTACATTTTACTTTAGGTATTAAAAGTCTGTGACACTGTGCATATTTTTCAGTCGGTATATATAGTAGTACTATGATATAGAGGTGATCGATATAATCTCAACCTTCAAGTTTTATGAGTGAAATAGAATTGAGAACAGTTCTAATGTATATTTGAGATGCTACTTTCAGCTAGGGTACATTTTTTTTTGTTTGGTTAATTTTTACCCATATATATATATATATATATATATATATATATATATATATATATATAACAATTTCCTTTGAGGAGACAACCATACGCCTTACGAATCAATACTATTAGGATACTAAGCCCTGTATAAATCTTCAAACCATATACTATTTATACATGTATCTATTTAAAGATTTGTGTTATATTTTTAACATCGAAATTGCGGACGTGAAAGAAAGCACCATTGCAAAAAAAAGTTAGATTACAAAATGTAGCGATTGATTAATGATCGTGAAACATCATTTTTGCTTATTTTTGATTTGTTATAGTCTAAAAACTGTGTATGAATATTCAACTATTGTTCCAACCGTGAACAAGGTTAATTAATTTAAGTGTATTATAGTTTAGTGCCATCTATGACTGACTGACAGCAGCGGCGAATCTATGACCAGTATTAGTTTATGTGGTTCATTTCCTTTTCTCTAATTTGAAAATATTTTTACTTGTTCCCACTGGTGTGAAAATTTTCAAAATATGGGAGATATAGTCTTACCGTACAATACTAAGTTTTAACTTTAATATTAATGTCCCAAACTTGCACCCCTTCTGCTTATTTTCTGCTAGACGATGTCTTTTCCCAGTGAATATATGGTTTTTGAAAGGGCAGTTTTGACATACTACATATAGAATACTTCCGAGAACACACTGTTTTTCTCATGACAATTATGTAGAAATAGTAGTGAACAACAGCTTTCACACTTGTTTTAACTGGTTGGCAGATATACAAACTCTACCACCCTACGTCCTGATTTTCATTGTGAAGATCGTCTTCAGGACTGTTTTCATATTCATTTTCAATTTTTAACTTTAGAAAAACAAGTTCATTCTACTAGAAGTAACATACTTTCCGTCAAATACACCGTTGACGTTGTCCCATCGAAAAGTCGCCGGGTGCAATTTTAACATTGCAAAATCTGGTCAAAGGGACGTAATTCGTACAAAACGTCGCAATATTTCGCGGAATCCACTAGACGGCGTTCATTTACTGTTACTTGACCATAAGAGGTAAAAGTAAATATCGAACTCTTATGAAAATTCAATAAGGAAAGTCCGTAATCAACTTGATAAATGAAAGCTCAGTCACATCGAAGGAATAGATAACATCTGTCATATTCATGAATTGATACAAGCATTTTCTTATGTACGTAGAAAACTGATGGTCGATTGGACCTGGTTTTATAGCTATTGAAGCTGGACCTCCTTTTTTTTATAACAGTCGCATACAATTTCATTATAAAGGCAAACCAAACAGCATAACAGGTAAAAATGTCAAAAATAGGGTTACAGCAGTCAAATTTGTGTTATGATAACATACAAATATGTCAATCAAGAAACGCAAAAAAGAGAAAACACATAAGCAAAAATGAAAGACAAGAATACATTTCTTTTACCAACTATGAAGAACAATAACACCTTGACTGGATGTATAAATACCGCGCCACGTCAAAAAAATATAACCAAAAACAAACTTGTATGGGTTACTATGCGGTATGGCCTAACTCATTGTTCTAGGCCGTATGGTGACATATAGCTGTTAATTTCTGTGATATTTGGTCTCTTGTGGATACTTGCAATGCAATCATACCACATCTTCTTTTTTATACAAACAGTACAAGTAACGATTTACAAAAACAGATAAAATAACACTATAACGTGTTATTTTGAAAGACGATAAACCACGTCAGTACCTAGAATCTATGTTTGACATTGTGTATTATTTATGAAGTTGATGCTGAATATTTATCAGCAAGCTTAGGTCTTTGTTAAAAAAATGTAACTTCCGGTGAAGTTTTTAAAAAAGAGTACAATACCTTCTCTGACATAATCCTGGTTCATCACCTCTCTGCTTAGACCCGGGTGATGTAGGTCTGAGTAGCTGCTGAAAGCTCTTGAATACCCAAGGAGATGGAAAACGTATATTCCATATGCAGGGGAATCTGGTATTTTGATACATTATAGATTAAGGTAGAGGAAACAACTTTTTTGTCAACACAGGCTTGCTCTGTTTGATGGGATGAAAGAATGACAAACAAACAAATATTTAAGAATTGAAAACTGTCATTTATTATTAAAATGACGAAGAAGCAACACAATGAAAAACATGTATAATGAAATCAATAAATCATATTTATAAACAACATATATGGTTATAATGACAAAACCTTATTGACCCATCCCATCAAAGATGGGGTTACATTCGCCCATCAGAGATGGTGTTACATTAGAATATAAACACTGACATATTGTTTAACCAAATACAACATGAATACACAATACCCATTATTAAACAAAATTAAAATATTTCAATTCAAATTGGTTCAAACATAACGGAAAATCCGAATTAGCTATCCAGGGAGGGATGGTGGGTATAATTTTTAGTTCCAAAATTTTCCTGCCACTTCTAACTGCAACTGAAGCGCCTTCTGAGATCATATAACATAATCAGGGGAAGGAATAACTTGGTATTTGCGTTTCTACCAAATAAGAACAAAGAGTTATGCCGCTTTCCATAGTACCGCCTAGTTTGCCAAAAAATCATTTTTAATAAAAATTAGCATTTTTGTCAACACAGGCTTGCTCTGTTTGATGGGATGAAAGAATGACAAACAAACAAATATTTAAGAATTGAAAACTGTCATTTATTATTAAAATGACGAAGAAGCAACACAATGAAAAACATGTATAATGAAATCAATAAATCATATCTATAAACAACATATATGGTTATAATGACAAAACCTTATTGACCCATCCCATCAAAGATGGGGTTACATTCGCCACAATATTGTTACCCAAAGCCTTCCTTGTAACAATTTCCCCAATCCAGGGATGGTCGGAGGGGTCCTGATCCCGAAATCCGTTTCTTAAAAACATGAAATCCCGAGATGCAGAATTTAAAGAAATTCATATCCCGAAATACCGAAATCGAAAAATATATTCCCGGATCCCGTATTGATCAATCCCCAGATCCCGAGCTTAAAAACAACCGATCCCGAAATCCCGAAAAAAGGTCTTGCCTCTCTCTAGTCTCTATCCTACTTTCATTTTTGCCAAATCACTACTTTCACTTTCAACAATAAATTTTTATTCCCCATTTATGTGCATTATGTTTTCTAGTCTGTAAATCCGTGCGTTCGTTCGTTCGTTCGTGACGTCCGTCCGTCTGTCCCGCTTCAGGTTAGAGTTTTTGGTCGAGGTAGTTTTTGATGAAGATGAAGTCCAATCAACTCGAAACTTAGTAAATATAGTGCCGATGTGGCATTAGTGTACTATGGACACATTCTTGTTTCCACATGTTTTACATATTTTAATATATATGCAACTGGTATAACCCCTTAAATAGTAAACATTTCAAAGAAAACAGTAGACAGAATACAGAGAGGATCTATATATTAAAGTAGCATAATCGTAGTTTACATGTAGATAAAACGCGTAAAATAATTGTCCTCTCTAAGGAGGTATAATAATTGTGGTTCTTGCGATCTAAACACCATGATATGGAGAACGCTCTGATTGGCTTATTTATTTTTCGATTTTTGTTATCTATCATACGATTGGTTGTTTTAAACCGGAAGTCTTATGTATGACTAAAAGTCAGTCTGATGACAGAATCAATATCCGGACTCCTTTTTTGTCGTTTTTCTTCAAAAATAACTCAATCTGAATAATCATAAGAATGGATGACAAATGCGACTAAGCTTGTTACCTATAGAACACAGAGGCATGGTGATTAATACATCGTGGAAGGAAGAGAAGCGACACACAAAATGAGGGCTTCTCGTTTAATAGTATAGATAAGACTAGGTACACAGTTCGTTTCCATAGGAATGCCAACAATTTGTTGAAAAAGTCTACCTCTAAGTAAAATTTATATGTTTTTCAATAAGAAAAGCCAGCAAACTGATTACTTGTTCAACTTTTTATTAATTTTTTTGTTTTTTGTTCACTATTAACAAAACAAGCCATAGGGTATACCAAAGTAGCTACCGTTTTTATTTTGATTTTTTTTAAGACGAGTTTTTAATTTCACATGGCGGTATACAAGGTTAAAAAATTATAGGTTTATAGAACAAATTTCCGAGGAAGATCGAGATTTAAAACTATCAAGAAGTTCCTTAAAGTGTTTTTTGAAACACACGATTTATCAACATAATTAAACACAGTGAAGAACATATAAGATGCATAGTTACAAACCCAACAAAACCACATCGATTTGTCAATCCGTTAGCATTCAATGTCTGTTTTGGATTGGTTTTTACTTAATAAAAGTAACATATGCATGTGTTACCATCGGAGGGGTTTGGTCTTCTGGTTAGGTGTACATTTTCTCATTTAACATGTTAGGCTTTATTTTATTAATCTGAAAAATTGATATATGTAGACGAAAGAGTCAAGTACAGATAAGTCAGAATAAGACAAATTATCTATCATGTGAGATTAATACCTTTCACTACCATTTACCAAAGTTAGCAATTACAAGTATTTTGGGCAATGTTTTATTGTACCAATGCTTCACAACCATTTGTATATTATCAAATATTTCTGAAGTGGTCATAATCAGTGTACTAAGTTTTTTTTTTTTAAAATACATCTCTGAATTCAAAACCATGGGCTACTTGTTCATTTACATAAAATACATCTTAATTAATAATTTATCTGTTACTTTATTATGAATTTCAAAGTATTTATATTTTTTATGTGGAATTGTAAAACCTATTTCGGATATATTTGATAAAACTTAAAAAGGGTTACAACAAAAAGCTTTTTAAATTCATGAATCATTTATTGTCACTACATTCCTTACCGTTGCTGTGAGTAAGAAAAACAATGTAAAAGACTCATCAAAAGCAATGTTAACGTTGTGTATGCATGTAAAGAATTCGCCGCAGCGGTTGGTCCATTACAAAAGTTTCCTGTGCACATTGTAACACAAGTTGTCGTTATAGTGCCTGTACTATGTTGACACAAGGAATCGTTGCTGTTTTGGACATTCTTTAGAGTTTTCAAAGCTGTTGTGTTAAACGACCAGGTAATGCCATCGCAACATGTTCTGATATACGCATACATGAATCCTGGAATGTAATACATGTATATATATATACAAATAATATATCTGGTATATGACTTTGACTTGTTTTACACCAATATGGTAAGCAATTATATTTGTGTTTGTTTATAATAACGTATCCTTCATAAGGTATTTAATACCGGGAAAGTAGCTGTAGATATTTTCCCCAGTATTCAATTATTCGATGAGTTTCAGAAGCGATTTGTTAGTAATTCCTTTTTACATTTATTGACGGCCCTTCGAAAGACCCGAAATATTTTACAAATCTCCCAAGGATTGCTGATTTTTCACCAGTAAACTCTCCAGTTTAACTTTCTGTGAGACATGTAATAGTGTCATATTGAAAAGAGCGATAAACTTTTTAAAAAATCAAAGATAGTAGTACTTGTTAAAAGAGTAACCATTTTTTTCAGAGCACTATTAAAGACTTATATTTTCATATGCTGCTGTATCATGACATTTAAAATGAAACAATCACATGACGTGTGCACAGTGGTTCATTATTATAAAAAGCTTTGACTATTTCGGCTTTTCTATTCTATTCAACAATTATTCGGGAGAGTTTCTATTGCTCAATCTTAAGTTATCTGTGTAGTTTTGTGGACTATTGTTGGTCTGTTCTTTGTTTGTTATTTGACTAGGGCTGGGTTTTTTCTTGGGCTTTTACATTGTCATATCTCCTCGGTATCTCCCCCTTTTTTTAAAACAATTTAAAGACTGTAAAAGAGGATCAGTTAAATAACATACCTCCTCCTTCAAATTCCTCTACGCAACAATAGTTATATCCAACTAAAGCACTACAATTCTGTACGTACGGATCATTCTTATAATCTTTCATAAACGTATTCGCATCGCCCCCATATTCATGTTTTAGAATAGTATGCAGCTTTTCCATCCTTCCTGTGTTAACCTGACAGTTATTTGCACCTTCTGCGCTGGAGGAATCCCTGCAGGCAAAGCACATGTGAGTTTCACATTGTGTTTCTGAAATATTCAAGAAGTATTTATCATTTAAACATTACTAATAATGGTTGTTCTGATTTCGAAAAGATTACCATGGTACTGCTCCCGCAATTTTGATTTGATCAGATAGGTTGTACGCTATACTTAGATAAAACATAATTAAACATAAATAACCTTAAGGTGGTACCCAACACGCTTGCTACGATTAATTTGGCTCGTTTAATTTTCATAAAATTTTGACAAAGTATTTACTTTGACCCTTTGACAAAAATACAAAAAATTCAAAACATTTGAACCAACCAATTTATCAGAAAAATGACACTGGTTATATAGCAGTTTGACAAACACTAATTATGATTATTGAGAAGCTTAATATACAAAACAACATAATTAAAACGTTTAGCTGATTTTACTGAGTTATCTCCCTGTAGTGTTAGGTACCACCTTAAATTTCATTATAAAACCATTATACACACATTATTACGTGCAAGTAGTAATACCACATAACTGTAGACCATCATTTCATCATGTGTAAGTGGATGTTCTGCCTTTATCCTGCCTCAATTTACAATAAAACGAGGTCAAATTACTGAATAGCCCTCTCCTAAATGTTTTAATCTATTATTTTGCATTAACGGGAAATAAGATACACCCAATCATGGGTTTAAATGTACTAACAATGTATTCAAATTATTTAAACACGATTTAGTTTAAAAATAAGTATTATGAAAATATGTTTTAAATATCACTTACAAATACAAAAACATACAATTTAAAATTGGCATTCATATTCGAATTAAGAATTTATAATCTTAGATGTGGCGTTTTTGAAGAGATGGTGTCTGGTATCGTCAGAATTCAACAATTCTATCCAAATTCGCTATTTTGTTTATTTTTTTATCAGACATTCTCGGTATGAAATATTTTCTTTTGATAAATGAAATCGATTATCGAATATCAATATGAACATACATATAAATCATATCCGTTTAAAAAACCACAAATCATAATCATAAACATACAACACTTAAAGCATGGTTGATATAACATTAACGGTACCAATTTTTCTGCACCAGATGCGCATTTCGACAAATAATGTCTCTTCAGTGATGCTCGTGGCCAAAATATGTAAAATCCAAAGCTTATATAAAAGATGTAGAGCTATAATCCAAAAGTTCCAAAAAAGTATAGCCAAATCCGTGAAAGGAATCAGAGCTTTGCATGAGGGAGATACATTCCTTAATTTATAATATTTTTTAACATTTTGTAACATGTTCGATCAAATGTGAAAAGTCGTTTTTGAAAATCTTTTTATTTAAAACAAAAGATTTTATCACGTTGTGTGATTTTTACATATTTTCTTTTATCATGCAGTATATTTTGATTGTATAGGCACATTCATGTACCATTTAGAAAATTTACCATATAATTTATTCAAACATAACAATTATGTTCACAATGTATAACAATTTACAATTATAAAAAAAAGAACTATACTGAGGAATATAATAAATTGTCTAGTAGAATACAAATGAAACAAATAAAAAACACAAAAAAATCTTATTCATTGTAATGAATTTGTTTTGTATTTATTGTAAAAGTCAATAGCGTTTACACAAAGCAATACAAATTTAAATGTTAGTTTAGGCAAATTATCATATGAGAATATGATATATTTGTCCTCGTTATAGGACGGCTGGGTCAGATTGAAATCGACCCGATTGACTTAAATCAGTTAACATACATGTAATTATATCGGGTTGAAAACTAATGATTTGATAAAAGAACTTTACAAAATAGACTGTCATCATATGTAATTTGATATTCTCCATTCATCACGCTTTACAATAAACCAAGGTCAAATTACTGAATATCCCCCTCTTTAATGTTTTAAATCTATTATTTTGACATAACGGTAAATTAAGATCACCAAATCATTGTTATAGTGATTAAGATGACTGCTATGCCCCTATTTTTTGACATTTTTACTTATTATGTCTGTTTATTTTGCTCAAATATGGTAATCAATATAATGGAAATTAATGCGACTGTTATACAAGTGAGAGATTTAGCTAGCTATAAAACCAAGTTTAATCCCCGATATCATCATAAGAAAATGCTTGTGCCAAGTCTGGAATTTGACAGTTGTTATCATTTCGTTTGATGTGTTTGAGCTATTGATTAGGCTTTTTAATTACGGAATTTCCGTTTTTAAATTTTCATCGGCATTCAGTATTTTTTGTCACTTTACCTTGTACTTGATATATTTTCAAGTTATTGCAACAAATTTTTGTTAAAATTTCAAAATAACGAATATATATTTTAAATACCAATTGGGAATACAATGTATCTTTTTTTTAAATTTCAAATTGGTATAAGTATTCGAATTTAGAATCATTATTTCTGATGATGTGTTTTTGAAGAGTTGCTGTTTGGAAATCTATAGAATTCATAAATACTATTCTCAGCAATTTCAAAGATTTCCCAGAATACAATATTTTCTACTTCATCAATAAATTTGATCTTCGAATATCAATGTGTAAATAAATGAAAATAACATCAATTTAAAATCCTTAAATTATGATCATGAACTAACATAATATAAAGCAGTATTGATGATCTATCAAATGTGAAACAATCTATTATTGAAAACAAACAATTGTTCCTACGTTGAATGATTTATATATATATTTTATGCAAGTCCATGTACAATTAGAATATCATATAATTTATTCAAACAGAATATGAACAAAAAAGTATAACAATATACAATTAAACAAATACAAAAGAACTATACTGCGGGATAGAGTTACTTGTGTGATAGAATAGAAATAAAACAAATAAAAAACACAAAACAGCTTTGTACATGTGCTATTTATTGGGATGAATTTGTTCTTTACTTATTAATAAAGTCAATACACAGCTACTTTTGCATAGGTACTATTTCTGTACTTAAAATTTGTAGTACTGGAAATTTACTTTTAATATTTAGTACTATTTCTTTACTTTAGAATTATTGTAATATTTAGGTACTTGTATTTTCAAGTACTTGATCTGTATTTAAAATATTGGTACAAAAATAATACAAATCAAGTACTGTAAAATACAGGTACCTAAATATTACAATAATTTTAAAGTAACAAAATAGTACTAAATATTAAACGTAGATATCAAGTACTACATATTTTTGGTACAGAAAAAGTACTTATGCAAAAGTAGCTGTGTAGCATTTACACAAAGTAATGCAAATTCATCTTAGATAAGGCAAATTATCACATAAAAATCAACTTAAAAAATATATATGATATCTTTGTCCTCGTTTTAGGACAGCTGCGTCAGATAGAAATCAAACCGATTAACCTCCATCTGTAAACTTTTATCGGGTTGATAATCTGCTAAACAAACTTTGTAATTGTTGTTAATGACTTGATATAAGAACCATACCAAAATGGATTTTGGACTACGTATATGAATGTTCCTAAATATGTCAAAGTGCGTATTATTATGTGTTTACTTTTCTACATTGGCTAGAGGTATAGGGGGAGGGTTGAGATCTCATAAACATTTTTAACCCCGCCGCATTTTTTCGCCTGTCCCAAGTCAGGAGCCTTTGTTAGTCTTGTATTATTTTAATTTTAGTTTCTTGTGTACAATTTGGAAATTAGTATTGCGTTCATCATCACTGAACTAGTATATATTTCTTTAGGGGCCAGCTAAAGGACGCCTCCGGGTGCGGGAATTTCTCGCTTCATTGAAGACCTATTGGTGACCTTCTGCTGTTGTTTTTTCTATGATCGGGTTGTTGTCTCTTTGACACATTCCCCATTTCCATTCTCAATTTTATTATGCAAATGTTATATTTATTGATATATGTTCATAAGTGAATATAATAAACTACTTACTTACTTACTGACTTATAAATACATGTGTTCATATGTTTACGTGCACTTGTATCAGGTCAATTTCTATCCGACGTTTTTTTTTAATTTCATGTTTTCATTTCTATCAAATAGTTTCACCACCAGTAAGAAACTATAAGCATACATTGAAAGTACAAAACTCTTTTTATCCCATATTGAAATCGCCTCGTGATGTTTTTCAATAACCGAAATGTTTTAGCAATGTACAAATCTTTGGAAAACTCATTTTGAAACCAAAAAACTTACCAAAAATAAGAACAACGAAAGACAAAAGTCTTACAATCCAAACTGTCTTCATTTTTGGTGGCAAAACACGCTGACCCGGTAGTGACCTATTACGGTTCTCTACTTTTCAATAGAATAAATCTTAAACATTTACAGTTACACTATTCAGTGTTATTTAAAAACAATTTGTAGAGACAGATCTAATTTCTTTGTTGGTTTGTTTGATTGAAACAATGCAGCGAAAATTCTCTCATTTAGGATATTTTATAAAGTAAAATCACAAAAAAAAAAAAACAAACTCCGAGGGAATTTCAAAACGAAAAGTCCCTAATAAAATGGCAAAATCAAAAGCTCAAGCACATCAAACGAATGGATAACAACTGTCAAATTCTTGACTTGAAACAGGTATTTTTCATGTAGACAATTGTGGATAATTAATTATCAAAGGCACCAGGATTATAATTTAATACGCCAGACGCGCGTTTCGTCTACATAAGACTCATCAGTGACGCTCAGATCAAAAAAGTTATAAAGTTCAAAGTTGAATAGCATTAATGACCCGAAATTCTAAAAAGTTGTGTCAAATACGGCTAAGGTAATCTATTCCTGGGATAAGAAAATCCTTAGTTTTTAAAAAAAATCAAAGCTTTGGATCAGGAAATTTATAAAAATGACCATATAATTCATATTCATGTCAACACCGAAGTGCTGACTACTGGGCTGGTGATACCATCTAGGACAAAACGTCCACCAGCAGTGGCAGCGATCCAGTGGTGTAAATAGTTATCAAAGGTACCAGGATTATAATTTGATACGCCAGACGACCTGGTTTGATAGCTAGATTAACATCTCACTTGTATGAAAGTCGAATATAATTCCACTATATTGACATTAATGAATGAACAAAACAAATAGACACAATATTCCACGTTATTCATTTCATTCTAGTTTATTCCTATATATTTTGTGAATGACAATCAATGCAAAAACGGCCAAATGTGCACCATTCTGATATAAATTGGAGCATAAGTCTACACACAAAAAAAGCAATCAGAAAATTTTTGGATTAAACCTATCAGAATCAAAACAGTAGACAGTCGAAAGATTTCAGACTGACATTCAAACTGATAAGTCGAACTATAACTGAATCGCTTTAGTTAACAAAATGAAAACGAATAAACCACAAACAACAGTATACGTAACACAACATAGCTGAATTCTTATATATATATATACTATTAATTAGTATGACAAGTTACAACAACACTGCTGCTATATATATCTGCTGCTATGCAGACATGATAAACCAGATACTGATTGAATAAAACTAAGCAAATTAAGGTAAATATCAAAGCCATGAACATATCCAAACTGGTGATGGTATTTCGAGCATCTTTGCTGTTGGCAGTTGGATTTACAACAACACAAAAACCCTGGCCCCTTGCTTTTGATGCCATTGGTGATTTTGTATTCGGAATCGATACATCATATCCTATAGTTTTCATTATACAACTAAACTATGAAGTTTTTTTCCGTCGTGTTTTTTTATGCCCCACCTACGATAGTAGAGGGGCATTATGTTTTCTGGTCTGTGCGTCCGTTCGTTCGTCCGTTCGTTCGTTCGTCCGTTCGTTCGTTCGTCCGTCTGTCCTGCTTCAGGTTAAAGTTTTTGGTCGAGGTAGTTTTTGATGAAGTTGAAGTCCAATCGACTTCAAACTTGGTACACATGTTCCCTATGATATGATCTTTCTAATTTTAATGCCAAATTAGAGATTTTACCCCAATTTCACGGTCCACTGAACATAGAAAATGATAGTGCGAGTGGGGCATTTGTGTACTGAGGACACATTCTTGTTTTATTATGTTAACGTTGCTATTTTTTTTTATTTATACCAAATGTATGGATAACCCTGTTGTTGAATCTTTTTCTTCATAATATATCATAAAAGACATGTGTATTTAATTTGCAACTCAAGTATATAAAATGTACATGAATAAAATAACATATTTATCCATTTATTAATTAAGAAATTATGAAAAAACTAAAGTTCAAACTTTCAAAGGCAAAATTGACCTGAGATTATTTTTACTTTTTTTTTAGGGTACATATTGGCCACATTTATAGACACCAGTTGGCAATAGAAGTATACCGCTGTTCAAAAGTCACTAATCGATTGAAAGAAAATAAATCTGGGTCACAAACTAAAACAAAAGGAACCACATATCATTTATAAGAGGAAAACAATGGAATAACAGAAACACTGAAGTGCAATTAAACAAACGTCATGAAACGGACTATTTGAAAACAACTGCCATATTTATGACTTTGTACAGGATATTTTAGGGCAAATGGTGGGTTGAACCTAGTTTTATGGATAGCCTAACCTCCAGCTGATATGACAATATCGCTGCGGGACAAGAATACAGTATAAACAAACGCAAGAACAAACCAGGCACATAGGGACGCACACATAAACAATATAATAGTACACGACAACACGTAAAGCGCAGAATATCTACAGACATCTTCTATTCACGACAGCACATGACACCACAAACAGTGACGTATACATAATCTTGAAATTCATACAATTATATGTAACGGATTCCACTATAATGGTCGAAATTATGTAAAGTAATTGCGGGTGCCATATTGTTTGCCCTGTATCCCGTTATTTTATTAAGTCGGTACATCTTTTGAGCTCATCTGACCCACAAATTTTCGTATCATTTAGCGTCCGTCGTCGGTTTAGATTCTCAAATCGGACAGGGCAGAAATGTAAATAATGTTGAGCTCTCTACCTATTGTATATTTTTGTCAAAACTGTCAGATGACTCTTGTAGGAGTTATTTCCTTATAAATATGACAAATTTCATCAATTTGTTATAAATATGTGCTCTTTTCTAAATACAGAAAAAAACAAGAATGTGTCCATAGTATACGGATGCCCCATCCGCAGTGTAATTTTCTATGTTCAGTGGACCATGAAAATGGGGTAAAATCTCTAATCAGGCATTAAAATTAGAAAGATCTTATCATTGGGACATGTGTACCAAGTTTCAAGTTGATTGGACTTCAAATTATTAAAAACTTCCTCGACCAAAAATTTTAACCTGTGGCGGGACAGACGGACGAACGGACGGGCGGACGAATGGACGGACGGATGAACGAACGGACAAATGGACACACAGACCAGAAAACATAATGCCCATAAATGGGACATAAAAAGTGTAGAAAGAAACTATAAAAGCAAAAATGAACAGCAAGGCAAAAACTAAAAACAATTCCACTTTGTTTAAAACATTAGATAACTTCTTATTAGTGTTATTTCCCTTAAAGGACGATTTGAAAATAAAATCTTTTAGCGTTTCTTCTAAGGTCTAACAAATATATTCTCCTCTCAAACTACAAAGCGAAACTGATTTAAACTTTGCCATAATCATAGTTAGGGATATGCTTTTTATTTTATTTGATTAAATTGCAAATCATATTAATTTGTAAAGTAGATCACAATATGTATCATGATACTATAGTATATAGATAATAGATACAAATATATATCTTAGTAATGCTTGAAAAGATTACACTTCACATGTAAATGATTAAGAAATGATACATCTGTTGTTGTTTAAGAAATAATTCATGGAAGCCATAGATTGTTGGAAATTTACACATGACCTGGGCCGTGATATTCGAATTTTATCCTGAGCGTTAGCGAGGGATAAAATTAACGAATATCACGGCCCAGGCCATGTGTAAATTTCCAACAATCTATGGCCTCCATGAATTATTTCGATTCTAATAGGACAAATACGGTCATTAAAAAACTGAAGCTAGGGTGGGTATGCCTTGTATGTGGCTGTTCTTTTTTTACTCCCTTTTAGATAAAGCTCAAATATCTTTATAAATATGTAACTTGCGTAGGTTATTTCGAGAATAACTGCTAGAAAAAAACTTTTTAATTCTTTAAGTTCTCAAACCCAACATTTGTCATTTTTAATTTACATGTTTTTCTCGTAAGCTTCCGTCAAATCAAAAGTTGACATTTTGTAACTAAGGAGCCGTCATGTTGACTTGCTGAAATGGGTAAATATGCGAATAATGCAATAGAATAGAAAATAAAACAAAACCTACCTCAAAAAATCAGTTTTAATACAATATCATATGAATTCCGATGGTTCACGTAACAGAAAACTTCAAGTTTAGCGGTTTCATTTGTATGACGTCATGTTTTGAAATGACTTAAATGCGCCAAAAAGATTAATAGACTTTCGCGGAATTTTATTAAATTTTTATTTTGTTGATTTCTCCGAGCTCTTGTGCATTACTTCTTTTTATTATGCATACGAATAAGAATAAAAGTTATTTTGTCTTTTTTTAATTGCACTTTTTAAAACAATAAAATCGGCAAAGGATCTGCAAATAGGTTCCAATACATGTAGATTTACGTGGGAAGTATATTGTAACAGCCATTATTATGCATATCTTTGAGTCTGCGCTAAGTATATTTTATCGAGAATTTTATCACAGTGTTGTTTACAAAGCTAAAGAAGCACGTCATATTAGAATTTCTCTTAATAATAAAAAAAAGCATCATATGAAATTTCTAACACAATGACTACTGAGTGTAAAGGACATCAAACTATGTTTGAACACAACTTATATAGGATATACGCGCCTATTAAAGCTATGTTTGTATGTAAATCATTTGCTGCAGCGCTAGGTCCATTACAGAAATTTCCCCGACACATTGAAACACATGTGGTTGTTTCACTGTCTACTTTATATTCACACAAAGAATCGTTGCTGGTTTGGATATTCTTCAGTTTTTTTAAAACTGTTGTATTAAACGACCAGTGAATGCCATCGCAACATGTTCTGATATACGCTTTCACAAATCCTGAAATATAGAACATATATACCCTTGACTTGTTTTACATTGATAATATGCAATTTAAGTATGTTGTTCTTCTTTAATGTCGTCACGTATTTCTCATTCAGGATTTTCAAATTGAAAACAAACAATGTCTATTATCGAAAAAACATTGAGCATTTTTTTAGACTCGATTTTTTTGGTAGAAATGTCACTATAGAAAAGGCGGGATAATTAGTATAGCAGCTATTATATTTATCAAAGTTGTACATATATCGATGCTAGTTTTTTATGATTGGTAAGGAACATGTGTTTATGCTATTTATAGAAAGGTCTGTTTTGATTGGATATATAAAGTATGCGGGAAGAATTTCATGCACGGGTGGTTTGATAGTAGTTAAAATCATTCGAGTCATTGCAGTCAAGTGCTCTAGATGCTTTTTTCCAAATAAATAATTATGAAAATTATTTATTTACAGGTTGATAGTCCAAGAAGAGTCGCAAACATTGATGTTGCAGTGATAGTTAGAGACAGACAATTTTCATATTTCTCATTGTATAAAAAATGAATTACGTGTACTTATTACCTGAATAAAAATGCACTTGACTTTTGCAAGTGGCTACTCCCATGTGAGAGTTTTGTATTATATCGATAAATGTTTTATGTTCGGTTGAGGTTACGAATTATAACATAATCGTTATTATTTATCCTTCAGACGGTGAAAATATCAATTATATAATTTCTACTAATAACAAGGTTAAAAAATAAACATTTGAGAGTGATCAGTACTTTTTGTAAAAGACTACAATGTTCATAAATTAATTCAATCGAAAACGAGGAAGGTGACCCCATTTTAATTGCATCTTTTCAAAGCTATTACCTAGCCTTAACAAAACATACAGAAGATAGTTTTGGCAGATATGAATAGAAGAATGTGTCTTTAACTTGCTGATGTATAGGGACTTGTAGTCTGCACGGTGGTTCATGGTTGTTAAAAGCAAAATCTTTAACAGTTCTGATTTTATTCTATTGACTAATGTTTTGGTCGAGATCGTGTTGCTCAAACTATAGTTTTCTCCGGTGTGTTCTCTGGGCCAGTTTGTCTTTTCTTATTTTGTCTTTCGATCATGGTTTTGTTCTTTTGTTTAATTTCCATTTAGTATCTCAACCCCTTTCAAAAAACTGATAGAATGTAAAATAATATTTGTTTAAAACATACCTCTTGCTTCATATTCCTCTATGCAGCAATAGTTATGTCCAGCCAATACACTACAACTTTGTACGTACGGATCATTTATAAAATCTCTCATGAAAACGTCCGTATCGTTCTTATATTCATGAATTAGTTTAGTATGTAGCTCCTCCATCCTTCCAGTGTTAACTTGACAGTCATTTTTACCCTCTTCGCTGGATGTGTCCATACAGGCAAAGCACATGCGAGTTTCACATTGTGTTTCTGAAATATTCAAAAAGTATCTATTATTTTCCGCGCTTCATACAAAATGTACTTCGGTCAACGATTTTACACCCCCATGAAGTTACAAAAAGAAGCATTCAATTCTTAAATGATTAGTCTAATTTGAAAAGATTACCATGGTGCTGCTCCCCGCAAATTTGTTTTGGTCAGATAAGTTTTAAACCATACTCAAATAGAACAAGACTTCTGATACGCTACTCATCTTTGTTTAATTCGACAACCCTTGTACACAAACTATGAAGACCAAGCAGCTCATATCCTATAATAACTTTTGATCATGCTGTCATATAATTCGGTTAGATATCCTAAATTTATCATGTTTTACAATAAAACAAGGTCAAATGTCTGAACCATATTCCCTTTACTAAACTTTTTAAATCTATCATGTCGTATTTTCAGCATATTTTTTGTCAAGTCAATTATTTTCATTAAGTGTTATATAATGGAGATATGTTTTTTCTTTCTTCTGCAGAATGAAGGATTTGAAGATTTTACTGAAACATTATTAACTAAAAAAATGTTGGAGGGAATTAAACGGTCAAGCCCAGCAGTGTTAGATTCAAGATTACCTATTACCAAAGGATTGTTGCTATTTAAAAATATTGCTGCTTTACAATTTTAACATTAACCTAAATTAAAAGCACACAATCTGCCTCTTGTATATGTGTTCCGGACCATATGAGTATTTGGACCATACACGTATGGTCATGACCATATGGGTATATACTCATATGGTGCGACCATACGCGTATGGCCGGGGTAATAAACACGTTTACTTTAATTACTTTTAAACTCTTCATATGGTATGACCTCTCTAGTTGTCACGTCATTCAAAAATGTTTTTGAGCATATTTTATTAATAAGAAAGATTAACTACATAAAGATAAGCAGCTTCACAAACTTAGTTTTATTCACTATTTGTAAGTACAATAAGAAGATGTCATAATCAAATGCACATATTGTTAACGGAAGTGTTGTTACTTTATGTATACCGCGGTTGTTTACACGGCGTCTGTTGATATACCGCGTTTATTGTGTAAAGTAGATGACATAACCGGCAAGGACCATAGTTTATTTAATTCTTTCTGTGAATATGGTGTACTGCAGTCATGTTACGATATTGGAGATCTAGAGCTTCTTAAAAGCACCGTAGACACATCGGAATTTCCCGATACCTTGATATCACTACACGCAGCTCTAAGTAAGGACGTGAATGAAACATATTTATGTTTGAATGTCTATGTGATTGTTTTTAATTCTTAATTGGCATAAAGATTCCATTCAAGAAATTATGATTTTTAGAAAAGCTATTTTTAAAGATTAGTCTTTTTTACATTTATATTCATCAACAAAAAAGACAAAACAATAAAATGAATAAGATAAAAAAAAAAAAAAAAAAAAAAAAACCAGTATGATTTGCATTTAAAATCTACAAACTAAACTTGAACACGAACAAAGTTTAAAGCAGTATCAAATGTGATAACGTCTTTGTTAAAATTATAATCATTTGAAAAGAAAAGATTTTTCCACGTAGTGTTATTCTTGGAAGTTGTATTCTTTTTATAGTAGTTTATTTTTAGTGCATGTGTATGCGCATATCATATAGAATAGAAGATACTTTGTTCTTACCCAATAGGCACACAAGCTATAACAATTAACCATTAAACAAGTACAAAAGCTGAAGGAAAAAAGTACTCGACTGAAAGAATATGAATGTAACAAATAAAATAACACATTACACACAAAAAAAACTTCTTACATGTATTATTCATTCTGATGAATTTGTATTGTACCTATTGTAAAATGCAGTAATAAATTCATATGATGGATAAGAATTTATTTCAACTTTAAAGCAAATAAATATATACTAACAAACTATAAAATTATTAATCCACGCAAAGAAGAACTGTTCCTCTTCGTTTAAATGGCTAAATATTTTCACTATAGGGAACGACCATTTAACTTTAAAAAAAAAAGGGGGTGTATATTTTTTTCCTAAAAAATATTCTGATCCCCAATTGGATGAAGAAATACAAAATTGTGGTCAAGTAGATGACAAAATGTTTTATTCTGAATCCAGATTTTCCCATACCTAATAGCGTTACATTTTCAAAACAAACATTTCAATGATAGATTCGAAAAACTGAAAAAATGTTAGTGCTTTGTGCAAAAATAAATTCTGAATCGGAAAATTTGTTTTTGGTCATATTAAAATCTTTTTCCTAATAACAATTTCTTTTAACAGATGAGTCGATCAGTGTCTGTAAATAGTTTTCTAGACTTCAATGTTTCATTATTCTTCTTCCGATCACTGAATTTTGTTTTGTTAAAAGCTTGGTTTGAAATGAACTTTTTTTTTGTTATATCAATAACATGAATAAGGAGAAAGAAATTGTTCTTTAATATATAAAATTGTATGTGCTGAGACATAGCATCTCATATATATCTGGCGTAGATCAATTCGGTAATATTAAGAAAATGATTGAAAAAAATGATAAAATTGAAAGTTACAAATATCTGAGTTTTTCCAAACAGCGTGGTGATTTTTTTGCTATAATCAAATTATTTGAACACTGGAATACTCGGTTCGAAACCCAAAAAACTTACCGAAAATAAGAACAACGAAGAATAGAGGTCCTACGATCCAAACTGTCTTCATTATGACGAAGTCCTAAATTGATAATTCAAAGAAAAACGCGGAGCCGGTAGTGAATTGTTTCGAATCACTGGTTTTCATAAATACAACACAAACGTAAAAATTAACGTAAACAAATTCCGTACTGTGTATAAAAAATAGATACAGAGAAATATCTTATTTCTTGTTTAATTTTCTGGGTGCATGATGTAGCTAATAAATTATAATTTCTGAAATTAATATACATGTAATCCGCGGTATTCACGGTAGAATTTTTTAAAATTTATTTGTTGTATGAAAATCATTGAAAAAACGATAGAACATGAACCATTCTGACGACAATTGGAACATTAAGTAAATGCACATACAGACAGAAAACACACAAACAGTATACGAAGACCTACTAGTTGCATTGTATTTTGTATGCAAATACCTTATGTTACCAAGTTTCTGTCTGCCATATGTCCATTGTCCTTGGCCTCATTTTCAGTACCTGCTTACAAACAATAACCGTTGTAATATTAAAGGGACACTAGCTACGAGATATATAAAAAATATAAATCTAAAATATGAATGTTTTTGGTTCAATCAATAATGAAAATGAAATAATTCAATAATAATTAACTTTTAGTAGCAAGTATGGGTCAATTTTGACAAAATAAGCTAAGAAATATTAAAGATTAATTATAAGCTTGCAAGTCAATAATTCGACCTCATTGAATCCTTATTAATGCGAACATCAATTTTAAAGGAAAAAAATTGAAAGTAAAACAGAGGTAAATAATTTGATTGACTGATTCGATCGACAAAAAATCGTTCTTAAAAAGATGAAAACATTAATTAACATATATTTTGATATGAAATTAAATAGACCTAGACAAATTCAATTGCACGATTTCGCTTAATCTAATTATATCTATATTTATGTTTAGATACCTTATATGGTTGTCGGATGAAAACTGTTTATTTTAGACTTTTAATAATTTGAATACATGTTTTACATTTTTATAAATCAAATATGAGAATTTGAGTCAAATCTGTGAACATGAATTTGACAGCTAGTGCCCATTTAAGTGAAATACCAGGGATGATTCCAGGTGTTTTCAAATGGGTCCCTTGACTATCAAAATTGGGAATTTTCATGCGATTGGGAATTTTTTTCCGGCATAAAATCTATGATGAATTAACACTATTTTCCTGTAAAAATGGAAAATGTATCAAGTTTTACCTATATATACATTGACTGCTGTAAGAAGTTGTAACATTTTGAATAATCCTGATGGAGCTACTGATTATCAAATACTAGTATATAAATATATCATGATTACCAGATCGCTTGACATTCTGACATTGGATTGGGACGAGTGAAAACTAAAGTTGTTACATGTACATGAAGTTTATTGTACTTCTTTTAGTAGTTTGCATCTTAGCTATGGTTACCTTTTTACATATAACAAATAAAAAAATCCATTGGGTAATTTTAAACAACTAGTCATCTTTATAAATTGACATTGCTTGAAATTAATTTCAAATTGGACTAGCACATTAGTTCTGTTGAATCCACGAAAGCATTTACAATGGTTTAAGTCTTATTTTTGTAAGATATTTTTTGGCAATTTTGTTGCTGATATAATTATATGGAAGGTGGTCATAGTTTTACCCTAGGTGTAACCCTAAGGAACAATAAAATTTAAACATTGAACCATGATAATTTGTTTTCAAATTTTAATTGTTTGGATAATTTCCACTATTCATATCAAACTGAAAAATGTTAAACAACGAATTTAAGGTAACTGGTTACAAATCGATTCTTCTCTCAGGTCCAAAGTTTTTAAAAGAATCAACAATTCCCTCCCAAGACTTATCTGGCAATGATATAAAACTAGAGTGATTTAATCTCAATAACTGATCAAGAGTTTTGTTGGACAATCTAGTTCTAAGGGATGTTTTAATGATCTTCAGCTGGCTGAAGCATCTCTCTACACAAGCTGTACTTAAGGGTATCACTTGTGACAGCAAGTACACCTGGTATAAGTTTTCATAGATTCCCTTAAGAACTGGTTCTTTTTGAAAATGTTGCAGAATGTCCCTTGCTACTTCAAATTTAGTAGTTTCCGATTCCCTCATTTGCTTCAAAGCAAACATCTGGTGTTTAAAACTGTTAAATTCTGCGACAAGTTTTGGTCCATCAATAATTGGAGTTCCCGTTTTTTTGTGTCTTTTGTAAGTGTCCTCTAAAGCAGTTCCATAGTGATTAGATAAGACGGAGATATCTGCTTCCCCATAACCCAGTAGGTCTTCAATATTATCAGGCAGATTTCGTGGATCCAAGACCCCAAAAGCCTGAAGCACAGGTTCAACTTGCATTGCCTCTTTAATTTCATTAATCAAGTCATGAATAAGAAAACGTCCATATCAAATTTGTCCATGTCTGTCAGGTTTCTTAATCGTCGTCCTAACGAGTTTCTCTCTGCAATTACCTCAAAAAATGAATCTATTTTACTTAAGTATTCCAGCGATTTTCCAGAATCTTTGACAAGAGAATCGACTATAGATTGCAAGGCATTTATAGTGCTTTCAACATAAACTGGTAATTTGGTAAAGTTAACGTCACTGCTTTGAAAGATCAGACTAAGTTTGTTTGTGACGCTAAGAATGTCGCATAAAATTACAATCATAGTTACTATTTCCGGTTTTTAATAAAATTGTTCGAACACCAAAAACCTGTGGATCTTTCGATTTGGTATAAATTTGATCCAACGCGTCAATATATGATTCAAAGCGAAGAAAAATGCGGACACATGCATCTTTGTGTGTTAACCATCTTGTAACCGAAGGCTTTATGGGTTCTAGGACCTTTTCACCTTTAACTTCCTGGATGTTTCTTAGCACATTGTCCTTCTGCGCACTATACTCAAAAAGTTTTGCAAAAGAAACGAAACATGCATCGGTTTCTTGTAAAATTGAGTAGTCCTTCATTACATGTTTGAAACAAAGTGCAAGTTTATGATTCCAACAATTAACATAAATAGAGTATACCGATTGGTGACGAAACAACCTTTGAACACCCTTAACAGAACCAGACATGGTATTACACCCGTCAAAAGCAACAAACATAACTTTTTCTATATCAATTCCTTTGGCTAAAAGAAATTCAGAAATAGTGCCCATTAAGCCTTCAGCCGTTATATTTTCAACGTTCACGATACCTAAGAAATGTTCAGTTGAGCCTTAGTAAGGGAATTTTCCAAATATTGCAAATTGCTCTAAATTTCCCTCATCACAAGTTTCATCTGCTAATATTGAAATGCAAGTTTGATTTCGTGCTGTTTCAAGTATATCAATTTCTAGTTTATTACTTATGCATGTTAAAAGCTGATCGACACTTCCAGCAGAAAGATAAGTTGCGTCAGCAGAACATGTATCTAAATATTCCTTAAAAGGATTAACGCTCAATTCTTCAGCCAAAAATCTAACTAGATCTTCCAAGTTATCTGTATGGGCCCATTTTTTTCTTACTATGAAATATAATGTTTTCCCAAGTTTTTTTATGTAGTCGCGGTTTCTTAACGTTTTTTGTTCTAATGTTTTCGATGCACCACTCTTTATTTGTTGTAATACAGTACCCTTATGTTTCGTACTCATATACCCCAGCTGTTTGTCAAGTGCTGATTTATGCCGATTAGAGTTGCCATGTTTGTCTAATTTGCGCTTAGGGTGGCCTCCACCTGAAGCCCAGTTGACTGCCAAATCAACAAAGGGAGTTTCATTAGAATTGTTAGATACTGCGGAGGAGTATTTTACACCAAAAGTTTCACATATTTTTAACAGATATCCGCCTTTTGAGAAATTATAGTAAAGCCACGGATAAGTCATACTATACTTTTTACTCAGTTCAAAACGTCTGACTTCTTTCTCATCTGAATCTTGCATAATTGGCAATGACGTATTAGGTGTAGAATTATAATCTGTAGTGTGACTGTCATTTTTAGCACTCGGTGCTCTTAATCTTATTATAGTTTCAGTATTTTGAGCAGTTTCAGTATTTTGAGCAATTTCAGCTATTACAGTTTCAGTATTTTGAGCAGTTTCAACTATTATAGTTTCAGTATTTTGAGCAGATTCAGCTATTATAGTTTCAGTATTTTGAACAGTTTTATCTATTATAGTTTCAGTATATTGCGCAATTTCAGCTATTACAGTTTCAGTATTTTGAGCAAGTTCAAGATCTTTATTAGAAGAGTTAGACAAGGAATTTGTGCTAGTAGAGCAGACAGTATCATCATCATCATTATTATTGTCATTACTTATTGATGTTTTTTTCAGTTTGTACTGCAGCTGCTTTACGGAAAATATCAGTTATTTTTAAATTTCCGTCCCAATCTCTTTTTCTGAGTTTTTTATTGTAATATTTTGAATTGTGACTTGCCATCTCGACTCTGAAAGATAGAATATGAAAACCCAAGTTTAATTTAAGGAAATTCAACGTAAAAATAATTTTACTTAAACCTTTTTTACAAAATCTTTAAAAAAAGTTAACAAGTGTTTGGACAAAAGGACGGACAAATGGACAGACCCACTCACTTCTACACGTTTCCCAGACACTTTCTTACTCTTAAACGCAATTATATTTTAGCTATGATTTCGACAATATTCTGGTCTCAAAGCAAAAAAAATAGATTCATTGTAATTTTTATGTTTTAGGAATAACAAAAAGACCAATATGTAGGATAAAGCAAAAACTGTAATTCTTATAATCATTAATGCCGGATCTGTCAGTTCTTGTTTAATAAATGACTTTGTTGATTTTTTTTATGACTGAATTTTAATATTGACTGTGTAGTATTATAATTTAAGTCTTGTATATTAAGTCGGCACTAGGTACCGTCTTGACCTTGTTTTATGGTATTATTGGTTCTTTCATTGTTGAAGACCCTCAAGTGGCTATCAAGATAAAAACAGAAATAAAAACCCTGACCGGCATTGCTATTTTTATTTTGTCTATCATGTATTGACTTTATGTGCAATTTAAGTCCCGTGTACGTTTTCTCCAAATTATTTTCCACTAATGGGTCTGAACACGACTTAATTAAAGTTTAGCCCTACAATATAAAAGGTCGTATCTAGATTTCATCTAGACTACAAAAGAAAGAGTAAATTCTGTATTTATTTAAAATTTATTGAGTTTTATTCTCCATGAAGAAACAATATTTTTTTCTGTGCCCAATAGCATTGTATCTTCTTAAAATACTAACCCGAACCTCAACCCCAAAACATTGAGTTGAGGTTTTTTTTATCCTTCATTGATTTGTTTATGTCGTCCTTTATTCTAAAATGCCTAGACAGTCGGACTTTTGACAGAAATACTTATTTATATTTTTTATAAATATATTTTATAACGAGTTCTGTTAATCGATCTGCATTTACGATAGTCCGAGATTACTCTGACGTCCAACGGCTGTTTAGCCAGACAAGCTGGTCACACGGCCCAGCTTGTCTGGCTAAACAACCGTTGGACGTCAGAGTAATATCGGACTACTTTTACGAGATCGGCGCACATTAAATTTATCAGAGGTATTGTCAAAATTAATGAGTTTTGCTCCCTGCGAAGGTCTGCTTTTACGAGACCCATTTTGGCAAAAAGCATCTGTAATCGACCTGCTGGGCGATCTGTTTTTACGAGATCGAATACTCCCATGTAACATTTTTTTGTCAAATTTATGATATTCTAACTAAAAGGTCTCACTCTGCTTTAACATTACGAGACCAAAGGTATTGAAAGACTTCTCTTAAACTTTTGAAAGAAAACTTACAACAATATGCTCACTTACCTTATCTTAACAATCTTCCGTTGACATTATTCTTATTCGGATTTTAACACGCTTTGGCGAGAAATGCGGGAAAATTGTAATTGCCTAAGTCGAAAACGGAAAAATTTCCGGAAATAATTTTTTTTTTTTTTTTTTTGAATTGGGAATTTATTTTCACCCATTTTTTCCGAGGCCGCTATAGGAATCGAGGGTCAATATAGTAGAATCATCCCTGAATACTCACTTAATATGAGTGAAAGGATAACTATATTTGGTATATAAGTTTCTGTTAGCGTATACATGTCCGTCGAGTAGCATTCATCTGACCTTGACCTTATTCCATGGACTAGTGATCAAAGGCAAAGCTACGTGGTCATCTCAGTATCTCATAGAATATGAGCATGAGGTAACTTATTTTTGGTGTATGAAATGATTTTGAGGTGTTAATGTCGGTCTGGCAGATTTCATTTGACGTTGACTTTAATTTCATGGTTCATTGACTAATGTCTTTTGTATCGTTAAGTCTACTTCTCAGATATGATAAGCAATAGGTCAATTTTGGTTTCTATATAGAAAGATTAAAAGATGTACGTGACTGTAACCGAGGGGTCAAATGACCTTAGATATATCTTCATGGTTCATTGGTTAATGATAAGTTCTGTTATTTTGTCAATTTATCAGATACTATAAAGCAATAGGTCAACTATATATGGCTTGGGAATGATTGTAAGGTGTACATGTTTGTATGCATGGTTCATATGACCTAGACCTTATTCTCATGATTCTTGTCTCTTTCTCATGAATTGTTATCGATAGGGCCATACTAGTGGTGTATGGAATGATTGCAAGGTCTATATGTTTGTCTAGCATTGTTTTCATGACCTTGACCTCATTTATGATACATTGATCAATGTTAAGATTTTGTGGTTTGATCTGTTTATCATGTACTGTTACTGATAGGGTCACAAAAGTTGGTGTATAGAATGATTACAAGGTGTACATGTTTGTTTAGAATTGTTCATATGGCATTGACCTCATTGTAATGATACCTTGATCAATGTTAAGATGTTGTGGTTTGATCTGTTTTTCCTACACTTTTAACAATAGTTCCTTAATGTGGGATGATTGCAAGGCGTGAATGTCTGTCGTGCATGAACTGAATTTTAATGTGCGTATTGTTATGCGTTTACTTTTCTACATTGGCTAGAGGTATAGGGGGAGGGTTGCGATCTCACAAACATGTTTAACACCGCCGCATTTTTGCGCCTGTCCCAAGTCAGAAGCCTCTGGCCTTTGTTAGTCTTGTAATATTTTAATTTTAGTTTCTTGTGTACAATTTGGAAATTAGTATGGCGTTCATTATCACTTAACTAGTATATATTTGTTTAGGGGCCAGCTGAAGGACGCCTCAGGATGCGGGAATTTCTCGCTACTTTGAAGACCTGTTTGTGACCTTCTGCTGTTGTTTTTTTCTATGGTCGGGTTGTTGTCTCTTTGGCACATTCCCCATTTCCATTCTGTATATGAGCGTCACTGATGAGTCTTATGTAGACGAAACGCGCGTCTGGCGTACTAAATTATAATCCTGGTACCTTTGATAACTAATTATGATACATTTGACCCTGACTTCATTCTCGTGATCCATTGATCAATGGCACAAAAAAAAACCGGATTTATAAAAACAAGTGAAATTATAAAGAATAGATGTTGAAAATAGAAGAATTTGAAATATACAAAACTGAATATGGAGATGACTAATGTACAGAATAGAGCAATCAATTCATTTTAGAAAGTGTCGAGAGTAAAATCATTTCCATGAAAATTTTACATAACTAGCGTTATTTTCAAAGACAAAACTTCCGTAAAAATTTTAAAATATACAGAAATTATGTACCACTACGGACCCTCACAGTTTCATCTACCCACGGAGTAGTTTTATTCAGTTTATACCAATTTGTATAACACCCATTAAGATATATGACTTAAAATAATGTAGGAATACTATTTAAAACTAAGTTCAGTAATGTTTCTATAATATTAAATTGTGTACAGATGAATTTAACAAATAGGTACGTATTGCCTTAATTACAAAAGTGTTACTCATACCGATCCTACTTAACATCCATTTCTGTACTGAGATTACTTTAATCAGGCAAAAACTAGTATATGGTAATTTTTAAAAGCAATGAATATAAAACTAGGTATATGTACATTCTGTAATGAGTAAGATACAACTTTTAAATCAGTTCGTATCATTATTAGAATGTGACTTATATATCAGTTTTAACGGTAGAACATTTAAATTAGATCTGTATGGTAGTCAACTCAAACTAAGATTACTTCTTAGTTCAAAAAGAAATTTTGAATATATACTAGACATTAAAACTAAACTTTTTAACAGTCCCGATCTTACCTTAACCTCGTATCAATTGTTCATAGGTCAGATTTAAGTTTTCGTTTAGACATTTCTAAGACACTATAAGAAATGTGTCAACTGCAATTAGTTTCGGAGTGTAGTTTATGTGTGTTTGTTTATTTGGTAGTGTTCATCTGACCTAGGCCTCACTATTATTGATCATTGATAATGTTAAGTTAATATCATATTTGTAGTGAAACTTTTGATCATGAACATTTTCAATATGTAAGCAGGCTAAACATCTCAGCGTGTCCACTCGTGTTTGATAGTGTTTCAACTACTGAAAATAATCCAAAGACAATGGACATATGAGAGATGAGAACCTTTGATATTCTTAAGAAATTTGTAAACACGATATAGATTTCTACCTTTTGTAATGCCCGCGTCACACTGTCCCGATTTTTATATACGATGGACACCCGAATGCGAAAATTGTAAGTTCGTACGAAGTTGGTCCCGATCTCGTTAAAATACCAAAAAGTGATCGAAGCAAGTACGATGAATAACGAAGTTTATACGATGGTGCCGAAATTATATACGATAGTGAAAGATGGAAATACGAAGGTTAACCGAAGACGGGTATTTAAGCTTCATATCTCAGCCGAAGCCTACACGATGGATCACGAAGGCTACACGATGGATTACGAAGGCTACACGATGGATTACGATGATGGCGCGATGGCCATACGATGTCTAAAAGACGTTGGTTCTAAAGACAATATTAAAGGTATTTCCAGTTGCTGAATGTTTTGGTTGATTTCTAAAAAAATAGTTTATGTATCAAATATGCATATTCAATTTACCATTTTCTGCATGTGTCATATACAAATATAGTGTCCATATTTGTCCCCAATGTGTTACATACGAGGGGATGCCACGCTCGGCATTGCCTTGTTTGAACTGTAAAATGTGTGCACTAGTCTGAATAATCACCCATAATTATGCCCATCATCCCATGTTTACTGATCTATCTTAAAGGTAAGGTAATGGGTGTTCGTTGATGCCTTTTATTCAAAAAGAGCTCTTTCCAGGAGAATATCATAATAATATAGACAAAAGGAAGGATGTGGGGAAAGCAACAAATGCGGCAAAATATGACATATAGAAAACAAAATGGTTATGGAGTAAACATTCGTGTGACAACAACTCAGACGATACATAAAAAATCAGAATAATGAAGAAAAAGATGGTTTCCCTATATACGCGTACCTGCAGTGTTGGTATACGAGGGGCGTTTATGATTTTCATTATGTTACTTGATATGAAAAATTGACAAAAAATAATATTTTACTTGTAAAAGTAAATCCTGAGCCTGTAATAGCTGCTCTTCTTGTTCCATTTGAATTAATAGAAACAACGCTGTCGCCTTTCTTGTTCTCATAGAATCATATGATATGAGCTCCATGTTTTGTGAACGTCTTTCTGAACTGTCGTATTAGACTAACCAGTGCATATCGTGCATGGCACTTTAAATGTATTTTAGCGCTAAAATTAACTTACATTTAGCTGGAAATATTGCCGTCGTAGTTCCATCTTGTCGCCTTCCTACTTTTATTCGATGGCAACACGACGGGATTATGAGGTCTTCACGAAGTCGTGTTGCCATCGTAAGACCTTCGGGTAGCTTCGTGATTCATTCGTGTAGACATCGTAATGTCAAAACTGCCCGATGGAAACGATAGAAACACGAATGCAATACGATGTTCAAAAATGCATTCCCGGTGACATTACGATGGTGAGGATGGTGATACGAACTCAATACGAACCCTAAACATCGGACGCACCTTCGGGGATTTTTTAACATGTTAAAAAATTTAGAACCCTTCCCGAAGTTGTCCCCGAAGGCTAGAAAAAGTGGCCGATGGTTCTACGATGATTAAAGATGGCACTACGAATAGCCCGATCTGGATACGATCAGTCCCGATTTTGAAAATTTCCATAATCGTGTTGCCATCGGCGTAAAAATCGGGACAGTGTGACGCGGGCATAAAGGAAATCATTATACAATTAGTTAATTCAAGACTCAGCTGGCATATAGATTGGTGCATGTCTTTTGTTCCGAGATATTACAGGAGACAGCATTATTAATTAAAGTAGATCAAAAGTGGTCACGGAATATGTGTTAAGGGCTAGAATACATATTAAAGACACAAACAAAAATACTTTCTACAAAGCCCGTTAATACAAGTTAAATTTTAGTTTTGAGGCAACTATAAACCCTTTATGTGCCTTCCCCATTTACATGAAGTCTTTTGTCTTCTTTTAATATTGTGCTTTTTGTATTTTTCTTGTGTTGTAAAATTTTTTGTTTTTCTTTAACATTGCTTCCAATTTGTCTGAATTATGATACAGTTTTGATGATATTATTTTCTTATTACCTTACATTTTCTTCACAACTCCAATTTTTTTAGTAACTATAAATCAATGTCTATGAATATTAATTACATTCAGATTTATGCTTACAAATATTGTTTATATCTTAAACATTTTACCTCTGGTTGATAGTTGTCTTATTGGCAATCATACCAAATCTTCCTATTTATATCTGAGAAGGAAACTAATCCAATTTTTCGACCAAGTAAATATTATATGCTGGTCCACATGTACTTTTAAAATATTCTTAATATTCAGTCAACTATAATAAAACATTGTTTAATTAATTCATTTTATATCTTATTTTTCAAATAATAAGGTGCCATCATAACCTAGTAAGAATTTGCATATACCAAGTCAGGAATATGACTGTTGTTGTCAATTCGTTTGATAAGTTTAAGCTGTGATTTTTCTGTTTGATAATTAGGCACTTTCCGTTTTTAATTTTCTTCGGAGTTCAGTATTTTTCTGAATTTACTTTGCATAGAAAGAATGATATTAAAATAGGAATGAGTCCATAAAACACAGATGCCCCATCAGCACTTTAATTTTCTATGTTCATTGGACCGTGAAAATGGGACAAAAACTATAATTTGGCATTAAAATCGGTAAGATTGTATTTATGGGAACATGTGTACTAAGTTTCAAGTTGATTGAACTTTTAATTTGATAAAAAACCAGATGCTCCGCAGGGCGCAGCTTTATAAGACCGCAGAGGTTGAACCCTGAACGGTTGGGGCAAGTATGGACAAAACATTCCCACTGGATTCAGCTCTAAATTTGGATTGTGATTAAATAGTTGACACAGCATAGGTTTATGACACAGAATTAATGTGGTCTAATGAACTTAAAACATTTTTTTGCCTTTGAGCAATTCACTATGCTGTTGAATATTAATCCTCTCTAAAAAATGTTTGAAGAAATTTTCTTTTTATTTATGAAATCTATAATGAGAAAAATTTAACCTCCCCGCCCCCCCTCTCCCCCATTTCTTTTTTCACATCCCCCTTTCCCTTTTTCCAAAACTGATCTCAATTCAAATTTCTAATGGAGTTTGCAACAATAACTACTCATTTAAATACATCATAAAATATTAAAATGTAAAATAAAGTGCTTGTTATCACTGAATGGTAAATATTGTTCTAATTTATCAGTTGGTAGTAAAAGTGAATATGCATTGTATATTGTATAGAACAATGATTTAAGTTGATTCAACTACTCTTCTGGGCAAAGAAAAATAACTCCAATTGAAAATTTCTTGCTATTGCACAACATTGTGCAATTGAAGATTTCTTGCTATTGAGCAATACTGTGCAATTGAAAATTTCTTGCTATTGCACAATACTGTGCAATTGAAAATTTGTTGCTATTGCTGAATACTGTGCAATTGAAAATTTCTTGCTATTGCACAATACTTAATATATATAATAATTTTGGATCCTGATTTGAACCAACTTGAAAACTGGGCCCATAATCAAAAATCTAAGTACATGTTTAGATTCAGCATATCAAAAAAGCCCATGAATTCAATTTGTGTTAAAATCAAACTTAGTTTAATTTTGGACCCTTTGGACTTTAAAATTTAGATCAATTTGAAAACGGGACCAAAAATTAAGAATCTAATTACACAGTTAGATTTGGCATATCAAAGAACCCCAATTATTCAATTTTTGATGAAATCGAAAACAAGTTTAATTTTGGAACCCGATTTGGACCTACTTGAAAACTGGGCCAATAATAAAAAATCTAAGTACATTTTTACATTCAGCATATCAAAGAACCCCAATTATTCAATTTTTGTTAAAATCAAACTAAGTTCAATGTTGGACCCTTTGGGCCCCTTTTTCCTAAACTGTTGGGACCAATACTTCCAAAATCGAACCCAACCTTCCTTTTATGGTCATAAACCTTGTGTTTAGATTTCATAGATTTCTATTTACTTATACTAAAGTTATGGTGTGAAAACCAAGAATAATGCTTATTTGGGCCCCTTTTTGGCCCCTAATTCCTAAACTGTTGTGACCTCAACTCCCAAAATCAATGCCAACCTTCCTTTTGTGGTTATAAACCTTGTGTTTAAATTTCATTGATTTCTATTCACTTATACTAAAGTTATTGTGCGAAAACAAAGAATAATGCTTATTTGGGCCCTTTGTTCGCCCCTAATTCCTAAACTGTTGAAACCAAAACTCCCAAAATCAATCCAAACCTTCCTTTTGTGGTCATAAACCTTGTGTCAAAATGATAGATTTCTTTTCACTTAAACTAAAGTTATAGTGCGAAAACCAAGAAAATGCTTATTTGGGCCCTTTTTGGCCCCTAATTCCTAAAATGTTGGGACCAAAACTCCTATAATCAATCTAACCTTCCTTTTGTGGTCATAAACCTTGTGTTAAAATTTCATGGATTTCTATTCACTTTTACTAAAGTTAGAGTGCGAAAACTAAAAGTATTCGGACGACGACGACGACGCAGACGACGACGCAGACGACGACGCCAACGTGATACCAATATACGACCAAAAATTTTCAATTTTTGCGGTCATATAAAAAAACTACTTGCCAGTCAACACTAAGGTTGTGAGTTCGAACCCCGCTCGTCCTCATGCACTCGACTCCAATCTTAATTGACTAGAATTGTCATTTGATGAAGGTCGGTGCTTGTCTCCCGGCACTCCGGCATTCTCACCAATAAAACCAGGTCGCCACGAATTAGCCCAAAAGCGGTGCTTAAAAGTAGCGTTTAAACACCAAAAATCAAAATCAAATCAAAATTTTAAAGTCTGATCATCCCATAACTATGCTTCAAACGTCAATAAACTGATTGCCTGCAACACTATTTTTTTATGTTCTTACTGGCCTGTTAATTACTCACATAGGAAACTGTTTACAGAATCCTTCTGGTGCCACTTTAGGTCGGTTGAAAACAAAACTTTACGACAAAAGATATGATTTCAGCTTTCCAATTGTGAACTTTCCATTTCTAAGTAGCAACATTCCAGCAGCACCTGCATACGGGGTATATATCTCCCAATTGATACGATATTCCCGTGCTTGCATTTCCCATCATGATTTTCTTGATAGAGGGTTGCTGCTCACAAGAAAGCTATTAAACCAAGAGTTCCAAATGCTGAAGTTGAAATCATCCCTTCGTAAATTTTACGGACGCCATCACGAGTTGGTTGACCGTTATGGAATAACCGTTTCACAAATGATATCGGATATGTTCCTTACGTCGTAACTACAATCCCCTTCCCTTTCATGAATGTGACCTACCGAATTAAACTATTTACCGGATTTGTAATCACATAAGCAACACGACGGGTGCCACATGTGGAGCAGGATCTGCTTACCCTTCTGGAGCACCTGAGATCACCCCTAGTTTTTGGAGGGGTTCGTGTTGTTTTTTCTTTAGTTTTCTATGTAGTGTCATGTTTACTATTGTTTTTCTGTTTGTCTTTTTCATTTTTAGCAATGGCGTTGTCAGTTTGTTTTAGATTTATGAGTTTGACTGTCCCTTTGGTATCTTTCGTCCCTCTTTTAGGACAGGATATGTCTACCCTTCTAAAGCCCATGAGGTAAACCTGATTCAGTCGGGTCCATGTTGTTTTTGTGGACAAATAATATTGATCATTTTATTTGTCCTTGTATTGGCCCAATTTTGTGGTGGTCTCTTGTCAGCTTGTGACAGTCACTTTTGAAACTTCCCTTGGTATTTTTTCACCTCTTTTCTTCTTTGTATTTTATAAAACAGAGCATCTGGGAAATTATATTAATCGAAAGATAATGCGGTCATAAAATAGTAAGGTGAATGTACAATTCAGTAATAGCACTTGATATGATATTTATAGTCATGGTGTTTATTTAAATAGTTCATATAATAAAACAATCATTTCAGTAATAATTTAAAAAAAAGTCTAGAGATAGAATATAGACAAGAAACTAAGAAAGCTTATAGGTTGACTCTAAAGTTAGATAAGATATAGTTGTCTTTTGATGAGGTAATTATGTGATTTTATTGACTTTTGTCAACTTGATATTAACTGAAGTCAATCATACCACATATTTACCGAAACAAAAGACAGTAATTGGTTTATTCCACTTTTCGAGGAAAAACAATGCATTTAATGACAATAATTTACCTAAAGGTTACACTTTGTAAATACAGCTGTTTCTCAAAACACGCCTCTTTTGGAGAGATCTTGAATATTCATAGAAAATTAATTTTGTTTACATACTGGTTCCCAGTTATGCTCTATGTGTTCCATCTCACAGAGACATAACTTGGGAATGTTACCAGTAAATAAACATGTGCATATTGTTTACATTGAAATCTGTTGTAACCTTTCATTCGAGGTAGGGGTAGTTAAGAAAATTAGTGTTAGTTTAAACTCTGAGAAGTTCAGGGCATATAAACGTTGAAAATAAGCCGCACAGCCCTATATTTTGACCTTTGAAAAAAAATTGTGGTGCATATGAATTTTCAATTTTAGAATAAGATTTTTTCAAAACTTCATAGTAAAATTGGTACAGTTTTATCCGTAAAAGAAGTTCCTATGGGAAATTGCATTGTCAATATTTACAGAAATGCAACCTATATAGGGTGAAAAAGGGGAACATTCAGAATTAAATCAAATTTGCTTTATTTCACAGATTTTAAAGAAATTAACCCAAATATGAAGTTTTATAAATATTTAATGAAGATTGATAGAATCCTGGGCCTCAATTATGATGACTTAGCATAAATTCACAATTTACAGTATGCATAGTTTACTTAAAGTCCTGGATACAAAATTAATTCATAATATTTGCATATTTGTAGGTTAAATTGTAATGCCCGCGTCACACTGTCCCAATTTTCATATACGATGGACACCCGAAAGCGAAAATTGTAAGTTCGTACGAAGTTGGTCCCGATTTCGTTAAAATACCAAAAAGTGACCGAAGCAAGTACGATGAATAACGAAGTCTATACGATGGTGCCGAAATTATATACGATATCAAAAGATGGACATACGAAGGTTAACCAAAGACGGGTATTTAAGCTTCATATCTCAGCCGAAGCCTACACGATGGATCACGAAGGCTACACGATGGATTACGAAGGCTACACGATGGATTACGAAGGCTACACGATGGATTACGATGATGGCGCGATGACCATACGATGTCTAAAAGACGACGTGTACAGCTTACGATGCATTTAAATTATATGCCGAAGGCATCACGCGTTTTAAATTGTTTGATCAATATTGAATATATATTATATTGTACTTTTAATTTCTGGTTTAATCATAAGACGGAAGACCGTGGGCTTGAAGGGTAAAACTTGACTCTGAGTCTCTGCAAATAATGCCACCAAAATCAGGGAGAGGGAGAGGAAGAGGGAGGGGTTTGAGTCTAGCAGGAAAGTACAAGACCAAAAGAAAAATAGATATAGAAGTGGAAAGTTCGGAATCGGATACCCATAGCACAGAGAAAAAGAGACAAAGAACTGGAAGTCCGATCGAAACTGAACAAGAAATCCATAAATAGGACCAAGAGCACCAAAAGATGGAACAACAAGCGTCGACGCCTCCCCTAACTGATAGCAGACAATGTGGGACACTGAATCACCTCAGTGGCAAATTCGTCTTTAATTGCATCGCAAACTTCTTGCACTATGAGCGATATGGTATTGGGGACTACCCTGAAGTTATAGGCTAAGCTTTGGTAACTGTCACCAGATGCTAGGTGTCTGTCTTAGTGTTATGGATAGCTTTAAACCAGAAGATAGTGATTGTCCATACCATGTATCTTGTTTTTGTATATATTTTGCATTGAATCCTCCTTAACACCTCATCTTAAAGTCCTCTTGGTAACCTAGTATAGTTATAGAAGGTTTTGTCATCTTCCGTTTTTAGCTCTTTTAGAAACGTTGTGAAATGTCCAATTGTTGTCTTCGCCTTTCCGACAACCACTTCCGTACCCATACGGATCAGGATTTTCTTCGTCGTCTTTGGTTCCGTCTTCTCTGGAAAATAAACAAGATAAATAAAGGTAAAATACATGTATGTACATAATACAAGTATACAAACGATCTAAAAATGCGTTCTACCTGTTTTGAACTTTTTTATGATACGAACAGAATTTCGACAACATATCGTTTCTGTACAAGTCTGCCATGCATGGAGGGAATCGGTCTTTTTGACTAATTCTTATAAAACTTAGTTTATTATCCCCTCGCCTACTACATGTAAGTTGCGTGTAGATAAAATTGTTATGGACACTCTAGAACCAAAATGCTCAAAACGTGGTATGGTGTTACTCGTTAAGAATATCTTAAGCGCTATTGACTTTAAAGTTCAAAGGTCAAGGTCACAGTGGCAGTTGTAATACAAGGCAATATCACCCTTGTGGACACTCTAAAACCAATATGCTTCAAAAGATTTAAACCACAGTTGGTATATTATTCCTCCTTGTAATGATGTGACATTTTTTATGTTCAAGGCCAAAGGTCAAGGTCATGCAGAGGGAATTGTTTTTTCTCTTTGAAATAGCATAATACACAGGAAATTGATTGCTCATTTTTTTACCTGCTGGTTCTATAGACAATATTAAAGGTATTTCCAGTTACTGAATGTTTTGGTTGATTTCTAAAAAAATAGTTTATGTATCAAATATGCATATTCAATTTACCATTATGCATGTGTCATATACAAATATAGTGTCCATATTTGTCCCCAATATGTTACATACGAGGGGATGCCACGCTCGGCATTGCCTTGTTTGAACTGCAAAATGTGTGCACTAGTCTGAATAATCACCCATAATTATGCCCATGTTTACTGATCTATCTTAAAAGTAAGGTAATGGGTTCGTTGATCCCTTTTATTCAAAAAGAGCTCTTTCCAGGAGTTAGACTATCATAATAATATAAACAAAAGGAAGGATGTGGGGAAAGCAACAAATGCGTCAAAATATGACATATAGAAAACAAAATGGTTATGGAGTAAACATTCGTGTGACAACAACTCAGACGATACATAAAAAATCAGAATAATGAAGAAAAAGTTGGTTTCCCTATATATACGTGTACCTGCAGTGTTGGTGTACGAGGCGTGTTTATGATTTTAATTATGTTACTTGATATAAAAAAATTGACAAAAAATAATATTTTACGTGTAAAAGTAAATCCTGAGCCTGTAATAGCTGCTCTTCTTGTTCCATTTGAATTAATAGAAACAACGCTGTCGCCTTTCTTGTTCTCATATAATCATATGATATGAGCTCCATGTTTTGTGAACGTCTTTCTTAACTGTCGTATTACACTGACCAGTGCAAATCGCGCATGGCACTTTAAATGTATTTTAGCGCGAAAATTAACTTACATTTAGCTGGATTTATTGCCGTCGTAGTTCCATCTTGTCGCCTTTGTACTTTTATTCGATGGCAACACGACGGGATTACGAGGTCTTCACGAAGTCTTGTTGCCATCGTAAGACCTTCGGGTAGCTTCGTGATTCATTTGTGTAGACATCGTAATGTCAAAACTGCCCGATGGAAACGATTGAAACACGAATGCAATACGATGTTCAAAGATGTATTCCCGGTGACATTACGATGGTGAGGATGGTGATACGAACTCAATACGAACACTCAACATCGGACGCACCTTCGGGGATTTTTTAACAAGTTAAAAAATTTAGAACCCTTCCCGAAGTTGTCCCTGAAGGCTAGAAAAAGTGGCCGATGGTTCTACGATGGTTAAAGATGGCACTACGAATAGCCCGATCTGGATACGATCAGTCCCGATTTTGAACATTTCCATAATCGTGTTGCCATCGGCGTAAAAATCGGGACAGTGTGACGCGGGCATTAAGAAGTGCTTATATTTACTCTTCACAGTCATTGAAACTCATAGATCCTACCTGAATATTATTTATGGGGTATTTGTGTCCTTTCGATAACCCAAAAGTAAGCCGCAACACCTAAATCTGCTTTTGTGTCACCACGGCATAATAAATACAGGCTAGAAAAACAAAAATATCTCAAAGAACTTACAATAGTGTGTTCTATCCTGAATATGTACTAAATATTCCAAATTGCACAAACAGCAGAATGATTTAGGAAATTTGAGGCCCCAGGGGCAAAAAACATAGAAAATTGCCTACCCCCTGAGTCATAAAACAAATAATTTAACTTGTAAATGCTATGATTTTATGATTTTAAAGTTCGTGATATAGAAAACAATAACTATGATTGGAAGTTATGCCAAAATCAGATGTTAGCAGTCATCTCTACAACATTTTAAGTGAATTTTTATCTCAGACTGGTATCTGCATACATACAACTATTGCAAATATGGATTTGTTTGAACACTTCTAGTATATATATTAGCTAAATTGTGTCAGATATATGGTTACAGATGATACTGTTGTGACAAGAATTCTAAATTGACCATTTGAGGCAGAAAATGTGTTCTTTAATTCACAAATAGGCATACAGTAAGATGTGGACTGGAGACAGAGGCTGGATTGGATACTTTATATAATCTTGAATGTTGTAATGATTAACTGCTAAACATTACATTTATAGTATTCTGATATGCTTTCAATATGTTTAAACAGGTTCTAGGCATTTTTTATCAGAAAATATGCAAATAGGGTAAGCTAGCAATAATTAAAGTCTTGTTTTAAAATTCTTTAAACAATTGAAACAGGGGAGGGGGTATAAAATGTATAGTAAAGAAAAATTTAGAGTATACACAGTGATTTCTTTAAGACTATAATTCTGATAAATGAGTATTAATGTGAGAAAAACTGATTTTAGAGAGTTTTCTATTTGAATAAATGTCTGTATAGGTTACACTTTGTAAATACAGCTGTTTCTCAAAACACGCCTCTTTTGGGTCGATCTTGAATATTTATAGAAAATTAATTTTGTTTACATACTGGTTCCCAGTTATGCTCTTTGTGTTCCATCTCACAGAGACATAGCTTGGGAATGTTACCAGTAAATAAACATGTGCATATTGTTTACATTGAAATCTGTGGTAACCTTCCATTCGAGGTAGGGGTAGTTAAGAAAATTAGTGTTAGTTTAAACACTTAGGTTCAGGGCATATAAACGTTGAAAATATGCCGCACAGCCCTATATTTGGACCTTTGAAAAAAATTGTGGTGCATATGAACTTTCAATTCTAGAAAAAAAAACTTCATAGTAAAAGTGGTACAGTTTAAGCCGTAAAAGGAGTTCCTATGGGAAATTGCATTGTCAATATTTACAGAAATGCAACCTTTACTAATTGTACCTTAAACATTTCCTAAACATTAAAGATGTTAATGTATTGTTTAGCATGGTGAATATTACTTTTCTTCAGATTAATATTACTTATTCATCCAATTTATAAAGAAAAGCTTACTACATTGAACTATTTGTCTAAGGTAATATAACAAGCTTGTTAGTGACAGGCAGGTTTTATAAATGCAGCCTACACAGTTGGCCACAATTTTAAAAGCGAAGCCTTGCAAAATTTATAGCATCAGCCAATAAAATCTATACAAAACTGTTAAAAAAGTTCAATTGGCCTATGGCTGATTTATTTGATCATGATCACTGTGAATGTTATGTTTTGTACATTTAATTACAATATTAAAATTATTTTGGTATACAAAAACAAAAATCTTACAAATATATTAGTCTTTATTACAATAACTTCAAACCCAGCAGTCAGTACTTCAATTTCAAATGTAAATTTGAACAGAACACAATTGTGTATTAAGAAAACTTTACACTTGACGTAGTTAATTAACAGTCCATTAATTCTACACATAATATTCCTCCATGTCCATCTCTCATTTAAACATACCACCCTGGTGTTCCATATCCCGGATATTTATCCTGTATGCTATGATCTCCATCTAGATAAACCGGAAAGAATGAGAAAAGGGCTGACACCAAGGAATGGAATTATCCCTAATAACTTCCCTTCAGGGCTAAAGTGAAACAAATGTTCTCTTGTATAAAAATGGTTTTCTCTTTCACTGATATGTTTCCAAGAAACAAGAAAGCCACCTGGAAAAAAAAATGAAATCACCTTGCCAATCTGGACCAAACTTAGCGACACTTCTTATAAGGGTGTTTTTTTTTTTAATTGATTATGCCACATACGAAAACAACATGGCCACCATGACTGAAAAAAAATACAGTAAAATGCAAGAATTGACTTATAATAATAATAATTTCTGACGAACTTTAACGTTTTTGGTCTTGCAAACTCTAATACATAGAAAATGCAAATCACTTAAATCATTATTCGACTTATCATAGAAGTATATGCCATTTTTCTCTTCTAACTAAGGATTAGCATAACGAAACGTAAAATCTGAAAATGTAATTAAAAAAAAACAAACTTGGTTTTAATATTCTTGTGTACCTTAGATCTCGGGTGAAAGGTGCAGGCACCTTATTGCTCCCAGTCTGATATCTATTAATATAATAACTTTATTTCTAGTTTTGATTATTGACCAAAGTTTTGTGAAAAATTTGTGACTAATACATGTAATAGTCGAAACAAAGGACAGAAACATATTACCTCATTTTAATTTGTATAGTAGCCCTTAAAGTGAACTGTAAATGTAAAACAAAAATATAAAATCAAATTGGTGATCCCTACTAGCCAAGAAGGCCCAATTCCCTTCAATTACAAGTAATGGTCACCTGGCATTTGAAACATGAAGAGACATGTTTTGTAAGAACAGCTTTTATTTAGTAACTTATTCAAATACCACAGATATTTTTATTGTAACAGTCACACAAAACTGACATTTTTATAAATCATATATAACTGAATTTTTATAGGAACTTAGTGATATGTTACTAATATTGTTATAGTAACTCAGTCACGTGTAATGGATATTTCTAAAGTTGCTTAGTTACATATAACTGATATTTTTATAGTAACTTAGTCACGTGTAACTGATTGGTTTATAGTGACTTAGTCACATATAACTGATATTTCTATAGTTACATTGTCATATGTTACTGATTTTTTTATAATTACTTTGTTACATATAACTGATATCTTTATAGTTACTTAGTCAATTTAACTGATATTTCATAGTTACTTAGTCACATGTAACTTATATTTTCATAGTTACGTAGTCATATTATTCCCCATTTATGGGCATTATGTTTTCTGGTTCGTTCGTTCGTCTGTCTGTTAGTTCGTCCGTTCATTCGTTCATTCGTTCGTCCGTCCGTCCGACCGTTCGTTCCGCTTCAGGTCAAAGTTTTTTGTCGAGGTAGTTTTTGATGAAGTTGAAGTCCAATCAACTTGAAACTTACTACACATGTTCCTTATGAGATGATCTTTCTAGTTTTAATGCCAAAACATTTATGTAACTTATAGCCCCGATAAAAGATTTAACAATCATATTGTCTTTTAATTCTTGTCTTTGGCGAGGTACATTGAATATTTTGCATCCTCGCCAAAGACACATTCACAACCTACAGATTCCAATCAAAGTTTCTACTAATGTCTTACTTTTTGGTTTCGATAGACTCACAGTAGAACAAAACATACTGATATTTAAAGCTGTGCAAAACTTTATTATAAGTAGCAATCGATTCACATCCACAATCAAATAATTCTAAATACTCACTCCTCCCCTATATAAAAAATATTGTTTCATTCTTTAATAACACTCTCATTTTTCTAAAAACACCTTTCACCCCTTCCTTTGCTATATATTTTTTCTTATGAATATTCCTTTTGTTATTGTAATCATTGACTGTATTTGGTTACATATTTATTTGTTTGCTATTCAGCATGAGTTCATAGCTTATAATTCTATTTTCGAATTTAGGGAGACGAATTTATATAAGAGCACTGCTCTTGTTTCCTAATCCCAGTTATTGAATCTTTTGTATATTTCGTATTTATGTCTCTTGTAGCTATATATATAATGATTTCTTTAATAAAATATGTTTACTGTAAATTCTTGTCTTTGTTTTTATTGACAATTTATAATTACTAGCATGGCTTTATTTGCGGGTCTCACTTATTCAGCAACAAGATACAACCTAAACACAAATTTATGCGTGATTTTTTCTTTACTTTTATTTGAACCCAACATTTTTTTTTTGTTATTTAAACTTGAATTATTATATCTCTCTCCTTGATGCTACTTGTCAGTAATTAAAAGAAATGTTGAAAATAGGAAATCAAGGCAGGATATACAACCTGAAACCTATACACAGGTGTTCCTTTCAGTCATGATCTATGTCTGTTTTTAAATAAATAATAATTGAATGTCTAAAAATAAAGGAAACACCTACATAAAACGGATATTCATCTTTCTCTTCATGGATTCTACTACTGTTGATTGTTATATGCGTATTAGTTACGAAGGAGAGGAAGTCCAGGTCCAAGTATACGCAGCTAGAAGAAAAATGGAACACAAAATTTGGAAACCAAGCCAAGCCTTGTAAAATGTCTATCATCAGCCAATAAAATCTATACAAAACTATTAAAAAAGTTCAATTGGCCTATGGCTGATTTATTTGATCATGATCACTGTGAATGCTATGTTTTGTACATTTAATTACAATAATAAAGTTATTTTGGTATACAAAAACAAAAATCTTACAAATATATTAGTCTTTATTACAATAACTTCAAACCCAGCAGTCAGTACTTCAATTTCAAATGTAAACTTGAACAAAACACAATTGTGTATTAACAAAACTTTATACTTGACGTAGTTAATTAACAGTCCGTTAATTTTACACATAATATTTCTCCATGTCCATCTCCCATGTAAACATACCACCCTGGTGTTCCATATCCCGGATATTTATCCTGTATGCTATGATCGCCATCTAGATAAACTGGAAAGAATGAGAAAGGGCTGACAACAAGGAATGGAATTATCCCTAATCTTAAAGTAAAACAAATGTTCTCTTGTATAAAAATGGTTTTCTCTTTCACTGATATGTTTCCAAGAAACAAAAAAGCCACCTGAAAACAAAAAAAATAATGAAATCACCTTGCCAATCTGGACCAAACTTAGCGACACTTATTATAAGGGTGGTTTTTTTTTTATTGATTATGCCACATACGAAAACGGCATAGCCACCATGACTAAATATAAAATACAGTAAAATGCAAGTATTGCTTTATAATAATAATAATTTCTGAGGAATTTTAACGTTTTTGGTCTTGCAAACTATAATACATAGAAAATGCAAATCACTTAAATCATTATTCGACTTATCATAGAAGTATATGCCATTTTTCTCTTCTAACTTAGGATTAGCATAACGAAACCTATAGTAAAATCAGAAACTGTAATTAAAAAAAAATTAAACTTGGTTTTAATATTCTTGTGTACCTTAGATCTCAGGTGAAAGATGCAGGCAACTTGGTGCTCCCAGTCTGATATCTATTAATATTATAACTTTATTTCTAGTTTTGATTATTGACCAAAGTTTTGTGAACAATTTGTGGCTTATACATGTAATAGTCGATACAAAGGACAGAAACATATTACCTCTTTTTAATTTGTATGGTAGCCCTTAAAGTGGAAAATGAAAATATGGGTACTGGTCTTCTTCACACCTGTAGTAAAACCCTTTCTGAAGTGGAGCGTCTGTTTGAATGTTCGGGATGTATAAGTAGCGCCAGCCACTCCCTGTCAGAATGGGGACATTACATCTGTTGCCTCTTGAACATAGAGTGACATGCTCTTTGCATGTTAAGAACATTGCAACAACTCTTTGACGGGTCAAAATTTCCCTGACCTTCATTCCCTATGACCTGTATTACAGGACCTACCTATAACTGAATGTATTTTTTATTTGTTCTGGTCTGAATATGATTGAACTATTTTCCTCTAGACGTGGTTAAGCAAACTGAAATCAATCAATCTGTATCCTGAATGCATATGTTTTACTATAATATTGTAAACAAAACTCACAGTTTTTGCTGATAAAGCAGAAATCTGTTGGATAACCAGGCAGATGTATTGATGTGGTTATAGAAGCATCATTGAACCTTTAACAAAAATGATACATTTTTCATACTTCACAACAATATCTGACTATTGAAAATATGCATTTTCATATTTGGCAATAGCAAAAGATAATTATTTCATATTAAGAGCCTGTCCATGAGAAAACCATGCAAAATAGTCCGGTATCAATATTTGCCAATCTTTATGAAATCTTGTTTGTAGGTTAACCTTACCATAACTACTGTAAATAAATATAATGTTTTGATCTGATTTATATATCTTGGCCGTAGGGGGCGCCACCTGTAATTTGGAAATTTTCGGATGAAAACCAACAGAAAATACAGAAAATAAGCATTTTTTGAAACAATATTTAATGTATTTATAAACATATCATCAACAAAAGTGGCATCAATTATAAAACATAACACAAAGACCTTTTCATAGCCATATCTGCCATAAAAAAAAAAAAATTGAAGTTACCCAAGGGCAGATAACTCTGTAAATTTTGCAATTTTGCAAATTTCCTATTTTCTAAAAAACGCCAAAGTTCATAGGGTTGTATATACTAAGATAACACTTTTATTTATTTCTTTTTGCTTTTTTTACAATTATTCAAGTCTTAATTGCTTCCATATAACAGGTTTTGCTTTGCATTTGAATATTAATAAAAAAAAAAATCTGATCCAACACCCCCCTTTTTTTTCAAACTTGAAAAATTGATAAAATTCAAGATTCAATAAAGTAAACAGTGACTTATTAAAAATGAACACTGGAATTGGGGTTTTACTCAGATTATACAAGAGACTACATTAAATTAAATATTTCTTTTAAAATATCTCGGTGGGTATGGACAATTTAAAATCACGGTGTTATTGGTTGGCAACAAATTTGAGCAAAGGAAAAAAAAATGACACTTTTTGCAAAATAATAATTCTACCAGATATTAAAATTTGGTCTACATAAAAATTAATAAAAAGCAGACTACATAGAAATAATAAACACACAGTATTTAGAAAATGAAGTTTGGTTGCTTTAAAATGATAGGGGAGGGGGTGGCTAAACACCATTTTTTGCCTGTTAAAACAAATTATTTTCTGTGAAAGTACTTTATCAAATATTGCTGAATTATAAATAGAACATGAAAAGGTTGATATGATAAGATTCTAAACCTTTTGTAATAATGTATTTACACATTTTAGAACAGTCCTATCAAAAAGGGAGATAATTTATTATAAGGAGGTTAAAAACAAAAAATACACAATTTTCGGAAATAAGGTAACCCCTTTTGTTTCAAAATATTTTGAAAAGAATTCATGAATAGTTAGTTTTTCCTTGCTTAAATTTATAGCAAAGTTGTTTTTATTAAAGCACAAAAAGCTGTATTCTATAAAAAAAAATTAACATTAATTAACAACTACATGTCTATCTGATATCACTCGCCCCTCTTCTACAGAAAGCATGAATTTGTTTAACATGAAAAACATAACTGACCCCAAAACATTATTATAAGTTTGTGTATGTCCCTTAATGTAGCAATCATTTCAACATCTGAACATATGAATAATATAGTGTTTGACATACAATAAAATAACAACTTGCATGTAATCAAATGAAGATTAGTGAACACAAAGAGATAAATCTGGTCCTCTATAATTCTAATTATCTCCCATGGTAATATTTACAACAGTCTTATATAGAACAATGTTAGACCACTAACACTTACTACCTACTTGCATGCTTTAGTTTGAGGATTGATTTTTTTTTATCCAAACACAACATTTGTATGTACATTTACTTACTAAAGTCTATTAGACTGTTCTGAACACTTAAAAAAATGATTCTATAAATTTCATCATTACTTTTATGCTGTTTTTGTACCTAGTTACTTTCCTTTTATTTCACATAAAACTTTCAACATACTCATAGGTGTTCAATCAATTTAATTTGTCTTATTAAAGTATCATTTGTTTGATATTTCATCAGTAGAGGAAAAGAAAAATGGGCAAAACCCAAATAATTAGCAAAAACTCAAGTATTTCAAGCTTTAAGTGTGACAATATCAATTGGAGAATAAACATACCAGGAGAGGTGTCCCATTATCAATTATGCTAATTACGTCTTCTATTTTCAAGTTATTCCATACAATTAAGGTGGTACCTAACACTACAGGGAGATAACTTTTTTAAAATCAGTTAAACGTTTTACTCACATTGTGTTGTTAAGGTAATATTTAGCTTCTCAATGATTAAAATAAGTGTTTGTCAAACTGCTATATAACCAGTGTATTTTTTCTGATTAAACAGTTGGTTCAATTTTTTTGAAATTTTTATATCTTTGTCAAACTTTAAGGATCAAAGTAAATACTTTGTCAAAATTTTATCAAAATTAAACGAGTTAAATTGATTTCAGTTAAAGTGTTGGGTACCAACTTAAAATGGATAATTGTGAACAACAATATCTGCATAATAATACAGCAATATATAGTTTATGAAAAATCATTTTCAGATGCCAAAGCAACATTGATCATGTCAGCATGATACTCCAACGCATCTATTTCAGCTATGGCTTGTTGAAGATCTTCATCATTCTTGGTTTCTTTCTGAGTACCAGTATGAATTTCAATAGACTGTGCATTCTTTCTCACAAAGTTCGAAAACAGACTTCTTATTTGTGATGGTGAAAGCCATTCTTCCTGCTTAAATACTTTGTTCCCATCATCATCCCTTTTAGTTTTTAATTCTTCAGCTATATCCTCAAAATTTGGTCGTTTGCCTGTTGCGTTAAAATATTGATGAATTGAAGAAATGTAGTCTTTGACTTTTGTTGAGAAACGTTTGACAGACTTAGAAGTTTTCAATGCCCAGCCTTCATTGTTAAAAACCAAAACAGTTGAAGGTGCTGTAGCTCGTACAAGCACTTTGTGTTCTCTCTCCACTGCAACACACTGTGAAGCCCAAGCTTTTTTAATAGAGTCAAACTGATTTTCTTTCTTACTATTGTACACATGATTACCAAGACATAGATGGTTTTCCAGATAACATAATTTTGTATACACTTTTGAGCAAGACATATCAGGACATGGATACAACTGGTGATTCGGTTCAGAAATTGACTGATCAGTTTCATGGCCATCATTCCTTGGTACTTCTTCAATAGTTTGCTCTTCAGGTCTTACAGAGAGGATTTTCAAGGAACCTTTGTTGTTAAGCAAGATTGGGAATGGCTCTTCAACCTACAAGAAGTGATATCCATATTACAAACATTATACATAATAAGCTAGCATTCTACTAACTTAATTTAAAATGCCAATAAAAAATTGACCAATAAGAAACCAAATGTAAATTAAGGTACATATGACCTTGATTTTGTATCAATAACAGAATTGTTTGTGCAAAATGTCAATAAGCTACCATCCAGGTTATTGAAAAAAATTGGACCTAGAAACTAAGTCAAGCAAGTTGAAATGTATAAACATTAAAAGAGTTGGTATGATTGCCAAATAGACAATAATCAATTAAAGATGAAATGAAGTGGTTGTAAGCAATTATAGGCAACCAACTGCCTTCAACAATGAAAAAATCCAGACTGCATCATATAGCTGTTCTTAAAAGTCATTTATGCCATTTATATTAAGGGAGATACGAATACAAATTAGACAAGAGGATATATATAAAAGTATAGAATATTTACACTTAACTAATAATATATTTATTTTCAATTTTTTAATGTATACTAAACCAGGTTCACTTTTGCAGCCTTTTTAATCTTAATTCAAATGTTTACTGTGAAAATGAACCTGTAAGCAGACAACAGATATCTAAAACTTTAGTGAAGTGTAAATTTTACATATGCAATATTCCATACAATTATACCTTAATCCTATTGTTATGTTTTTTTACCGTAAATCTAGTCAATGTTGCACTATCTTTAAACTGATTGGGTGGCAAAAAGCTTCCTGTACCAATCTTATAGGCCCGTCTGCATGTCACTCCATTTTCGTGAAATGTGATGTCATTCATTTGACTGATGTTGGGAATTTTGGACACCATTTTTCTCTCGTGTTGATTGTCCACAGATACCACTGATGCCAATACACCTTTAACCCCACCATTTGCATGAAGTGCTGCTCTCATGTCTTGTGGTGTAACTATATCGTGTCCTTCTCCAGAGTACCTGTAAAATAAAATGAAAGTACATAAGTAAAGACATTAACCAACAACTAGCAAACTGGTTTAACCTAGCAATATACTGGGTCTGTCCCAAGTCAGAATCCTGTGATACAGTTTATTGCTATATATCCTATATGATTTTCGTTCATTGATTTGTACATGAATCAAGCTGTTAGTTGCTTAAATTGTTTTTTTTTTTATTTTGTAATTTCATAGTCATTTATAATTAAAAATGTGGTAGGGATATACTCATTGTTGAAGGCTCTTGTTTTTCATTGGGTGATTTAGTGCTGCTTCATGTCATTGTCCGGTATTTATTTTTTTCTTATATTTTCTCCTAAAAAAATATTTATATATGACTTGAAATCATAACTGTCTAAAGGGTATGAACATATTTGTTTAAAAAAAAGTTACCTGATCATATGCATTTTGCAATGAGCAGTCTTGGCATCACAGATGTCTTTCCCACTTTGTGCCTCACTGAAGTTGTATTGGAGAACCTTGATGGATGAACATGAGTTCAGATGCTGAATAAAAGAAAGCAGTGGTGCGCAGTGATAACATCCTGCATTGTCACTCTTCAAGAAGACCTCTTTCACTGTAGTCCTGACTGACAGTTGGTTTAACAAGTCTGTTAGTATATGGGCAACTGAGAACCAACCCTGAGTTCCTAACTGCAGAATATGGACAAAGGTTTGAACATCAAATTTGTCTGTATGAGTTGCAGGTGATTCACCTAAAATCTGTGAAGTTGTTATTACAGAAGAAATGTGCCAACCAATGCCTTTTTTCCCATAGAAATCAGCTTGTGTTTCTCTGTGTTTTATAGGTAGGAACTTCATTGCCCAGTCCATTACAATTAAACATTGATGAGATTTTAATTGTAATAGTACATCTCTACGTGCCTGTTCTTGGTGTACTGTTCTAATACAATGAGCTTTCCAAGTTGATAAATTTAAAGTGGATATCTGCAAGTCATGGGTTATCTCCTCTTGGATGTCAGCAGGAATCGCGTTTCTGACAGATGATACTGCATCCAACATAACTGTATCCAGTACCCCTGTTGTTGAGCAGTCATCACAGGATTGGTCATGGTCATGATCACATTTGTCACTGAAACATTTTGATGTTGGATCACTAAGGCTGTATGTAGAACAGTGTTCTGCACATTTTGATTTGTTTTCCACATGCCCCTTCATCTCAAATTTCAGGTGTTGATTCACATGATCAAGTAATGATTTAAGCTTGACTACACATTCAGAAGATAAACCAAACATTTCCAATTTGGACACAATTTTAAGAAGAATATCAATTGCACGCATACCTTCAGAAGTGATATTGTCAAGTCCATGCATGTTTTTCTTTTGTGATGCTGCACAAGCCTTAACAATGTTAAACAGTGTGGATCTGCCTAGGCACTCATAACCCTCATCATTGCAGTATTGGCTGTATGAACTCACAAGTCTAGATGCAATTACATTTCTTACAACCTTAGGTATAGTTATCTCTAATCCAGATGACAATTTTAAGGTCTTGGATCCATAACCAACAGCCTGATGGTAAGTGGGGCAAGAAATAAATTCAATGAAATGCATTACTCTTGGCATGCTCAATCTGGAACGGTAGACCTTTGGTGGATTTATAAATTGTCCTGGAAATGTTAGTGTTGCATGTCTTCGGGCAGCATCAATTTTAAAAACACTAAGTCCTGGTACCAGTTCCATTAATCTTTCCTTTGTATGCTTACTTGCAAATAGGGATAAAATTTGCATCTGACTTAATCTGTTGTTCTGCTGTTGATAGGATGCAATCAATGCCTCAGTCATTGTGTCAGGTTTGTCTTCTTTTAATGATATCCACTTCTTGCACACATCTGTCAAAAGATTATTTTCTTGACCTGGTGCAACATACTGTGCAATCAACTGGATAGCTTCTGTAATAATTTTGGTATAATATGAGGATGAACTTTTTGAGAGGCTAATCCATGGCAACTGTAGCTGTGAACTTAGGGCTGGAAAATTTCTGGAAAGCATTTTCATTGCAGCATTGAAAATCTCTCTTGGAGCCATGTTTTCTTCTTCCCAATCAGAGGTTGTGGTCTGGGAAAATGTCTGAGTGGATTGTGATGATAGTGGAAAGTCACATTCTGAATCTAAAAAAAAAAATCAAATTATAATGGTTTTTTTAGAATTTTGGTACACTTTGATATCTAACAAAGTTTAATTTTGGACCCCAATTTGGACCAACTTGAAACTTGGGCCCATTATCAAAAATTTAAATGCATGTTGAAGGCCGTCCTTTAACCTATAATGGTTTACTTTTTAAATTGTTATTTGGATGGAGAGTTGTCTCATTGGCACTCACACCACATCTTCCTATATCTATAGTTTAAGCATATCAAAGAACCCCACATTTTCAATTTTTATTAAAATAAAACTAGTAAAATTTTGGACCATTATATGGACCAATTCAATAAAGAGCCAAAAATCAAAAATCTAAATACATGGTTCGATTTAGCATATCAAAGCATTCAAGAATAAAACCCCATTGAAATTGGTCAAGAAATAAGCAATTTATACTATGCATTATAAAAGAATTGTTTTCAACCAATTGGGGGGCAGCAACCCAACAACCGGCGGTCCAATTCATCTGACAATTTCAGGGCAGATAGATTTTAACCTGAAAAACAATTTAACTTCTTGTCAGATTTCCTCTAAATACTTTGGTTTAAAAGTAATAAGCCAAAATCTACATTTTACCCCTATGTTCTATTTTTAGCCATGGCTGCCATTTTGATTGGTTAGCTGGGTCACTGCACACATTTTTTAACTAGATACTCCAATGATGATTGTGGCTAAGTCTGGTTGAATTTTGCCCAGTAGTTTCAGAGGAGAAGATTTTTGTAAAAGATAACAAAAATTTATGAAAAATTGGTAAAAAAAGACTATAAAGGTCAATAACTCCTTAAAGGGTCAACTGAACATTTTGGTCAAGTTGACTTATATGTAGATCTTACTTTGCTGAACATTATTGCTGTTTACAGTTTATCTCTATCTATAATAGCATTCAATATAATAACCAAAAACGACAAAATTTCTTTAAAATTACCAATTCATAGGCAGCAACCCATCAACTATTTCTATTTTTAGCCATGGCCGCCATCTTGGTTGATTGGGCGGGTCACCAGACATATTTCTGAACTAGATACCCAAATGATGATTGTGGTCAAGTTTGATTAAATTTTGCCCAGTGGCAGTAGTTTCAGAGGAGAAGATTTTTGTAAAAGTTAACGACGACAGACGCAGGACGAAGACAGACACAGGACTACGAAGGACGATGGACGCCAAGTGATGAGAAAAATGATTATTTGGACACCTTTTTAGCCCTTTAATTTCTAAACGGTTAGAACTATATGAAATTCCCAAAATCAATCCCAACCTTACTCTTTTAGTTTCAAACTTTGTGTTTAAATTTTATAGAAATCCATTCACTAAAACTAAGGTTATTGTCCAGAAATTAAGTGTCTTCAGACTTCTCTGACGACAGCAAATGTGATACCATTATACGATTTAAAATTTCGTTAACTGTGCATTTGCATTCAGGAATCGCAAATCAAATTTATTCGTTCATAGTGTGTTAATTTACGGTTTTTGATTGAGTTAAGCCTTCCAATTGATATTTTATCGTTTGGTTTGCTTTGTTGTAATGTTATGCTATTGTTTCAGAAAAGGGCGAAGGTTTGGTATCATTCAAACGTTTAATCCCGCTGCACATGTTTGCACCTCTCCTAAGTCAGGAATCTGTCTACAGTAGTTGTTGTTTGTTTATGTAATTTATACGTGTTTCTCGTTTCTCATCTTTTTATATAGATTTGACTGTTGGATTTAGTGTTTGAATGGTTTTACACTAGTAAATTTGAGAACCTTTATAGCTTTTTGTTTGGTATGTCAGCCAAGGCTCTGTGTTGAAGGCTGTACATTGACCTATAATGGTATACTTTTATAAATTGTTATTTGGATGGAGAGTTGTCTCATTGGCACTTACACCAAATCTTCCTAACTCTATATAAATTAGAAAGATCATATAATAGGGAACAGACAGAATACGGACAACAGAAGCATAGACTGAAAAACATAATGAATATAGGTGGGTAAAAAAAAAAATAATGATGCAAACACTTGTTATATGCCATAAACATTAGAGATCTGATCGTTTTGATAAACTTATTGATGGGATATAGAGATAGAGGATGTTTTTTTTTTATAACTGAACTGTAGAAAGCACATGTATATTCTGATCTGAGAGAAGGAAATCATAGATTTATTTTTTGAAGGATTCTTGCCCTAAAATGAGAGTTTCAATGTTACACCCCCCCCCCTCCCACACACACACCCCAATTGCACATTGTCCCAGGTCAACAACTATAAAATATTGTTTTTCTTTTATAATATGTTATAAATTGATATTTAAGCAAAATAAAGTTTGAGTTCTTGCAATTATAACCCTGTTGCCTTTTTTTGTAATAACAAAAACAGTGCAATAATTTCTGAATTGACAGATATTTACTTATTTATAAAAAGGAATAGTACTGTAAACACTTACTGGTGAAAGCTAAATTATCAGATTCTTCTGCATTTGAAATTCCGGTTTCTGTGGTGAATAGTCTTTCTGAACTGTCGTTAAATTTTCCTAAAACATTATGAAAATAATGAAAACAAAAAATATAAATTGAAAACTTATTGTTATTATTGTTATTTTTGTAAAGAGTTATGCCCAGGCCAAGTGCTAGGGACTCTTTGGGATGAACAGCAGCGGAAAAAGCACTATTTCTTTGCTTTTTGTGTGTTTTTTGGCTGTGCATGAACTAATTTTGTGTCAGTGATGGATACATGTACCCCATATCCTTTGTTTTAATATAAATGTAACCAGGCATTATACTTAGAAATCAACACCAAAAAATACCACAAACATACTTCTCAACAGGCAATAAATGCAATGTCAATGATTTGCCTCCGGAAACCCCCAAAAATAATTCGGACAAAAATAAGTCTAAACAAGAGGTGCACAATGACATTAAAATAAAATTTCATAAATTCAATCAGCCTGTTCAGGAACTGCATAGTCAGAAAAAAATGACAAACCTATTAAACAGACAGTTCATTTATACAAATTGTGTTCAATTTGGAAATTAGTGTGGCGTTCATTATCACTGAACTAGTATATATTTGTTTAGAGGCCAGCTGAAGGATGCCTCCAGGTGCAGGAATTTCTCGTTACATTGAAGACCTGTTGGTGACCTTCTGCTGTTGTTTTTTTATTTGGTCGGGTTGTTGTCTCTTTGACACATTCCCCATTTCCATTCTCAATTTTAGTTCATTTATAAATATGTTTTGACGTTTAGTATGATGTCAATTTTCAGTAACTAGTACGCAACTTTTGAGGACCACCTCCAAGTTCGGGATTTTCTAGCTGCGTGGAAGACCCATTGGTGACCTTTGGCTGTTGATTGCTCTTTGGTCGGGTTATTGTCTCATTGACATATTCCCTATTTCCATACCAAATTTAAACCCTATCTCTTTATATATTCCTGAATATGTACCTTGCCCACTTCAAGAAGTAAGGAGTACACTTGGGCACATTTATTTTTACTTCATCTACAAGCATGTACATACCAATATCAGTTATCAAAGCCTGCTTGCTGTCTTGAGATACAGGATACTTTCTGATGCAAGAGTAACATATTCCTAAAAGAAAGAGAAATAATTTACAATGATGCTTGTATATATGTATATTATAAATATTACACATAGTACCCAAAGATAAGTAGGAAGTGCAGACAAAGAATTCTAATAAAAACTGTAGTAATTCTAAAACAGATGTCCTCCACTTAGTACATGTACATGTAGTAACTCTAATAATAATTGTAGGCTTTGAAGACAAAATACAAACTTTGTCTCAAGTCATTTTTCAGTTAAAACAATGCATACCATAACATCATGTCATGCATGTACGGTGACTAAAAATTCATTCATTATATTATTATTTTATATAGGGACCTTAAGCTTGCACATGTAGATCATGTTCAAAGGAAAATTGATAATTAAAATGTGTATTTACATTTTTCTAGTTAGACTCATATTTCATGTATTTGGAAATTCAATATATCTTTAAAGTGCCCTGTGGAATGGTGGAAGTCAAATCATGCTAAATGTGTGTAACATTTGGTAAACTTCTTTGTGATTGTTGACTAAATTTTTACAGGAAAATTTTGATTCATTTGGCAGATTTTGTTATCAATATTATTTGATGGCTTAGTTCATCACAGTTGTTGTGAGTCAGTTTTCAAATGATTCTGCTCTAACCAGTGCTCGGGCTATATAACACCTGCAGTGAGGTGATAGACTAATAGTTTCTGTTGATCTGTGTTAGTGTTAACATGTACATTTGTACCAATCTGTGTTGACATATATGACATATGCATAGTAATTATAGCCACCCCACCCCCCCAAAAAAAAACAAACCCACCACCACCACAAACAAATTGTCTCAGAATATCTCCCAAATATTTTTTTACGCATGACATTGATGTTTTGAAAGAATTTTATTTCATCGAGTATTTCATATGAAGTGCATTTACATTGTACATGTATAACCCCCTCCCCCTCCCCCTTTTCCATACAAAGTTTATCTAAAGAAATTTTATCACTTTTAAATCATACTAGAAATTTGTACCTGAACCAACTGGCAGAGATATTCTCTTTGTCATCCATAGCTCTTTGCATACTGATGCTGGTATGCCTCTGTTTGGTTTTGCAACACTCTGGTCTGGATGTGTAGGTGACTGGCACTTTCTCGTTTGACGCCTCCAATATATTCCAAAATCATCCCTGTGTTTCGGGCATATGTAAATGTCACATGAAGAACAGTCTATTGAAAATATCCCACTTCTGTACAGTATTAAAAGCCCTTCTGGTAGTTCATAGTCCGTGGAGTTACACCCAAGACTACGTAAATGGGTACTTGTGGGTTTGTCACATTTGGTTATAGGGATACACAGGACATTTGAAGCATAATGCAATGATTGACCACATTCAGATTTATAAGCAAATGTACATTTCATTTCATTCTTTTTCTCATACTGCATAGTTATGCATTAATTACATAACTACAGATTGTCCATGAAATAATACAGCAGAAGATGTGGTTCCATTTTGTCTCCAATGTAAACATTAAAGAGTACAATCAGGGGAGGTAAATCAATCTTTTACTGGGGCACCATGAAGGTTTATTCTTATTTTTTGTACATACAGAAATTAAAGAATAAGTTTGAAATTAAAATTAAATCAAATATATCTACCAAATAAATATTTGAAATTAGAACTGTTATTTCCTGATACAAATGTATAAACTATAGTGTATGAATATTGGATTAGGATAGGAAAAATATTTTGATAATTAAATTTATCTTAAACCCTTGAATTTCTCAATTTTGACTTTAAAAAATTAATATTGTGTTTTAAATTTTTCCCTTCAATTATTATCTATATACCAGTAACTTTAAGATAAAATTGAGGAGTTTGTTGACAAGTAAATAGTATATTCTGCCTGAAATTCTTCTTTTTTTCGTTAAAATTTTTGATTTTTTGACATGCTCAAAATGTCATTAAAACTTATTTGCAAAGCAAAAGCTTACAGATTCTGAAGATATCAACCTCATGAAACATAAAAAGCACAACAGAAACAAAATTCAAGTGTTATCTTGCAAATTGTTAACTTCTAAAAACAGTAAGCAGCATCAACCTCTCTGTACCAATTATTTTCCAAAAGTTGGCATGATGCCAATTCATAACATTTGACGGTAAAAAAGATTTTTATGCAGTTGAAAACATGTTTAACTTGCATTCTGTCAAAGAAAATAACTACATTTGCCATAAAAATGACAAAAAAAACTTTTACAAAGATGGCCATTTTTTCATAAGAAAATGCTTGTGCCAATGCGTGAATGTGTTCTAAAAATAGAATTGCTTATTTCTAAAAATAGAATCAAATATTTGCACTTTTGATGGTTTTCACAGAGTCCCTACATGGTAGCCTTCCAGATACATGTCACATAACATTATATTTCGAAACTAGCTTCCGGACGATTTTTGACATATTGCATGGTTTTCTCATGGACAAGCTCTTAAGAAATTAAGATTATGACAAAAAAACAGAGGTTTCTTAGGCCAAACCGGTTTTATTATATATATATTGTGTTTTCTAGCATGTCTGTAATTCTGGTCCGATTTAAGACATAGTAACATAAATGTTTTTTTTTATTATTTAAACTTAATTATCAAAAAAATAAACGCTCCAAAAATATTCTATTCTACGATATTTTACATTGAGAGTGAACTTACTCGTTATTTTTCTGTTCTGGTACATCTAGGACCAACAATAAGGTTTTAGCAACCAGTACAATTTTGTCAATTATTTTGTCGTCAATTTTTATCCTCTTTGTCTTTAAAACAATAACTTCAGTGTATTGAGGCAAATTGATGACATGTTTGTCTTCTTCTCACATTTTCCTTTAAATGTAAAACAAAAATATAAAATCAAATTGGTGATCCCTACTAGCCACGAAGGCCCAATTCCTTTCAATTACAAGTAATGGTCACCTGGCATTTGAAACATGAAGAGACATGTTTTGTAAGAACAACTTTTATTTAGTAACTTATTCAAATACAACAGATATTTTTATTGTAACAGTCACATAAAACTAAATTTTTTATAAATCATATATAACTGAATTTTTATCATGTTTATAGGAACTTAGTGATCTGTTACTAATATTGTTATAGTAACTCAGTCACGTGTAATGGATATTTTTAAAGTTGCTTAGTCACATATAACTGATATTTATATAGTAACTTAGTCACGTGTACCAGATTTGTTTATAGTGACTTAGTCACATATAACTGATATTTCTATGGTTTCATAGTCATATGTTACTGATTTTTTTATAATTATGTTGTTACATATAACTGATATCTTTATAGTTACTTAGTCAATTTAACTGATATTTCATAGTTACTTAGTCACATGTTACTGATATTTTTATAGTTACTTAGTCATATTATTCCCCATTTATAGGCATTATGTTTTCTGGTTCGTTCGTCCGTCTGTTCGTTCGTCTGTCTGTTAGTTCGTCAGTTCGTTCGTTCCGCTTCAGGTTAAAGTTTTTGGTCGAGGTAGTTTTTGATGAAGTTGAAGTCTAATCAACTTGAAACTTACTACACATGTTCCTTATGAGATGATCTTTCTAGTTTTAATGCAAAAACACTTATGTAACTTATAGCCCCGATAAAAGATTTAACAATCATATTGTCTTTTAATCCTTGTCTTTGTTTTTATTGACAATTTGTGATTACTTGCATGGCTTTATTTGCGGGTCTCACTTATTCAGCAACAAGATACAACCTAAGCACAAATTTATGCGTGATTTTTTCTGTACTTTTATTTGAACCCAACATTTTTTTGTACTTTAAACTTGAATTATTATATCTCTCTCCTTGATGCTTCTTGTCAGTAATTAAAAGAAATGTTGAAAATAGGTAATCAAGGCAGGATATACAACCTGATACCTGTACACAGGTCTTCCTTGCAGTCATGATCTATGTCTGTTTTTTTAAATAAATAATAATTGAATGTCTAAAAATAAAGGAAACACCTACATAAAACGGATATTCATCTTTCTCTTCATGGATTCTACTACTGTTGATTGTTATATTCGTATTAACATTTGTTTGCCTCGATCCACACAGTTGATGTTTGTTTTCATGTTCATGTTCCATAGGGGGTTTTGTTTATTTTTCTTCTTTTTTTTAAACTTTCATCAATAGAAACATATTTTAATACACCATTAAGGATCAAGTATTTTTTTTCATTTCATACTAAATTCATCATAGATACCAGGACTGGTTTTTTTGTATTAACACCAGAAGCGCGTCTCGTCTTGTGACGCACAAATCAAAACAGGTTAAAAAGGCCAAATTTGATAAGAAGATGAAGAGGATTGAGGACCAAAAAATCCTAAAAGTTTTACCAAATACAGCTAAGGTAATCTATACCTGAGGTAAAAAAAGTCTTGGTATGTCTAAAATTCAAAGTTTTGTAAACAGTTAAGTTTATAATTATGACCATATCAATGATAATTCATGTCAACACAGAATTGCTGACTACTGGGCTGGTGATACCCTCGGTGAATAAAAACTTTACCAGCAGTGACATCGACTCAAAAAAGCTTCCTTACAAAAGACGAATATTTTTTTGTTAAAGTATATTGGATGGATGACAACACTTTAATAAAAAATATAAAAAAGTAATGAAATCAAACTTAACTTCACATCCAGTTGATTAACAGTAAACCTGAGAGGTATATTATAAATCTGCAAAGTGGATCTGATGGGATGTAGTGCAGAACATTTGAACAACAACTGAAAATTAGTATATATTGCAGGTTACCTATCCCTTCAAAAAGTTACTTCAAATGCAGTGACATTTGCAGAAATGAGTCATATCATTCATAACACCTACAGTTTTTGAAATAGAGTCAGATGGGATGACTTTAAGACTCAAGAGATATGTTTTATATATATGTATACTCTACATCATCTTAGGTTAATATGGTTGAGAGATTGTATTCATATCAAAACAAATATTGTCTTTTATAGCATGATGTTCCATGTGAGCCGAAGTCAGTGTTAAAGGCCATATTCTTTGACCTAAAATTTGACACATTGTGACTTGTTTGGAGAGTTGTTCATTGGTACTTAAACCACACCTTTTTGTTCATCTTAAGAAAAATGTTTATATAACAAAAACACACTGTTTTGTATTACAGGATATATTCCAATTAAATATAAATATAAATGGGGAATGGGTACATGGGACACAGATGATGCCCTCACTTGTCTACAGTACTTGCAACCTTAGGCGTTACTGTTTGACGTGAACTTGACTGATCGGTGAATGATCGGTGACGGATGTTTGACTGATCGATGAGTGATCGGTGATCGGTGACCCATAGGATCCGTCAGATAAGTCAAATAACCTATGTGAGAGTTACCCTGACAACTGTCACCGATCGATCAGTAAATTAAATTTATGCACGGATCGGACGGATACGTATATATTTAAAATTCTTATGTAAACCGAACTCCACAGTGTTTACAATCGATGAACGCGGACCTCTACGAAGACACCTTAATTTACACGTTATAATTTGTAATACAAAAGTAAAACTAGTTTAACAGAATAAGATGCTTAGAGCGTTAAATTGTTTGTGTTGATTAATATTTTCGTATTAAATATTAAAAACATCAGAGACATATAATACATAATTGTATTAAACTTATTTCTACGAAAATGGTTAATGTTGACCGCCATTGGATTTTTGTACTTTTTATAGTTGAGAATAGTTTTTTTTTTCATAAAATTAAAATTATATCAGAAAAATCATACAAAAATTTTGTTCGCATTGTTTAAAATAATCAAAATTATTCTTCTTTTTATCAAAAAAGATACAATTTTATTTGAAATCAGTTATTTTTACCATCTTGAGACAAGTCTTCTAATCAGAATGCAGATATAATGAGAATTAAAATACTTAAACTTTTTAATTAGATTAAACGAAACTAAGATTCCGTAATTTGTATTAGTTTATCATGTGACGTATTAAAGTTCAATCCGTCATCAAGGTCGATCGGTACTATCCGTCCGATCAGTCCGATCAGTCCGATCAGTCAATTACTTTTACTATAAGTCTGACGGATTGCTGACGTGAGTTTGACGCGAACTTGACTGATCGGTGACTGATCGATGACCGCTGACTGATCGCTGAAATAGTAACGCCTAAGGTTGCAAGTACTGTATCATATAAAGTTATGAACGGACATAGCTGAAAACAGTTATAGTGCTCTTCGCAAATATGTACTTGATTTGATTTTTGTGTTAATAACAATTGTGTATAAGTTTCATAACATTTAAGGTTGAGGCAAACTTAATTTAGAGAAAAAAAAACGAAAAATTCAGAAATGTTTCCATATGTAAATAGTTATCAAAGGTACCAGGATTATAAATGGGCCTTAGTCTAGAATGCTTAAGTGACACCACCAAAATTCAAAGTTGATCTGTATTTTGTGGTTATAAGTATTGTGTATAAGTTTCATAGCCTTTGGTAGAAACAAACTGAAGAGAACGAAAACAAATTTTGTAAAGAAGCATAACTCTAGAACATTTAAAGTGAAGCCACCAAAATTCAAACTTGATCTGTATTTTGTGGTAATGTGTTTCATAACATTTAGTTAAGCAATCTGAAGATAGAGAACAGAAACCAACTTTGGGATGACGTGCGTTCGTACAGACAGATGTACGTACAGGCGGACAAGGTAACACTTAATGCCCCTCCTTCAAAGCGAGGACACTTAACCCCAAAACATATAAATGAACTAAAATTAACAAGTGAAAGTGTGAGCTACTGCTCACTGATGATACCCTGCCCGAATATTTTTGTAAACAAGAAGTTGTTGAGTGATGAAACTGCATCACACGGTATAGCTGACTTATATAAACCCTGACACCAAATATCAGCAATTCTTGTATTGCAGTACCTGAGGAAAATGTGACAAAATTTTAACTTGGTTATCATGTGTAAAATGATAAAAGTGTTCGGTAAACTGAAAATTGTTGAGTGGTGAATTTAAAAACGCATCACACAGTAAAGGTAACTAACATAAACCCTGAAACGTAATTTTGGAAATGCTTGTATTGTAGTTCCTTGGAAAATGTGACAAAATTTCAACTCGGTTATCATGTGTAAAATGATAAAAGTGTTCGGTAAATTGAAAATTGTTGAGTGATGAATCTAAAAATGCATTACACGGTAACTAACATTAACCCTGAAACGAAATTTCAGAAATCTTTGTATCGTAGACCCTCGAAAAATGCAACAAAAAAGTTCATTGGACAGACTGATGGATAGATGGACTTACGGTCAGACAGAGGTAAAACAGTATATCCCTACTAGCCAAGAAGGCCCAATTCCCTTCTATGGAACGCCGGAACTGTCTTATAGTGTAAATATTTAATGTGTTTCGTCGCTTTGTCTTTACGTCCTGTCATTTCTTCTTTATGTTATGTGCAGATGCTTTTATTTCCTGACGCTGTATCTAGGTGTTATGTCAAATGAATTAATTGTTTGGTCAAATAACTGTATGATATGTCATTGCTGAACTTTGATGTGTGCAATAGCCATTACATTATGCTGTAACTACTATATATTCTGTGAATACCCCCAAACTTTAGGATCAACCACCTTTACATTCTTTCATATTTTATTAATGTTGTGTCTATTCTTCGTTTAAGTAAGTCTGGTAATAATTGCGTCCTGTAACAAATGTGATTGGTATGCCGAAAGTTCTAAACGTTTTGTTTTGATACATCTTTGTTCTGTGTAAAAGTCATGATGTTATAGTCTAACGGCTTTATGTTGTGTTTATACATAAGTATATTTAGTGAATAACATAATACATCAAGGTATAGTTCATATGCGTTTTGAAGAACAATTGATACTCTCTGTTAGCATGCATTACGTCATGTCAAATGCCTTTTACTTTATGTTCAAACACCTAATACATTAAGTGCACACAATTCATACGTTTTGTGCTAACATCTTTTAGGTTATGTACAAATACTTATTACGTTTTGTGCCAACGCCTATTACATTTTGTGCAAAAACCTATAACGTTATGTGCAAACACCTGTTACGCTTATGTATAAAATCTTTTTTATTATGTGCAAATACCTATTACATTATTTGCAAACACCTATTACGTTATGTGCAAATGCCTATTACATTGTGTCCTAACATCTATTTCGTTATGTGTAAACACCAATTACGTTATGTGCAAACACCTATTACGTTCTGGTAAACTCTTTTTTGACACAGATGTAAACAAAACTCATCAATGATATGCATTTTGAAAATTAAAACAAATACAAGTTTGAGCTTTCTAAAAAGATGTGGACTGCTTCTCTGTGTCCCAATTGAAGGTAATATGTTTGCATCGGGTTGTTGATTTAGTATTGAAAATGTGAAATTTTTTATATATTGATTTATGTAGAAATGCTATATAAATGTTTCGTTTTTTAGGGAAAATTATGTTGCTCTACTTTAAGAGTGTGCGTTATACACCCATGCTTTTAATGTTTGTTTCACTTTACCTGTTGTAAATTAAAACATTTACAAATATACAGACACGACTCTAGTTTCCAAAAAGTACAACCGAAAGGCACAATACAATATAATAAAAGTGTGGTACGAATGCCAATGTGACAACTCTTCACAAGAGACCATATGACGCAGAAATTAAAAACAATAGGTCAATGAACGGCCTTCTCGAATGAGCAAAGACCGTACCGCACAGTCAGCTATTAAAAGGCCCCGAAATGATTGACACATGTAAAACAATTCAAACAAAAAGTAGCCTCATATATGTACCAAAAAATTAACTGAAAAAAAAATAAGTAATACAACAACAAACAACAACCACTGAATTACGGGCTCCTGACTTGAAACATGTACACACATCATGTAGCGGGGTGATATATTTTAATAGGAGCCGAACCTTCTTCTTAACATGGGATAGTGGTGTAACAGTACAACATAAGGACAAACTATAAAAATTAGTCAAAAAAAGGCTGCACTCATCAGTTGGATACACATAGAAATACACCGGATTTAACGTCCCCATTCTGACCGGACGTGACTGTGAACTTGATACATCCCGCACAGCCAAACGGACGCCCCACTTCAGCAAGCGTTTTACTGCCGGTCGGGAGAAGACCAAGTGACCATATTTCTATTCCCCAGTCAGCCTTGGGGTTACATCTAACAAAATATAGAGTAAACGTGACCGGGTACTTGTTCTTCCCCACGAAAAAAAAGACCACAATAAGTACATATCTGAAAGAACTCGTAGTAACTAATAGCTATATATATAGTTCAACAATTATTTCTCTCCCGACTTCAACCTCGAATTAGAAATATAACGGGTGTCAAAATGATTTGTTATTACCACCCGTAGGTTATTCTAGCGAGAAACGTGTACCAGTGTAATACTATTAACTCCCTCCCTTACAAGACCTGTTGAGACGGGTTGCGTGTCATGAGGAGGGATCAGGTTGCCCATCCTTTTCATCCGAAACTTTTCAAAAACTAACAGGGATTTCAGAAAAAGAGGTAGAGCCATTTTCCCGTGATTTTTTTTCTCCATTTGATTGGCTAAGTAAATCATGAACTTAAATAGCCCGATAGATTTTAATTATAGTACATGAATATACGTCACATCATCTATTTTCATACATTGAACAGGTATTCCTACAATAATCAAGGCCAAGACTATTGTTGTTTTTTTTTGTTTTTTATTGTTTGTTAACGCCCACGAAGAGCATTAGAATATGACATATAAACTAATAGATATTCAAAATTAGTTTTGTATTAAAAAAGCGTGTTAATGTTGATATATGATGTGTAGCGTTCTTGTGTTTAACAGCTTTGTTTAACTAAAAACTAACGAAATATTAACAACAATGTGTCCATAGTACACCGATGCCCCACTCGCACTAACATTTCATATGTTCAGTGAACCGTGTAATTGTAAAATGTGTAAATTGGCATTAACATTAGAAAGATCATATCATATGTATCGTGTATAATAAGTTTAAATTAAAGTTGGTTGGACTTCAACTTCATCAAATACTACCTTGACCAAACACTTTAAGCTGAAACAAAACAGACAGACGAAAGAAGAAACGGACGACCGGAGGGTCGAACGAACGAACGAACGGACGCACAGAAAAACTTAATGTCCATAATTGGCACATAAAAAAGGGGGTTAAATATAAATACAAGACACATTCAATAATCTAATTATCTGATATAAATCAGCTTATCTGATTCAAGATCGGTCTCTGTTGTAAAAATGCGATAAATATCGAATACATTTAGCTGGACAACAGCTTACGCCAGTTGGTAACAAACACATGAATCTGATCTTTTCTGCATGCCATTGTACCAAATGGACACTTTGTTGTGATACAGATTCAACGCTTTTTTAATGCTTTACCTACAGTCACGACACGCTTGGTAGTGTAATTGATGTTTTCTGTGATCGATGTTATTTTATTTTTTGATGACTTAGGTACCGGTGTGGGGACGGCGGTACAATGTTAAGATGCCAGTCCTAGTATCTACACAGTTGGTGGATTGGCAATACAATTACTGTCTGCAGTTGATATATCATAAAACGTTTTTGTTCGAGATTTCGAAAAAATATTGTTTTTAAATTTTTCCGCTATAGCCTCTTTTAGTTAAGTGTATTTTTTGGGCTTCATTGCCTTACAATCAATTCTCGTGTAATTAGTTATGTACAAGCACCTACTTCTCTTTGACTCTTTGAATTAAACAAACTTCCGAAAAAAAATGTTATTGAAACATAACAATTAATATTTCAACATAAAAAATGAGAAAAATTACCACGAGATTTGAACCCCATCTTCTAAACATACTTTACTTTCAGTTTAAAGCGCTAACGATGGAGACAAGGTGACTCTTGAAGTAGAAAAATATTAAGCAGCTATATAGCTAAAATTTCGGAAAGTTCCACTTTTTATTAAAAAAAATGTATTAAGGACACACTAAACTTATTTCATTAATGAGGGAAAAAGTTGAATAAATTACAACAACAACAAAAAACAAAACTTTGTTTTGGTTTATAGAAGTGTCCTTCTCGGGGATTCCATGTTTTTCCAACCCTTAAAACACGGTAAATTCCGCATATTTGACTTTTATCCTTTCTATTGGGGGGAGGGGGTAGATTAACTATTTTCCAGACATATCATAATATATAAAAATCGTGATATTGACCAAAAATATTTTTATTTCTTGTTTTTCATCCTATCATCTATTCTTCGTTCAGCACTCTTCTGAGTACAAATATCAGGAGAAATAGGTCCTATCTCAAATTTGGTTTGATTTTGTATTTTGTATTAAAATGTACCAAACAGTTAAAAGGGTATATCAAATAGCTGCATTTTCTCAAAAAACTTTTTTTTTTCATATTTAAAACTGCCTTTTCCTGTAATCAACAAAAATGACGCATACACATAATTCCTCTGAATAAAAGGTTTATCAGCCTAGTGTCACCTTCATTGACCATAATTGCAATTCAATCCAACAAACTTAAATTCCAGATAATGACTTCGATTTGGTCAAGTAACTGTCCGAAACGTGTCATATCAAGAGATACAAAAAAAAAAAATACATATTCTAGTTATTTGTTATTGTTTTCTACTGTTTTTTTTATACAAGTGATGTGCATATCGTTTCTTTTGTTGTCAATAAGAAGATCTGGTGTGAATGCCAATGAGACAACTCCCCACAAAAGACCAAAATGAAACAGAGATTGATAACTATATGTCTCCGTATGGCCTTCTGCTAAAAACCCACACCGCATAGTCAGCTGATATATTTATTTTTTTTCCCCATTTATTTTTTTCACAATTTAATAAAAAAAAAGAAAGGTAACAGTTAAAAAAATATACAATATACATATATTGTGTCTATCCTGAAATAACTCCCAACACTTGAAAATTTAGTTAATAAAATCTAAATCATTGTCTCTTATTTCTCAAAGAAATCGGCATAGTTAAAACGCGGGCCGCGAAGAGGACACCAAAATGAACTGGTTCGGAAACAGAAATATTTATACATTGTATTATCGCTTGCTCAACATGGAAGTGGGGTAACAGATGACAGAATAAATCGACTGCATCCTTCAATCAGCTAGTTATTGTATACAAAAAACAGGTACACAGAGAAATTTTTGTTTCATTGTACAAATAAAGTCTCCTGTTACCCGCTTCGATCAATTCCATGTTGAGCAATAGGTTATATGGATGTGTCTTTCTGGGTAACAGTTCATTTTGGGGTTCCCTTCGCGGTCCGCGTTTTATTTATTGAAAAAAAAAAATCAGACACAATGATTTAGATTTAAACAACTCATGCTCAATGATACCAGGTGTAAATTGCAGGATAAAAACAATATATGTATTGTCGGAAATCACTAGCAGATTTAGGGGGTTGGGGGGGAGGGGGGGGGTATTCGCAAACTCCCCTCGCTTGAAAATCTTAAAATAATTTTTGTATTAACCATTTCCGGTTTTAATGTTATCTTTTCTATAAATTGAATAACGAGCACTGAATAGGGTGAGACGTTGTCGCTACACTCCTTTACATATGCACATGTCATACTTACATTGGCCTGAGTGTAACTTGATAATAAGGGGATCAAAGGATTTAATTAAGACAACCAAAGGCAGGTATCCCTATATTTTATTACTTTATAAAATTGAGAAAGGAAATGGGGAATATGTCAAAGCGACAACAACACGACCATATAGAAGACAACAGCCGGAGATTACCAATGGGTCTTCAATGTCGCGAGACACTCCCGCACCCGTAGGCGTCCTCAGTCAGCTGGCCCCTTAAGAAATATGTATACTAGTAAAGTCATATTGTTGGTTTTATGATTAAAACGACGTTTTTTGTTAGCTTGATTTGAAGAAAAATACTCAGTTTTCACCCTATCATATATAAGATTTTTTTTAGAAAATGACACTTGCAGAATCTAAGGAGATTGCAAACATTATTTCCACATCAGTACCTAGCGTTCAAATATATAGTATTCCAAATGAAAACTGGAATCAACCTAGTTCTTTTCTTTTTTAGAAACGTGAAATGTACGGGTTAAAAAGATGCTTCTGATAGGCGTGGCTGCACTATTTCCCATGCATTGTCTATTCAAATTCACAAGACGAAGGTTATTGCAAATTTTGCGTTTTGTTCGCTACTGACGACAATCCCGGACAGTTTGTTAAAAAAATACGTTCAGAATTGGGTAAAGCAATTTGTGAATGTTAATCTCACAAGCAAACAAAAAAATACCACCAAACAGACTTATTAAGATCACAAAACTTTACCAACACACATGATAAGACGCGACTAGTGGAATAGATGCAAGGGGTGATACAGCAATTACAAAACGGGTAGATACGATTAGTAATTAAATAATTACACTAATCAAAAAGTTTATTTAGAGTAACCATATGCCGGATGAACAAAAAGTGTGCCATTTATTGAAAAACAAGAAAACTTCTCTAGTGTTCAAAAACATTTCTCACCCCCCCCCCCCCCCCCGCTCCCCCTCTTCATGCTCTTGATCCGCGCCTGGAAATATAAAATGTATTTCTACTCGCTGCAAAACAGTAGAAAATTCGACAATTGCAACATCGCTGATCGTCTTTTTTCTGACGTTCATACAAATAAATTTTTCCGACAAAGTACACATACTATATATATACATACTCTAACTCAACACATTATTCCACAGTTGTTGTTATGAACTTATCTGTTTATTCAACATTCCAACGAATATCGTCGTATAAATTAGAAACATCTCATTTAGTCATAGATTCAATGAATAGTATTGCGGGATACGGCATAAACGGTTAACGTCAATGCGTTTAGTTATGAACGGGAATGGTTTGATAAATTTAGCTAAATACACAATTAAGCCAAATGTTCATAAAAGGGATTTTTGAACACTTTTTTGGCACATCTGAGAAGATTTTTAAAAAAAACATACAATTTCATACAAACATATTCTATTGGATCTATTTGTTATTGCCATTTTAAGAAATATCGGTCTCCCTTTCTCAGCTGCTGTTGATATCTAGCGAGGCACATAGTTCATATGATTCAATCAAAATTATCCTCAAAATGCAGAGTTCCTCTTAAATTGATGCAATCGTATTCGCCTTGAAATCGACGTAACATATTTAAGCTCAATTCTTAGAAAAATTGACTTATATAACGAAACGAAAACTGGGTCAAACTTTGATACGTAAGATAAGGCTTAAATTCTTCTGCCATTTTCCTGCTACTGGTTATAAATTAAAAATGTTCACTTGTCATGTTTTTGAAATTTTGTTAGAATTTTAGAACCCTCTCATTCATCCGTTTAAACATCATAAAAGCATTTGACAGCTAACTCCCAGTTCAAAAAAGTCTTTTAAATGTACAATATGTCATAGATACGTTTTTAGTTCTTAAAATGAACTTAAATAAAATAAATTCGATTATCATTTGATTAAATCTTGAAAACAAACAAACGGACCTATATTAATATTTTGTTCATTTTGATTCTTCAGTCAATGACCAGTGACGGACCCAGAATTTTTTAAAAGGGTAGAGCAACATTTATTTTTTTTCTATTATCAGTTTGATTAGGAGGGGGCTCAGGACATAGTTTTGGCAAAACTCCCTGTTAATTTAGAAAAAAAAGTGCACAAGGGGGCGGGAAAATATCTTCGTCCTCGGTCAATATAATCTGAACAGGTCCATATATAACATATTGACCTGGCCAAAAGTCTATAATTCATAAATGTAATTCATCACCTTCCACAAACGGTACGGTATGGAATATATAGAATGCCCTGGTTGATGAAGGAGAACATTAATGTATTTTCCGTTCATATTCTCCGTAAAGAAATGCGGTTGCATTTTGTTTTTAACATGTAGCATTAATTTTGCTTCGAATAACGGCACAGAGCTATTAGGTTCTCGGTCGATATACGCGCCATCTTGAAATAATTACTTGTCACATATAAATTATGATTGGTTGCTTCATGATGTGGCTGATATACAGCACCATCTATTGGCTAAAATGAGATAAAGAATTATTTTCTTCTGAGGATAAGACATCAAATGCCGGAAACATTAACTATGTGTATTTCATTTACGATCAAATGTCATTAATCTATGATCGTTTTGTTATTCATATATTACACATTGAAGATGAAAATTGAAATAACGATCATTAATGCGTGTTTATTTGCTGTGTTAAGTTGAAATATGGACGATTTGTTTTCCGAAAAATTGTTCCTAAACAATGTTTACACAAATAAATTATATGATTTTTATAACTTTTGCCAATTTATCCACACCCACAGAGAGAGACACCTCCAGAATCGTGTCTTTTTTAATTTTCAACAAGATAAGTGAACACAATTTTAATAGCATGGGTGTATAACGCAAACTTTTAAAGAAGAACAACATAATTTCCGCTAAAAACTAAATATTTATATAGCATTTTTATATCAATCAATATTTAAAAATCCCACATTTATATGATGAGTTAATTATTTCCACTACTAACTAAACACCCCAATGCACACATATCACCTTAAATAGGGATACAGCGAAGCAGTCCACAGCTTTTTAGAAAGCTCAATCTTGTAATTTTTTTTTAATTTCAAAGTGTATATCACTGATGCGTTTTTATTTCAATCTGTGTCAAAAAAGCGTTTACCAGAACGTAATAGGTGTTTGCACATAACGTAATAGCTGTCTGCACATAACGTAATGGATGTTTGGACATAATGTAATAGGCATTTGCACATAACATAATAGGTGTTTGCACATCATGAAATAGGTATTTGCACATAACGTAAAAGGTGTTTGCACATAATGAAATAGGGGTTTGCACATAATGAAATAGGTTTTCTACATAACGTAAGGGGTGTTTGCACAAAATGTTATCGGTATTGGCACATAACGTAAACGATGTTTGCACAAAACGTATAAGTTGTATAAACATAACATTTAAAGTGTTTGCACATATTGCATTAGGTGTTTGAACATAGCGTAAAAGGCATTTGCACATGATGTAATGAGTGCTAACAGAGAATATCAATTGTTCGGCAAAACGCATATGCACTATACCATGATGTATTATGTTTTACACTGGAGATACATATGTATAAACAGAAAATAAAATCGTTACACTATAACATCATGAGGTTTACATAGAACAAAGATGTATCAAAACAAAACGTTTAGAACTTTTGGCATGACAATCAAATTTGTGACAAGACGCAATAATTACCAGACTTACTTGAAGGAAGAATAGACACAACATTGAGAAAATATAAAAGAATGTAAAGGTGGTTGATCATAAAGTTTGGAAGTATTCACAGAGTATATAGTAGTTACAGCATGATCATATGCTTATTGCACACAACAAAGTTTAGCAATGACATATTATACAATTGTTTGACCAAACAATTAATTTATTTGACATAACACAGAGATGCAGTGCCAGGAAATTAAGGCTCATGTACATAACATAAAGAAGAAATGACAGGACGTAAAGGCAAAGCGACAAAACACATTGAATATTTACACTATAAGACAGTTCCGGCGTTCCATACCCTTCGGTTACAAGTAATGGTCACCTGGCATTTGAAACACGAAGAGACATGTTTTGTAAGAACAGCTTTTATTTAGTAACTTATTCAAATACAACAGATATTTATATTGTAACAGTCACATAAAACTGAAATTTTTATAAGTCATATATAACTGAATTTTTATAGGAACTTAGTGATATGTTACTAATATTGTTATAGTAACTCAGTCACGTGTAATGGATATTTCTAAAGTTGCTTAGTCACATATAACTGATATTTTTATAGTAACTTAGTCACGTGTAACTGATTTGTTTATAGTGACTTAGTCACATATAACTGATATTTCTAAAAGTAACATAGTCATATGTTACTGATTTTTTTTATAATTACTTTGTTACATATAACTGATATCTTTATAGTTACTTAGTCAATTTAACTGATATTTCATTGTTACTTAGTCACGTGTTACTGATATTTTTATAGTTACTTAGGCCGTGTTCACATTGACCTAAACTCGGTGTTGTGTAAGTGTAACTCACACGTAAAGTAAACAAAATTACGTTCCCATTGATAAAATTCAATGTTTACATGTAGTGTAAATCATATTTTGTCTATATGCAGTCGATACTCGATGCAGGCCTTGTGTAGACACAAAACTAGGCATTTTAAACATTAGTTTCACCTTGTTTATTTAAGGAAGAAACAATTTTTAAATAAAATTGATATTTATAACAATTATTAATTAAGTTCTTAACAGAAATATTTGTCTAAACTTGATATATATATATATTTTTTTTTAAACTTAACCTAGCTTTATTAAGCCCTTATCAAGACTCAAAGCAGTATCATTGTCGAACACATAATTCATTTGAAAATTAAGGTCTTTCTAAATCGACTTGACTTGCACAGAAATTTTTGCCACTGGTCTTTACTCAAACAACGATTCACTCATATATGCATTACTTAAAATGTGTGAGGTAAATGTATTGTTTGTATAGTACATGTATCTCGGATCCGTTAAATTACCCTTAAAACTACAAAAAAAACCTTTACCCCCTCCCTTTACCAAATACTCCTTGGAGAAGAAATACCATTTGATACAAACAGAAAAGATAGGAATATAGTGATCCCTAATATATCATTCCATCTCTGTACCGATGTAATGCATTGGCTTTATGAGAATAAAAATATATATTCTTCGCCTGTAAGCACGCTGCTGCAGCCTTCGTTTTCTAATGCTTAATCGAGACATCTTTATTATTTTTAAACTACTGAAAATCATCAAAATGGCTTTCATAAAAAAACAACTACTTAACTTAAAAATGGGAGGGGGGGGGGGAGGTGGTATTTTGTTAATTTATCTGAGCCAGAAATTTTTCCGCGCAAACGTTTTATTCCTTTTTTTTTTCGATGCTGGTAATCAATTTTTTTTCAATATTTAACACCATAATGTATGGGGAAACTCTTGATTTAGAATATTTTTGTATCATATGTAGGACTTTTTTTATCCAATTGGGGTTCGGAATATATCCATCAATCCCCCCGTCCTGATTTGAAGTCAAATGGTCGTTCCCTTACTGCTAGAAAAGTTGTCCGAAAACTTTGCATTCGGTTCTACGTAATGAACATTTAAATGACATAGAGTTTACAAGTGTGAACAAATCTTACGTACAGGTAATCAAACAAGGTGTAAAGATGTGGACAAATTTAATGTGAAACCAATGTCCAATACATTAAACTTATTGTAAACAAGTTTACTGTACATGGCGTTTGGTATTGTCATAGGTACTTAATCATATTATTCCCCATTTATGGGCATTATGTTTTCTGGTTAGTTCGTCCGTTCGTTCGTCAATTCGTTCGTCCGTCCGTCCGTCCGTTCGTTTCGCTTCAGGTCAAAGTTTTTGGTCGAGGTAGTTTCTGTTGAAGTTGAAGTCCAATCAACTCGAAACTTACTACACATGTTCCTTATGAGATGATCTTTCTAGTTTTAATGCCAAAACACTTATGTAACTTATAGCCCCGATAAAAGATTTAACAATCATATTGTCTTTTAATCTTTGTCAAGTTTTTATTGATAATTTATGATTACTTGCATGGCTTTATTTGCGGGTCTCACTTATTCAGCAACAAGATACAACCTCAACACAAATTTATGCGTGATTTTTTCTTTACTTTTATTTGAACCCAACATTTTTTTGTAATTTAAACTTGAATTATTATATCTCTCTCCTTGATGCTTCTTGTCAGTAATTAAAAGAAATGTTGAAAATAGGAAATCAAGGCAGGATATACAACCTGATACCTGTCATTGCAGTCATGATCTATGTCTGTTTTCAAATAAATAATAATTGAATGTCTAAAAATAAAGGAAACACCTACATAAAACGGATATTCATCTTTCTCTTCATGGATTCTACTACTGTTGATTGTTATATGCGTATTAACATTTGTTTGCCTCGATCCATACAGTTGATGTTTGTTTTTATGTTCATGTTCCATAGGGGGTTATGTTTATTTTTCTTCTTCTTTTTTTTTAACTTTCATCAATAGAAACATTTCTTAATACACCATTAAGGATCAAGTATTTTTTTTTTCAATTCATACTAAATTCATCATAGATACCGGGGCTGATTTTTTTTTGTATTAACACCAGACGCGCGTCTCGTCTAGTGACGCACAAATCAGAAAAGGTTAAAAGGGCCAAATTAGATACGAAGATGAAGAGGATTGAGGACCAAAAAATCCTAAAAGTTTTACCAAATACAGCTAAGGTAATCTTTACCTGAGGTAAAAAAGTCTTGGTATGTCTAAAATTCAAAGTTTTGTAAACAGTTAAGTTTATAATTATGACCATATCAATGATAATTCATGTCAACACAGAATTGCTGACTACTGGGCTGGTAATACCCTGGGTGAATAAAAACTCCACCAGCAGTGACATCGACTCAAAAAAACTTCCTTACAAAAGACGAATATTTTTTTGTTAAAGTATATTGGGTTAAATGATAACACTTTAATAAAAAATATAAAAAAGTAATGAAATCAAACTTAACTTAACATCCAGTTGATTAACAGTAAACCTGATAGGTATATCATAAATCTGCAAAGTGGATCTGATGGGATGTAGTGCAGAACATTTGAACAACAACTGAAAAAGTGGTATATATTGCAGGTTACGTATCCCTTTAAAAAGTTACTTCAAATGCAGTGACATTTGCAGACATCAGTCATATCATTCATAACACCTACAGTTTTTGAAATAGTCAGATGGGATGACTTTTAAACTCAAGAGATATGTTTTATATAAGTATGCGCTAAATCATCTTAGGTTAATATGGTTGAGAGATTGTATTCATATCAAAACAAATATTGTCTTTTATTGCATGCTGTTCCATGTGAGCCGAAGTCAGTGTTAAAGGCCATATTCTTTGACCTAAGATTTGACACATTGTGACTTGTTTGGAGAGTTGTTCATTGGTACTTAAACCACACCTTTTTGTTCATCTTAAGAAAAATGTTTATATAACAAAAACACACTGTTTTGTATTACAGGATATATTCCAATCAAATATAAATATAAATGGGAAATGGGTACATGGGACACAGATGATGCCCTCACTTGTCTATCATATAAAGTAATGAACGGACATAACTGAAAACAGTAATAGTGCTCTTCACAAATATGTACTTGATTTGGGTCTAATGTTTATAACAATTGTGTATAAGTTTCATAACATTTAAGGTTGAGGCAAACTTAATTTAGAGAAAACAAACGAAAAATTCAGAAATGTTTCCATATGTAAATAGTTATCAAAGGTACCAGGATTATAATTGGACCTTAGTCTAGAATGGTTAAGTGACACCACCAAAATTCAAAGTTGATCTGTATTTTGTGGTTATAAGCATTGTGTATAAGTTTCATAGCCTTTGGTAGAAACAAACTGAAGAGAACGAAAAATTCAGCTTTTTTTGTAAAGGAGCATAACTCAAGAACATTTAAAGTGAAGCCACCAAAATTCAAACTTGATCTGTATTTTGTGGTAATAAGTTTCATAACATTAAGTTAAGCAATCTGAAGATAGAGAACAGAAACCAACTTTGGGATGACGTGCGTTCGTAAAGACAGATGTACGTACAGGCGGACAAGGTAACACTTAATGCCTCTCCTTCAAAGCGAGGACATAGAATAAGAATGGAAATGGATATGAAGAATATGTCAAAGAAAACAAACCGAACAAAGGGCAGAAAACAGCCGACGACCACGAATGGGTCTCCAACGCTGCGATAAATCCAACGACCGGAACGGGCCTTAGTTGGTCGTTAATTAAAAATGTGTACTAGTTCAGTGAAAATGGGCGTCTTCCTTAACCCCAAAACACATAAATGAACTTAAATTAACAAGTGAAAGTGTGAGCTACTGCTCACTGATGATACCCCGCTTGAATATTTTGGTAAACAAGAAGTTGAGTGATGAAACTGCATCACACGGTATAGCTGACTTATATAAACCCTTACACCAAATATCAGCAATTCTTGTATTGCAGTACCTGAGGAAAATGTGACAAAATTATAACTTGGTTATCATTAAAATTATAAAAGTGTTCGGTAAACTGAAAATTGTTAAGTGATGAATCTAAAAACGCATCACACGGTAACTAACATAAACCCTGAAACGAAATTTCAGAAATCCTTGTATCGTAGACAATCGGAAAATGCAACAAAAAAGTGAATGGGACGGACTGATGGATAGATAGACTTACGGACAGACAGAGGTAAAACAGTATATCCCAAATTTGTCAAAACGAGTTAAAAAAACATACAAGACTAACAAAGGCCAGAGATTCCTGACTTTGAACAGGCGCATAAATGCGGCAGGGTTTAACATTTTTTTTGTGATATCTAAATCCTCCCCTTTAAGCCCATACATCTAGCCAATGTGAACATACAATGGAATATATCACATGTGTTTTATATTATGATCTAAATCATCTTTGATATAAGTTGATATGCTTAAGAAAGAAAAACATATTTCGAAAATACTCTGCAAGTATTTCACAATATATAATGTCTAATAATCACACATATTTCTTAAGTTTATATCGCATGTCTCTTGAAATAATCTGAGTTCAGATGCTTAAGAAAACAATTATATATTTAAACAAATATGCCCAACTTGCACTATTATTTTCGATGTACAAAGGACCCTGAAATTTGAGTCAAACTCTAATTTGGCATTAAAACGTGAAAGAGCATATCATATGACACATGTGTACTATAAGTTTCAAGTCGATTGGACTTCAACTTCATAAAAAAAAAATACTTTGATCAAACACTTTAACCTGAAGCGTGTACTATCATTTTCTAATAATAATAATGTCCATATATTATGAAATCGAGGTCAATTAACTCGCATTCGGCTTTAAAATTAGATAGATCGTATAATTTGAAAAATGTGTACTTAGTTTCTAGTTGATTGGACTTTCACTTTGAACATCAAAACTACCTTGAACTAAAACTTCAACCTGAAGCGAGACAAACACAGACGAATGAACAAATGAACGGACAAACGAATGGAGGCACAGACTGAAAATCAAAATGCTCTTAGTTGGGGCATAACTAATAATGCCTTTAATGCGTAGTATTTCACAACAATCATAATTAAAAACAGTCACATGTTGACATATCACGCTTCTATTATACAAAAAGTGTAATAAATATATATATGATTATTGATAACAACGTGTGTTGTAATAAATAATCTTGGGAGCAATAGAAAGTTTATGTCATCTACAATAGGCAAAAACCTACCTACGAAAACCAGATGCTCCGCAGGGCGCAGCTTTATACGACTGCACAGGTCGAATCCTGAACAGTTGGGGCAAGTATGAACACAACATTTAAGCTTGATAGAGCTCTGAATTTGGATTGTGATTAAATAGTTGACACAACATTGGTTTCTGAAACAGAATGCATGTGGTCTAAGAACTTAAACTTAAAAACTTAAAGATTTTAAATTGGACATTTACCTATTATGGTCCAATATCCAAAATCTAAATACATGGTTAGATTCAGCTTATCATAGAACCCCAAAAATTCAATTTTTGATGAAATCAAATAAGGTTCAATTTTATATCCTTTAGACCTCAATGTGAACCAATTTGATAACCGGGCCCAAATATTGAAAATGTAAAAAACATTGTTAAATTCAGCATATTGAAGAACCCCATACACTCAATTTGTTGAAATCAAACAAAAAATTTTAATTTTGAACCCCGATTTGGACCAACTTGCAAACTTGGCCCATAATAAAAAATCTAAGTACATGTTTAGTTGCAGCATATCAAAGAACCCCAAGATGTCAATTTTTGTTAAAATCAAACTAAGTTTCATTTTGGACCCTTTGGACCTTAATGTACACCAATTTGAAAACAGGACCAAAAATTAAGAATCTAAATACACGGTTAGATTTGGCATATCAAAGAACCCCAATAATTCATTTTTTATGAAATCAAACAAAGTTTAATATTGGAACCTTTTGGCCCCTAATTCCTAAACTGTTGGGACCAAAACTTCCCGAATCAATCCCAACCTTCCTTTTGTGATCATAAACCTTCCTTTTGTGATCATAAACCTTATGTTAAATTTCATAGATTTCTATTTACTTATACTAAAGTTATTGTACAACAACCAAGAAAAATGCTTATTTGGGACCTTCCCCCCCCTAATTCCTAAACTGTTGGGATCAAAACTCCTAAAATCAATCACAACCTTCCTTTTGTGTTCATAAACCTTATGTTAAAATTTCATAGATTTCTGTTTACTTATACTAAAGTTATTGTGCAAAAACCAAGAAAAATGCTTATTTGGCCACTTTTTGGTCCCTAATTCCTAAACTGTTAAGACAAAATCTCCCAAAATCAATCCCAACTGTCCTTTTATGGTAAAAAACCTTGTGTTTCAATTTCATAGATTTCTATTTACTTTTACTAAAGTTATAGTGCGAAAACCAAATGTCTTCGGACAACGACAACGACGCTGACGACGATGCCAACGTCATACCAATATACGACCAAAAAATTTTCAATTTTTGTGGTTGTATAAAAATTGTAAGTATTGTTATAAATTATCAATTATGCTTAACAAACAATAGAATAGTTTTATTGTCGCTGATTCAATGAAATTTTATTGTAAAAACCTATTATTCTATAAGCTGTATTGCTTTTTGGATAAAGTATTATCATTATCATAACTGCTGATCTTCAAGTAATGATTATTGACGCTATAGGAATATATGATTCACAGTAATTTTTTTTCTAGTAGTTTGCCTGTTGTTTGTAATGAGCTGATATATTGGTTTGAAATAACAATATAGATACGTACTACAAAAAACACAGGAATTCAGTTTATTTTGAGAGGACAGAACGGAATAAAGTTCTATAAAAAGGGAACTTATAGTTTAATTTATCTATATGCATCCTTGCTGAAACACAATCCAGTGCACATAATGAGAAACAATACTGATGACTTTCTCGACAACAGAGCTCCTGTTTTTGTTATATCTGTTATCGAAGGATTAGGAATACTTATCTTAAACACAGTCCTACTTCTTGTTTCATGCAAGATTAAAAAGGAAATCAGAACTCAACTACATATATTTTATACATTTTTTGGAGTATCGGACCTACTGAATGGTTCCCTGTTACTGGTGAATTCATTCACCTACTTTTATAAAGATTTTTATCTTTTTCATAACTACAAGTTTTGTTTCTCAATTGCCGTATTGGCCCAAACCCAGATGTTCATAACTGGATATTTACTTTTATTACTGACATTTGTGAAATTTTTTTCCATCATCACTCCCCTGAAATGTCTAAAATATGTCACACATGAAATGGCCATTCGTCTATCGTTTGGAGTGTGGATTTTTACTTCTGGACTTGTTATAATTCCATCACTGGTCTGGGTACAAAACCAAGTCTATTCATCAGGACAAGAATGTGATCTGTACGGTGTGTATGGAGACAAAATTGGACATTTTATGACTTTAAGAAAATCAGCCATGGGAATTTTTATTTTTTCTCTGATAATATTGAACTCAAAGATTGTAATGACCATAATAAAAAGAAACAGAAGTGTTGGAGTTTTGAAAGGTAAACTCAACATTTCCACTTATAAACCTGATATTAAAGGACTTCTAGGAAGTAAAAATGGCACTTGTTCTTCAGTTGCTGGATCTTCAGTTGGTGAACCTGGTATTAAAAGAGTTCTTGGAAAGAAAGTGGAAACAAGAACTTCCACTAATGGTTCTGGTCACAACAAATATTTAGAGAGTAAACTGGACACTTTGGGTAATGTTGACTCTGATACCAGTAGAATGTTAAAAAATGTACTGGATACCTCAATTGTAGTTGATAAACCAGGTAACAATGGAATTCTGGAGAGCAAACCACAAATCAACAGAGTTATGGATGGAAAACAAGATAGAATGTTTAACATTTCTGTTCTAGAGCCGGGTATCAGTGGAGGTCTAACAAGAAAAATAGAAACATTCAGTACTCTTGATGAACCTGGTACTAGTCATAAAATATCAAACACTAACAACACAGAAAATTTGTCGTTGCCAAAAAGAAAAATATCAAAGTCACAAGTCAATATAAAAAGTGAGTTGGAAAGTCAAACTATAGAAAAGAGAATAACAAAGGATCACAATCAAAAACTTAAAACAACGACCAAGCAGCGAATGATAACATCAACGACCTACAATTTTCTGAAGTCGAAAAATTTTAAGGCCTATTTAACAGTTCTCATGCATGTAGGATTTCATCTTCTAAGTGGTATGCCATCATTTGTATTTCTATCTAACAGACAATTACTGCCTTATTATACCAGTAGTAGAAGAATCAGATTTGTTTGTGCTATGTGTAGATATTTGGTATCATTAATAGATCCTATTTTGATATTACTCCGAATACCAGTATTCAGGACAACATTGAAGACATTGTGTAGTAAATGTATACAAAGACAACCTAAATATTACTGACAATGTATCTATCAATTTATGTTATGGTTGATTTGTGTTTGAAGGGTATTTGGAAATAAAGTATAGGCACTTAAAAGGTAATTATAACTAGAAATTCAAAAAGAGTACAAAAAATTTTAATCCTTTTATTTCATGATAACTTAAAGTAGGAATTAACTTCAAGTTATGTTTAAAATTGTGGAAACATTCTAAAGTTGTAGAAACTTTGTAAATCAAAAACCCAGACAGTTTTGCTTGTAGAGAATAATACATTAATGTTTTCAATCAATATAATTGGGGCGGATCCAGCCGTTTTAAAAAAAAGGGGGGTACCAACCCAGGACAAAAGGGGGGGGGTTCCAACTATACGTTCCCATTCAATGCATTGATCGGCCAAAAAAAGAGGGGTTCCAACCCCTGGAACCCACCCTGGATCCGCCATGGACCATACGGAAGTGTAGTTGGTCTTTGTGAATCTGTTCCTTAGGCCAAATAAAAATATATGTTTGGTTCCAGTTACCTTACCTACCCTATTTTTTAGTCTCTAAAATAGCCTACCCTAAAGATGTTTTTGCTATTTTTCATTAAGCACTGTTAAAGTCAGAATGTTGCTTCCATAGACTCAATGTAAAAATAAAACATAAAATTAAAAAAAGTCCCTACCTACCTACCTTATTTTTTTTTAAGATGTAACTGGAACCACACATACTTTTTTATTTTGCCTTAACAATATACTCTTTTTCCTATGTTATCACCATGAATCAGCACATGCTCCTTATTAATCAGTATAACCAAAGTAGAAAGGAGTTACATTTGGGGCTATCTTAATATATTCCCAAGGTTTTTGTTGGTTGCCTTGATTTCCATTCTCAATCAATAGAATTTGTACTGAATTTTCCTTTCATGTTCTGACTGTAAAAGCAATGAACAGGGTGTATCTTAAACAAGTAATGCAATGTATTATTTAAGAATAATAAGATTAAATTTAAACAAGAATGTGTCCATAGTACACAGATGCACCATCTGCACTATCATTTTCTATGTTCAGTGGACCCTGAAAATTGGGTAAAAACTCAAATTCGGCATTAAAATTAGAAAGATCATACCATAGGGAACATGTGTACTAATTTTCAAGTTGATTGGACTTCAACTTCATCAAAAACTACCGCGACCAGAAAACATAATGCCCACAAATGGGGCATAATATTCAAACATTGTTTGAATCTTATAGGTTTTGGCCCAATATGGTTCTTAATTGTTACTTTTACAATGTTGAATATATTTCATATGACATTTTGAACCTCTTATTGTAATTTTGAATCTTATCCCTGTATTTGTAATATAAACCACTAATAGGATTTTTTAAATGCTTAAATATATGTTATGACATTTTATAAAGTAAAAGGTTGTCGTATTTCACCAAATGATGTAACAAAATTATGGAAAATTGATTTATATTGTTTGCTTGTTCATTGTTGTTTGTTTGTCTGTTTGTGTGAACAACTGAAATCGATTCAACAAAAACATGTTGTCTTTAAATGTCAGTTTCTCTTGAATGCTATATAATCTTTTTAACTATATTTTTTTAACAATCTAATGACTGTTTTGTTGATCTTGATATAAATAAAATATTTTTCTGTGTTGATTTTATTTCATTATAATTTAGTTAACTTTACATTCAATGTATTTGTCTATTTTATTTTATTTTAATTTAATTAAATATATGATGAATTTATATAACATGCATAAGTCTGCTTTTAATTTCATTTCATTATACATGTAATAACTCATTCAAATGTATGTGTATTTATTCTATTTGTCTCACTCAGTATTCAATTTTATTTTTTTCATAATATAACTCAAGTTAAAAGTAATTCTATTTTAATATGTCTGTTTTAAATCTTATTTCATTATAATTTAGTCAATGTTTGTAAATATTATTTTTTTTAAGTGAATGTGTCAAAATTTAAATTGTGATAGATTTTATTTAGATGATTGCTTTCATTTATCTAATTTTAATTTATTTATTAATATAACTAACATACTATGTTTTTATGTGAATTTTGCACAATTTATTTTGATTAGATATTGATTAAAGAATAAAACTGTGACTTTAATTTCAACAATGTAATACATGTCCATCCTGTTTTGCTTTTCACACTGTGAGTAAATATTATGTAATAATAATAATTCATTAAGAACTGTGTCAACTTCAGGGTTTTAAGCTGTTTCAAAGTGTTTCAAAGTGTTATAAAAGTTATCAAAGGTACCAGGATTATAATTTAGTACGCCAGACGTATTTCAATTTATAAAATTTATAAAATATTAAGGCAATGTGAGAAAATGCTAGTGACATTCACAACAATGGAAATACAAAAATTGATTCAAAATAATTCTTGACAATGTATATATAATTGAACCAATAAAGTTGTTTTAATTAAATTTTCTAACCAAGTCTGGAACCTTGTCATTTAAACAATTAGAAAATTGAGCATGATTGCCTATTAGACAAAAATCCAACAGAGTTTAAATAATGTTGATGTAAACAACTGCATCTCACCATATTTTTATCATAAGGGAATTAGATTGATTGATTGTTGATTGTTTAATTTACAGTTTTTGGAGGGGTTCGTGTTGCTTAGGCTGTGTTCACATTGACCTAAACTAGGTGTTGTGTTAGTGAAATTCACACGTAAACGAAACACAATTATGTTCCCATTGATAATACTCAATGTTTACAAGTAGTTTGAATCATGTTTTGTATACATGCAGTCGATAGTCAATGTAGGACTTGTGTGGGTTAAGTGTTAAAACTGCATTTTACCCTATATACTATTTTTAGCCATGTCAGCCATCTTGGTTTGCGGGCAGGACACATTTTTTAAACTTGATACCCTAATGATGATTGTGTTGACTTATTTGTAGATCTTACTTTGTTGAACATTATTGCTGTTTACAGTTTATTTCAATCTATAATAATATTCAAGATAATAACCCACCAGATGCTCCGCAGGGCGCAGCTTTATACGACCGCAGAGTTCGAACCCTGAACAGTTGGGGCAAGTATGGACACAACTTTCAAGCTTGATACAGCTCTGAATTTGAATTGTGAGTAAATAGTTGACACAGAATGAATGTGGTCTAAGAACTTTAACTTAAAAACTTAAAAATTTTAAATTGGACATTTACCTATTATGGTCCAATATCCAAAATCTAAATACATGGTTAGATTCAGCATATCAAAGAACCCCAATAATTCAATTTTTGATGAAATCGAATAAAGTTCAATGTTGGACCCTAGAGACCTCAATGTGGACTAATTTGATAACCGGGCCCAAATATCAAAAATCTAAATACATGGTTGATTCAGCATATATCAAAGAACGCAATATATTCAATTTTTGTTGAAATCAAACAGAGTTTAATTTTGGACCCCGATTTGAACCAACTTGAAAACCGGGCCTATAATCAAAAATCTAAGTACATGTTTAGATTCAGCATATCAAAGAACCCAAAGGAATATTTGTTGATATCAAACAAAGTTTAATTTTGGACCACGATTTGGACCAACTTGAAAACTTGCCCCATATGCAAAATCTTAATAAATGTTTAGATTCAGCATATCAAAGAACCCAAAGGATTCAATTTTTGTTAAAATCAAACAAAGTTTAATTTTAGTCCCAGATTTGGACCAACTTAAAAACTGGGTCCATTATCAAAAATATAAGTACATGTTTAGATTCAGCATATCAAAGAACCCCAAGAATTCAATTTTTGTTGAAATAAAACAAAGTTTAGTTTTGGACCCCGATTTGGACCAACTCGAAAACTGGGCCCATAATTAAAAATATAAGTACATGTTTAGATTCAGCATATCAAAGAACCCCAAGAATTCAATTTTGTGAAATAAAACAGTTTAGTTTTGGACCCCGATTTGGACCAACTTGAAAACTGGGCCCATAATCAATCAAAGCACCAAAGGCGCTATAGGCAGTTAAGTAAAAAAAAAAGCAGAGGCAAACTTGGCAGAAGTTAAGACGAATATTGTGGAAAAATTGGTGAAAATATTTATCTCGGCTATTAAATCTCAAATATTGAATAATGTTTGTACCCTAAAGTTTTCACTATCAAGCCTGCCACTTTCAAAAGCTATGTTCAATTTTATTTTTTTTTTCAAAATCTGCGATTATGCACATACTGTACACTCTCCCATGTATATTCTAGAGTATGAATATGCCATATTAGCAGTTTTAGTTGCATCAGCTGGTGCACCTATTAATGACGCGGAATAAGGGTCATAAACATCGAATTTAGCATATGCTTAAACCATTTTAGCATATGCTATATCATAATTTAGCATATGCTAAAATGAATTCAGCATAAGCTAAATTCATTTTAGCACAAGCTGAATTCATTTTTGCATAAGCTGAAATCAATTTAGCATATGCTGAATTGTTTAGCTTATACATAAATGTTGGCGCGGAACCAAGGTCATAAATATTGATATCAACGTTTATTTTAGCATATACTTAATGAATTTAGCTTATGCTAAAATGGTTTAAGCTTATTCTTAAATGAATTTAGCTTATGCTAAAATGAATTTAGCTTATGTTAAAATGGTTTTAGCTTATGCTTAAATGAATTCAGCTTATGCTTAAATGAATTCAGCTTATGCTTAATTAATTGTTTTATCCAATCAAAATCTCGCTTTCTTAACTACTTTAATTTATACTTTTCTCTGGTATAAATAAAAACATATTTTTCTCAAATTAATAAATATTTTCTTAATGTAAATATATGAAAAAAGGGGAACTATTGCCCTCTGCCATCCCGCTAAATTCGCCTCTGCTACCAATTAAGCCGATTTTGTATTAACAAATTTAGGTCTCGCATGTTGGAAAATTTATTTCAAATTCTTGACACGTGTTTGTTGTTTAAATAAAATTCTATGTGTAATTGTGTATCCATCGTATGCGATCTTTAATCCTTCACGGTGCTATATATATACAATGTGTTCATTTGTTGCCAACAACAAATGGAAGTGTTTAACGACCTTTACTGGCTTTTCAGCCCTCGCACGGTCGGCTTGGTGCCCGAAGGAGATTGGTGAGCGTTTAAATATTTTCTGCCGTGGGTCAGGAACAAGTAGTAGAGGACGCCATTTTGGAGGTCGCCATTTTGGTTGTGGTGAGTTAGTTTTGGTTTGTTGACTATTTTGATCTTATTTCTTCACAACGGCTGCTTTAAGAGCCAGTTTGGTCAGCTTGGCAGCCCGCTAACCTCGATGATGGAATACTGGTAGATGAGTCGTGGACGTAGTGCTAAAGATGACAGGAAGCGTTATCAGGACCAAAGCCGTGAGGCAGTGAAATGAATTATGTAGGTCAATTATCTATCACCTAGGATACAGCCCTCGGACGTTAATCGGCATAACACTCCCCCATGATACAATGGGTTTTGGAGTGCATGTTAACGCGGGTACGCCTACAACTACGTCTACTGTACGGCGTTGGATTGGTTTGTTGCCGATTGCATAATTCTCAATTTATTTCACTTGACTGGGCAGAGTTTAACCAGTTCGGTCATCATAGACCAGTCCATCTATAGAAAGGTGTTTTGGGATAAACTCATTAAAGAAGTGTCCAGTTATGGTCATTGATCCGGTTGAAATATGTAAACACTGTACGTGTATTCGCAAAATAAACAATGAGAGCTGTTGATTTTCTTGTAAAGCAAACATTAAAAACATGTAAAATTTGTCACATTTTCGAATCTGTGGATAGCGGTGCACGGGGATAAGTTGCAAATAGAATTGATCATATTTAATAAAGGAAAAAAAGGTCTAAATATTTTAATTTTTTTTTTATAAATCACGTTTAAAATAAATCTCACAATCCGAACAGTTTCAAACAGAATAATACGATAGCAGATACTTTAAAATACCCTACGTTTGCACATATAACTGTTATAAATCTTATTTAATTTGTCCCATATCGTACACTCTTGTTTTTGTATATCTGTTTAGTGACAATGATAGGTGACTAGATATCAGTAATTATAACTATAACGGCTATCATCCTTATCACACACTTAATCCATTTCTCTGACGTCAGTCTATTGTTCTTGAAAAATAATCCACTGACCACCATATTACATGTAACTTAAGATAACTTATATCATAACTTTTAACTTACGATCTTTTATCTTCTCAAAAACGAGTGATTAATGAAAGATTCGAACTCGCGCGTATTTTCGACCGTACAGTCCTGTAGTCTCTGCATGATACCACTAGACCACGAGTCTAATATAAATTATTATTTACATATCACTCTTACAGCGTATATCTGTCAATGCATGTCAAGAAACTGTTTTTCTGTCTTTTTGTTACCTAATAAAATATATAAACACTATAAAATCAAGGAATTGTAAATGTTACTTATTAGTTCAATTCCGTGATAAAATAAACATCCATGTACACATAACACTTATCACTTTTAATGTACAAGGCCTTTCCCTTTTCATCATAGCAAATGCTTACTTTTGTTTTTATGATCATAATGATATCATACTATGATCACTTGATTGATTATACATGGTCCAAATATACATCAACAATAACTGACTCTTATGTGAATTAAGTGTGATTAGCTACGACTGTAAAACTACTTCTTTGACGGTGAAACCAGAAACAAAATCGTCAACTTTATAGTAAATATGAAATATAGATACCTCTAAGATTAAAAACAATATTTTGGTAGAGAAAAACATTACAAAAAAAAAATCATCCCGGGTACTAGGCTTGAACTTGGCAATGTTAATATCACAGTTTTTTTTTCTTTCGGCACCAACGACTAGACGATCACGGCTATGAACGGCTTACATGATACATGTCAAAATTGACATAATTATATTGTACATTTGAAGGAAAAGCAATTCTGCTTAGGTTTCAGAATGCGTACCACAAATAATACTAGTTCATTAACTGATTGACGATGGATGCCAAATGTAATAACGTTAACAAAATCAAAACAAAATGAAAGGAAACCAGTTTAAACAAAATTTATATATAATTTTTCAATTAAGACCAATTGTTGTATCTATTTTATCATCAACTGGTGTCTAGTGAAGTGGTGTTATTGTGAATTTTACACTTCATTTAGTTTTTTTGATTTGCTCATATATATGGAAGTGTTTATAGGCGAGTGACATTTTCAGAAAAGACACTTAGTTAGTGACTTTAATGCACCCACCTAACACACAGCTGAATTTTTTATATGTTATAGTATAATATCTGAACTTCCTTTTTTGGTCGGTCGTAAAAAAATCGTACGGTGCAATTTTTGTAAAAATTGAATTAAAATCGAGAAATAATTCCAAATTGAAAAATGACCAACAGTGTTGAAGCGTGAAAAATTAACATGTAGCTTAATTTTCTGTTGTCACAATACAAAAATTATGTACGTTTAACATTTCAATGTATAAAAAAAAATACTTTTCAAAAATAAAAGAAGTAATTTTTGCGAGAAAAAAAAAGATTTTTGTAACATTTTTGGAATTTTTTATAAAAATGGTGCCAATTTTCATATTTTTCTTCATTTCTTAGATATTTTCGGCTTGAAACCCAAATTAATGATGTCCGTATTATTCAAAAGTTCATTACTCGTTTAATAAATATTGTTATCAGTGTATTATTCTGGATTTTATACACTTTTACACACTCCCCCTTTTCAATCAAATTTCCGAAATCGCTTTCTCTGTAAGTTTCCCTCAAGTTAACGGACCTAAACGCTTCGAAAAAGAGTATGAATAACCACGAAGGCAATTTTTTTGGTTCAAATATTGGGCAAAGTATTAAAAAAAAATCAAAGGACCATAGAAGCTGAAATGTCAACGTTTTTTTTTTTTATATAGTCTTGGTAGAAAACCAATATCTTATTATTCTTAGTCAATTTGCACTTAAAAAAGGCAGAGATTATGAATAACTATTGAAAAATACTTCTTTCTCAATTGATCAATGCACATATTAGTTTTGCAACTAAAAATACTTTAATATATGGGGATATCTATTCATTCAGTTGACAAAATTTTAATTCTTCGTAGATATTTGAAATACAATAAATGTTCTACCTCAGGCGTATACATTATCTAAGCCGTATTTTACATAGGATTACGTGTTTTTAAATATTCTTCGAAGTTTTACTTGGTTCGAGCGTCACCGACGAGTCTTATGTAGACGACACGCGTGTCTAACGTAAAAAATCGATCACACGCCGGATATCTTTCAAATTGATTTGTTATTCATTATGGTTGTCGTTAGTTGCTTTTTATGATTTTTGCTTTTGTTTGTAGTTTTGATCATGAATCTAATTAAAATTGTTTTAGAACCTTTATAGCTTATTATACAGTGTTGGCTATTGCTTGTTGATGATTTAGGCCATACGATAAGCTATAGTTGTTTACCTCAAAGCAGTTAGTCTCTGGTATACAAATATCATAGTGTCCTTTTAATCATACTTATCAAAGGTACCGGGCTTATAATATGATATCTTCAGGCTTCTTATTCTGAATACGGATTAACAATTTAAGAGGACTAATGTCAGAGGGTCAACGATGACCTGACACTTCGTTGTATTCTAGACATGGAACAACTGTGTGCTTGTTACGAGTTCTATAACCAGTGGGAATTATGGTTGGCGATGCACCATGTTAATTATTGTGCATGTATAGTTTTTTTTATTAAATATATGTTCCTTTACCAGCCGTTCATGCTCTTACAGGTTCTAACAGCTCATCATCTATCTTTGTTCCTAAGAAAACTCTCTTTTAACGCTTTCGAAATCATCAATAGATGGCGGGTTTATCATAAATTAACCAAAATTCATATTGACACATGTACAGATCGGTGCTGCAAGAAAACTCTAAAGTGTCCTTAACCAAAAATATGTATGTATAAGTCAAATCAAGACAATTTGAGCAAGCTACATATCATACTTCCAACCAAAAGGATTGCCATCGTATCACGCCTACCACTAAGTGCATCATCATTCAAACTACATGTTCTAAAAGCTAGCAAACAAAGACATGGTGTCGTATAACAAACAAATACGGCAGTAGGTTTACCCATGTATGAGTACGGATGACAAAAGTGGTCTTAATACGTCATACTTTCTGCAGGATTTGATAAATTTGTTCTTGTGGAGGAAAAATATATACATTAGGGAGCTTGTGCATGTACTGATATCATTGAAAGCCTCTGTTACACAGAATTATTTCAGTAACAGCGAAGTATCAGGAATTATTCCAGTAAAGCAAAAGTTTTACAACCTCAGTTTTAAAATATGAATTTCGACTGTCTTATACTGTTAAAAATCACAAAATTGAAAATTGCATTATTTGTAATAAATTAGATAAATTTCTTTTCTTTTAAAGAAATAGATTATTCACAGAAACTCCTCCAGAATGACAAAAAAAAAACCCAACTGTATGTAGGTTTAGCCGAATTAAATCCCGCAAATTCTACCTTCATATTAGTTGATAAATATCTATATACATCTAAGTTTTGAATACTGGTAAGAAATCAATGCTTGCATTTTCAACTGCAAACCTTTTGACTGCACAAATGTGAGTGAATTTAAAATAAATGCAGTCGTAATAAAAAAAATATGTTAAGAAATTAAAGCGTTTGTAAATTATATAATCCAAAATGTCAAAATAAAGGTCACCGTGGGACCTAACTTTAGTTTGTAATTCACCGCATTCTAATTTTGCATTTTGGATCAGTTTCACAACGAATCTTACGACTAAAACTGGTCGTAAGTCATGAATAGTTCAGTTTACTTACGATTAATCTTGTCTTAAGTTGTTTTGTGAAACCGACTTCTGTATCTGAAGTTTGGTAAACCTTAGTTTTGCAGCTATATATGTCGCGGGCAGGATTCCATTATGATTGGATCAATATCACAGTGACCTGATTTTAGTTTATGGCCATCCCCTATTATATGATGTATATTCATATACTTACTTTGGAAAACCCAGGTTCAACGGTTCAAAAGATATGGACCGGACACAAACCAGACAAGAAGGAATCAAACAATGTTTGAAAACTTGACGGTTCAAATGTCAATGCCAATGTCAAAATGAACTGATTTAATTTATGAAGAACCACGTGCCATCCGATAATACATCTTTGAACTAAGTGTACTTAACATCAGTTCTATAGTTCAAAGCAATGCATTTTATATTTGGTTTTTGGATGAACTGTATATCTGTATACATGCATAAGTTACCTGATTTGATTCGACACAGACCACAAACAAGTGGGGACTGACGGACGGACAGACTTAAAATGTGATTCATGTATCCTCTTTAACTTTGCTTGTGGTTGTATTAAACATGTACGATAGTGATTTCCGATCTTGACACGGTTTGTAGGCTGTTAACAAACAGGAGACTATTGTCACTGTTGATGTGACAAAGACGTCTACTTTTTACTCTCTTTATTGCGTTGTTTTCTCTCCCTTTTACTCGTCCAACTTACAAATATTTCATCATATTTTTTTTATTTTGCATGGCACACCATCAATTGTAGTAAATATTAACACATTTAAGGTCAAATATGTGTTATTATACGTCGTTTTGGTAGAAAGTACCGTTTTACATATAGCAGAGTGAAAACGCCAAAATGACGTAAATTATCGCCAAACCATGAACGATATGCAACTTAGAATCAGAGAGACGTTATAATAGTATCGTGTAAAGTAAAATTTGAATTAACTATATTACCAGCTGCTTCAAATAAGACAATAATACTACAAAAAATTTATTCTTTCAATTTTTTATGAATGATCTTTGACCCCAATTTTAAAAAAATTGCACCATATTTCACTTTTACGACCGGGAAAAATGGAATCTACACATGTTTTCCTTTCGAATGATATATAATATAGCTGTGTGTTAGATAGGTGCATTAAAAATATTTTTAAGGTCTGAATGTCACTCGCCTATTAACGACCTTAACTGGCTTTTCAGCCCTCGCACGGTCGGCTCGGTGCCCGAAGACGTTTGGTGAGCTTTAACATATTTTGATGCCGTGGGTCAGGAACAAGTAGTGGAGGTCGCAATATGTAGGCCGCCATCTTGGTTTTTGGTGAGTTGTTTTTGGTTTGTTGACTATTTTGTTGTTTATTCTTCACTAACGGCTGCTTTCAGGGCCAGTTTGGTCAGCTTGGCAGCCCGTTAGCCTCGATGATGGAGTACTGGTAGATGATCTCAGACGTAGTTCTAAAGATGACAGGAAGCGTTATCAGGACCAAAGCCGTGAGGCAGTGAATTGAAGGTCGTATCACCCAACAGCCTAGGATACAGCCCTCGGACGTTAATCGGCATAACACTCCCCATGATACAATGGTTTTGGAGTGCATGTTAACGCAGGTACGCTAAATACTACGTCTATCTGTACGGCATGGATTGGTTTCTGTCATCTTAAGTAGTAATTCGTTGATATCTAACTGTAAACCCTCATCGAAGATGGCGGGTAAAGGAGAGCTGGCCCAGCGCGTCCGTTCAGCTGTAATGACTAAGACGTGACTCCCATGTTGATGAGATGTAATCTACTTTGCTAAATACTATATATGTAAATATTAAAGGTTTCTGAATGTTGGTAATTAATTGTTTTTAACTTTCCAAAAAAGATTTTAAAAAATCCATATATTAATTATATGTCTTTTTGAATGAATTATAAATACTAAAATCTAATCAATGTAAATTATTTGTGATGATTCAACATTGAATGAAATAATTATTTACAAATACAAAATCTGGTAATAAAAAGGGAAGATAACAACACATTTAAGTTAACTTGAACTTACATTAAGTTAAATATAAATGTGAACCGTGTGGATCTATTCAGTTCCAGATATTAGACAATAAAAAAGACAAAATACGAAATTATTTTCATGAAATTCAGTTGATTCATTATCAGATCATGAAACAGATAGCCGTTTTACTAGAAATGGGTTAAGCTAGAGAATTGATAAAAAGTAGTGGATTCGAAAACGATAATCAACTCGCGACTAAAGTCGCTCGTTGATTATCGTTTACGAATCCACCACTTCTTATCAATTCTCTACTACATCTTCGAATAGACTGTCCTTATGCAAATTGAAACGTAAGCTCCGCCCGATCAGTGGAAATAACATTGGTAATAACATAAATGAAAATTCAACTACTGGGTGGGGTTAAAAGGTCGAATACAATGTATACATAAATAAGATAGATGACAAGTTGAGATTTTAACAAAATTTAATGATGTTTTTTAATCTTGTACAATGATTTAGCTTTATCAGAAATTCAGGTCAATTTTTATTTGCAGTACAATCCCATTTGTAGTTTTCGCCAATCCTTAAAGCTTTTTACATGTAACAGAACGGGTCAGTGCCACACCTCCGGGGACTTCGACTTACCCCACAAGGTTTCGACCATCTGTATTTTAATTTCAGATTTCAAAGTAACAATGTACTAAAATCAAGTAAAACAAAGTGACTAAAGAAAATCTCCAAAAAAGAACATATAAAAAAATCTGCAAAATTGAAAATAGACAGCAACCATTGATTATCTGAAGGGGAGGGGGGTTGGACTTAGTCCGGGAAAAAAATCCATAGCCCCCTCCCTGAAAATCAAATAGTTGCTGCCTTAGTTGCAAAATCACTCGAGAAGAATAAATGCATCCAAGCAAGCTGTGCATGAGAGAATAGCAAAATCGACTTCTCGGCCATTCACGAAAAACTTTGGATCCCGTTGCAATTGTTTAACTGGGTATATGGCCAAAACGTTCCTATTATATTGAGAGTAGCAAGAATTTCTCCCCCTGATTTAAACACTGATCAACTGATTTGTTTAAAAACTGTGCACAAAGTCGTAGTGCTTAAAAAAGGTCAAGCACAGGCACTTTTCTCAGAAAACAAATATAACTGACCTTTATCTAACGTATAGAGATATTTTTTTCTAACACAAGTGCCTGTGAGGCCAAGTAAATTTTCAGCTCAATTGCATTTGTAGTTTTAGATCGAGTTATGCTGTTCTCAATTTATGCATTCCCCTTTTTATCGATATATGGGGGGAGGGGATAAATCGAGTCGAATTCAATTCGAATGAATTCAATGTACTTTTTTTGGTACGTGTGAACGAGGCAATAGACAGTGACTGGATTTCCTACTTAGAGCTTACCAATAAGCTTCTTCAACATGAAAAAACTTTAAAACAAACCAAAGGCCATATATGATATGGTGCGCTTTCCGGCATTTTATGGCTTTCATCTAGACTATTAGGATGTTAGCAATTATAGGCAACCGTACGGCCTTCAATAATGACAAAAACCCATACCGTTTGTATGGTCGGCTACATTTTTATTTACAAAAAATAAAAAATAAGTCTACAGACATGAAACATCGACAACCACGGAACTATAGGCTCCTAACTTGGGACAGGCATATACAAAATATGCATGCAAATAGAGTTAAACATGTTTGTGAGTGTTCAACCCATCCCTAAACTTGGACAGTGGTGTAACAATACAACCCCAAACAAAAAATGTAAAATCAATTGAAAATAGATCAACTTAAAAGATCGGTACAAAACCACTAAAAATACACACTTACATTTAGGTGTAATACAACAATTGATTTCCCCCTTTAATTCTTTCTTAAATTTGCACTTTTCAAAAAAAATGTGCAGAATTTATCTTTCTTTCAAATAAAGAAATACTTACCATGAGTATAGTTTTATCCTTTCCAGTACTATACAAAAAATTTCACCTCACATTTCATTGCATATAAGAAAATAACCAGCACTGGAAGTTAACCAATCAAATTTGTCCCCTTATTCAATCTGTGTACAAGGTAATAGGTCCGAGACCACAATTGTCGTCCCTTTATTTTCGTTGTTCGTCCCCTTATTCAATCTGTGTACAAGGTAATAGGTCCTAGACCACAATTATCGTCCCTTGATTTTCGTTGTTCCGAATATAGTCCCTGGTGTTGACAGTGGGTTACTTGCCATTAATTTTATACCCCTTCCAAATTTATTTCTCCATGTTTAATGCCTCAAATTGCAAGTAGAGGGGTGAAATTACACTGTAAAAAAAATTTGGGTCCAGAATTTTAAAGGAAAGTAGTGATTTGGTCCAGCAGGAAAAGGTTAAAAATTAGCACTTCGGAAGCTGTCAAAAGATTTCAAGACGCCCTAAGCATAAAATTGTCCATATTTTGATTTAGAGTCGATGAAGTTTTCAATAAATTTGATATAATTTGTCCCAAAAGTAGTACAACATGCCGGTAACGACAGCAACATCAGAGAGAAGTTTTAGCGTAATGAGAAGAGTGGAAAACTTGGTCCGCTCTACAATGCACACAGAAAACTTTCTACTCTGTCCTCCCTTCATGCATACACACATTGGGAAATTGATATTGAAAAAGTTATTGACGCATTTGCTGTTAAGAAGAGACATCGTTTCGGATTATTTTGCTCATTAAATAATTTTAAATCAAGAATCAATTGTTATGGGTTAAACGATTAACAGAATTATTTGAGACAACATCAAACTTTGCTCCCAACTTGTCAGATCATTGTCTGAAATATCGACCTAATAATCTACAAAGTTGACTTAAGCACCAGCAAACATGACAAGTGTTTAACCTCGCCGCATTCTGTATGTTAGGAGCTTATAAATAAGCGGTTGTTTTTTCTTGCTGTTTATTGCGTTTATTGTTTTATACGTAAATCAGGCCATGAGGTTTTCGTTTGAATTGTTTTTACATTTTAAATTTCGGTGACTTTTATTGCTTACTGTGCGGTATATGTTTTTCTCATTGTTGAGGGCCGTACGGTGACCTATAATTGTTAACTTTTATGTCATTTGTTCTCTGGTCAGGGCCGTAACTACCTATGAGGCAAGGGAGGCAACTGCATCCCCTGAATTTTCTACACCAAAAAAATTTTTTTGAAGTAATAAAATGAAATATTAACAATATGTACACGAAGAACTTGAATTTGTATTATAAACTACACACGTTTACAGTTGTAACAGTGTTATAATGATACATGATATATTTGTCATTTTCCGGATTTTTTATCCGAAGTGAACCATTTCAGTATTTGTTTTAGTTTTTTTTTTTTTTCGTGTGGCCATCCATCTGTTATTCAGTATTTCCTATGTCGTACGAGACCATATGAAACTTTGCTTTCGACAATTTTAAATAAAACTTAACTAAATAAATCACATTTATTTAGGGGCTCAATTAAGCAGAGGAAGTTCCCTTTGTATTGTGAATCTTTTATGATATTGGAAATTCGTCACCGGCTAAATCAGCTGTTGGATAATTCTTTTAACGTGTACGTCTCCCGATTGTACGAGAACATTATGGTCAATGCCTTAGTTGTTAAACACTCCCATTCGTTGTAGTTCTATACATGTCTGTTCAGCTTTCAACAATAATGAACTTCAAGGTCAATATCTTGCGTTCTATTATCTTGCTTTCAATGACATGGGTTTTTTTTTTTTAACTTACCAGTTTGATTTCTAACAAAAATATCTTGAAATAAAGATAAAAATTGTTTGCAAAACAAATTGCTTTCAGGTTCAAGCATTACTGAAGAGTCTTAAAGTATGGAAATCGAAGGAAAACGGGTAATTTTTAGCCATTATATTGAGAGAGAAAAATCGGCGGTCACAATGTATTTAATGTTAATAATTAAAGTTCGAAGTACGGCCTTCAGGACGGAGCCTTGGCTCACCCCGAACAACAATCTCAGTTTGTTTTTGTATAAACATTGCTTCCAGGTCCAAGCAATACTGCTGAGTCTTTTAGTAAGGAAATCGAAGGAAAACGGGTCATCTTTAGTCATTTTACTGAGGACAAAAAATTGGGAGCCCCAAACCCCTGCCTCCCCTGAATTCGAACCCTAGTTACGGCCCTGCTGGTAGAGATTTTTCTCAATCATACCACATCTTTTTATATTTTTAGCTCACCTGGCCCATAGGTCACAAATCTTCTCCTCTGAAACTACTAGGCCAAATTTAACCAAACTTGGCCACAATCATCATTTGGGTATCTAGTTTAAAAATGTGTGCGGTGAACCAGCCAACCAACAAATATGGCCGCCATGGCTTAAAATAGAACATAGGGGTAAAATGTAGATTTTGGCTTATAACACTGAAACCAAAGCATTTAGAGCAAACCTGACAAGGAGTTAAATTGTTTATAAAGTCAATATCTATCTACCCTGAAATTTCCAGATGAATTGAACAACCGGTTGTTGGGTTGCTTCCCCGAATTGGTAATTTTTAAAGACATTTTGCCGTTTTTGGTTATTATCTTGAATACTATTATAGATTGAGATAAACTGTAAACAGCAATAATGTTCAGCAAAGTAAGATCAACAAATAAGTCAACATGACTAAAATGGTCAGTTGATCCCTTAAGGAGTTATTGCCCTTTAAGGAGTTATTGCCCTTTATAGTCAATTTTTAACAATTTTCATTAATTTGGTAAATTTTGGTAAATTTTTACAAAATAATTTCCTCTGTTACTAATGGGCAAAGTTCATTATAGATAGAGATAACTGTAAGTAGCAAGAACGTTCAGTGAAGTAAGAACTTCAAACACATCACCATCACCAAAACACAATTTTGTCATGAATCCATCTGTGTTCTTTGTTTAATAAATATCCACATAGACCAAGGTGAGCGACACAGGCTCTTAAGAGCCTAAAGTTTTATTATTTAAAGAAATTCCTAAGCCTCGTTTGCCGAGTGATCAAAGATTTTATTTGCATGCAGTAATCACTATATCATGTCAACATTGAGGTTATGAATTAAACCCCGCTCGTAGTAAGAGTGTTCGACTACGATCCTAAATTTCTAGGATTGCCATAGATAGTCAGTTATCTACATGGCGATTGTAATTGCTTTCTCTATGCACTCCGGCTTATTCATATTCGATTTTTTTGCTTATTTGAAAAAATAAACCATACTTGCTGCACATACTGAATTATCGTTTCACTATCTCACTTTCATTCATGACTGAACAAAAAAAAGTCATAATTTGAATTGTTTATGTATCTCATAGCTAGTGCCCCTTTAAGCAATTATATTTTAGTACATTAATCCGATAGCGATAATCAATACGAAAATATTGGATGGAGAATGGTCTCAATGTCATGCATACCACATTTTCTTATCTACACAAGTGCATCAGGTCATGATGATGTATCCTGTCATCGCTCTTTTTTAGAGGCAATATTTTGTCAAAGGTCTGATTGCAAGTCATTTTATTTAATTACATATAACGTTTATCTTTCTATTTCCTGGTCATCTATACACATTTTTACTTATTGGTGCCGTATTACTATCTAGTTTTCTTCTACTTTTATATAGGTAAATTATATAAAAAGTTGTAAAAATTATCTGGAGGGAAGGGCTGGCTACTTTATTATGACCCCACGTCCCTGTGCTTATGTTTAGTAACAATTCAATTACATCTAGCAAAATCGGTTCTTATGTTGAATTTATTGTACGTGCTCATGTTTTTAATCATCAACATAAAGATTTAGAAAAAATAACACTATTAATAACATGCTCCGATACTTTTGCTATATACATTTGTTCCGTGTCAAAAAGTGATTATAGAAAATTTCTCGATTTAGAAAAAAACAGAACTTGAAAAATGCAGTAATTATGTAATAAGGAACTAATTTACTATATCTATATATAAGATGATGTGGTATGCATGGGTGTCATTCAGTTTATCAAGAGAAATGATCGTGAAAGAATACCTAACGCTGGTCAAGCATTGCGATTGGACCGTGAAAGATCAGGTATCGGATCGTGAATGTAATGAAATGTAAATTCTTCTTCAAAATCTGAAAAAATCGCTGAACTTTCAAAACGCAGATCAAATCAGAAAACAAAATATTTCTGTCAAAAGGATTATTTTTTCTCAACAATACTGTGCATTAAGATAAAGAAAAAATGCAGTTCTTATGAGAAAACACAAAAGGCAGCAATACATGTCTATGGGATTCATTAAAAAAATCCACGTTTTTTGTACCTATACTGGTCACATTTCAATTTATCATGATATATTTGAAACTTAATCTTTGGTCTGTCCGATAGCATATACATGTAGTAAAATAAAAGTATGCTCTTCCCATAAAATCCTTCATTTAAGAAGTGATTCATTCTAAAAATGTTCGCACGTTCAACGCTTTTACAACCCTATGAAGTTACAAAAAAAAAAGCTTTACATACTTATAATTACATTTTTTTAGCTAGGATCATGCAAACACGAATTTTATCATTTTTTCATTCAATTCACTTGTGCACTTTATTGAGGGACCTCGTGTTATCATGAAGGATAAGTTTTATTGTGTAATGCAATTGCTTAAGGAATAACACGTGATGTACAGTTAGCCAATCAGAATAACGTATTATAATAAAACATACATCAAATGTAGTTATTTGCGTATGAAAACCTTAAACTTTGTTGATTTTTCATCAAACTTGATTGTAAAAGATAAGCAACGCATTATTTGATCGCGAACGCGTGACCACACTTAATAATCAGAAAAAAAATTGTCTTTTACCAATTGGTATACTTGCAACTGATGGAAGCGTATAACTATTTCGATAGGAACGAACATTAAAGCTTTCATTTTTACAGTTCAAGAGTTTTGTACATTTATTTTCTTAAACATCAAATACTGCAATCTGGATATATGCCTTCATTATATCATCTCTTTCAAATACTCATTCACGCAAATGCTCATTATAATTTCGTAATCGTTCAACTATCTTCTTTATTTAGTTTTCACGTAGGTCCATATACCTTGATTTATTTTCTTCCTGCGTCTTCTGAGTTGCTATATCGAAAGGTAATGAAGAAATTGGCCAAGATTTAACACAGTATTAGCTAGTTGTGATGAAATTCTACTACTTTAGTACTAATACATTAACCAAACTTGCATCTCCTGTTCCCTAGAAGGCCAATGTTTTGTTCTTAATATTGAACGATCCTTAAAAAGTTTATTAAGATTTCTTATATAAAAAATACATTTTTTCTATATTTCGATTTCAGACTTATTAGATGTCGAATTATTGGACGTCGGTCTATTTGGGTGTCGGATTTATGGCGTGTCGGACTACCGCGGTTTCGGACCAATAGGGTGTCGGACTAATGGGGTGTCGGAATATATAGGCTGCTCATAATGGTTTACTTTTACAAACTGTGACTTGGATGAGAAAGTTGAGTAAATCAGCGGACAAAAGCAAAACGGACAAAAAGCAAAAGTGTCGAAAAAAAAGCACCGTATCGTTCGCCTTAAAAATATACTGGGCATAAAAATGAGAAATGAAAATTATTGATACAAAATTAAACAATCTTACATTTGTATTTATAGAAATAAAAATAAAAGTAAACATGATTTACCAAAGGGAATTTTTGTCAGATTTTTAAAACTTAGGGGTAGGCATGTTAAACCCTGCATACATAATCTGGACCTATGGTGAGGACAAACCATGAGTTGTACCACCTTGGCCTTTTAGACCATTGGAACTGTGCTCTGTTTTTTTTGCATTTGGTGTAATTATACAATAAGTGTAAAAACAAAGTCAATTGGTAGGAAGAAATCGCTATGTTCGTGACATTTTTTCTATCTGCTTTCCTTTACAAAAAATGTACATTGAATTGAGTTCGACTCGATTTATCCCCCCCCCCTCCCTTTATACCGCTAAAAAAGGGGAATGCATAAATTAAAAAAAGCATAACTCGACTACAAATGCAATTGAGCTGAACATTTACTTGGCCTCACAGGCACTTGTGTTAGAAAAATATAAGATATCAGTTATATTTTTTTCTGAGAAAAGTGCCTGTGCTTTGACCTTTGTTTAACACTACGACTGTGTGCACTGTTTTTAAACAAATCAATTGATCAGTGTTTGATTCAAAGGGAAAAATTCTTGCTAGGCTCAATATAATAGGAACGTTTTTGGCCATTTACCCAGTTAAACTACGGGATCCAAAGTTTTTCGTGAATGGCCGAGAAGTCGATTTTGCTATTCTCTCATGCACCGCTTGCTCTAAAATTAATATACAGATGGACGAAAGCCGATTGTGTGGGTCGAAGTCCCCGGAAGTGTGACACTGCATGACCCCTGGCGGATTGGCAAAAGTTAAGAACGATCAAAAACAAAACTACTCGAAATCTACAAATGGGATTGTGCTGCGAATATAAATTGACCTGTATTTCTGATAGTGTTAAATCATTGAACAAGATTGAAAAACATCATTTGTTCCCATCTCAACTTGTCATCTATTTTAATGTATACATTGTATTCGACCTTTTAACCCCACACAGTAGTGCAATTTTTATTCGTGTTTCGTGCAATCGGCAACAAATGTACACATTGTATATCTATAGGGTTAAAAGATCGGAATACAATGTATACAAAATTACACATAGAATTTTACTTAAACAACAACACGTGTCAAGAATTCGAATTTGAAATGCAAGACCTAAATTTTTATACAAAATCGGCTTAATTGGGAGCAAAGGCGGATTTAGCGGGATGACAGAGGACCGTAGTCCCCACTTTTTATATATGTATTTACATTAAGAAAACATTGTTTTTTTTTATTAATTTGAGAAAAGTGGTTATTTATTTATACCAGAGAAAAGTATAAAAGTAGTTAAGAGTCCTTAAGAAAGAGAGATTTTGATTGGATAAAATAATTAATTAAGCATAAGCTGAATTCATTTTAGCATAAGCTAAAATCATTTTAGCATAAGCTAAATTCATTTAAGCATATGCTAAAATAAACTTTAATTTTAATATTTATGACCTTGATTCCGCGCCAACATTTATGTTTAAGCTAAACAATACAGCATATGCTAAATTGATTTTAGCTTATGCAAAAATGAATTCAGCTTATGCTAAAATGAATTAAGCTTAAGCTAAAATAAGCTTAAGCTAAAATAAATTTAGCTTATGCTAAAATGATTTTAGCATATGCTAAATTCGATGTTTATGACCCTAATTCCACGTCATACCTATGCACAATCATCAAATCATAGCTGTAACTATCTGAAATGGTGTAATTTTCTTGTAAATAATATTACAATAAATGCTGATGTTGTTATAAGGGCCTAGCAATGATACAACATTTTTTGAAGCCTGTACGGTTGCCTAACTATAATTGCTTACATTTACTTCATTTGAATTTTGGTGGATATATATATATATATATATAGTTGTCTCATAATGACTCATTGCCAATCATTAAACATCTTCTTATCATTATAATAATTGTACATGTGTAATCTATAATCAGTCGTCAATGCAGAGACATGTTTTGCCATAATGATAATGCAAATAATACAATTAAAATAGAATTGCATAAACATGTAAAATATATTCAAAGACAATGATCCATGACTGATTGTACAGGGCTGAACAACCCCTATGGAAATAAGATGTGCCAATACTTATACAACTGCTTACCAATTACCATTGACTTTTCATAAGTAGTCCCCTTTAAACAAACCTTAACACATATCTAATTTCTAGGTCAATGAACAATAATGAGAGGGTGGGGTTATAAAATATCCATGGACATGAAAATTTAAAATACTAATATGTTTGCATACCAAATGCCTTTGACTTAAGATTACTGGTATCTTAAACTGACATAATTATAATAATCACAAACTAATTCAAGTAAACTAGTAAAAAGTTCAAAGTCAAGAGATCATGCATATGACAGGGGTAAGGACCAAATATCCTCTATGGAACTGAGATATACTCATGCTTCTTCCCCTGCACGGGAATCATCATTGACTTACGACGATTGGTTTCCCTTATAGTATATAATAATCAAAAGCTTTATGAAATTTCAAAGTAACATAAGTTTCCAAGAAAAAAGAGAATAATTGAGGGGGCAGGGCAAATATCCTCAAAAGAATTGAAAGCGACAAAGTTTATACAACTGCACACCAAATATCAGTGACTGTTCACTAGTGGTTAACCCCAATAACTGACCTAATCAAAAACTAATAAATGTAAACTAAGTTTCAGTATCAATAGACCATGACTAAGGGGGTGGGGCTAAATATTCTGGTAATGAGACATATCTATGCTTACTCAACTGCTTACCAAATATCATTGACCTCCCATAAACTAGACCTAATCACTCAATTTTTTAAAATAAATCAATGCTGCATTTACACATAATTTGAATTCAATTTGAAACGTTTAACATGTTTAATGTCTACTTCGTCTCTTCAATACGCGTCAAAATCACTTAACTGTCCGAATGAGCTTAATTTTTAACTCAATTAATAATATTCATTTGTTGTAACTGCTGGCACGTTTATAATAATTCCTGTCAGAAAGCTGAATCAAAACTTGTTGTAGTTGTCGACATGATTAGACCTGGCATAAACAATCTTCAAAATTGATCATATATGTAGATGTAAATATCTTAATAACATCATACATGTAGTAGTCTAGAGTTTCATTGTTGTTGTGGAACTATTGTGGTGAATAGACAATCCAATTGCTACAGAGAATCATGTATTGTACATATACATGTACATGTATACCTTGCCTCTTCTTGTATAAGCCATTGCCAAAGATTGGAATCAAGCTGAAATAAAAACAAATACAAATAGGTATAATATTGCTTTAAAATTTTGACATATACACTGTAGCAAACCAGATGCTCCGCAGGGTGCAGCTTTATACGACCGCAGAGGTCAAACCCTGAACAGTTGGGGCTAGTATGGACACAACATTCAAACTGGATGCAGCTCTGACTTTGGATTGTGATTAAATAGTTGACACAGCATAGGTTTCTGACACAGAATAAATGTAGTCTAATGAACTTAAAATGTTTTTTTTTTTGCTTTTGAGCAATTCACTATGCTGTTGAATATTAATCCTTTGATATTTGAAGAAATTTTCTTTTTCATTTCTGAAATCTGAAATAAGAAAAACTGAAACCCACCATTTTGTTTTCACCTGCCCCTTTCCCTTATTCCAAAAATGATCTCAATTCAAATTTCTAATGAAGTTTTCAACAATAACTACTCATTTAAATACATCATGAAATATAAAGTGTCATAATGGACCTTAATGTAGACCAATTTGAAAACGGGACCAAAAATTAAAAATCTTAATACACGGTTAGATTCGGTATATCAGTGAACCCCAATAGTTCAATTTTTGGACCCTTTTGGCTCCTAATTCGTTGGGACCAAAACTCCTAAAATCATTCCAAACTTTCCTTTTGTGGTTATAGACCTCATGTTAAAATTTTATAGATTTCTGTGTACTTATTCTAAAGTTATTGTGCGAAAACCAAGAAAAATGCTTATTTTGGGACCTGTTTTTGGTCCCTAATTCCTAAACTGTTGGGACTTAAACTCCCCAAATCAATCCCAACCTTCCTTTTATGGTCATAAACCTTGTGCTTAAATTTCATAGATTTCTATTTACTTTTACTAAAGTTAGAGTGCGAAAACCAAATGTATTAGTTTTGTCCATGTTCATTGAGGCCCTTATAATTAATGCTTTTTTAAAAATTCTCTGGGGTCCCAGGTCAGGATCATCTGGCCTTTGTTAGTCTTGTATGATTTTCAATTCTAGATTCTTGTGTATAATTCTAACTTAAGTTTAGTATGACTATGACGTCCATAATCACTGAACTAGTAACTTTTGTTTAGGGGTCAATTGAAGCAAGCCTCCGGTTAGCATGGTTAGCAGATTAAAATTTTGATAATCAATGTTTTTTATTTATTTTTTAGTATTTCCTGTCTATTTGTATTACATTATTCACGTATTTGACGTTAACAACATCATTTCTTTGTTTTCCAACAATGTTGTTCACGTCAAATACGTGAATAATGTAATACAAATAGACAGGAAATACTAAAAAATAAATAAAAAACATTGATTTACAAAATTTTAATCTGCTAACCGAGTCCCTGTGGTAGGAATTAAGAAAAAAAACAAAGAACTTCAACTTAAAAACTTAAAATTTTTAAATTGGACAATTACCTATTATGGTCCAATATCAAGAAATCTAAATTCATGATTCAGCATAGCAAAGAACCAAGAGAATTCATTTTTTGTTAAAGTCAAGCTTAGTTTAATTCTAGACCCTTTGGACCTTAATGTAGACCAATTTGAAAACAGGACCAAAAATTAAGAATCTGAATACACGGTTGATTTGGCATATCAAAGATCCCCAATAATTCATTTTTTGATGAAATCAAACAAAGTTTAATTTTGGACCCTTTTGACCCCTAATTCCCAAACTGTTGGGACCAAATCTCCCAAAACTAATCCAAACCTTCCTTTTGTGGTCATAAACCTTATTTTAAAATTTCATAGATTTCTGTTTACTTATACTAAAGTTATTGAGCGAAAACCAAGAAAAATGCTTATTTGGGCCCTTTTTGGTCCCTAATTCCTAAACTGTTGAGACCAAACTCTTAAATCAATCCTAACCTTACTTTTATGGTCATAAACCTTGTGTTTTAATTTCATAGATTTCTATTTACTTTTACTAAAGTTATAGTGCGAAAACCAAATGTCTTCGGACGACGACAACGACTACGCCAACGCGGCGTGACTTTTTACCCCAACATACCCCAATATACCCCAATATACCTCAAAAAACAGTTTCATCATCATATTATTGAATAAAAATATTATTTTAGGCATTTCCATGTTATTTTAACACCAATATTACTTTATTTTATAAAAATATTTTATTCTAAATCAATTTTTTCCTCGTAACTTGTTCAGCCGCTTTAATACGATCACAAAATGACCTTTTACCCCAATATACCAAAATATACTCGAATATACAGTTTCAATACAATTTCAATGATAAGGAATGATATAACAAGCAGACATCAGTAAGACTGTTTACCAACAGCATTAACAAATTAAATGACATCTATAGTGGCTGTCAGCTGAAATTCTTAGCGGTTGTCGATCAAAATAATCTAAACTATCAATCGCGGTCACTCGAGATATCGTTTTTCATATTCCATTCATAAATCGTCAAAAAAAAAAAACCACCGACTATTGACCTACATTTTAAGTGATCGCACTGTAATAATCCTGACCTTCACATTTTCCGGATTTTTTTCCATTGCAATTCCGCCATCTTAGTTTCTATGAGGATCCTTTGTTTACATATGACACTCGTCACTTTCCGAGTTTCCTGTAACATTCTTGTCATTGATGTGATTAAGTTACCCGTGCTTTATGTAAATTTTCTGAATTTGTACTCCACGGAAACACTTCCCGTAAAAACAATGGCTGATTCCACCATTCAAAATCGTCTTGGAAAATGTGAAGGTCATGATTATCACAGTGCAATCACTTAAAAGGTAGGTCAGTAGTGGTTTTTCTTTTGGCGATTTATGAAAGGAATGTGAACCATATACGACCGCAGAGGTCGAACTCTGAACGGTTGGGGCAAGTATGGACACATCATTCAAGCTGGATTCAGCTCTGAATTTTTATTGTGATTAAATAGTTGACACAGTATAGGTTTCTGACACAAAATGAATGTGGTCTAATGAACTTGATTTTTTTTTTTACTTTTGTGCAATTCACTTTGCTGTTGAATATTATTCTTCTCAACAAAAAATATGTTGGAAGATAAAGGCAACAGTAGTATACCACTGTTCAAACTCATAAATCCATGGACAAAAAACAAAATCGGGGTAACAAACTAAAACTGAGGGAAACGCATTAATATAAAAGGAGAACAACGACACAACACTACAATGTAACTAACACTAACAGAAACGGACCAAGCATCAGACAAAATCCCACGAGAATAACAAATATAACATCAAAACCAAATACATGAATTTGGGATAGACAAGTACCGTGACACGTCTTGGAAGAAATTTTCTTTTTATTTCTGAAATCTGAAATGAGAAAATTTGACCACCCCCCCTAATTTTTTTTCCACCTCCCCCTTTCCCTTATTCCAAAACTGATCTCCATTCAAATTTCTAATGGAGTTTGCAACAATAAATACTCATTTAAATACATCATAAAATAATAAAATATAAAATGTCATACAGTCATGGTTAAAATTAATATTAATTAATAGTAACTTCTTAAATACATAAATGGGGAATGTGTCCAAAGGGACACAGATGATGCCCCTGCTAGCATATACGGTTATAAAAGGGACATTACTTAAAAACTGTAAAAGTGAAGCTGCCAAAAATTGAACTTGACCTGAGTTTAGAGGTAATTAGCAGTATATACACATTTCATTAAATTTAGTTGAGACAAACTTAAGTTAAGAGAACAAAAACGAAACAATTCTTAAATTTTTCCACTTGTAAAAGGGCATAACCCTAGAATGGTAATCACAGTGCTTGTAATCACTAAATGGTAAAGATTGTTTTAATTTATTAGTTGGTAGTGAAAGTGAATATTGCATTGTATATTGTATATAGCATTAATTTAAGTTGATTCAACTACTATTTTGGACAAAGAAAGATAACTCTTATTTCAAAGAATATTTCATAAAGCAGTGGTTTTAGGTGATTCAACAACCATTCTGGACAAAGAAAGATTTATTATATTGAAACTACAAAAATGCTTGTTTTTGGCCCCTTTTTGGTCCTTTATTCCTAAGACTGTTTGCCCCACAACCCTTAAAATATATCCCAACCTTCTACTTATGGTATTAAACATTGCGGTACAATTTCAGAACAATTGAAATACTTATGCACAACTTGTCCTGACACTAGATAAATGCTAATTTTGGGCCCTTTGGGCACCTAATTCCTAAACCTTAGGGACCATAACCCCCACAATCAATCCCCAGCTTCCTTTTGTGATTATAAACATTGTGTTAAAATTTTTTGATTTCTATTCACTTATATTTAAGTTATTATTCGGAAACCATCCGTCTTCGGACGACGCTGACGCGTTTTGCGGTCGTATAAAAACTAAATCACGAGTGAACGTGGTTGATAGTTTAGATTATTTTTACCGATAACCACTACAAATTTCAGCTAACAGCAACTATACATGACAATAATTTGTTTCAGATGTATAAATGTAAAGAGAGAAATGCATCTTTATGCTTTCTCATTTTTTTTTCTGGGAAATTAGTGTTATATACCGGTAGTTTAAACAGAATGAAAATTAATACCTAGTTACAATGTACAATATTTATACAATGTAAATAATTCCTTTAACTCCAGAGTATTCAATATCTGTGGGTCATTCTGTGTTAAACATTTAGTTGTAGGTCCTAATCTGAGGGATTGCTTTCTTTAAAGGTGAAATGTGTTTATATATACATTAATTCTTGACAACCACCGATGCATGAAGCTACAATCAGTCTTCAAATTTTGTGGTTCAGAAACTAAGTAACCCATATAAATTGATATCCATTAATGTATTTTTAGGGGATTTTTCTATATTCCTGTCCAAAGTTATTGGGCATGTTGACTTCTGTATGTGCCTGTCCCAAGTCAGAATCACGTTATTCTGTGGTTGCTGTCTGTTGCTGTTTTTGATAATTGCTTTCAATTCATTGTTTTATATGTAAATCAGGCCATCAGTTTTCTCATTTGGAGTGTCTAACTCTGTCATTTCTGGACCTTAAATGCAGTCTGGGTTTTGCTCATTGTTGAAGGCCATATGGTGACCTATAGATGTTAAATCCTATGTTATTTGTCTCTGCCCAGGGGAGTTATTTCATGTACAATCATTCACATCCTCTTCTAATATATATACTTACCTTAAACCATTATATAAGGGATGACACAACTGTGTTCTCCACATGACTCTCATGTGAGGAATTGTTCTCTGGTCACTTGATGATAAAAATCCCCATTCTCTCCTAACTGTTGATAACTTTATATCCAGAGGTATGGTACGACAATATGGTGACCTAAAGTTACTCATACAAATACATATAAAACAAGTATAAGGAACACAGCTTTCCTTTAAACATGTTAAAGTTATACTTAACTGTTTACCTACAGTTAATATAAATGAATCTTTACTGATTGCTTACATCCGTCTCCAATAATCACACAGGCAATTATATACAATCTTACAACATCTCCTCATGTTTATACTGAAGATGAATCCAATTGCAAAATATTATCTGGATTTTCTCTATGGTTGCTTCTGATTAAAATGGAAACTCAATGCAAAATTTAAAGCAACAGTTACCCAATAAACTAATAAACAAGACACACTAGAAAAAAAGTGTCCATTATAAAATAATGAAATAACTGCATGATGTTTCAACAATTTCTAACTTACATTTTCATTAAAGCATCTGATTCATCAAATTTATACATAAAACCATAAACACAAGCCAAATGGTAGTGAAGGTCGTGATTTGACCAATTCCTTTAACCAATCAGCAGCCACCTGTAACCATGATGAATTATCATCTGTAAAAAAGTAGATGGTTATGTTGTAAAGAGAATTATAGCTACAACAATGTAAAATTTGTGAAGGGTTTTGTCAAACCTCTAAGATTGCCACTGTCAGTGTCAAGTATAAAAAGTATAAAGTTCATTGTTTTGTAAAATACAGAATTTGCTAAAAATAAAAGAAGAATACGTCCATGTTAGCATATATTCAAACTGTGTTTGGTAGTACAATGTAATAAGTTTTGTGTATAAGTCTTTGTTATGGTCATTACACATGCAAATGCTTTTTTTTGCATAAATAATCATATAATTTAAATTAGCTACCTGCCCTCAAACCATATAAGAATAGTTCAAGTATTATCCAAGCCTACTCCCCATAAATTGTTTTCTAAAATAGCCCCCAGAAAATATTTTTCAAACTTTGCTCTGGATACTGCTGGTTGTTTATATCATGCAAAAGCTCATGTCCAAATTCATAAAAATCGATAAAGGTTGGACCATGTTGACAAAGTTGATATCAAAAAAAAGTTTTAACTACAGACAACAGCTAAATGTTAATCCTACCAGGATCAATCAATGTAGAATCATTATGTCTTAATTCCACAACATAGAAATCGCAGGCTTGACATAATTACATATTTAACATTTTTTTACAATTCCATCACAGATCTTAGAAAATTCAAGAGCACAGGAATTAAAACTAACATTGCTGTTCTTCTTTTTAAGGATACAGTGAGGTATCTAGTGCAGAGTAAAAAGTTACACATTACTGCAAAGTTCAAGATCATTGAAGATGGTGGTAAGCACCAGATAAAGTGGATTTTTTTCCAAAAATATTGATAACTTTATTATTACCTGTCCACCAGTACCCATGGTAACATAACATAGCTTCAATGACTGCTCGTTCACTATACTCTCTTTATGGTATTCATGAGAGGATAGCACACTTTGCCAATAACCTCTAGACCTACTTGCCTTCTCCTCACTCATTAATCATAAAAATTATGTAAATAAAAGATTAAAGTTCTAGAGAAGCACAGATTATTTTCGACATAAACCTTACACAAATCTAAATTCAACAGTGACTTAATTCAAAATGTTCGACTGAAAGCAAACCAGATGCACATGTTAATTATAGTATAAGCACAAATTAAAATTTATAAAGGATAGAATACATGTTATTTAAATTTTGAAAATTGAATAAAAATACCACTGATCATTATAATTATAAGGTTTGCCACTTACATCTTTGACTGGATGTTTACCTGGTTCCCTGTTATAAAATATCTGCATTTGTCGTGTGCTGCATCAATAGCCATTCTGTAAAATCTACTTACCCCTGATCAATAAAGTTGGCCACTGACATCATGACTGGCCATTTATCCGGTTCCTTGTTATAAAATTCCTGGATTATTCCTGTGCTGTATCACTAGCCATTCTGTAGAATCTACTTACCCCTGATCATTGAGGTTGACCACTAACATCATTGACTGGCCACTTATCTGGTTCCCTGTTATAAAATCTCTGGATTTTTTCCTGTGCTGCATCACTAGCCATTCTGTAGAATCTAGCAGCTAGATCTCCTTCACCAATTTGAGCATGCATCCTTGCTCATTCATTCAAAAATAGTGCTTTAAATCTTCCCGAAAAAAAATAATTTAAAAAATTTACCGGAAAGTTGAACCTCCCCTTATATAGACTTTAGATTTTCAAATTGTCATAGTTTTTCAAACAACATTCTATTGTAATAATGCTTTAAAGTCAAATGAAACTTCAAATCAAAACAAATTGATGCATATGTTTTTTTTTATAGTTAAATGGCTAGTTTTTAATAAACAACTTATGTGCATAAACTTTTTTCTCAGAGAACAATTATTTATCGATATATTTTCAGTATGCAGTGAACTCGGAATACACTATTATCGTATTCTACATGTTTAATACATATGCTAAATAACCATGCTTCTTTGTTGATTGTTTACTAAGTCACCATCTGTTAAATACGGCTTCAAAACACGACAATTAATTAGCTGCCATTTTTTCACATCATAACAGAGCTAATTTTTTTCATGATTATACAATATTTATGCGTGAAAAAAACCTACCAGTATATATATATTAAATGAATTAATTTTACTATCACAAAATGAAGGGATTGGCTAAGACAGCATAAAAACATGATACACCCTTAAATTATTCCGCAAGACACTTTGCAGAATTTAGATATTTACTGTATACAAATAATATGTAAAAAGTTAAAACATCTTATTGATAAATAATAACAATAAGATATAATTGATTATTAGACCTGAAATAAATCCTGGAAAATATAATTTGTCCTGAATATGCATGAAATATTTGCCATTGGACATTAAACAACCAATTATCTAACAATCAATCAATTATACTAGTAATCAACATTCAAATTTGACAACATAAATTACCTCTATTTTCTGTCTGTACTAAAACCAAGAAATGATCTGTAGCCAGTTTTAATTCTCCTCTAGCCCAATATACATAAGGTAGGGCTTTATCAAAAGAGACCTTAGTTCCAACTGGAAATCTACAAAGTATCATATCATGCTTAAGTCAAAGTTACATGAAAAATAAATTAGCAGTGTAACAATGTTACTTTATTAATGGATATTATGTTTTATACACTAGCCTTTTAACAGAATCTAACATTCATGCATTTTCTGTATATTTTCTTTATCACAATGCTTATGTAATTAACGTGACAGTATCAAAACTGCACATATTTTTTTCTTTTTTCACCTACGTTTTTTATGATAAAGATGAAAATTTCCATGCTGCATTTGTTCTTTAGTCGTATCCTTCTTTATATTTTGATTTTTAATCCCCATCGAGCCATCATGGTCATAGAAAAAAGGATTTGAATCGACCTCCAAACTATCCATGATTCCTTAATGAAGAGTACCCAAAGTGCATCCATACTTAAATTCAGATCATTAAAAATCAAATAGCAGATGTTTTGTTCTTTTTTTTTTCAAATTTGTAGAACCATTTGACATTAGTACATGCTCGATCCCTTATAATTTTTTTTTAAATGGATGCTTGCAACATATTTTTTTGGTTCATTTTTAAAAGATGACTTTTTGTGAACGTCACATGGTGGCGTTTTTGTACATTTTTCTTTTTCAGTGAAAGCTTCATCTGTTGATATAAACTTCAATTTAGTGTATATTTGAATTTATTCACCTATTTTGTAAGACGTGTATAATGTCAAATAATCAAAACACAAATTGTTTAGTCTCAAAGAAAACTTTTAAGAATTTCTCAGCTGTTTTAATGTGGAATAGGTCATGCATTTAGGTGTAATTTGGGTATTCGGTGCAGTTTGGGTACTGTGATGTTACATGACAGTTTAAGAGTCCATTGTTCATTAACGTAATTGCTATGATTTTCTAAGATTGGTTGGTGACCCTAAAGTTGTTAAAGGTTCTACCAAATAAAGCTAAGGTTATCTGATAAATTTATACTTTTAATGATTTTTTTTTCTCCTAAATTCTTGTTTTCACATTAAATTTAACATTATGTAGCTATAAATACCTTTTATAGGACATGGTTGACTCTGCCTTTCAGTGTACTGTATCTTGCTGGTTCTAGGTAAGAGGCAATTAACATAGAATCTATATTTGCAGCAAAAACTAAAATACAATGTGATAAAAAAATATCTAATGATAAAAAATTATGAATTGCTATACATGATGGAATTATTGCAATGTATAAGTTATGGGTCGTCGCAAAAATAATCACACAGTCACATGTGCATTTTGAAAGCTTTCATTATTTGTAATGCAGCAATTTATTAAAGAATCATTATCTGATTGGCATTTGTGTTAATTTATTGCACAATTTTAATAACTCCCAGATGTCGAGATGTTTATCATATATTTCATGTATTTCGAAGCACTATTTGGATGCTTCTATCATACTTTTTTCATATTCTTAAGAGATTTGTCTGGAGAATTGACATACATAATACTTTATCTAAGAGTTTGACAAATCTCCTTTTAATACAAATAACATGAACATGCAATGCAGTTTTACATTTAATTCTTTTTTTTAGTCGAGTATTTTTCTGGTAAATGGGAGATAATCCAGTTAGAACTATGTTCAATCCCCTATAATATCTGCATTATATTTGAACATGATGAATGTGCAGGTTTTAAATAAAAAAATGAAGTGGAAGGTTGAGGTGCACAAGAGGGGCCATGTTAATTTGTTGCTTATTTAAACTCTGGTAACATGTATTTATTTTAAATAAATAAAAAGACAATTTCTTATCTCTGATTACAACTAAAATCTGCATTTTAACTTTTTATGTAAATGTACCAGTGCTTATTGATAGTCCCTGTCTATTGAATTTTAAGGTTGACCAACCCAACCACATCTAGGTGTTTCGACATGCTTGTGTATTGATGGAGGTCCTGAGTTTGATCCCCAGCTGCCAGGTTAAACTAATTTAGACTTGAAAATTGGTATTACTATTAATGCTTTTTCTCTGCACAGCCTGCTGTATTCAGGAGTAGGAGCATAACCATTTAATATAACAAATATCAATTCTATTTCTTTAAGAATGACGAAAAAAGTGTTGAAAACTGATAATTTAAATGAATTTTCTTAGTCCAAGGATCATTACTCTGCACACAATCATCAGACAGAAAAACAATTTAAACTTGATCTGTAACTTGTCATGATAAAACTACATACCAATTTTCAAATCAATATCTTCAAGCATGACGAAAAAAGTGTGGAAACCTGATTATTTGAGTGAATTTTTTTAAGTCAAAGGACCATAACGCTGCACAAAATCATCAGACTGGAACAATATTCGTACTTGATCTGTACATGTAACTTGTCATGATAAAACAATACACCAAATATCAAATGAATATCTTCAAGCATGATGCAAAAAGTGTGGAAAACTGATTTGCTGGAATGACGGATGGAGAGACAGACTTAGTCACATACAACTGAATACTTTTATAGCTGCTAAGTCACATGTAACTGATATTTTAAGTAATGCTTTAAATCAGCTGCTGCAGAGTTTCCTAATTTTTTACTTGAGAAAATTATATCATACAATTGTCTATTTATTGCTCATAGCCAAAATGTCTCTTATTGGGGGATTATTTGGGGTCATGACAATTTGACCATTATAGTCAAATTTCAGTTTGATTTAAATTATTAAATAATGTAATTTTTTCAAGTGGGTTGTTCTGGAATCCCCTGATATGGGTTTCCATGTATTTAGGATTCAACCTTTAATGTAAAACCTCAGACAGGTCCTCAGTATGTGTTTTTTTTTTATTTTTCTGAATGAAAAATTAGCGCTATACATGTTAACCTATAATCATTTCACAAACTATTTGTCAGTCAATAGTTTGAAAGACTTATATAATTTATAGCCACGATAAAAAGTTTTACAATCATTTTAATTTGTATCATTGGTTTTATAATGGTTGCCTGGCCTATTATTGCGGGTCTAACTAATTTAGCAACAAGATACAACATGAAGACAAATGTATGTGTGTTTTATTCTTAACCTTTATTTGAACTGGTAATAAATAAACCTTTCTTTTAACTTAAGTTTGAATTATTTTGTTTTGTTCGTAAGTAATGTGTTGGATGATGATATACTTTAATACAAATATATTTTATTAAAAATATAAAAAAGTAAATAAATTAAACTTAACATAACATCCAGTTGATTAACAGTAAACCTGATAGGTATATAGTCTATGCAAAGCGGGTCTGATGGGATGTAGGACAGAACATTTTGGAAAGCAAATGAAAAACCAGATGCTCCGCAGGGCGCAGCTTAATACGACCACAGAGGTCGACCCCTGAACAGTTGGGGCAAGTATGGACACAACATTCAAGCTTGATACAGCTCTGAATTTGGATTGTGATTAAATAGTTGACACAGAATGAATGTGGTCTAAGAACTTAAAAATTTTAAATAAGACATTTACCTATTATGGTCCAATATCCAAAATCTAAATACATTGTTAGATTTAGCATATCAAAGAAACCCATATATTCAATGTGTGTTGCAATCAAACAAAGTTAAATTTTGTACCCCGATTTAGACCAACTTGAAAACTGGGTCCATAATCAAAAATTTGAGTACATGTTTAAATTCAGCATATCAAAGAACCCCAAGAATTCAATTTTTGTTAAAATCAAACTAAGTTTTATTTTGGACCCTTTGGACCTTAATGTAGACCAATTTTAAAACGGGACCAAAAATTAAGAATCTAAATACACGGTTAGATTTGGAATATCAAAGAACCCCAAGAATTCAATTTTTGATGAAATCAAACAAAGTTTAATTTTGGAGCCTTTTGGCCCCTAATTCCTAAACTGTGTAAACCAAAACTCCCAAAATCAATCCCAACCTTCCTTTTGTGGTCATAAACCTTGTGTTTAAATTTTATAAATTTCTATTTACTTATATTAAAGTTATTGTGCGAAAACCAAAAAAAATGCTTAGTTAGGCCCCATTTTGGCCCCTAGTTCCTAAACTGTTTGGACCGAAACTCCCAAAATTAATCCCAAACTTCTGTTTGTGGTCATAATCCTTGGGTTTAAATTTCATAGATTTCTATCTACTAATAATAAAGTTAATGTGCGGTAACTAACTGTCTTCGGACGACGACGACGACGACGTGATACCAATATACGGACCACAAAAATTTGTTTTTGCGGTCGTATAATTAGTATTATGTTGCAGGCTACTTATAATTCTATATGGACCCCTCAAAGAGTTACTTTAAATTCAGTTATCATTGCAGATATCTGTCACATCATTTATAACACCTAAAGTGTTGATATAGAGTTAGATGGGCAGCCTTCAAAACGAAACTCAAGAGACATTTATGCTCTAAATCATCTAAGGTAGATATTGTTAAGAAAATTAGTTTTAAATTGAAAAAAATATTGTAATTTTGGGGCCCTTTATACCTTGCTGGTTTGGTGTGAGCCAAGGCCCTGTGTTGTACGCCGTACAATACTTTTACCTATATTTTTTTTACTTTTTAAACATTGTGACTTGGATTGAGAGTTGTCTCATTGGCATTTATACCACATTTCTTATATCCATCATGTCCATATCTTATTATCTATATTAAGAAAAATGTGTATATTTCAAAAACACCGTGCAAGCACTTTTTAGTATTTCATAATATATTATAATTAATAATTAAACATACATGTTTATGGTATATATCACATGTCTTTTTATACTATGCTCTAAATCATCTGAGATATATATTTGTAAGTTGGTAAATTGATAAATGCTTAAGAAAAAAAATATATTTCAAAATACCTTGCAAGCAGTTTTTAGTATTTCACAAAATATTGTATATCATAATTAATAATCAATCATATGTCTATTGTAAATATCACAATTGTCTCTTGAAATCATCTTAGGTTGATATGCTTAAGAAAAAATATATATATTAAAAAAAAATTTAAGCATTTTTAAAATTCTTAGTATTTTACAATAATCATAATTAAACACATGTCTTTATATTACGTTTCTATAATAATAAAAGTGTAATAAATATATATATATATGAATAACGATAATAATACATGATGCGATACATAATCTATGGAGCTATAGAAAGTGTGACAAGTTTTTTTAATTGTTAAATTAATGTCATCTAAAATAGGTAATAACCTAACCATGAAAACTGTTAGTATATATATTACTGTAAATTATTAGTTATTCTTTACAAACAAAAGAATAGTTTATTGTCACTGATGTAATGAAAGATTTATTGTAAAAATGTATATTCTATAAGCTGTACTGATTTGAATAAAGAATTATTATCATTATCATTAGCACCTTAAAATGCTGATCATCAAGTAATGATTATTGTAGCAATATATATGAATATCTGATTCACAGTTATGTTTTATAGCAGTTTGCCTGTGGTATTTAATTAGCTGATATTTTGGTTCGAAATAACAATATAAATACGTACTACAAAAAATACTGGAATTCAGTTTATTTTGAGAGGACAGGAAGGAATCTAGTTCTGTAAAGTAAGGAACTTATAGATAAGTTTAGAAATATAAATCCTTGCATAAACAAAATCCGGTGCACATAATGAGAAACAGTACTAATAACTTTCTCGACAACAGAGATCCTGTCTTTGTTATATCTGTTATCGAAGGATTAGGAATAATTATTTTAAATACAGTCCTTCTTGTTGTTTCATGCAAGATTAAGAAGGAAGTCAGAAATCAACTACATATATTTTATACATTTCTTGGAGTATCGGACCTATTGAATGGTTCCCTGTTACTGGTGACTTCATTCACCTACTTTTATAAAGATTTTTATCTTTTTTATAACTACAAGATTTGTTTCTCAATTGCCTTATTGGCCCAAACCCAGTTGTTCATAACTGGAAGTTTAATTTTATTACTGACATTTGTGAAATTTTTTTCCATCATCACTCCTCTGAAATGTCTGAAATATGTCACACGTGAAATGGCCATTGGTCTATCTGTTGGAGTGTGGATTTTTACTTCTGGACTTGTAATAATTCCATCACTGGTCTGGGTACAAAACCAAGTCTATACATCAGGACAAGAATGTGATCTGTACAGTGTGTATGGAGACAAAATTGAACATTTCATAACTTTAAGAAAATCAGCCAGGGGAATTTTTATTTTTTCTCTAATAATATTGAACTCAAAGATTGTTATGACCATGATAAAAAGAAACAGAAGGGTTGGAGCTTTGAAAGATAAACTAAACACTTCCACTTATAAACCTGATATCAAAGGAGTTCTAGAAAGTAAAATGAAGACTTGTTCTTCAGTTGCTGGATCTTCAGTTGGTGAACCTGGTATTAAAGAAGTTCTAGAAAGTAAAAATGACACTTGTCCTTCAGTTGCTGGATCTTCAGTTGGTGAACCAGATATTGAAGGAGTTCTAGGAAGTAATAATAACACTTGTCCTTCAGTTGCTGGATCATCAGTTGGTGAACCTGGTATAAAAGGAGTTCTAGGAAGTAAAATGAACACTTGTTCTTCAGTTGCTGGATTTTCAGTTGGTGAACCTTGTATTAAAGAAGTTCTTGGAAAGAAAGTGGAAACTAGAACTTCCATTGATGAACCTGGTCACAACAAATATTTGGAGAGTAAACTGGACACTTGGGGTAATGTTGCTGAATCTGGTACCAGTAGAGTTTTCAAAAATGTACTGGATTTCTCAATTTTAGTTGATGAACCAGGTAACATTGCAATTCTGGAAAGCAAACCACACATCAACCGAGTTATGGATGGAAAACTAGATAGTATATCTTACATGTCTGTTTTAGAGCCGGGTACCAGTGGAGGTCTAACAACAAAAATGGATATCTCCAGTACTCTTGATGAACCTGGAACTAGTCAAAAAATATTTAACACTAACAACACAGAAAATATGTCGTTGCCAAAAAGAAAAATATCAAAGTCACGAGTATATATAATAAGTGAGTTGGAAAGTCAAATTAGTGAAAAGAGGAGAATAATAAAGGATCACGATCAAAAACGTAAAACAACGACCAAGCAGCGACTAATAGGAACACTGACCTACAATTTTCTGAAGTCAAAAAACTTTAAGGCCTATTTGACAGTTCTCATGCATGTAGGATTCCATTTATTGAGTGGTATGCCATCATTTGTATTTTTATCTAACGGACAATTACTGTCTTGTTATACCAGTAGAAGAAGTATCAGATTTGTTTGTGCCTTATGTAGATATTTTGTATCATTGATAGATCCTATTCTGATATTACTCAGAATACCAGTATTCAGGACAACATTGACGACATTGTGTAGTAAATGTATACAAAGACAACAAAAATATTACTGACAATATATCTATCAATTTATGTCATGGTTGATTTGTGCTTACAGGGTACTTGGAAATAAAATATAGGCACTTTTTTTTTAAAAAGGTTTTTTTAACTGGCAAAATCACCCTTACTTTTTGGTGGGGTTAGTCTTGCTCAGTCTTTAGTTTTCTGTTGTGTTTCGTGTACAGTTCGTCTTTTTCTTTACTAGTCATGTCATTGTCAGTTTATTTTTCAACTTGTGAGTTCAGATGTCCCTTTGGTATCCTTAACCCCTCTTTTTCAATTCTCTTTCATAATGCTTTTGGGCATCCCCTTTTTTAATAGATTTTTTTTTACAGTTATCGATAACAAAACATGGAAATGATGATATCATCCAGAAGGGATAAGAATCTAATTATTGACAATACAATTGAGAATGGAAATGGGGAATATGTCAAAGAGACAACAACCCGACCAAAGAGCAGATAACAGCCGAATGTCTTCTATGGCCATAGACTGGATTTAAATGAAAATGTCATGGAATCTGTTAACAATTTATTCTGTTATCAGAATATGTTATGACACAGCAAACGTTGTTATATTTTACCAAATGCTGTAGCAAGTTTATTGAAAGTTTATTTATTTCGTTTGTTTGTCTGTTTGTTTGTCTGTTTGTTTACACTACTAGACTTAATTTAACAAAAGCATGTTGTCTTTAAATGACAGTCTCTCTTGAGTGCTTTATAATCATTTTAACAATATCTTTGAACAATCTGTTGACCCTTTTGATAAATGTTGATATTTGGAAATCTGAACTTTACAATGATAGACAAAATATGGAATAAAGAACTTACAGATTATTTAAAGAAAATATTTATATTGAAAAATACTTGTAAATTTTAAAGGAGGATGAAATGCGACTGCTCACTAAGTTCAGAGTCAGTGCACATAAATTAGAAATCGAAAGAGGCAGATATATGGGGCTTCGAGTGGTGGATATAATATGTAAATTATGTAACACTGAGGTTGAGGATGACATTCGTTTTTCTTCTTCAGTGTCCTGTTTTAGAAAATAAAAGATCTGAATATATAAAATTACTTAAAAAAGGTTAACAAAAACTTTAAAAGCCTCCAAAATAATTCAAAATTAATAAGGTTAATGTCATCAGAGGATAATCTTATAATTAAAAGAGTAAGTTTATTATTGTGTAGTGTATTCAAGACTTGACTTTGTTCCTGCTTCAAGTTCAATTTTTTGTCGCCAACTGTGATAAACAGATTTTGTGTTTTACGTTTTTTCCCCGTCTTTTGAGCCAAAAAAAAAAAACAGTTCACAGTATTGTTGTCTCATTTGTTGTAATTAGAATCTTCACATGTATATAGTTTATAACATACCATTTGTAATTCATGGTCACAAAAAAATATACCTTGCTTTTACATGTTTAACTTTTGTATAAGTACTTTTTCAATGATATTGTCACAGAAAACATTTACTTTTCAATTTATCTCTAACCAGTTTAGTTCATAAATCAGTTATAATTATTAGGTACGTTCAGCCTAGCTAATTAAAGGACAAGGGTTTTCTTACTTTTGGACCGTGTCATTTCATCAAACTAAATCAGTGTTCCTTTCTGACCATCGTTTAAGATAAAAGTTGAGACTTTAAATAAACCTGACTGAAAACATTGCGTCGCTAAAACGAGATGATTAAGTACTTCCCTCTTCGAAACAATCAATTTTAAAAAAGTTGTCATAACGATATATCCTTTTATAATACGAGTAGGTGACATCGAAGAAAGGCAAAAGATACGAGAAAGGTACATTCAAACTCATAAGTCGAAAAATACTCCATGGCAACAACAAAAAAAAAAGACAAAAAGACAAAAAACAGGACACACTCAACAAATAAAATACAAACTAAAGAATTAGCAACACGAATCCCAGCAAAAACAAGGAGCAATCTCCGGTTCTCCGTAAAGTTAAGCAGATCCTGCTGCGGCCACAAGTGGCACCGGTCATGTTTCTCATATAAATTCAAACTAAAAGAAGCAGAGAAGCAGTGAGAAAAGACGAAAAGGAACAAGTAGTTAAGAAAAAGGCCGTAAAACTCCAACTAAGTTCCAAAAGTATGTAAATGTAAGTTATGTAACAGCTATATTTAAAAGAGGCGACCATCGATTCAATGCCAGTAACCACTGCCCAGTTTCATTGACATGTATTGCTGCAAATTACACGAACATATCATAACAAGCAGCAGACTGAAACATTTAGAAAAGAACACAAGACTCAAGATTTATTAAGAGTTCGGAAAATCTGTGACACCCGAAGTTACTTAACCATCTCATGAACGCGTATTACATTTCTCAATTGAAGTATTCTACATTTGTCATTTCGGGGTCTTTTATTATAGCTGACTATGCGGCGATCAATCGTAACAACTTCCTGATATCGTGTTTGCAACAAAGGTAACATTCTTTTACGAGGGTCTGGATTGGGGGGGGGGGGGGTAATTGTCTGTTATTCTGTAAACATTTAATTTTCATTCCTTTATTCTCTAATCCTCATTTTTTTTTTGCCCATTATTCTCTAATCTTCATTTTTTAAGGGCATTATTCTTTGTTCATTTAACCCCATCCAAACCCTCCTTTTCCTCTTAGTAAGCAAAAACAGACTATCGGCTTGATCTTTTAGAGATATTTTAACATAATGTATACGTTTACAGGTTACATCTCTGTCAAATAACTTTCCGGATGGTAAATAATACTGCATTGAATTTTGTTGACAGATCATTGTCGTAAATACTGAACGAATTCTCATACATAAGGAAACAAAGTTTAAACACGAAATTCTTTTAAATTCCTCCAAAATCATATCTTTTTTATTATTGTGAAATCTAAAACATTATCGTTTTTCCAAATACTTGCATTTGTAGTTTTTTTCTGTGTGCGCAAGTTAATAGTACATTTTTCAATGTATAGATTAAAGAGGAGGGGCAATAGGGGGTCTGTTAACATGTTAACAACTCCGCGATTTTGGCAAAAAAAGTTAACAAAAAATGCTGATAACAGGTAACAAAGTGGATTGAAAACAGATAACAGTTTAAATTGATCTCAGATAACAGTGAACAACACCTTGAAAAAGGCCAAAACAGGTTAACATAAAAAGGTATTGCCCTCCCTCATTAAAATACAATGCCCCTGGTATCACGCTATACCTTTGAAGCTCACCTGGCTAAAGGGACAAGTGAACATTTCTCATCACTTGGCTTCATTCGTTCGTTGTCCGTCGTCCGTCGACGTAAGACTTTCTGAAACTACTGGGTAAATTTTTGACACAATCATCATTGGGGTTACTTATTTCAAAATGTGTTCCACGACCTTGCCGGCATAACAACATAGCCGACATGGCTAAAAATAGATCATTGTTATCAGTGTTTTGTCTTTAAACTTGAAAACCGCTACAAAAAAAAATCGACAGTTGCAGAATCGTTCAGAATATTGAAATCTACTGTCCATTTTATCCAAACTACCAAACGACTTCTAAAGAGTTTTTGCCTTTAGTTGTTAAATTTCTAAAAAAAAATATTTCATGTTTGTCTATTATCCTTGAAATCATAATAGGTAAATAGAATATACAGATAGCAAAAATGGTCGGCAATACATTTACAGGATTCAAAATTTGTCAACCAGACAGAAATCGTCGGTCGATACTTTATTGTACTTATTGTCCTTTTATAATGATTTTGCTATTTTATTGATTTTAAATTATTATCTTGAAACTATGATAGATAGATAGATTCTCTCAATATCAAACAAGATAAGCAAGACAAGATCCACACATAAGTTAAAAAGACAGAAATCGTAAGTCGACAATATGTTGGCCTCGAGCATTATTGAAGAGACAATGATTTCGGAACGCGTATCAGGTGAAGAAAAATTGGTACTGTTTATGTTATTATATCGACAAAATAATGAAGGTATAACCTTTAATTATGATTGTTCCCAATTTAATGCATTTTTCATATTATCTTGAAAGCTTCAATAGATAAATAAAATCAGTTAACTCTTAATAGAGTTGTTCCCCTTAGATCATGATTTTAACAAAATAAGTGGTCATTGTTTGAGATGCAGGTGAGCGCCTAGTGACTCTAATGGGCCTCTAGTTCAAATATATTTTTATTCAGGAAGTCTTTCGTCTTTTAAAAACAATTTCTTTGTCTCAGTTATTACTCGTGTCAATTCATAACAAATGTGAAAACGTTTTCAATATAGGCTGTAATATATCAAAAAGAAAATGGCAATGTCTAAAGTTTTACTGGCTCTATGTAAATGTATACTGCTAGTAGGTGAGTATTCTTTTAAATATAATCAATAAGGGTATAGTGTTGATATTTTAGAAAATAAGAAAAAACGTGGATGAGTCGGATTTGACATAATTTACCTTGCGGATATCTTCACCTGCTAGTTTCACATTTTTAAATTTTGTCCTGAACCGGAAAAGCTATTAATACTATCAGAGGGAGAAAATGAAGATCTCTTTCATGTGTGTGGCCCCTCATGGGGTCGGCCATGAAATCACATAAACATTAATATTTTTAACAAGATAATCAAAGAGCTATAATACAGTTCTAGATTATCAAATAATCAACTAATCATGGTATATTTTGTCTGTTAATCATATAATGACTATAAAAACTGCCAAAGTAATCACCAACCAATGACGAGGCTCATTTGTATCATTTCCTTTAAAGGATATTATTGGATTTAAGGTGCATAAACCTATACTGTAATCTGAATAATAAAATAAGTAAACTGGAATTTATTCAAACGAATCTCTAGAAGAAAGACCATGCATATTTTGTAGCAATTGCAAAACGACCGAAACTGAGTACCATTTTTACCTTTGACTGCCTTTTTTTTAAATTCATTGTCGAATTAAACTTTTTGGTGATTTTTAACAATTTAAAGACAATTTCTCAAATTTTTATCAAATTTGTGAGTACTTTCTACAAAAGCTAGAAATTGAGCAAAGTATATAGTTCGTGCATTTCATATAAGACACCAGTTGCTGTATTATCCTTAGCATTAAAGTTATTTATATTTTATAATTTTGAATTAATTGAGAAATATCATATTAACATTTAGTGCAAGAAACTGTATAAAAAAATGACTTATTCTGTAGGACCAATGGTCCGGATGCAACAATTATAATACAAACTTTGTAATTGTCTTATCGTACATTTTGAATAATTGAAGTTTTTATTGTTTAATGTACATGGGTAGTTGAATTGAAATTGATAACTTGTTTATAATTTGCAAAATTATAGTATATTCTATAAACTTATAATGATAAAATAAAAAGTCACACAGATTTTGCACATATTATACATGGACACTCTAATTTTGATAGAAGGAAAAAAAATAAACGATAGCTATAGAGTTTTGAGATAAGATATAGGAATATATCTCTTCTCTTAATGTGTGCGCTCAAAAATAATCAAAATGGGACCAATGTGCTTGTTTTCTTGCCTTTGAGCATACTATTTCAATTCATTATACATTATCTGAATTATCTGATATTATATAAAGAAAAGATGAAAACGGTAATCGAATACACCAAAAAATATAAATCTATTGCATGTGTCAGTAATCGTGCCCATCCTTGATCTATACGATTTTGTTTCTGATATTTTACCAGCAAGATGGCATTAACAGTTTTAGTCCAAAGACGCGATTAACAGTTAACATAGGTTATGAGAAGACTTTTTTTATAATGAATTCCTTTTTTACCTTAATCCCTCTAATAACATATCTGTCTGTGTAAATGATAACACATTTTCTTTGATATGCATTTGTTTTTGCTTCTACAGGTTTAACAAAGGCCACATACAGTAAAATGAATGAACAGACCGTCAACGTAATAGATTATTCCATGAAAAATTTGACATCAATGCCTATTTTCCAGCAAAATTCTACAACAAATATAAATCTGCGTGGAAATTTATTACAGGTAGTTCCTGCATTGTCTTTCCTACAATCGAAAAAACTAAAAAGCTTAGATTTGTCTATGAATAAACTAAACCTGATTGAACGGGGAGCATTCGCGGGACTAACAGAACTTATATATCTCTCCCTTAGAGATAATAAGTTAACGTCAAATTCGCTCCATGTGGGAATATTTCAAGATTTGATCTCGCTCCAGGATTTAAACATACATTTAAACTTTTTCTCTTACGAATATACACTTATTTTGCAGTCCGAAATATCGCATTTAAAGTCATTGGTAAGGCTAGGAATTGATCTTCGCGGACAACTCCAAATAAATAAATGCTTTTGTAAATTATCTGAATTACAGGATCTTGAACTTGTTGGATTGCGGAGATATTCAGACAATTTATTTCAAAACTTGAAGTGTCTTAAAATAGAAATATTATCACTTGATTCTGTGGTTTTTCTAGCACCAGATACGTTCATCTGCTTTCCAACGTTAAAGACACTAAGGATACGTATTGTGTATAGATTTGCTACGTACGACACTATAAGCAGTATTTTCAATTCTTTTAAGGTTTTCAAAGGTAAAAATATGACAGAAATAAGTATCTATAATAATCCACATAGAAACGGGTTTGTGTTAGGCCACAGGCATTTCGCAGTTCTTCAAGAAATATGTCTCAAAAAATTAAATTTGATGGATGATAGTATACTTGGCATACAGTTTGGACCTTTTTTAAAATATGGATATACGGACAATTGCTTAGAAGAATTAAACATAAATTTAATGTTTGACAGCACAAATAGTTATGTTTTTGCATTTTGTGCGTTTAAACACTTGAAAATATTGGGAATTCCACATGTAGTATCTAAAGACAACAGACTAGAACGATCGACACCAAATGATGTATCTTACTCGTTTTGCCTTCCAAAAACTTTAGAACAATTGGACTACCACTCGAACGTTAAATCATATTGTACGAGGAGAATTGCTAATCTAACTATTCTGAATGGGTCAAATTTAAAAGTTGTTAATATGGCTAACGTTACAGTCAGAGATTGCAATGGCACAATTTATGGCATTGAAAATCTAGAGTATTTGGACATGTCGGGATTTGACTGCAGAGTTTTGAGTGAACATCTCCTGTCACATTTTCCTAAATTGATTACTCTTATTGCACAAGATGCTACTCTTGGAATCGGTTTGAATACCCTTAACAATGCATCAGAATTTCTAAAGATCAATGCAGATCTAAAACATATTGACCTGATGAAAAATAGCATAAAATCTTTACCAGATGGCTTGTTCAATCATCCTTTTAGACAAAAGCTTACTATTATTTTAGACAGAAACAACTTTCAATCACTTCCAAACTTTCCATCGAAACCAAATACATTTCAACTTATCAGTCTGAAATACAACAGAATTTCTTGTCTAAGCGAAGACGATATGGCTAAACTTAACATTATAAAACCTTCAAGTATATTTCTTCATGGAAATCCGATGGAATGCTCTTGTAATACATTAGCATTTCTTACATGGGTGCAACATTCAGGTCTTATAAGTGATGTCGATGAAATAGAATGCATCAGCCAAAATGGGACTCTTGTAATTTTGTCTCAATTCTTGCAAAACCTAAAAACATATGAAATCAGTTGTCAATCGAAACTATGGATAACATTGGCAAGTTGCATTAGTGCATTCGCCATATTGGCTTTGCTCTTTGGAATAATATACTATCGCTACAGATTTGCATTTGAATATTTCTTTTTGAGAATAAAGATGAAACTTAGACATTACCAGCCTCTTTCGGAAGAGTTTATCCATGATGCGTTTATTTCATACAGTCATAAAGACATGACATGGGTTAAAATTCTCTACGACAAATTGCACTCAAAAGGTTTCAGCCTCTGTTTATATCACAATGATTTTAAAGTAGGGAAGCCTATTGCCGATTGCATCGTAGAAGCAATAAATTCAAGCAGAAAGATCGTATTTGTTATCACTGAGGATTTCCTACAGAGTAGCTGGGGAACGTATGAAATAGAAATGACAAGAATGCATGCGTTTAGAGAGGGTCGTGAATCGATGGTAGTTGTTATACTGAAAGATGACATTAAAAAAGACAAACTTCCGAAGGCCTTGAAAGAAATTTGGTATAAAGTAGTCTGTATTGTGTGGCCCACTGATCCGGAGGTCCCGTATAACTCTGAGGAAATCTTCTATGAAAAACTATGTATAGCATTATCTGACAGTCGCAGTAGAATAAATGATGATAATAGTCAATTGCAAATGACATAGTTTAACATTAAACATGTGCAAAATTCTAATAAATGACATAAGACAGTTGATAAAGGCAACAATTGTATACCGCTGTTCAATAGCCATAATTCGATTAAGCAAAAACAAATCCGTGTAACAAAATTTATCATTTCTATTATGGACTTAGCTCATTTTTGAAGGTCGTACGGTGAACTTTAGTTGTTAATTTATGTGTCATGTTGGTCCCTCTTGTGGAGAGTTGTCTCATCTACAATCATACAACATCTTTTTTTTTTATATTAAACATAGGGAAACAGATGAACTTTATAAAGAAAAGAACGAAACGACTGTACAACTTTTGAAAACCGTAATGCATAGACGTTTGAGAGAATGATGCGAAGTTATGTTCTTTAGATGTTCTAATTATAAAAATGCTCAGTTATATACCATTAGGCTTTAATTGATTGGTTGTTTAGGGGTAAAAATGAATTGTTTGATTTCAAATTCTGTCCAACGGAAAGCGAAATTAAATTATGTAAATAGTTCGTTTCAATTAGAAATTATATTGTGAACGGGGATTATAATACTACATTTAGTTTTTTAAGACTGTTTACTGATATGGTTTAAACAATTGATTGACGCGAGTAAAATTCGTATCCCACTAAAATAGATTACATTTCAATTTACAAGTTTGATGTATACACATGATACAGTTATTAACCCAAAAATTCACAAATTTTATTTTTTTAGAGTTTCTTGAAAATCATTTGAAGATAAGAATATTGATTTAATTGTGAGGAATCTGGATCTTGTTATTTGAAGTTTTGAAATGTCATGAATAAAACAAATGTGAATGCGTCCAAAATTTAGGAATACGTAAATTATGACTAGAATGTTAAAGACATTAACAAAAACGATGCGAAGGAGACCATTGGGACATATAAAATTCGTGAGTCGAAGAGAACTGACCACGTTATTGTATATTACTTACAAAACAACGAAGAAAAGACATGCATTTTCTCAACATACAACATAGAAAGAAATAAATACTGGACTTCATTACATATAGAATGAATATGTCTTTTCCCAAATTTGTTTTTGTAATTAAAATATAGAATTAATATATCTTTTCTCATACAGTCACAAAGACATATCATGGGTTAAAACTCTCTACGACAATTTGCAGTCAAAAGGCTTCAGCCTCTGTTTTTACCACAAGGATTATAAAGTAGGGAAGCCTATTGCCGATTGCATCGTAGAAGCAATAAATTCAAGTAGAAACATTGTATTTGTTATCACTTAGATTTTCTGGAAAGTAGCTGGGGAACGTATGAAATAGAAATGACAAGAATGCATGCTTTCCGAGAGGGTCGTGAATCAATGGTTGTTGTAATACTGAAGGATGACATTAAAAAAGACAAACTTCCAAAAGCATTGAAGGAAATTTGGTATACAGTTGTCTGTATTGTGTGGCCATCTGATCCCGACGCTCCGTATAATTCTGAGTAAATCTTCTATGAAAAACTATGTATAGCATTATCTGACAGTCGCATTAAAATGAATGATGATAATATCCAAATGACATAGTTTAACATCAAACCTGTGAAAAATTCTATAGTATGACATAATACAGTAAATAAAGGCAACAGTAGTAAGATGTTCTAATCATAAAATATGTTCAGCCACATACCATTCGACTTTAGTTGATTAGATATTCAGGGTCAAAATTAGTTGTATGATTATCAGTTTTAGTTTTTTTAAGATATTCCTGAAACGCCTTGGACGATTAAATATTGATTTAAATGTGATGAATTTTGAACTGTTTATTTGGGTCCTACTAAAAAAACTCCCGGGTGAAGAAAAAATCCCCGGGAAAAGAAAAAGCACCCGGGAAATTGAAAAAGTGCCCGGGAAAAGAAAAGAGCCCGGAGAACATGGAGAAGGAAAAAAGCGCCCATGGAAAATACATAGATATTGTGCCGGCATATGTTTAAAAATTTAAAACAAGTATTTTGCAAACTCAGATAATAGACATTTGTCATAAAGCACAAAAACAAGTATGAATGTTTCAATTTTAATAATAATATATGCATACAACGTTTACAAAATTTAGGTTAGAAAGAAATGCACTCCAAAAGACATGTTTTTCAAAAACGAAATCAAAATGAATTATGCAAAAACAACTTAAATTTTACAGATAAATAATAATTTTATAAAATTAAAAGAGTTCCACATTATTTAAGAACTATCAAAGTGACAGGCACATGTTATTATAGCTATAGACTTCTGGTTTTTTCTTTGTAGGACCAAGAATCTCTAACCATTCTCGTTAATATTGTATCGTTTCAACAGCAGATAGATGTAGCTTTAACTTTTCTTTTCTTAGTGGCAGGATTGTTGAAACCCTTCCATGATCTTCCACTGTCAATTCAAATGTGTTCAATCAAATACAAAACTTTGAAAAGTGTTCACCATGCAGTTGCGAATATTAGACTTCGGGCACTAAATTTTTTTAAAAACTAAATATACGTATGTTTTGATCGAGGACAATATGATTCTTCTATATAGTCTAGTTTATATTTACTTACTTACTTTGAAAGCTAAAATGTAAAAGTGCAACAACAATATCTACACACTTAATAGTAAGAACGAAACAAGCAAGGCTTACTTTTTTTTATTAAGGAAAACATTCATTTTTATAAAAATATTCTTATTTGATTCTCCCGGGTGCTTTTTTTTCCCGGGCGCTTTTTCTTATCCCCGGGCGTTTTTTTCTTCCCGGTGCTTTTTCTTCATCCGGGCGCTCCCGGGCGCTTTTTAGTAGGACCGGTTTATTTGCATGTGTGAAATGTCAAGTGTGCAACAAACTTTAATATATCAAACATTTATGAATACATTATGACTCGACTGTAGTATTAAGACCTCAAAGAAAAACGTTGCAAACGACATCTTTTTATATGTATAGATGTTGCATTTTATTTGAGAAATAAAATTAAACTATTGCAATGACTCATCTTATCAAAATTACGGAATCGCACGAAATGTAATTATTGATTATGAAGCAATCGTGACAAACTTCCTGAATCGTATTTTCAACAAAGATAGCATTTTTAATTTACAGTAAACCGACAAAAAATTTCGGCTTGTCCTTTTAAAGATCTGTAAACACAATTTATCCATGTATACAGCTGGTTACACCTCTGTCAAATACTAAATTACTTCCTGGATCGAATATATACTGCATTGAATTTTGGTTATAGATCATTGCCGTAAATAATGAACGAAAAGAAAAAAAAGTCCCATGTATAAGGAACTAAAGTTTAAACATAACTTTCTTTGTAACTCTTCCAAATCAGGTTTATTATCCATTCTTATGAAATCACAAAACCTTATCGACTTTTCAACTACTGGTATTTCTCTTTTTTTGTTTGCACATTTTATATAGTTTTAAATGAATAGATGATAGAAAACTGTATCATGGTCTGTCTTTGAAGCTCACCTGGACCAAAGGGACAACTGAACTTTTCTCGGCCTAGGCTTCCATCGTCCGTCGTCGTTCGTTAACCTTAAAAAAAATCTTATCTTTGAAACAGCTGGGACAAATTTAACCAAACTTTGCCACATTGGGGTATATATAAAAACGAAGATGTGGTAGCTTGTTTCAAAATGTGTTTGAAGACCTTACAAGCCACCCAGCATGACTGACATGGCTAAAATAGAATATATTATAAGTGTTTTGTCTGTAAACGTGAAAACTGCCTTAAAAAAGAGAAAAATCGGCAGTGGAAGATTGGTCATAATATTGAAATCTACAGTTCATTTTCATCAAAAATATCAGACGACTTCTTATACGATTGATTGGTTGTTGGTTGCTTAATGTCCAGTGTCAAATATTTCATGCATGTTCAGGACGAGTCTCTTATACGAGTTATTGCCCTTATATGTTAAAATCTACCAATTTTATCATTTTCGTCAATTATCTTGAAACTAATTTTAGGTAGATATTTAAAGAATAGCGAAAATGATCAGCAGAACAAGATCTATAAATAAGAATCCTAGTCGACACCTTGTTGAAGTTATTGTCCTTTAATGACGATTTTAGATTGTTTTTTTTTTTCTCTTAAATTATGTTAAAAACTATGATAGATAGATTAATTCTGTCAACAGTAAAAGTGTTAAGCAAGACAAGATGTACACGAAATTAATTAGCAAGTCAGAAATCTTCAGTTGACATCTTATTGAAGTTATTTCCCTTTAAATACGATCGTTCCCAATAGGTTGCATTTTTCTCTATTATCTTGAAAACAACAATAGATAGATATTATTATTTGACACTTAATAGCGTTGTTCCCCTTTGAAGATGATTTGTTTTTCAAATTAAGTGGCTATCGTCGAAGATTCAGATGAGCGACTGGTGACTCTTACAAGTATGAATCTCTAGTTCAAATACATTATAATTCAGGAAGTTATTTCGTGCTTTAACATTAAATTTCCTCCTCTCAGTTATTATATGTTTTAAACTATAACCAGATGTTAAAAGGTTAACTATAGACTGTAAAATATCCTTTAAGAGATGGCAATATCTCAAGTTTTTCCGACACTTTATCAATGTATACTGCTAGTATGTGAGTATTCTTATTTAATATCATCAATCAGGAAATAGTCCTATTATTGTTAACATGTCTGTGCGGATCAGATTTTGATATGACTTTCAGGAAATAGTGCTATTATTTTTAACATGTCTGTGCGGGTCAGATTTTGATTTGACGTTGAATATTTTGATTCCCTTTAATTTGTTTAATTTAAATTTCACCTGCTTAATTGACCTTTTATACCTTTACTTGAACCAAAAAAGCATTTGAAACCATCAGATAGGGAAAATTGACTGATTTTTTTCTTGTGCATTCTGTCGTTATGTGTTCCATTCATTATTAATTTTTTGATTGATGGTGTTTAACTTTTTGGACTGTCTGCCTTATCGTGGCCATTTGGCAGCTTTCGGTAGAACCCGCTACTCTCCTTGTTAGATGAGGTTGTGGAATCGGCCGAGTTAAGACGAATGTTATCGTGGCGTCTTATATGTATTAGTGGAGGAATTCGGAAAAAGAATGAGTTTTTAAATAAAATTGTCAGAATTGGTTTTTTTTTCTATCTTTTGCCATTTTCAAAACTCCAATACAAAAATATGTTTTTGTATTGTTACAATGTATAAGGGTTATAAAATTTCTTGCTTTGAGAAGTAATATAATAATGTGATATTAAGAATAGGGGTTTACTTTATTTATTTTTGCTGTGTGTATCATTTCGGTTTGTCCCACTTTTCAAATTTTAGATTAACGATTCCCCACATGAAAAGATTTTTATTGTCAAACATACGTGTGTTATGTTAAATGTTCTTAAAATAGTGTAATTGAGGTTTGTTTTGTAATATCAAATGAAAAATAATTATTGAAATTCAAGTCTTATTTTGCAACAATGCCATGAGCATTTGTTGAGAATTATTCTATAAATTTAGATAAGAATTGTCGAATAAAACATTAGTTGATATGCTCTTTTGTCTATTCATATTTTATATTTAAATATTAACCTAGTAGATACTTTTTAATTTTCAAAATAAATAATAAAAATCAAAATTGTTTAATTATCAATTCCTGTTATTGGAGTTTATTTTATCTTCTGGGAAGTCAAAATATATTTAATATTGTATGGTTCTTAATTTGAACTGTAATAAAACAAAATCCAAAACAAAATCATAAAACAAATTAAAAATGTTTTATTTCAAATATTTATAAGTTAAATTGATTAATTATTCGTAATTTACTGAGACACAAATGCATTACTAATTGAAAAGTAAGCCAAATTAAGAGTGAAAGAAAGACAAATTATCGATAAAATTTAAAATAAAATACGAGAAGATAGATCTTTTATGTTTGAATTGTGCTCTAAGTAGTAAAAAAGGTTCTTGCTTCAAAACAAATTATTTGAACTCAATACACATTTCTTTATAAAAGTTACAGTGGTCTTCTCTACATAGCAAATATTATCCTGAATTAAGGAAGTTCTTTGCTGAGTTTCAAAATAAATAGCTTTTCATAAAACTAGTATATATTGATAGGAGATTATTTAAGGAATCAAAAAAGCAAAAAAATATATGGAGGTCAAAGTGCTTGTTTTCGAGATATTAGCCATTGATGTTTTGGCGGGAAAACGTCTCTCTTGATTTTTCATAGCTTTATCATTTACAAGTTAAAGTTCTCAAACACTGTTAAAATACAAATAATTTTTTTGAGACTTTTACAAATGGCTTATAATTTTATAGGCAAAAGACATATAAAAAGAAAAATGGGAGTCAATTGGCAAATTTTCTTAAGGCATTGAATTGAATAAAACCAGAGTATTCCGAAAATCTGACAAAAATTCCAAAACATGACGAACATCCTTAAACAAAATATATTCTGCATTTGAAAATAACATTTATTTTTTATAAAAATATAATAGAAAAAAAATGGATACAAATATTTTCTCAAAATTAGCATATTTCACATTTAACGATCATTTTTCTGAAATACTACAATCAAAATGGTTGGAGAGCTCAAATCCGCATAATGTCTTTATTTGTTAGTGCCACATGTGGAGCAGGATCTGCTAACTCTTTCGGAGCACATACGATCACCCCCAGTTTTGGTTGGGTTCGTGTTTCTTAGTCTTTAGTTTTCCTAGTTGTGTCTTATGTACTATTATTTGTCAATTTGTGTTTTTTTTTTATTTTTTAGCCACGGCGTTATCAGTTTATTTTCGAACTATGAGTTTGACTGTCCCTCTTGTATCTTTTGCTCGTCTTTTTTAAACAGATAAAATGCAAATATGAGATAAAAAGTCGATAAACATTTTAATTATGTAATGATGGTTTGAAAAACTAATTTATCTTTAGAACGTTAAAGAAATACTCCATCGAACACAATATCTGCTTTTGTAAAGATCCAAATATACTTTATGATCATATTGATTTTTCATTACTTCTGCAGGTTTGATGAAGGCTACATACAGTACAATAAATGATCAGAATGCCAACTTCATAAATTCTGCCAGCAAAAATTTGACATCAATGCCTGATTTCGTTCCAAATTCTACAACATATCTACTTCTGTGTGGAAATTATTTGCAGGTCGTTCCAGCATGGTCTTTCCAGAAATTGAAAAAACTAAGACGGTTAGACCTGTCTAATAATTTAATTAGGATGATTGAACGGGGAGCATTCGGTGGACTAGTCGATCTTACTTATCTCAACCTTAAAACAAACAAATTAACTTCAAATTCTCTGCATACAAACATCTTTCAAGATTTGATCTCGCTTCAGTATTTAGCAATAGATAATAACCTTTTCCACGACGGATATACATTTTTGCAGGCAGAAATATCTAGAGTAAGATCATTGGATACGCTTGGAATTGATTTTCGCGGACGAGACCAAATAGATAAATGCTTTTGTAATTTATCAAAATTACAAGAACTTCAAATTTGGGGAATGACAGGACAAACGTATTCGGATAATACATTTCGCAACCTAAAGTGTCTTGAAATAGAAACATTGTCACTTGATTCGGTAATTTCTCTAGCACCAGATACGTTTATTTCTTTGCCAATGTTAAAGACAATTAGGATAAAGATTATCAAAAGGTTAGCTACGTACGACATCATTAGCAGTATATTTAGCGCGTTTAAGGTTTTCAAAGGTAAAAATATGACAGAAATAAGTATCACTAATAATCCACATAGAAACGGGTTTCTGTTGGGTCATAAGCATTTTACAGTACTTCAAAAAATATGTCTACGGAAGTTAAATTTGATGGGCGATAGTATACTTGGCATACAGTTTAAACCTTTTTTAAGATATGGACACGAGGAAAATTGTTTGGAGGAATTAAACATTAATTTGATGTTCGACAACAAAAAAAGTTATGTTTTTGCATTTTGTGCGTTTGAACATTTGAAAATAATCAGAATTCCACATGTGATAGCTAGAGACTCAAGACTTAGAGGCAAACGCTCAACTGAAAATGACGTATCGTACACATTTTGTCTTCCAGAAACTTTAGAAGAACTGGACTTCCATACGAACGTTAAATCATATAACAGGAGAAGAATTGCAAATTTAACTATTTTGAATGGGTCAAATTTAAGAGTTGTAAATTTAGCTAACGTTACATTCCGAGATTGCGATGGTACGATTAACGGCGCTGAAAATTTGGAGTATTTTGATATGTCAGGATTTAACTGCAATGCTTTGGGTGTTAATCTTCTTTCGCATTTTCCTAAACTGATTACTCTAATTGCACAAGATGCTTATCTTGGAATTGGGTTGAATTCCCTTCAAAATGCCTCAAAATTTCTAAAGATGAATTTAGATCTGCAACACATTGACCTGGTGAAAAATGACTTAAAATATCTACCAGATGGATTTTTTCTTCATCCTTTTAGACATAAGCTTTCTATCATATTGGACAGAAATAACTTCCAATCGCTACCGAACTTTCCATCGAAACCCAACTTTATAAATCTTATCAGTCTGAAATACAACAGATTTTCGTGTCTAAGCGAAGACGAAATGGCTACACTAAACATTATAAATCCTTCAAGTATATTTCTTCGTGGAAATCCGATTGAATGCTCTTGCAATACACTACGTTTTCTGAAATGGGTACACCATTCAGGTTTTATAAGTGATATTGATGACATTGAATGCGTCAGCCAAAATGGGACTCTTGTAATATTGTCTCAATTCTTGAAAAATCTTAAAAAATTTGAAATCAGTTGCCAATCGAAGCTATGGATAACATTGGCTAGTTGCATTAGTGCCTTCATTATTTTGGCTTTAATCTTTGGAATAGTTTACTATCGCTACCGATTTGCATTTGAGTATTTCTTTTTAAGAATGAAGATGAAGCTTAGGCATTACCAGCCACTGTCGGAAGAGTTTATCCATGATGCGTTTATTTCATACAGTCATAAAGACATGACATGGGTCAAAATTCTCTACGACAAATTGCATTCAAAAGGTTTCAGCCTCTGTTTATATCACAAGGATTTTAAAGTAGGGAAGCCTATTGCCGATTGCATTGTAGAAGCAATAAATTCAAGCAGAAAAATTGTATTTGTTATCACTGAGGATTTTCTGGAGAGTAGCTGGGGAACGTATGAAATAGAAATGACAAGAATGCATGCGTTTAGAGAGGGTCGTGAATCGATGGTAGTTGTTATACTGAAAGATGACATTAAAAAAGACAAACTTCCAAAGGCCTTGAAAGAAATTTGGTATAAAGTAGTCTGTATTGTGTGGCCCACTGATCCGGAGGTCCCGTATAACTCTGAGGAAATCTTCTATGAAAAACTATGTATAGCATTATCTGACAGTCGCAGTAGAATAAATGATGATAATATTCAATTGCAAATGACATAGTTTAAGATTAAACGTGTGCAAAATTCTAATAAATGACACAAGACAGTTAATAAAGGCAACAATTGTATACCGCTGTTCAATAGCCATAATTCGATTTAGCAAAAAAAAATCCGTGTAACAAAATTTATCATTTCTATTATGGACTTGGCTCATTTTTGAAGGTCGTACGGTGAACTTTAGTTGTTAATTTATGTGTCATGTTTGTCCCTCTTGTTGAGAGTTGTCTCATCTACAATCATACAACATCTTTTTTTTTATATTAAACATAGGGAAACAGATGAACTTTATAAAGAAAAGAACGAAACGACAGTACAACTTTTGAAAACCGTAATGCATAGACGTTTGAGAGAATGATGCGAAGTTATGTTCTTTAGATGTTCTAATTATAAAAATGCTCAGTTATATACCATTAGGCTTTAATTGATTGGTTGTTTAGGGGTAAAAATGAATTGTTTGATTTCAAATTCTGTCCAACGGAAAGCGAAACTAATTTATGTAAATAGTCCGTTTCAATTAGAAATTATATTGTGAACGGGGATTATAATACTACATTTAGTTTTTTAAGACTGTTTACTGATATGGTTTAAACAATTGATTGACGCGAGTAAAATTCTTATCCCACTAAAATAGATTACATTTCAATTTACAAGTTTGATGTATACAGTTATTAACCCAAAAAATGACAAATTTTTTTTTTTTAGAGTTTCTTGAAAATCATTTGAAGATAAAAATATTGATTTAATTGTGAGGAATCTGGATCTTGTTATTTGAAGTTGTGAAATGTCATGAATAAAACAAATGTGAATGTGTCCAAAATTTAGGAATACGTACATTATGACTAGAATGTTAAAGACATTAACAAAAACGTTGCGAAGGAGACCATTGGGACATATAAAATTCGTGAGTCGAAGAGAACTGACAACGTTATTGTATATTACTTACAAAACGAAGAAAAGACATGCAATTACTCAAAATACAACATAGAAAGAAATAAATACTGGACTTCACAACATATAGAATGAATATGTCTTTTCCCAAAATTTGTTTTTGTAATTAAAATATAGAATTATTATATCTTTTCTCAAAATTTATTTGTGCTTTGCATAGAAACTGAAAGAAAAAGCAATGATTTAGCAATAGTTTTTTCCGAGAACAAATAGTATAATATTGTGAGCAAATGCACCTTTCAATAAAATAAACACACGAAGCAGTCGTCGTGTTTTGCTGCCATTGTATTCTGTTTTGTGTATCTACCCAAATTACAATTTGAATGATCAAAATAATCTAAAGTGTTGGTTATTATGCATTGTCTGATATATAAACACAACACAACAAGAAATTGAAACCGTGTTTCGCAAGACGTAAAAGCAGTGACTACGAACTTTCTACGGCCCTTATAATTCATAACTGTTACTGAATCAAATTAATTTTCAACTTCAAATTCACGAATTTGACACGAATCTTTGATTCATAAAATATCAAAACGCATATTGAAATTATAAATACCCCCAAAGAAACAATTTACAATGCACGAATTCGTTAAAATTAATCAGCATATTGTGTCATGCTAGACTCCATCTAAATACCCACCGATATGACAGCCGAAGAATGGCAATGGTCATATGACTTGATGTAAACATAGTAACATTTCTATGTCTGTTTGGTTTAACCATTGAACATTCAGCAACCAACAATTAATCAATCAATATGTTTAATTTCTTGCCATGATTAAAAAAAACGCGGTTCCTCGTTTAGCCCATTTGTCAACGAAATGGTTCTTCCCTACAATTGTATTGGTCATGTTGGCCACGCGTCCATGTTAACATTCTATTCCTTTTAAATATCCAAACATGGTTAGTGCATAGTTACGTAACTAATCTCCAGATGGGACTTATATTGAAGGTATTATGAAAATCGTTTCAAATGAAAATTAATAATTGACTTGCAAGCCATTTATACATCATCGATGTTTATCTCATTTTGACAAAATTGACAGCTAAAAACGATAATATTTTTCAATAATTCGCTTTATAATTTTTTGAAAATAACCTAATGTATTTCGTTTTGTGTCTCAATTGTAGCTAAGTATGTTCTAAGTCAGGAATATAATAGTTGTTATCCATTCGTTTGATGTGTTTAGGCCTTTGATTGTGCCATTTAATTAGGTATTTTCCGTTTTAAAATTTCCCCGGAGTTCAGTAATTTTGTGATTTTACTTTTTAATAGTCAAAAGTAAATATATAGAGTCAGTTTAATGACAATGAAATGTCACAGACAAGTTTGCATATAACTCTGCAGACAAGACATTTGCCGAAACTTAGTCTATATCTAGGATTATACATACATTTTCGATTACAGTTGACAAAAAGGAGGAATCATCTTCAAATTGAATTACTTAGTAATATCAAATTTGTTTTTAATTCTTCTTATCATGTAAGTCTTTTCGACGAGAAACAAATGCAGCGGATATGGTCATGACAGATTTTAATCGCCACAACGTTATATTTGTTTTATACTCCGATGACGTATTTAACTTCAAGAATGTTTTTTTTTATTTTCTTTACTTCGCCTGCATAATCTATGATTTGTCTTGTATAAGGTATCTGTTCGGATATATTTTGTTGCACTCAACATAAAATATACTGTCTTCGTACGATATTACAACTTGAGTGTGACTGCAGTGATACTGTATGTTTCCTGAAATAAAAAAAAAATCCTATTGTTCTGTTATCACATGTACCAATACATTTCAGTTGAATGTTCGTTGAAGGAAACGGAATGTTTTTCTGTACACTTTGTAGGTCCTGCCAATCACTAAAAGTAGGCCAATACATTCGACAGTTATATGGTTCTTTAAATAGATAAACATGTATGTATTTTATCTTTGAAAGTCGAAACACTAGCGTCAATTTTCAGAAAACATATACGATGGTTACGGTAGTAACCAAAACAAGAATATGACTACAGTTCTCGTACGCCCTACTCTAACCATCATTTTCTAACTGCAGTGGACCCTAAAATAGGGGTAAAAACTTCTTTTGGCATTAAAATGAAAGAGAGCATATCATATGAAACATGTGTACTAAGTTTCAAGTTGATTGGACTCCGACTCAGTCAATAACTACATTGACCGTTTACTTTAACCTGAAACGGGACAGATGGGAGAATGGTCGGACAGACAAGCAGATGAACGCACAAAAGGACGCACAGACGGAAAAACATACTTCCCCTAGGTGGAGCATAAAACGCAGACTTATGTGACCCGTTGAAAATCTTATGCTTTCGACCGGTTCTTTTCCGAAAAAAAAACCCAATTAACATCGGCGTCAACCCTACGTAGCGTTTAAGAAGTTACACCTGTAAACTGAATATTGATAACATGCAAAATGTTGTACTCATCTCTCCGATTCAAAAGTGTACATATTGACCTATTATTTCTATCCTGCTTGTAAAAGATTGGGTTTATGATTTTTTGTTATCTATAAATACTAGGATAAAAATCAGATGAGGAATAACATGCATAACATCTGTGGGAGTCTGTATCAGGGCAAATGGTGCGCGGATGGTTATTCTGGGTTTTTTTTCTCTAAAACAGAACAAAAAAAGATAAACCCACAAAATACACTCATCATTTATTACTTTTCTCGTATTAATAATTTCATCTTCTTCACAAATGCGGGCGGTATATCGTAACTGTACATCCGCAAGTTTATCTTTTGAATGATAAGCCGACTAAAAAGTTTGATTTTTTTTTTTAATTTCTCTTCACCTGATAAACCGTTGAATCTATTATCCTAATTAATCAACGGAATATTTGTTGGTAAACAAATACAGTAACAAGTGAACTTAACAGTACAATTTCAACTTCACCAAGGGATCTTTATATCGTATATTCTTGATATTGATTTAGAAAAAAAGGATGTCTTTTAACCTTTATTTAAGAATTAAAATTTCTTTTTGTAAATTATTGCGAAGTAAAAGCGTTGACCGAAGTACATTCTGCATTAAGGGCGGAAGCTTTTCATTCTTAATATGTTAGCGCGGTCAACGCTTTTACAACCTTATGAAATTACAAACAGAAGTAATCAATACTTATAATTACATTTTTTCGCTATGATCATGAAAACACGATTACTATTAAGTTTTTCTTTCATTTACCTTTGCATTTAATTGTGGCAACGTGGGTTTTGACGGATGACCCGATATTCCTGTTAACCAATCAATATAACGTATAATAATGACACATAATTAATAACTAATGTAATTATAAAGATATAAATAGATGGTGTATGAATGCCAATGAGACAACGTAATGTATGTTGTGTGGACTTTTCAATTTTAAAAAATTTGAAATTTCAAAGGAAGTAAGTTACTAGTACACAATACAATTATTAAACCCACCACTGTATAATTCGAGATACAAAAAGAAATGTATCGCTTTATAATATGGTCATTTTAATAAATTTCCTGTTGACAAAACTTAAAATTTTCAAAAAACTAAGGATTTTAGTATACAAGGAATATATTATTTTAGCCGTATTTGGCACAACGTTTTGGAATTTTGGGTCCCTTAATTCTCTTCAAATTTGTACTTGTTTGGCTATATAGCTATTTTTATACGAGCGTCACTGATGAGTGTAATGTAGACAAAACATGCGTCTGGCGTATCAAATTATAATCCTGGTACCATTGATAACTATTTATTAATTAAATGACATAACCTAGCTAATGCAAAGAGATTGGCAATTTTGTTTTATCATTTGACATTTATTAAAGGATGTTTGTCTATTCTGTACTCAGCATATTCGCACCACATTCAACATGGATAAAACCAAAAGTACAATAAACTATGTGTACATATAAGTACAAAATGCAAATACGTGGCAGTAAAATCCAGAGAAGGAATAAAAAAAAGCTGGAGATTGACAAACCGTAATTTGCCAGAGGTAATTTTTTTATAAATATGTTTTTGTTTGTTCAACAAAAGATACCTGTCTGAGGACTTTGTTTTTTGTGCATCTTTATGGTTTATATCTACACATTGAGACCATCAAATAATCAGGTGCTACCTGTAAGTGTAATTTGGGCTCTAATCGTAGATTTATGGCAGGCTTTTTATTATGTAAAGCCGTAAATCAGTACTGTCCACCAACTTATTTTCCCTAAGCTTAATATTGCGTTAAGCCCTTTCTTATCCAATTTTCGGCGATTTAATTGCGCGATTGTAAAATTTACTTGTTGCTGGTAAATAATAAAAAAAAAATCAAGTTTTATGTTTGCAGTATCTTTCTACTCGCAAAAGTTAGTTGGTTTACAGTTTTTTGAATAACTATAAACTATACATAACATGCACTTGACAACAATTTTACAAGGGTAGTTAACAATAACACCAAATTGTAAAATGAACAAACTAATACACGATTTCCGAGTTTTGAGTACTTGCATTTACAAGGCTCATTAATAGACTATGTAATTGATAAAAAAAGGAAAGTTACTAGATGAAACCTGAAGGCTGAAGATATCATATTAAGCCCGGTACCTTTACTCAGTATGATTAAAAGGACACTATGATCTCTGTATACCAGTGAGGTAAACAACTATAGCTTATCGTATGGCCTAAAACAAGAAGCAAAAGCCAACACTGTATAATAAGCTATAAAGGTTCTAAAACAATTTTAATTAGATACCCAAAAGCTTGATTCATGCTCAAAACTACAAACAAAAGCAAAAATCATAAAAAGCAACTAACGACAACCATAATGAATAACAAATCAATTTGAAAGATATCAGGCATATGATCGATTGTTTACGTTAGACACGCGTTTCGTCTACATAAGACTCATCTGTGACGCTCGAACAAAGTAAAACTTCGAAGAATGTTTAAAAATACGTAATCCTATTTAAAATACGGCTTAAGAAATATATACGCCTGAGGTAGAACATTTATTGTATTTCAAATATCTACGAAGAATTCAAAATTTGTCAACTGAATGCATAGATATCCCCATATATAAAAGTATTTATAGCATGTCAACATACAGGCTCTTGACGTGGCCCTAGCACATACACTATGCTTCCTCTAAAATACTGACAAAATTTGCACCATCAATAAGTCTACCGTTTGCGATGGTTAAAACGGTAGGAAATTTACAAGGTGGGCATATCTCACGTTCAAGTTCATGGGGAAAATATCAGATTTGACACATTTTGCGTACTTGTAGTTGCAAAACGAAATTGTGCATAGATCCAATTGAGAAATAAGTATTTTTCAATAGTTATTCATAATCTCTGCATTTGTAAGTGGAAATTGACTAAGAACTATAAAATATTAAGTATGTTACCAAGAAAACACGTTGTCATCTCAGCTTCTATGGCCTTTCATTTTTTATTTTTATACTTTGCGCAATATCGCCATGTTTAAAATTTTTAATGTTTTACAACACCTTAGCCTCATTTAATATTGCATTACTAGTACTTCCCGGGTTATGATAATACATATTATTATGGTAACATACCGTAAACAATAAAATAAAAAGTTCCATACATTAAGGATTAAACATATCATGTACAATGTATTTCTTCTGTACTTGTATCTATTTCCTATCTCATGATTGAATCCATATACATAATTAGTTTTCCAATTGTTATCCTTTTATTTTTATTTCTGGTTACATGTTCTGTTTTTGTTTAGCTGAATCGAGACAGATGTTTCCTACTAAACCTCTTATACGGTCATTTCTAGTTTTTATTTTTCTATTAAAGGCGACATTTAATGCATGTATATCATCTCTAGAAATACTTATCAGTCTATCTTTTCTCAATCCAAACCGTCTCATTCATCGAACATTATTTATTGAGTAGTACTTAACATATAAACGATCCACAAAAAGGTAAGAAAGTAAGATGAATCCTAACAAACACCAGACGGCTTCTTCAAAGTAATACGTATAAAAAAAGTGATATGGTTGCCAATGAGACAAGTCTCTATAAGAGATCAAATGAAACATAAATTAACAACTGTAGGTCGACGTGCGACCTTCAACAAAGGTTAAAGCAAAAGCTTATTAAGACATTCATCAACAGAGTAGTTGCATTATACTTTCATTATGTTATAAGCAAGTTAGACACCATAATGGTGCATGTGAAACGAATTGTGTGTGTTTTTGTGACATTATAATTTCATATAATGTACTAACGCTATTTTACAAATTATTCCATTTATCTAACTAATAACTTGCTTTCTAAGCACAGTAGAGTGACATGAACAATTATCGCTAGAAACTAAGAACGGACAAGCCGTTGTCAATGTTAATGAAAACGTCGTCATTGGAAAAATAGCAATTAACAGAGTTTCATAAGTCATCTCAACTCTGTTGTTTTGTTCTCACTTTCTCCGTACCAGAAAAAGCGAGAAAATCAATCTCGTTGAGATGACCAACGATTATCTATAACTATCGTTCAGATTGAATGAAATATTTTATTTATTTGAAACATTGTTTTTCATCTTCATATATCTGTAAATAATTGTATTTTCAAACATTGAAAGTGATGATTCAGCAAATTAATGTAATAGAACAAAACTTCCTCTTTATAAAACTTAACTGAATGACACTGCACAATATTTATTTAAAATATTAATTCCTTTACAAAACGTTATAGCATTATAATTTATTTTTTTCATTATCCTATTAAACGTTGTACTTATTTTAGTTCTCCCCTGTGTTATGCATGTCATAACGAGATGTACAAGGCATGAGTGCTCACCTGCTTTCATTTCATAACAAGATGTGAAAAAGTTGACTGAAGATTATAAAGTATCTTAAAGGAGATGACAGTATCTAACGCCTTCCTGACAATATGTCAATGTATACTGCTAGCATGTGAGCATTCTTTATATTCTTATCAATTTATGAACAGTGGTATAATTTCAAGTATGTTTAAGCTGGTCAAATTTTAATAATATTTCAGCTAGAGTTATTTTAAAAAAACGTTAGCATAAAATGTGACCGGTACCATTAGAAGGAAAACAAACATTTTAATGATACTTTTCCACTGTAAATTTTGTATTTACAGATTCAAAATAATGACTTATTTGTAGGAACCAATAAAAGACTGAATGTTAAGGTTAGTAAGTTATTATGAAGTCTCGGGACCTTAAATAATCAATCGCAGATTAAGTAGCAGTCATTGTCATTTAAGAAGGAGTCCATTGCACCAGCAACGAACAAGGTTCGATTTCACAACATCTCTGTTGACAGGCTTTATTGATAACTTTAGATGTCCAATATACTTATTTGCCATCGATTCGCCTTTGTCATAACCTATAGGTAACATCCATCAGATCTACATTTCCTTATGTTACGCTTTAGAGCATGACAATATCATTTAAAAAAGTCTGCGCTGATTAAAAGTCCATGAGGTATTTATTTCCCTTAGAAGAAATCAATTAAAAATAACTTTTGTGTAACATATATATACATGTATTGAATATTTGTAACAATGATGATGTTAAAACACAAATCCTGTATGATATGACTGTCGGTATAATAACCGTTATCTCCTTAGCTTTTACAGCCAAAAAGGATAAACGGATATTCAATCTCACTCTCTAAATGTAATGACAAACGGAGGTGTTAATACATGAGTTAATTCATCATTACAATGTGCAGTAACAGAATCATGCATAATAATATTTCACGAAAAGACATTGCAGACTATAAGATATGGCGTTTGCTCCTTGTTGAAGATCATACGGTGACCTTTAGTTGTTAATCTTTGTGTCATTTCGTCTCTTGTGGAGAGTTGTCTCATGGACAACCATACTATATCTTCTTTTTTATATTCACGATATCAAATATCATTTTCTTCAACTTTTAGGAAATACCGAATCAAACAAATTATCTGCTTATTTAAAATATGAAAACAACATGCGTCCGAAACGCTTTCCCGTATTTTTTCTTAGTCAGGAAGGCTCAAAGCAAAATATTTTAAAGCAAAAGATTTTTAAGAACCGCAACATATAAAGAGCTATGAACAAAAAGGATCTAAAATAATAGCCATACCTATCTAGGGTCAACTTTGCCTACATATTTGCCTGGAAATAATAAAATGAATTATATGCTATTTCCTTTTTTTACTTCTACAGGGTCAATAAAGGTCACACACAGCAAACTTAATGACCAGATTGTCAAGCTTATAGATTGTTCACGGAAAAATTTAACATTAATGCCAATTTTCCTGCAAAATTCAACAATAGATATCTATCTTCAAGGAAACTTTTTACGCGTAGTTCCTGTGTGGTCTTTCCAAAAAACTAGAAAAATAAAACGCGTAGATCTATCTGAAAATCTACTGACAACAATTGAAATGGGAGCATTCGAGGGACTTGTCGAACTTACCGATCTCAATCTTGGATCTAACAGGTTAACTTCAAAGTCCCTTCCTGAAAATATTTTTCAAGGTTTGGTCTCTCTTCAGAAACTAGATACATCTACGAATTACTTCTACGATAATTATCCATATTTCCAATCCGAAATATCAAAAGTAAGATCATTGGTCAAGTTACAAATTGATCTAGATAGACGACACCAAATAGACAAAAGTCTTTGTAATTTGTTAAAGTTACAGGACCTCGGAATTTTTGCACCATTTGGACAAATATTTTCAGACAATTTATTCCAAAACCAAAGTGTCTGAAAATAGAAATTTTATCACTTTACGTGGTGAGTTCTCTCGCACCTGATACGTTCATTTCTTTTCCATCGTTAAAAACGCTAAGGATAATGATTTCGCATAGGGAAGCTGCATACGACGCCATAAGCAGTATTTTTAATTCTTTCAAGGTTTTCAAAGGTAAAAATATGACAGAAATAAGCATTACTCAAAATCCACATCGAAACGGGTTTGTATTTGGCCATAATCATTTTGCAGTACTTCAAGACATATGTCTACAAAAGTTAAATTTGGTGGATGATAGTATACTTGGCATACACTTTAAGCCTTTGGAAGTGTACGGATATAAGGAGAATTGCTTAGAAGAATTAGATTTATCCAATAATTTAATGTTTAACAGCAAGAGTAACTATTTGTATGCATTATGTATGTTTAAGCATTTGAAAATAGCTAGAATTCCGCTTACGGTAGTGAGAAAAACACATATTAAACGATCAACTGGAAATGACGTATATGAGTCGTTTTGCCTTCCAAAAACTTTAGAAGAATTAGACTTACATTCTAACGTAAAAGAACACATTATGAAAGGAATAGATCATACAACTATTATCAACGGTTCAAATTTAAAAACTTTAAAGTTGGCTAACATTACATTCAGGGACTGTGATGGTACGATTTGTGGCATTGAAAATCTAGAGTATTTAGATATTTCAGGATTTATTTGCAAAGTTTTAAGTGAACATCTTCTGTCTCAATTTCCAAAATTGATTACTCTCATTGCACGAGATGCTAGTCTTGGATTAGGTTTGAATACCCTCACAGATGCCTCAGAATTTCTAAAAATGAATTTAGATCTACAACACATTGATTTGATGCAAAATCACATAAATTCCTTACCAGATGGTTTATTTCATCATCCATTTAGACAAAAGCTTTCTATCATATTGGACAGAAACAACTTGCAATCACTACCAAACTTTCCGTCAAGACCAAATACAATTAAAAGTGTCAGTCTGAAATATAATAGATTGTCGTGTTTAAGCGAAAACGATATGGCTATGCTAAACATTATCAAACCTTCAAGTGTTTTTCTCGGTGGAAATCCGATTGAATGTTCTTGTAATACTCTAAGTTTTCTTAAATGGATGAACCATTCAGGCTTTATAAATGATATTAGTGACATTGAATGCATCAGCCAAAATGGAACTCTTGTAACGTTGTCTCACTTCTTGCACACTCTAAAATCATATGAAATCAGTTGTCAAACGAAGTTATGGATAACAGTGGCAAGTTGCATTACTTCTTTCACTATTGTGGCATTAATCTTTGGAACAGTATACTATCGCTACCGATTTGCATTTGAGTATTTCTTTCTGAGAGTTAAGATTAAACTAAGGCATTACCAGCCTCTTTCGGATGATTTCAATTATGATGCGTTTATTTCATACAGTCACAAAGACATACCATGGGTAAAAACACTCCACGACAAATTGGACTCGAAAGGCTTTAGCCTCTGTTTATATCACAAGGATTTCCAAGGAGGAATGCCTATTGCCGAGTGCATCGTTGAAGCCATCAATTCAAGCAGAAAGGTCGTATTTGTTATTACTGACGATTTCCTGGAGAGTAGTTGGGGAACGTATGAAATAGAAATGACAAAAATGCATGCTTCCAGAGAGGGTCGTGAATCAATGGTAGTTGTTATACTGAAGGATGACATAAAAAAGGACAAACTTCCCAAAGCCTTGAGAGAAATCTGGTATAAAGTCGTATGTATTGTGTGGCCATCTGATTCCGAGGCTCCGTATAACTCTGAGGAAATGTTCTACGAGAACCTAAGTAAAGCATTATCCGATGGTCGTATGAGAATAAGTGATGATAACCCTTCAATGTAAAAGACAAACATAAAACATTAAACATTAAAAAGTAAAGACGAATATGCAAATGATATAAATATTATATTAAAACCGTTATGAATTTATGTTTACATTATTGTATGCGATTTATGTGATAAACTTTTCAAAATTAATTTCATGTATCACAAATTTCACTTTTTTTTTTTTTTTTTTTATATATATAAAAATGAATCGTTTACAAATATAATATATATCTTTTTCACCAAAAAATTAAAAGGGAAACATATCACCTTATCACCTTGCACAAAGCTTTTTAAAAGTTATGAATCTGAACAGAGGTCAATACACTTTTTACAATCTAAATCACTTCCTAGATTGTGATGATGCATTACATTTTGGTTTCAGATCATTGTCGTTAACAAATGATTTAAAAAATGAAAAGTCCTAAATATTCAAATTTAAAAATCAAACTTCAAACATTACTTAAACCTATTATATTGTAAATCTTTTACCATCTATTTCCATTCTTGTGTTACAATCGAAATAAATTATCTTTTTTACACTGATAACTTCCTTGGGAAATTAAGTACTACATGCCCAAGTAAAAAACATCACAAGGAAGCTATACGTTATAGTGTAAATTTTATATGTGACATTTTATACCACGGATAGATTACCGTAGCTTTATTAGGCAGACCTTTGGTTGGATGGTTTCGAGATCCTGATCCCCGTCCGGTTTCCCATTTCTTTCTCACTATTAGGCTGGTATTACCCTCGGGGACGAAACGTCCACCAGCAGTGGTATCCACCCCGTGTTGTGTAACTAGTTATCAAAGGTACCAGTACTATAATTTAATATGCCAGACTCGCGTTTCGTCTACATAAGATTCATCAATGTCGCTCAGATCAAAAAAGTTATAAAGCTAAACAAGTAAAAAGTTGAAGAGCATTGACGACCAAACATTCCAAAAAATTGTGCCAAAATACGGCTAAGGTTATATATGCCTGGTATAAGAAAATCCGTCGTATTTCGAATACTTCATACTTTTGTAAACAGGAAATTTATAAAAATGACCATATAATTGATGTTCATGTCTACACCAAAGTGCTGACTACTGGGCTTGGAAACCTGTATTGTAATCTGTTTTCAAGTGAATTGTTGTTAATAATTCTAGAAGGTGGAGTAACACAAGTTAACAAGACAAAACTCATCACTAACGATATAATAATGATAGTCATAGATAGGTTTGATCATCTATTAATCTAACAGACTTAGGAATCTGCTATTTAGTTTTTTTTTGTTCATCGGGATTTTTGTTAAGTGTCGTTTTTGAAAACTTCAAATTTAAAGCAGCAAGCATTTCCCTTTCTTCAGATGAGTTTATCTTCAGAGCTATTCCTTCTTTTTTTAAATGAATATTCATTTGTTTTGTGTAAAGATAACAAACCGTTGTCAAAGACAGGAGCCCCAGTGCTATTGTTAAGCGCATTGTCAGAAATAGGTTGTAAAAAAGAACAATTTGAATTTTACAATTTAAGAAGCGGCGAGGTTTCAGAGTCTTCACATAAATACCCCATGGAAAGATTACTAAAATCGCACGGTCGCTGAACTACAATTTTTATTAAAGACGGTTCACAAAAGAAAAATAATTATCCAAGATTTCACTTTCAAAAATTTGAATTGATAGTCGTTTGTAATGAGATGAAAATGGTCACACTACAGCTTTATGTTTTTTCCCTTTGTTTTGTCGAACTGTTTCGGTGCGTCCATAATTCATACTAGTGTTCAGTGGTTTTATTTTGAAGTAACCAGAAAAGTGTTATGTTCGGATGATGAAAGCGAAGGAAAACATAATACTAGTTGTTATCTTTATTTATATTTACTTTTCATTTCTTAATATAGACTTTTATATACTTTCTGCAGCTTTTTTTTTTCTAATAATCGACAAAACACCAACGCCATGTCTACAGTTATTTTCAGATACATGTCTTTGGCTGTTGTCTGTTCTATGGTCAGGTTGTTGTCGCTTTGACACATTCCCCATTTCCTTTCTAAATTTTATTACTAACATGATAATGAATGTTTCTATAAGTTGTTCTCGTTCTTATATATGTATGAGAAGCAATTAGTATGGTGACTAGACACAATGTTTTTTTTTTAAAACATACTGTATTGCTATATTATCAAAATATGAACCATTGAAATATCGATATCACCAAAAAGAAAAATGTGGTAACAGTTGTGCATAAAGAAAGGTCAGAGATCAAATACTATTTTCATGATTTCTTCTATATTTTCAAAATTCAGTAAAGATATATACAGCAATATATTTTGAATATCAGATAAAGACATATTTTCAAATCAATTAACTATCAATTATCCCGAAAATGTAAAACGAAATTAAATCGTCGATATGTTCTGCAAATTGACGTTTTTTTCAAATATTTGTTCTATTATATACGATCAATCTATATTCCGTTTAAGTGACAGTAGTTATCTTGTATGGTAATATTCAACCTCAGCAATACATATTAAATAATGTTTTACTTGAAGCCTATTATCCTGAACGCGTATTTGGTAAAAGCTCATGCATGCTATTCATTAATACAAAAAACTACCAAATACTCGATACAATCGAAAAGTTCTCCACACAACAGAATTCAACCAGATATTTCTTCTGCTTAGTCTGTCTAGTCACGGGACATGATTAAAAATGTCTGCACAATTCTGACCCATGACAGGAGCAAAGCCCCGTTCATGTTAGTTATTAATATGAACAGACACTTGACTTTTTACATAGAGATTTACCTTTACATGAACATGAAGGTTCATGCCAGAATTCTGCTGATATGTCATTCAAAATACACGGGATGTAAAACAATATTTGTCTCTCGCCAATCGTTTCTGAAAGTTATTGTAGCCATGTGTGCTGCGGTCTATGTTTTAGGTTTTAAAAAAGCACATAAACTTTTAGGTTTAAAAGAAGCACATAAACCATGCTGTATCAATTTACAGATAGAAACCGTACTTAACTTACATCTTTACTGTTGGCAAGCTTAACTCGAACAGAGAATTTCCTGATTATAACCTTCTTAACTAATATTCTTGCACTTACGAGGGCTTCATATTTGTCAGTACTCTCATAGCTCTTCAAATAACTAAAATCGTCGTGCGTGTCGTTCAAAGTATTGCTTACTAATTTGTTACTTACTCTAAACAGGGACGAAGTTGTGTCGCATCTGATAAGATGTACAGCAGGCAGCAGTTTGTAATTTTTTGGGGAAAGGCAGACACATAGATAGAGAACGGTTAAAGATCTTCATCTGTCATTCATATTGCTTATGATCCCAATTTGCAACTACAAATCGCTTGTACATGTTGTATATGTTTGAAGTAGTGTACACACAGAGCAATCACATCCGTATCAGAGGTACATATAAAAAAAGAAGATGTGGTATGATTGTCAGTGAGACAACTATCCACAAGAGACGGAAATGACACAGACATTAACAACTATAGGTCACCGTACGGCCTTCAACAATGAACAAAGCCCATACCGCATAGTCAGCTATAAAAGGCCCCGATATGACAATGTAAAAAAATTCACGCATCGATGTAAATATAATGGAATTTGATACGACTGTCGTACAAGTCGTGTCGCTATAAAACCAGTTTCAATCCATCATTTTTTTTTTGCATAAGAAAATGCCTGTACCAAGTCAGAATAATTACAGTTGTGATACATTCGGTTGATGTGTTTCAGCTTTTGATTTTGCCATTCGATTAGGGACGGTACGTTTTGAAATTTTTCTCGAAGTATATTTGTGAGTTTACCTTTTACTGGAATTGATTTAAGATCATTAAAAGGAGGCGGAAGGCACCAAGGGGTAATTGAAAACTTATATAGTCGAATAGAAAATAGCATTGCCAATGTCATGGCAAAAAGACTAGAAAAGAAAATAAATAACAAAAACATAAACAAAAACAAAAACATCATACAGCTCCATTAACAGCTCTTCATTATGTTACCATGACAACATCTATGAATTAATTGGTGAGATAGTTTTATTGACAATTTGAAAATAATATTTTTGATAAATAACACCTTCTGTAGATATAGGAAGATGTGGTGTGAGTGCCAATGAGACAACTCTCCATACAAATAACAATTTAAAAAGTAAACCATTATAGGTTAAAGTACGGCCTTCAACACGGAGCCTTGGCTCACACCGAACAACAAGCTATAAAGGGCCCCAAAATTACTAGTGTAAAACCATTCAAACGGGAAAACCAACGGTCTAATCTATATAAACAAAACGAGAAACGAGAAACACGTATATATTACATAAACAAACGACAACTACTGTACATCAGATTCCTGACTTAGGACAGGTGCAAACATTTGCAGCGGGATTAAACGTTTTAATGGATCCAAACCTTCTCCCTTTTTCTGAAACAATAGCATAACATCACAACAAAGAAAAACATACGATAAAATATCAATTGGCAGACTTAACTCAATCAAAAAACGTATGATTAAACAATGAACGAATAAATTTGATCTGCGATATCTGAATACAAATGCACAGTTAATTAAATATTAGAGACATGTACATGTTATATTGATGACATTATTGCTTTAAATTATCAATTATTCTCCCCAATAAATTTACAAATTATACATGCTGTATTAAATTAGATAGTATCTACGTTTTCGGTATGATGTTTTTTTTTTTTCTATCTGCTTTAGATTTTACCAATCTATGGTAACTATAGCAAGACATCTTCCTGGTAATCTGACTTATTCCTGGCTAAGAAAAGTCGAGTTTTCATTAATAAATATTTTCAAACATTTGCAGTACACCGCTTAGACTGCTTAATGTTAAATATATAAGCGGAGGTTATCAAAAGTATAGTTTTGACTCTGGTTTCGAAAAATGACTCATAAAAATTTAAAAAAACAGTTTGTCGTTTTAAAAATTCTAAATTGAGTTGATATGTGACAAATGCAAGGATGTCGAATATTCTGTTTCTACAACCTTTCAGTATTGGTACGTTTTGTCTGAGGAAACAAACCATATTTATCTATGATTCAAAGCTTACATTCAATTACAGGTGTTTTTTTTAAAAAGCTTAAATATTCAACTGTGCTGAAATTGGTATGAACAACCAGTTAAGAACTTGTCTTTTTATTGGAATGATAATGTATTGCATATAATTCCTCTTATTATTACGGTGGAATCTTACAAACATGATCAATGGATTAAATTTACAGGGTTTTTTTGCAAAACGTTTTGCAATGTTTTGTTTACAGTGCTCTGCGTACTTCATATGAATTATCGTTTCTTCGAGCTTCACTGACAAGAGATAGCACCTACACACTCTCTTTTTAGGGGGAAAATTACAAGACGATGCTACAAAATAAACAAAAGTAACTAACCCAGTCAAGAACACATATGAAATCATATGGCTGAAGGCTAAGTAAAGAGACTTATTGTTATACTTTTTGACATAAGAAATGATTCACACAATGTTACAAACTAACTACAAAAAATAGTATAGCAACTACATACCACTAGAGCATTTGTAATTTTCACATATTTGCTAGCGTATTCGTATCGATGTATCGTATAACACGTCTACGAGGAAATGATTAATTAAGCCAAGTTGGTCCCGATGAAGATATGTTATAATGAATTTAAATTTAACTTAGTTTTAATTGAGGTCGGGACTAAATCAATATCTTTCACAAATCTGTCCGATACGTATACTTCGATCTGTGCACGTATCAAGATACGTGAATAATGTAAATGCTCTATGAAAGCATTTGCATTATTCACATATTTACTGGCGTATCCGTAACGACGTATCTTATAACATGTATATTAGTACTGCAACCAGAGTTCATTTTTTTTAAACTTTAATGGTCCGGAAGAACACACACCTAAATTATATATCGATGGAAAGAGGAAAACGTGTACAATAAGAAAAGTTGGGTCGTAAAAATCCAGAGTGGTCACAATTTTGTGAAATTGAGGTCTAAGGTCAGACCTAAAAATATCAATATTTCAACCACAAGGACAAAAAGAAGAAATATTTTGATATTTATTCAATAGAATGCTACAAAAACGTTTCAATCACAAGCATATGCTATAAACGATGTTAAAACGACAAATTTGACTATTTATATGAAGAGCTGCCATTACAAAATGGCGTTGATTTGGAATCTTCTGATTTTTTTCCATTTAAGACATAGCAAAAGAAGAAGTGGCCTTGACCTTTTCACATCCATAAACTTTCATATTGTGTATATTATTTCACTATAGTATATTACAGAATTATTTTCCAAAGTATAAAACACCAGTTTATCAAATTATTTCAATATTTTTTCTATCTTTGAAAAAAACAAAATTCAAGCGCTGAAACAGTGTTTTTAAAGGTTGTGTATTTTGTGAAAATTAGTATCTAGTTATAGATAAATACATATTGTGTATTTGCAAAGTCTGGACATAGCAGTTATAACACAAAATATACTATAGTCACCCGAGGCGAATGCGAGGTTTAAAAAAATGAGTGTAAAACAAAGTCAGTTTGGTGCATGAACATTTTTTTAGTGGGATAATCCTGGTAAAAAAGTTAACTCATTAATTTTTTAAGGGAAGGATGAGAAATTATACAATGCAATGCCAATTTTCTAATGTTGTAATTCAAAATCAGTCATGATCCTTTTATAACTTTTAAAAGCGACAGACAATAGCTCAAGTATTCATAAAATAGCGACATGAATCAATCTCTTAGTCAAAATATGCGGATTCAGTACGCGTATTAGCATTACATGACACTTCCCTTTTTTATAAGAACAAGTTCGGCGCAGGACAGAGTTTGTTCAAAGCAAATTGGGTAAAATTGATCGGTATATATCAGACATGGGGTCAATTACATTTGAAAGTAATTAATTACATTCAATTACAATTACAAAATCTTCAATTAAATTACACATTACATTTGACTTTTTTTACCAATGTAATTAATTACATTCCAATTACTTGGCAAATGTAATTAATTACTTCAATTACATTTGAAAGGAAATTTAAGATAAAACATTGAAAACATGCATTTATTCTATGATATGTACATAAGTATTATACATTGCTCTATAGTTATAACAATTAGACAGTGTTCAACTAGTATATACATTTTTGTATTGTGTCATATAACTTATTTAAGCATTTTCCCATTACATTTGACCATCATCAGCTTTTCAAATGTTCCATCAGCCAGTCTGCACCTTTCCGGCCTAAATGTTTTTCTAGCAGTGCTAAATAAGCGTTCAACTGGTGCAGATGTGGCTGGAATAGCTAAATATTGCACTGCTAACTTAGCTCTCATTTGTCTACTAGACCAGAGATCAATGGTTAAACACACACTTTCAGCTCTTTTAAGAGTATTTACAAGGTTATTTTTTATTTCAACCGATTTTTCATGTAGAAGTTTCGAAGATAAATGCTTTCTGCTAGGCACTTGATACTTAGTGTCAGCTTTTTCCATCAAGTTTTTAAATTCTTCACTTTCGACAATAGAGAGTGGTAAAAGATCCCCAGCTATGAACATTATAAGAGCATTTGTCATTTCTAACTGTTTTGGATCAGAAGGTGAATATTTTACACTTTTTTTTATGCATTGTGTCAATGTTGGTTGAATTTCTTTATTCTCAGAATGCAGAATGTACAAATCTCTGTGTTTTCTCTGAAAATTACAAAAGGCCTTATTTAATATCTTGAAAATATTAAATTGTTTTAATTTACCTATTGAAATTTTACATTTATTTAAATTTATTTGATTGTAAATGATACAAAAAAAGAGCACTATTTTTTATTTTTTGAAATGATTTTCATTTTTATCCCAGCTTATTCAAATTATTTATCTTAAATAAGTGATTTAGAAATCTGACTTCTTAAAACAAAAATAAACTTTAGTTTTAATCACAACTAATTAATTTAATAAACAAAATATTTTCCAAATTTAAATGTAAGCTATTAGAGGATATAAGATAAATGAAATCTGATTAGAAATGAAAAAGAAGCATTATGAATTTATTAATTTTTAAAATTCTTATATAGTATTACCTTCATATGTGTAACAAAGTTGGATGTAACTTTATAACTTCCACTAATGAGGGTGCCACAATGCATACATTTTCCTTTGAAAGTATTTCCATTTTGGAAGTCATCAGGAACAGTAAAATGTTCCAGTACACTCTTGGAGCTCATTTTTAAATCTGATAAAATGTTTTCTTTCAACATTCATATATATAGTGAACAAATTTTGCAAGTGAGATTTTGTCATATGCATTATCCCTTCAAGAATTTAAACATGTACCTATAGGCCCTAGGGGTATATTTATCTCTCTCTAATTAGCCTTATATCTGTTTAACATAACTGTTATAAAAACAGTCATTATATAGTTTGTAATAAAACAAATAGCCAGAGGTTATATTTATTGGTTATTTAAGTCCTTGAATAAAGTTAATTATGTTAAATCAATGTCTTAAAATATCTATCTAAATCTACTAATTAAGGTCAAGACAGTGACTTCCTAGTGGTTTCTTTTAAAATTATGGCATGTGTCTACATTTTTTTTATCATTCAATACAAAATGAAGAATCTACCATGGTTGTGTTAATACAGAAAGTATACTGTGAAGGCTTTTCTTTGTCAGCTTACAACATTTGTTAAGATTATTGCTTTTAATAATTTTTTGAGAAAACACAAGATTTAATCTTTTGATCCAAAATTTCAAATGTAATTGACTTGTAATTGAAAAGTAATTGTCAATTACAGGCAATTTTGGCTATGTAATTAATTACATTCAATTACATGTAATTGAAAAAATGCTCAATTACACATTACATTCAATTACATGATAAATTGTAATTAATTACAGTCAATTACAATTACATATTTCAATTACCCCATGTCTGGTATATATAGAGAATGTGCTACATGAGAAAGGCTTTTTCTTACGGAAGAACAAATCACATCACTAACAATCGTTATTAATGAACTGACAGCAAGTTCAAATTCTAATTTTTCAGTAACTGTTTTACTTAATTACACAGGTGTTGACTTCACTAAGTACTTGGTTATGCATGGATAAATGATTACTTACATTAATAAGCACAACTGAAAAGACTGTCAACACGTTTAGAGGACTCAGTTTTGTGTAGTTTTCTGGTTTTTTTTTAAAGTTTTTCTTTTACACAAAAACCCTGTTTTCATATCCAAACTACAAGGAAGAAACTGAGCGCGAGATCGTATAAAAGTGTCAGGTTGTGAGGATACATGTCGATCAGTTTGATCACATAATATGAATTTCTGATGTTTCTAATTTAAAGTTCCCCAAGGGTGACTGGGGAAACGAAATATGGTCACTTGGTCTTCTCCCGACCGGCAGTAAAACGAAGTTGGGCGTCCGTTTGGCTGTGCGTGATGTATCAAGTTCGCAGTCACGTCCGGTCAAAATGGGGACGTTAAATCCGATACCTCGTGAAAAGGGAGTGTCACGTTCTTTGCACGTTAAAAACTTTGCATCAACTCTTTGAGGGGTCCGTAGGTGGCATGATGCAATGGAAAATTTCTGTCCCAATCCAATATACTAAAATTTTCCAGTGGCAGTCTAAATTTTCCCGATCATCATCCCGAATGGCCTCTATTATGACAAAACCTACCTATTGTTTTTATTGTTAACTTGTTCTCGTCCTGAACATGACATATTTGCCACATGACGTTAAGCAACCAACAATCAATCAATCAAACTTATTTAAAGACGCACCAATTTTGCCTTCTGGTGCAAGTCTCATAACATCACTGATGATTCGCCCACGGAAAGCAGAATATCACCAAATCTCTGCGAAACTTCAATAGTACTTTCCCCCCGACCACTTGCATGCATATTAATTGCTCTGAGGGTAAACATTGACATACAATGTTTTTTCACACAATGTCAACTATAGTCATTATCCGGAAAAACGTCTTATCCGAAGGATTTGGTTAACTTTTATATAAAGTCAAAATTTTATTAACAAAAATATAACTTATTTACAGAAAATACACGAAAGAATTACTATATATATTCAAATCACTCAAAAATAAATTAACTTCTCCTACAAAATCTACATAATCACATCGAAACTATCAAATTGATTGTGAAGGAAAAATTAATGGTGGAGCTGATTGACGGATAGCCAACTTTACGTTTGAAAGTTTTACTTGGAGATGGTATTATATTTATTTCTTCATCATTCCGATGATCCTTGATGATATGTGCATAGAAAATATTTACGAAAATAGCGAGAAATTTAACCAAAAAATATATTTTTGGATTTTAAGGTAACTACCCAAAACCGTAAATTGAGGGGTACCCCCATAAAATACAAAAATGTGACCATTGAAACTTTTTACGACCCGACGGAAACTAAAATATAGATATTATTCTATCATTTAAAACAATTTGCAGCAGTGTGTTATTCCGGACCATTAAACTCGTTAACTAAGCGTCTTTTTCGGTGTCAGTTGCAGTACTTTATGAGGAAATGATAAACTAAGTCTACTTGGTCACGATTAAGATTTTTTAGTTTTAATATAGGTCGGGGCTAACATATCATTTTATACAAATCTGCCAGATACGTATACATCGATCTGTTTACGTATCCAGATTCGTAAATAATGCAAATTTTCTATAAAAAAGACACTAATCTTTGAAATGAATTGTATATTGCATAATTAAACAACACATGATATACATGTAAATAGCAAAAATGCATAACATAAAGAAAAACGTCCATGTATTCGTAAATAATATCACAGACAACCATTATCCAACAATTTCTTGTTGTTCATTATGTACATTGTTGCTGTCTTACTTACTGATTACACTTGGGAATTATTCCGTTAATGTTAAGTTGTTTGTCTTTGTTTGAATATTTGTATGACGCAAAGGAATCAGGATGTTAGTTGGTGTTCATTGTACTGTATTTTTTTTTGTATCATAATACATATTTATCGGAAAAAGACAGACTTACAACAATTTAAAAAATAACATACATGTATTATTTTTCACCTTTACTGAATAGCATACAAGGGCTGAACGTATGCGGAAGTTAGAAAAAAATATATAGTGGCATACATGTAACTTATATTGAATCATTGACACAAAAAAAAACAGGTGAATCAAGCAAAAACATACACGGACAACATTTGGAAAACCGTGAGTTTTGGGTTTAACAGAAGAATCAGACGATTTATAATTGCAGAAAAAATACATTGTAGATAGGATATGTTTTAACTTTAATTCTTTATTATTTGATTTTTCATTTTCGCTGATCATGTTTGGTAATTATATGTAACCATAATTAAATGTACAAATGCCATTAGAGACGTAATTTTATATAAAGTTGGGCGTAAGTGTGTTAAGTCATTTTAAGTTTTGTACAGAACCGTATACAAATATACACTACAATGACTTGTTTGTTACATTCAGTGAAATTACGAACCAGGAAGTTATCCCCTTAATAGGTTGTTACTATCGTTAGTACTTCATCGTTTTCATAATCAAAAGCATTTTATTTGTATGATACTTAAGTAAATTCGAATACCCAAAGATCTTTTCTCTGCGTGTCATTTTGATCTTTTTGATCGTTGGTTTTAGAAAAAAATGTTGTGACATGTAACTAAAAGTTTATTGATTCTCCAAATCATAATGTCAGAAAGCTTCAAGTACTATAGAATCGAATATGCCAAGTTTTATGCAAAGATGTCTCTGACATCTCATTGATATTGAACTATCTTTCATATTTACCTTTCCCTATTAAAAAGGCAACGCATTGTAGCTTCATAAAAGATTTTTTTTAAGTTTTCAAAAACGAATTTATGAAATAATTTTTCGTTTGTAGCTTTCAGTTTGTGTCACTTGTATCCAAATAAGCTTGCAAACACAGCTGATATATTAATGACTTGCAAGTCAATCATTCAATCTAATCATTTAAATATGTAGTCTAAAAGCAGTTAATGAATAGAGACAGTTTCATACTACTGCATGTGATTAAAAAGACGACTTTTGGTTTAACTAACAGTTCATTTAACCACAATTTCAAGACTAGTCGGATAGAACTATCGTCAAAGCATTGGTTCTATGCTTGCACAAATACATTTTAGGAAATATGTTTTTATTGTTAAAAGGTTCTAAAATCTTTTATGAAGTGTTTTGTTTTATTGATCATCTTTTTGTTCCCTTTGCTTTTTTGCCATTATGTGGTCAGTCCTGTTCCACTTACGGATTTAAAAATTTGAAAGTTACCTTAGTAACTCTCTTTATCAGTATGCAAATCCCTTACCTATTCTGATTTTTATATGAATGCAATACAATTATTTCTATTTTCCTTCGTGATCAAATAACTTATTTTAACCACGAAAAAAAAGTCGATTTCTCTAAAGATATATCATAGTTAGAACATTTAATGATCACATGTTTTAGCACGATACTATAAAACGTCTATAATGTATGTATTATGATTTTACTGTATTGTCTCATTCATTTTTCACTAGTTTATTAAACTATTTCATTGGAATTATTATCATCATTTATACGCTTACGACCGTCTGCCAATGTTATACATAGCTTTTCGTAGAACTTTTCCTCAGAGTTATACAGAGCGTCGGGATCAGATGGCCACACAATACAAACCACCTTAGACCAAATTTCCTTCAATGCTTTCGGAAGTTTGTCTTTTTCAATGTCATCCCTCAGTATAACAACAACCATTGATTCACGACCCTCTCTGAAGGCATGCATTCTTGTCATTTCTATTTCATACGTTCCCCAGCTACTTTCCAGAAAATCACCAGTTATAACAAATACGACCTTTCTGCTTGAATTGATGGCTTCAACGATGCACCTGGCAATAGGCATTCCACCTTGGAAATCCTTGTGATATAAACAGAGGCTAAAGCCTTTCGAGTCCAATTTGTCGTGGAGTGTTTTTACCCATGGTATGTCTTTGTGACTGTATGAAATAAACGCATCATAATTGAAATCATCCGAAAGAGGCTGGTAATGTCTAAGTTTCATCTTAATTCTCAGAAAGAAATATTCAAATGCAAATCGGTAACGATAGTATATTATTCCAAACACTAAAGCTAAAATGGTGACAAAAGTAATGCAACTTGCCAGTGTTACCCATAATTTTGTTTGGCAACTGATTTCAAATTTCTTTAGATTTTGCAAGAATTTGGACAACGTTGCAAGAGTCCCAGTTTGGAGGACGCATTCTATTTCATCAACATCACTTATAAGACCTGAATGTTGCGCCCATTTAAGAAATCGTAGTGTGTTACAAGAGCATTCAATCGGATTTCCACGAAGAAATACACTGGAAGGTTTAATAATGTTAAGTTTAGCCATATCGTCTTCGCTTAAACACGAAAATCTGTTGTATTTCAGACTGATAAGTTTAAATGTATTTGGTTTCGACGGAAAGTTCGGAAGGGATTGTAAGTTGTTTCTGTCCAATATGAGAGAAAGCTTATGTCTGAAAGGATGACAAAAAAGGTCATCTGGTAGAGATTTAAAGTTATTTTTCCTCAGGTTCAGGTGTTGTAGATCTAAATTCATCTTTAGAAATTCTGAAGCATTGTGAAGGGTATTCAAACCGATTTCCAGATTGGCATCTTGTGCAATGAGAGTGATCAGTTTAGGAAAATGTGACAGAAGATTAACACCCAAAACTTTGCAGTTGAATCCTGACATATCAAAATACTCCAAATTTTCAATCCCATTAATAGTACCATTACAATCGCGGAATGTAACATTAGCCATATTCAAAACTTTTAAATTTGAACCGTTGATAACAGTTATATTTGAAATTCTCCTCCTATTAAATGTTTTAACGTTCGAATGGAGGTCCAATTGTTCTAATGTTTTTGGAAGGCAAAACGAGAAAGACATATTTTTTTTGATGGATCGTTTTACTCTATTGTCTTTAACAACCCCATGTGGAATTCTGATTATTTTTAAATGCTTAAACGTACAAAATGCAAATACATATCTATCTTCACTATTGAACAGTAAATTATCGGACATATTTAATTCTTCTAAACAATTCTCCTGATGTCCGTATCTTAAAAAAGGATTGAACTTTAGACCAAGTATACTATCACCGACCAAATTCAACTTTCGTAGACATATTTTTTCAAGAACGGCAAAGTGATAATGACCCAATAAAAATCCGTTTCTATGAGGATTTCCGATGATGCTTAGTTCTGTCATATTTCTACCCTTGAAAATCTTCAAAGAATTAAATGTGTTGCTTATTACGTCGAACGTAGTACGAGCAGTGTATATCGCTATCCGTAGCGTTTTCAAATTCGGAAAGGATATGAACGTGTTTGGTGCTAGTGAAAGCACAGCATCAATCCATAATGTTTCTATATTAAGACATTTTAGGTTTTGAAATAAATTGTCTGAATATGCCAGTCCATGCAATTCAAAAATTTCAATGAACTGTAGGTTTGATAGATTACAAAGACATTTATCTATTTGGTATGGTCTACTCAGATCAATGTGTAACTTGACCAATGATTTTACTCGAGATATTACGGATTGAAAAAATGTGTAATTATCGTAAAAATAGTTATTATGTATAACTAGATCCTGAAGAGAAGTTAACCCTTGAAAAATATTCTCATAAAGAGAATGTAAAGTTAACAAGTTACTTCCAAGATTGAGAATGGAAAGTTCAACAAGTCCATCAAAGGCTCCCTTTTCAATAAACCGAATCCTATTAGCAGACAAATCTATGTTTTTTAATATTCGTGATTTCCGGAAAGACCAAGCGGGAATTACATGTAGATAATTTCCATGAAGATATAGATCTGTTGTAGAATTGTGGAGAACATCAGGCATTGTTGTTAAATTTTTGCACGAAAAATCTATAAGGTTGATAACCTTATCATTCATCTTAATGTGCGTTGTCTTTGAATAACCTGTATACAAAAAAGAATAAATCAACATACAAATATCACACAAATAAATAAAAAACTTAGTTAGGAATCTGTTGTTCAGTGGTTGTTGTTTGTTGATGTGGTTGATCAGTTTCTCGTTTTTTTCGTAAAGATTATACCGTAGTTTGATTTCTTTCACAGTAGTCATTTTGTGTCCTTTATAGCTTGCTGTTTGGTGTGAGCCAATGCTCCGATGAAAGACCGTACTTTGACCTACAATTGTTTGCTTTTTACACATTGTGACTTAGATGGAGATTCGTCTCATTTGCACTCATACCATAACTTCTTATTTCTATTATGGGATGATTGGATTTTTTTCCAGTCCAATGTTTATGTTCATCTTTATGTTAACTATTTCTAAGCTAAATTGTCTCCATTTACTCTCATTTTTAAAAAGGACAATATAAGTTTACCATTAATTTTTGAAAATGACGTGTTTCGGTATTTTACCGCTACATGTGACGATTTTATTGGTGTTCTCTGTCATGCATATCTGTCTACTACAATTGGGTGTTCCTATATCTTATATTGAAAAAACGTTATCTCAGATGTATTACTATAAAAATATACTATAGTAGTCTTTTCATATTGAGCACATTGTACAAATACTCATAAAATTACCTGATGAATATTTGTCAATTATGTTACATGTAATTAGGAAACTATATGCATCTAACTATATGTTGTAATGTTTCACTATTGTTTCAGGCAAAGTTGAAGGCTGGCACCTATTAAAATGTTTTGTTTGCACATTTGATTGCATCTGTCCTTTGTCATGAACCTAGACTGTAAATGGTTTTCCCGTTTAAATGGTTTTACACTGGTCAGTTGTGGGGCCCTTTATAGCTTGCTGTTTGGTGTGAACAGAGAATCCGTGTTGAACATCGTACTATTTCCATTAGACAATAAATGGAATTCTCAATATAATTGCTACAGTGTAGTGTACTACTTCAGGGAAAAATATAATGAAACCATAGAAACTTTCACCAGCTCTTACTGAAACTATAGACAATTTTATATAAAGGGGGTCTTTAATTTTTTGGACACTTTCCGAACTTCTAAATTTTGAACTTGATAAGCTGGACCTATGTTCATGGTCATATTTTTACGGTGTAGTTTCATCATCCTGCTTGATTATATAAGGCATATAACATGAAGAAATCATTTTGGAAAAGGTATAAATTCAACATACTGTCTACACTAGGGAATATATTTAAAGACAACGAAAATCAAAAGATGATAACGGACATTTCGCACAATTCGTTATATATTACATGTAAGTATGATTTCTTTTAAATTTATTTACACACCCCAGTTTTATCTATTCTGTATTTTGTTTGCCTCTTTCTCTGTAATCTTTGTTACTTTAGCCCCTTTTTATGTAGTATTTTCCATTTATTCTTTATTCTGTTAACCCCCATTTAGACCGTCATAATATTATGTAATTACATATTGACAGGAAAACGTTATCAACATCAATATCGCACGTTTGATGTATAATTTCTAATAATACAGAACTACTTACCTGCTTGCAGGATAAAAGTCCAGATTGCTAGGAAAACTTTAGCCATCACCTCTTTTACTAATGACAAGGTTGAAAACACATTTCGAACGTCGCAGTATAATCATACGCTATGCATTCAGAATAGGAGCAATCAATTTTAAAAGACTTCAATAACTTCCGGAATAATATTTTTTTAATTAAACAGAGCTGGGTGATATACTTAAATGACGTCAATTATATGCCTCACTGATTCCCGAAGAAACTGTGAAATCAAATGTGTATGTAAAGATCTAAACAACATCCAAATATTTTAAATACAATGAACGTTAAAAAGAAATGTCTATGACGATTAATTAGTTAATAAAAAAGTAAGGCTTAATTTCCCCTGAATCAATGTTGCAGCAAGACTTAACTTGTCATTTATATTTTCTAAAATGTACAATAAATCCGATTTATGTGTGTATGGACAAGTTTCTGCATCACATTTTTGGAATTCAGAGGAGAGGGAATTGATGAGACAATAGGACAACTCTCCATTCAAATCATAATGTGTAAAAAGTAAAAAATTATAGGCCTACGTACGGCCTTCAACACGGAGATTTGACTAACATCGAACAGCTAGCTATAAAGGAACCTAACATACAAGTATGCAGATAAATTTATATTGATAATGCTTAAACGTATAGCATAAAGGAGATGTTAAATTTAACTATTGGATAAACGATATTGTACTAGACAGCTTATTTACCAATAGAACAATTGGGAAAAATTAGGAATATAGAAAAACAAAATCAACAGAAAATTAAAAAAAATAAATAGAGAAAAGTGGTTTAAATGTCAAAACAAATGAAGGACCACATCCGTTCAAAACACAAAAAGGAAGTTCTACTTATAGAAGCAGTGTTGAATTCAAATACTTCCTGTATCGTTATGTCGCATCGTATTACAATTATGTGAAGTGTCATCTGTAAATTATGAGTTTGACTGTCCCTTTGGCATCTTTCGTCCCTGTTTTACTTTCGATATCAGAAAAATAATAGGTGATCATACACAAGGGTTTAATTGTGTAAACAATATCGACCCTAGTCTAGAAAAAAATATCGAAATTTACAGATGACACTTCATATAAATTCTCTTGAAACACTGTCAATCAATCCTTTTTCAAATCAGAATTATGTTTCTCATCTAAAGTTTTATCTTGCATATATCGGTTCGACCCAGCGTTTGAATGAATTGCCCAAAATCAGTTGAAACACCCATCTTTTTCAGACACATTATTCCAGTAAACAAGAATAACGTATCTATTTCTTTCATTATAAATAAGCAAATAAACTCTTCATATATACCAGGACTAAATTTAGTATATACGCCAGACGCGCGTTTCGTCTACAAAAGACTCATCAGTGACGCTCGAAACCAAAAAAGTTAAAAAAAACCAAACAAAGTACGAAGTTGAAGAGCATTGAGAACAAAAATTCCCAAAAGTTTTGCCAAATACAGCTAAGGTAATCTATGCCTGAGGTAGAAAAGCCTTAGTATTTCAAAAAATTCAAAAATTTGTAAACAGTAAATTTATAAATATAACCATATCAATGACAATTCATGTCAGCACATAAAGTGCTGACTACTGGGCTTGTGATACCCTCGTGGAAATAAATCTCCACCAGCAGTGGCATCGACCCAGTGGTTGTAAATAAACTCATCATAGATACCAGGACTAAATTTAGTATATACGCCAGACGCGCGTTTCGTCTACAAAAGACTCATCAGTGACGCTCGAAACCAAAAAAGTTAAAAAAAAAAAAAAAAAAGCCAAACAAAGTACGAAGTTGAAGAGCATTGAGAACAAAAATTCCCAAAAGTTTGTTTTCCTTATTTTACAATAACTTCTAAAAACCCGTTTTTAACATGTAATCATCAAAAGTTTTCAACCCGTTTCTTCCTGAATTAGGTAACTAAAAAGACAACAGCTAGTAAAAAGTTATCTAGCACTGGATCAAATCTGTTTTAACCAGCTTGAATGTGATACATTTATCTGATAGACAATTTTGATATGTTTTGTTATTTATTTTTGTTCATCTGAACATTGACAAAGTAAAAAGTATAAGCCAATGGTATTATTTATAGGCCCCTGATAAAAGCTTCTCTCTGTTGGTCTTTAATCCTGTATAGGTATACATATTACGAGAAACGTGCAGTAATTTACAGCTGTTCAAATATCGTTCATCAGTTAGTAATATATGAATAAAGAATTAAAGAACAGCGAGACCACTGCTTCAACATGGTTAGTGTCTACGGTACTCATGCACCACCTACCATCAAAATGTCACAATCGAAAAAGATACAAATAGAACGACTTTTTGGTATCTCAAAACTTTTCGCTAGTGAGTTGAGACACAAACAATCATTTTATGTCATATCATATACCAGAATATACACATTTCTGCAGATTTCAAAGAGTAAATCTTTATGCCTGTAAGCACCTATCATTGTTGTCTATAGTTCACTGACAACTATTATCCGTCCTTCCATAGCATTAACTGTTGTTATCAAACTGCTATGATTTTTGGATGGGTAAATACGTAGCCTCTGTAATAATTACTTTCCTTCGTCAACTTTACTACTTGGTGCGGACGGGTGATATACTTGTAAAATCACAACCACTCCTAACGACGGACAATCTTGTAATTTTATAACATTAATATTAAAAAAAAGACTATAGAATTAAAGGTATACTTAAAACTGTAAACATGGTTAAAGAAACTGCTACGCTAAGTGACAATACAGGTCAATTTTCATGCAATGGAAACTAATAAAATAAAGGAACTCCTATTCAATGACACAGTCATATGAAATTCTAATATGACGTGCATCTTTCGCTCTGTAAACAAACCCGATAAAACTTGTTTGCAAATGCGTATATTGACTACTGCAGAAAATGAAATTTGCATGCATTTTATATTTTTCATTATCTTAAAACAATTTCTAACGCTCAAATGATGCACGTGTTGTTACTAATACATATACAATGACTGCAATGTGTCAAAATTCGCAATTGACGTATTTGACCTAGATACGGAAACGTTTATATTGCATGTTCAAAACCCTCTCAGAAAAAAACGCTTGCATGTTGTCTGATGGTTAACAAACAAATAAAGGGATGTTAATGGAAGAGCCTATACAAACGCTCTACACTCATACACATCGGACATATACATTACCATTATTATCAGAATCGAAATACTTTATTTTAGTTTTATCATAGTTAGGCTTTGTATTCGTTATATTGTATTTTTGGTCTGGACCCGTCGATATAAACATTATAAGGTAACTCTTGATTAGATCAAATGACGTGGAGATTTATTTCATTTGATACTTAATTATAGTAGAGAAAAACATTAAGTATTACAGCTACAAAAATCATTATAGGGACAAAAATATCGTCTTGCACAAAATTTAAAATTTTAAAGATCTTTAACCAGCCCAGTAGCCATCACTTCGGTGTTGACATGCATATCAATTATATAGATTTTTTCTGATTAAGTGTTTGCAAAAGTATTAGCTATTCGCAAAACTAAAGATTTTCTTATCCAGGCATAGATTACCTTAGCCGTATTTGAAATTTTGGGGTCTTGATGCTCTTCAACGTTATACTTGTTTGGCTTTCTAACTATTTTGTTATTAGCCTCACTGATAAGTCTTATGTAGACAAAAGTCTTGCATATCAAATTGTAAGCCTAGTACATTTGATAACTATTTAACAATAATTTAGAAATATGAACAGATTACATGTATTACACTACTTAAAACTGAATTACTTCCCGGTTTGTAATGATGTATTACGTTTTGGTTAATTTGTTGTCATGAACAAATATAAAGAATCAAATTTCAAACATAACTTAAACCTATTAAATTGTAATTCTTTCGCCATATAATCTATTCTTATCCTTGTGATAAAATTTTAACAAATTATCGGTTTCCACACTACTGGTTTCCTTATAATTTGTTCTTCTTGCGTGTGATAGTTTTCAATGAATACATTGCGGAAAATTTTATCCAGCTACGTCAATTTTAACTTTCAATATTGCACAGTCAATTATAGTGTGAGTTGTATAGGTGACATTTATAATAGAGTTTGGTATTTTTGATATTTTACTTTTGTCATACTGCAAATGGATTAGCTATATTTGACGAAAAGTTTATCTGGAACCATTCCTAAACGGTTTCTTAATTTGTTCTGATTATTGAATTAGAATGTATTCCTTATCTGTAACTTTCCAGAAATGATAGCTCTCTCCCTTGGAATCTTATGCTTACTTCTACCACTCAAGAACATTGTTCAGTAAAAGTAAATGATTAATATTAATAAATATTCATCTAGCGTAATTATGCCTAACCGACATGCCAATTGTATTTATACTAACATTTCATTCTGTATAAGAATGAGTCTGCATCATAATGATTTCCAAATTTTAACGATTGCATGTTATCATCATACACAAAATGAATGTGTTATTTTCTACATTGGCTAGAGGTATAGGGAAGGTTTGAGATCTCATAAACATGTTTAACCCCGCTGCAATTTATCGCCTGTCCCAAGTCCGGAGCCTCTGACCTTTGTTAGTCTTGTATGGTTTTTAATTTTAGTTTCTTGTGTATAACTCGGAGTTTAGTATGATGTCCATTACCACTGTTCTCGTATACATATTTTTTAAGGGGCCAGCTGAAGGACGCCCACGGGTGCGGGAGTTTCTATCTACATTGAAGACCAATTGGTGGCTTCGGTTGTTGTCTGTTCTATGGTCGGGATGTTGTCGCTTTGACACATTCCCCATTTCCTTTCTCAATTTTATTGACTAGTACAATAACAATTTGGATTTGTGTGAAGGAGAAGAACATAAAAGGATTTTTCTCGATCATTTATCCATTTTAAAAGGTAAAAGCATGACAATAATGATTTGTGCACATATAAATTAAACATATAGTTGAATACCCCAAGATATCAAATTAGGCTTATCACCTTAAGCTTGAAAGCGTTTGCAATCTATATGTATTTATAGTTTGTATTTACGTTCGCAAATTCAACGTGATTTTATAGAAAAGCAAGAAAAAAAAATACTAAGTTAACACGCCTACCTCTTTATCAGATCAATATAGTGAAAATTAATATTGTTCAATTTTTCTTTCTATTCGTGGATACTATAACCCTCTATTTGAATATCATAACAGGCAATCAATACTGATCAATTTCTATGTATTGAAATTTGAATATACTGTCATTTTTTTAATATGAAACTATATAATAAACTCATCGTAGATACCAGGACTAAATTTAATATATACGCCAGACGTGTGTTTTGTCTACAAAAGACTCATCAGTGACGCTCGAATCCAAAAAAGTTACAAAGGCCAAATAAAGTACGAAGTTGAAAGCATTGAGGACCTGAATTCCAAATACAGCTCAGGTAATCTATGCCTGAGGTAGAAAAGCCTTAGTATTTCAAAAAATTCAATAGTTTGTAAACAGTGAATTTATAAAATAATATAACCATATCATTGACAATTCATGTCAGCACAAAAAGTGCTGACTCCTGGGCTAGTTATACCCTCGTGGAAATAAATCTCCACCAGCAGTGGCATCGACCCAGTGGTTGTAAATAAATTCATCATAGATACCAGGACTAAATTTAATATATACGCCAGACGCGCGTTTCGTCTACAAAAGACTCATCAGTGACCCTCGAATCCAAGAAAGTTAAAAAGGCCAAATCAAATTACGAAGTTGAAGAGCATTAAGGACCAAAATTCCAAAGAGTTTTGCCAAATACAGCTAATTTAATCTATGCCTGAGGTAGAAAAGCCTTAGTAAACGGTAAATTTATGAATATAACCATATCAATGACAATTCATGTCAGCACAAAAAGTGCTGACTACTGGGCTTGTGATACCCTCGGGGAAATAAATATCCACCAGCAGTTGCATCGACCCAGTGGTTGTAAATAAACTCATCATAGATACCAGGACTAAATTTAATATATACGCCAGACGCGCGTTTCGTCTACAAAAGACTCATCAGTGACGCTCGAATCCAAAAAAGTTAAAAAGGACAAATAAAGTACGAAGTTGAAGAGCATTGAGGACCAGAATTCCTAAAAGTTTTGCCAAATACAGCTAAGGTAATCTATGCCTGGGGTAGAAAAGCCTTAGTATTGTAAATTTATAAATATAACCATATCAATGACAATTCATGTCAGCACAAAAAGTGCTGACTACTGGGCTTGTGATACCCTCGGGGAAATAAATCTCCACCAGCAGTGGCAACGACCCAGCGGTTGTAAATAAACTCATCATAGATACCAAGACTAAATTTTATATATACGCCAGACGCGCGAATCCAAAAAAGTTAAAAAGGCCAAATAAAGTACGAAGTTGAAGACGGAAGTGTACCCATTGAAGCATATCCCACATCGAAGTTATATACATTTTGATTCAATATGTAATTCCATTTTTTTAAACAAGATTGATATGCACAATTTGTTTTTTAGAATTTCTGGAATTTATGTTTTTCCATTGATGTCCGAGGTCAAATATCCGAAAACCCAAATGCATTAAAACAACATGGGCAAGGCATGGAAAATGAAGAGCAAGTAATCAATGCTTTGTACGACTGAGATATTTAACTTGATTTATATCTGTATGGACATTGTATAACTGTTTCAATAACCGAAATCAAGAAAAATGTATCACACAAAACCTTTTTGTCATACTACGTACGTTTCGTTCTAGTATCATTAGATCAGTCTAAATGTTACCATACCTTGATGGTTATAGTGGATGCCGATTATAATGTTCCAAAAACAATAAACGAAGAAGAATTATGGCAAATACCGTTTTACAATGTGATCAGCACAAAAGGAATGCAGACGGGTATACGTATTTCAGAATACTGAACTTTAAATATTTAGTAGCAATACTGGTTCAGTATATTGTGCTGTATCGTTTAATTCGAAATGATAATCTTGCATTTTCTTTCATTTGATACTAAGAATATATAGGAACATCTATTCAGTAACATTGGGGAAAAAATTAAACCTTTTGAAAAGACTCGCCCAAATTGAATTGCGGAATGGTGTGAAGCGTCGATATAAAAGTTAGAAGATGTGGTATGATTGGCAACAATACAACTCTCCTCCTGACCAAATGAAGTAGACGTCTATGTAATGAAATACTTGATGATAGTAAAAATAGATAAGGAAGTATAACCACTAGGAACAACCGTGATAACTTTCTAAATCGAATTTCACAAAATATTTAAAGAAACAAAATATCCCCTTGAACAAAGCTTTTTAAATTTGTAAAGATCTTTTACTGCAATTTAGAAATATGATCAGATCGATACACTATTTTAAAACCCAATTACTTATTGAATTGTTTTGATGAATTACATTTGGGTTACAGATCATTGTCGTTTACAAATGAATGAAAAATGAAAAGTCCTAAACAAATAAAAATCAATTATCAAATATAAATTAAACATATAATATTGTAAATCTTCCGCCATCATATCTTCATCCATTCTTGAGATAACATTTAAACCAATTATCGGTTTCCAAACGACTGTCTTTTTTATGATTTTTTTTCAAAGGATAAATGAAAGACACTTGTATCCTGCTATGCATTTTTTTTTTTTTTTTTTTATTAACACCATGAACGTTTAGTGAAAGTTTTAAAAATGACATTTCATACCATGAATAGATTACCGTAGTTGCAAAACCTTTGTCTGCATTTCACTATATCCCTATCCTGATCCGGTTTCTCATTTCTATCCGACTACTGTTCTGTTGAATGATAAAGTCGTTGTTCTTATTGCTCTATTCCTCGGCATCGTATGTTTTCGGAAATTGTTCACTAAATTTTAATCTTGATAAATATTCATCTTGCATAATTAATGGACGACATAAAAAGTTCAATGAAGGATAAAGAAAACTTAATTCATATAAGATTTTGACTGACCCCCCGTAACCCCTCTTAACTTAATTTTAAAAAAATTGATTGAGCAATAACAATATATGTAAAATCGATGTAAATTTTTACAAAACTTGCAGCAATTTGACCCCCCCCCCCCACTAAACCCCCAAACAATTTGAATTAAAGTTTTTTTACCCTTCATTTATTTTTTTATATCGTCCTTAAGGATAAACAAAAAGTATTAATATTGACATTATATTCTTTATTCGGGGTTTCTGTATCAAACTGAATTGCAAAAGTTTGCAGTCACGTTTTATCATCATAAACATGATGAATGTGTTTTTAACTGGATAATCATTAATTTGAATTTGTGTAAATGACAAAGAAAAAACAATAGTATTTTCAAAATTAAGCCATAACATTATAACAATAAAATATAATATATCTGAGTAGACAACTATAATTCAAAAATTGAACTCTTGAAAACTGAAAAAGTGAAAAAAACATGTTATTGTCATATGTATGTACTCATTTGACAATAATCGAAAAATTCGTATCTCTCTCTCTATCTCTTTTTTTTTTTTTTATCAATATTGAACATGTTCTATACAACACATTTATTTCCCATTTCGGGTTTTTCAGAACCATGTGGGCGACGGAATCGTACTCATTGAAGTATATACCACATCTGTTTTATTCGGATATATCATGTTCCCGGACGTTAATCGACCATATTTTAGGTAATTTGTTTCTCGTCTTAGTTCTTACCTGTTTTATTAAATTAACATTGTAAAGAGGTTTATTACAGCTTGTAATAAATATCATACAGACGATGAAAATACAGACGATGAAAATGTCTGCAGTTTTAATGACAATGTGTCAATGTGTACTGCTAGTAGGTGAGTTCTCTTTCTATTATTATAAATTGGGGAATAGGGCTGTTATTTACAAAATGTCTCTGAGGATAATATGTTTATATTCCTGACAAATTTGATTCCCGTAATTGTGTTTTCACCTGCTAAATTTGACCTTTTTATAACCTTGCTTAAAATTGACAAAGATATCGATATTATCAAAGAAGAAAAAAATGAATGATAACTTTCCTGTGCATCAATTTTATTCACGCTGGATAGGTCCGAACTAGACAAAAATGATAGAACGAAGTTGTACAAAGCTTCTATAATTTGAATGTAAGGAGTAAGATAAATACTCTCCGAGCCAATTTTATTGTTATTTTTTTTTTTTAAATTTGATGACTATTCAATTGTTTGTAATAGTTAATTCTTCTATTGTTATTTAATTTGATCCATTTGTGATCAATTGTTGATTGGTGGTGTTTAAGGCCACTTTTAGCATTCTTTGACTTATCGTTGCGTAACATTGTTATTGGTGAAAGAAGAGATAGTACATAAAAAACTCCGACTTGAATATCAGGAAACAGGAAAGTCACTCCTAGTCACATACATTAGGAGTCGAACGCACCGGCCGCGAGTAGGATTTTATTCCGTAATGTATGTGTCGAACACACCACATCATAATTCCGTCATGTTACCCTTTGAAGCATTCAAATATTATTTTCAAAAACATCATGTTGATAAATGTTTATATAGTTTTTTTTTAAATGAGAGTAAAGGGTGGTATTTCGGATTAGAAATTGTTAAGTTGTGCATATTAAATGTCGAAATAAATTACGAAATAATAATACTGCTAGAGGTAAAACCATTTAGAAATATTTGAAAGCAAATCTATAAATGCAAGGAAATATTGTAAATGATTTTGAAACTAAGAATTATGTAAACATACACAAGGCTTGTACGACAATTTATATTTACATTTATCAATGCTCATGAAATTATTGAGTGATTATACTTAATTAGATTTTTGAATTGAGGTACAATTATAAATTTTCATTTGATATTGCGAAACGAACACCAATTACACTGTTCATTAAAGAACATTTGACAAGTACACGTATTTGGGACTAACAGACCTTTAGATTTTTGATTCGTAACAGTCAGAAAGTTTGATGCGGAACACCTTCTTAGTAAACAATTATTTGTTTAACTAATACCTTTTCCATCAAAATATAATGTGTCCTTCAGGGTGTCAGATTTTGAGTCCTAAAGAGTAGAGGCTTTTTAAAAAATAATAGATTTACATTTGATTCTGCCTTAATCTGATATATCAAAAACACCTACTATGTTATGATGACACATTACAAACTTAATGCATTTCTTTTGGCACATATTAAGTCCTTTAAGTGGTGTAAATACTTAATGTTAAAATTAAAGAAAAAAAACTATAAGTAAACCATTAATATGTTATTTTGTTTTGTTTATATGTTTAAAGATCACAATTGTTGAATAACACATGTATGGAAGCAAAAGGGTGAACCCGATTCATTATATTTTAGATTTTATATTGTTTCAAATAACGTTGCACAGGAAGGAAATTCAATTTATTGCTACTAACCAATTATACTCTACAAAACCTCAGAGACGGATTTGAGCCATTTCCTTCGCGCACAGGAATACAAAATTATTTAAAAATTATTTCTATTCATCCTCAATAATTGAATAACCATAAAGAAACACTTTTTTAATTCCTTTGGGCTAATAAAAACGATCGAATAACATATTGATTAAATTTAAGAGTAGCAATTGTGCGTTGGAAATGGAATTTTATACTAGAGCAAGTAGAAAATACTTTCAGTCTCAGATTCATGATTTTTTTCATCAGTTGTTATTGGCTTTGGATTAGGTGTTAGTTACTGCGAGTACTGTCTAATAATTTATTATACTGCTACACCTTTGTCCCAGGTTATGGGAGGGTTGAGCGCTCATGAACATGTTTACTCCACCTCATTCTGTATGTGCCTGTCCCAACTCAGGAGCCTGTAGTTCAGTGGTTGTTGTTGGTTCATGTTTGGCATATTTGGTTTGCGTAATTGTTTTGTTATAAAATCATGAAAGCTAGGCTGTCAGTGTTTTCAATCAAACTGTTTCATATCTTTTCATGTAGGCCAGAACTTTTTATAGTCAACTTTACGGTGTTGGTTTTTCTCATTGTTGAAGGCTGTACGGTTGCCTAAAATATCTAACATCCACTTTGCTGGATAGTTGCCTTATTTGCAATCATACCACATTTTTATATAAAGATAGATTGTGCTGTATATCTGTTTCTATGGTCATTTAAATGGAAATGCATTTGTATATCCTTATTAGCTGTCATAATCACTCATCATGTTCATACATGCATTAAAGTACTGAGCTAGAAGAGGTATTTGCAAATAATTTTCGATCTCGAATAAACCTTTTCAATTACGACATTGAAACAAAGAAAACATAACAGATTGATCTGTTTATAGCATTACGTTTATTTCCTATGCAACTAAAAAACGCATGTACATAATGAATCGGGTATACCCTTTTGTATTCATAGTTGTACTATTCAAAAGTTGTGTGCTTTATACATATAAAACAAAGACAAATAACATATAGCCGCTCTTTATATAGAGAATAATACATGGCAAAATCCGTATCATATGTCGTATCATCCCGAGACATCAATATCAGCCCAAGGGCCTTTAGGCCCGAGGGATGATATTGGTCGAGGGTGATACGGTATGTGATACGGATTTTACCATGTATTATACGCTTTATCATATATTTTAACAGAAGAGTATTATTATATTATATGAACTGTTTTCTGATCCATAGCACTGGGTAACCTTCAGTTCTACTTTTGTCTTGTTTCAAAAGCCGTAAAAGAACTGCTCAATTACTTATCCGAAGCACCTGGGTTACCTTACAATTTGCGTGCTGTTGTTTTAAAAATATTTTGGTTATTATTGTATTTATTTGTGTGTTTTGTATTTTTTATAGTTCCATTTAGTGTGCCAAAAAATATGGAAACTTGACGTTCGTGGCGTCACATACAATATGAAAACTTGACGTTCGTGACGTCACATACCAAACAATGACGTCATTAAAAAAATGACCTATTTTGAGGACAATTTTTCTTAAGCAAAAAAAACCAAAACTTACTTTATGTAAAAAAAAAAAAAAAAAAAAGTAGGGGTGTGATAAATGGTATGTGATAAAGGGTGTACATCAAAGTTGCGCGATATTGATTCAACAGCAGGCTGTTTATCAAATATGCAAAACTACTGTATTTACTACTAAACATATAATAAGTATAAATTATCGGGTTTTCTACACATTGATATTGTAAAATATCAGCCGCGAGTCACAATGTGAATCTTTTTGGCGAGTGAGCGTAGCGAACGAGCTAACAAGTTTCACATTTTGTCGAGCGGCCGATAGTTTACGATATCTATACGAAGAAAACCCGATTATCTTTTTATCGTTCTATAACTGGTCGCTTCTTTCTCCCTAACACAGTTTTATGCTTCACAAAAGCAAGCTTGATAACGTCTCCTCTCACATTGTGACGTCGCTGATAACTTCTCCTTTCACATTGTGACGTCGCTGATTATGCCTGGTCTCGTTTTGAAGTCTTGATACGAGAATTACGGAGCAACAGAGCAGGGTGATATAGGCAGAGGGAAGGACGATACATTAAAATATTTGTTTTCTGTGATGTCGTGTATTCATTCTAAAAAAAATCTTAAAAGACTTAAATATGTGCCAAATGAAATACTTTATGTTTGTTATTTGTTATTAGAACAGAAAAGGTGTATTTGAATAACAAAGAATCAGATAAAGGTCGAAATCAATGCAAATCTATGCTTTTTTTAATAGAAGCCTCAATTATCCCTTGAGACCCAAATCTGACAACCCGAACGACCCATTATATTTTGATGAAAAAGTAGTTTATAAACCAATAACTGTTTACTGGGTAGTTGACATTTGGTTACATTACATTATAGGAATTAACTTCAATATAAATTTCATAGGAAATTTTGTCAAAAGTAGTATTTTATCCTAAAACTGCATATGAAGCCTCGAAATATGTTACACGGATAATAAGGGAAAGGTGTTTGAGAGAACAGACCACTGCAAATGTCTATTTTTGCTTGCAAGAAAAAAACATATGATTCGTTGCTTCCGTGCAATATAATATTGGAACTAACGGTTCTAAAAAAAACCAAACAATTTGATACTTGAAGTTGTCGTGATCGTTTTTCTCCTCTTTAAAACCGCCACCCCGTGTCAAACAGGGCCGATTCCTCGCACGTAGAGCTCTAATCATGCTTAAAATGAGCTATCATAAGTTAAAAAAAGGGGTTTTTTGCTACAAAACATAATAAATAGACTCATCACACATTCCTTATAAAATAACGTTATTTAAGTTATCTTCCCTTATATGGATATAATTGCGTTAAACAAAAAATGTTCTGTTTTTTTAAAAGAACAGTTGTAAAATCATGAAACAACACATAGTTTTCTACATCAAGATAAAAAAGAATTCCTTATTGTTATCATTCGTCTCTGAAAATTTGTAATTTTCATTGATGACTTATACAATTTTGTTCTTCTTCTTTTTAACAATCAAGATTGGGGAAGACCTCCGAACTATCTAAAGTCTTTATATAATTTAGGACAAATTTAACAAATTTAGTTCAAAGACGTAACAAACAGTCGATATAGGATTATTTCATTTGATTATGTTGAAAGAAGAAATTACCTGTTTTAATCATCAGGTATTTTTTTAGAACTTTAAAGAAATACTCTATCGAACAACATATATATCTCTTTATGTTAGTGTTAAACATTTTTTATGATATTGGTTTTGTTTCTACTTCTGCAGGTTTAATAAAGGCCACATGCAGTACAATAAAGAATCAGAATGTCAACCTCATAGATTGTTCAAGGAAAAATTTAACATCAATGCCTGTTTTCCTGCACATTTCTACAACCCAACTTATTCTTCGTGGAAATTATTTACAAGTAGTTCCTGCATGGTCTTTCCAGAAATCGAAACACCTAAAACGCTTAGATCTGTCTAATAATTTACTGAGAATAATTGAACGGGGAGCATTCGCTGGACTAGCCGAACTCACATATCTCAACCTAAGAACTAATAAGTTAGCATCAAATTCTCTTTATGAGAAAATATTTCAAGATTTAATCTCGCTCCAGAATTTAGCAATATATGATAACCTTTTCAATGAGGAATATACATTTTTGCAGGTTGAAATATCTCGAGTAAGGTCATTGAATACGCTAGGAATTGATCTTCGAGAACGACATCAAATAAATAAATGTCTTTGTGATTTATCAAAGTTAAAGGATCTGGAAATTTTTGGAATGCACAGGGAAGCATACTCAGACAATTCATTTAACGAACTAAAGTGTCTAAAAATAGAAGCATTGTCACTTGATCGGGTGGTTTCCTTAGCACCAGATACGTTCATTTCTTTTTCAACGTTAAAGACACTAAGAATAAAGATTATGTCAAGGTTAGCTGACTACGACACTGTTGGCAGTATATTTGAATCTTTTAAGGTTTTCAAAGGTAAAAATATGAGCGAAATAAGCATCACTAATAATCCACATATAAACGGGTTTGTGTTAGGCCATAGACATTTCGCAGTTCTTCAAGAAATATGTCTACAAAAGTTAAATTTGATGGGTGATAGTATACTTGGCATAAAGTTGGGACCTTTTTTAAGATATGGATATAAAGAGAATTGTTTAGAAGAATTAAATATTGAATTACTGTTCGACACCAGAGATAGTTATGTTTTTGCATTTTGTGCATTTAAACATTTGAAAATAATCAGAACTCCACATGTCATAGAAAGAGACAAAAGAGTAAAACGATCGAGTGAAAATGACGTTTCTTACTCATTTTGCCTTCCAAAAACCTTAGAACAATTGGACTTCCATTCGCACGTAAGATTATATAATAGAAGGAGAATTGCGAATCTAACTATTATCAACGGGTCAAATTTAAAAATTGTAAATATGGCTAACATAACACTCCGAGATTGCGATGGTACGATTTATGGAATGGAAAATTTAGAGCATTTGGATATATCAGGATTCATTTGCAAAGTTTTGAGTGTTTATCTGCTGGAACATTTTCCTAAACTGATTACTCTCATTGCACAAGATTCTTATCTTGGAATCGGGTTGAATTCCCTTACAAATGCCTCCGAATTTTTTAAGATGAATTTAGATCTTCAAAAGATTGACCTGACGAAAAATTGTATAAATGCTCTCCCTGATGACTTATTTCATCATCCTTTTAGACAAAAACTTTCTATCATATTGGACAAAAGCAACTTACAATCATTACCAAACTTTCCGTCAAAACCGAATACTATTCAACAAATCAGTCTAAAATACAATAGATTTTCGTGTCTTAGTGATGACAATATGGCCTTACTAAACATAATAAAACCTTCACGTGTATTTCTTCGTGGAAATCCGATTGAATGTTCATGTAATACGTTACGTTTTCTAAAATGGGTGCACCGTTCAGGATTTATAAGTGATGTTAATGAAATTGAATGCATCCTCCAAAATGGGACCCTTGCAATTTTGTCTCATTTTTTGCCAAATCTTCAAACATATGAAATCAGTTGCCAAACAGAATTATGGATAACATTCGCAAGTTGCATCAGTGCCTTCGCCATATTGGCTTTACTGTTTGGAATAATATACTATCGCTACCGATTTGCATTTGAATATTTCTTTCTGAGAATAAAAATGAAACTTAGGCATTACCAGCCTCTTTCGGAAGAGTTCAATTATGATGCATTTATTTCATACAGTCATTACGACAAAACTTGGGTTAAAAGTCTGCACGATAGGTTGCAGACGAAAGGATTCAGTTTCTGTCTAGATGATAAGGATTTCTTGGTTGGAGTGGATATTGCTGAGTGTGTCGTCAAAGCTATCAATTCAAGCAGAAAAGTTATATTCGTTATCACTGAGGATTTCCTAAATAGTAGCTGGGGCACGTACGAAGTAGAAATGACTAGAATGCATGCCTTCAGAGAGGGTCGTGAATCGATGGTTATTGTTATACTGATGTATGACATTAAAAAAGACAAACTTCCCAAAGCCTTGAAAGAAATCTGGTACAAGGTCGTCTGCATTGTATGGCCATCTGATACCGAGGCTCCGTATAATTCAGAGGACATTTTCTATGAGAAACTATCTATAGCATTAACAGACGGTCGTACACAAATGTGTGAGAATAAGTGATGATAACACTTCAATCCAAAAGCTCAGCATTTCAGTTATACAATGTTCAGATAAATGAAGAAAGTCAATACACGCATTACGGACAGAAGCAACAGATTATAAATATTTGATTTATTTGATGAACTTTTATGACATCTTTATTTGTATAGTAAATATATCAGTTCATCATTCCAACTTGTTAATTCTTTATTTAAACAACTTTTGAAAAATTCTGGACTTGTACAAACTGATGGCAGACACGTGATACCGCTTAATTGTCTGTGAGAACTGTAAAATATTACAATGAATTTTAGAATATATCAAGTTTCACATATTTAAGCAACACGAATAATGTAAATGTTTATCAATAGAAACAAAAGAATACATTTAAATTATACTGTCATTTTATTACGCTTTGTCGGTTCGTAGACAGCCTAAATCCACTGTGTAAGTCCAAATAAATAGCATTCTATACTCTAAACAGTCAGAATAATATGTATGCACATCCGTTGCTTATAACCGATTAAACATTTAATAAATTTCATATCAAAAGAGCTTTTCTTGATTCAACAGGACTACTCACACGAACATATTTGAAAGCCACAAATATAGAAGAACCGAAATTGTTGATCAATATGACCCCAAAACATTATCACAAAATAGGTCACCGAACGGTTTTCGAAAATGAACAATTCCCTTACCTTTTCGGTATGTATCAATAACTCAGATTTACACAATGCGAAGTACATAAAAAGAAAACGAAAAGTAATAACTTTACTAAAAACTAACACTGCATGAACGCATGCGTTTACTAACATTTAATTTTTCAATAAATTTCTTTCTACTTAAGTTTAGAAATATACTTGAAATTTAAGGCAAATTATACTACAATAAAATTGAGAATGGAAATGGGGAATGTGCCAAAGAGACAACAACCCGACCATAGAAAAAAAACAACAGCAGAAGGTCACCAACAGGTCTTCAATGTAGCGAGAAATTCCCGCACCCGGAGGCGTCCTTCAACTGGCCCCTAAACAAATATATACTAGTTCAGTGATAATGAACGCCATACTAATTTCCAAATTGTACACAAGAAACTAAAATTAAAATAATACAAGACTAACAAAGGCCAGAGGCTCCTGACTTGGGACAGGCGCAAAAATGCGGCGGGGTTAAACATGTTTGTGAGATCTCAACCCTCCCCCTATACCTCTAGCCAATGTAGAAAAGTAAACGCATAACAATACGCACATTAAAATTCAGTTCAAGAGAAGTCCGAGTCTGATGTCAGAAGATGTAACCAAAGAAAATAAACAAAATGACAATAATACATAAATAACAACAGACTACAAGTTTGTCAGAAATAACTGAATTGCTTCGATTTGAAAATTAATTCACATTAAAGTAAATTTACAATACAATATATTTCAAGTTTATCAGAATTTATAAAAAGTTTTTTTAGTTGGAATTGAATAACGAATAACGCGAATTTAAAATATTTTCTACTTCTAATTTATGAGAATTTAATCTGTTATGATTTTTTGCAATTTTAAGTCTAGTTAAATTACATTTGACCCCATCTTTAATGAAAGTTATTTTTAAAGCATACATATAGTTAGGAGTGGTTTAAAGCAAATTAGCAAAATATAGCATTAATTTTATATTCAAGTTATTCTATTCTTTTTTCTTCTTTGCATTTGTTCACTGAATTATCGGATAACGAGGAAAGTTACTATACATTACTTTTGTGCAGACATTTGACACAACAGTTATTTAATCTGAGGTTGGATATATCGGCTAATAAATCATTTATTTAAAAAGACTATGGTTGGGGGTCAAATTTCAAGAAGTTGATACTAATTCTTTACTCCCCTTTCCATTATTATATAACTTTCTTTACGTTGCAAATTCCTATTTTCCTCGTACATAATTTAACAATTTTGGGGTTATTAAGAAATAAGGCTTTTAGTTTTCTCAATTTAATTGTTTCATAGTTTTTATGTCGGGGCTTATTGTAGCCGACTATACGGTATAGGGTTTTTCTCATCGTTGAAGGACGTTCTGTACGGTTGCCTATAACTTACATCCACTTCATCTGAATTTTGGTGTATATATATATATAATTTAAACTTAGTTGTCTTATCGGCAAATATGCCACATCTCCTTATTTTTATAAACATCAAATATGGTGTATTATGCTATTAAACTGTTTAATCATTCGTATATTATTCGGCATTATTTATATTCCTTTGCATTATCAGTATAGTCAGGGTTTTTAAATTTTGCAATAAATTAGCATATGTTGTAATTGTTTAGCATACATCTAGTTTTGCTAAGTATGAATCCAAAATTGTATTCTTATGTTCGTAGAGTTTACCTCCCTTTGATTGCAAAAGATGCATCCAGGGGAACTAACTGCGCTGCATTTACAACAACGTTTTATTTGGTTATTCTTAAATATTAGATATATGCTAATTGGTTAATTTACCGTTTATATCTTTCTATTTACTACCACAACAACGCCAGCACATAAACGAATTTGGAATATACAATCAAGGTTAAAAAAAATAGAAAAGGTAAAATACTGTAAAATGTTAAGGACATGGCTATTTTCCTAAACAGATCATATATCTAGTATCTGTTTATGTAAACAAAACAATTGAAAGAGTCTGGCCAATCTTTGAATTAAGAAGCCGAAGAAAAATAAAAGTATGAAGCAACTGTAAGATATAGTAGTGTCCTGTGAAAATGTGTCCCCCTGGACAGATTTTCATTGAATTTTGGTATTTGATAATGTCCATTGCCATGAAATATTGTCGCTTAAGTGGACATATTTTTACTGCAAAAACCATGAAATAGTGTTAACCACAGGACAACTTTCATAGAATCTGCTATTAAATTGTGTCCTCCAAGGGAAGTAATACAAAGGTCATTAAAAAGTTTTAATATACTTGAACTTTAATAAAATCTGAACAATTGAAAAGAAACTCGCATGACTGATTAATATACAAATCTTAACAAACATATTATTGTTGGAAATGAATATAGAGACATGAATTTCTTGGAAATACCCAGTTAATGCTAATGACAATGAAAGAAGGAAGTTTGTAAAGTATAAAAATCAAATTTGAGCAACTTTACTATACTTATTATGAGAAGAAGACAAAATAAAATATAGAATTTTGTTATAAATAATGTCCATTGTAATAAAATGTTGTCCTGTAAGTGGACAGCAGTTAACAATAATAGTTACAGGTATGAAATATGGTCCAACTACAGGACAATATTTATTAGTAGTAAGTGTTATTAAAATATGTCTATGTCCTTGGAAAATAATACTGAAAAGCATTTTGAACTTAAATCATTATACATGTACTTATCAAAAAAATATAAATAAGAAGATAAGGATGGTATACATGTGTACTGATGAAACAACTCTTTTTTGCAAAGTAAAAATGCATTCAAGTTCGCAATTATACATGTAGGTTACAATACGTATAGTTTACAAGGCGATAAATATCATTTAATACTTTATCATATAAAAAATTGTCTGTGTGGACACATTATCCTGAGATAAAATAACCCCTTGGACAGAATTATAGAATTAGATAATGTCCACGTCTAGGACACTTTTTCATACCTGAGGACATATTTTGCATAGGAAATCGTGTCCATGGACAGTATTTACTATGAAATAATGTCCAGTGGACACTATTTAATGAGGGACACTATAAAAATCCTACACAACCACTACGAAATGTAGAAAATCGGTCTTTTTTTTCCAAATTCCCTTTTTTTTATTTTCGATATCTTATACTATTTATTTCGTATCTGCTAATTCATTTACTGTAGTTGCAAACAGATTCCCTTATACAAGTGTGTGTGACAATCTGTCCATGATATTAAAACAAGTATGACAATGATTATAGTGAAAGCATAGTGCAATGGTTATGTTGACATGATGACTATGTTAAAGGGGCACTAGTTGTCAAATTCATGTTCACCGATTTAATTCAAAATCTCACATTTTATTTATAACAATGTAAAACATTTATCCAAACTTTTAAACGTTTAAATAAATAATTTACATTATATTGTCTTCTATAAATTTTTATTTTCTCACAACTAAAAAAACCAATTTGTATAAGTATTAGGATTATACATAAATCCACCAGAGACCAACAGATATGGGTTCATCGCATGACCGTCACCAATGAGCTAATCTCATACACTGTAATAAAATTAAGCCATCAATTACAAGTAATTAAATATAAAACAATAACAATTACGCGAAATTGAAAAAGCACGGTCAGAATATACGTAAATAAAAAACTAAACGAAAACAAGACAATCCAAGGACTTGATATTGACTTTGGACAGGAACGTCCAAGAACCGGCTTAAACATATCAACAATCCGCTTATATATCTTGGACAGTGTTGGAACAATCGCCGATGTCGGATTTAGGACAATGACTGCTCAATACTTATCTGACATAAAACATACGTCAAGTGCTTGTTTCTAATTGTTCTTACTATAAATATTATCTGAATCAATGTTCGTGATTAATGCTTGTAATCATACTTGTAACATAAAATGTGTTTACGTTATAATATTTGGAGTGTCCATAAAAGGAAGATATGTTGGATAAAAGTTTCTGCTTTAAAAAGCCTCAATCTGAAAAGTCACATACTTTTGATAAAACGGTTCTAAAGCGTGAAAATGCGCTATGTTCAATCTATTTAGAAGTAGAATCAGAATAATTTCACTGATCTGACTTCTGACTTCACCATGCGTGATTGCGTATTTAGTACTATTTACACATTCCTGGGCATTATCTAGATTTGCGTTATACTCTAATAGAATTGAGAATGGAAATGGGGAATGTGTCCAAGAGACAACAATCCGACCATAGAAGAAAAGACAACAACAGAAGGTCACCGACAGGTCTTCAATGAAGCGAAAAATTCCCGCACCCGGAGCCGTCCTTCAGCTGGCCCCTAAATATTATCTAAACACGAAAGCAGTGCTAGGTTCATCCTAGTACTATAACCTAGCCTTATAGTACTGAAATGTTAACTGTTTCGACAGTTTACCGTACCCTTTTGGGATTTTTAAATATTTAGAACTAAATCTCGTAGCCTATATCTACTCTATTGAACTGAAATCTCTGCAAATGTGAAAAATCGTATATATATTCGATTCCCGACTGTATCAAACCAAACTCTTGAAAATAGTGTTGCAGACGAAACACAAAGCAGTATACTATATTGTGTACTGATCAGAATATGACTTTATTTTACATCGTAATTGAAAAATGTGTAGATCCTGTCTGAACGTATAAAACGCGTTGATTTAAAAACAAATATATGCATATATATTTCAGTAGCATGGGTTCGAATCCCGGCGAGGGAAGAACAAAAAGTTTGCGGAAGCAAATTTACAGATCTTACATTGTTGGGTTGATGTTTAGACGAGTTGTATATACAGAATGTACACATGCAGCCATGTATCACCATCACTGCTGATGATCCGATGGATAAATCTGTTGTAGAGTTGTCACTGGTTCAGACGTACTTATAATATATATGTATAAAAAAAAAATAGACCGCTTACTTCTCTCATAAAGCGAAGAAAAAAAAAACAATCTCGAAATGTGTTTCAGGAATAATGATGGACTTTAGCATGCGAAGCACCCGCTATTTTTTTTAATCATAATGAGAAAGTTGAGCTGTGAATGTTTTGTTTCATAAATGAAAACTAGACAATTTTGCAGAACTATTTGAAAGTTTTAGTAGTCAGTTTATAACAACTGATGACGAAAACACAATTTCCATTCCATTATTACATTTTGACGTTATGCATTTCTCCGTATATTCTCTACACCCAGGTTGTCATATATCACAGAATTTCATAATCTGGCTAAAATTAATTCAAGTTGTTATTATATGAAAACTATCTTATTTTAATACTGAAATCTATCTTTTTTTTTTTATTTAATGCCACACGAACATAAAGTTCGAAACCGAGAACTTTTTCTAGAGAACCAATATCATGCATAAGTACGATTGACAAAAAAATACACCGACTCATTTAACATCAAATCAAAAGGGTCGAATCAAAGGACTATATTCGGAAAGGTAACATCAATACGAATAATCCGACATTGATATTTTGACATTGAGACCGAACTTAAAGGTAATATTCATTTTGTACAAGTCATGATGACAAGCTCAAAATCATCGTATGTCGTAGGTGTTCTTCAAAAGAAAGTTTTTTTTACAAGAACTTCCACATAGGTAAAATGGCAAACACAATATGCCTACATTCTTTGAAAGGGCAGTTATAAAAGAAAGTATTTTTACTTGAATTATCCTATACAACAGTTGCATGTTGCTTTTGAATTAAGTTCTATTTAACTCTAGATTTTTTTCTTGTATTACAATTGTACCACATCGGTAGTTTCACGGTAAAGAGTTTGTAATTGTCCTATGTACCGGCTTAGAGGTTGTGGGTTTGTTCAAAGAGCAAAGACAAAGTCTTGTAATAATATCAAGCATTGGGTTCTTTTTCGCACTATAAATGGAGACATTATTTTAAAATGCCAACTCAGTGTATCGGTCTACATACATTGTAAATCAGAGTATCTTCTAAAACCGTTCGCATTAAAATAAGAGTGAACTGTTTGTTGATGTTACGCAGCTATCTAAAAATCTTAATCAATTTTCTCTATAAATATGTATTAAGATAATAAAGATTTTCTTTGTTTAATATATGAGAACGAACATTTGATATTCTTTGAGGGAGATTATAACACCTGAGTCTTCTGGTCTTGTTATACATGTCTCTGGAAAAAGACCATTTTAGATAAATAAAAGAAAAAGCCGGCTTCGCAAAAGGGGAAAATTGATATTCTCCTCCCGAAATCGTCTACTGCCCCTCTCCAACAATAACATGGTCATCCCCTTAAACAGTACGCAGGAAGAGAAGTTGAAAGAGAACAATTTCGCAATTCCTATGAACGGTTAATAGATTGTTTCATGGTGCAGTGGCAAGTATTACAGATATATTTAGGACAAACCAATTCAACAAACCATATCCATTTCAATGAATATGATATAGAATATGCATTTGTCATAAGAAAACTGGATCTGTCGATATGTGAAGGGAACTTTATCACCGAGTTGTCTACGTATACAAAAAGAAGATGTGGTTATGATTGTTAATGAGACAACTCTCCACAAGAGTCCAAAATGACACAGAAATTAACAACTATAGATCACCGTTCGGCCTTCAACAATGAGCAAAGCCCATACAGCATAGTCAGCTATAAAAGGCCCCGAAATGACAATCTAGTACTGTAATGGCCACAAGCGTGTCAAAACCGAGGATGTGACTGTGGTTCTTTCTTCGGCAAAGTGTGTTCAGCTTAAATCTTTAAAAATAGACACACGTTACTTGTTTTCTTGTCGAAGGCAGTGCAGTGGTTTTCTCTGGCTTTCTCTACAAATTAATCTTGATTGTCATGGAAAACCAAGCGTAATGAAAGTGTCACTAAAACCAGCAAGCAACTAATTGTTCATACGATTCTTTTCGTTTACGGGTAAAATTATTTTATTTTAGTTTGAACCATGTATTTGCAAGACATAAGTGCGCAAACATTTTTCATCACTTTTTTATACTGATTTTCGGAGAACCCTAATTGTGCGCCTATTCCTAAGAACAGATACACTGTATTTTTTGCCCAAAATATTGAATAAATCATTTTAATTTCGGTGATCTTGAATAATATAGTTAATACACGAGTAGGGATGCCATTGTATCATTCAGGTTTGTTTTTAATGTTCACCGACAGACGACTTTGTCAACACCGACTCCAATTCAATGAAGCGAAATGTCGATTACAACTGTGAGATGATGAGCAAGTTGGGAGGGACAGGGGAACGGTCCCCTTATGGAATATCATATTTGTAAAGTGCTTACACTTTTTTAAAAGTAACAGTCAAAATGTTTGCTTACTAGTCCCTTTTTTTAAGTGGTTTATCATTTTCAGACAAAATGGGTGACGGATCTATGAAATGTCGTAATATGTGGGCAATCGCACCGCAATCCAATCTGTAGAAATCGAGAAATCGTTATTATGTGTCTTTGTATGTACATGTATATTTCATTTTTTAGTACCATAGAAAGGAATTAAGACGCAAATGTGGTTCAATGGAATCTTTTGTGTAACTATTACAGCTATGTTTGTTTACCAATCACAGTTTCTATGATATAGACAGATGTGGCATAAACAATTTGGTATACATTGGCCTTATGTATTAAAGCAGAGTTCAAGATTTAGATAAAGCAAAACTTGAAGGATATGGAATTTTATAGAGGTACGGTTAATTTCCCTGTATTTTTATGCCCAACCTACGATAGTAGAGGGGCATTATGTTTTCTGGTCTGTGCCTCCGTTCGTCCGTCCGTCCGTTCGTATGTCCGTCTGTGCGTCCGTTCGTCCGTCTGTGCGTCCGTTCGCTTCAGGTTAAAGTTTTTGGTCAAGGTAGTTTTTGAAGAAGTTGAAGTCTAATCAACTTGAAACTTAGTACACTTGTTCCCTATGATATGATCTTTCTAATTTTAATTCCAAATTAAAGTTTTGACTCCAATTTCACGGTCCACTGAACATAGAAAATGATAGTGTGAGTGGGGCATCCGTGTACTTGGGACACATTCTTGTTTATACTTAATGTAACGTGTCGAAATTTCGTACTTGCAAAAATCCAAATTATCCATTGGATAAAGCACATATGATTTACATAACAATGCACAATACAAGTGTACAACATATAAAACATAAGTGAAAATTAACCACAAATCTATTTTATTGGAAGGAAAAATATACATGGTCCATAATCTCATGCTTTGTTCTTTTAATGCTAGCCTAACGAATGGATATCAAGAATACTTTTCAGATTCAAACTCTGAACCTTTCCAAATTCAAACTCTGAACCTTTCCAAAGTCAAACTCTGAACCTTTCCAAATTCAAACTCTGAACCTTTCCAAATTCAAACTCTGAACCTTTCCAAATGCGCTGTCTAGGCATGTAAGTAATATTTATACTTCCATGGTTTAGGTATCTATTAAAATCTGAGATCCGAATTTCCATAAGTTTTTTAAATATAAAGGTCTGCATACAAAGGTCGTAACTTGAGTTTATTAATTATAATCCAATATGGATTTTTCAAATTCAAACTCTGAACCTTTCCAAATGCACTGTCTAGGCATGGAGGTAAAATTTATACTTCCATGGTTTAGGTATCTATTAACATCTGAGATCAAAATTTCATACTACATGTATGGTCTTAGTAGAAAAAAAATTAAAGGAAATTAGCTGCTTTCCATGTTTAAACTATTTTTTTTTTCATTTTTGCCCTTTTAAAGTTATAGATAGTGAATTTCACTCCTTCTTTCATTGTGAAATAAATAAACATGTAAGAAATGATAACTTTTCTGCAAATGCTTTTCAAAATACTGACTTTATGTGTTGCACTAACAAACAAAAACTACAATACATACTCATCATGATCAATCAATAAAAAAATTCAACACATTTTAGGCTCGTTTTTAAACTGAGGACAGGGCTTGATTTACCGATGCATGGTTTAAAGTTTTGTGGTTTATTAATATGCTGTAATTTGTATTTAGATTTTTCACTATATTACATGTATATACTTGCAACAATAGATACATGTATATACATATATATTATATGTATGTGTATATGTTAGGTTTTTTTTCTGTTTGTCACAAACACGTTTAATTTGTTGAAATATATATGACAATAACGATTATTATTATTTATTTTATCAACGCCTGACTTTTAATTATTCAGGTTTTTTTTTACCCTAACCATGGAAGTGAAATAACTAAAGAGGTTATATGACCTCATTGCCCTAACTCTAATGTAAATTAAATCTGGCAGATATTTTCACATCCGCAAGAACAAATGTTTCGTAGTAGGGTGCATTTTCTGATAAAGGATCAAAGGACGCCAATAGTACTCTATTATAAAACTTTCATCACAATAAGATCGTGGCGTTCCTGATCAATTAACTTAATGGGACGTGTTAAACTATTATATGACAATTTGAACTCTGACTTGATATATAGTCGTTTATCTACAAATTTAGAAAATCGACATATAATCTAAACAATGTAAAGTTCTTTTTATATATTTACAAATGTAGACGGGTTTTTAAATAGTAAATAATATAAAAGTATATTCCATACAGTTTTTCTCTTTTTTTTATTTATTTTTGCACCATGTATGAATAGACTAAAAGAAAATATGTCTACTTAGCTAAAAAGCTGCTAAGAAAGGCGATGTAAACATATAAATTATATTTTAAAATGCATTTTATAATATCATCACGTATTCTATAGTAAACATGTGTAGACAAGGAATCTACATTTTTTGTATTGATCCTTTATAAAATTATTAAAAAAAAATGCATAATGGATATTTTACTATTAATCGAAAGATATTTATCAGAGATATTTACTAGAATAATTAAATCCTGAATAAATCCTTACTGAACCATTTTGTATATGCGAACATAAACATTCGTTTGATAACATGTAAGAGATGTATAACGAATCAGATGTGGATACAAAATATTCCATAGACTTGTAAGAGAATTTGTTTCCTCTTGTAATCCTTGTTACGGCCAGAAATCGCCTTTAAATTGTAGCCAACAAAAGACACAAATCAGTTATAAAAATTAACAATATTTATTATACAAAAGTTTACAAGAAGTATTACACAAATATTACTGTCAACTTAACTGTCAAAATATGAGTCCAATCTTTTATCTTTATCTGTATCCGGATATCTTTCGGAATCCAATCTGAATATTACGGTCACAATCCAGTATGATGTTGTTTGTAGAATAAAAGTGTTAATCCAAAGGCTATGAATATTAATGTCTATCGATGTCTAAGTTCAAATCCAAGAGTGAGAGTTTAACTTTAGTGTCTGTATATATATACTTGTCATGGAAGATTCTAGAACAGTCTATAATGGAACATCCTAGAAAGTTGCAATAGAAGTTTCTAGTAAAATGTAGAAGTTTATATAACGCATCTTTTATTAGGATCATTCTGGAAAGTTCCAATCATTCTGTAATTGTTCCAGTGATTTCTAAACTGCACAGTTCTAAGATTATTCTGCAAACAACTATCAGGCCACACAACACAAATCAGGCCAACATAAATAAATACAATAATTACAATATCATAACACCTCCCCCCTTAAAAGAAGTTTTTGTGTAACAAAAACTTATCATGAATAAAATGAACAAAAATACATAGTATATACAAAGTATTTTAATAAGCTCTAGATAAAGCATCTGCTATTACATTATCTTTACCCTTAATATGTTTTACAATTACATCATATTCCTGTAACAACAAACTCCACCTAGTCAACCTCTGATTCTTGTTTCTCATTTTATGTATGAAGGTGAGAGGATTATGATCAGTACAAACAAGAATAGGATATACAGTGGGATTCAAATATACATCAAAATGTTGAAGTGCTGACAACATTGCAAAACACTCTTTTTCAATAGTTGAATAATTTTTCTGATGTTTATCTAATTTCTTAGAAAAATATGATATAGGTTTCTCAACATTATCATCTGTCTCTTGATATAAAACAGCTCCAATTCCTACATCGCTTGCATCAACGGCAAGTTTAAATTGTTTTTCAAAGTCTGGAGTAATCAGAACTGGACTATTAATTAAAAGTGATTTGCTATTTTCAAAAGCGTTTTGACAATTTTCACTCCAGATAAATTTAGAATCTTTTCGTAAAAGATGAGTCAGTGGTTGAACCACAGTAGCAAAATTTGAACAAAATTTTCTGTAAAATCCAATCATGCCTAAATATCTCATAAGTTGTTTTCTATTTGTAGGAGGAGGAAATTTGGAAATAGCTTCCACTTTAGCCATAATAGGTTTCACTTGACCTTGGCCAACTGTATGTCCTAAATAATCAACAGTGGCCTGACAAAATTCACTTTTACCAAGATTAACCGTCAAATTTGATTGTGACAATCTATCAAAAGTATCATACAAATGTGTTAAATGCTGTTCCCAGCTATCACTACATACAATTAGATCATCAATATAAGCATAACAACAGTTTAAATCTTTTATAACATTATTGATCATTCTTTGAAATGTAGCTGGTGCACTTTTCATGCCAAACGGCATTACAGTATATTGAAATAAGCCATCTGGTGTAACAAAAGCTGATATTTCACGAGCTCTCTGTGTCAGTGGAACTTGCCAATAACCTTTCAACAAATCAAATTTGCTCACAAATTTTGCTTGACCAATGTTGTCAATACAATCGTCTATCCTTGGAATCGGATAGGAATCAGATTTTGAGACTGAATTTACTTTTCTGAAATCAGTCACGAAACGAAAGGTTTTATCTGGTTTTGGCACAAGGAGACAAGGAGAGCTCCATTCACTGTTACTCGGCTCAATAATATCATTGTCAAGCATATATTTAATTTCTTTTCTCATAGCTTCAAGTTTGAGTGGATTAAGCCGATAAGGATGTTGCTTAATTGGAGAAGCATCTCCTACATCAACATCATGACAAACAGCAGTGGTTTTGTTTGGCACATCTGGAAAAAGATTTTTAAAAGAAAATACCAAAGTTTTTATTTCTTCTCTACGACCAAAAGACAGATGTGCAAGTTTTGAGTCTAAATTTGACAAAATTTCTGAATTTTTCAATCTAACTGTCTCTTCCAGAGTTTTAGAACTAAAAGGTGGTTCAATTACATCTGGTTTGTCATGATTGTTCTCAAATTTAACCATGCCTAAAGTGGCAACTGGTTTACTATCACATTTATTAGTACGCTCAAAATATGGTTTTAACATATTAATATGACACACTCTGTTTTGTTTGCGCCGACCTGGAGTTTTTACAATATAATTCAAATCATTGATTTTACTCTCTATTGTATAAGGACCACAATATTTAGCCTGTAAAGGATGTCCAGGGACTGGCAAAAATACAAGTACCCTATCACCAGGCTCAAAAACTCTGTCCCTGGCATCTTTATCATACCATATTTTCATCTTGTTCTGTACATTTTTTAAGTTTTTCTGAGCAATTTGACAAGCAGTATACAATTTTTCTTTAAATCTAGATACATAGTCTAAAAGATTCAAGTCAGTATGTTCAGTAAGCCACTTTTCCTTAATCAATTTTAACGGTCCCCTTACAGTATGGCCAAATACCAACTCAAAGGGACTAAATCCAAGGGATTCTTGAACAGCCTCTCGGACTGCAAAAAGTAGAAAGTGAACTCCATCATCCCAGTCTCTGTCAAATTGAAGACAAAAAGTTCTAATCATGTTCTTCAATGTTTGATGAAAACGTTCTAAGGCATCTTGAGATTCTGGATGGTACGCACTTGATTTATACTGAGCAATCCCTAACTGGTACACGACTTGCTGAAATAATCCTGACATGAAATTTGATCCCTGGTCGGACTGTATAGACTTAGGAAGTCCTACTAATGTGAAAAATTTGATAAGTGCTTTGACAATAGTAGGTGTCTTGATATTTCTTAGCGGAATAGCCTCAGGAAAGCGAGTGGATGTACACATGATTGTCAATAAATACGCATTTCCAGTTTTGGTCTTTGGTAAAGGTCCAACGCAGTCAATTAGAACTCTGCTGAAAGGTTCGTCAAAGGCTGGAATAGGCAGAAGTGGTGCTGGTGGTATTTTCTGGTTAGGCTTACCAACAACCTGGCATATATGGCATGATTTGCAGTATTCTGCGACATCATTTCGAAGTCTGGGCCAGTAGAAATGCTGCAATATCTTAAGGCAAGTCTTCCTTATACCTAAGTGTCCAGCCAAGGGGGTGTCATGGGCAAGACCAATAATTTCTTGCCTATAAACTTTAGGCACCACCACTTGGTATACCACTCTCCATTCCTCCTCTGGGGTAGCATCAGGAGGCCTCCACTTCCTCATTAAAATGCCGTCCTGATGGAAATAGCATTCGGCCACTTTGTCCGCTTCCTCCTGTGGTTGAGCCCGCTGGTTGAGCTGAAGAACCTCAGGGTCTTTATGTTGTTCTTCGAATAAATTCTTTCGGTCTAATGAATGGCAGTTTACATTTGGCCATGGCATAATAACATTCTTGGTAACACTAGGTGGTCTTATTATGGCCTTTTCTGAGCTACCAGGACCTTCAATGTCAGCTAGGAAAGTGTCAGAAAGGTCCATGTAATCAAACTGGTCTTCTTGCAAATTCTCATCTTGTTGTTTTCTAGCCATCGTCCTAGTAACAACACAAGCTGGATACAATTCAGCATCATCTTCAGGTGATTTAACATCCACCACTGGTTCACTGGTAACAATTGGTTCAGCAACCACTTTGTTCCTAGCTAGATCATTTCCTAGCAATAATGTAACACCCTCTACAGGGAGATTAGGACGAACACCTACAATAACTGGTCCAGTTATCAAATCTGACTTCAGATAAATACGGTGGAGAGGAACATCTATACAACCCAACTCTACACCTTGTAACAAAACGGAGGCACCAACAGAAGTCTTCTCGGACAAAGGCAACACACCTTCTAACAATAAAGACTGAGAAGCTCCAGTGTCCCGTAAAATCTTAATAGGCTGAAGAGTGGTATCATCAACAATAGAAATAAACCCATCAGACATAATGGGTTTATATTCCTCCATGTAATCACAAAAACTGGACTTAAAAGCCTGACTCGCAGGACATTCCAACGTACTGGTAATATAAGGTGTCGTACAAGCACTGGACTTTGGCTTATTATCTCGTTCATTCTTCTTCTGGAGTCTAAAACAATCAGCCATCAAGTGACCATTCTTCTTACAATAAGCACAAATCAGTGACTTCTTCTCAAAAGTATCAAATTTTGAACTAGACATATTAAAACTGGACTGACTCTTATTCTGTGCAACAGGCTTACTATCAGTACGCTCAGTGCTTTGATTTTTGTAATTTCCACTTGAATTCTTAACATTTTGACCCTTGAAACTTCTTTTATGTGAAAGGGTATAATTATCTGAAATTACAGCTGCATCATGTATTGTCCCAACAGTTTTGTCGTCTAAATGTGTTTTTAAGTCTAAATGAACACATTGTTTGAACTCTTCTAATAACATCAATTGTCTTAGGTTATCAAAATTGTTATCTGTTTTCTTTGAAGTAAGCCATTTATCAAATAGATCTTCTTTTTCCCGAGCAAATTCCACATAGGTTTGCGAATCAAACTTTTTATAAGATCTAAATTTCTGTCTATATGCTTCTGGTACTAACTCATAAGCTTTCAAAACTTCCTGTTTCACCGTGTCATAATCGGAACTTTTTTCTGATGGAAGTTCGGAGTATATTTCAGCGGCCTTGCCCTCAAAAACACTTTGTAGCATTGTAGTCCAATATGGCTTTGGCCAATTCAAATTATGAGCAATTTTCTCAAACTGTGGAAAATATTTATCGACTGTTTTTTCGCAAAATCTGGGAACCAAACGTATATTTTTTGCTGCATCAAAATATTCTGATTTCTGCTGGACTTTAGTGTTGCTTTCTTCTTTGACCATTTCAATTTTCAGTTTCTCCATCTCTAGTCTTTCCCTCATTTCAAGTTCTGCCTGTTTTAACTTAAATTCATCTTCTTTTTCTTTTATTTTCTCCATTTCCAACCTTTCCTTCATTTCCAGTTCTTTTAATTTAAGTTCATGTTCTAATGCAAGCTGTTTTAATTTGATAGCGTCAACAGTTTCGACCTTAAGTTCAAGAGCCTCTTCACCTAAAATTTCTGCATCAACTAATTTGTCTATTAGCAAATTTTTTATGATTTGTTTTCTCATAGATACTCTAAAATCTAATTTCAGATGTTTAGCAAGCAACACTAATTCCTCTTTCTTTAAATTATCAAAACTCTCCAGGTCTGGCGTTTTCAAAAATTTACCGGCATCAAATGCCATTTTGTAGAATTTTGTTGGCTAGTTATAATAAAAATATTGAATAAATTTTGAAAAAGATATTTTCGTGATCCCGGACGAGCCCCCAATTTCTGTTACGGCCAGAAATCGCCTTTAAATTGTAGCCAATAAAAGACACAAATCAGTTATAAAAATTAACAATATTTATTATACAAAAGTTTACAAGAAGTATTACACAAATATTACTGTCAACTTAACTGTCAAAATATGAGTCCAATCTTTTATCTTTATCTGTATCCGGATATCTTTCGGAATCCAATCTGAATATTACGGTCACAATCCAGTATGATGTTGTTTGTAGAATAAAAGTGTTAATCCAAAGGCTATGAATATTAATGTCTATCGATGTCTAAGTCCAAATCCAAGAGTGAGAGTTTAACTTTAGTGTCTGTATATATATACTTGTCATGGAAGATTCTAGAACAGTCTATAATGGAACATCCTAGAAAGTTGCAATAGAAGTTTCTAGTAAAATGTAGAAGTTTATATAACGCATCTTTTATTAGGATCATTCTGGAAAGTTCCAATCATTCTGTAATTGTTCCAGTGATTTCTAAACTGCACAGTTCTAAGATTATTCTGTAAACAACTATCAGGCCACACAACACAAATCAGGCCAACATAAATAAATACAATAATTACAATATCATAACATCCTATAAAGATTTTATACTTATATTTAAAATTTTAAATCAAAATTATTTGTCCAATTTTGCTTTATAAAAAAGAAAGCAAAGTTTAACGTAGATACAGATATCTGGTTTCAGGGAGGAATAAATTATACTTGGTGATAGACCCCAAGGGTTAACTGGGATTTAGATATATTGTCCTCTTTGGTACTAATGGTTCCAGTAGTAAAATCCTTGCGCTATTGCGGCTTCCATTTTGGTTGTTCGGGATACATAAATATAGGTAGTCGTGCCCCTTCGGAATTAGGACAGGAACTTGATGTTCAGTGGTTATCATTTGTTGGTGTGGTTATTTTTAAAAGATTAGACCGTTGGTTTTCCCGTTTAAACGGTTTTCCACTACTTATTTTTGGGGTTCTTGTTGAAGACCGTACTTTGACCTATTATGGTTTACTTTTACAAATTGTGACTTGGATGTAGAGTTGTCTCATTAGCAGTCATACTTCATCATCTTATATCTATGTAATCCGGTGCTTTGTGTAAACGAGTGTTGCTGCTTGCACGTTAAAGAAGGAGTCCGTACGTAACATGCCCTTATTTTCCAATGACAGTCCAACATTCCCGTCCGCCTTCCCTGCAGACCAGAACCTTGCATATCCTATTAACGTTACTCATGGTCATCGTCCTACACACACATGAATTTGTCACTGAACATTTAGTAATGAACAATTTATCAACGTTATGTAAAAAAAAAAAATCTCTTTATATTCATACAGAAATTCTCTGAAGCTGCTTTTTTTCAAGATGATTGGTAATTTTTATTGACTACATATCTGTTAGTTTGGGTGACAACTTTTCGACAAGGAATCGGCATTATATGGAAATTAACTGGGTTTATGCTCGTAGACTATTTCATTATTCATACGAGTAACATTTCCTTCGGAACATTCGAATTATATTAACAGTCCGATATCTCGCTAAATAGCTCAATGATGGTGACTCCGTCGAATGTATCGATCTATCGTATCGAACTTGAAAGGATACCACTGTATAGTGAAGTTTGTCTCTCACCTTGACTTACACATCTAGAAATTGACCATGATGGCCGATTTCAAACAAAAACTTGACATAAAAGAGATGATGGCGTCTACCTAACTTTTCATGTCTTTGAAAAATATCTTAGCAGCTCTTGTGTATAGCTTGTATAGCTCCATTTGATACAATATTCCGGAGCTTGTATGTCCTCACACAATTTCTGTGATACTATTGATGTTTGACTAAGGTCCAGGACAAATGTGTCATGCATTATCAGGATAAGACAAATTAAAAGTAAATCTATACAATAGTTAGGTCCTGCAATAGGGGTTATACCGGGATGGTGCCTGGAAAGTTGGAATGCAAATTGAAAATGTTGGTATATGGAAAAGGAACAGAATTTAGGCCTTGTAACTGATCAACGCCTTTCCTCTCACAGAATTGTTGCAAAGGTTCATACTATAAAAAAGCATCGGCATCTTGTAACGTAACGTTCTCTTTCTGACCGGACGAATTTATACATCACACAGTGTGTCTTCTGTCGTGGAAAGATGACCAAGAAATTATGATGTTTCTAGACCCCTGCCGACAAATAGGATCTACTTGATAATAAGAAGCAAGCTATAAACACATGGGTTCCACGTAATGTAATTATAGTTATCCTTTTGAAAAGAGGGACAAAAGATACCAAAGGGACAGTCAAACTCATAGATCGAAAATAATATGACAATCTGAGCTGCTACGAAACAATCTCGTGTTGGTTACAATTCAGTAATATTTATGTCACAGATAACCAGCAATATGTTCCTTAGAGTATTGCATGTTTTGATCGTCCTGTTTGCCTTGAACGTTACATCTAGGAATGAAACTTCTTATCAAATTTGTTCATAAATGATCAACATGACGGTTGCCATATATGAAGCATGATCTGCATATCCTTTAGGAGCCGGAACAATTTTAGTTCATTTCTTGGAAGCACAACGCTTATTGTTATATACGTATTGTTATTTGAAGTTAATGTGAATTAATGGTACAAAATCGATTCTGTCGATAAATATTGTAAACTGTTGATAGACAATGGTAATGTTAGCTTTTCGGGCACAGGCACTTGTCTCAGAAAAAAAAAATTCCTATGTATACCTGTTATATTAAGGTATATAGGATTTTTTTTTCTGAGACAAGTGCCTGTGTTGTCGGGGCCTTTTATTGCCGACTATTTATACGGTATTTTTTTTTTTTTTTTTTTGGTCATTGTTAAAGGCCGTACAATTGCTTATAATTGCTTAAATCCTCTTCATATGAACTTTGGTGGATAGCTGTCTCATTGATAGGAATACCACATATCCATATTTTTATATGGTGTTCTTCGTTGAGTAAATACACCTTCTTCGAGAATAAGTTTTTGATGGCAATTCTTGGTGGTGTTCCCGAAGCTATCTTAGGGTAATTACGTGTTCTAAAACTATCTTATGACATGTCTTTGTCTAACTTGATATATCGCATTGATCGTCCTAACCTTAGGACACCTATTTATATGCATTAAAATGCATTAGTATTTAATTAAAAACACATATTATACTAGATTCTTTATCTACATATTCTTTTAGAACTTACATAGTTCTCATTAATCTTTTATTTTATATCATTGGTTGAAAATTATTGATGTTTATGCCCTTCAAATTAGAAAGATAATATCATAGGACGTTTCAAGTTGACTGGACTTCAACTTCATCAAAATCTACCCTAACCAAAAACTTTAACTTAAACTTCGCACTATCATTTCTATGTTTAGTGGACCGTTATTGGGGTCAAAACTTTAATTTGGCATAAAAATTAGAACGATCATATCATAGGGAACATGAGAACTAAGTGTCAAGTTCATTGAACTTCAACTTCATGAAAAACTACCTTGACCAAAAAAATTTAACCTTGACCGGTACAGACGGACGGACGAACGGACGGACGTACAGACCAGAAAATATAATGTCTCTCTTTTATCGTAGGTGGGGCATACAAACGTAGGAAAAAACTATTTCAATATACGGCAGGGAGGTCATGCTTACATTGCTTGTGTATTTTCCTGAATAAGTTAAATAATACTTATGTCTTCATATTTCAGTCTTAACAATTCAAAATTATAAGATTGTGTTTCTTGTTTGCCTATGACATTGACTTTGATATACATGTATATATATATATATATATATATATATATATATATATATATATATATATATATATATAAAATTTTCTGTATTTGTTTTGGCTCACATCGAACAGCAAGCTATAAAAAATAACTAGTGTAAAACCATTCAAATGGCAAACCAAATGTTTAATTTATTTAAAAAACGAGAAACGAGAAACACTTTTGAACCGTATATCAACAGACCATCAGATTCCGGACTTTGGTCGTGTGCAAACAAAAGCAGTGGGTTTAAACGTTTTAATTGGTACAGACCCCTTACCTTATCTGAAACAATAGTGTAATATCACAACACAGAAAGACAGGGTCTCAAGGAAGATTAGCTTTATAGCTACATGTTGTAAGTGTATTTTTTGGGCTTCATTGCCTTACAATCAATTCTCGTGTAATTAGTTATGTACAAGCACCTACTTCTCTTTGACTCTTTGAATTAAACAAACTTCCGAAAAAAAATGTTATTGAAACATAACAATTTAATATTTCAACATAAAAAATGAGAAAAATTACCGCGAGATTTGAACCCCATCTTCTAAACATACTTTACTTTCAGTTTAAAGCGCTAACGATGGAGACAAGGTGACTCTTGAAGTAGAAAAATATTAAGCAGCTATATAGCTAAAATTTCGGAAAGTTCCACTTTTTATTAAAAAAAATGTATTAAGGACACACTAAACTTATTTCATTAATGAGGGGAAAAGTTGAATAAAGTACAACAACAACAAAAAACATAACTTTGTTTTGGTTTATAAAAGTGTCCTTCTCGGGGATTCCATGTTTTTCCAACCCTTAAAACACGGTAAATTCCGCATATTTGACTTTTATCCTTTCTATTGGGGGGGGGGGGGGAGGGGGTAGATTAACTATTTTCCAGACATATCATAATATATAAAAATCGTGATATTGACCATAAAATATTTTTATTTCTTGTTTTTCATCCTATCATCTATTCTTCGTTCAGCACTCTTCTGAGTACAAATATCAGGAGAAATAGGTCCTATCTCAAATTTGGTTCGATTTTGTATTCTTGTATTAAAATGTACCAGACAGTTAAAAGGGTATATCAAATAGCTGCATTTTCTCAAAAAACTTTTTTTTTCATATTTAAAACTGCCTTTTCCTGTAATCAACAAAAATGACGCATACACATAATTCCTCTGAATAAAAGGTTTATCAGCCTAGTGTCACCTTCATTGACCATAATTGCAATTCAATCCAACAAACTTAAATTCCAGATAATGACTTCGATTTGGTCAAGTAACTGTCCGAAACGTGTCATATCAAGAGATACAAAAAAAAAATACATATTCTAGTTATTTGTTATTGTTTTCTACTGTTTTTTTTATACAAGTGATGTGCATATCGTTTCTTTTGTTGTCAATAAGAAGATCTGGTGTGAATGCCAATGAGACAACTCCCCACAAAAGTGGTTTGATAAAGCGTTTACCAGAACGTAATAGGTGTTTGCACATAACGTAATAGCTGTCTGCACATAACGTAATGGATGTTTGGACATAATGTAATAGGCATTTGCACATAACATAATAGGTGTTTGCACATCATGAAATAGGTATTTGCACATAACGTAAAAGGTGTTTGCACATAATGAAATAGGGGTTTGCACATAATGAAATAGGTTTTCTACATAACGTAAAGGGTGTTTGCACAAAATGTTATCGGTATTGGCACATAACGTAAACGATGTTTGCACAAAACGTATAAGTTGTATAAACATAACATTTAAAGTGTTTACACATATTGCATTAGGTGTTTGAACATAGCGTAAAAGGCATTTGCACATGATCTAATGAGTGCTAACAGAGAATATCAATTGTTCGGCAAAACGCATATGCACTATACCATGATGTATTATGTTTTACACTGGAGATACATATGTATAAACAGAAAATAAAATCGTTACACTATAACATCATGAGGTTTACATAGAACAAAGATGTATCAAAACAAAACGTTTAGAACTTTTGGCATGACAATCAAATTTGTGACAAGACGCAATAATTACCAGACTTACTTGAAGGAAGAATAGACACAACATTGAGAAAATATAAAAGAATGTAAAGGTGGTTGATCATAAAGTTTGGAAGTATTCACAGAGTATATAGTAGTTACAGCATGATCATATGCTTATTGCACACAACAAAGTTTAGCAATGACATATTATACAATTGTTTGACCAAACAATTAATTTATTTGACATAACACAGAGATGCAGTGCCAGGAAATTAAGGCTCATGTACATAACATAAAGAAGAAATGACAGGACGTAAAGGCAAAGCGACAAAACACATTGAATATTTACACTATAAGACAGTTCCGGCGTTCCATACCCTTCGGTTACAAGTAATGGTCACCTGGCATTTGAAACATGAAGAGACATGTTTTGTAAGAACAGCTTTTATTTAGTAACTTATTCAAATACAACAGATATTTATATTGTAACAGTCACATAAAACTGAATTTTTTATAAGTCATATATAACTGAATTTTTATAGGAACTTAGTGATATGTTACTAATATTGTTATAGTAACTCAGTCACGTGTAATGGATATTTCTAAAGTTGCTTAGTCACATATAACTGATATTTTTATAGTAACTTAGTCACGTGTAACTGATTTGTTTATAGTGACTTAGTCACATATAACTGATATTTCTAAGTAACATAGTCATATGTTACTGATTTTTTTTATAATTACTTTGTTACATATAACTGATATCTTTATAGTTACTTAGTCAATTTAACTGATATTTCATAGTTACTTAGTCACGTGTTACTGATATTTTTATAGTTACTTAGGCCGTGTTCACATTGACCTAAACTCGGTGTTGTGTAAGTGTAACTCACACGTAAAGTAAACAAAATTACGTTCCCATTGATAAAATTCAATGTTTACATGTAGTGTAAATCATGTTTTGTCTACATGCAGTCGATACTCGATGCAGGCCTTGTGTAGACACAAAACTAGGCATTTTAAACATTAGTTTCACCTTGTTTATTTAAGGAAGAAACAATTTTTAAATAAAATTGATATTTATAACAATTATTAATAAAGTTCTTAACAGAAATATTTGTCTAAACTTGATATTTATAACAATTATTAATAAAGTTCTTAACAGAAATATTTGTCTAAACTTGATATATATATATATTTTTTAAAACTTAACCTAGCTTTATTAAGCCCTTATCAAGACTCAAAGCAGTATCATTGTCGAACACATAATTCATTTGAAAATTAAGGTCTTTCTAAATCGACTTGACTTGCACAGAAATTTTTGCCACTGGTCTTTACTCAAACAACGATTCACTCATATATGCATTACTTAAAATGTGTGAGGTAAATGTATTGTTTGTATAGTACATGTATCTCGGATCCGTTAAATTACCCTTAAAACTACAAAAAAAACCTTTACCCCTCCCTTTACCAAATACTCCTTGGAGAAGAAATACCATTTGATACAAACAGAAAAGATAGGAATATAGTGATCCCTAATATATCATTCCTTCTTCTCCTTCAATCTCTGTACCGATGTAATGCATTGGCTTTATGAGAATAAAAATATATATTCTTCGCCTGTAAGCACGCTGCTGCAGCCTTCGTTTTCTAATGCTTAATCGAGACATCTTGATTATTTTTAAACTACTGCAAATCATCAAAATGGCTTTCATAAAGAAACAACTACTTAACTTAAAAATGGGGGGGGGGGGAGGTGGTATTTTGTTAATTTATCTGAGCCAGAAATTTTTCCGCGCAAACGTTTTATTCCTTTTTTTTTCCGATGCTGGTAATCAATTTTTTTTCAATATTTAACACCATAATGTATGGGGAAACTCTTGATTTAGAATATTTTTGTATCATATGTAGGACCTTTTTTTTATCCAATTGGGGTTCGGAATATATCCATCAATCCCCCCCCCCCCCTTCTGATTTGAAGTCAAATGGTCGTTCCCTTACTGCTAGAAAAGTTGTCCGAAAACTTTGCATTCGGTTCTACGTAATGAACATTTAAATGACATAGAGTTTACAAGTGTGAACAAATCTTACGTACAGGTAATCAAACAAGGTGTAAAGATGTGGACAAATTTAATGTGAAACCAATGTCCAATACATTAAACTAATTGTAATCAAGTTTACTGTACATGGCGTTTGGTGTGAACACGGCCTTAGTCATATGTAACTGATATTGTCATAGTTACTTAATCATATTATTCCCCATTTATGGGCATTATGTTTTCTGGTTAGTTCGTCCGTTCGTTCGTCAATTCGTTCGTCCGTCCGTCCGTCCGTCCGTTCGTTCCGCTTCAGGTCAAAGTTTTTGGTCGAGGTAGTTTCTGTTGAAGTTGAAGTCCAATCAACTCGAAACTTACTACACATGTTCCTTATGAGATGATCTTTCTAGTTTTAATGCCAAAACACTTATGTAACTTATAGCCCCGATAAAAGATTTAACAATCATATTGTCTTTTAATCTTTGTCAAGTTTTTATTGATAATTTATGATTACTTGCATGGCTTTATTTGCGGGTCTCACTTATTCAGCAACAAGATACAACCTCAACACAAATTTATGCGTGATTTTTTCTTTACTTTTATTTGAACCCAACATTTTTTTGTAATTTAAACTTGAATTATTATATCTCTCTCCTTGATGCTTCTTGTCAGTAATTAAAAGAAATGTTGAAAATAGGAAATCAAGGCAGGATATACAACCTGATACCTGTCATTGCAGTCATGATCTACGTCTGTTTTTAAATAAATAATAATTGAATGTCTAAAAATAAAGGAAACACCTACATAAAACGGATATTCATCTTTCTTTTCATGGATTCTACTACTGTTGATTGTTATATGCGTATTAACATTTGTTTGCCTCGATCCATACAGTTGATGTTTGTTTTCATGTTCATGTTCCATAGGGGGTTATGTTTATTTTTCTTCTTCTTTTTTTTTAACTTTCATCAATAGAAACATTTCTTAATACACCATTAAGGATCAAGTATTTTTTTTTTTCAATTCATACTAAATCCATCATAGATACCGGGGCTGATTTTTTTTTTTTTGTATTAACACCAGACGCGCGTCTCGTCTAGTGACGCACAAATCAAAAAAGGTTAAAAGGGCCAAATTAGATACGAAGATGAAGAGGATTGAGGACCAAAAAATCCTAAAAGTTTTACCAAATACAGCTAAGGTAATCTTTACCTGAGGTAAAAAAGTCTTGGTATGTCTAAAATTCAAAGTTTTGTAAACAGTTAAGTTTATAATTATGACCATATCAATGATAATTCATGTCAACACAGAATTGCTGACTACTGGGCTGGTGATACCCTGGGTGAATAAAAACTCCACCAGCAGTGACATCGACTCAAAAAAGCTTCCTTACAAAAGACGAATATTTTTTTGTTATAGTATATTGGGTTAAATGATAACACTTTAATAAAAAATATAAAAAAGTAATGAAATCAAACTTAACTTAACATCCAGTTGATTAACAGTAAACCTGATAGGTATATCATCAATCTGCAAAGTGGATCTGATGGGATGTAGTGCAGAACATTTGAACAACAACTGAAAAAGTGGTATATATTGCAGGTTACGTATCCCTTTAAAAAGTTACTTCAAATGCAGTGACATTTGCAGACATCAGTCATATCATTCATAACACCTACAGTTTTTGAAATAGTCAGATGGGATGACTTTTAAACTCAAGAGATATGTTTTATATAAGTATGCGCTAAATCATCTTAGGTTAATATGGTTGAGAGATTGTATTCATATCAAAACAAATATTGTCTTTTATTGCATGCTGTTCCATGTGAGCCGAAGTCAGTGTTAAAGGCCATATTCTTTGACCTAAGATTTGACACATTGTGACTTGTTTGGAGAGTTGTTCATTGGTACTTAAACCACACCTTTTTGTTCATCTTAAGAAAAATGTTTATATAACAAAAACACACTGTTTTGTATTACAGGATATATTCCAATCAAATATAAATATAAATGGGAGATGGGTACATGGGACACAGATGATGCCCTCACTTGTCTATCATATAAAGTTATGAACGGACATAGCTGAAAACAGTAATAGTTCTCTTCGCAAATATGTACTTGATTTGGGTCTAATGTTTATAACAATTGTGTATAAGTTTCATAACATTTAAGGTTGAGGCAAACTTAATTTAGAGAAAACAAACGAAAAATTCAGAAATGTTTCCATATGTAAATAGTTATCAAAGGTACCAGGATTATAATTGTACCTTAGTCTAGAATGGTTAAGTGACACCACCAAAATTCAAAGTTGATCTGTATTTTGTGGTTATAAGCATTGTGTATAAGTTTCATAGCCTTTGGTAGAAACAAACTGAAGAGAACGAAAAATTCAGCTTTTTTTGTAAAGGAGCATAACTCAAGAACATTTAAAGTGAAGCCACCAAAATTCAAACTTGATCTGTATTTTGTGGTAATAAGTTTCATAACATTAAGTTAAGCAATCTGAAGATAGAGAACAGAAACCAACTTTGGGATGACGTGCGTTCGTAAAGACAGATATACGTACAGGCGGACAAGGTAACACTTAATGCCTCTCCTTCAAAGCGAGGACATAGAATAAGAATGGAAATGGATATGAAGAATATGTCAAAGAAAACAAACCGAACAAAGGGCAGAAAACAGCCGACGACCACGAATGGGTCTCCAACGCTGCGATAAATCCAACGACCGGAGACGGGCCTTAGTTGGTCGTTAATTGAAAATGTGTACTAGTTCAGTGAAAATGGGCGTCTTCCTTAACCCCAAAACACATAAATGAACTAAAATTAACAAGTGAAAGTGTGAGCTACTGCTCACTGATGATACCCCGCTTGAATATTTTTGTAAACAAGAAGTTGAGTGATGAAACTGCATCACACGGTATAGCTGACTTATATAAACCCTTACACCAAATATCAGCAATTCTTGTATTGTAGTACCTGAGGAAAATGTGACAAAATTTTAACTTGGTTATGATGTGTAAAATTATAAAAGTGTTCGGTAAACTGAAAATTGTTAAGTGATGAATCTAAAAACGCATCACACGGTAACTAACATAAACCCTGAAACGAAATTTCAGAAATCCTTGTATTGTAGACAATCGGAAAATGCAACAAAAAAGTGAATGGGACGGACTGATGGATAGATAGACTTACGGACAGACAGAGGTAAAACAGTATATCCCAAATTTGTCAAAACGAGTTATAAAAAAACATACAAGACTAACAAAGGCCAGAGATTCCTGACTTTGAACAGGCGCATAAATGTGGCAGGGTTTAACATTTTTTTGTGATATCTAAATCCTCCCCTTTAAGCCCATACATCTAGCCAATGTGAACATACAATGGAATATATCACATGTGTTTTATATTATGATCTAAATCATCTTTGATATAAGTTGATATGCTTAAGAAAGAAAAACATATTTCGAAAATACTCTGCAAGTATTTCACAATATATAATGTCTAATAATCACACATATTTCTTAAGTTTATATCGCATGTCTCTTGAAATAATCTGAGTTCAGATGCTTAAGAAAACAATTATATATTTAAACAAATATGCCCAACTTGCACTATTATTTTCGATGTACAAAGGACCCTGAAATTTGAGTCAAACTCTAATTTGGCATAAAAACGTGAAAGAGCATATCATATGACACATGTGTACTATAAGTTTCAAGTCGATTGGACTTCAACTTCATAAAAAAACTACTTTGATCAAACACTTTAACCTGAAGCGTGTACTATCATTTTCTAATAATAATAATGTCCATATATTATAAAATCGAGGTCAATTAACTCGCATTCGGCTTTAAAATTAGACAGATCGTATAATTTGAAAAATGTGTACTTAGTTTCTAGTTGATTGGACTTTCACTTTGAACATCAAAACTACCTTGAACTAAAACTTCAACCTGAAGCGAGACAAACACAGACGAATGAACAAATGGACGGACAAACGAATGGAGGCACAGACTGAAAATCAAAATGCTCTTAGTTGGGGCATAACTAATAATGCCTTTAATGCGTAGTATTTCACAACAATCATAATTAAAAACAGTCACATGTTGACATATCACGCTTCTATTATACAAAAAGTGTAATAAATATATATATGATTATTGATAACAACGTGTGTTGTAATAAATAATCTTGGGAGCAATAGAAAGTTTATGTCATCTACAATAGGTAAAAACCTACCTACGAAAACCAGATGCTCCGCAGGGCGCAGTTTTATACGACTGCACAGGTCGAACCCTGAACAGTTGGGGCAAGTATGAACACAACATTTAAGCTTGATAGAGCTCTGAATTTGGATTGTGATTAAATAGTTGACACAACATAGGTTTCTGAAACAGAATGCATGTGGTCTAAGAACTTAAACTTAAAAACTTAAAGATTTTAAATTGGACATTTACCTATTATGGTCCAATATCCAAAATCTAAATACATGGTTAGATTCAGCTTATCATAGAACCCCAAGAATTCAATTTTTGATGAAATCAAATAAGGTTCAATTTCATATCCTTTAGACCTCAATGTGAACCAATTTGATAACCGGGCCCAAATATTGAAAATGTAAAAAAACATTGTTAAATTCAGCATATTGAAGAACCCCATACACTCAATTTCTTGAAATCAAACAAAAAATTTTAATTTTGAACCCCGATTTGGACCAACTTGCAAACTTGGCCCATAATAAAAAATCTAAGTACATGTTTAGTTGCAGCATATCAAAGAACCCCAAGATGTCAATTTTTGTTAAAATCAAACTAAGTTTCATTTTGGACCCTTTGGACCTTAATGTACACCAATTTGAAAACAGGACCAAAAATTAAGAATCTAAATACACGGTTAGATTTGGCATATCAAAGAACCCCAATAATTCATTTTTTATGAAATCAAACAAAGTTTAATATTGGAACCTTTTGGCCCCTAATTCCAAAACTTCCCGAATCAATCCCAACCTTCCTTTTGTGATCATAAACCTTCCTTTTGTGATCATAAACCTTATGTTAAATTTCATAGATTTCTATTTACTTATACTAAAGTTATTGTACAACAACCAAGAAAAATGCTTATTTGGGACTTTCCCCCCCCCCCCTAATTCCTAAACTGTTGGGATCAAAACTCCTAAAATCAATCACAACCTTCCTTTTGTGTTCATAAACCTTATGTTAAAATTTCATAGATTTCTGTTTACTTATACTAAAGTTATTGTGCAAAAACCAAGAAAAATGCTTATTTGGCCCCTTTTTGGTCCCTAATTCCTAAACTGTTAAGACCAAATCTCCCAAAATCAATCCCAACTGTCCTTTTATGGTAAAAAACCTTGTGTTTCAATTTCATAGATTTCTATTTACTTTTACTAAAGTTATAGTGCGAAAACCAAATGTCTTCGGACAACGACGACGACGCTGACGACGACGCCAACGTCATACCAATATACGACCAAAAAATTTTCAATGTTTGCGGTTGTATAAAAATTGTAAGTATTGTTATAAATTATCAATTATGCTTAACAAACAATAGAATAGTTTTATTGTCGCTGATTCAATGAAAGATTTATTGTAAAAACCTATTATTCTATAAGCTGTATTGCTTTTTGGATAAAGTATTATCATTATCATAACTGCTGATCTTCAAGTAATGATTATTGACGCTATAGGAATATATGATTCACAGTAATTTTTTTCTAGTAGTTTGCCTGTTGTTTGTAATGAGCTGATATATTGGTTTGAAATAACAATATAGATACGTACTACAAAAAACACAGGAATTCAGTTTATTTTGAGAGGACAGAACGGAATAAAGTTCTATAAAAAGCGAACTTATAGTTTAATTTATCTATATGCATCCTTGCTGAAACACAATCCAGTGCACATAATGAGAAACAATACTGATTACTTTCTCGACAACAGAGCTCCTGTTTTTGTTATATCTGTTATCGAAGGATTAGGAATACTTATCTTAAACACAGTCCTACTTCTTGTTTCATGCAAGATTAAAAAGGAAATCAGAACTCAACTACATATATTTTATACATTTTTTGGAGTATCTGACCTACTGAATGGTTCCCTGTTACTGGTGAATTCATTCACCTACTTTTATAAAGATTTTTAACTTTTTCATAACTACAAGTTTTGTTTCTCAATTGCCGTATTGGCCCAAACCCAGATGTTCATAACTGGATATTTACTTTTATTACTGACATTTGTGAATTTTTTTTCCATCATCACTCCCCTGAAATGTCTAAAATATGTCACACATGAAATGGCCATTCGTCTATCGTTTGGAGTGTGGATTTTTACTTCTGGACTTGTTATAATTCCATCACTGGTCTGGGTACAAAACCAAGTCTATTCATCAGGACAAGAATGTGATCTGTACGGTGTGTATGGAGACAAAATTGGACATTTTATGACTTTAAGAAAATCAGCCATGGGAATTTTTATTTTTTCTCTGATAATATTGAACTCAAAGATTGTAATGACCATAATAAAAAGAAACAGAAGTGTTGGAGTTTTGAAAGGTAAACTCAACACTTCCACTTATAAACCTGATATTAAAGGACTTCTAGGAAGTAAAAATGGCACTTGTTCTTCAGTTGCTGGATCTTCAGTTGGTGAACCTGGTATTAAAAGAGTTCTTGGAAAGAAAGTGGAAACAAGAACTTCCACTAATGGTTCTGGTCACAACAAATATTTAGAGAGTAAACTGGACACTTTGGGTAATGTTGACTCTGGCACCAGTAGAATGTTAAAAAATGTACTGGATACCTCAATTGTAGTTGATAAACCAGGTAACAATGGAATTCTGGAGAGCAAACCACAAATCAACAGAGTTATGGATGGAAAACAAGATAGAATGTTTAACATTTCTGTTCTAGAGCCGGGTATCAGTGTCGGTCTAACAAGAAAAATAGAAACATCCAGTACTCTTGATGAACCTGGTACTAGTCATAAAGTATCAAACACTAACAACACAGGAAATTTGTCGTTGCCAAAAAGAAAAATATCAAAGTCACAAGTCAATATAAAAAGTGAGTTGGAAAGTCAAACTATAGAAAAGAGAATAACAAAGGATCACAATCAAAAACTTAAAACAACGACCAAGCAGCGAATGATAACATCAACGACCTACAATTTTCTGAAGTCAAAAAATTTTAAGGCCTATTTAACAGTTCTCATGCATGTAGGATTTCATCTTCTAAGTGGTATGCCATCATTTGTATTTCTATCTAACAGACAATTACTGCCTTATTATACCAGTAGTAGAAGAATCAGATTTGTTTGTGCTATGTGTAGATATTTGGTATCATTAATAGATCCTATTTTGATATTACTCCGAATACCAGTATTCAGGACAACATTGAAGACATTGTGTAGTAAATGTATACAAAGACAACCTAAATATTACTGACAATGTATCTATCAATTTATGTTATGGTTGATTTGTGTTTGAAGAGTATTTGGAAATAAAGTATAGGCACTTAAAAGGTAATTATAACTAGAAATTCAAAAAGAGTACAAAAAATTTTAATCCTTTTATTTCATGATAACTTAAAGTAGGAATTAACTTCAAGTTATGTTTAAAATTGTGGAAACATTCTAAAGTTGTAGAAACTTTGTAAATCAAAAACCCAGACAGTTTTGCTTGTAGAGAATAATACATTAATGTTTTCAATCAATATAATTGGGGCGGATCCAGCCGTTTAAAAAAAAGGGGGGGTACCAACCCAGGACAAAGGGGGGGGGTTCCAACTATATGTCCCCATTCAATGCATTGATCGGCCAAAAAAGAGGTGTTCCAACCCCTGGAACCCACCCTGGATCCGCCATGGACCATACGGAAGTGTAGTTGGTCTTTGTGAATCTGTTCCTTAGGCCAAATAAAAATATATGTTTGGTTCCAGTTACCTTACCTACCCTACTTTTTAGTCTCTAAAATAGCCTACCCTAAAGATGTTTTTTCCATTTTTCATTAAGCACTGTTAAAGTCAGAATGTTGCTTCCATAGACTCAATGTAAAAATAAAACATAAAATTAAAAAAAATCCCTACCTACCTACCTTATTTTTTTAAAAGATGTAACTGGAACCACACATACTTTTTTATTTTGCCTTAACAATATACTCTTTTTCCTATGTTATCACCATGAATCAGCACATGCTCCTTATTAATCAGTATAACCAAAGTAGAAAGGAGTTACATTTGGGGCTATCTTAATATATTCCCAAGGTTTTTGTTGGTTGCCTTGATTTCCATTCTCAATCAATAGAATTTGTACTGAATTTTCCTTTCATGTTCTGACTGTAAAAGCAATGAACAGGGTGTATCTTAAACAAGTAATGCAATGTATTATTTAAGAATAATAAGATTAAATTTAAACAAGAATGTGTCCATAGTACACAGATGCACCATCATTTTTTATGTTCAGTGGACCCTGAAAATTGGGTAAAAACTCAAATTCGGCATTAAAATTAGAAAGATCATACCATAGGGAACATGTGTACTAATTTTCAAGTTGATTGGACTTCAACTTCATCAAAAACTACCGCGACCAGCAAACATAATGCCCACAAATGGGGCATAATATTCAAATATTGTTTGAATATTATAGGTTTTAGGCCAATATGGTCCTAAATTGTACCTTTTACAATGTTGAATATATTTCATATGACATTTTGAACCTCTTATTGTAATTTTTATTCTTATCCCTGTATTTGTAATATAAACCACTAATAGGATTTTTTAAATGCTTAAACATATGTTATGACATTTTACAAAGTAAAAGGTTGTCGTATTTCACCAAATGATGTAACAAAATTATGGAAAATTGATTTAGATTGTTTGATTGTTCATTGTTGTTTGTTTGTCTGTTTATGTGAACAACTGAAATCGATTCAACAAAAACATGTTGTCTTCAAATGTCAGTTTCTCTTGAATGCTACATAATCTTTTTAACCATATTTTTTAACAATCTAATGACTGTTTTGTTAATCTTGATATAAATAAAATATTTTTCTGTGTTGATTTTATTTCATTACAATTTAGTTAACTTTACATTCAATGTATTTGTCTATTTTATTTTATTTTAATTTAATTAAATAATTTTTATATGATCAATTTATATAACATGCATAAGTCTGCTTTTAATTTCATTTCATTATAACTCATTTAAATGTATGACTTTGTGTATTTATTCTATTTGTCTCACTCAGTATTCAATTTTATTTTTTTCATAATATAACTCAAGTTAAAAGTAATGCTATTTTAATATGTCTGTTTTAAATCTTATTTCATTATAATTTAGTCAATGTTTGTAAATATTTTATTGCTAATATTTTTAATTTTTTTTAAGTGAGAGTGTCAAAACATTAAATTGTGATAGATTTTATTTAGATGATTGGTTTCATTTATCTAATTTTAATTTACGTATTAATATAACTATCATACAATGTATTCATGTGAATTTTGTACAAATTATTCTAATTAAATATTGATTAAAAAATAAAGCTGTGAATTTAATTTACATGTCCATCCAGTTTTGCTTTTCACACTGTGAGTGAATATTATGTAATAATAATAATTCATTAAGAACTGTGTCTACTTCAGGGTTTTAAGCTGTTTCAAAGTGTTATAATAGTTAGCAAAGGTACCAGGACTATAATTTAGTACGCCAGGCGCATTTCAATTTATAAAATTTATAAAATATTAAGACAATGCGAGAAAATGCTAGTGACATTCACAACAATGAAAATACAATTCAAATTATTTTCATAGTTTGATTCAAAATAATTCTTGACAATGTATATATGATTGAACCAATAAAGTTGTTTTAATTTAATTTTCTAACCAAGTCTGGAACCTTGTCATTTTAACAATTAGAAGATTGACCATGATTGCCTATTAGACAAAAATCCAACAGAGTTTAAATAATGTTGATGTAAACAACTGCATCTCACCATATTTTTATCATAAGAGAATTAGATTGATTGATTGTTGATTGTTTAATGTACAGATTTTTGGTGGGGTTCGTGTTGCTTAGGCTGTGTTCACATTGACCTAAACTTGGTGTTGTGTTAGTGAAATTCACCCGTAAACTAAACACAATTATGTTCCCATTGATAATACTCAATGTTTACAAGTAGTTTGAATCATGTTTTGTCTACATGCAGTCGATAGTCAATGTAGGACTTGTGTGGGTTAAGTGTTAAAACTGCATTTTACCCTATGTACTATTTTTAGCCATGTCAGCCATCTTGGTTTGCGGGCAGGACACATTTTTTAAACTTGATACCCTAATGATGATTGTGTTGACTTATTTGTAGATCTTACTTTGTTGAACATTATTGCTGTTTACAGTTTATTTCAATCTATAATAATATTCAAGATAATAACCCACCAGATGCTCCGCAGGGCGCAGCTTTATACGACCGCAGAGTTCGAACCCACAACAGTTGGGGCAAGTATGGACACAACATTCAAGCTTGATACAGCTCTGAATTTGGATTGTGATTAAATAGTTGACACAGAATGAATGTGGTCTAAGAACTTTAACTTAAAAACTTTAAAATTTTAAATTGGACATTTACCTATTATGGTCCAATATCCAAAATCTAAATACATGGTTAGATTCAGCATATCAAAGAACCCCAATAATTCAATTTTTGATGAAATCGAATAAAGTTCAATGTTGGACCCTATAGACCTCAATGTGGACTAATTTGATAACCGGGCCCAAATATAAAAAATCTAAATACATGGTTAGATTCAGCATATATCAAAGAACGCAATTTATTCAATTTTTGTTGAAATCAAACAGAGTTTAATTTTGGACCCCGATTTGGACCAACTTGAAAACCGGGCCTATAATCAAAAATCTAAGTACATGTTTAGATTCAGCATATCAAAGAACCCAAAGGAATATTTGTTGATATCAAACAAAGTTTAATTTGGACCACGAGTTGGACCAACTTGAAAACTGGCCCCATAAGCAAAATCTTAATACATGTTTAGATTCAGCATATCAAAGAACCCAAAGGATTCAATTTTTGTTGAAATCAAACAAGGTTTAATTTTAGTCCCAGATTTGGACCAACTTAAAAACTGGGTCCATTATCAAAAATATAAGTACATGTTTAGATTCAGCATATCAAAGAACCCCAAGAATTCAATTTTTGTTGAAATAAAACAAAGTTTAGTTTTGGACCCCGATTTGGACCAACTTGAAAACTGGGCCCATAATTAAAAATCTAAGTACATGTTTAGATTCAGCATATCAAAGAACCCCAAGAATTAAATTTTTGTGAAATCAAACAGTTTAGTGTTGGACCCCGATTTGGACCAACTTGAAAACTGGGCCCATAATCAATCAAAGCACCAAAGGCGCTGTAGGCAGTTAAGTAAAAAAAAAAGCAGAGGCAAACTTGGCAGAAGTTAAGACGAATATTGTGGAAAAATTGGTGAAAATATTTATCTCGGCTATTAAATCTCAAATATTGAATAATGTTTGTACCCTAAAGTTTTCACTATCCAATCCTGCCACTTTCAAAAGCTATGTTCAATTTTATTTTTTTTTTCAAAATCTGCGATTATGCACATACTGTACACTCTCCCATGTATATTCTAGAGTATGAATATGCTATATTAGCAGTTTTAGTTGCATCAGCTGGTGCACCTATTAATGACGCGGAATAAGGGTCATAAACATCGAATTTAGCATAAGCTAAATTCATTTTAGCATAAGCTGAATTCATTTCTGCATAAGCTAAAATCAATTTAGCATATGCTGAATGTTTAGCTTATACATAAATGTTGGCGCGGAACCAAGGTCATAAATATTGATATCAACGTTTATTTTAGCATATACTTAATGAATTTAGCTTATGCTAAAATGATTTAAGCTTATTCTTAAATGATTTAAGCTTATTCTTAAATGAATTTAGCTTATGCTAAAATGAATTTAGCTTATGTTAAAATGGTTTTAGCTTATGCTAAAATGAATTCAGCTTATGCTTAATTAATTGTTTTATCCAATCAAAATCTCGCTTTCTTAACTACTTTTATACTTTTCTCTGGTATAAATAAAAAAAAAACACTTTTCTCAAATTAATAAATGTTTTCTTAATGTAAATATATAAATAAAAGGGGGACTATTGCCCTCTGCCATCCCGCTAAATTCGCCTCTGCTACCAATTAAGCCGATTTTGTATTAACAAATTTAGGTCTCGCATGTTGGAAAATTTATTTCAAATTCTTGACACGTGTTTGTTGTTTAAATAAAATTCTATGTGTAATTGTGTATCCATCGTATGCGATCTTTTATCCTTCACGATGCTATAGATATACAATGTGTACATTTGTTGCCAACAACAAATGGAAGTGTTTAACGACCTTGACTGGCTGCCTGGGTCAGGAACAAGTAGTAGAGGACGCCATTTTGGAGGTCGCCATTTTGGTTGTGGTGAGTTAGTTTTGGTTTGTTGACTATTTTGATCTTATTTCTTCACAACGGCTGCTTTCAGAGCCAGTTTGGTCAGCTTGGCAGCCCGCTAACCTCGATGATGGAATACTGGTAGATGAGTCGTGGACGTAGTGCTAAAGATGACAGGAAGCGTTATCATGACCAAAGCCGTGAGACAGTGAAATGAATTATGTAGGTCAATTATCTAACACCTATGACACAGCCCTCGGACATTAATCGGCATAACACTCCCCCATGATACAATGGGTTTTGGAGTGCATGTTAACGCGGGTACGCCTACAACTACGTCTACTGTACGGCGTTGGATTGGTTTGTTGCCGATTGCATATTACTCAATTTATTTCACTTGACTGGGCAGAGTTTAACCAGTTCGGTCATCATAGACACGTCCATCTATAGAAAGGTTTTTTGGGATAAACTCATTAAAGAAGTGTCCAGTTATGGTCATTGATCCGGTTGAAATATGTAAACACTGTACGTGTATTCGCAAAATAAACAATGAGACACAGCTGTTGATTTTCTTGTAAAGCAAACATTAAAAACATGTAAAATTTGTCACATTTTCGAATCTGTGGATACCGGTGTACGGGGATAAGTTGCAAATAGAATTGATCATATTTAATAAAGGAAAAAAAGGTCTAAATATTTTTTTTTTTTTTATAAATCACGTTTAAAATAAATCTCACAATCCGAACAGTTTCAAACAGAATAATACGATAGCAGATACTTTAAAATACCCTACTTTTGCACATATAACTGTTATAAATCTTATTTAATTTGTCCCATATCGTACACTCTTGTTTTTGTATATCTGTTTAGTGACAATGATAGGTGACTAGATATCAGTAATTATAACTATAACGGCAATCATCCTTATCACACACTTAACCCATTTCTCTGACGTCAGTCTATTGTTCTAACAGTGGATTATTTTTCAAGAATCCACTGACCACCACGTTAACTTAAGATAACTTATATCATAACTTTTAACTAACGATCTTTTATCTTCTCAAAAACGAGTGATTAATGAAAGGTTCGAACTCGCGCGTATTTTCGACCGTACAGTCTGTAGTCTATGCATGATACCACTAGACCACGAGTCTAATATAAATTATTATTTACATATCACTCTTACAGCGTATATCTGTCAATGCATGTCAAGAAACTGTTTTTCTGTCTTTTTGTTACCTAATAAAATATATAAACACTATAAAATCAAGGAATTGTAAATGTTACTTATTAGTTCAATTCCGTGATAAAATAAACATCCATGTACACATAACACTTATCACTTTTAATGTACAAGGCCTTTCCCTTTTCATCATAGCAAATGCTTACTTTTGTTTTTATGATTATAATGATATCATACTATGATCACTTGATTGATTATACATGGTCCAAATATACATCAACAATAACTGACTCTTATGTGAATTAAGTGTGATTAGCTACAACTGTAAAACTACTTCTTTGACGGTGAAACCAGAAACAAAATCGTCAACTTTATAGTAAATATGAAATATAGATACCTCTAAGATTAAAAACAATATTTTGGTAGAGAAAAACATTACAAAAAAAAATCATCCCGGGTATTAGGCTTGAACTTGGCAATGTTAATATCACAGTTTTTTTCTTTCGGCATCAACGACTAGACGATCACGGCTATGAACAGCTTACATGATACATGTCAAAATTGACATAATTATATTGTACATTTGGAGGAAAAGCAATTCTGCTTGGGTTTCAGAATGCGTACCACAAATAATACTAGTTCATTAACTGATTGACGATGAATGCCAAATGTAATAACGTTAACAAAATCAAAACAAAATGAAAGGGAACCAGTTTAAACAAAATTTATATATAATTTTTCAATTAAGACCAATTGTTGTATCTATTTTATCATCAACTGGTGTCTAGCGAAGTGGTGTTATTGTGAATTTTACACTTTATTTAGTTTTTTTGATTTGCTCATTAGATTGCTAAATACTATATATGTAAATATTAAAGGTTTCTGAATGTTGGTAATTAATTGTTTTTAACTTTCCAAAAAAGATTAAAAAAAATCCATATATTAATTATATGTCTTTTTGAATGAATTATAAATACTAAAATCTAATCAATGTAAATTATTTGTGATGATTCAACATTGAATGAAATAATTATTTACAAATACAAAATCTGGTAATAAAAAGGGAAGATAACAACACATTTAAGTTAACTTGAACTTACATTAAGTTAAATATAAATGTGAACCGTGTGGATCTAGTCAGTTCCAGATATTAGACAATAAAAAAGACAAAATACGAAATTATTTTCATGAAATTCAGTTGATTCATTGTCAGATCATGAAACAGATAGCCGTTTTACTAGAAATGGGTTAAGCTAGAGAATTGATAAGAAGTAGTGGATTCGAAAACGATAATCAACTCGCGACTAAAGCCGCTCGTTGATTATCGTTTACGAATCCACAACTTCTTATCAATTCTCTACTACATCTTCGAAAAGACTGTCCTTATGCAAATTGAAACGTAAGCTCCGCCCGATCAGTGGAAATAACATTGGTAATAACATAAATGAAAATTCAACTACTGGGTGGGGTTAAAAGGTCGAATACAATGTATACATAAATAAAATAGATGACAAGTTGAGATTTTAACAAAATTTAATGATGTTTTTTAATCTTGTACAATGATTTAGCTTTATCAGAAATTCAGGTCAATTTTTATTTGCAGCACAATCCCATTTGTAGTTTTCGCCAATCCTTAAAGCTTTTTACATGTAACAGAACGGGTCAGTGCCACACCTCCGGGGACTTCGACTTACCCCACAAGGTTTCGACCATCAGTATTTTAATTTCAGATTTCAAAGTAACAATGTACTAAAATCAAGTAAAACAAAGTGACTAAAGAAAATCTCCAAAAAAGAACATATAAAAAAATCTGCAGAACTGAAAATAGACAGCAACCATTGATTATCTGAGGGGGGTTGGACTTAGTCCGGGACAAAAATCCATCCCCCTCCCTGAAAATCAAATAGTTGCTGCCTTAGTTGCAAAATCACTCGAGAAGAATAAATGCATCCAAGCAAGCGGTGCATGAGAGAATATCAAAATCGACTTCTCGGCCATTCACGAAAAACTTTGGATCCCGTTGCAATTGTTTAACTGGGTATATGGCCAAAACGTTCCTATTAATTTGAGAGTAGCATGAATTTTTCCCCCTGATTCAAACACTGATCAACTGATTTGTTTAAAAACAGTGCACAAAGTCGTAGTGGTTAAAAAAGGTCAAGCACAGGCACTTTTCTCAGAAAACAAATATAACTGATACCTTTATCTAACGTATAGAGATATTTTTTTCTAACACAAGTGCCTGTGCGGCCAAGTAAATTTTCAGCTCAATTGCATTTGTAGTTTTAGATCGAGTTATGCTGTTCTCAATTTATGCATTCCCCTTTTTATCGATATATGGGGGGAGGGGATAAATCGAGTCGAATTCAATTCGAATGAATTCAATGTACTTTTTTGGTACGTGTGAACGAGGCAATAGACAGTGACTGGATTTCCTACTTAGAGCTTACCGATAAGCTTCTTCAACATGAAAAAACTTTAAAACAAACCAAAGGCCATATATGATATGGTGCGCTTTCCGGCATTTTATGGCTTTCATCTAGACTATTAGGATGTTAGCAATTATAGGAAACCATACGGCCTTTAATAATGACAAAAACCCATACCGTTTGTATGGTCGGCTACATTTTTATTTACAAAAAATCAAAAATAAGTATACAGACATGAAACATCGACAACCATGGAACTATAGGCTCCTAACTTGGGACAGGCATATACAAAATATGCATGCAAATAGAGTTAAACATGTTTGTGAGCGTTCAACCCATCCCTAAACTTGGACAGTGGTGTAACAATACAACCAAAAAAAATGTAAAATCAATTGAAAATAGATCAACTTAAAAGATCGGTACAAAACCACTAAAAAAAACACACTTACATTTAGGTGTAATACAACAATTGATTTTCCCCTTTAATTCTTTCTTAAATTTGCACTTTTCAAAAAAAATGTGCAGAATTTATCTTTCTTTCAAATAAAGAAATACTTAGCATGAGTAAAGTTTTATCCTTTCCAGTACTATACAAAAAATTTCACATCACATTTCATTGCATATAAGAAAATAACCAGCACTGGAAGTTAACCAATCAAATTTGTCCCCTTATTCAATCTGTGTACAAGGTAATAGGTCCGAGACCACAATCGTCGTCCCTTGATTTTCGTTGTTTGTCCCCTTATTCAATCTGTGTACAAGGTAATAGGTCCGAGACCACAATTGTCGTCCCTTGATTTTCGTTGTTCGTCCCCTTATTCAATCTGTGTACAAGGTAATAGGTCCGAGACCACAATTATCGTCCCTTGATTTTCGTTGTTCCGAATATAGTCCCTGGTGTTGACAGTGGGTTACTTGCCATTAATTTTATACCTCTTCCAAATTTATTTCTCCATGTTTAATGCCTCAAATTGCAAGTAGAGGGGTGAAATTACACTGTAAAAAAATTTGGGTCCAGAATTTTAAAGGAAAGTAGTGATTTGGTCCGGCAGGAAAAGGTTAAAAATTAGCACTTCGGAAGCTGTCAAAAGATTTTAAGACGCCCTAAACATAAAATTGTCCATATTTTGATTTAGAGTCGATGAAGTTTTCAATAAATTTGATATAATTTGTCCCAAAAGTAGTACAACACACTGTAAATATTTCATTGAGAAAGCGCAGATAGGATTTTTTTAATTTTCATTTATGTTTTTAAAAAAAATGCACTATGAAATAATTGTGTTCTCGGACCAATAGTAACCATGTAACCTGAAGTTTACAAAATATTCTATAGAAATCCCAAATTAAAAAATAATGGTGCTTTGAAATGCCCAACACATATGTTAATGACACAGAAATGCTTTACTGCAATGGAATGTAGGATTAATTACCTGCAAGTGTCAAATTTAAGGGAATATTTTTTTAGACCTATTTTTGTATGTATACAACTGGATGTGACGTACCATGATTTGGTGGTATTACACCTGAAGAAGATGTTTAATAATTTGAATGTGACTTGTTTTCAGTTGTAATACTGGTTATAAGCATTTCTGTCAAGTTTTGTGATAATCAGTTCCATAGTTTGAAAAAAATCTAGTATAATGAAAGACGACATCTACAGCAATTCGAGCAAAAGTTCTTCGACAAATCCAAACCACGCCGCATCAAGATAGATTATAGTGTGGAGCAATAAATGATCAAATATTTATCGCATCTGCCTACAAACAGTTGAATGTAATACACAAGATGAATTAAGGAAGATAAATACCACTAATAAACCTCTTTGTCTTCTTTATAAGGTCTCTGTTGGTCAATTTTTACGTCTCATTTCCTCAAAAATTCAACTTTTCAGGCCAATAAATAAAAATAATGGGGTAACTTTCATTTATTAATGATAGAAATGTTATAAGAAATGAGTAATTGAAGAATTTTAGCCGAATGAACAATCCATATAAAAGTCTCGATATTTTATTAGTAAAACAAAATCAATTCAAAACACCTTTCCACTTAACTGACACCCATTACATTGTCAATTACTTTCTTTTTCTCACAAAATTATCATTTTCTATTTATACACATTTTATGACTTTTAGACACATTGTATAAAACCAGACACATTGTTCTTTTAAAGAATTCATTTTTTTTTTTAAATATTATGACTTTTAGACACATTGTATAAAACCAGACACAGTGTTCTTTTAAAGAATTCATTTTTTTAAATATTTCTTGTCACAAAATAACATCTGTGTATAAAACAAATCAACTTTGTCATAAAATATGGTGGCCGGTTTAGGCGAAAACGTGAACTCGTTTGGACTATCTTTTGTGTGTTAAGGGGACGACCATTTGATATTCTGGGGGTGGGAGGAGGATTTTGAAAATAAATAACTCAGCCTTGATAATCACAAAAATAAATGGTTTGTTCTGTGGTAGTTTGAAAATAAATTACCTGACTTGGAATGTATTGAAAATAAATAACTCAGCAGGTCTACTTGAAAGTATGAGATGGCACAAGATTCTTCATAAATTCATCTTTTTCCCCAAAAAAAATCGGGAAACACTTATGTAGGAAATTTAAAAACCAAACGCTTGTCTCCATATCAAATTGTGTGTTCACGGCGAATGCCTTGCAAGAAGCAAGTTCTATTTTCCCTCAGACGTAGCCCTGATTTTTCAGGATCAATGTTTCTTATTTATTTGTCTTTTGTTCATTTATTACCCTTCTGTATTCTGTTAGTGGTGCATTCCTTTTGTAATCTAGTAATTTTGTTATGAACTTGATCAGGAGTTTAAAAAAAAAAAACAGCAGCCACAGACTTAACTATGTTAATTCCATTTTTGCTTTATCATGCACATTGGTCTTTTGATGTTGTCCTTAGAAACTTAAGTTTTACACTGAATTTATATATTTTGCATTGAGACCAAAATATTGTCAAAAAATTATTAAAACAAAACTTGCATTTTCAGATTAAGAAAGGATCTTCAGAACAACCAGAAAGCATGATTTTGCATCATTTGTTCTATAGCTTCTTGGGCCTTCAGTGGCTCCAAAAACCTTTCAAAAAAAAAATTTCTCGCTCCGCTCGGCGCAATATGTTTGCCAATACTTTTAAAAGAGGCTAGTTACAATTAAACTGTAATACTATGTATGTATGCAATACATGTATATGCAGTTGGAAATATAAAAGATTCATTTCTGCAGAGGATGATGATTAATTCTGATTAAATGGTATACATAATGACTTGACTATACAGGTATTATCTATAATAATCAAATCATTTAAAAATTGTATGTTTTCGAATATCATAAATATAGTTGTGAAAATGAATAATCAGTCCCTTGCTGTAATGAAAATGAAAAATCTTGCTTCAATAGTGCAGAAAATAAATAATCTGTCCTCTTAGTTAACAAAAATAAATAACCGATCAAAAACAAATCCTCCTGCCCCCCCTCCCCCCCAGAATATCAAATGGCCGTCCCCTAATTTAAAAACTGTTCGAATGGTATTCATAATGCATTTTGTGCCGGTTCGCCTTTAAAATGCACATGGTATTCTGTTTTTCCATTTCTTTTCCGTTGAGATAAAATTCTCTTCACTTTAAATAATAAATGTCTGATTGGGTCGTAAATTCATCGGAAGAATTTGTATTGTATCCAAAGATGAAACAGGGGCGTTTGCTACCTGGAGGCACGACAGCACGTGCATCCACGTCGTTTTCACACAAAAAAATAACAACAAAAAGAGAGAGAGAAAGAAAAAAAAGAGGGAGAGAGAAACAGAGAGACAGATGAATAGGTCAATCGCAATCGGACAGAGTGATGCATCTATTATCTATTATGAACATGATATTTGTTAAACCTTCCGAGACTGTTTGTGTCTTCTCCATGTCGAGAGATTCCGGTATACAACAACATCGCGTAAATATACCGGCTGAAACGCACAGTCAGTACTGGAAACGTGCAATGTGTATACCATTTCTTGAATACTTGATACAAGAATTTACACGCAGATTGGTTTCTAACGAAGAGCGGTTTTCTGACCAGTATTTGATATCAACAAAGCCAAATAGGATTAATTAGGAAGCAATCAGCATATTATTTGAGACGCATATAAATGACCTTAATGTAAACAATGTTGCACAAATTCGCAAGGAAGATGAACGATGGATTGTAAGGTGGGATATTGCCGCAGACCCAAAGGCATCCATTCGGAACTTCTGCCAGTGCCAAAACGTGACTTATATCCAAACATTTCCATTTGTCTGATTCTAGAAACATGCCGGTGACGACAGCAACATCAGAGAGAAGTTTTAGCGTACTGAGAAGAGTGGAAAACTTGGTCCGCTCTACAATGCATACAGAAGACTTTCTACTCTGTCCTTCCTTCATGCATACACACATTGGGAAATTGATATTGAAAAAGTTATTGACGCATTTGCTGTTAAGAAGAGACATCGTTTCGGATTATTTTGCTCATTAAATAATTTTAAATCAGGAATCAATTTTTATGGGTTAAACGATTAACAGAATTATTGAGACAACATCAAACTTTGCTCCCAACTTGTCAGATCATTGTCTGAAATATCGACCTAATAATCTACAAAGTTGACTTAAGCACCAGCAAACATGACAAGTGTTTAACCTCGCCGCATTCTGTATGTTAGGAGCTTATAAATAAGCGGTTGTTTTTTCTTGCTGTTTATTGCGTTTATTGTTTTATACGTAAATCAGGCCATGGGGTTTTCGTTTGAATTGTTTTTACATTTTAAATTTCGGTGCCTTTTATAGCTTACTGTGCGGTATATGTTTTTTCTTATTGTTGAGGGCCGTACGGTGACCTATAATTGTTAACTTTTATGTCATTTGTTCTCTGGTAGAGATTTTTCTCAATCATACCACATCTTTTTATTTTTTTAGCTCACCTGGCCCATAGGGCCAAATGATCCTTTCTTATCACTTGGCGTCCGTCGTCCGTCGTCGTCCGTCGTCGTTTACTTTTACACAAATCTTCTCCTCTGAAACTACTAGGCCAAATTTAACCAAACTTGGCCACAATCATCATTCGGGTATCTAGTTTAAAAATGTGTGCGGTGAACCAGCCAACCAACAAATATGGCCGCCATGGCTAAAAATAGAACATAGAGGTAAAATGTAGATGTTGGCTTATAACACTGAAACCAAAGCATTTAGAGCAAACCTGACAAGGAGTTAAATTGTTTATAAAGTCAATATCTATCTGCCCTGAAATTTCCAGATGAATTGGACAACCGGTTGTTGGGTTGCTGCCCCCAATTGGTAACTTTTAAAGACATTTTGCCGTTTTTGGTTATTATCTTGAATACTATTATAGATTGAGATAAACTGTAAACAGCAGTAATGTTCAGCAAAGTAAGATCAACAAATAAGTCAACATGACTAAAATGGTCAGTTGACTCCTTCGGGAGTTATTACCCTTTATAGTCAATTTTTAACAATTTTCATTCATTTAGTAAATTTTGGTAAATTTTTACAAAATAATTTCCTCTGTTACTAATGGGCAAGTTCATTATAGATAGAGATAATTGTAAGTAGCAAGAACGTTCAGTGAAGTAAGAACTTCAAACACATCACCATCACCAAAACACAATTTTGTCATGAATCCATCTGTGTTCTTTGTTTAATAAATATCCACATAGACCAAGGTGAGCGACACAGGCTCTTAAGAGCCTCAAGTTTTATTATTTAAAGAAATTCCTAAGCCTCGTTTGTCGAGTGATCAAAGATTTTATTTGCATGCAGTTATCACTATATCATGTCAACATTGAGGTTGTGAATTAAACCCCGCTCGTAGTAAGAGTGTTCGACTACGATCCTAAATTTCTAGTATTGCCATAGGTAGTCAGTTATCTACATGGCGATTGTAATTGCTTTCTCTATGCACTCCGGCTTATTCATAATCGATTTTTTTGCTTATTTGAAAAAAATAAACCATACTTGCTGCACATACTGAATTATCGTTTCACTATCTCACTTTCATTCATGACTGAACAAAAAAAAGTCATAATTTAAATTGTTTATGTATCTCATAGCTAGTGCCCCTTTAAGCATTTATATTTTAGTACATTAATCCGATAGCAATAATCAATACGAAAATATTGGATGGAGAATGGTCTCAATGTCATGCATACCACATTTTCTTATCTACACAAGTGCATCAGGTCATGATGATGTATCCTGTCATCGCTCTTTTTTAGAGGCAATATTTTGTTAAAGGTCTGAATGCAAGTCATTTTATTTAATTACATATAACGTTTATCTTTCTATTTCCTGGTCATCTATACACATTTTTACTTATTGGTGCCGTATTACTATCTAGTTTTCTTCTACTTTTATATAGGTAAATTATATAAAAGTTGTAAAAATTATCTGGAGGGAAGGGCTGGCTACTTTATTATGACCCCACGTCCCTGTGCTTATGTTTAGTAACAATTCAATTACATCTAGCAAAATCGGTTCTTATGTTGAATTTATTGTACGTGCTCATGTTTTTAATCATCAACATAAAGATTTAGAAAAAATAACACTATTAATAACATGCTCCGATACTTTTGCTATATACATTTGTTCCGTGTCAAAAAGTGATTATAGAAAATTTCTCGATTTAGAAAAAAACAGAACTTGAAAAATGCAGTAATTATGTAATAAGGAACTAATTTACTATATCTATATATAAGATGATGTGGTATGCATGGGTGTCATTCAGTTTATCAAGAGAAATGATCGTGAAAGAATACCTAACGCTGGTCAAGCATTGCGATTGGACCGTGAAAGATCAGGTATCGGATCGTGAATGTAATGAAATGTAAATTCTTCTTCAAAATCTGAAAAAATCGCTGAACTTTCAAAACGCAGATCAAATCAGAAATCAAAATATTTCTGTCAAAAGGATTATTTTTTCTCAACAATACTGTGCATTAAGATAAAGAAAAAATGCAGTTCTTATGAGAAAACACAAAAGGCAGCAATACATGTCTATGGGATTCATTAAAAAAATCCACGTTTTTTGTACCTATACTGGTCACATTTCAATTTATCATGATATATTTGAAACTTAATCTTTGGTGTGTCCGATAGCATATACATGTAGTAAAATAAAAGTATGCTCTTCCCATAAAATCCTTCATTTAAGAAGTGATTCATTCTAAAAATGTTCGCACGTTCAACGCTTTTACAACCCTATGAAGTTACAAAAAAAAAAGCTTTACATACTTATAATTACATTTTTTTAGCTAGGATCATGCAAACACGAATTTTATCATTTTTTCATTCAATTCACTTGTGCACTTTATTGAGGGACCTCGTGTTATCATGAAGGATAAGTTTTATTGTGTAATGCAATTGCTTAAGGAATAACACGTGATGTACAGTTAGCCAATCAGAATAACGTATTATAATAAAACATACATCAAATGTAGTTATTTGCGTATGAAAACCTTAAACTTTGTTGATTTTTCATCAAACTTGATTGTAAAAGATAAGCAACGCATTATTTGATCGCGAACGCGTGACCACACTTAATAATCAGAAAAAAAAATTGTCTTTTACCAATTGGTATACTTGCAACTGATGGAAGCGTATAACTATTTCGATAGGAACGAACATTAAAGCTTTCATTTTTACAGTTCAAGAGTTTTGTACATTTATTTTCTTAAACATCAAATACTGCAATCTGGATATATGCCTTCATTATATCATCTCTTTCAAATACTCATTCACGCAAATGCTCATTATAATTTCGTAATCGTTCAACTATCTTCTTTATTTAGTTTTCACGTAGGTCCATATACCTTGATTTATTTTCTTCCTGCGTCTTCTGAGTTGCTATATCGAAAGGTAATGAAGAAATTGGCCAAGATTTAACACAGTATTAGCTAGTTGTGATGAAATTCTACTACTTTAGTACTAATACATTAACCAAACTTGCATCTCCTGTTCCCTAGAAGGCCAATGTTTTGTTCTTAATATTGAACGATCCTTAAAAAGTTTATTAAGATTTCTTATATAAAAAATACATTTTTTCTATATTTCAATTTCAGACTTATTAGATGTCGAATTATTGGACGTCGGTCTATTTGGGTGTCGGATTTATGGCGTGTCGGACTACCGTGGTTTCGGACCAATAGGGTGTCGGACTAATGGGGTGTCGGAATATATAGGCTGCTCATAATGGTTTACTTTTACAAACTGTGACTTGGATGAGAAAGTTGAGAAAATCAGCGGACAAAAGCAAAACGGACAAAAAGCAAAAGTGTCGAAAAAAAAAGCACCGTATCGTTCGCTTTAAAAATATACTGGGCATAAAAATGAGAAATGAAAATTATTGATACAAAATTAAACAATCTTACATTTGTATTTATAGAAATAAAAATAAAAGTAAACATGATTTACCAAAGGGAATTTTTGTCAGATTTTTAAAACTTAGGGGTAGGCATGTTAAACCCTGCATACATAATCTGGACCTATGGTGAGGACAAACCATGAGTTGTACCACCTTGGCCTTTTAGACCATTGGAACTGTGCTCTGTTTTTTTGCATTTGGTGTAATTATACAATAAGTGTAAAAACAATTCAATTGGTAGGAAGAAATCGCTATGTTCGTGACATTTTTTCTATCTGCTTTCCTTTACAAAAAATGTACATTGAATTGAGTTCGACTCGATTTATCCCCCCCCCCCCCTTTATACCGCTAAAAAGGGGGAATGCATAAATTAAAAAAAGCATAACTCGACTACAAATGCAATTGAGCTGAACATTTACTTGGCCTCACAGGCACTTGTGTTAGAAAAATATAAGGTATCAGTTATATTTTTTTCTGAGAAAAGTGCCTGTGCTTGGACCTTTGTTTACCACTACGACTGTGTGCACTGTTTTTAAACAAATCAATTGATCAGTGTTTGATTCAAAGGGAAAAATTCTTGCTAGGCTCAATATAATAGGAAAGTTTTTGGCCATTTACCCAGTTAAACTACGGGATCCAAAGTTTTTCGTGAATGGCCGAGAAGTCGATTTTGCTATTCTCTCATGCACCGCTTGCTCTAAAATTAATATACAGATGGACGAAAGCCGATTGTGTGGGTCGAAGTCCCCGGAAGTGTGACACTGCATGACCCCTGGCGGATTGGCAAAAGTTAAGAACGATCAAAAACAAAACTACTCGAAATCTACAAATGGGATTGTGCTGCGAATATAAATTGACCTGTATTTCTGATAGTGTTAAATCATTGAACAAGATTGAAAAACATCATTTGTTCCCATCTCAACTTGTCATCTATTTTAATGTATACATTGTATTCGACCTTTTAACCCCACACAGTAGTGCAATTTTTATTCGTGTTTCGTGCAATCGGCAACAAATGTACACATTGTATATCTATAGGGTTAAAAGATCGGAATACAATGTATACAAAATTACACATAGAATTTTACTTAAACAACAACACGTGTCAAGAATTCGAATTTGAAATGCAAGACCTAAATTTTTATACAAAATCGGCTTAATTGGGAGCAAAGGCGGATTTAGCGGGATGACAGAGTACCGTAGTCCCCACTTTTTATATATGTATTTACATTAAGAAAACATTGTTTTTTTTTATTAATTTGAGAAAAGTGGTTATTTATTTATACCAGAGAAAAGTATAAAAGTAGTTAAGAGTCCTTAAGAAAGAGAGATTTTGATTGGATAAAATAATTAATTAAGCATAAGCTGAATTCATTTTAGCATAAGCTAAATTCATTTAAGCATATGCTAAAATAAACTTTAATTTTAATATTTATGACCTTGATTCCGCGCCAACATTTATGTTTAAGCTAAACAATACAGCATATGCTAAATTGATTTTAGCTTATGCAAAAATGAATTCAGCTTATGCTAAAATGAATTAAGCTTAAGCTAAAATAAGCTTAAGCTAAAATAAATTTAGCTTATGCTAAAATGATTTTAGCATATGCTAAATTCGATGTTTATGACCCTAATTCCACGTCATACCTATGCACAATCATCAAATCATAGTGTAACTATCTGAAATGGTGTAATTTTCTTGTAAATAATATTACATTAAATGCTGATGTTGTTATAAGGGCCTAGCAATGAGACAACATTTTTTGAAGCCTGTACGGTTGCCTAACTATAATTGCTTACATTTACTTCATTTGAATTTTGGTGGATATATATATATATATATATATAGTTGTCTCATAATGACTCATTGCCAATCATTAAACATCTTCTTATCATTATAATAATTGTACATGTGTAATCTATAATCAGTCGTCAATGCAGAGACATGTTTTGCCATAATGATAATGCAAATAATACAATTAAAATAGAATTGCATAAACATGTAAAATATATTCAAAGACAATGATCCATGACTGATTGTACAGGGCTGAACAACCCCTATGGAAATAAGATGTGCCAATACTTATACAACTGCTTACCAATTACCATTGACTTTTCATAAGTAGTCCCCTTTAAACAAACCTTAACACATATCTAATTTCTAGGTCAATGAACAATAATGAGAGGGTGGGGTTATAAAATATCCATGGACATGAAAATTTAAAATACTAATATGTTTGCATACCAAATGCCTTTGACTTAAGATTACTGGTATCTTCAACTGACATAATTATAATAATCACAAACTAATTCAAGTAAACTAGTAAAAAGTTCAAAGTCAAGAGATCATGCATATGACAGGGGTAAGGACCAAATATCCTCTATGGAACTGAGATGTACTAATGCTTCTTCCCCTGCACGGGAATCATCATTGACTTACGACGATTGGTTTCCCTTATAGTATATAATAATCAAAAGCTTTATGAAATTTCAAAGTAACATAAGTTTCCAAGAAAAAAGAGAATAATTGAGGGGGCAGGGCAAATATCCTCAAAAGAATTGAAAGCGACAAAGTTTATACAACTGCACACCAAATATCAGTGACTGTTCACTAGTGGTTAACCCCAATAACTCACCTAATCAAAAACTAATAAATGTAAACTAAGTTTCAGTATCAATAGACCATGACTAAGGGGGTGGGGCTAAATATTCTGGTAATGAGACATATCTATGCTTACTCAACTGCTTACCAAATATCATTGACCTCCCATAAACTAGACCTAATCACTCATTTTTTTTAAATAAATCAATGCTGCATTTACACATAATTTGAATTCAATTTGAAACGTTTAACATGTTTAATGTCTACTTCGTCTCTTCAATACGCGTCAAAATCACTTAACTGTCCGAATGAGCTTAATTTTTAACTCAATTAATAATATTCATTTGTTGTAACTGCTGGCACGTTTATAATAATTCCTGTCAGAAAGCTGAATCAAAACTTGTTGTACTTGTCGACATGATTAGACCTGGCATAAACAATCTTCAAAATTGATCATATATGTAGATGTAAATATCTTAATAACATCATACATGTAGTAGTCTAGAGTTTCATTGTTGTTGTGGAACTATTGTGGTGAATAGACAATCCAATTGCTACAGAGAATCATGTATTGTACATATACATGTACATGTATACCTTGTCTCTTCTTGTATAAGCCATTGCCAAAGATTGGAATCAAGCTGAAATAAAAACAAATACAAATAGGTATAATATTGCTTTAAAATTTTGACATATACACTGTAGCAAACCAGATGCTCCGCAGGGTGCAGCTTTATACGACCGCAGAGGTCAAACCCTGAACAGTTGGGGCTAGTATGGACACAACATTCAAACTGGATGCAGCTCTGACTTTGGATTGTGATTAAATAGTTGACACAGCATAGGTTTCTGACACAGAATAAATGTAGTCTAATGAACTTAAAATGTTTTTTTTTTTTTGCTTTTGAGCAATTCACTATGCTGTTGAATATTAATCCTTTGATATTTGAAGAAATTTTCTTTTTCATTTCTGAAATCTGAAATAAGAAAAACTGAACCCCACCATTTTGTTTTCACCTGCCCCTTTCCCTTATTCCAAAAATGATCTCAATTCAAATTTCTAATGAAGTTTTCAACAATAACTACTCATTTAAATACATCATGAAATATAAAGTGTCATAATGGACCTTAATGTAGACCAATTTGAAAACGGGACCAAAAATTAAAAATCTTAATACACGGTTAGATTCGGTATATCAATGAACCCCAATAGTTCAATTTTTGATGAAATCAAACAAAGTTTGATTTTGGACCCTTTTGGCTCCTAATTCGTTGGGACCAAAACTCCTAAAATCAATCCAAACTTTCCTTTTGTGGTTATAGACCTCATGTTAAAATTTTATAGATTTCTGTGTACTTATTCTAAAGTTATTGTGCGAAAACCAAGAAAAATGCTTATTTTGGGACCTGTTTTTGGTCCCTAATTCCTAAACTGTTGGGACTTAAACTCCCAAAATCAATCCCAACCTTCCTTTTATGGTCATAAACCTTGTGCTTGAATTTCATAGATTTCTATTTACTTTTACTAAAGTTAGAGTGCGAAAACCAAATGTATTAGTTTTGTCCATGTTCATTGAGGCCCTTATAATTAATGTTTTTTTTTAAAAATTCTCTGGGGTCCCAGGTCAGGATCATCTGGCCTTTGTTAGTCTTGTATGATTTTCAATTCTAGATTCTTGTGTATAATTCTAACTTAAGTTTAGTATGACTATGACGTCCATAATCACTGAACTAGTAACTTTTGTTTAGGGGTCAATTGAAGCAAGCCTCCGGTTAGCATGGTTAGCAGATTAAAATTTTGATAATCAATGTTTTTTATTTATTTTTTAGTATTTCCTGTCTATTTGTATTACATTATTCACGTATTTGACGTTAACAACATCATTTCTTTGTTTTCCAACAATGTTGTTCACGTCAAATACGTGAATAATGTAATACAAATAGACAGGAAATACTAAAAAATAAATAAAAAACATTGATTTACAAAATTTTAATCTGCTAACCGAGTCCCTGTGGTAGGAATTAAGAAAAAAAAACAAAGAACTTAAACTTAAAAACTTAAAATTTTTAAATTGGACAATTACCTATTATGGTCCAATATCAAGAAATCTAAATTCATGATTCAGCATAGCAAAGAACCAAGAGAATTCATTTTTTGTTAAAGTCAAGCTTAGTTTAATTCTAGACCCTTTGCACCTTAATGTAGACCAATTTGAAAACAGGACCAAAAATTAAGAATCTGAATACACGGTTGATTTGGCATATCAAAGATCCCCAATAATTCATTTTTTGATGAAATCAAACAAAGTTTAATTTTGGACCCTTTTGACCCCTAATTCCCAAACTGTTGGGACCAAATCTCCCAAAACTAATTCAAACCTTCCTTTTGTGGTCATAAACCTTATTTTAAAATTTCATAGATTTCTGTTTACTTATACTAAAGTTATTGAGCGAAAACCAAGAAAAATGCTTATTTGGGCCCTTTTTGGTCCCTAATTCCTAAACTGTTGAGACCAAACTCTTAAATCAATCCTAACCTTACTTTTATGGTCATAAACCTTGTGTTTTAATTTCATAGATTTCTATTTACTTTTACTAAAGTTATAGTGCGAAAACCAAATGTCTTCGGACGACGACAACGACTACGCCAACGCGGCGTGACTTTTTACCCCAACATACCCCAACATACCCCAATATACCTCAAAAAACAGTTTCATCATCATATTATTGAATAAAAATATTATTTTAGGCATTTCCATGTTATTTTAACACCAATATTACTTTATTTTATAAATATATTTTATTCTAAATCAATTTTTTCCTCGTAACTTGTTCAGCCGCTTACGATCACAAAATGACCTTTTACCCCAATATACCAAAATATACTCGAATATACAGTTTCAATACAATTTCAATGATAAGGAATGATATAACAAGCAGACATCAGTAAGACTGTTTACCAACAGCATTAACAAATTAAATGACATCTATAGTGGCTGTCAGCTGACATTCTTAGCGGTTGTCGGTCAAAATAATCTAAACTATCAATCGCGGTCACTCGAGATATCGTTTTTCATATTCCATTCATAAATCGTCAAAAAAAAAAACCACCGACTATTGACCTACATTTTAAGTGATCGCACTGTAATAATCCTGACCGTCACATTTTCCGGATTTTTTTCCATTGCAATTCCGCCATCTTAGTTTCTATGAGGATCCTTTGTTTACATATGACACTCGTCACTTTCCGAGTTTCCTGTAACATTCTTGTCATTGATGTGATTAAGTTACTCGTGCTTTATGTAAATTTTCTGAATTTGTACTCCACGGAAACACTTCCCGTAAAAACAATGGCTGATTCCACCATTCAAAATCGTCTTGGAAACTGTGAAGGTCATGATTATCACAGTGCAATCACTTAAAAGGTAGGTCAGTAGTGGTTTTTCTTTTGGCGATTTATGAAAGGAATGTGAACCATATACGACCGCAGAGGTCGAACTCTGAACGGTTGGGGCAAGTATGGACACATCATTCAAGCTGGATTCAGCTCTGAATTTTTATTGTGATTAAATAGTTGACACAGTATAGGTTTCTGACACAAAATGAATGTGGTCTAATGAACTTGATTTTTTTTTTACTTTTGTGCAATTCACTTTGCTGTTGAATATTATTCTTCTCAACAAAAAATATGTTGGAAGATAAAGGCAACAGTAGTATACCACTGTTCAAACTCATAAATCCATGGACAAAAAACAAAATCGGGGTAACAAACTAAAACTGAGGGAAACGCATTAATATAAAAGGAGAACAACGACACAACACTACAATGTAACTAACACTAACAGAAACGGACCAAGCATCAGACAAAATCCCACGAGAATAACAAATATAACATCAAAACCAAATACATGAATTTGGGATAGACAAGTACCGTGACACGTCTTGGAAGAAATTTTCTTTTTATTTCTGAAATCTGAAATGAGAAAATTTGACCACCCCCCCTAATTTTTTTTCCACCTCCCCCTTTCCCTTATTCCAAAACTGATCTCCATTCAAATTTCTAATGGAGTTTGCAACAATAAATACTCATTTAAATACATCATAAAATAATAAAATATAAAATGTCATACAGTCATGGTTAAAATTAATATTAATTAATAGTAACTTCTAAAATACATAAATGGGGAATGTGTCCAAAGGGACACAGATGATGCCCCTGCTAGCATATACGGTTATAAAAGGGACATTACTTAAAAACTGTAAAAGTGAAGCTGCCAAAAATTGAACTTGACCTGAGTTTAGAGGTAATTAGCAGTATATACACATTTCATTAAATTTAGTTGAGACAAACTTAAGTTAAGAGAACAAAAACGAAACAATTCTTAAATTTTTCCACTTGTAAAAGGGCATAAACCTATAATGGTAATCACAGTGCTTGTTATCACTAAATGGTAAAGATTGTTTTAATTTATTAGTTGGTAGTGAAAGTGAATATTGCATTGTATATTGTATATAGCATTAATTTAAGTTGATTCAACTACTATTTTGGACAAAGAAAGATAACTCTTATTTCAAAGAATATTTCATAAAGCAGTGGTTTTAGGTGATTCAACAACCATTCTGGACAAAGAAAGATTTATTATATTGAAACTACAAAAATGCTTGTTTTTGGCCCCTTTTTGGTCCTTTATTCCTAAGACTGTTTGCCCCACAACCCTTAAAATATATCCCAACCTTCTACTTATGGTATTAAACATTGCGGTACAATTTCAGAACAATTGAAATACTTATGCACAACTTGTCCTGACACTAGATAAATGCTAATTTTGGGCCCTTTGGGCACCTAATTCCTAAACCTTAGGGACCATAACCCCCACAATCTATCCCCAGCTTCCTTTTGTGATTATAAACATTGTGTTAAAATTTTTTGATTTCTATTCACTTATATTTAAGTTATTATTCGGAAACCATCCGTCTTCGGACGACGCTGACGCGTTTTGCGGTCGTATAAAAACTAAATCACGAGTGAACGTGGTTGATAGTTTAGATTATTTTTACCGATAACCACTACAAATTTCAGCTAACAGCAACTATACATGACAATAATTTGTTTCAGATGTATAAATGTAAAGAGAGAAATGCATCTTTATGCTTTCTCATTTTTTTTTCTGGGAAATTAGTGTTATATACCGGTAGTTTAAACAGAATGAAAATTAATACCTAGTTACAATGTACAATATTTATACAATGTAAACAATTCCTTTAACTCCAGAGTATTCAATATCTGTGGGTCATTCTGTGTTAAACATTTAGTTGTAGGTCCTAATCTGAGGGATTGCTTTCTTTAAAGGTGAAATGTGTTTATATATACATTAATTCTTGACAACCACCGATGCATGAAGCTACAATCAGTCTTCAAATTTTGTGGTTCAGAAAGTAAGTAACCCATATAAATTGATGTCCATTAATGTATTTTTAGGGGATTTTTCTATATTCCTGTCCAAAGTTATTGGGCATGTTGACTTCTGTATGTGCCTGTCCCAAGTCAGAATCACCTTATTCTGTGGTTGCTGTCTGTTGCTGTTTTTGATAATTGCTTTCAATTCATTGTTTTATATGTAAATCAGGCCATCAGTTTTCTCATTTGGAGTGTCTAACTCTGTCATTACTGGACCTTAAATGCAGTCTGGGTTTTGCTCATTGTTGAAGGCCATATGGTGACCTATAGATGTTAAATCCTATGTTATTTGTCTCTGCCCAGGGGAGTTATTTCATGTACAATCATTCACATCCTCTTCTAATATATATACTTACCTTAAACCATTATATAAGGGATGACACAACTGTGTTCTCCACATGACTCTCATGTGAGGAATTGTTCTCTGGTCACTTGATGATAAAAATCCCCATTCTCTCCTAACTGTTGATAACTTTATATCCAGAGGTATGGTACGACAATGTGGTGACCTAAAGTTACTCATACAAATACATATTAAACAAGTATAAGGAACACAGCTTTCCTTTAAACATGTTAAAGTTATACTTAACTGTTTACCTACAGTTAATATAAATGAATCTTTACTGATTGCTTACATCCGTCTCCAATAATCACACAGGCAATTATATACAATCTTACAACATCTCCTCATGTTTATACTGAAGATGAATCCAATTGCAAAATATTATCTGGATTTTCTCTATGGTTGCTTCTGATTAAAATGGAAACTCAATGCAAAATTTAAAGCAACAGTTACCCAATAAACTAATAAACAAGACACACTAGAAAAAAAGTGTCCATTATAACATAATGAAATAACTGCATGATGTTTCAACAATTTCTAACTTACATTTTCATTAAAGCATCTGATTCATCAAATTTATACATAAAACCATAAACACAAGCCAAATGGTAGTGAAGGTCGTGATTTGACCAATTCCTTTAACCAATCAGCAGCCACCTGTAACCATGATGAATTATCATCTGTAAAAAAGTAGATGGTTATGTTGTAAAGAGAATTATAGCTACAACAATGTAAAATTTGTGAAGGGTTTTGTCAAACCTCTAAGATTGCCACTGTCAGTGTCAAGTATAAAAAGTATAAAGTTCATTGTTTTGTAAAATACAGAATTTGCTAAAAATAAAAGAAGAATACGTCCATGTTAGCATATATTCAAACTGTGTTTGGTAGTACAATGTAATAAGTTTTGTGTATAAGTCTTTGTTATGGTCATTACACATGCAAATGCTTTTTTTTTGCATAAATAATCATATAATTTAAATTAGCTACCTGCCCTCAAACCATATAAGAATAGTTCAAGTATTATCCAAGCCTACTCCCCATAAATTGTATTCTAACATAGCCCCCAGAAAATATTTTTCAAACTTTGCTCTGGATACTGCTGGTTGTTTATATCATGCAAAAGCTCATGTCCAAATTCATAAAAATCGATAAAGGTTGGACCATGTTGACAAAGTTGATATCAAAAAAAAGTTTTAACTACAGACAACAGCTAAATGTTAATGCTACCAGGATCAATCAATGTAGAATCATTATGTCTTAATTCCACAACATAGAAATCGCAGGCTTGACATAATTACATATTTAACATTTTTTTACAATTCCATCACAGATCTTAGAAAATTCAAGAGCACAGGAATTAAAACTAACATTGCTGTTCTTCTTTTTAAGGATACAGTGAGGTATCTAGTGCAGAGTAAAAAGTTACACATTACTGCAAAGTTCAAGATCATTGAAGATGGTGGTAAGCACCAGATAAAGTGGATTTTTTTCCAAAAATATTGATAACTTTATTATTACCTGTCCACCAGTACCCATGGTAACATAACATAGCTTCAATGACTGCTCGTTCACTATACTCTCTTTATGGTATTCATGAGAGGATAGCACACTTTGCCAATAACCTCTAGACCTACTTGCCTTCTCCTCACTCAATATCATAAAAATTATGTAAATAAAAGATTAAAGTTCTAGAGCAGCACAGATTATTTTCGACATAAACCTTACACAAATCTAAATTCAACAGTGACTTAATTCAAAATGTTCGACTGAAAGCAAACCAGATGCACATGTTAATTATAGTATAAGCACAAATTAAAATTTATAAAGGATAGAATACATGTTATTTAAATTTTGAAAATTGAATAAAAATACCACTGATCATTATAATTATAAGGTTTGCCACTTACATCTTTGACTGGATGTTTACCTGGTTCCCTGTTATAAAATATCTGCATTTGTCGTGTGCTGCATCAATAGCCATTCTGTAAAATCTACTTACCCCTGATCAATAAAGTTGGCCACTGACATCATGATTGGCCATTTATCCGGTTCCTTGTTATAAAATTCCTGGATTATTCCTGTGCTGTATCACTAGCCATTCTGTAGAATCTACTTACCCCTGATCATTGAGGTTGACCACTAACATCATTGACTGGCCACTTATCTGGTTCCCTGTTATAAAATCTTTGGATTTTTTCCTGTGCTGCATCACTAGCCATTCTGTAGAATCTAGCAGCTAGATCTCCTTCACCAATTTGAGCATGCATCCTTGCTCATTCATTCAAAAATAGTGCTTTAAATCTTCCCGAAAAAAAATAATTTAAAAAATTTACCGGAAAGTTGAACCTCCCCTTATATAGACTTTAGATTTTCAAATTGTCATAGTTTTTCAAACAACATTCTATTGTAATAATGCTTTAAAGTCAAATGAAACTTCAAATCAAAACAAATTGATGCATATGTTTTTTTTTATAGTTAAATGGCTAGTTTTTAATAAACAACTTATGTGCATAAACTTTTTTCTCAGAGAACAATTATTTATCGATATATTTTCTGTATGCAGTGAACTCGGAATAAACTATTATCGTATTCTACATGTTTAATACATATGCTAAATAACCATGCTTCTTTGTTGATTGTTTACTAAGTCACCATCTGTTAAATACGGCTTCAAAACACGACAATTAATTAGCTGCCATTTTTTCACATCATAACAGAGCTAATTTTTTTCATGATTATACAATATTTATGCGTGAAAAAAACCTACCAGTATATATATATTAAATGAATTAATTTTACTATCACAAAATGAAGGGATTGGCTAAGACAGCATAAAAACATGATACACCCTTAAATTATTCCGCAAGACACTTTGCAGAATTTAGATATTTACTGTATACAAATAATATGTAAAAAGTTAAAACATCTTATTGATAAATAATAACAATAAGATATAATTGATTATTAGACCTGAAATAAATCCTGGAAAATATAATTTGTCCTGAATATGCATGAAATATTTGCCATTGGACATTAAACAACCAATTATCTAACAATCAATCAATTATACTAGTAATCAACATTCAAATTTGACAACATAAATTACCTCTATTTTCTGTCTGTACTAAAACCAAGAAATGATCTGTAGCCAGTTTTAATTCTCCTCTAGCCCAATATACATAAGGTAGGGCTTTATCAAAAGAGACCTTAGTTCCAACTGGAAATCTACAAAGTATCATATTATGCTTAAGTCAAAGTTACATGAAAAATAAATTAGCAGTGTAACAATGTTACTTTATTAATGGATATTATGTTTTATACACTAGCCTTTTAACAGAATCTAACATTCATGCATTTTCTGTATATTTTCTTTATCACAATGCTTATGTTATTAACGTGACAGTATCAAAACTGCACATATTTTTTCTTTTTTCACCTACGTTTTTTATGATAAAGATGAAAATTTCCATGCTGCATTTGTTCTTTAGTCGTATCCTTCTTTATATTTTGATTTTTAATCCCCATCGAGCCATCATGGTCATAGAAAAAAGGATTTGAATCGACCTCCAAACTATCCATGATTCCTTAATGAGGAGTACCCAAAGTGCATCCATACTTAAATTCAGATCATTAAAAATCAAATAGCAGATGTTTTGTTCTATTTTTTCAAATTTGTAGAACCATTTGACATTAGTACATGCTCGATCCCTTATATTTTTTTTTTAAATAGATGCTTGCAACATATTTTTTTGGTTCATTTTTAAAAGATGACTTTTTGTGAACGTCACATGGTGGCGTTTTTGTACATTTTTCTTTTTCAGTGAAAGCTTCATCTGTTGATATAAACTTCAATTTAGTGTATATTTGAATTTATTCACCTATTTTGTAAGACGTGTATAATGTCAAATAATCAAAACACAAATTGTTTAGTCTCAAAGAAAACTTTTAAGAATTTCTCAGCTGTTTTAATGTGGAATAGGTCATGCATTTAGGTGTAATTTGGGTATTCGGTGCAGTTTGGGTACTGTGATGTTACATGACAGTTTAAGAGTCCATTGTTCATTAACGTAATTGCTATGATTTTCTAAGATTGGTTGGTGACCCTAAAGTTGTTAAAGGTTCTACCAAATAAAGCTAAGGTTATCTGATAAATTTATACTTTTAATGATTTTTTTTTTCTCCTAAATTCTTGTTTTCACATTAAATTTAACATTATGTAGCTATAAATACCTTTTATAGGACATGGTTGACTCTGCCTTTCAGTGTACTGTATCTTGCTGGTTCTAGGTAAGAGGCAATTAACATAGAATCTATATTTGCAGCAAAAACTAAAATACAATGTGATAAAAAAATATCTAATGATAAAAAATTATGAATTGCTATACATGATGGAATTATTGCAATGTATAAGTTATGGGTCGTCGCAAAAATAATCACACAGTCACATGTGCATTTTGAAAGCTTTCATTATTTGTAATGCAGCAATTTATTAAAGAATCATTATCTGATTGGCATTTGTGTTAATTTATTGCACAATTTTAATAACTCCCAGATGTCGAGATGTTTATCATATATTTCATGTATTTTGAAGCACTATTTGGATGCTTCTATCATACTTTTTTCATATTCTTAAGAGATTTGTCTGGAGAATTGACATACATAATACTTTATCTAAGAGTTTGACAAATCTCCTTTTAATACAAATAACATGAACATGCAATGCAGTTTTACATTTAATTCTTTTTTTTAGTCGAGTATTTTTCTGGTAAATGGGAGATAATCCAGTTAGAACTATGTTCAATCCCCTATAATATCTGCATTATATTTGAACATGATGAATGTGCAGGTTTTAAATAAAAAAATGAAGTGGAAGGTTGAGGTGCACAAGAGGGGCCATGTTAATTTGTTGCTTATTTAAACTCTGGTAACATGTATTTATTTTAAATAAATAAAAAGACAATTTCTTATCTCTGATTACAACTAAAATCTGCATTTTAACTTTTTATGTAAATGTACCAGTGCTTATTGATAGTCCCTGTCTATTGAATTTTAAGGTTGACCAACCCAACCACATCTAGGTGTTTCGACATGCTTGTGTATTGATGGAGGTCCTGAGTTTGATCCCCAGCTGCCAGGTTAAACTAATTTAGACTTGAAAATTGGTATTACTATTAATGCTTTTTCTCTGCACAGCCTGCTGTATTCAGGAGTAGGAGCAGAACCATTTAATATAACAAATATCAATTATTTTTCTTTAAGAATGACGAAAAAAGTGTTGAAAACTGATAATTTAAATGAATTTTCTAAGTCCAAGGATCATTACTCTGCACACAATCATCAGACAGAAAAACAATTTAAACTTGATCTGTAACTTGTCATGATAAAACTACATACCAATTTTCAAATCAATATCTTCAAGCATGACGAAAAAAGTGTGGAAACCTGATTATTTGAGTGAATTTTTTTAAGTCAAAGGACCATAACGCTGCACAGAATCATCAGACTGGAACAAAATTCGTACTTGATCTGTACATGTAACTTGTCATGATAAAACAATACACCAAATATCAAATGAATATCTTCAAGCATGATGCAAAAAGTGTGGAAAACTGATTTGCTGGACTGACGGATGGAGAGACAGACTTAGTCACATACAACTGAATACTTTTATAGCTGATAAGTCACATGTAACTGATATTTTAAGTAATGCTTTAAATCAGCTGCTGCAGAGTTTCCTAATTTTTTACTTGAGAAAATTATATCATACAATTGTCTATTTATTGCTCATAGCCAAAATGTCTCTTATTGGGGGATTATTTGGGGTCATGACAATTTGACCATTATAGTAAAATTTCAGTTTGATTTAAATTATTAAATAATGTAATTTTTTCAAGTGGGTTGTTCTGGAATCCCCTGATATGGGTTTCCATGTATTTAGGATTCAACCTTTAATGTAAAACCTCAGACAGGTCCTCAGTATGTGTTTTTTTTTTATTTTTCTGAATGAAAAATTAGCGCTATACATGTTAACCTATAATCATTTCACAAACTATTTGTCAGTCAATAGTTTGAAAGACTTATATAATTTATAGCCACGATAAAAAGTTTTACAATCATTTTAATTTGTATCATTGGTTTTATAATGGTTGCCTGGCCTATTATTGCGGGTCTAACTAATTTAGCAACAAGATACAACATGAAGACAAATGTATGTGTGTTTTATTCTTAACCTTTATTTGAACTGGTAATAAATAAACCTTTCTTTTAACTTAAGTTTGAATTATTTTGTTTTGTTCGTAAGTAATGTGTTGGATGATGATATACTTTAATACAAATATATTTTATTAAAAATATAAAAAAGTAAATAAATTAAACTCAACATAACATCCAGTTGATTAACAGTAAACCTGAGAGGTATATAGTCTATGCAAAGCGGGTCTGATGGGATGTAGGACAGAACATTTTGGAAAGCAAATGAAAAACCAGATGCTCCGCAGGGCGCAGCTTAATACGACCACAGAGGTCGACCCCTGAACAGTTGGGGCAAGTATGGACACAACATTCAAGCTTGATACAGCTCTGAATTTGGATTGTGATTAAATAGTTGACACAGAATGAATGTGGTCTAAGAACTTAAAAATTTTAAATAAGACATTTACCTATTATGGTCCAATATCCAAAATCTAAATACATTGTTAGATTTAGCATATCAAAGAAACCCATATATTCAATGTGTGTTGCAATCAAACAAAGTTAAATTTTGTACCCCGATTTAGACCAACTTGAAAACTGGGTCCATAATCAAAAATTTGAGTACATGTTTAAATTCAGCATATCAAAGAACCCCAAGAATTCAATTTTTGTTAAAATCAAACTAAGTTTTATTTTGGACCCTTTGGACCTTAATGTAGACCAATTTTAAAACGGGACCAAAAATTAAGAATCTAAATACACGGTTAGATTTGGAATATCAAAGAACCCCAAGAATTCAATTTTTGATGAAATCAAACAAAATTTAATTTTGGAGCCTTTTGGCCCCTAATTCCTAAACTGTGTAAACCAAAACTCCCTAAATCAATCCCAACCTTCCTTTTGTGGTCATAAACCTTGTGTTTAAATTTTATAAATTTCTATTTACTTATATTAAAGTTATTGTGCGAAAACCAAGAAAAATGCTTAGTTAGGCCCCATTTTGGCCCCTAGTTCCTAAACTGTTTGGACCGAAACTCCCAAAATTAATCCCAAACTTCTTTTTGTGGTCATAATCCTTGGGTTTAAATTTCATAGATTTCTATCTACTAATAATAAAGTTAATGTGCGGTAACTAACTGTCTTCGGACGACGACGACGACGACGTGATACCAATATACGGACCACAAAAATTTGTTTTTGCGGTCGTATAATTAGTATTATGTTGCAGGCTACTTATAATTCTATATGGACCCCTCAAAGAGTTACTTTAAATTCAGTTATCATTGCAGATATCTGTCACATCATTTATAACACCTAAAGTGTTGATATAGAGTTAGATGGGCAGCCTTCAAAACGAAACTCAAGAGACATTTATGCTCTAAATCATCTAAGGTAGATATTGTTAAGAAAATTAGTTTTAAATTGAAAAAAATATTGTAATTTTGGGGCCCTTTATACCTTGCTGGTTTGGTGTGAGCCAAGGCCCTGTGTTGTACGCCGTACAATACTTTTACCTATATTTTTTTTACTTTTTAAACATTGTGACTTGGATTGAGAGTTGTCTCATTGGCATTTATACCACATTTCTTATATCCATCATGTCCATATCTTATTATCTATATTAAGAAAAATGTGTATATTTCAAAAACACCGTGCAAGCACTTTTTAGTATTTCATAATATATTATAATTAATAATTAAACATACATGTTTATGGTATATATCACATGTCTTTTTATACTATGCTCTAAATCATCTAAGATATATATTTGTAAGTTGATAAATTGATAAATGCTTAAGAAAAAAAATATATTTCAAAATACCTTGCAAGCAGTTTTTAGTATTTCACAAAATATTGTATATCATAATTAATAATCAATCATATGTCTATTGTAAATATCACAATTGTCTCTTGAAATCATCTTAGGTTGATATGCTTAAGAAAAAATATATATATTAAAAAAAAATTTAAGCATTTTTAAAATTCTTAGTATTTTACAATAATCATAATTAAACACATGTCTTTATATTACGTTTCTATAATAATAAAAGTGTAATAAATATATATATATATGAATAACGATAATAATACATGATGCGATACATAATCTATGGAGCTATAGAAAGTGTGACAAGTTTTTTTAATTGTTAAATTAATGTCATCTAAAATAGGTAATAACCTAACCATGAAAACTGTTAGTATATATATTACTGTAAATTATTAGTTATTCTTTACAAACAAAAGAATAGTTTATTGTCACTGATGTAATGAAAGATTTATTGTAAAAATGTATATTCTATAAGCTGTACTGATTTGAATAAAGAATTATTATCATTATCATTAGCACCTTAAAATGCTGATCATCAAGTAATGATTATTGTAGCAATATATATGAATATCTGATTCACAGTTATGTTTTTATAGCAGTTTGCCTGTGGTATTTAATTAGCTGATATTTTGGTTCGAAATAACAATATAAATACGTACTACAAAAAATACTGGAATTCAGTTTATTTTGAGAGGACAGGAAGGAATCTAGTTCTGTAAAGTAAGGAACTTATAGATAAGTTTAGAAATATAAATCCTTGCATAAACAAAATCCGGTGCACATAATGAGAAACAGTACTAATAACTTTCTCGACAACAGAGATCCTGTCTTTGTTATATCTGTTATCGAAGGATTAGGAATAATTATTTTAAATACAGTCCTTCTTGTTGTTTCATGCAAGATTAAGAAGGAAGTCAGAAATCAACTACATATATTTTATACATTTCTTGGAGTATCGGACCTATTGAATGGTTCCCTGTTACTGGTGACTTCATTCACCTACTTTTATAAAGATTTTTATCTTTTTTATAACTACAAGATTTGTTTCTCAATTGCCTTATTGGCCCAAACCCAGTTGTTCATAACTGGAAGTTTAATTTTATTACTGACATTTGTGAAATTTTTTTCCATCATCACTCCTCTGAAATGTCTGAAATATGTCACACGTGAAATGGCCATTGGTCTATCTGTTGGAGTGTGGATTTTTACTTCTGGACTTGTAATAATTCCATCACTGGTCTGGGTACAAAACCAAGTCTATACATCAGGACAAGAATGTGATCTGTACAGTGTGTATGGAGACAAAACTGAAGATTTCATAACTTTAAGAAAATCAGCCAGGGGAATTTTTATTTTTTCTCTAATAATATTGAACTCAAAGATTGTTATGACCATGATAAAAAGAAACAGAAGGGTTGGAGCTTTGAAAGATAAACTAAACACTTCCACTTATAAACCTGATATCAAAGGAGTTCTAGAAAGTAAAATGAAGACTTGTTCTTCAGTTGCTGGATCTTCAGTTGGTGAACCTGGTATTAAAGAAGTTCTAGAAAGTAAAAATGACACTTGTCCTTCAGTTGCTGGATCTTCAGTTGGTGAACCAGATATTGAAGGAGTTCTAGGAAGTAATAATAACACTTGTCCTTCAGTTGCTGGATCATCAGTTGGTGAACCTGGTATAAAAGGAGTTCTAGGAAGTAAAATGAACACTTGTTCTTCAGTTGCTGGATTTTCAGTTGGTGAACCTTGTATTAAAGAAGTTCTTGGAAAGAAAGTGGAAACTAGAACTTCCATTGATGAACCTGGTCACAACAAATATTTGGAGAGTAAACTGGACACTTGGGGTAATGTTGCTGAATCTGGTACCAGTAGAGTTTTCAAAAATGTACTGGATTTCTCAATTTTAGTTGATGAACCAGGTAACATTGCAATTCTGGAAAGCAAACCACACATCAACCGAGTTATGGATGGAAAACTAGATAGTATATCTTACATGTCTGTTTTAGAGCCGGGTACCAGTGGAGGTCTAACAACAAAAATGGATATCTCCAGTACTCTTGATGAACCTGGAACTAGTCAAAAAATATTTAACACTAACAACACAGAAAATATGTCGTTGCCAAAAAGAAAAATATCAAAGTCACGAGTATATATAATAAGTGAGTTGGAAAGTCAAATTAGTGAAAAGAGGAGAATAATAAAGGATCACGATCAAAAACGTAAAACAACGACCAAGCAGCGACTAATAGGAACACTGACCTACAATTTTCTGAAGTCAAAAAACTTTAAGGCCTATTTGACAGTTCTCATGCATGTAGGATTCCATTTATTGAGTGGTATGCCATCATTTGTATTTTTATCTAACGGACAATTACTGTCTTGTTATACCAGTAGTAGAAGTATCAGATTTGTTTGTGCTATGTGTAGATATTTTGTATCATTAATTAATCCCGTTCTGATATTGCTCAGAATACCAGTATTCAGGACAACATTGACGACATTGTGTAGTAAATGTATACAAAGACAACCCAAATAGTACTGACAATATATCTATCAATTTATGTCATGATTGATTTGTACTTACAGGGTATTTGGAAATAAAATATAGGCACTTAAAAGGTAATTTTAACTGGCAAAATCACCCTTACTTTTTGGTGGGGTTAGTCTTGCTCAGTCTTTAGTTTTCTGTTGTGTTTTGTGTACAGTTCGTCTTTTTCTTTACTAGTCATGTCAGTGTCAGTTTATTTTTCAACTTGTGAGTTCAGATGTCCCTTTGGTATCTTTAACCCCTCTTTTTCAATTCTCTTCTATACTGCTTTTGGACATCCCCTTTTTTAATAGATTTTTTTTTACAGTTATCGATAACAAAACATGGAAATGATGATATCATCCAGAGGGGATAAGAATCTAATATTGACAATACAATTGAGAATGGAAATGGGGAATATGTCGAAAAGACAACAACCCGACCAAAGAGCAGATAACAGCCGAATGTCTTCTATGGCCATAGACTGGATTTAAATGAAAATGTCATGGAATCTGTTAACAATTTATTCTGTTATCAGAATATGTTATGACATTTCACACAGCAAACGCTGTTATATTTTACCAAATGCTGTAGCAAGTTTATTGAAAGTTTATTTATTTCGTTTGTTTGTTTGTTTGTCTGTTTATTTACACTACTAGACTTAATTTAACAAAAACATGTTGTCTTTAAATGACAGTCTCTCCTGAGTGCTTTATAATCATTTTAACAATATCTTTGAACAATCTGTTGACCCTTTTGATAAATGTTGATATTTGGGAATCTGAACTTTACAATGATAGACAAAATAAACAGCATGGAAATAAACTAAGAACTTACAGATTATTGAAAGAAAATATTTATATTGAAAAATACTTGTTAAATTTAAAGGAGGATGAAAGGCGACTGCTCACTAAGTTCGGAGTCAGTGCACATAAATAAGAAATCAAAAGAGGCAGATATATGGGGCTTCGAGTGGAGGATATAATATGTAAATTATGTAACACTGAGGTTGAGGATGAAATTCATTTTTCTTCTTCAGTGTCCTGTTTTAGAAAATAAAAGATCTGAATATACAAAATTACTTAAAAAAGGTTAATAAAAACTTTAAAAGCCTCCCAAATAATTCAAAATTAATAAGGTTAATGTCATCAGAGGATAATCTTATAATTATATATTATTGTGTACTTTATTCAAGAGAGAAAATCAATTCTTGATACAGTTTAGTCATCGGTAGTTTGTCCATCTATATTATATTGTAAAACTATAATATATATCATTTTTGCAGAAATTATTTGGTTGAAAAAGACTTGACTTTGTTTAACAGTATAAAATTGAGAATGGAAATGGGGAATGTGTCAAAGAGACAACAACCCGACCAAATAAAAAAAAAAAAAAAAAAAAAAAAAAAAAAATACCTATAACCTTGTTTCTGCTTCAAGTTCAATTTTTTGTCGCCAACTGTGATTAACAGATATTTGTTTTACGTTTTTTTCCCGTCTTTTGAGCCAAAAAAAAAACCAGTTCACAGTATTGTTTTCTCATTTGTTGTAATTAGAATCTTCACATGTATATAGTTTATAACATACCATTTGTAATTCATGATCACAAAAAAATATACCTTGCTTTTACATGTTTAACTTTTGTATAAGTACTTTTTCAATGATATTGTCAAAGAAAACATTTACTTTTAAGATCATGTAGAGTTTATTTTCAATTTATCTCTAACCAGTTTAGTTCATAAATCAGTTATAATTATTAGGTACGTTCAGCCTAGCTCATTAAAGGACAAGGGTTTTCTTACTTTTGGACCGTGTCATTTCGTCAAACTAAATCAGTGTTCCTTTCTGACCATCGTTTAAGATAAAAGTTGAGACTTTAAATAAACTTGACTGAAAACATTGCGTCGCTAAAACGAGATGATTAAGTACTTCCCTCTTCGAAACAATCAATTTTAGAAAAGTTGTCATAACGATATATCCTTTTATAATACGAGTAGGTGACATCGAAGAAAGGCAAAAGATACGAGAAAGGTACATTCAAACTCATAAGTCGAAAAATACTCCATGGCAACAACAAAAAAAAGACAAAAAGACAAAAAACAGGACACACCCAACAAATAAAATACAAACTAAAGAATTAACAACACGAATCCCAGCAAAAACAAGGAGCAATCTCAGGTTCTCCGTAAAGTTAAGCAGATCCTGCTCCGGCCACAAGTGGCACCGGTCATGTTTCTCATATAAATTTAAACTAAAAGAAGCAGAGAAGCAGTGAGAAAAGACGAAAAGGAACAAGAAGTTAAGAAGAAGGCCGTAAAACTCCAACTAAGTTCCAAAAGTATGTAAATGTAAGTTATGTAACAGCTATATTTAAAAGAGGCGACCACCGATTCAATGCCAGTAACAACGGCCCAGTTTCATTGACATGTATTGCTGCAACTCACAAGAACATATCATAACAAGCAGCAGACTGAAACATTTACAAAAGAACACCAGACTCATTGATAGCCAATAGGATTTATTAAGAGTTCGGAAAATCTGTGACACCCGAAGTTACTTAAGGGAGTTCGCTTCTCAGTTTCAAAGTAATTAACTTTTCAAAACACTAGTTTATATTGATAAGGAATTAATAAAGGAATCCAAAGAGCAAAAAAATTATATAGGTCACCGTGCTTGTTTTCGAGATATGAGCCATTGAAATTTTAGCGGGAAAATATTCTCTCTTGACTTTTCATAGCTTTATCATTGACAAGTTAAAACTCTCAAAAACTGTTAGAAAGTAATTTAAATTTTATAAGACTTTTACAGATGGCTTATCATTATACATGTTAAAGAATTTCAAAAAGAAAAATGGGGGTCACCAAGAAGATTTTTTCAAGGCATTCAAATGGATAAAACCAGAGGATTCCGAAAATCTGACAAAAAATCCAAAACATGACAAGCCAGCTTCCTTAACTATCTCATGAACGCGTATTACATTTCTCAATTGAAGTATTCTATATTTGTCATTTCGGGGTCTTTTATTATAGCTGACTATGCGGTATGGGCTTTGTTGAAGGATGTACGGTGACCTACAGTTGTTATTTTCTGTGTTATGTGGACTATTGTAGAGAGTTGTCTCATTGGCAATCATACGACATCTTCTTTTTGATATATAGCCATGACAATCCAACATGACATAACTATCACAGATTTCTCCAAGGCATTTTGTAAAGTTCCACACAAACGACTGTTATCGAAACTGAATTTTAAACATTCTTGGTTTTCTAAAAAGTAACCTCAAGATATACAAACAATAGACCAAAGCCGTATCAAACTTAATACTAGTCAGTTCAAACTGTTGAGTACCGTGCATATATACAGGATTATGAGAAGAAGAAAAATAAGTACTAACGGCGATCAATCGTGACAACTTCCTGATATCGTGTTTGCAACAACGGTAACATTCTTTTACGAGGGTCTTGATTGGGGGGGGGGGGGGGGGGGTCTGTAAGTCTATAAACATTTATTTTTCACCCCTTTTTTCTCTAATCTTCAAAAAATTAACCCCTTTTTTCTCTTATCTTCAAAAAATTAGACCACGCATTTCTCTAATCTTCATTTTTTTTTGCCCATTCTTCTCTAATCTTCATTTTTTAAGGGCATTATTCTTTATTCATTTAACCCCATCCAAACCCTCTTTTACCTCTTAGTAAGCAAAAAAAAAAAACAGACTATCGGCTTAATCTTTTAGAGATCTTTTAACATAATGTATACGTTTACAGGTTACATCTCTGTCAAATAACTTTCCGGATGGTAAACAATACTGCATTGAATTTTGTTGACAGATCATTGTCGTAAATACTGAACGAATTATCATACATAAAGAAAAAAAGTTTAAACACGAATTTCTTTGTAATTCCTCCAAAATCATATCTTTTTTATAATTGTGAAATCTAAAACATTATCGTTTTTACAAATACTTTTTGCATTTGTAGTTTTTTTTTCTATGTGCGCAAGTTAATTGTAGATTTTTAAATGTATAGATTAAAGAGGAGGGGCAATAGGGGGTCTGTTAACATGTTAACAACTCCGCGATTTTGGCAAAAACAGTTAACAAAAAATGCAAAAATGCTGATAACAGTTGACAAAGTGGGTTGAAAACAGATAACAGTTTAAATTGATCTCGGATAACAGTTCACAACACCTTGAAAAAGGCCAAAACAGGTTAACATAAAAAGGTATTGCCCTCTTTCATTAAAATACAATGCCACTGGTATCACGCTATACCTTTGAAGTTCACCTGATTAAAGGGACAAGTGAACATTTCTCATCACTTGGCTTCATTCGTTCGTTGTCCGTCGTCCGTCGACATAAGACGTCACAAAATTCTTTTCTGAAACTACTGGGTAAATTTTTGACACAATCATCATTAGGGTTACTTGTTTCAAAATGTGTTCCATGACCTTTCCGGCCTAACAACATAGCCGACATGGCTAAAAATAGATCATTGTTATCAGTGTTTTGTCTATAAACTTTAGAACCGCTACAAAACAAAATCGACAGTAACTGTTGCAGAATCGGTCAGAATATTGAAATCTTCTGTCCATTTCATCCAAACTACCAAACGACTTCTCATAAGAGATATTGCCTTTAGCTGTTAAATTTCTAAAAAAATATTTCATGTTTGTCCATTATCTTTGAAATCATAATAGGTAAATAGAATACACAGATAGCAAAAATGGTCGGCAATACATGTACAGGATTTAAAATTTGTCAACCAGACAGAAATCGTCGGTCGATACTTTATTGTTCATGAGAGATTGTACGTATTGTCCTTTTATAATGATTTTCCTATTTTATTGCTTTTAAATTATGATCTTGAAAACTATGATAGATAGATAGATTCTCTCAATAGCAAACAAGATAAGCAAGACAAGATCCACACATAAGTTAAAAAGACAGAAATCGTAAGTCGACAATATGTTGGCCTCGAGCATCACTGAAGAGACAATGATTTCGGAACGCGTATCTGGTGAGGAAAAATTGGTACTGTTTATGTTATTATATCGACAGCATAATGAAGGTATTATCCTTTAATTAGGATTGTTCCCAATTTGATGCATTTTTCATATTATCTTGAAAACTTCCATAGATTAATAAAATCAGTTAACTCTTAATATAGTTATTCCCCTTAGATGATGATTTTAACAAAATAAGTGGTCATTGTTTGAGATTTAGGTGAGCGCCTAGTGACTCTAATGGGCCTCTAGTTCAAATATATTTTTATTCAGGAAGTCTTTCGTCTTTTAAAAAAATTTCTTTGTGTCAGTTATTACTCGTGTTAATTCATAACAAATGTGAAAACGTTTTCAATATAGACTGTAATATATCAATCAGAAAATGGCAATGTCTAAAGTTTTACTGGCTCTATGTAAATGTATACTGCTAGTAGGTGAGTATTCTTTTTAATATAATCAATAAGGGTATATTGTTGATATTTTAGAAAATAAGAAAAAACGTGGATGAGTCGGATTTGACATAATTTACCTTGGTGATATTTTCACCTGCTAGTTTCACATTTTTAAATTATTTTGTCCTGAACCGAAAAAGCTATTGATACTATCAGAGGGAGAAAATGGGGATCTCTATCATGTGTGAGGCCCTCATGGGGTCGGCCAAGAAATCACATAAACATTAATATTTTTTAACAAGATAATCAAAGAGCTATAATACAGTCCTAGATTATCAAATAATCAAATAATCATGGTATATTTTGTCTGTTAATCATATAATGACTATAAAAACTGCCAAGTAATCACATAATCACCAACCAATGACGAGGCTCATTTGTATCATTTCCTTTAAAGGATATTTTCAGATTTAAGATGCATAAACCTATACCGTAATCTGAATAATAAAATAAGTAAACTGGAATTTATTCAAACGAATCTCTGGGAGAAAGACTATGCATATTTTGTAGCAATTGCAAAACGACCGAAACTGAGTACCATTTTTACCTTTGACTGCCTTTTTTTTAAATTCATTGTCGAATTAAACTTTTTGGTGATTTTTAACAATTTAAAGACAATTTCTCAAATTTTTATCAAATTTGTGAGTACTTTCTACAAAAGCTAGAAATTGAGCAAAGTATATAGTTCGTGCATTTCATATAAGACACCAGTTGCTGTATTATCCTTAGCATTAAAGTTATTTATATTTTATAATTTTGAATTAATTGAGAAATATCATATTAACATTTAGTGCAAGAAACTGTATAAAAAAATGACTTATTCTGTAGGACCAATGGTCCGGATGCAACAATTATAATACAAACTTTGTAATTGTCTTATCGTACATTTTGAATAATTGAAGTTTTTATTGTTTAATGTACATGGGTAGTTGAATTGAAATTGATAACTTGTTTATAATTTGCAAAATTATAGTATATACTATAAACTTATTATGATAAAATAAAAAGTCACACAGATTTTGCACATATTATACATGGACACTCTAATTTTGATAGAAGGAAAAAAAAATAAACGATAGCTATAGAGTTTTGAGATAAGATATAGGAATATATCTCTTCTCTTAATGTGTGCGCTCAAAAATAATCAAAATGGGACCAATGTGTTTGTTTTCTTGCCTTTGAGCATACTATTTCAATTCATTATACATTATCTGAATTATCTGATATTATATAAAGAAAAGATGAAAACGGTAATCGAATACACCAAAAAATATAAATCTATTGCATGTGTCAGTAATCGTGCCCATCCTTGATCTATACGATTTTGTTTCTGATATTTTACCAGCAAGATGGCATTAACAGTTTTAGTCCAAAGACGCGATTAACAGTTAACATAGGTTATGAGAAGACTTTTTTATAATGAATTCCTTTTTTACCTTAATCCCTCTAATAACATATCTGTCTGTGTAAATGATAACACATTTTCTTTGATATGCATTTGTTTTTGCTTCTACAGGTTTAACAAAGGCCACATACAGTAAAATGAATGAACAGACCGTCAACGTAATAGATTATTCCATGAAAAATTTGACATCAATGCCTATTTTCCAGCAAAATTCTACAACAGATATAAATCTGCGTGGAAATTTATTACAGGTAGTTCCTGCATTGTCTTTTCAACAATCGAAAAAACTAAAAAGCTTAGATTTGTCTATGAATAAACTAAACCTGATTGAACGGGGAGCATTCGCGGGACTAACAGAACTTATATATCTCTCCCTTAGAGATAATAAGTTAACGTCAAATTCGATCCATGTGGGAATATTTCAAGATTTGATCTCGCTCCAGGATTTAAACATTCATTTAAACTTTTTCTCTTATGAATATACACTTGTTTTGCAGTCCGAAATATCGCATTTAAAGTCATTGGTAAGGCTAGGAATTGATCTTCGCGGACAACTCCAAATAAATAAATGCTTTTGTAAATTATCTGAATTACAGGATCTTGAACTTGTTGGATTGCGGAGATATTCAGACAATTTATTTCAAAACTTGAAGTGTCTTAAAATAGAAATATTATCACTTGATTCTGTGGTTTTTCTAGCACCAGATACGTTCATCTGCTTTCCAACGTTAAAAACACTAAGGATACGTATTGTGTATAGATTTGCTACGTACGACACTATAAGCAGTATATTTAATTCTTTTAAGGTTTTCAAAGGTAAAAATATGACAGAAATAAGTATCTATAATAATCCACATAGAAACGGGTTTGTGTTAGGCCACAGGCATTTCGCAGTTCTTCAAGAAATATGTCTCCAAAAATTAAATTTGATGGATGATAGTATACTTGGCATACAGTTTGGACCTTTTTTAAAATATGGATATACGGATAATTGCTTAGAAGAATTAAACATAAATTTAATGTTTGACAGCACCAATAGTTATGTTTTTGCATTTTGTGCGTTTAAACACTTGAAAATATTGGGAATTCCACATGTAGTATCTAAAGACAACAGACTAGAACGATCGACACCAAATGATGTATCTTACTCGTTTTGCCTTCCAAAAACTTTAGAACAATTGGACTACCACTCGAACATTAAATCATATTGTACGAGGAGAATTGCTAATCTAACTATTCTGAATGGGTCAAATTTAAAAGTTGTTAATATGGCTAACGTTACAGTCCGAGATTGCAATGGCACAATTTATGGCATTGAAAATCTAGAGTATTTGGACATGTCGGGATTTGACTGCAGAGTTTTGAGTGAACATCTCCTGTCACATTTTCCTAAATTGATTACTCTTATTGCACAAGATGCTACTCTTGGAATCGGTTTGAATACCCTTAACAATGCATCAGAATTTCTAAAGATCAATGCAGATCTAAAACATATTGACCTGATGAAAAATAGCATAAAATCTTTACCAGATGGCTTGTTCAATCATCCTTTTAGACAAAAGCTTACTATTATTTTAGACAGAAACAACTTTCAATCACTTCCAAACTTTCCATCGAAACCAAATACATTTCAACTTATCAGTCTGAAATACAACAGAATTTCTTGTTTAAGCGAAGACGATATGGCTAAACTTAACATTATAAAACCTTCAAGAATATTTCTTCATGGAAATCCGATGGAATGCTCTTGTAATACATTAACATTTCTTACATGGGTGCAACATTCAGGTCTTATAAGTGATGTCGATGAAATAGAATGCATCAGCCAAAATGGGACTCTTGTAATTTTGTCTCAATTCTTGCAAAACCTAAAAACATATGAAATCAGTTGTCAATCGAAACTATGGATAACATTGGCAAGTTGCATTAGTGCATTCGCCATATTGGCTTTAATCTTTGGAATAATATACTATCGCTACAGATTTGCATTTGAATATTTCTTTCTGAGAATAAAGATGAAACTTAGGCATTACCAGCCTCTTTCGGAAGAGTTTATCCATGATGCGTTTATTTCATACAGTCATAAAGACATGACATGGGTCAAAATTCTCTACGACAAATTGCACTCAAAAGGTTTCAGCCTCTGTTTATATCACAAGGATTTTAAATTAGGGAAGCCTATTGCCGATTGCATCGTAGAAGCAATAAATTCAAGCAGAAAGATCGTATTTGTTATCACTGAGGATTTCCTGCAGAGTAGCTGGGGAACGTATGAAATAGAAATGACAAGAATGCATGCCTTCAGAAAGGGTCGTGAATCAATGGTTGTTGTAATACTGAAGGATGACATTAAAAAAGACAAACTTCCAAAGTCATTGAAGGAAATTTGGTATAAAGTTGTCTGTATTGTGTGGCCATCTGATCCCGACGCTCCTTATAATTCTGAGGAAATCTTCTATGAAAAACTATGTATAGCATTATCTGACAGTCGCATTAGAATGAATGATGATAATATCCAAATGACATAGTTTAACATCAAACCTGTGAAAAATTCTATAGTATGACACAAATAAGATGTTCTAATCATAAAATATGTTCAGCCACATACCATTCGACTTTAGTTGATTGGATATTCAGGGTCAAAATTAGTTGTATGATTATCAGTTTTAGTTTTTTTAAGATATTCCTGAAACGCCTTGGACGATTAAATATTGATTTAAATGTGATGAATTTTGAACTGTTTATTTGGGTCCTACTAAAAAACTCCCGGGTGAAGAAAAAATCCCCGGGAAAAGAAAAAGCACCCGGGAAATTGAAAAAGTGCCCGGGAAAAGAAAAGCGCCCGGAGAACATGGAGAAGGAAAAAAGTGCCCGTGGAAAATACATAGATATTGTATTGGCATGAGACAACTTTGTTTCGATGAAATAAGTTGTGCCGGCATATGTTTAGAAATTTTAAACAAGTATTTTGCAAACTCAGATAATAGACATTTGTCATAAAGGACAAAAACAAGTATGAATGTTTCAATTTTAACAATAATATATGCATACAACGTTTACAAAATTTAGGTTAGAAAGAAACCCACTCCAAAAGACATGTTTTTCAAAAACGAAATCAAAATGAAAAATGCAAAAACAACTTAAATTTTACAGATAAATAATAATTTTATAAAATTAAAAGAGTTACACATTATTTAAGAACTATAAAAGTGACAAGCGCATGTTATTATAACTATAGACTTCTGGTATTTTCTTTGTAGGACCAAGAATCTCTAACCATTCTCGTTAATATTGTATCGTTTCAACAGCAGATATATGTAGCTTTAACTTTTCTGTTCTTAGTGGCAGGATTGTTGAAACCCTTCCATGATCTTCCACTGTCAATTCAAGTGTGTTCAATAAAATACAAAACTTTGAAAAGTGTTCACCATGCAGTTGCGAATATTAGACGTCAGGCACTAATTTTTTTTAAAACTAAATATACGTATGTTTTGATCGAGGACAATATGATTCTTCTATATACTCTTGTTTATATTTACTTACTTACTTTTAAAGCTAAAATGTAAAAGTGCAACAACAATATCTACACACTTTAGATGTAGCACCGTGCATATCCCAATCTATATTAAGAACAAAACAAGCAATGCTTACTTTTTTTATTAAGGAAAACATTCATTTTTATAAAAATATTCTTATTTTATTCTCCCGGGTCCCTTTTTTTCCCGGGCGCTTTTTTTTTCACTTCCAGGGCGCTTTTTCTTATACCCGGGCGTTTGTTTTTCTTCCCGGTGCTTTTTCTTCATCCGGGCGCTCCCGTGCGCTTTTTAGTAGGACCTGTTTATTTGCAGGTGTGAAATGTCATGTGTGTAACAAACTTTAATATATCAAAAATTTATGAATACATTATGACTCGACTGTAGTATTAAGACGCCAAAGAAAAACGTTGCAAACGACATCTTTTTATATGTATAGATGTTGCATTTTATTGAGAAATAAAATAAAACTATTGCAATGACTCATCTAATCGAAATTACGGAATCGCACAAAATGTAATTATTGATTATGGAGCAATCGTGACAAACTTCCTGAATCGTATTTTCAACAAAGATAGCATTTTTAATTTACAGTAAACCGACAAAAAATATCGGCTTGTCCTTTTAAAGATCTGTAAACACAATTTATCTATGTATACAGCTGGTTACACCTCTGTCAAATACTAAATTACTTCCTGGATCGAATATATACTGCATTGAATTTTGGTTATAGATCATTGCCGTAAATAATGAACGAAAAGAAAAAAAAGTCCCATATATAAGGAACTAAAGTTTAAACATAACTTTCTTTGTAACTCTTCCAAATCAGGTTTATTATCCATTCTTATGAAATCACAAAACCTTATCGAATTTTCAACTACTGGAATTTCTCTTTTTTTTTTTGTTTGCACATTTTATACAGTTTTAAATGAATAGATGATAGAAAACTGTATCATGATCTGTCTTCGAAGCTCACCTGGTCCAAAGGGACAACTGAACTTTTCTCGGCCTTGGCTTCCATCGTCCGTCGTCGTTCGTTAACCTTAACAAAAATCTTATCTTTGAAACAGCTGGGACAAATTTAACCAAACTTTGCCACATTGGGGTATATATAAAAAAAGAAGATGTGGTAGCTTGTTTCAAAATGTGTTTGAAGACCTTACAAGCCACCCAGCATGACAGACATGGCTAAAGATAGAATATATTATAAGTGTTTTGTCTGTAAACGTGAAAACTGCTTTAAAAAAGAGAAAAATCGGCAGTGGAAGATTGGTCATAATATTGAAATCTACAGTTCATTTTCATCAAAAATATCAGACGACTTCTTATACGATTGATTGGTTGTTGGTTGCTTAATGTCCAGTGTCAAATATTTCATGCATGTTCAGGACGAGTCTCTCTTATACCAGTTATTGCCCTTATATGTTAAAATCTACCAATTTTATCATTTTCGTCAATTATCTTGAAACTGATTTTAGGTAGATATTAAAAGAATAGCGAAAATGATCAGCAGAACAAGATCTATAAATAAGAATCCTAGTCGACACCTTGTTGAAGTTATTGTCCTTTAATGACGATTTTAGCTTGGTTTTTTCTCTCTCTTAAATTATGTTAAAAACTATGATAGATATATTAATTCTGTCAACAGTAAAAGTGTTAAGCAATACAAGATGTACACGAAATTAATTAGCAAGTCAGAAATCTTCAGTTGAAGTTATTTCCCCTTAAATACGATCGTTCCCAATAGGTTGCATTTTTCTCTATTATCTTGAAAACAACAATAGATAGATAGTATTGTTTGACACTTAATAGAGTTGTTCCCCTTTGATGACGATTTTTTTTTTCAAATTAAGTGGATATCGTCGAAGATTCAGGTAAGCGACTGGTGACTCTTACAAGTATGAATCTCTAGTTCAAATACATTATAATTCAGGAAGTTATTTCGTGCTTTAACATTAAATTTCCTCCTCTCAGTTATTATATGTTTAAAACTATAACCAGATGTTAAAAGGTTGACTATAGACTGTAAAATATCCTTAGTCTCAAGTTTTTCCGACACTTTATCAATGTATACTGCTAGTATGTGAGTATTCTTATTTAATATCATCAATCAGGAAATAGTCCTATTATTGCTAACATGTCTGTGCGGATCAGATTTTGATATGACTTTCAGGAAATAGTGCTATTATTTTTAACATGTCTGTGCGGGTCAGATTTTGATTTGATGTTGAATATTTTGATTCCCTTTAATTTGTTTAATTTAAATTTCACCTGCTTAATTGACCTTTTATACCTTTGCTTGAACCAAAAAAGCGTTTGAAACCATCAGATAGGGAAAATTGACTGATTTTTTTCTTGTGCATTCTGTCGTGATGTGTTCCATTCATTATTAATTTGTTGATTGATGGTGTTTAACTTTGTGGACTGTCTGCCATATCGTGGCCATTTTGGCAGTTTTCGGTAGAATCCGCTACTCTCCTTGTTAGATACGGTTGTGGAATCGGCCGAGTTAGGACGAATGTAATCGTGGCGTCTTATATGTATTAGTGGAGGAATTCGGAAAACGAATGAGTTTTTAAAATTGTCAGAATTGTTTTTTTCTATCTTTTGCCATTTTCAAGACTCCAACACAAAAATCTGTTTTTGTATTGTTATAAAATTCCTTGCTTTGAGAAGATATTAATTAGGTTTTCGTTCAAATAATGTGATATTAAAAATAGGGGTTTACTTTATTTATTTTTGCTGTGTGAATCATTTCAGTTTGTACCACTTTAAAAATTTAGATTAACGACTCCCCACATGAAAAGATTTTAATTGTCAAACATACGTGTGTTATGTTAAATGTTCTTAAAATAGTGTAATTGAGGTTTGTTTTGTAATATCAAATGAAAAATAATTATTGAAATTCAAGTCTTATTTTGCAACAATGCCATGAGCATTTGTTGAGAATTATTCTATCAATTTAGATAAGAATTGTCGAATAAAACATTAGTTGATATGCTCTTTTGTCTATTCATATTGTATATTTAAATATTAACCTAGATACTTTTTAATTTTCAAAATTAATAATAAAAATTAAAATTGTTTAATTATCAATTCCTGTTATTGGAGTTTATTTTATCTTCTGGGAAGTCAAAATATATTTAATATTGTATGGTTCTTAATTTGAACTGTAATAAAAAAAAATCCAAAACAAAATCATAAAACAAATTGAAAAATGTTTTATTTCAAATATTTATAAGTTAAATTGATTAATTATTCGTAATTTACTGAGACACAAATGCATTACTAATTGAAAAGTAAGCCAAATTAAGAGTGAAAGAAAGACAAATTATCGATAAAATATAAAATAAAATACGGGAAGATAGATCTTTTATGTTTGAATTGTGCTCTAAGTAGTAAAAAGTGTTCTTGCTTCAAAACAAATTATTTGAACTCATTACACATTTGAATATAAAAGTTACAGTGATCTTCTCTTACATAGCAAATATTATCCTGAATTAAGGAAGTTCTTTGCTGAGTTTCAAAATGAATAGCTTTTCATAAAACTAGTATATATTGATAGGAGATTATTTAAGGAATCAAAAAAGCAAACGAATATATGGAGGTCAAGGTGCATGTTTTCGAGATATTAGCCATTGAAGTTTTGGCGGGAAAACGTCTCTCTTGATTTTTCATAGCTTTATCATTTACAAGTTAAAGTTCTCAAACACTGTTAAAATACAAATAATTTTTTTTTAGACTTTTACAAATGGCTTATAATTTTATAGGCAAAAGACATATAAAAAGAAAAATGGGAGTCAATTGGCAAATTTTCTTAAGGCATTGAATTGGATAAAACCAGAGTATTCCGAAAATCTGACAAAAATTCCAAAACATGACAAGCGAACATCCTTAAACAAAATATATTCTGTATTTGAAAATAACATTTTCTCAAAATTAGCATATTTCACTTCACATTTAACGATCATTTTTCTGAAATACTACAATCAAAATGGTTGGAGAGCTAAAATCTGCATAATGTCTTTATTTGTTAGTGCCACATGTGGAGCAGGATCTGCTAACTCTTCCGGAGCACATGCGATCACCCCCAGTTTTGGTTGGGTTCGTGTTTCTTAGTCTTTGGTTTTCTTAGTTGTGTCTTATGTACTATTATTTGTCAATTTGTGTTTTTTTAATTTTTTAGCCACGGCGTTATTAGTTTATTTTCGAACTATGGGTTTGACTGTCCCTCTTGTATCTTTTGCTCGTCTTTTTTAAACAGATAAAATGCAAATATGAGATAAAAAGTCGATAAACATTTTAATTATGTAATGATGGTTTGAAAAACTAATTTATTTTTAGAACGTTAAAGAAATACTCCATCGAACACAATATCTGCTTTTGTAAAGATCCAACTATACTTTATGATCATATTAATTTTTCATTACTTCTGCAGGTTTGATGAAGGCTACATACAGTACAATAAATGATCAGAATGCCAACTTAATAAATTCTGCCAGCAAAAAATTGACATCAATGTCTGATTTCGTTCCAAATTCTACCACATATCTACTTCTGGGTTAGACCTGTCTAATAATTTACTTAGGGTGATTGAACGGGGAGCATTCGGTGGACTAGTCGATCTTACTTATCTCAACCTTAAAACTAACAAATTAACTTCAAATTCTCTGCATACGAACATCTTTCAAGATTTGATCTCGCTTCAATATTTAGCAATAGATAATAACCTTTTCCACGACGGATATACATTTTTGCAGGCAGAAATATTTAGAGTAAGATCATTGGATACACTTGGAATTGATTTTCGCGGACGAGACCAAATAGATAAATGCTTTTGTAATTTATCAAAATTACAAGAACTTCAAATTTGGGGAATGACAGGACAAACGTATTCAGATAATACATTTCACAACCTAAAGTGTCTTGAAATAGAAACATTGTCACTTGATTCGGTAATTTCTCTAGCACCAGATACGTTTATTTCTTTGACAATGTTAAAGACAATTAGGATAAAGATTATGAAAAGGTTAGCTACGTACGACATCATTAGCAGTATATTTAGCGCGTTTAAGGTTTTCAAAGGTAAAAATATGACAGAAATAAGTATCACTAATAATCCACATAGAAACGGGTTTCTGTTGGGTCATAAGCATTTTACAGTACTTCAAAAAATATGTCTACGGAAGTTAAATTTGATGGGCGATAGTATACTTGGCATACAGTTTAAACCTTTTTTAAGATATGGACACGAGGAAAATTGTTTGGAGGAATTAAACATTAATTTAATGTTCGACAACAGAGATAGTTATGTTTTTGCATTTTGTGCGTTTGAACATTTGAAAATAATCAGAATTCCACATGTGATAGTTAGAGACTCAAGAGTTAGAGGCAAACGCTCAACTGAAAATGACGTATCGTACACGTTTTGTCTTCCAGAAACTTTAGAACAACTGGACTTCCATACGAACGTTAAATCATATAACAGGAGGAGAATTGCAAATTTAACTATTTTGAATGGGTCAAATTTAAAAGTTGTAAATTTAGCTAACGTTACATTCCGAGATTGCGATGGTACGATTAACGGCGCTGAAAATTTGGAGTATTTTGATATGTCAGGATTTAACTGCAATGTTTTGGGTGTTAATCTTCTTTCGCATTTTCCTAAACTGATTACTCTCATTGCACAAGATGCTTATCTTGGAATTGGTTTGAATTGCCTTCAAAATGCCTCAAAATTTCTAATGATGAATTTAGATCTGCAACACATTGACCTGGTGAAAAATAACTTAAAATATCTACCAGATGGATTTTTTCTTCATCCTTTTAGACATCAGCTATCTATCATATTAGATAGAAATAACTTCCAATCGCTACCGAACTTTCCATCGGAACCCAACTTTATAAAACTTATCAGTCTGAAATACAACAGATTTTCGTGTTTAAGCGAAGACGAAATGGCTACACTTAACATTATAAATCCTTCAAGTATATTTCTTCGTGGAAATCCGATTGAATGCTCTTGCAATACACTCCGTTTTCTGAAATGGGTACACCATTCAGGTTTTATAAGTGATATTGATGAAATTGAATGCGTCAGCCAAAATGGGACTCTTGTAATATTGTCTCAATTCTTGGGAAATCTTAAAACATTTGAAATCAGTTGCCAATCGAAGCTATGGATAACATTGGCTAGTTGCATTAGTGCCTTCACCATTTTGGCTTTAATCTTTGGAATAGTTTACTATCGCTACAGATTTGCATTTGAGTATTTCTTTTTAAGAATGAAGATGAAGCTTAGGCATTACCAGCCACTGTCGGAAGAGTTTATCCATGATGCGTTTATTTCATACAGTCATAAAGACATGACATGGGTCAAAATTCTCTACGACAAATTGCACTCAAAAGGTTTCAGCCTCTGTTTATATCACAAGGATTTTAAAGTAGGGAAGCCTATTGCCGATTGCATCGTAGAAGCAATAAATTCAAGCAGAAAGATCGTATTTGTTATCACTGAGGATTTCCTGCAGAGTAGCTGGGGAACGTATGAAATAGAAATGACAAGAATGCATGCTTTTAGAGAGGGTCGTGAATCGATGGTAGTTGTTATACTGAAAGATGACATTAAAAAATACAAACTTCCAAAGGCCTTGAAAGAAATCTGGTATAAAATAGTCTGTATTGTGTGGCCAACTGATCCGGAGGTCCCGTATAACTCTGAGGAAATCTTCTATGAAAAACTATGTATAGCATTATCTGACAGTTGCAGTAGAATAAATGATAATAATATTCAAATGAGATAGTTTAACATCAAACGTGTGCAAAATTCAAATGAATGACATAAGACAGTAAATAAAGGCAACCATTGTATACCGCTGTTCAATAGCTATAATTCGATTAAACAAAAACAAATCCAGATAACAAACTTTATCATTTCTATTATGGACTTGGCTCATTGTTGAAGGTCGTACGGCGAACTTTAGTCATTTGGTCTCTCTTGTGGAGAGTTGTCTCATTAACAATCATACCACATCTTCTATTTTTATATTAAACCGAGGTAAACACTTTATAAAGAAAACAACGGAGCGACAGAACAACTTTATAAAACCGTTATGCATAGACGTTAACGAGAATCGTGCGAAGATATTATCTTATGTTCTAATTATGAAAATGATCAGCCACATATCATTAGGCTTTAATTGATTGATTTTTTTGGGGTAAAAATGAATTGTTTGATTTCAAATTCTGTCTAGCGGAAAGTGAAACTTAATAATGTAAATAGCTCGTTTCAATTCGAAATTATATTGGGAACGGGGATTATAAAACTACATTTAGTTTTTTAAGACGTTTAAAACAGCTGATTGACGCGAGTAAAATTATTATCCCACTAATTTAAAATAGATTGTATTTCAATTTACAAGTTTGATATATAAAGTTATGAACAAAAAATCACTACCTTTATTTTTTAGAGTTTCTTGAAAATCTTTTGAAGATAAGAAGTTGTGAAATGTCATGAGTGAAACAAATGTCTATGTGTCCATAACGAAATAAAAATTCATTTATTCGCTTTTATATATATTTGAGAATTTATTTTTAACATATTTCGTCTTCTTTCTTAACAGTAGCAAATGCCCTTTTAATAGAAAAAAAGTAAACATGCAGAATCAGTGTAAGATCAGTGAAATATCATACAATAAGTGGGCATATTTTCGTTTATTGAAACTTGGTCTATACTTTGGAATACAATTTGATTTGCGAGAAGCGAGAAGTCATCTCAAAATATCTATATAAAAAAACCCACACAATTGAAATACATGATCAAGTCAAAAATAAAATAAAAGGATTAGTTGTAAATAAATCTTTGTCACGAGACACAAATGCATCGTATATGGTCACAGATTTTAATCGACACAACGTCCCTATAACTTTGTATTTGTTTTATCCTCAAGTGTGTTTCTCTATTTGCTACAATTCCTCAGCATATTCTAGGGTTTGTCTTGTATGATATGTTAATACTGGATGCCTATTTTCTGATGTATTTTGTCGTACTTACCATAAAATACCCTGTCTGCGTTCGATATAGAAACTTGAGTGTGAATAATAGTGTATGTTTCCTAAATCAATCTTTTCTTGTTCTTCTGTTTGCGATCAATAGATTTCAGTTGAATTTCTTCGACTGCCCGTACTGCAAACGTAAGGTTTTGTTATTCACTTTGTAAGTTTTCCTAATCACTCAAACAAGACAAATAAATAGGACGATTGATTATACGGTTCTTGAAATAGATATACATGCATGTATTTTATCTTTGATAGTGGAAACACGTACATCAACTATTTCAGAAAGTATGTAAGACACGTATGGTGGAAACCAAAAACAAGAATGCGTCCATAGTACACGGATGCCCCATTCGCACTATTATTCTATGATCAGTGGACTGTGAAATTAAAGTCTTACTTAACATTTAAATTAGAAAGATCATATTACAGGACACATGTGTGAAAATTGATTGGACTTCAACCTCATCAATAACTAACGGACACACAGCCTGAAACATAATGCCCTTAGGTGTGGCATAAAAAGAAGTATTGTGTGTCTCGCGGTAAAGCTTATGATTTTGCCTGAATAATCCATTAACATCAGCTACAATTTTAAGAAACGTTTCAAAAATTACACCATAAAAAGGAATATCGGTTGCCTGCAAAAACTTGCCAGAAGTCATGACTGTGTCAGCAAAAGGAATCACAGAGTTTTCGGTATGCGAAAACAACGTATTTTCGGGGATGCTTTATATAGTCCTTTTTTACCAATTTCTCGACGATTTAATTTCGCGATTGTAAAATTTACCTGTTGCAGATAGATAATAAAAAAAATCCAATTTTACACAATCACCACGATTTATGTTTGTATTATTTTTCTACACGCGAAAATTAGTTGGTTTACAGTATTTTGAATAACTATAAGCTATACCTAATACCGTTAATTGGGTTATTTTGGTTATAGTTTTATTTTGGTTTATTTGGTGCCTCCAATGAAAGTGCCAAAATTAAACACACGAAAATAAAGCAAACACTAAATACTGAATCGACAAATTCGATTACCGGTACGACGATATCGTTATGTAATAGTTGGGGAAATATCTTATGTTATTATATCTTCCGTATATTTCCTATAGTTCTATACAAAACTAAATCTGAAAATAAATACCGACACTACATAATTTTTATGTAATTGTCAATTTTATGAAATTCTTAAGAAAACACAATATGAATTTGTATTGACATATATATACCAGGCTACTGCTGATTGATCCTGATTAGACACCGTTGTTGGTAATTAGAATACAAAACTCATTGCAATCCTTTATCCTCTATTAATTAACATATACTGCCAGACGCATAATAATATAAGGATTAAAATTTAAATCCTTGATCGATAATCATTAACATGTTGTTGCAATAGAGATAATTGTTAAAAATTATTTCAAATGATTTTTGTAAAAAATAAATAATGTTTTAAAAAACACGTTCTTTAAGCGTTCAACCCCAAGATACGGAATCATATGCAATTGCATTCGTATCCGATTCCGTAATTTAGTTAACTTTGTGGTGTTTCTAGTTTGTTGTGGATGTCATTGATATTTTTTCAATAAACATAAACGGGTAAATAAGGGCAAATATGAATGAGCTTTCATACTTCTATTGTTCCAAAATTAAACACATCAATTGGACGAAGCACCAAAATGAAACATACCAAAATGAAACACATGCCTTTTGAGTGATAACCGCCGAAATATCCCGACGCCACTATTTCCCAATTTACGATATGCACCTGACAACGATTCTACAAGCGTAGCAAACAATAACACCAAATTATAAAAAGAACAAACTAATACACAAATACCGAGTTTTGAGTACTTGCATTTACAAGGCTCATTGATAGACTATGTAATAAATTGATAAAAGAAAGATGATAACTCTAGGCATAACGTTTTTTGTGAGAACTTCCCGATTCGTAATTTTAACGGAAAGTAAACATAAGAGTAAGTATCGTTACAATTCAATATCGCCATGTTTAAAACTTTAGATGTATTGCAACACCTTAGCCATATTTAATATTGAATTACTAGTACATCCGAGCTAAATAAAGGCAACAGTAGTATACCGCTGTTCAAACTCATAAATCCATGGACAAAAAACAAAATCGGGGTGACAAACTAAAACTGAGGGAAACGCATTAAACATGCTAAATATAAGAGGAGAACAACGACACAACACTATAATGTAACACACACAGAAACGGACAAAGCATCAGACAAAATCCCACGAGAATAACAAATATAACATCAAAACCAAATACATGAAATTGGGATAGACAAGTACCGTGACACGTCTTATCGCAATGTGAATTTACACTCAAAAATAAGAGAAAACAAACGACGCAACGTTAAATGTAACATACACAGAAACGAACTATAATATAACAATGGCCATATTCCTGACTTGGTACAGGACATTTTTAAAGGAAAAAATGGTTGGTTGAACCTGGTTTTGTGGCATGCCAAACCTCCCTCTTTTATAGCCATGTGAAATATAACATTACAATGACAACTCAACACCACAGGACTACAATATAAATAAATTGGAGAACACAATTGACAAAGAAACACACGAACAACAGCCAACAAAAGGCAACAAGTTCAAAATTTTTAATACGCCAGAAGTGCATTTTGTCTACACAAGATCTAATAGTGACGCCCAGATACAAAAGTTTGAAAGCCGAAACAAGCACAAAGTCGAACAGCATCGAGGACCAAAAGATCAAAAAAGTTGTGCCAAAAACGGCCAGGGTTTTCTGTTAGTTACCAGAACATCCCTATTATTTAGAATAATTTATACTTTTGCAAACAGTAAATTTATAAAATTACTATACAAAAGATGTACATGATAAAACTGAAGTATTAACTAATTACAGGAAACAACTGAAATACATTACATAACTAGACATTTGCAACACAAAATGTAGACACATCCGAATAAGTTTTAACCTCAACGCCAAGTGACGTCATATTTGAAATTGTAAAAAATGACAAAAAAATGACATCATTTGAATTTGTAAAACAGATCATCAAAAAATGAAAAATGACGTCACATTTGAATGAATAAGATAGAATTAGGATTGATTTAAGATTATATTTGAACTAAATACTGATATTGCATTTAATAACAATGCACATTTCAATACTTAGTTATAGCAAACTAAGGTAGCAATTAACTATATTATAAAGTTATGTCCGGTTTGTTTTGAATCTAACTTCAAACGTAAAATATCGTACTGATTACGTTGAATAAAATCAAATCTAATAAATGAATGCGGTGATTAATTTTCTTTACCATAACACGTAAACAGGGGTCGAAATTAGCGCTAGTCCGGTGGTCCGGGACTAGTACAATTTGCGTCGGACCAGTAGATTTTGTCAGCTGGTGGTCCGGCGGACCAGTAGAAATTTGTCGATAGAAATCACTGATTGCATCTCCGTTTACAAAACAATTTACCCTTTGACATCAATATAATAGAAAAGACGTCAACACATTTGACAAAATCTGATAAGAATTACAAATATAACATTAAACATTTAAACTAAATACATGAATTTGGGATAGACAAGTACCGTAACACATCTTATAGTAATGCGAATTCACACTCAGCAAAACAGTCACAATCGGGAATAAGTCACGTTTGGTAATTAAAAGATTAGACGAAATAATGACAAACCACAATATACCATGTGGTAAAAATGTCCTTAGCTAGTTTGGTCAAAGACACATCGTATGGCTCTACCATATCGTGATGGTGTCCATAAAATTTACGGAGTGTCAATTTTAATCTGTCCTCCTCATAACTATGTTGGAGCAGTTTTTGCGTTAGGAGCACACTCCTGTATATGAAGTCCGTATAGTGTGAACAAGCACGAGAATAACGTATCAATTGTGATATGTAAACACCATACGAAGGGGCAGAGGGTATGTTACTGCTGAGAAATGGGAAATTGATAATTGGGAAGTTGAAATCGTCCCGTTTATCATAGATTTTCGTGTGAAGTCGTCCATCTACGTCAATATTGAGGAAAAGACCAAGGTATGAAGCAGTCCTTCTAGTATCAGTAGTATTCTTAATTTCAAGTTCACTGGGATATATGAGATGTAGGTATTGGCTGAAATATGGGTTATTCAATGACAGAACATCATCAATATATCGGAAGGTAAAATTAAAGATTTCGAAAATTGCTTTTTCTTTTTGTCTTTTAGAAGGTTCTGAATGAATTCTGCTTCATACGAGTACAAAAACAAATCAGCCAGCAGGGGTGCACAATTAGTACCAATTGGAATACCGACTGTCTGTTGAAATATAAATCCTCAAAACTCAACAAATATATTGTCGATCAAAAAGTCCAGCATTTTGATAATATCATCTTCAGTATATTTTCTGGAAGATTCAGTGTGATTCTTCACAAAATATGAATTATTGTAACCGAAAACAAGAAAGGAGTAGGGGCATTAAGGCCTAGTTTTAGCCCAAGAAAATAAAATGTTTGATAACCATTTCAAATTGGCACATAATGTTTAGAAATGCATAGGGTCAAGAAATATAAATGAAAAACATAAAGAGTTTTTATCTGATGACGTCACAATTACGTCATAATATGTACTTTTTTCACAAAAACAATGAAAATTACAGAATTTATGCAGTTTTCTATCTTTATTTCCGTTGTGGAAACATCCTGCGCAGCCAAGAAACAACAAAATAATTTAACAGAAGCTTTATTATAACTATTGGCATACTCACACCAAATATAAAGTTGTTTCTTGGATGCGCACATACTTTTCAATCTAGAATATACTTAAAATTTGATGAAAAAACAAGGAAAATCACAAAATTTAACAAAATATGCAAATTGAGTCATGATTTGTTGCCATGGTAACTTGTTCAATATTAAATTTGTTTTGTTTTTCTTAGTACCTTATACTTTAGTCAAGTTTTCATCTATTTAAGAATATGCATGATAACTTTTAAATTTGCAGTAATTTTTGGGCCAAATAAGGGCCTTATTGCCCCTACTCCTTTGTATCTACGATTCTCATTTTTATAGAAAAAGCTCTGTTTTATGAGATGGTGAAGTCGATCTTTCAACTGAGCATGGGGAATAGTAGTATATAGCGTAGAAAAATCAAAAGTTTTTATGTTGCTGCAAAATTGCAAAGATTGTGATCGAAGGTTAAGCAGTAGATCTTTCGAATTTTTGAGAATCCACATCTGGTTAACACCACTGGTAGAATATATCTCCTCACAGTATTTTTGAAGCCCATCTTTAACTGTAGAAAGAATAGGAGTCAATACTTTAGAAAGATGTTTAGTCGAACATTTTGAAGACCCAGCTATGTATCGTTCTTTATATATGGAGTTTTGTGTAATTTAAGTATCCAGTATAATGCAGGCAAGTTTTCTTTGTTTTCTTTGATGTTGATACCAAAAGAAAGAAGGACAGATTTATGATTTTGTAAAATTTCGTCCTTGGTAAATGATGTTAAAGAATATGTAGGATTACCAGTAGTTTTATCAATTCCAAGCTCTGTAGTGAGACATTGCAAATAATGTTTTATACATATGAAGACAATATTATTGGAGGCTTCATCTGCTGGAACAACGACATATTTGTCATGCAAAGAGGATAAAGCATCCACAACCTCCGGATTCTTGAAAGGGTTAAAACGATACATATCACTATGGTTACATCAATACCGGAAACAATTAAATAAAAAAATAATAAATCCCATACATTAAGAATTAAGCATATCATGTACAATTTATTTCTTCTTTACTTGTGTCTATTTCCTATCTCATGATTGAATCCAAATACATACAGTATGTACATTATTAGTTTTCCAATTGTTATCCTTTTATTTTTATTTCTGGTAACACGTTCTGTTTTTGTTTAACTAAATCGAGACAGATGTTTCCCGCTAACCTCTTATTACGTAATAATAACTATACGGTCATTTCTATTTTTTTTTTTTTTTTATTAAAGGCGACATTAAATGCATGTATATCATCTCTAGAAATACTTATCAGTCTATCTTTTATCAACCCAAACCGTCTCATTCATCGAACATTATTTATTGAGTAGTACGAAACATATAAACAAACTACAAAAAGGTTAGAAAGTAAGATGAACCCTACCAAACACCAGACGGCTTCTTCAAAGTAATACGTATAAAAAAAAGTGATATGGTTGCCAATGAGACAACTCTCTTTAAGAGATCAAATGAAACATAAATTAACAACTGTGGGTCGACGTGCGGCCTTCAACAAAGGTCAAAGCAAAAGCTTATTAAGACATTCATCAACATAGTAGTTGCATTATACTTTCATTATGTTATAAGCAAGTTAGACACCATAATGGTGCATGTGAAACGAATTGTGTGTTTTTTGTGACATTATAATTTCATATAATGTACTAACGCTATTTTACAAATTATTCCATTTATCTAACTAATAACTTGCTTTTTAAGCACAGTAGAGTGACATGAACAATTATCGCTAGAAACTAAGAACGGACAAGCCGTTGTCAATGTTAATGAAAACGTCGTCATTGGAAAAATAGCAATTAACAGAGTTTCATAAGTCATCTCAACTCTGTTGTTTTGTTCTCATTTTCTCCGTACCAGAAAAAGCGAAAAAATCAATCTCGTTGAGATGACCAACGATTATCTATAACTATGGTTCAGATTGAATGAAATATTTTATGTATTTGAAACATTGTGTTTCATCTTCATATATCTGCAGTGTATATAAAGTGCGAATCCAGCTAGTTCATTTTTCACTGTCATATGCGGGTATGTCTATTGTAGAATAAAGGATCATGGGAAAACTGTATTTGATTACATTTTGAAAATACCAAATGAATTGATTTGAAGGAAAGTTTTTACATATTTTCATTGTGATATGTCTTTATTATGTACAAACATAGCATTAAAGTTCAAATAAGTGTTATAAAAGCAACATAATATAGCATATCGATTTTTGAAAGCGATCCATTTTAACTATAGATGCGATGAATTATCACTGTTAGTGCAGTCATTTCTGATGTGGAATTTTCGAAGATGCGAGGAATTTTTATTGTAGAATTATGTGATAAATGCACTTGAAACAAATGAAAAAACATAGTTGATGACTTTAGAATTTATGATAAATGTATTTTCAAATTGAAATACAAACTCCTCATTAATTCTTTATCAAATATATAGCTTTTCAAACTTGTAACAAAAACGCTTCTCAAAATGTCATATTGTATTCTTCAAATTACGTTTTTCCTTGATTTAAAAAAAAATTAAAAGATATTTCTGTATTTTTTTTAAGTCAAAGATTGATATTGCGGAGTTTAAGTGCAGTCTGTGTAAAATAGAGACGAGTACATTTGAGGACGTTATCTTCCACGCAATAAATACACTTGCGAACAGAGAAATATGCATCTTGAAACGCAATGGTGACAGAAAAGCTTATAAAAGATTAACTTTCCCCAGTTGTACCCTCAACTGCTTCAATTTCCATATTCTGAAAAAAGATAGTGTTGGTAGAACAAATGTTTTTGACTCGATTGTTGCTTGTATGATTTTAACTGTATAAGGTGAAACGGTATGTGACATGAATTATCAACAGTCATTAAAACATGAAATGTAAGGTGTGGGCGAACTTTTTTGTTTGCATTGGTAAAGCACCCTTGATACAAAAAAAAAATATCCGTAATGAACAGCTCGATACCAGAGGAGGATTTAGGGGGACAGGGGGTTGCCCCCTTTTTGGGAAAACATTTGGTTACTTTTATATGGAATCACTGGAGCGGGCCCCCTCTTAGGTAGTCATTGGACCCCTACTTATAAAAATTTCTAGATCCGCGAGTGGATACTACCACAGAGGTCAAACAATGCACATTTGGGTAATTGTACACAACATGCATGCTACAATTCATGTTTGATGATCTTAGACCCTTTAGACCTCTATGTGGGCTATTTCGGTAACTTGGTAAAAATCCCAAAACTGGATACAAGGTTAGATTCAGCATGTCAAAGAACCCCAAATATCCATAAGGTCTTTTGTCTATAAAAATGCATGCATGGGATACATTTGTTATTGAAGGCATGACTGTAACAATAGGATGAAGATAAAAAAAATATCTTATACTGGGGTCTCATAGGGGGGGGGGGGGTTCTGATCCCTGACCCCGCTTACTGCTTTATAAGATTCCCGTATCCCGCTATACTTTATTTCTCGTTTTCACGACACAATCATTTGACTATCACGTGTCACGCTTACAAAAAAATCGGCAATTCCGCGTCACGCTTATACCCCAACGCGACCCACTATTCTACTCTTTTCTGACTCATATTAAGCCCATTATAAATATATTAAAAAAGTGTTTTCTATCCCTTTTTATCCCGTTTCGTTTCGGGTTGAGCCACAGATAGATAAGATGTCATATGTGGCTCTGAGACAACTCTCAAAACGAGTCACAATTTTAAAAGTATACCTTTATACGTCAAAATACGGTCTTCAACATGGAGTCTTGGCTCACACCGAACAGCAAGTTATAAAGGGCCCCAGTGTAAAACCTTTTAAACGGGAAAACCAACGATTCAATCTTTATCAAGATGTACGTAATTAGTGGTGAAGAGTCATGGAAATGGATAAAAAAAAACAAGGGTATGGAAATGGATAAAAAAAAAAAACAAGGATAAAGATCCCTATACGATTCATAAGAAATTTTAAAAATGGAATACATTTGAAATAAATGTTATTTCTATTGAATTTATTTAGAGTGTTTTAAAACCAAACTTTCCTCCGTAAGTTAAATTTTATCAAATCCGTCTCTTACTTTATCTATTGTTTGAGCAAGTCGGCTAAATTAAGGCTTTACAGCTAATTTCCTAATGCATGTAAAGCAAAACTTTGGTTGACTTGATTGCTTAGTTTGTATAATTGTTTATACAAACTTTGTAAATAAGATTGACATCTTTAAACAATATGTATCGGCATAGTTTAACCTGTATTTATATAATTATTATAGTTGAATTAAATTGGGTGTTATCATAATGATTGTACCAGTGACGGATTCAGAAATTTTCATAAGTGGGGGCCCACTGACTGACCTAAGAGGGGGCCCGCTCCAGTCACGCTTCAGTGATTCCCTATATAAGCAACCATATTTTTTCCCAAAAAATGGGGGCCCGGGTCCCCTGCCCCCCCCCCCTAAATCCGCCTCTGTGTACAAAAAAAAACAAAGCAAGCACGCTAACTAAAGTCTTGCTTTACATGCTTAAAAAAATACGCTGTAATAGATTAAAAAATAAATATATCATACAGTGAAAATGCGCCGCATATACAATACTAATGAATCGCTCTACAGTGAAAATGAAAGAATAGTATCATTATTCGACAGTAAACATGACTCGCATAAAGAAAGCATCATAGTGGAATTCAGTTCAATATGAAGAAACAGAATGACAAAACCTATTCTACGTTATACAACTTTAATAATTGTGTTGAAATGAATAATTTTTTCTGCAACAACATCTTACCTGTTAGTTATAAAACACCTGCGCGATCTGTTCGTGAAATGTCCTAAATATTCACCTATTTTGGTATATATTTCACAGCTATTTGGATTTAGGCGCGAAAAAACCCCGTTCGCATCTCTTACTTTGTTTTATTAGTATTATGTGTTTCTTAACATATACTTTTTAACTAATTTTCTTCATTTTCTTCAAAAATAAAAAAAAAGTCGTCTGTTTATTTATCATTCTACATCAAAAATTTCTGGCATATACAGTAAAAATGATATTTTAGGATCCGCACTTTAAATACACTGTATCTGTAAATAATTGTATTTTCAAACATTGAAAGTGATGATTCAGCAAATTAATGTAATAGAACAAAACTTCCTCTTTATAAAACTTAACTGAATGACACTGCACGATATTTATTTAAGATATTAATTCCTTTACAAAACGTTATAGCATTATAATTTATTTTTTTCATTATCCTATTAAACGTTGTACTTATTTTAGTTCTCCCTTGTGTTACGCATGTCATAACGAGATGTACAAGGCATGAGTACTCACCTGCTTTCATTTCATAACAAGATGTGAAAAAGTTGACTGAAGATTATAAAGTATCTTAAAGGAGATGACAGTATCTAACGCCTTCCTGACAATATGTCAATGTATACTGCTAGCATGTGAGCATTCTTTATATTCTTATCAATTTATGAACAGTGGTATAATTTCAAGTATGTTTAAGCTGGTCAAATTTTAATAATATTTCAGCTAGAGTTATTTTAAAAAAACGTTAGCATAAAAAGTGACCGGTACCATTAGAAGGAAAACAAACATTTTAATGATACTTTTCCACTGTAAATTTTGTATTTACAGATTCAAAATAATGACTTATTTGTAGAAACCAATAAAAGACTGAATGTTAAGGTAAGTAAGCTATTATGAAGTCTCGGGACCTTAAATAATCAATCGCAGATTAAATAGCAGTCATTGTCATTTAAGAAGGAGTCCATTGCACCAGCAACGAACAAGGTTCGATTTCACAACATCTCTGTTGACAGGCTTTATTGATAACTTTAGATGTCCAATATACGTATTTGCCATCGATTCGCCTTTGTCATAACCTATAGGTAACATCCATCAGATCTACATTTCCTTATGTTACGCTTTAGAGCATGACAATATCATTTAAAAGAAATCTGCGCTGATTAAAAGTCCATGAGGTATTTATTTCCCTTAGAAGAAATCAATTAAAAATAACTTTTGTGTAACATATATATACATGTATTGAATATTTGTAACAATGATGATGTTAAAACACAAATCCTGTATGATATGCTTGTCGGTATAAAAACCGTTATCTCCTTAGCTTTTACAGCCAAAAAGGATAAACGGATATTCAATCTCACTCTCTAAATGTAATGACAAACGGAGGTGTTAATACATGAGTTAATTCATCATTACAATGTGCAGTAACAGAATCATGCATAATCATATTTCACGAAAAGACTTTGCAGACTATAAGATATGGCGTTTGCTCCTTGTTGAAGATCATACGGTGACCTATAGTTGTTAATCTCTGTGTCATTTCGTCTCTTGTGGAGAGTTGTCTCATGGACAACCATACTATATCTTCTTTTTTATATTCACGATATCAAATATCATTTTCTTCAACTTTTAGAAAATACCGAATCAAACAAATTATCTGCTCATTTAAAATATGAAAACAACAATTTATAAACTACATGCGTCCGAAACGCTTTCCTGTATTTTTTCTTAGTCAGGAAGGCTCAAAGCAAAATATTTTAAAGCAAAAGATTTTTAAGAACCGCAACATATAAAGAGCTATGAACAAAAAGGATCTAAAATAATAGCCATACCTATCTAGGGTCAACTTTGTCTACATATTTGCCTGGAAATAATAAAATGAATTATATGCTATTTCCTTTTTTTACTTCAACAGGGTCAATAAAGGTCACACACAGCAAACTTAATGACAAGATTGTCAAGCTTATAGATTGTTCACGGAAAAATTTAACATTAATGCCAATTTTCCTGCAAAATTCAACAATAGATATCTATCTTCAAGGAAACTTTTTACGCGTAGTTCCTGTGTGGTCTTTCCAAAAAACTAGAAAAATAAAACGCGTAGATCTATCTGAAAATCTACTGACAGCGATTGAAATGGGAGCATTCGAGGGACTTGTCGAACTTACAATGTACCGATCTCAATCTTGGATCTAACAGGTTAACTTCAAAGTCCCTTCCTGAAAATATTTTTCAAGGTTTGGTCTCTCTTCAGAAACTAGATACATCTACGAATTACTTCTACGATAATTATCCATATTTCCAATCCGAAATATCAAAAGTAAGATCATTGGTCAAGTTACAAATTGATCTAGATAGACGACACCAAATAGACAAAAGTCTTTGTAATTTGTTAAAGTTACAGGACCTCGGAATTTTTGCACCATTTGGACAAATATTTTCAGACAATTTATTCCAAAACCTAAAGTGTCTGAAAATAGAAATTTTATCACTTTACGTGGTGAGTTCTCTCGCACCTGATACGTTCATTTCTTTTCCATCATTAAAAACGCTAAGGATAATGATTTCGCATAGGGAAGCTGCATACGACGCCATAAGCAGTATTTTTAATTCTTTCAAGGTTTTCAAAGGTAAAAATATGACAGAAATAAGCATTACTCAAAATCCACATCGAAACGGGTTTGTATTTGGCCATAATCATTTTGCAGTACTTCAAGACATATGTCTACAAAAGTTAAATTTGGTGGATGATAGTATACTTGGCATACACTTTAAGCCTTTGGAAGTGTACGGATATAAGGAGAATTGCTTAGAAGAATTAGATTTATCCAATAATTTAATGTTTAACAGCAAGAGTAACTATTTGTATGCATTATGTTTAAGCATTTGAAAATAGCTAGACTTCCGCTTACGGTAGTGAGAAAAACACATATTAAACGATCGACTGGAAATGACGTATGTGAGTCGTTTTGCCTTCCAAAAACTTTAGAAGAATTAGACTTACATTCTAACGTAAAAGAACACATTATGAAAGGAATAGCTCATACAACTATTATCAACGGGTCAAATTTAAAAACTTTAAAGTTGGCTAACATTACATTCAGGGACTGTGATGGTACGATTTTTGGCATTGAAAATCTAGAGTATTTAGATATTTCAGGATTTATTTGCAAAGTTTTAAGTGAACATCTTCTGTCTCAATTTCCAAAATTGATTACTCTCATTGCACGAGATGCTAGTCTTGGATTAGGTTTGAATACCCATACAGATGCCTCAGAATTTCTAAAAATGAATTTAGATCTACAACACATTGATTTGATGCAAAATCACATAAATTCCTTACCAGATGGTTTATTTCATCATCCATTTAGACAAAAACTTTCTATCATATTGGACAGAAACAACTTGCAATCACTACCAAACTTTCCTTCAAGACCAAATACAATTAAAAGTGTCAGTCTGAAATATAATAGATTGTCGTGTTTAAGCGAAAACGATATGGCTATGCTAAACATTATCAAACCTTCAAGTGTTTTTTTCGGTGGAAATCCGATTGAATGTTCTTGTAATACTCTAAGTTTTCTTAAATGGATGAACCATTCAGGCTTTATAAATGATATTAGTGACATTGAATGCATAAGCCAAAATGGAACTCTTGTAACGTTGTCGCACTTCTTGCACACTCTAAAATCATATGAAATCAGTTGTCAAACGAAGTTATGGATAACAGTGGCAAGTTGCATTACTTCTTTCACTATTGTGGCATTAATCTTTGGAACAGTATACTATCGCTACCGATTTGCATTTGAGTATTTCTTTCTGAGAGTTAAGATTAAACTAAGGCATTACCAGCCTCTTTCGGATGATTTCAATTATGATGCGTTTATTTCATACAGTCACAAAGACATACCATGGGTAAAAACACTCCACGACAAATTGGACTCGAAAGGTTTTAGCCTCTGTTTATATCACAAGGATTTCCAAGGTGGAATGCCTATTGCCGAGTGCATCGTTGAAGCCATCAATTCAAGCAGAAAGGTCGTATTTGTTATTACTGACGATTTCCTGGAGAGTAGTTGGGGAACGTATGAAATAGAAATGACAAAAATGCATGCTTTCAGAGAGGGTCGTGAATCAATGGTAGTTGTTATACTGAAGGATGACATAAAAAAAGGACAAACTTCCCAAAGCCTTGAGAGAAATCTGGTATAAAGTCGTATGTATTGTGTGGCCATCTGATTCCGAGGCTCCGTATAACTCTGAGGAAATGTTCTACGAGAACCTAAGTAAAGCATTATCCGATGGTCGTATGAGAATAAGTGATGATAACCCTTCAATGTAAAAGACAAACATAAAACATTAAACATTAAAAAGTAAAGACGAATATGCAAATGATATAAATATTATATTAAAACCGTTATGAATTTATGTTTACATTATTGTATGCGATTTATGTGATAAACTTTTCAAAATTAATTTCATGTATCACAAATTTCACTTTTTTTTTATATATATAAAAATGAATCGTTTACAAATATAATATATATCTTTTTCACCAAAAAATTAAAAGGGAAAAATATCACCTTATCACCTTGCACAAAGCTTTTTAAAAGTTATGAATCTGAACAGAGGTCAATACACTTTTTACAATCTAAATCACTTCCTAGATTGTGATCATGCATTACATTTTGGTTTCAGATCAGTGTCGTTAACAAATGATTTTAAAAATGAAAAGTCCTAAATATTTAGATTTAAAAATCAAACTTCAAACATTACTTGAACCTATTATATTGTAAATCTTTTACCATCTATTTCCATTCTTGTGTTACAATCGAAATAGATTATCTTTTTTACACTAATAACTTCCTTGAAAAATTAAGTACTACATGCACAAGTAAAAAACGTCACAAGGAAGCTATAAGTTAAAGTGTAAATTTTATATGTGACATTTTATGCCACGGATAGATTACCGTAGCTTTATTAGGCAGACCTTTGGTTGGATGGTTTCGAGATCCTGATCCCCGTCCGGTTTCCATTTCTTTCTCACTATTAGGCTGGTATTACCCTCGGGGACGAAACGTCCACCAGCAGTGGTATCCACCCGTGTTGTGTAACTAGTTATCAAAGGTACCAGTCTATAATTTAATATGCCAGACTCGCGTTTCGTCTACATAAGATTCATCAATGTCGCTCAGATCAAAAACGTTATAAAGCTAAACAAGTAAAAAGTTGAAGAGCATTTACGACCAAACATTCCAAAAAATTGTGCCAAAATACGGCTAAGGTTATATATGCCTGGTATAAGAAAATCCGTCGTATTTCGAATACTTCATACTTTTGTAAACAGGAAATTTTTTTTGTTCATCGGGATTTTTGTTAAGTGTCGTTTTTGAAAAGTTCAAATTTAAAGCAGCAAGCATTTCCCTTTCTTCAGATGAGTTTATCTTCAGAGCTATTCCTTTTTTTTAAATGAATATTCATTTGTTTTGTGTAAAGATAACAAACCGTTGTCAAAGACAGGAACCCCAGTGCTATTGTTAAGCGCATTGTCAGAAATAGGTTGTAAAAAAGAACAATTTGAATTTTACAATTTAAGAAGCGGCGGGGTTTCAGAGTCTTCACATAATTACCCCATGGAAAGATTACTAAAATCGGTCGCTGAACTACAATTTTTATTAAATACGGTTCACAAAAGAAAAAAAAATATCCAAGATTTCACTTTCAAAACATTTGAATTGATAGTCGTTTGTAATGAGATGAAAATGGTCACACTACTGCTTTATGTTTTTTCCCTTTGTTTTGTCGAACTGCTTCGGTGCGTCCATAATTCATACTAGTGTTCAGTGGTTTTATTTTGACGTTACTAGAAAAAGTGTTATGTTCGGATGATGAAAGCGAAGGAAAACATAAAACTAGTTGTTATCTTTATTTATATTTACTTTTCATTTCTTAATAAGAAGACTTTTAAATACTTTCTGCAGCTTTTTTTTTCTAATAATCGACAAAACACCAACGCTTTGTCTACAGTTATTTTCAGATACATGTCTTTGGCTGTTGTCTGTTTTATGGTCGGGTTGTTGTCGCTTTGACACATTCCCCATTTCCTTTCTAAATTTTATTACTAACATGATAATGAATGTTTCTATAAGTTGTTCTCGTTCTTAGATATGTATGAGAAGCAATGAGTATGGTGACTAGACACAATATTTTTTTTTAAACATACTGTATTGCTATATTATCAAAATATGAACCATTGAAATATCGATATCACCAAAAGAAAAATGTGGTAACAGTTGTGCATAAAGAAAGGTCAAAGATCAAATACTATTTTCATGATTTCTTCTATATTTTCAAAATTCAGTAAAGATATATACAGCAATATATTTTGAATATCAGATAAAGACATATTTTCAAATCAATTAACTATCAATTATCCCGAAAATGTAAAACGAAATTAAATCGTCGATATGTTCTGCAAATTGACGTGTTTTCAAATATTTGTTCTATTATATACGATCAATCTATATTCCATTTAAGTGACAATAGTTATCTTGTATGGTAACATTCAACCTCAGCAATACATATTAAATAATGTTTTTACTTGAAGCCTATTATCCTGAACGCGTATTTGGCAAAAGCTCATGCATGCTATTCATTAATACAAAAAACTACCAAATACTCGATACAATCGAAAAGTTCTCCACACAACAGAATTCAACCAGACATTTCTTCTGCTTAGCCTGTTTAGTCACGGGACATGATTAAAAATGTCTGCACAATTCTGACCCATGACAGGAGCAAAGCCCTGTCATGGTAGTTATTAATATGAACAGACACTTGACTTTTTACATAAAGATTTACCTTTACATGAACATGAAGGTTCATGCCAGAATTCTGCTGATATGTCATTCAAAATACACGGGATATAAAACAATATTTGTCTCTCGCCAATCGTTTTCTGAAAGTGATTGTAGCCATGTGTGCTGCGGTCTATGTTTTAGGTTTAAAAGAAGCACACAAACCATGCTGTTTCAATTTACAGATAGAAACCGTACTTAACTTGCATCTTTACTGTTGGCAAGCTTAACTCGAACAGAGAATTTCCTGATTATAAACTTTTAAACTAACTTTCTTGCACCTACAAGGGCTTCATATTTGTCATTATTCTCATAGCTCTTCAAATAACTAAAATCGTCGTGCGTGTCGTTCAAAGTATTGCTCACTAATTTTTTATTTACTCTAAACAGGGACGAAGTTGTGTCACATCTTGTACGATCATGTACAGCAGGCAGCAGTTTGTAATGTTTTGGAGAAAGGCAGACACATAGTTAGAGAACGGTTAAAGATCTTCACCTATCATTCATATTGCTAATGATCCCAATTTGCAACTACAAATCGCTTGTACATGATGTATATGTTTGTCGTAGTGTACACACAGAGCAATCACATCCGTATCAGAGGTACATCTAAAAAACAAGATGTGGTATGATTGCCAATGAGACAACTATCCACAAGATACCAAAATGACACATACATTAACCACTATAGGGTACCCTATGGCCTTTAACAATGAGCAAAGCCCATACCGCATAGTCAGCTATAAAAGGCCCCGATATGACAATGTCAAACAATTCAAACGGGAAAACTAACGGCCTTATTTGTATAAAAAAATGAACGAAATACAAATATGTAACACATAAACAAACGACAACCACTGAATTACAGGCTCCTGACTTGGGATAGGCACATACATAAATAATGTGGTGGGGTTAAACATGTTAGCGGGATCCGAACCCTCCCCTAACCTGGGACAGTGGTATAACAGTAGAACATAAGAACGAACTGTAAAAATCAGTTGAAAAAGGCTCAACTCATCAGATGGAAAAAAATACAAGTGGACGTAGCCGGGTACTTGTACATCCCGACAACAATAGACACTAGGAACAGATCTGAGAGTACTCGCAGTTATCTGAAAGCTAGTTCAAAGCGAATAACAAATTATAAAAAATCATGCATCCAAGACTTATCTATCAATCCGTACACATCCAACATCCAATGGATTAAATGTCGAGCGTCACTGATGAGTCTTTTGTAGACGAAACGCTAGTCTGGAGTATATACAAAATTTAGTCCTCGTATCTATGATGAGTTTATGCATGTGCACAACTTGTTACAAATAATAAAAAGTCAAATAGTCTTTCGTCTAGATTGGTGTCACAGATCATATTTCTAAACAAAAGCAAAACCAAAGTGACCTGCGGTGAACCCTACGCAACTGATTAAAGACATTTTAACGGTGTTTGTGCACGGATCAACACTTTTATGGATTAATAATTAACTCATCACAAGCCGTAAAAACTTACCTTTGTTTGATAATCAAGACTTCTAGATATGTAATTTCAATTCTTTATGTCTTTGAACAAATGATGCTCATCAGTACAACATTATGTAAACGTGATTGGTATGAGGTGTACTTTTAAATTAATTTAATTACATGTACTCTGTATTTGAAACTTATCTTTAATTGTTTAATTAAAATTTAAAGGTAGGCGAAAGTACGAGAGAGACATTTAAACCCAAGAGACGAAAATAAACTGCCAACGCCATGGCTAAAAGAAAATCAGACAAACGATAGTGCAAAAAACAAGACACAGAAAGGGTATCACTGGACATTACGAAAAGTCACAAGTAGTTTCAAGTCCATCATTGTTGTTGACAAATTGATGGAAAAGTCGTATTATAAAAAGTACCAACTCCTCAGAAATAGATGATGCATATATTGTCTACTTTGTCGGACTTCAAATGTAGATATTTTTAATTTATAAGAATTTGGTTCATGAACACGTTCACAAACAATAATTGCTATCATGATAGGTTATATGTAGAAACGGCGGTCGGTAATTCATTGTTTAATTGACACAGAAAATCAAGAGGATCAAGTTATGTTTGTATTACGTTTGTCTTTCGTTAAAATGTTTATAAAAGGTAGTAGCAAAAACACTGCATCCCACTTAAAACCTTAACTTTTCAATAGACGTTTAAGATTCATCCGAGTACTCGCAAGTAATCGAGTATCATGACCGAGTATCCGAGTATTACGTTTCAGATCTTTTGACATCCTTAATTTGAATTAAATCAAATAACATCTTCTGTAAATGTTACTTTGATGACATTATTACTTGAATTTTATTAATTTTTATCTGCTTAAGATTTTACGAATCTGTGGCAAAACGTTTCGCACTGTTTTGTTTACAGTGCTCTTCGTACTTCATATGAATTATTGTTTCTTCGATGTCCAATGACAAGCGATAACACTTACTCTCTTTTTAGGGGGAAAACTACAAGACGATGCTCCAAAATACACAATAGTAACTAACCCAATCAAGAACACATATAAAATAATATGTCTAAAGGCTACGACAAGAGACTTATTGTTATCCTTTTTGACACAAGAAATGATTCACAATTTTACAAATTAACTACAAAATATTGTATAGCAACAACATAACACTAGAGCATTTGTATCTTTCACGTATTTGCTGATTGTTTACTTTTATAAATTGTTATTTGGATGGAGAGTTGTCTCATTGGCACTCACACCACATCTTCCTATATCTAAGTATCCGTATTGACGTATCGTATAACACGTCTTCGAGGGAAGGATAAATTTAGTCAAGTTGGTCCCGATGAAGAAATGTGATTTTTTTGTATCATAATACATATTTGTTAGTAAAAGACAAACTTACATCAATTTAAAAAATGACATAGATGTATTAGTTGTCCCTTTAATGGACAGAATACAAGAGCTGAACGTACGTAGTAGTTGAAAAAAGTATAGTGACATACATGTAACTTTTATGGATTCATTGACAAAATAAAAACAGGTGAATCAAGAAAAAAAAAATACAGTTACATGGACAACATTTTGATCATTTTGGATTTTATCAGAAGAATCGGAAGATTGATAATGGCAGAATAATTATATTGTAGATATGATATGTTTTTCTTCAATTCTTTATTTATTGGATTTTTTATTTTGGCTGATCTTTTACGGTAATTATATGTAACCAGAATTAAATGTACAAATGCCATTAGGGACGTAGTTCTATATAAAGTTGGGCGTAAGTGTGTTAAGTCATTTAAAACTTAATTCAGAACAGTATACAAATGTAACTACAATAGACCACTTTCGAGTTCATCCGTCATCGGAAAAAACCCCTTCAATTATGCGCGCCTTTATGACGTCATTTGCCAGATAGAGGGACTAGCCTATATCCCTGCACTTTTTAATTTCAGCAAGCGTCCAAGTGATTGTCATTTTGCAGGATAAACTAGAAATAATGGATGTTTCTGTAGGTACTTAATGACAATTCCCTAATGACAGCAGTGCTGATTGTCAATTTTGAGAATTCAATTTGGCATAATTCGTACAATATAGATTTATAGTTTTCCAACCACTCGTTCAACATAGGAATGGAAGTAACGACGCCCCTAAACGCACAAATGACGTTCACTAAAACCAGAGTTTTTGACGGAAATGCATCGAGCTCGAAAGTTGTCTATTACTTGTATGTTACCTTCAGTGAAATTACGAATCAGGAAGTTTTCCCCTAAAAAGGTTGTTACTATCGTTAGTACTTTATCGTTATCTTTTCATAATCAATATTATGATTTATATGTGATACTTAAGTTAATACTAATACTCAAAGATATTTACTCTGTGTATCTTTATGACCTTTTTAATAGTTGGTTTGGGGAAAATGCTGTGATTACTAACTACCCTACGCACGTGCTACGTGTTACTTAAAGTTTATTGTTTCTCCAAGCCATAATGTCAGAAAGCTTGAAATAATGTATGCAAAGTTTTATGCAAAGTGGTATCTGATATCTCAATGATATTAAACTTATCATTCATATTTACCTTTTCCTATTATAGAGGCAATGCATTGTAGCTTCATAAAAGATTTCAAATAAAAAAAAATGTATTTTATTTTTTTATTAAAGTTTTTAAAATCGAATTTTTGAAATATCTTTCGTTTGTAACGTTCTGTTTGCCTCAATTTTATCCAAATAAGCTTGCAAACACAATTGATATGTTAATGATTTACAAGTCAATCATTCCATCTTATTAGTTAAATATGTAGTCAAAAGCATTTAAGGAATAAGCACGATTTCATACTACATGTACTAATAGCATGTGATTAAAAAAACTACTTTATTATTATCATCATTTAAACGCGTACGACCGTCAGATAACGCTATACATAGTTTTTCGTAGAACTTTTCCTCAGAGTTATACGGAGCGTCAGGATTGGTGGGCCACACAATACAAACAACCTTATACCAAATTTCCCTCAATGGCTTTGGAAGTTTGTCTTTTTTTATGTCATCCTTCAGTATAACGATAACCATTGATTCGCGACCCTCTCTGAAGGCATGCATTATTGTCATTTCTATTTCATACGTTCCCCAGCTACTTTCAAGAAAATCTTCTGTAATAACAAATACGACCTTTCTGCTTGAATTGATGGCTTCCATGATGCACTCGGCAATAGGCATTCCAACTTTGAAATCCTTGTGATATAGACAGAGACTGATGCCTTTTGACTGCAAATTGTCGTTTTAACCCATTATATGTCTTTATGACTGTATGAGATAAACGCGTCATGGCTAAAATCTTCCAAAAGAGGCTGGTAATGCCTAAGTTTCATTTTAATTTTCAGAAAGAAATACTCAAATGCAAATCGGTACCGATAGTATATTATTCCAAAGAGCAAAGCTAAAATGGTGACAGCAGTAATGCAACTTGCCATTGTTACCCACAATTTCGTTTGGCAACTGATTTCAAATATTTTTAGATTTTGCATGAATTTGGACAACGTTGCAAAAGTCCCGGTTTGGAGGACGCATTCTATTTCATCTACATCACTTATAAGGCCTGAATGTTGCACCCATTTAAGAAATCGTAGTGTATTACAAGAACATTCAATCGGATTTCTACCAAGAAATACACTTGAAGGCTTGATTATGTTGAGCATAGCCATATCGTTTTCGCTTAAACACGAAAATCTATTGTACTTCAGACTGATACGTTCAATTGTATTTGGTTTCGTCAGAAAGTTTGGTAGTGACTGCAAGTAGTTTCTATCCAATATGATAGAAAGCTTATTTCTGAAAGGATGACAAAATAAGTCATCCGGTAGAGTTTTTAAGTTATTATTCATTAGGTCCATGTGTTGTAGATCTAAATTCATCTCTAGGAATTCTGAGGTATTTTGAAGGGCATTCAAACCGATTCCAAGATTGGCATCTTTTGCAATGAGAGTGATCAGTTTAGGAAAATTTGAAAGAAGATTAACACCCAAAACTTTGCAGTTGAATCCTGACATATCAAAATACTCCAAATTTTCAGCGCCATTAATTGTACCATTACAATCCCGGAATGTAATATTAGCCATATTCAAAACTTTTAAATTTGAGCCGTTGATAATAGTCATATTTGAAATTCTCCTTGGAGTGTATAGTTTAACATGCGAACGGAGGTCAAATTGTTCTAATGTTTTTGGAATACAAAACGAGCAAGATACGTCATTTTGATCAGATCGTTTAACTCTATTGTCTCTTACAACCTCATATGGAATTGAGATAATTTTCAAATGCTTAAACGCACAAAATGCAAATATATAGCTATCTTTGATACCCAACAGTAAATTATAGGACAAATTTAATTCTTCTAAACAATTCTCTTTAAGTCCATATCTCCAAAAAGGATTGAACTTTACACCAAGTATACTATCACCGACCAAGTTTAACTTCAGTAGACATATTTTTTCAAGTATTGCAAAGTGACGATGACCCAACACAAATCCGTTTCTATGGGGATTTCCAGTAATACTTAGTTCCGTCATGTTTCTGCCCTTGAAAATCTTCAAAGCATTAAATATGTTGCTTATAACGTCGTACATAGCAAGACCTGTGTGTATTTGTATCCTTAGCGTTTTTAAATTCGGAAAAGATATGAACGTGTTTGGTGCTAGTGAAAGCACAAAAGTAATCCATAGTGTTTCTATCTTAAGACAATTTAAGTTTTGAAATAAATTGTCTGACAATGTCAGTCCATGCGCTTCAAATATTTCCAGGTCCTGTAGGTTTGATAAATTACAAAGGCATTTATCTATTTGGTTTTGTCTGCTAAGATCGATTTTTAATTTAACCAATGATTTTACTCGAGATATAACGGTTTGGAAAAATGTATAATTATCGTAAAAATAATTTTGATGTATGAATAGATCATGAAGGGAAATTAAACCTTGAAAAATATTATCATCAAGAGAATTTGAAGTTAACAAGTTACTTCTAAGGTTGAGAATGGTAAGTTCAACTAGTCCATCAAAGGCGCCATGTTCAATAAACCTAATTCTATTATAAGATAAATCCATTTTTTTTAATATTCTTAATTTCCGGAAAGACCATGCGGGAACTACGTGTAAATGATTTTCTTGAAGATATAAATCTGTTGTAGAATTGTGCAGAACATCAGGCATTGTTGTTAAATTTTTCCTGGAAAAATCTATAAGGCTGATAACCTGATCATTCATTTTAATGTGCATTGTCTTTGAAAAACCTGTATATATAAAAAGATTAATCAGATACAATATCACACGAATGTATAAAAAAAATATTGCAATTGTTCTTATCTTGGAACCTGTTGTTCAGTGGTTGGTGTTTGTTGATGGGGTTGATAAGTGTTTCTAGTTTCTCGTGTTTTATTACATAGATTATACCGTATTTTTCCTATATGATTTCTTTTACACTAGTCATTTTGGGTCCTCTGTATCTTACTGTTCGTTGTGAGCCAATGCTCTGTGTGAAAGACCGTACTTTGACCCACAACTGTTTGCGTGTTACACATTGTGACTTAGATGGATATTTGTATCATTAGCATTCATACCACAACTTCTTATTTTCTATGGGTTTTTGGATTTTTTACTTGTCCGATATTTATGATCATCTTAACTATTTCTAATCTAAATTACCCCAATTTACTCTCAGTTTTATAAAGGACGGTAATAGCTTACTTAAAACTTTTAAAACTGACGTGTCTCGTGTTTAACCGCTACGTGTGACGATTTTTTCTGTGTTTACTGTCATGCAAATTTATCTGTCGCAATGAAAATAGAACGTAGTCTTAGATGTTTTTATATAAAATATACTATAGTAGCCTTTTCATATTGAGCACATTGTACACATACGCATTTACCTGATGAATATTTGTCAATTATGTTACAAACAATTAGATAACTATATGTAGTGAACTTCACAAGAAACTAGGAATTTGTGTTTGTATACCAATGTAGACTTTGTAAAATTATATAGAAATTATGCATGCTTTTTTTTATTGTTAATTGTTTTTGGCCTTACACTAGGTTTCAGTAATTGCGAATACTCTCAAAATCGTACGTTCGTATTGATTTGATCCGTTGATTCAATTCCGTTTTTTTGGTGGGGTTCAAGTTGTTTATTCTTTAGTTTTTTATGTTGTGTCATGTGTGCTGTTGTTTGTTTGTCTTTTTCATTTTTAGCCATGGCGTTGTCAGTTTGTTTAAGATTTATGAGTTTGACTGTCCCTTTGGTATCTTTCGTCCCTCTTTTGTAATACTTTTTTTCACGTATTGTTAACTTTCTTAAAGTTATATTTCGTCTCTCTTTTTGTGATTTAATTATTCCAGCTTTGATAATGATTGGTATCACTATATATATGTTCACTTCTTAAATTTTGTAAAAAAATATTTCCGTTCGCCATTACTCTTCAATATTATTTTCATTTACCTGTGTACAGTATTATTTGCCGGCATTTTGTTCAAGGTTTATATAGTTATATGATATATACAGGGGCAATTTGTTCAAGGACTTGGCTGACTTTCTGAAAATGTTTATTATCTCACCCCCTGTTGTATTGATTTTGTATTAACATGGTGTCATAGATCGAGTGTATTCGTTCAGTGTTTATTTGCTTGGTTTTTTTTCATATGTTTTTTGATCGAAAAAAGTTATTTCATTTGATATTGTGTATCATGTGTCTTTCTATGTTGTGATGTACCTCCATTGTTTCGTGTAATGTTGAAGGTTGGTACATTTTATTGCATCTGTCCTTACTCAGCAACCTGATGTTTAGTGGTGTTGTTTGTTGGTGTTGTTTATAAATGTTTCTCGTTTTTCGATTTTTATATTCTATGTTGTGATATATAATAATATACTATTGTTTCAGGTAAAGTTGAAGGCTGGTACATTCAATTGCATCTGTCCTTAGTCAGCAATCTGATGTTAAGTGGTGTCGTTTGTTGATGTTGTTTATAAATGTGTCTCGTTTCTCGTTTTTATAAACATTAGAATGTTAATGGTTTTCCTGTTTGATTGTTTTACTCTGTCAGTTTTTGGGCCCTTTATAGCTTGCTGTTTGGTGTGTTGAAGACCGTACTTTGACATTTGCATTAGAGAATAAATGAAAATTATCAATAGAGTTGTTACAGTGTGGTGTACTACATTTGGGACAAATATTATAAAACTATAGAAAAAGTCATCAGCTCTTACTAAAAATATAGACAATTTTAAATAAATGGGGTCTTTAATATTTTTTTTTACATTTTCCGGAATATTAATTTTTAAACTACTTAAGCTAGACCTAAAATCATGCACCGTTTTATTTAAGGTGTAGTTTCATCATCCATTATGCTATATGACGCATACAAATTGAAGAAATCAGTATGGAAAGTGTATAAAAAGAACACACTGTCTATACTAGGGACTATATTTATAGACATGTATCTATCATTTATATTTTTTCGTCTTTTTCTGTAGTCTTTTTTTACTTAGGCCCTTTTTTATATCTTTTATTTTGAAAACCGCATCCAAACTATTATGCTTTAACTTATTGACAGGAAAACGTTATAAATATCAATATCGCACTTTTTATCTATAATTTCTAATAAAACAAATCACTTACCTGCTTGCAGGATAACAGTCCAGATTGCTAGAAAAACTACAGCCATCGCCTCTTTTATAAGTGACAATGTTGAAAACACCTTTAGAAAGTCGTAATATAACAAATAGCTATGAACTAAGGTAAAGAAAAACAACCAATCAATTATAAAAGATTGGAATAACTTCCGGAATGATAACTTTAAATCAACAGAGGTGCCTGATATACTTAATTGCCGTCTATTATATAGATCACTGATTTCCGACGAAAACTGTGAGATTTGGCTAACACCGAATAGAAAGCTATAAAGGGTCCACAAAATACAAATAAAATTAAAATTATGTTGATAATGTTTAAACGTGTATCACCAAGGAGATGATTAATTTAACTATTTGATAAACGATATTGTACTAGACTGTTTATCTATAAATAGAGCAATGAGGAAAATTAGGAATATAAGAAAACAAAATCAACAGAAATGTAAAAAATTAATAGAGAAAAGTGACTTTAACGAAGGACCCCATCCCTCCAAAACATGAGAAGGAAATTCTACGTATAGAAGCAGTTTTCAATTCAAATACTTCCTGTATCGTAATGTCGCATCGTATTACAATAACTTTTGATATCGGAAAAAATAAGGTGATCAAACACAAGGGTTTAATTGTACAAACGAAATTTAATTTTGATGACAATCTCTTCCTCTTATAAAAGTTGACTGACTTCCTTTATCGTGAGGGTACTTTTCTTTATCAAATTATTGTCGTAGGAGATGAAGAGGAAATTAAAATATAACTCAATCAATATTTTTTTTCTTTCTAGAAAACTTTAAAACTTAAACTTTAAAAAGTTTATCTATTGCCAAATCTGGGTTGGATTTATCTGTATGCATATAATGTACATACATAAACAAGCAACGCACCAATTTCATTATCAAAGAAATATGTCCACGTTATTTTTAATTAATATCGACCCTAGTCTTAAACATAATTCCAAAATGTACCGATGACACTTCATTTAGAATCTCTTGAAACAACTGTCAATCAATCCTTTTTCAAATCAAAATTCTGTTTCTCATCTACAGTTTTATCTTGAATATTCGGTTCGATCAAGCGTTTGAATGAACTGCTCCAAAAACATTGAAACGTTGAAACATACATCTTTTTCAGACACATTATTGCAGTAAACAAGAAAAACGTATCTATTTCTTTCATTATAAATAAACATTTTTACTCTTTAAATCTTTTACAACCGTTTCTTCCTAAATTAAACAATTCTTATAACCAGAAAGTACATATCTAGAACTAGATCAAATCTGTTTAAACCTGTTCAAATGCGATAATATTATCTGATAGACAATTTTGATATGCTTGGTTATTCATTCTAGTTCATCTGAAAATCGACAAAAGGTATAAGCTAATGGTGTTATTTATAGGCCCCTGATAAAAGCTACTCTCTTTTGATCTTTGAATACGTATAGGTATACATATTACGAGCAACGTGCAGTAATTTACTAATGTTCAAGTCTCGTTCATCCGCTAGTTATATACGAATAAAGAAATAAAGAATAGCGAGACCATTGCGTCAACATAGTTAAGAGTCTCCGTTACACATGCACCACCTACAATCAAAATGTCACAATCGAAAAACGTACAAATAGAACAAATATTTTGTATCTCAAAACATTTGCTAGTGAGTTACGACACAAACACATTTTACCACAGGCTGTTAATTTAATATGTAAAAGTGCGAATATGTGTCAATGCATATCATATATCAGCAGATACACATGTCTGCAGATAGCTAAATTAACATTGGACATTCAGAGAGTAATTCTTTATGCCTTTAAGCACTAATCATTGTTGTCTATAATTCACTGACAACTTTTAGCCGCCTTTCTATAGCTTTAACGTTTTTCAAAAGTAAGTTTAAAAAGATATAAAACTTCAATGCTTTTTGATGTGTCAATACGTAGCTTTGTAATAACTACTTTCCTACGTCAACTTTACTGCTTGAAAATTTTATTAGCACTTATCATGTTGTGTTATTCATTGGGAATGTATTTCAACTAAGGCCTTTTTAAAAGATGAGCGAAAGATACCAGAGGGACAGTTAAACTTTAAGTCCGAAGATAAACTGACAACGCCATGGGTATAAACGAAAAAGACAAACCGACAAATAATAGTACACAAGATGCAAAATAGAAAACTACAAACTAAGCAACACGAACCCCGCAAAAAACTGAGAGTAATCGAAGGTGCTCTGGAAGGGCAGGTGGATACTGCTCCACATGTTTTGTTTACTTTATTACAAATCTTGTAAAAAGTCATATTCGGTAGATCACATTCGTGAAAAGGGAAGGAGAGTGTACACAAGGAACAAATCCAATACCATCTGTTAAACGCGGTTATTGCATAAGAGTCTACCAACTCGTGATGGCGTTCGTAAAATTTACAAAGGAATGATTCAACTTCATTTTGGTCTCTTGTGGAGGTTTTCTCAAGAGTGGAAGAAAAGTCAAATGTTTTAATAGTTTTGCAAGATGAAAATAATCTTAAATTATATGTACTCTAAACGATCTTTGAGAATTTCTAGTATCCACATCCGATGCATGGCACTTCCAGAAACTCCGTATAACTCTGAGAAATGTTTTACAAGAAACTATGTATAGCATTATTAGATGGTGGTATGAGATTAAGTGTTGAAAACATTTCAATGTAAAAGTCAAATATCCAACTCTTGAAAAGTAAAGACGATACACAAATAATATATATATTATATCAAATCCGTTACGAATACATGTTAACATAATTGTATGCGATTTATTTGATAAAAAATTTTTAAATATATTTTATGTTAAAACAAACTTTACATTTTTTGTCAGTGTTTTATTAAAATTAACAAAAAAGAAATAGTTGATGTAGAATAATTAAAGGTTGCATTTTGTAAATACAGCTGTTTCTCAAACCACGTCTCTTTTGGGGAGATCTAGAATATTTATAGAAAATTAATTTTGTTTACAAACTGGTTCCCAGTTCTGATCTGTTTGTTGCACCTCATAGAGACAGAACTTGGGAATGTTACCAGAACATGTGCATATTGTTTATATTGAAATCTGTGGTAACCCTTCATTCGATGTAGGGGAAGTTAAGTTAAGAAAATTAGTGTTTGTTTAAAATCTGAGAAGTTCAGGGCATATAAACGTTGAAAATATGCCGCACATCCCTATATTTTGACCTTTGAAAGAATTTGTAGTGCATATCATCTTTCAATTCTAGGTTAAGATTTTTCAAAACTTCATAGTAAAAGTGGTACAGTTTTAGCCTTAAAAGGAGTTCCTATGGGAAATTGCATTGTCAATATTTACAGAAATGCAACCTATAATGCATTGAACGATTCTAATTGAAAAACATATGTGTGGAATCTTGATCCTGTTGACCGTCTGTGAGACATTTGTCTAGTGAATCAAATTTTAAAATGACAAAAACTTTGAAACATTTATCATGTTTATCAAAGCATGAAGCATTATTTACAATAAGGTCAATAAATAATTACTATATTTTGTCTAAAAGCATAAATGTGTACGATGCTTACATTCATATAGAATACAATGCTTTGTCGAGAACTTTCATTCTGGTTCTTATCAAGTCAAAATAAAATATATGTTTAAGAAAACATACGGTTGTTCTATTTATACTATATTATAGTTAACAACACTAAAGGGACATTCAAACTCATTAGTCGAAAATAAAACTGCCAATCCAAAGCAAAACAAAAAACCATAAAAAACGAAAGATCAATAATATTAAACAAACACAACATAGAAATCATTACACTGTGCAACACAAACCCAATAAGAAAAATGTCAATGGTAGCCAGACTTTGCTACACATTTGGGACCCATCGTAAAATTTTAGAAATTTTTTTCAAATAATTTTTCTGATAAGATCAACGTTATGTACCCATCAGAACCATTAATATATCACCGATTAAGAAATATTCTGGTTGTGATTATAAGAACGATTATGATAATTGCATGGACAGTCCATCAGTAGAGGTTCTACTCAATGGTAGCACACACCGGTACCAATTTAACTGCAACTGATACACATTTTGACAATGAATGTTTTTTCAGTGTAATTTATAAAAGAATTATTTGAACATTCAAAAATCATTCAAACGTTGATGAGCCTATATCACCCCAAAAATTAAAAAGTAGAGATAAAAACGTACAGATAGTTAGGGAAATGAATGAGCCTTTCTAAAAATAAACAACAGCAGTGCTTGTAATAAAACAATATCTGATTAACGTTTGTGATTGTAATATGTTCCTTAATGACTACAATAACTTTTGTTAGAACATTGAAGTTTTTAAAACTGTTATGTAAGTGTTGTAGTTCATGACATCTGCATGTGCTTAATTTGATATGAAAAGTATGTTTTCGAAAGCCAAATTATATATATGTAACTAAGTGTTAAAAGAACGCTTTTATATCAACTTTTAATACAACAAAATGAAATAGTATATAATACAACAAATGTATAGGTTTGACACACGAATTAGTGTTTTGCAAAGATTTATGATCTTTAATTTATTACATATTTGTTAACAAAATGTATTTAGTTTTTTTTTAACTCATAGTCAAGAACAAATTTTCAGTATGAACATCTCTTACGCATTCCTTCTTTCAGCCAGCTATTACTTATTCCTGGTTTTTTTTTCTTATAACTCCCGCAATTCATCATTTTCAGCTGACCTGACCGAAAGATTGAACTGATCTAATGGGATCACTTGGCGTCCATCGTATGTGTTCCATTTTGAAAATCGTCTCTGAAACTACTTGGCTTAATTGAACAAAACTTTGTCAGAATAATCATTTTGTTATCAAGTTTCAAACTGTGTATGATGATTCCGATCTTCATTACAACCAATATTTCCGACAGGGTTTAAATACTGCTAAAATGAAAATTGTGTTTATCATGTTAAAATTGGCTATAGATAAAGAAACGATGATGTGGCAAAAAAGTTGAGAGTAATGAGATGTAACGGCAAAAAAGTTAAGAATAATGAGATGTAACTGCTTGTTAATACGTAGAAACTCTTAGAACGCTTCTTGTAAGAGTGACAGCCTTAAAAGTAAAAGTTAAATTATACCAGTGGTTTTTTCTCCTTTTTTGCTTTTGCATTTCATCTTGAAATGTATGATGAACATGTAGGTACTGCGAACAGCAAAAAAGGAAAACAAAATCATCAAAAAAAAGAAGTTGGCAGCAATCTTTATTTTACTACTTATTGTAGCTTTTGCCCTTGAATGAAAATTTTGTCTGCATTTTTTCATCATATATAAGATAGGGATAGAAACCTTTCAAGCATAAAATATCTGGAAACAAAATCTACAAAATGATTCAGGGTCCTCGACTCCTAGCATTATGAGTTTTCAAACCCAGGCTCAATGATTCTCTCCGGGCATCCCGTCTCCCTACATCAATTAAACATAAACGCCGCAAAATAGCAGATACAGTTTGTTTTGGTTAAACACTAATCAATCAATCAACACTGACATTAGTTGAATGGCTTGAATTGTCAGCTGACTCTTTAAAGGAGTAACTAACCTTAAAGGACAATTCTTTGATTATACTTTTTGAAAACTAAAGCAGATAGAGAGAAATTAAAACTAGGGAATATGTACAAGCCAAGATCTACAGACAAGTGAATAGTCCGGACAAGGTTTGTCGACTTTTGATTCAAGTTTTTGCTTTAAATTAACTATTTTATCAACTTTTAAATTTTGTCCATTATCTTAAAAACTATAATACAAAATTTAAATAGCAGAAGTGATCGACAAGACTTAATGGTCATGAATACCGATTTTAAACTAAACGACGGACAATCTTGTATTTTTATAACATTAATATTAAAAAAAAAAATATAGAATTAAAGGTATACTTAAAACTGTAAACATGGTTAAAGGAACTGCTACGCTAAGTGACAATACAGGTCAATTTTCATGCAATGGAAACTAATAAAATGAAGGAACTCCTATTCAATGACACAGTCATATGAAATTCTAATATGACGTGCATCTTTCGCTCTGTAAATAAACCCGATAAAACTTGTTTGCAAATGCGTATATTGACTACTGCAGACAATGAAATTTGCATGCGTTTTATATTTTTCATTATCTTAAAACAATTTCTAACGCTCAAATGATGCACGTGTTGTTACTAATAGATATACAATGACTGCAATGTGTCAAAATTCGCAATTGATGTATTTGACCTAGATACGGAAACGTTTATATTGCATGTTCAAAACCCTCTCAGAAAAAAACGCTTGCATGTTGTCTTCTTGTTAACAAACAAATAAATGTAAAGGGATGTTCATGGATGAGCCTATACAAACGCTCTACACTCATACACATCGGATATATAAATTACCATTATTATCAGAATCGAAATACTTTATTTTAGTTTTATCATAGTTATGCTTTGTATTCACTATATTGTATTTTTGGTCTGGACCCGTCGATATAAACATTATAAGGTAACTCTTGATTAGATCAAATGACGTGGAGATTTATTTCATTTTATACTTGATTATAGTAGAGAAAAATATTAAGTATCACAGCTACAAAAATCATTATAGGGACAAAAATATCGTCTTGCACAAAATTAAAAATTTTAAAGATCTTTAACCAGCCCAGTAGCCATCACTTCGGTGTTGACATGAATATCAATTATATAGATTTTTTCTAATTAACTGTTTGCAAAAGTATTAGCTATTCGCAAAACTAAAGATTTTCTTATCCAGGCATATATTACCTTACCCGTATTTGGAATTTTGGGGTCTTGATGCTCTTCAACGTTATACTTGTTTGGCTTTCTAACTATTTTGTTATTAGCCTCACTGATAAGTCTTATGTAGACAAAACCGCGCGTCTTGCATATCAAATTGTAAGCCTAGTACCTTTGATAACTATTTAACAATAATTTAGAAATATGAACAGGTTACATGTATTACACTACTTAAAACTGAATTACTTCCCGGTTTGTAATGATGCATTACGTTTTGGTTAATTTGTTGTCATGAAAAAATATAAAGAATCAAATTTCAAAAATAACTTAAACCTATTAAATTGTTATTCTTTCGCTATATTATCTATTCTTATTCTTGTGATAAAATTTTAACAAATTATCGGTTTCCACACTACTGGCTTCCTTATAATTTGTTCTTCTTAGGTGTGATAGTTTTCAATGAATACATTGCGGAAAATTGTATCCAGCTACGTCAATTTTAACTTTTAATATTGCACAGTCAGTTATAGTGTGAGTTGTATAGGTGACATTTATAATAGAGTTTGGTATTTTTGATATTTTACTTTTATCATACTGCAAATGGATTAGCTGTATTTGACCAAACCATTATCTGGAACCATTCACGATGTTCATTCCTATACGGTTTCTTAATTTGTTCTGATTATTGTATAGGAATGTATTCCTTATCTGCAATTTTCCAGAAATGATAGCTCTCTTCCTTGGCATCTCATGCTTTCTACTACCACTCAAGAACATTGTTCAGTAAAAGTAAATAATTAATATTAATAAATATTCATCTAGCGTAATTATACATAACCGACATGCCAATTGTATTCATACTAACATTTTATTCTGTATTAGGATGAGTCTGCATCATACTGATTTTCACATTTTAACGGTTGCATGTAATCATCATACACAAAATGAATGTGTTATTTTCTACATTGGCTAGAGGTATAGGGGGAGGGTTGAGATCTCATAAACATGTTTAACCCTGCCGCAATTTTGCGCCTGTCCCAAGTCAGGAGCCTCTGGCCTTTGTTTGTCTTGTATGCTTTTTAATTTTAGTTTCTTGTGTATAATTCCGAGTTTAGTATGACGTCCATTATCACTGTACTAATATTCATACTTTTTAAGGGACCAGGTGAAGGACATCTACGGTTGCAGGAGTTTCTATATACATTGTAGACCTATTGGTGGTCTTCGGCTGTTGTGTGCTCTATGGTCGGGCTGTTGTCACGTTGACACATTCCCAATTTCCTTTCTTAATTGTATTGACTAGAAATAAAGCAATTTGGATTTGTGTGAAAGGAAAAGAAGAAAAAAAGGATTTTTTAGATCATTTGTCCATTTTAAAAGGTAAAAGCATGATAATAATGATTTGTTTTTTCCAAAGTATCACATATAAGTAAAACATATAGTTGACTACCCAAAGATATTAAATTAGCCTTATCACCTTAAGCTTGAAAGCGTTTGCAATCTATATGTATTTATAGTTTGTATTTACGTTCATAAATTCAACGTGATTTTATAGCAAAGCAAGAAAATAAATACTAAGTTAACACGCCTACCTCTTTATCAGATCAATATATTATAAATTGATATTGTTCGATTTTTTCTATTCCTGAATATTATAGCCCTCTCTTTGATTATCATCATGATCATAACATGCAATCAATACTGATCAATTTCTATATATTGAAATTTGTATATACTGTTATTTATTTAATCTTAAACTATATGATAGACGGAAGCGTACCCATTGAAGCATATCCCACATCGAACTTATATACATTTTGATTCAATATATAATTTAATCTTTTTAAAACGAGATTGATATGTACAATTTGTTTTTCGCATTTCTGCAATTTATGTTTTTTCTCATTGATGTCCAAGGTCAAATACCCGAGAACACAAAATGCATTAGAACAACGTGGACAAGGTATGGCGAATGAAGAGCAAGTAATCAATGCTTTGTATGACTGAGAAATATAACTTGATTGGTATCTGTATGGACATTTTATAACTGTTTCAATGACCGAAATCAAGAAAAATGTTTCACGCAAAACCTTTTTTTCATACCACGAACTTTTCGTTCTAGTATCACTATATCAGTCTAAATGTTACCATACCTTGATGGCTATAGTGGATACCGATTATAATGTTCCAAAAATAATAAACGAAAAAGAATTATGGCAAATACCGTTGAGCGATGTGATCAGCACAAAAGAATGCGGACGGGTATATGTATTTCAGAATGCTCAATTTCAAATGTTTAGTAGACATACTGGTTCAATATATTAAGCTGCACTGTTCAATTCGAAATGATAATCTTTAATTTTCTTCCATTTGATACTAAGAATATATAGGAACATCTATTCAATAACATTCGGAAATAAACTAAACCTTTTGGAATGACTCGCCCAAATTGTATTGCGGAATGGTGTGGAGTGTCGATATAAAAGTAAGAAGATGTGGTATGATTGGCAACAATACAACTCTCCTCCTGACCAAATAAAGTAGACGTCTATGTAATGAAATACTTGATAAAAGTCAAAATAAGGAAGTATTACCGCTAGGAACCACCGTGATAACTTTCTGCATTGAATTTCACAAAACATATAAAGGAACAAAATATCCCCTTGAACAAAGCTTTTTAAATTTGTAAAGATCGTTAACCGCAATTTAGAAATATGACCAGATCAATACACTATTTTAAAACCCAATTACTTAACAGATTGTTTTGATGAAATACATTTGGGTTACAGATCATTGTCGTTTACAAATGAATGAAAAATGAAAAGTCCTAAACCCATAAACATCAAATTTCAAACATAAATTATACATATAATATTGTAAATCTTCCGCCATCATATCTTCATCTATTCTTGTGATAACATTTAAACAAATTATCGGTTTCCAAACGACTGTCTTTATTATGATTTTTTTCAAAGGATAAATGAAAGACACTTGTAAGTTGTATCCTGTATGTCATGTGTAAGCACTTTTTTGACAATAATCGGAAAATATTGTTAACTTTCTCTCTCTCTCTTTCTCTTTCTTTTTTCTTATCAATATCAAACAAGATCTATACAACACATTTAAATGCAATTTCAGGTTTTTTAGAACCTTGTGGGCGACGGAATCGTACTCATTGAAGTATATACCACATCTGTTTTATTCGGATATATCGTGTTCCCGGACGTTAATCGACCATATTTTAGGTAATTTGTTTTTCGTCTTAGTTCTTACCTGTTTTATTAAATAACAATGTAAAGAGGTTTACTACAGCTTGTAACAAATATCATACAGACGATGAAAATGTCTGCAGTTTTAATGGCAATGTGTCGATGTATACTGCTAGTAGGTGAGTTCTCTTTCTTTTATTAAAAATTGGGGAATAGGGCTGTTATTTACAAAATGTCTATGAAGATAAGATGTTTATATTCCTGACTAATTTGATTCCCGTAATTGTGTTTTCACCTACTAAATTTGACCTTTTTATAACTTTGCTTAAAGTTGACAAAGATTTCGATATTATCAAAGGAGAAAAAATGAATGATCACTTTCCGGTGCACCAATTTTATTCATAGGCCAAACCAGACAAAAATGCTAGAACGAAGTTGTACAAAGCTTCTATAATTTGAATGTTGAAAGGAGTAATATAAATACTCTCCGAGCCAATTTTATTGTTATTTTTTGGTTGTTAAATTTTTATGACTATTCATTTGATTGTAATTGTTCACTCCTCTGTTGTTATTTAATTTGATCCATTCGTGATCAATTGTTGATTGGTGGTGTTTAATGCTACTTTTAGCATTCTTGACTTATCATGACTTATCGTTGCGTAACATTGTTATTGGTGGAAGATGAGAGAGTACATGAAAAAAACTCCGACCTGAATCAGGAAACAGAAAAGTCACTCCTAGTCACCTACGTTTCGAGTCGAACACACCGGCCACGAGTAGGATTTGATTCTACAATGTCTGTGTTGACATCATACCACATCATAGTTCCGTCATGTTACCCTTTGAAGCTTTCAAATATCATTTTCAAAAACATCATATTTGATAAATATTTGTATAGTTCTTTTTAAAATGAGAGTAAATGGTGGTATTTCGAATTAGAAATAATTAAGTTGCTCCTATTAAATGTCGAAATAAATTACGAATCATTAATACTGCTAGAGGTAAAATCATTTAGAAATGTTTGAAAGCGAATCTATAAATGCAAGGAAATTTTGTAAATAATTTTAAAACTAAGAATAATGTAAACATTTAAATGAAAGGCTTGTACAAAAATTCATATTTACATTTATCAAATTGATATAAACAAATGCTCATGAAATTATTGAGTGATGATACTTAATTAGAATATTGAATTGAGGTTCAATTATTATTTTCATTTGATATTGCGAAACGAACACCAACTACACT